>NC_133142.1:64586150-65955525 GCF_048418815.1 Hemitrygon akajei | reverse complement strand
CCAAAGACGTACAGGTTAGAGTTAGTAAGTTGTGGGCATGCTATGTTGGTGCCTGGAGCATGGTGACTTGACACAATGACGCATTTCACTGAATCCTTCAATGTTCCCATGTACATGTGACAAATAAAGCCAATCTTTCATCTTTCATCTTTCACTCTTTCTGAGAGACATATTAATTAACAAATTTCTCTCTCTGCTGTGCTCATATGGGTCCTATGATTCCTACATTACAAGAATGACATGGCCTTTTAAAACATTTATTTGCTGCAAAGTGTAATGCTCTGAAATTCCAAAAGGAGAAATATAAATATAATTTTTCTAAAACTTCCTGCCCTTAGGTTTTGTTAAGAACTTTTTTCTGAATAGAGGATAGAGTCACTTATTTTTCCCCCTAGCCTGGATACATACTTACTCTTTTCCCCTGAATTTTCATTTCCTGTCTAATATTTTATTTTACAGTTTCCCACTCACTATGTTTTTTCCTTTTTTATTCTCTCATTTCCTGCCAGACTTTTATCCTAAAACTTCCCCTTGTTACAGCCTTTAACCTTTAGCTACCAGCCTAATGTACCATACAACACAGCCACTGTCTACCAGTCCAACTGTCTTCATGACTTGCTTCCCCATTATTTTCCACTTTTGTTAACGCACACACCATTATTGTTCGCAGCCTAAAAATCCAGCCTGACCACAACGTTACTCAATATTTTGCTTTCAAAATTCACTAAGCCTGAAAGTTATTACTTCCCCAATCCACTTCATTGTTGGCCCACCATTTCTCATCTCCTTAAAACACAAAATGCCGTAAGTCCATAAGACACAGGAGCAGAATTAAGCCATTTGGCCCATCAAGCCTGCTCCACCATTTCCTCATGGTTCATTTATTATCTCCACGTAACCTTTGATGCTCTGACTAATCTAGAATCTATCAACCTCCACTTCAAATATATCTAATAACTTAGCCTCTACAGCCGTCTGTGGCAGTGAATTCCACAGATTCACCACCCTCTAGCCAAAGAAATTCCTCTATTCTAAAGCAATGTCCTTATATTTCGAGACTGCCCTCTGGTCCTAGACTCACCCACTAATGGAAACATCCTTTCCACCACAACTCTACCTAAGCCTTTCAATGTTCAGTAGATTTCAATGACATCCCCCCCAACCCCCACCCTATTCTTTTAAACTTCAGAGTGATACAGGCCAGAGCATCAAACACTCCTCATACATTAACCCCTTCATTTGCAGGGTAATTCTCGTGAATTTCCCCTGGATACTCTCCAATACCAACACATCCTACAAACTACAATCTTAATACTTCCTCCAAACTAGTTGTCCAACCTACCATCACATCTTATCCATTTCTTCACTCATAGCACCAACACTATTTAGAGGAATATCATCACTTCCTCACACTGATAATCTACTCAACTGCCCAGAAAAGAAGCCAAGAAGATGTATGGACCAGCCAATCTGGAATCCACCTCACCTTTGATTATTCTGGTGCTCCACAAGGTTGTGTCCACAGCCCCCTACTCAACTGTCTGTACACTCATGACTGCGTGGCCAGCTTCTGCTTGAACTCCATCTACAAGTTTGCTGATGATACTTGTGGGCGGTCTGAGATGATGGAGTCTGAGACCAGAGGACACAGCCTCAGAATAGAGGGACATACATTTTGAATAAAGATGAGGAGCAAGTTCTTTAGCCAAAGAGTGGTGGTTCTGTGGAATTCATTGCCAAGGCTGCTGTGGAAACCAGGTTATTGGGAATATTTAAGGCAGAGATTGACAGATTCGTGATTAGTCACAGCATGAAGGGATATGGGGAGCAGACAGGAGACTGGGGTGAGGGCGAAAATGGATCAGCCATGATGAAATGGTGGAGCAGACTTGATGGGCCAAATGGCCTAATTCTTCTCCTTTATCTTATGGTCTTATGAAAAGAGGCGTAGATAGAGTGGACAGCCAGCACCTTTTCTCAGGATGGCAATGACTAAGTATGGGGGAATGTCAGTTTTTTACACTGAGAGTGATGGGTGCATGAAATACCCTGCCAGGGCTGGTGGTAGAGTCAGATACATTAGGGACATTAAGAGACTCTTAGATAGGCATAAAGATGAAAGAAAATTAGAGGGCTATGTAGGAGGGAAGGGTTTAGAATGATCTTGGAATAAGTTAAAAAGGTAGCAAAACATTGTGGACCAAAGGGCCTGTATTATTCTATATTCCACATTTTATAGTCCCATTTTTGTGCACTTGTCATGCAAAGCAGCTGTACTCCTGGTATTATAACAGAACTACACCAGAAGTACGTCCTTCCTAAGTGTCTGGGAAATCCTGAAGTCATGAAAAATGTTGCCAATCATCACTTTTTTTATTATTAGAGAACTGAATCAAAAAGGCTCACTAGTAATTACTCTCTCTCACAGTCCCCTCAACTCCACACAAACCTGTGTCTTTGAAAGTGGGAGAAAACCAGATTACTCAGGATTACAGGGAGAACAGGCAAATACCACACAGAGAGTAGCTGAGGTTAGGATCAAACCTGGGTCACAGGAGCTGTGAGACAGCATACTATTAGCTTGCCATTGATATTGGAATTGGCTTATTATTGTCACATGTACCAAGATAGCGCCGGCGTACATTGGCGACTCTCTGTGGGCTGCAGAAAATTGTACCAGTTTTCCGCTTCAATATACTCCTTTGGAATTACTTTTGCAGTAGTCTGCAGCGTGTAAGTTTCCTCAACAACGGACTACAAAATTACATCAATGATCTTTGGATCTTACATTTGATAGTTAAGTGTGGAGCAGAAGTCATGAGCTGTGGAGCAGTTAAATGTGGAGCCTTTAAGGGTCAACGCCATGACTGAAAGCACAGCAGGAGAGGCAAAATTCAAACCAGGCTGAAGCACAGAGGGATGAGGCCATCTCTATCCAGCATCTTGTTGGCGAATGTGCAGTCGCTGGAAAATCAGATTGATGATCTCAGGGCAAAGCTGCAGTATCAGAGGCAGATGAGGTAGATCTCAGTTGTTTGTTGCATTGAAACTTGGTTAACAGCGAATACGCCAGACGCAGTGATATGACTGGAAGGTTTTATGATTTTCAGAATGGATCAAACCACGAACTCTGGTAAGGAAAAAGGTTTGTGTTTTTTTAGTCAATTCTCGATGGTGCACGGGTATTGAGGTTATGTCAACTTCTTGTCCCCTGACTTAGAACATTAAACGTAGACCATTCTGTTTGCCTTGGGAGTTCACATCCATAATCCTGACTGTATTTTACCACCAGCGGCCAATTATAAGCAAGCCCTCGTGAAGCACAATGTAGCCATCCCAAATCATTTCAAATTATAGCCTGTGACTTTAACCAGGCCTATTTGAAGAAAACCCTGCCCAATTATCACCAGCACGTAACCTGTTGCACTAGAGGTCCCAACACACTAGACTATTGTTACACCATGATAGGGAATGCCTTTGTTCCTTCCCAAGAACACATTTTCGCAAGTCAGATCATTTAGATGTACTCCTACCTGCATACAGACAGAGACTAAAAAACAAGGCTCCAGAAATCAAGATAACTAAGAGGGGGGTTGTAGGAGGCAGAGGAACGGTTATAGTATTGCCTCGAGTCAGTGATCTGGGTGGTGTTCAAGATCTCATCTGAGAATCTGAATGACTACACCAAGGTCATAACAGACTTTATTAGAACAGCTGTGGATGAATGTGTCCCCAGAAAATCATGCAGGGTTTATCAGAAGTCCTTGATGAACAATGAAATCTTGAATTTGCTGAGAGCCAGATCAGAGGTATTGAAGTCTGGACATCAAGAATGCTACGAGAGGTGCAGGTATGATCTCTGGAAAGCCATCTCTCGGGTGAAGTGGAGATTCCAGACTAGACTGGAATCAACGAGGGATGCTCGACAGCTGTGGTAGGGTTTGAATGCCACAAGCTCCTACAAAGCTAAATCTCGTGACATAGGGGACAGCAGAGCTTCGCTACCAGATGAGCTCAATGCTTTGACTACCAGAACAGGGAAGAAACATCACACACCCTATGTCTCCTGATGAACGTTTGGTCTCAGTTTCTGAAGAGAGTGAACCCAAGGAAAGCATCCAGTCCAGATAGAACACCTGGCCAGGTACTGAAGACCTGTGCTGACCAACTGGCTGATGTATTCACAGGTATCTTCAATCTCTTGCTCTGGCAGTGTGTGGTACCCACCTGGTTAAAGCAGGGTTCAATCATACTGGTGCCCAAGAAGAGTGTGGTAACCTGTCTCAATGACTATTGCTCAGTGCCACAGTGATGAAGTGTATTGAGAGACTGGCATTAAAGCATATCAACTCCTGTCTGAATGGTGACTTGGATTCGCTCCAATTTGCCAAAAGAAGCAATAGGTCTACAGCAGATCCCATCTCATTGGCTCTCCACACAACCCCGGAACATCTGGACAGCAAAGATGCACACATCAGAATGATGTTAATCAATTACAGCACAGCATTTAATACTATCATCCCCTCAAAACTAATCAGTAAACTCCAAAGACCTGGGCCTCAATACATCCTTGTGGTGCAATTGGATCCCCAGTTTCCTTCTTTGTAGACCCCTCTCTGGCTGAATTGGCAAAACTTCATCCCCACAATCTCCATCAGCACAGGAGCACCACCGGGTATGTGTGCTTAGCCCCCATTCTATTCGTTTTACACTTATGACTGTGTGACTAAGTACAGCTCCAACAGCGTATACAAGTTTGCTGATAACATCACTGCTGTGGGCTGTATCAAAGGTGGTGATGAATCAGCATACAGAGGGGGAACTGAAAATTTGGCTGAGTGGTGTAATAACAGCAACCTCTCACTCAATATTAATAAGATCAAGGAACTGATTGTAGACTTCAGGAGAGGGAAATCAGTGATCCATGAGCCAGTAATCATCAGAGATGGAGATGGTCAACAATTTTAAATTCCTGAGTGTCACTGTCTCAGAACCCATCATATAAACATAATTGCAAAGAAAGCACAACAGGGCCTCTACTTCCCCAGGAGTCTGCGGAGATATGGCATGCCATCGAAAACCTTGGCAAACTTCTATGTGTGTGATGCACCATCAATAACTCTGAGACGTGGGTTAAGGTAGGCTTTTATTGGCTGGAAGAAAGCACAAGCAGCAAGTGACCATCACACAACATCCTGGAGACTGAGGAAGGGTCTGTGGCTCCAATCGCCTTTATACAGGGGTCTGCAGGAGGAGCCACAGGAGCAGTCAGCAGGGGGGGCGTGTCCAGACAGGTATATGTAGTTCACCACAGTGTGTGTGGTGGAAAGTGTGCTCACTGGCTACATTGTGGCCTGGTATGGGAATACTAATGCCTTTGAGGGAAAAATCCTACAAAAAGTAGTGGATTTGGCCCAGTATATCACAGGTAAAATCCTCCCAAACACTGAGCACATCTAAATGAAACGTTGCTGTAGAAAAGTAGCATTCATCACCACCCAGGCCATGCTCTTTTCTCACTGCTGTAATCAGGTAGAGGGTACAAATACCTCAGGACTTGCACCACCAGGTTCAAGAACTCTAAGCCTCAACCATCAGGCTCTTGAACAAAAGAGGATAATTACACTCATTCTACTTCTGGTGTTCCCACAACTGATGGTTTCACTTTAAGGATTCTTTATTTTGTTATTTCATACTTGTTATTTATTGCTATTTATTTATATCAGCATTTGCAGTTTGTTGTCCATTGATCCTATTTATAGTTACTGTTCTAAGTATGCCTGCAGAAAAAAAATTTCAGGGTTGTTTGTGGTGACATGTATGTACTTTGATAATAAATTTTACTTTGAACTTTGAACTTTGAAGATGCAATGTACAGGTTGTCTTGTGCACTGTTTATACAGAACAAATCATGAAACAATGCATTAAGCTAGAGAATATGGTAGAACAAAGTGTAAAAGTGTATAAGCTACCAAAAAAGTTCAGTGTAGGTAAACATTAAGTGTAAGATCACAACAAAGTAGATTGTGTGGTCAAGAGTCCATGTTATTGTATAAGAGGTCCCTACAACAGTTTAGTAACAGTAAGCTGTCCATTTGGAATTCCAAATACAAAACATCTATTGGTTCTCCTTTCTCCACCCTGATCATTACAAAGACCTCTAATAAATTTGCCCAACATAATTTCCCATCATAAAACTATGACTGCCTGTTTACATGATGGTTTTCTAAATAGAAACATAGAAAACCTACAGCACAATACAGGCCCTTCAGCCCACAAAGCTGTGCCAAACATGTCCTTACCTTAGAAATTACCTAGGGTTACCCATAGCCCTCTATTTTTCTGAGCTCCATGTACCTGTCCAGGAGCTTCTTAAAAGACCCTATCGTATCCCCCTCCACCAGTGTCACCAGCAGCCCATTCCACGCACTCACCACTCTCTGCATAAAAAACTTAATCTGACATCTCCTCTGTACCTACTTCCAAGCACCTTAAAACTATGCCTTCTCATGTTTGCCATTTCAGCCCTGGGAAAAAAGCCTCTGACTATCCACATGATTAAAGCCTCTCATCATCTTATACACCTCTATCAGGTTACGTCTCATCCTCTGTCGCTCCAAAGAGAAAAGCCCGAGTTCACTCAACCTATTCTCATAAGGCATACTCTCCAATCCAGGCAACATTCTTGTAAATCTCCACTGCACCCTTTCTATGGTTTCCACATCCTTCCTGTAGTGAGGTCACCAGAACTGAGCACAGAACTCCAAGTGGGGTCTGACAAGGGTCCTATATAGCTGCAACATTACCTCTTGGCTCTTAAACTCAATCCCACGATTGATGAAGGCCAATGCCCGTATGCTTTCTTAACCATGTATAAATACGTTGATGCGACTTCCTTAGTGTATGTAGTTTCTAGTGACCAAAGACAATGACTTCCCATTTAGTTGTGGGAAGTTTCTGCTGTTTCAAACCATCCAATGGATTAATGGGAATAGAGAAGTTAACTGAGGTCACTGTGAGGTTGAGGTGGGTGTCATGTGAGTGTGCATGGACCTCTGCTTTCACATGGCATTGCTGAGGAGCTGCATTTAAAAGGGCCAGAATGTTAACATAGTGATTAATACAATCATTTTACAGTGACAGCTGTAAAATCAATCAGAGTTTGATCCCTGCTGCAGACTGTAAGGAGTTTGTACAGGACCGCGTGGATTTCCTCTAGGTGATCTAGTTTCCTCCTATATTCATGGTTAGGGTTAGTGATTTGTGGACATGTTATGTTGGCACCAGAAACCTGGTGACACTTGTGGACTGGCCAGTACAAACCTGACTGATTAGATTTGATGCATTAGGACGCCTTTCATGGTATGTTCTGAGGTATATGTGACAAATAAAGCTAATCTATCCACAGTGCCTATAAAAAGTATGCAACACTCCCCTCCCCCAGAGGTTTTCATGCTCTATTGTTTTTCAGCATTGAATCACAGTGGATTTAATTTGGCTTTTTTGACCCTGATCAACAGAAAAGGACTCTCGTGTCAAAGTGAAAACAGATCTCTACAAAGTGATCTAAATTCATTACAAATATAAAACACAAAATAATTGAAAGTATAAATATTCACCACCCTTTAATATGGCATACCAAATCATCACTGGTGCAGCCAATTGGTTTTAGAGGCTACATAATTATTTAAATGAAGATCTGTTTTTGGAGACCTGTGTGCAGTCAAGGTGTTTCAATTGACTGTAGTAAAAATACACCTGTACCTGGAAGGTCCAACTGCTGGTTAATTAGTTTCCTGGCAAACACTACACCATGAAGACAAAAGAACACTCTAAGCAACTCCTTTTCAAAGGAGCCGTTTGAAAATAGCCTTTTCAAAGGCTATTGAAAAGCACAGGTCAAGAAAATTTCCAAGTCACTGAGTATCGCCTGGAGTGCAGTTAGGTCAATCATCAAAAAATGGTAAGAATATGGCACAGCTGTAAATCTGCCTAGAGCAGGCCGTCCTCAAAAACTGAGTGACAGTGCAAGAAGGGCACTAGAGAGGGAGGTCACCAAGAGACCTATGACAATTCTGGAGGATTTACAAGCTTCAGTGGCTGAGATGGGAGAGACTGCGCATACAACAACTGTTGCCCAGGTGCTTCTATGGCTCTACCTTCATCGAAATGTTTAGTCACATCCTCAAAAAATTCAATCAGGCTCGTAAGGCACAACCTGCCTTTGACAAAGCCATGCTGACTATTCCTAATCATATTATGGCTCTCCAAATGTTCATAAATCCAGCCTCTCAGGATCTTCTCTATCAACTTACCAACCACTGAAGTAAGGCTTACTAGTCTATAATTTCCTGGACTATCCCTACTCCCTTTTTGAATAAGGGAACAACATCCACAGCCCTCCAATCCTCCAGAACCTCTCCTGTCCTCACTGATGATGCAAAGATCATCGCATGAGACTCAGCAATCTCCTTCCTCACTTCTCACAGTAGCCTGGGGTACATCCTGTCCAGTCCCGGTGACTTATCCAACTTGATGCTTTCCAAAAGCTCCTCTTTCTTAATATCTACATGCTGAAGTTTTTCAGACTGCTGTTATTCATCCCTACAATCACCAAGTTCCTTTTCCGTAGTGAATACTGAAGCAAGTACTCATTAAGTACCTCTGCTATCTCCTCTGGTTCCATACACACTTTTCCACTGTCTCACTTGATTGGTCCTATTCTCTCACATCTTATCCTCTTGCTCTTCACTTACTTGTAGAATGCCTTGGGGTTTTCCTTAATCCTGTCCGGCAAGGCCTTCTCATGGCTCCTTTCGTCTCTCCTAATTTCTTTCTTAAGCTCCTTCCTCCTAGCCTTCTACTCTTCTAGATCTCTATCATTGTCCCATTTTTGAACCTTTCATAAGCTCTTCTTTTCTTCTTGACTAGATTTACAACAGCCTTTGTACACCACGGTTCCTGTATCCTACCATCCTTTCCATGTCTCATTGGAACGTACCTATGCAGAACCCCATGCAGATATCCCCTGAAGATTTGCCTCATTTCTTCTATATGTTTCCCTGAGAACATCTGCTTCCAATTTATACTGCCAAGTTCCTGCCTGATAGCCTCATATTTCCTCTTACTCCAATTAAACGTTTCCCTATCTTGTCTGTTCCTGTCCCTCTCTAATGCTATGGTAAAGGAGATAGAATTGTGATCACTATCTCCAAAATGCTCTCCTACTGAAAGATCTGACACCTGACCAGGTTCATTTCCCAATACCAGATCAAGTACAGCCTCTCCTCTTGTAGGCTTATCTACATAACGTGTCATGAAACTTTCCTGAACACACCTAACAAACTCCACCCCATCTAAACCCCTCGCTCTAGGGAGATATCAGTCAATATTTGGGAAATTAAAATCTCCCACCAATACAACCCTGTTATTATTACACCTTTCCAGAATCTGTCTCCCTATCTGTTCCTTGATGTCCCTGTTACTATTGGATGGTCTATAAAAAAACACCCAGTAGAGTTATTGACCCCTTCCTATTCTTAACTTCCACCCACAGAGACAACCCCTCCATGACTTCCTCCTTTTCTGCAGCTGTGCCACTATCTCTGATCAACAGTGCCACACCCCCACCTCTTTTGCCTCCCTCCCTGTCCTTTCTGAAACATCTAAAGCCTGGCACTTGAAATAGCCATTCCTTCCCCTGAGCCATCCAAGTCTCTGTAATGGCCACAACATCATAGCTCCAAGTGCTGATCCACACTCTAAGCTCATCCGCTTTATTCATAATACTCCTCGCATTAAAATAGACACATCTCAAACCATCAGTCTGATCGTATCCCTTCTCCATCACCTGCCTATTCTCCCTTTCGCACTGTCTCCAAGCTTTCTCTATTTGTGAGCCAACCTCCCTTTCCTCCGTCATTTCAGTTTGGTTCCCACCCCCCAGCAATTCCAGTTTAAACTCTCCCCAATAACCTTTGCAAACCTCCCCGCCAGGATATTGGTCCCCCTGGGATTCAAGTGCAACCCGTCCTTTTTGTACAGGTCCCACCTGCCCCAGAAGAGGTTCCAATGAAATAGAAATCTGAATCCCTGCCCACTGCTCCAATCCCTCAGCCACGCATTTGTCCTCCACCTCATTCTATTCCTATACTCACTGTCATGTGGCACAGGCAGTAATCCGGAGATTACTACTTTTGAGTTCCTGCTTGTAAACTTCCTTCCTAACTCCCTGTAATCTGTTTTCAGGACCTCCTCCCTTTTCCTACCTCTGTTGTTGGTACCAATATGAACCACGACCTCTGGCTGTTCTCCTTTCCACTTCAAGACGCGATCAGAAACATCCCTGGCACCTGGGAGGCAAACTACCATCTGCGTTTCTTTCCTGTGTCCACAGAATTGCCTGTCTGACCCCCTAATTATAGAGTCGCCTATCACTGCTGCCATCGCCTTCTTTTCCCTACCCTACTGAGCCACAGGGCCAGACTCTGTGCCAGAGGCACGACCACTATTGCTTCCCCCAGGTAGGCCGTCCCCCCCCCCAACAGTACTCAAACAGGAGTAAAGGAGGATAGCCACTGGGGTACTCTCTCGCATCTGCTTCCTGTCCTTCCCTCTCCTGACTGTTACCCACTTATCTGTCTCCTGAGGTCCCGGTGTAACTACCTGCCTATAGTTCCTCTCTATCAATTCCTCACTCTTCCTGACCAGATGAAGATCATCGAGCTGCATCTCCAGTTCCCTGACGTGGTCTCTAAGGAGCTGCAGCTCAACGCACCTGGTGGCTGTTCGGGAGGCTGGGAGTCTCCAGGACCTCCCACATCTGACACTGAGCACAGAAAACCAGCCTCACATACATACCTCTTGTCTGTATTCTACACAGGCAATCTACCTCGCCTCGACCCATTATCGCCTAAGCCCCGTTGAGCCAAAGTCTTCCTACTCTGTCTCCCACTATCCGTTGTCCGCTCCACCGATGCCTGCTCTGTAAAGCTGTCTTCTTTTTAAACTCTTCCCGCTGTTCTCACTGGCTGACCTCCATGCACCTGCGCAGTCGGGCCCCGTTCAAACTGCTGAAGAAATAACCTGAGAATATATTCTTGTTACAGACAAGAATATAAGAAAGCAGAAGGCCACTTGCCATTCAATATGATCATGATTGTTATGTCCCAAACCTCATCTCCTCTTGGATGGCAATTCTCCATAGTCCCCAATTTTTCAAAAAATGTATTTACTTCAAATGATCCAGCCTCCACAAGCCAAATGGGTGCAGAATTCCAGTGATACACTAAGCTCTGTGAGGAATGCAGCCGACCTTTAAATTTTCATACCCCAAACTAGTAACCATATGCCCTTGTTTGAGATTCCCCTTTAGGGGGAAAACACAACCACTTAAGCAACAAATTTCAGATCAGCCATACTCACTTTTGTGATTACAATTCTTTTGCCAATAAATTCACCCTCTGGTATCTACCTTTACTTACTTTGTCTAGAGCTTTGATGTTTCTAATGGAATATGACTGCACTTTCAATTTTTCTTTGCAATAGGCTGTTTGGAAGAAATGCGTGGGAGAAGCCATCCTCTTGCTTGTCCTTTTCAATCACCATCTTGCCTGGTGTCATTTTCCAGCCTTCATGCCTTGCGATGGAAACAGGACTTCCAAACAGATAGACTGCAGCGAGAGGCATTTAACCTCAGTGCCAATAATCAGATCAGAAAATGCCACCATCCTCCTGCTGAATATGAATTCGCTACGAGAAGTCAATAACCAAGCCTTCTCAGGTGCCCCAAACCTCCAGGTGATTGACCTGAGTATGAACTGCTGTCCAGGGAACCTGCGCTTACCTGGTCAGATATGCAAATTAACCATCAAGTCCAGAGCCTTCCTTCAGCTTCATAATTTAAAAGTAGTTAACCTAACTGGAAATAGTTTAACTAGCATTCCACTGCTGCCAGCAAACCTTATTGGCTTAGAATTGGCACTCAATAACATCATTAATTTGCAACCTAATGATGTCTGCAATCTGGTTAACCTGGAATTTCTCAACTTTAGTAAAAACTGCTTCTATCAAAATCCATGCAATGGATCATTTACCTTTGCTGAAGACACCTTTAAGAACATGTCATATCTATACTCACTGGACCTGAGTTTCAACAGCATAACAACTGTGCCTAGGGGACTCCCAGGATCCTTGAAAAAATTGATCCTGTCTGAGAATAAAATTCCACAGATCTCTTCAAAGGATTTTAAAAATCTCATTCATTTGGAATACCTTTCCCTGGCGTGGAACTGCCAAAGGTGTGATCATGCTGCCCAGCCGTGTTTCCCTTGCAAAGGCAACAAGTCCATTGAGTTATCTGCAGAAGCCTTCACCGCTCTGAAGAATCTCAAGCAACTGGTGCTCAGGGGCAACTCTCTTAGGCACTTGAATGACACCTTATTCCAGACACTTGGAAACTTAGTCTCCTTGGATCTATCTGACAACTACCTCGCTTACGCAATACAAAATGCTACATTTTTTGCCAGCCTGACCAGTCTACAAGATCTCAACTTAATGTATAACTATGAACCATTGAAAACTTTTGACCGCCTTGTCTTGCCTCCTTCTTTAGCGAACCTGATATCTTTGAATAAGTTTCAGATTGACGGATATTTCTTTCACATTTTGGATAAAAATGACATACATCCATTGCTCAGTATTCACAACATCAAGTCTGTAAACTTCCGGATGAATTTCATTGAGAAGATTGACTTAAAGCTCTTTGCAAATACGGAGTCATTGAAATATATTGGGCTTTCAGAAAACAAGGTGTCGTTTTCTCCGCAGAACTCGGGCCCACATCAAGATAAAAACGGCAGGAACAATAAAGACCTAGTTGACACCAGCCACCAAGAGAGCCGGATCCCTGAGAGAAGAAGGGACTATGAGAATATTCAGAGAAAGAAATCAAAATGGGCATCTTCCTTCTTTTCTTTTGAGAGGTGCTCTTCTTTTGGGAAAGTCTTTGACTTGTCATTCAATAATATTGCAGACATAAAGCCGAAAAATTTTGAAGGACTGGAAGACATCCAGTGCCTTTTATTGTCCTGCAATTACATTACACAGGCACTGAATGGAAAACAATTCAACAGACTGAAAAGCCTTAAGTATTTGGACCTTGCTCACAATAGAATAGATTTCTATTTTAGGGAGGCATTTTCGGAGATCCCAACGCTTGAAGTTTTAGATCTCAGTTACAACAGCTACACTTTTGAAATGATAGGGATGGGCCATCGTCTTGAATTCATCAAAAACATGCACTCTATTAGATGGTTAAGTCTTGCAAATAACTATATAGCAAAACGGGTCTCAAGTGAACTCCACAGTAACACTTTGAATGTGTTGGACTTCAGTGGAAACTTGTTGAGTGTGATGTGGGAGAGTGGGACAAATACTTACTGGAATTTTTTCCGCAATCTTCACAACTTAACAGTCCTGGATATCTCGAGGAACATTCTGAAGACAGTACCTCCAGAAGTAATGGTTAGATTTCCACAAAGTCTGAAAGAACTTTACATTAACAACAATAAAATTGACTTTTTCAATTGGGATAACCTAACGAAATTGATAAACCTTGAAGTTCTAGACTTGAGCCAAAATTTGCTCCGTGGTTTGCCTTCAAATCCATGTCACTTTCCCAAAACGTTCTTCAAACTCTATTTGCAAAACAACAAAATATCCCACCTTCCCAGTGAGTTTTTTTCTGAGGTCAAATCAATACGTTATCTTGACTTAAGTCAGAATTCTATCAAAGAATTGCACGCAAATAGCTTTCCTTCTGAACTCCTGCAAGGGTTGGAAACGCTGGCTCTCGGCAGCAATCCTTTTAGCTGCACTTGTGATGCTGACTGGCTCATTCATTTCATCAAGGACACAAAAATTTCACTATTACATCTCACTACTGATTGGAAGTGCGGTTTTCCAGAATCACAAGTAGGCCAAAGTATTCTTTTAACAGATCCCTTGTCCTGTCAGAAAATGCTTGGGAGTATAGGCTTTGTTGTGTCCTTTCTGCTAACTGTGATCTTCACAGCCCTGCCAATATTGAATAAACTATTTGGCTGGGATTTTTGGTATACCTTCCATATTTGTGTCGCCAAGTTAAAAGGCAGCACAATAATTCCCTCAGAAAATCTGCAATATGATGCATTTATAGTTTTCGATACTAATCACAAAGCTGTAGCTGACTGGGTATACCATGAGCTCGTGGTGAACCTTGAGAAGAAAGGACAGCCTAGTTTCAGCCTTTGTCTTGAGGAGAGAGATTGGATTCCTGGGAAGTCATCAATAGAGAACTTGTATGATGCCATCTACCAAAGTAGGAAAACAATCTTCATACTGGCAAACACTTGCATTCTAAGTGGACAGTTGAGACAGGCTTTTTTCATCGCTCACCAGCGGCTACTAGATGACAAGATAGATGTCATAGTCTTGGTCCTTTTGGATCAGTTCTTGCAAAAGTCTCGTTATCTCCAGTTGCGTAAGAGATTGTGCAAAGCTTCTGTTTTAAGATGGCCCCACAATCCTCATGCGGAGCGTTATTTCTGGCTTAAGCTGCAGAGAGTACTGACAAGAGACAACAAGTTGCATTATGATCCAAATTTCAGTGAGAGCTTTTTACCCTTTGAATACAACTTACACAGCATCTTGTGGCAAAATCATTAATTGAAGAGCACGGGTTGATTACCTGAATTATTCCAAATTATCTTTAAACCATTCACAGATTAATAAATTCTCACATAACACAGGATAAATCAATACCAGCTCTGGTACACTCAGCATGGTAACATTGGTCAATAATTAATTTACTTGTCAACCAACAACTATTTGCTTGATGACAGGATTTTAGAATCGGAATCAGATCCATTATCACTGTAATATATGAAATGAAATTTTATGTTTTGTGGAAGCAGAACAGTGCAAAGCTATAAAACTACTGCAACTGACTAGATAATTAAATCAATAAAAAAGGAATAATGAAGTAATGTTTATGGGTTCATGGACTGCTCTGTAATCTGATAACAGAAGGGAACAAATTGTATATGAATTATTGAATCTGGATCTTCAGACTCCTATACCTCCTCCCTGATGGTAATAAAAAGAAGAGGGCATGTTCTGGATGGTGAGGATCCTTAATGATAGACACCTCCTTCTTGAGGTACTGCCTCTTGAAGGTGTCCTCATTGGTAGGGAAGGTTGTTCCCATGATGGAGCTAGCTATGCAGCAGCCAGCAATCCTGTGCATTGGAGCCTCCATACTAGGCAATGCAACCAGTCAGAATGCTCTCTATCATACATCTGTAGAAATTTGCAAGAGTCTTTGATGACATACCACATCTCTTCAAACTCCTAACATTGCTAGCAATGCAATAATTTACTGTCAACCCCTCAGTATTGATTCTGTTAAAAGTCAAAATCAAAGTCAAAGTAACTTTATATTATAGTATGTAGTAACGTGTGTTACTATATACTAACTTGAGATTCATTTTCTTGCAGGTATTTACAGGAAAATAAAGAAATACAATAGAATTTATGAAAAACTATACATAAACAATGATTGGTGAAGAGTCAATGTGCAAAAGAAGACAAATTGTGCAAATAAAAATAAATAACACTGAAAACATAAGTTGTAGAGTCCTTGAAAGTGAGCTTGTAGGTTGTGAAATCAGCTCAAATTTGTGACAACCACACCTAGAGTCAGACGGGAACCAAACAAAACCAGTCAAAGGTGCTTAATTTTCTTTACTGAAGCCTGTTACTGAAATAAAATGTATTTTTAAACAATGATCCAACAAGACCAACATTAAAAAAATAATAATTTAATTTTCCCCACCATCAATGAGAGATTTGTACTCATGGCTTTAGATTAGTAGCCTGGAACTCAGGCTAGTAGTTCACTAAATTAACCACAATGTTATTTCTCCTGCATAGCCTACTGTACATGGGTCAATGGTTCAATAATTCACTTTCTCTAAAGCCCCAGTGACAGTGCAGATCATGTTATGAAAATGAGGACATGAATTTTGTTATCAACAAAACCTGAAGGAAGAATGAAGAATGGAAAGATTAAGTGAGGAGGCATGTTTTGTAGTATATTGTTCAAACTGTGATAGATTCAAGATGATATTTATATTAGTATTGAATTGTAAATTTAATAACAAAGTTTTGAAGATACCATCAATGAATCCACTTCCTACAAATGGATAGAGATCTTGGCAGCAAAACCACCTCATCTACATGCAGACATAAAGCTGGAAAATTTTGAAGGATTGGACATCTTTTGATCTGCAGGGAATAGTGCTGTCAGTAACTTCAATTATATAATCAAAACTCCCAGCTGCTACCCTTTTCAGTTCGACTTCCCTTTCCCATACTAACACATGGTCTCCTCTACTGTCACATTGAGGCCATACTCAGGTTGGAGGAGCAACACCTTATATTGCTCCTGAGTAGCCTCCCATCTTATGGAATGAACACCGATATCTCTAACTTCTGTGAATTTCTTCCCCCTCCCTTCTTGTCTCTTTTTCCATTCCCCTTTTGTTCTCTTCACCAGTCCATCACCTCCCTCTGGTCACAATTCTCTCCCACCCTGTCCCGTAGTCCACTGTCCTCTCCTATTAGATTCCTTCTTTTTCAGCCCTTTATCCCTTCCACCTATCCCCTCTCAGCTTCTCACTTTATACCACCTCCCCAACCCATCCACCTTCCCGCTCACTTGGTCTCAGCTATCACCTGTCAGCTTGTACTCCTGGAAACTAGTGCTCCAATTTCCTCCCACATCCCAAAGATGTGTCTTAGAGTCACAGAGCTGTACAGCATGGAAAAACACCCTTTGGCCACCATGTTCATATCAACCTTTTTGCCCATCTAAGCTAATCATAGTTACCTGCATTAGGACCATGCCCACCTATACCTTGCCTAGTTAGGTGTCTGTTGAAATGCCTCTTTAGTGATGTTATTGTATCTGGTTCCATCATCTCCTCTGGCAATACAATTCAGATATTCCTAAGATCCTCTTAACAACTCCTTCTTCTCACTTTAAAGCTTTGGTTTCTTGTTTGGATAGCCCTGCTCTGCCATACAAAAAAGATTTTTTTTACTATCTACCTTATCCATGCCTGTCACAAACTTATGTTTTTCTATTTGGTCATTCTTCAACCTCCTTCACGTTAGGAAAAGCAAGTCCAGCCTATCCAATCTCTTCCCATAACTAACATCCTCCAATCCTGGCAATATCTTGGTGAATATTCTCTCCATTCAATCACAGTCTTCCTACAGTGCAGCTAAAAAACAGTAAGTGCACCTTAACCAGTATATTATAAAGCTTGAATGTAATACCCCAACCCTTACATTCAGCCTCATGACCTATGAAGATAGGCTTACCATATCCTCTGTACCACCTGAACTGCTGCTTTCAGGAAGTTCAGAACTTACATCCCTAGGTCTCTCTATTCATCAACATTCCTTGCTTTCATACCATTTACTTTATATATGTCCTTCCTCTGTTTGACCACTCTACTTGTATAATCTGGGCTGGCGAGGTTAATAGGTACTCTATTTTGTCCCTCCTGTGTAGGCAATACTCTTAGAGTGTGGGGGAGACGATTGAGGTATACAAATTTATGAGGAGAAAAGATAGGATAAATTTAAACAGGCTTTTTCCATTGAGGTTGGAAGTAACTAGAACTGGAGGTCACAAGTTAAGGGTGAAAGGTGAAATATTTAAGGAGAATCTAGGGGTGGGCCAGAGCTTCACTCAGAGGTTGGTATCAGTGTGGAACAAGCTGCCAGTGGAAATGAGGTATGTGGGTTTGATTGCACCATTTAGAAGTTTAAATTAGCACATGGATGGGAGGGGTACAGCAGACTATGGTTCAGATGCAAGTCAATGGGACTAGGCAGAATAAGCTTGGCACGGACTAGATGGGCCAAAGGGTCTGTATCTGTGATGCAGTGCTCTATGACAGTATCAGGGATGCCGGCAGAACAGCAATGGCTGGTATTTCTGAGGGCAATATGGAAGGCACAGGATAGATACGTCCCGAAGATGAATAAGTATTCTAAAAAGAGGATGAGGCAATCGCAGCTGATAAAGTCAAAGACAGCATAAAAGCAAAAGAGAGGGTATATAATATACTAAACATTTGTGGGAAGTTAGTAATTTGGGAAGCTTTTAAAAATCAACAGAAGGCAACTAAAAAGCCATAAGGAAAGAAAAGATGAAATATGGATTAAGCTAGCTATCTTTTAAAAGAAGATATAAAAAGTGTTTTTTTCCCCAGATATAAAAAGAGTAAAAGAGAAACAAGAGTTAATGCTCTAGTTTGAAGATTCTACATCTCTAGGTGTACCAAGAGGAGGCTGAATCAAAACCACACACTAAAGGTCTTCAACCTGAAATGTTAATCCTGTTTCTCTTTCCACAAGTACCTGCGGAGAATTTTCAACCATTTTCTGTGTAGGGTTGTGCAGATTGGTTCAAGAACCAAACAGTTGAAGAGAAACCTAGAGGCAGAGAAGTGAAGTTTCTAAGACAGAAAAAATAAAAAGTTTAAAGGCTTGGAAGCTGAAAGCACAGGCACCGAAGTGAGCAATGACAAAAGTGGATGGATGCCCAGTTATTAATGTGTCTGTAGACATTGATGGTGGAATGAGATTGAAAATCCTTCCAGTTTAAGTCAATGCTCAGCTGCCCCTCATGAAATCAACACCTTAATAGACACATGAAATAAACAATAAGGTAGCAAAAAATACACTTTATTTTGGTTGTAGATAAAATAGACAAAAGAAAAACAAAATTACACTTCAGAAACAGACAACTAATTCAGAGGATTTTCACCCCGAAGTTACTATAATCATAACATACCAAACAGGCACAAGACAAACATGATTTCTTTTTAAAAATACAGGATCAGATTTGCAATTCAGTGCCTGACCTACATTTTGAAAAAATTAAACCAGTTCCAGAGAATCCTTTAAACACAATGCATAAATTTAGTAACAATTCTATGTTGTGTGAGGCAGGGAAATGAGGCGACAAGAACGGTACACAATATTCCATGTGTGGTCTAACCAGGATTTTATCAAGCTGCAACATCATGTTGTGGTTCTTGAACTCAATTTCCAACTAATGAGAGCTAATACAACAATATTTTACAACAGACAGAATGCAAACTTTTCCAGGAATAAAATCTGCCTCAAACTCCTTATGACATCTGTTTTAGAACATTCCAAATGCTTTGCATTTGATGAAGTGCTTTAATAATGTAGAAAATGCTGAGATGAGTTTGCTTACATAAAAGGTGACACAAAAACACAATGCAATAATGGCTTTTAATGATTCTGACATTGTGCTATTAACTAACTAGGAGCACCCAAAAGAAGGGCTGGGTAGCTGGAATGCATGCATCTTTACTTCTGTACAATGCATCATAGAGGTACAGAATACGCTGGAGGCTAGATCTCCTTCAGGAGTCACAACTGCCAGTTCAGCACCATACCAAGCTGGAGAGATGTGTACAAATTACCAACTCCAAGCCAAACTGTGCATCTAGCAGAGCTCCCTTCATGTGAAAAGGAAAGGAGATTGTTTCCTTTCACTGAATTTAAAGATTATTAGTAATGATTTAGTTAATTTACATGAATGGTAGAATGTTTGATGTTCCTTCATTTATGCAAATATTCCTTAAGTGCATTTAAATGTCTCCGATCATCAGGAGACATTAGAAATTGTAAAAATAAAATGACATTATTTGTTCTATCAGAAGGGGTCAGTTAGATTGACATCATAAACTTAACAAATTTTGCAGACAGTGGAAATCCAGAGTAACACAGACACCTGGCCTAAAGATTAGCAGTATTTTTCACTTGTGCATTGAAGCATACAATGAAAAGCTTGCATGAGTTGCCTGACCTGAGGTACAAATGATAGTGAAGGTTTCCTCAGTTTAGTAGTATTGTAGACTTTGAGGAAAAATATTTCACTGCATGAAATTATTCTTTACTTTGCCATTTAAATGGCTCTGAAAGGCTCTTTTAAGGATCTATGTTATGCGATTACATGAACTTTTATGGTAACATACTGGTTCAGAATGCAGCAGGATAATCACTGGAACATTATAAAGAATTTTAGCAGATAAGACAGCAAGCTCATAAACAGAACTCTGCACTCCCATTCTGGATTTCTGCCTCAATGGGGGTGCCCACTGTAGCACAGCAGTTAGCGTGGAACTCCTACGACTTGGGGCGTTGGAGTTCAATTCCAGTACTGTCTGCAACAAGTTTGCATGACCTTCCCATGAGTGTGTGGGTTTCCACTGGGTGCTCTGGTTTCCACTCACAGTCCAAAGTAGGATAATTGGTCATTGTAAATTGTCCCATGATTAGGCTAGGATTAAACTGGTGGAATGCTGGCTGGTGCGGCTTATCGAGCTGGAAGGGCCTGTTCTGCACTCTACCTCTAAATAAATAAATAATAATAATCAAATCAGTGAGGATTGTGCTAAGTGTCACCACGTTTCTGGTGTCAACGGAGCATGGCCACAGCTCACTAACACTACCCTGTACATTTTTGGAATGTGGGAGGAAACCAATTTATCACTGTCATGGTGAGAACTTACAGACAGCAGGAATTGAACCCTGATTATCGATCACCGACTGCTGTTGTAGGGTGATGTGATCTGATTTCATCCCATCAACTGACACCCAGTCACAAAGCACAGCCTCAGGAAACAACCATGGATGTAACTTCAACAGGGCACAGGGAACAACAAAGGTAAGTATATCATAACCAGCCAAGGAGAGGCCAACACAATTCAACCCAATGTCACGTCATTCAGAATCAGTGACTGAAGGGTTAAATATATGGGAACATATTCCATTGCCCCTTAACAAAGCACATGGGATTGCAGACACCACCAGAGAGCTCACATCTCATCCTTTAGGAACTGCTCCTCCAAAGATTCAGCACTCTGTGCTTGGAACACCGTCCGAGATTTTTGCGTTTGTGCTTCCCAAATGAGACTCAAACTCTGATCCTCCCCTTCCATTGATCCAAGTCTGACACTTCCTCTGAAGACTCTTCCCTCCTTTTAATGTAGCACTACCACTTCTAAAGAACATAAATTATGCTGTTGTTCAGAGATTTAAATGTCTGTCAATAAAAAAAGTGCCAACCCATTTTATTAATGGCGTTGTTAATCCACTTAAAACTCATGGGTTATTGACTGTTTAATTTTGAAAGGTTGGATTTCACTCCAAAGGTTGACAAAAATCCCTTTGTTCTTTGTATTGGACAGTCACTGTTTTACATAGTAAATACTTTTCCAATGATAGAGTATTGCCAAGGGAGTCATTGGTAGTTCCATCTAATGGTATCCCCTAAATTACTTCCGAATGGATCGTCATTTTTAAACCTAGAATTCACAACAGAGTTACCATCTGCTCTGATGCCAAGTCACTTCTGTGATGAAGTGCCACTGACTGATGTGTGCAGGCGGGGGTGTGCTGGTGCAGTGATACACATGGGTGTCACAGAAAACAGTAGAATCTCGAGGTCAATTAGTTCAGATACTATTATTCTTGTTGACACAAGGGCAAAGGACATTAAGAGGCTCTTATATAGGCACATGGATGAAATAAAATGGAGGGCTATGCAGGAGAGAAGATCTTAAAGTAGGTTAAAAAGGGTTGGCACAACATTGTGGACCAAAGGGCCTGTACTGTACTGTTCTATATTCTATGTGGATTGGTAGGTTAATTGGCTACTGTAAATTTCTCCTTGTGAGAATGTGGGATGTTCTATACAAAGCAATCAATCCTATCAACTAACTTACAACAGACCCCAGTGAGATCCTTAAGTCTAAGGTCGTCTTTTCCTCTGAAGCACTCTACAATTTACGCATGGTTCATGTTACATATCTATCACATTCATGGAATGTCTGGATGTATCCCATTGCACAGTTCCTCAAAGAGGAATTCCTGGTCTTGTACTTTGAGTGGAGGTGGTGACATGGGGAGAAATGGAGTGATTCAGTTTCTCTGGGACACCCTATCAGCTCCAGGTGGTTACATGGGTGGAACTTTAGGAACAAAGTGACATAGGTGGTGGGAAAGGGGAAAACAGAGATCACAATACCTACACGGTGTCAATAAAGAAGAAAAATGCTCCCGTTTCTCCCCCAGTAAGCACTGCAATATAACACGAATGATCGGAGTCAAACAGTGGCATCAGAACAGAGGACCACGAGAGGGCCATTCATCCCCTTAAATCCATTCTACCATTCAGTTATATTATAACTAATCTAACTGGTTTTACATAGGATGTTTACAAGATACATCATTATACAATTACAAAAATACATTTCATTGACATTTAAAAAAGGGAGTCACTGTAACAGGTCACCATGGGTACAGGAATAAGTCAGCTGAACACTAATAATCAATTATCAAAGGTAGCAGCTTGTGTTCTGTTAGAATCTATTCACTCCATCTGATTACAAGAACATACACAACATCGAAAAAATAAATCTATTTATAAAGGTTACCTTTTGTTAATAATATACATGTGTTATAAAAGATATATAGCAGAATAGCATCATGACTTTAGTCACTAATTTACAAGTCATGGCTGATCTCAAAATAGGAACCAACCACGTTACAGAATGGTGCTCTTCTTATTTCAGAACATTAACTTTGATAACCACCAGGTTAGAAAGTGCATGACTAGTTCAGGAAAATTGCTTTGATTCTGTTTGAACAATGCATTTCAATCCTGTACTCTTGAAAAAAGGGGACAGTCTTGCACAGACCACTGTTCACAATAACTTCTCCAAATATGATTCCAACTTAGTGATATATCAGGAGATGAGCTCGTCTCAGTTAAAAAATTAAAGACTAACTTTATTAGTCATATGTACATCGAAGCATACAGTGAAATGTGCTGTTTGCATCAACAACCAACACTGTCCAAGGATGTGCTGTGGGCAGCCTTGCTTCTGCTAACAACCTAACATGCCCACAACTTACTAACTCTAACCTCATACATCTTTGCAATGTGATAGGAAAACCACACAGTGACAGTAAAAATATATTAACTCCTTACAAAGTGTGCAGGAATTGAACCCTGTTTGCAAACACCAGAAAGCATCATGCTGCCTGGTATATGCCACCACACTGTGACACTGTCAGTGTTCTACAGCTCAAGAACTGGAGACTGAGTCTCAACATTCAAGTGAGTGAGCTGGGCTTGGAGACAGTGCTACATTCTACATGCTCACTCCACCTCTTGAGGATCTCTTTAAAAATTGGTCAATAAATCTGCTTCCTGGGCATTTTTAGAATGAGTTAGAAAAGAGATGGAGGGAGCTGGTAACTTATAGACTGTTGTATTACTCTAATCAAATTAACTTTGGTAGAAAAAAAACTGTACTTTCACTTTTCTTTATATTATACTACACTTTGCTTAAATCAATGAGATTATAAACACAATTACAATAGAATGACTTGAATTAGTTTTGTTTCCTACAAGAAACCATAGCTTGCACTGCCTGAGAGAGTGGTGGAACCAGTCACTGACAGAATTTTCAACTGTCTGAATGAGGACTTGAATTGCCAAAACAGACATAACAATTGGGTGAAGTTGCTGGTGGGCCAGGGTGTTAATACAGATGCTGTATGACTCTATGACTTCCAGTTCATGGTCAAAGATTAGTTTTCATAGCTCTTCTCAGACAAGCATAATGGCTAGAATTATTCCTGCATCAGAAACTTCTGTCATGCAGCAATTTAAAGTAAGCAAGTATCAGAAGAAAAGGCCTTCCTTCAAATAATTATCTGAAGCCATCTGTCAGGCAATATGGTTGAGCAGAAAACTGGATACTGGGCCAGGTAATTCTGACTGGCTCATTTAACCTTACACAAGAAATATTCTCGGAATAAAGGGACCTCCCTTCAAAACTGAGACAAGGAGGAATTTCTGCAGCTAGTGTGTGGTGAAATTATGGAATTTGTTGCTGCACAAGGCAGTCCAGGCCAAGTCAATGGGTGTATCTAAGGTAGAGATTGATAGGTCCTTGGTTGATAAAGGGGATAAGGATTACAGGCAGAAGACAGGAGAATGGGGTTGGAAAAAATATAGCTATGATGAAATGGTGGATGAGAGCTGATTGGGTTAATTCTGTCACTACATCTTACAGCATTATGCCATTTAAATGGTAAAGGTTTGATCCTAACCACATAATGATAACTGGAATACACCTTCATTAATTCCAGTTTTAACCTGCTCATTGGACCAAATTACTCTTTCTATCCCCGACCTTTGTGTATGTTGTTGTGTAGCTGGCAGTCCCACAGGCACTGGTGAAGCAAACTCTGTAGTGTGACTGGTGTCACTGCTGGTAAACCACCGTTATATAAATAGACACAACTTCCGCACACATTGTCTAACAACATTACTCATGCTTGCTAATGTTCCAATACATTAGAAAACTGGTGCAGTCTCACTTTGTATCACAGAATGGGTAGAACACAGGAGGAGACTATTCACCCTGACAAGCCTACAGCTGTGCGGGTTCCATGTACTGGTTCAAGCTTTTAATATTTCTCATTAACAATTTTCTTTTAAATCGCTACTGGATATTCTTGGCCACTATTTAATATGGTCACATTTATAATTATATTAATGTATGAGAAGCGTTTGATGGCTCTGGGCTTGTACTCTCTGGAGTTTAGAAGAAGGAGGAGGAAATCTCATTGAAACCTATCAAATAACAAAAAGCGATAGAGTGGACGTGAAGTGAATGTTTCCAATAGTGGGCGAGTCTAGTACTAGAAGGCACAGCCTCAGAATACAAGGACGGAGATGAGGAGGAATTTCTTTCATCAGAAAGCAGTGGAATTCACTGCCACAGACGAAGGTGGAGGACACATCATTAAAAGCAAAGCTTCTCGATTAGTAAGGGTGTCAAAGGTTACTGGGAGAAGGCAGGAGAGTGGAGTTGAGCAGGTTAATAAATCAGCCATGATACAATGTGCTGGATGGCCTAATTCTGGTGCCTTGTCTTCTGGTTTAATACCCAAACTCAATTGTTAAGAGCCACTAATACATATGAAACCAGGTACGGTCCAAAAGGTGAACTCACTAACTCCAGGTTTCAATTACAAATTCGGCAGTGTCAGAGATTGGGGGGGAGGGGGGGGGGTAAAGCTTTGCATTGGAGAAAGAACCAGTTAAGGTAATTATGAAAAGATCTAAAGAATGAGAACCCCCCCCCCCCAATACCTGAAGGAGATTAGCATGTCATGATTGTTTTTTCACAAAATTCCAATAGTTTCATCATGGTCCCCATCACCCAGGACATGCCCTCTTCTTATTACTACCATCCGGGAGGAGAGACACGAGCCTGAATAAACACACTCAACATTTTAGGAATAGCTTCTTCCCCCCACCATCAGATTTCTGAATGGTCCATTACCAATCCATGAACACTACTGCACTCTTCTTGCTCTCTTTTTCCACTACATATTTAATTTAACCTTTTAATATATTATTCTTTTTGTAATTTGTAGTATTTTTAATGAATTGCACAGTACTACTGCTGCAAAATAACAAATTTCATGACATAGGTCAGTGATATTAAACAATTCTGATTTTGATTATCACTAACTTATTTAATAACTGACATTCCAACAAAATGTTCACGAGCTTCCTTGGGTGCCATACTGATCAGATGGTTCAGGTTCACCTCAAAAGACCAGCTCCTGTACAACTGGCAGATGTTGATTTCCAGCCTGAAAGCTTATTTGACTCATTTCTGAGAGGAAGATTTGCATTTCAATAGCACCTCGCACATCCCTTCCAGAATATCGCAAAATCCATGACATCCAAAGAAGCACTTTTAGTAGTCACTCATGTTACTATGAAGTGAGGTGGCCAATTTGTGCATGTCAAACTTTCAGAAAACAACTAAGTGAAGATCCTGGATAATATTGATTGAGGGACTCAGGACAACAGGAGCCTCTGCTCTTCTTCCCCCTTTGAGGGTAAGTGGTGCTCACGTCAATACCTAACCCTGAGGTCAGCACCTTGAACACTGCTGCACTCCCTCCACACTGCCCTGCAGTGACGAGGTTTTATTGTCCCTCTGGTCGCTGGAGTGGGACTTGAACCCACAACTTCCTGCCTCAAGATGGAACTACTGTGAGTGAGGTAATTAACTTGCTTTGAAGCAGCAATTCAAGGGTTCAGGCACACTGTACGAGCAACGGAGTCTGGATTGAGTTTGGTCCTCCCCTCACACTCCACCTCAAAGCTTCAACAATTTTCCTTGCTGATGGCACTAAATATCTTCTCCAACAGTCCAGCCTGAAGAGATTTATGCACAACATCAAATTCTGTCTCCTGCTCCATCAACTTAGAGTAATGCCAAGTTCATTTAAGGTTTCTGGAGAGCCGGCGATGAGAGCACTGGTGTTGATAGTCCATCCATACTGGCAATGGGGATGTGGATCTGGGTATTTCCGGCTGAGGGAAACTAAAAGAGAGATATCAATCAGTGGGGGTGGGGGGGGGGAAGAAAAAGATAATTTAGCCCCTTGAGTCTATCTCACCTTCAGCAGAATGAAGGCTGACCCATTACCTAATCCCAATCTTTGCTACATCTTAGAAGAAACATATCCAGTTTGACAAAATCAAAGTCAAAGTAAAGTTATTATCGAAGTACTCCCCCGTCAACATATACTACCTTGAGATTTGTTCTCTGGCAGACATTTATTGGAAAATAAAGAAATACAATACAATTTATGAAACAAATATAGAAAAACAAAAACTGACTAACAACTGAAGTGCAAGACAAATGTGCAAAAAAGATTTTTAAATCAACAAATAATACTGAAACCATGAGCGCAGAGTCCTTGAAAGTGAGCCTGTAACTTTGCTGCACCTGAGATAGAAACATATCTATCAATCTGAGATTTAAAATGATGAACTCCCACCTATTATTATCTTTAATGTCTGTTTTAACACGTCAACTTTTTTTCACAAATCTCATGTTGTTACCATTTAGGGGAGCAAGCCATTAGCTTGACCTTTGCCAATGCCACAGCTGAACAGGAAGATCCAAACTCTGGTTCAGAGAGACTTACTCATTAAGGCCCCTTTATTTATACTGGTTAATATAATGGGTGCACCATTGTCTGAGGTGCTATGTTCCCTCTATTGGATCACTTAATATGAAAGTGAACAAGAATGCTTCATTGCATAGAACAAGCTACATGGACTCAGTAGTCACTTTATCATGTACATCTAATGAAGTGGCAACCGAGTCTTTATTCATGGTCTTCTGCTGCTGGAGCCCATCCACTTCAAGGTTTGACGTGCATTCAGAGATGCTTTTCAGCATGTAACATGTAGTTATTTGAGTTACTATCGCCTTCCAGTCTGACCATTCTGCTCTGGCCCCTCTCATTAATGAGGCATTTTCGCCCACACAACTGATGCTCTCTGGATAGTTATTTTTTGGTGCACCATTCTCTGTAAATTCTAGAGACTGTTGATACTCAAACCACCCCAACTGGCATCAAGGTCAAAGTCAGTTAGATCACATTTCTTCACCATTCTGAATGTTTGGTCTGAACATCAACTGAACCTCTTGACCATGTCTGTATACTTTTGTGCATTGAATTGCTGCCACATAATTGGCCTATTAGATATTTGTATTAATGAACAGCTATACAGGTGTATCCAATAAAGAAGTTGTTGAGTGTAAAGCATGTTCAGTTAACAGTTATAGGCTTGGTCATGGAGAGTTGAGAATCCACTTTGTGACATTTTATATAACATTATACAATGGGTGGAGCTTAGGAGGACCACGGCGCCCAACGACGACTCCTTTGCTTGCATCTTTGGAAACAGCTCCATTTCTATCTTTAATATCTCTATTTTACCCTTTCAGGGTTCTTTTTAAGACCCTGACCTGGAGTTACATGCTGACTTTGGTTCTTTGTGGGAATGGGACCTGCTCTTGGTGTCTCATGACTGGACGCTATTCGATATGCCAAGGACACAGCCTAAAAGACTAGCACGCCTTCAGGGTTCTGGGATTTCGTGGCTCTGGAGGTGGGCAGACTTGAGGTCAGTGCCTCCACAGGAAATTGGTGTGTCGTGGGAGATGGAAGATCTAAAGCTGCAAGCTGGCTGTGTTCCCAGAGACCTGAGTTCTTCGGTTACAGAGCTCAGAAGAAACGATGCAACAGAATTTTAACATTGTATATAAGCGAGTTGTTTGTTATGTCTCCTCTCTCGCTGTGAATTGGGGACCCCTCTTTTTCCCTTATTAGGGAGAGAGAGAGCCTGTGGTATGTTGAATTACTGGGTGAACGAGTAATCTTTGGGGTACTGCAAATCTCTGTCTTTATTAATGCTTTGCTGCACGCTTGAGTGCTCGGTGGGGGGGCAATGCTTTTTTTTTTGCTGGGGGGAGGAGGGATCATTGCTTTGCTGCTGCTTATGCGTGGGGGTGGGGGAGCTTTGGGGTTCTAACATTTAACTGTCATTCATTCTTTGGGGCCCTCCTCTGATTTCGTGGATGGTTGCAAAGAAAAGGAATTTCAGGATGCATATTGTATACATTTCTCTGACATTAAATGTACCACTGAAACCTTTGAAACATTACATAATGAGCATTTCTTAAAGTTACAGACACTTTCTACAGGAGCTTTCTTCTACAGTGCATGTCTGCTGTTGATTTACAATAACATTGCCAGGACTTGACAGTTTGGTTTAGATGGAGAACTTGAGTGGGTTAGGACTTCAATTCTTGGAATGTAGGAGACCGAAGGGTGACCTTACAGATAAGCATAAAATCATGAAGGCCACAGATAAGATAAATGAACACAGTCTTTTTTCCCCATGGAAAGGGAACCAAAAACTAGAGCCCATGGGTTTAGGGAGAGATGGGAATGCTTTCAAGGGGACCTGAGAAGCAACTTCTTCATGCAGATGTTACTATGGGAAAAAGGAAAGCGATTGCTGCATCTCTGTTGATGATCTTTTGAGTCCTCACTGGCCACAGTAGTACCAGAAGAATGGAGGATGGAAGATGCTATTCCATTATTCAAGAAAGCTAATATGGATAACACTGGAAATTATAGACCAGTGATTCTTAAATCAATGGTGGGCAAACTTTTGGAGAAAATTCTTAGAGACTTTCATTTGCAGAAGCATAGTCTGATTAGAGATAATCTTTGTGAGAGGCTAGTCATGTCCACGAGCATGACTGAATTCTTCAAAGGAAGTGACAAAACAAATTGATGAAAGGAGAGCAGTGGGGGGAAGCATTAGATTGATCTTGAAGTAGGTTAAAAGGGTCTATACTATACACAGTACTGTTCTAGAACACAGAAATCTACAGCTCATTACACGCCCCTCCTCCCCTTCTTACCCCATCCCTGACATATTTAGTTGTTTGCCTGTTCTCCATCTCCCTCTGGTGCTCCCCCCCCTTTCTTTCTCCTGAGGCCTCCCGTCCCATGATCCTTTCCCTTCTCCAGCTCTGTATCATTTTCGTCAATCACCTTTCCAGCTCTTAGCTTCATCCCACCCCCTCTAGTCTTCTCCTGTCATTTCCCATTTCCCCTCCTCCAACTACTTTCAAATCTCTTACTATCTTTCCTTTCGGTTAGACCCGACAAAGGGTCTCGGCCCGAAACGACGACAGCGCTTCTCCCTATAGATGCTGCCTGGCCTGCTGTGTTCCACCAGCATTTTGTGTGTGTTGTTGTTTGAATTTCCAGCATCTGCAGATTTCCTCGTGTTAGCTCATTACAGGTCCTTTGACCCACAATGTTATGGCAACCACATAACCTACCCTAGAAACTGCCAAGATTTACCCTACCACATAGCTGTTTTTCTAAGCTCCATGTACCTACCCAAGAGTCTCTTTAAAGACCCTATTGTATCTACTTCTACCACTATCGTTGGCAGTGCATTCCATGCAACCACCACCCTTCTATGTGAAAAACATACCCTTGACATGCCCCCCGTACCTATTTCTAAATACCTTAAAGCCATCTTGTGTTAGCCATTTCAACCCTGGGAAAAAGCCTTTGGCTATCTACATGAATAATGCCTCTCATCATCTTGTACAACTCTATCAAGTCACCTTTCAGCCTCTGTGGCTCCAAGGAGAAAAGGTCCAGTTCACTCAGCCTATTCTCATAAGCATGCTGTCCAATCCAGGCAACATCCTTGTAAATCTCCTCTGCACTCTCTCTCTATAGTATCCACATCCTTCCTGTGGTGAGGTGGCCAGAACTGAACACAGTACTCCAAGTGGGGTCTGACTAAGGTCTTATATAGCTGTAACATTACCTCACGGACCTTGAACTCAATCCCATGGTTGATGAAGGCCAACACACCATACACTTCTTAACAACACTGTCAACCTGTGCAGCAGCTTTGAGTGTCTTATGGATACAGACCCCATGATCTCTCAGATCCTCCACACTTCCAAGAGTCTTACCATTAATATTATATATTGTCTTCAAATATGACCTACCCAAATGAACCACTTCACACTTAACTGGGTTGAACTCTATCTGCCACTTCTCAGCCCAGTTCTGCATCCTATCGATGCCCTGCTTTAACGTTTGACAACCCTCCACACTATCCACAACACCCCCAACCTTTGTGTCATCGGCAAACTTACTAACCCACCTTTCTACTTCCTCATCCAAGTCATTTATAAAACTCACAAAGAGAAGGGATCCCAGAATACATCCCTGCAGAACACCACTGGTCACCGACCTCCATGGAGAATATGAACCATCTACAGCCACCCTTTGCCTTCTGTGGGCAAGCTAGTTCTGGGATCCACAAAGCAAGGTCCCCTTGGATCCCATGCCTCCATACTTTCTGAATGAGCCTCACATGGGGAAGTTAATCAAGTGCCTTCATGAAATCCATATGCATTACATCCACTGCTCTACCTTCATCATGTTTATTGTTACATCCTCAAAGAATTCAATCAGGCTCGTAAGGCATGACCTGCCCTTGACAAAGCCATGCTGACTATTCCTAATCAGATTATGTCTCTCCAAATGTTCATAAATCCTGCCTCTCAGGATCTTCTCCAACAATTTGCTCACCACTTAAGTAAGACTCATTGATCTATAATTTCCACAGTTATCTCTACTCCCTTTCTTGAACAAGGGAACAACATTTGTAACCCTCCAATACTTCTCCCGTCCCTATTGATGATGCAAGGATCATCACCAGAGGCTCTGCAATCTCCTCCCTTAAATCCCACAGTAGCCTGGGTTATATCTTGTTCTGAACTAATGACCTTTCTAACATAATACTTTTCAAAAGCTCTAGCACATCCTCTTTCTTAATGTCTATATGTTCAATCGACTCAGTTTTCTGTAAATCATCCCCACAATTGCCAAGATCCTTTTCCTTGGTGAATACTGAAGCAAGGTATTCATTAATTCATTAATGCAAAGTATTTGGAGCAAGAAGGCTGCGAGTGAACGGCTGATTTTTCGGAGCGAAAGGAGATTTTTACTACTCGGGTTAAAGAGGGGCGAGACTGTGCAGGCGTGTGATGTCAGCCAGTAGAGCGCGGAAGGTTTAAAAAGAAGACCGCCATATCCATCGGGCAGCGGTGTGATAGGGCTTTGGCTCAATGGGCTTAGGTGGTAACGGGACGAGGCGAGGTAGGAAGTATGTGTGTGAGGCCAGTTTTCTGTGCTCAGTGTCAGATGTGGGGTGTTCTGGAGACTCCCAGCCTCCCGGACGGCCAAATCTGCACCAGGTACATCGAGCTGCAGCTCCTGAGGGACCGAGTTAGGGAACTGGAGATGCAGCTCGATGGCCTTCGCCTGGTCAGGGAGAGTGAGGAGGTGACAGAGAGGAGTTACAGGCAGGTGGTCACACCAGGGCCACAGGAGACAGACAAGTGGGTCACAGTCAGGAGAGAGAAGTCTAAGAGTCAGGTACTAGAGAGTACCCCTGTGGCTGTACCCCTCCCAGGATACTGGTTCCCCTTTATTCAGGTGCAATCCATCCCACTTGTACAGGCCACCCCTTCCCCAGAAAAGGTTCCAATGATCCAAGATCTTGAAACCCTGCTCCCTGCAGCATCTCCTCAGCCACCCATTCATCTGCGCTATCTTCCTGTTCTGAGCTTCACTAGCTCGTGGCACTAGGAGTAATCCAGAAATTACCACCTTGGAGGTCCTGCTCTTCAGCCTCCTTCCTAACTCCCTAAACTTACTGCGCAAGACCTCCACCCCTCTCCTATGTCATTTGTACCAATATGTACCACAACCTCTGGCTTCTTACCCTCCCCTTCAAGAATATTCTGCAAACACTCAGAGACATCCTGGACCCTGGCATCCGGGAGGCAACACACTGACTGCCCTGGCATCTCTTTTGCTGCTGCAGTATCCCCCATCTGTCCTCCTAACTATCGAGTCCCTATGACTATTGCTCCGCCTGACTTCACCCTACCCTTCTGAGGTTCAGAGCCGACCACAGTGCTATGGGTCTGACTGCTGCTGTCTTGCTCCGTTAGGCCATCCCCCTCAGCAGAATCCAAAGGGGTATACCTGTTGATGAGGGGAAAGGCCACAGGGGGACCCTGCACTGACTTCCTTCTCCCTTTACCTCTCTCGATGTTCACTCATCTACTCCCTGAATTATGCACTCTAGGTGTAACCACCTGCTCGAAAGTCATATCTATCAATTGCTTTGCCTTCCAGATGATCTTTAGTTCATCCAACTCCAGCTCCTTAATGCGGTCTTTCAGCAGCTGGAGTTGGTTACACTTCCTGCAGGTGTAGTCATCGGGGGGCCATCAGGTTCCATGAATTCCCACATCCTACAGGAGGAGCATTCCACTGCCATATCTGCCAATCTGCCTGCACTGGGCAACCAAGACCAAATTAGCAATATTGAAAGGAAAAACCTACCCTTCTCACCTGTTTCACTGGCCTTAGCCTCTTCTCATCAAAGTTCCCACTCTGACAGTGGCCACTCCACTAGACCCTATCTCTTTTTTATGGTTTAAAAAAATGCCTATGGGCACCTTGGTCAGAATGACAAGTTGGGCTTAAAGGTCTGATTCCATTCTGTACTACAGCTCATGAACTAAGCATTATTTACTTTTAGTTGCACAGTTTGTCTTCTTTCGCACGTTGGTTATTTATCAGTCCTTGCTTATGTATAGTTTCTCATACATTCTATCCTATTTCTTTATTTTCCTGTAAATGTCTGAAAGAAAATGAATCTCAACGTAATATATGGTAATGTATACGTACATTGATAATACATTTTACTTTGACTTTGTATTGCTCTATAACTCAATGACCCACAAATGCCTAGGACAGGGGCAGATCTTTGACCCTCTTTACTAGATTCATACTCCAGATTTCTTAACGCACAACAAGCAGAAGCAGACAGGCCTGAGCCTGTGCAAAATATCATCAAACCCAGAGATATGGATTTCCAAATTTTATCTGCCAAAAGGTGTGAACCTTTGATACAATATTTCAATACTTTCTGGGAAGAATTTATTTTATAAGAAGAAACCAAAGCCAGATGAAACTATTTGGTCCCTTGAGCCTGTTCTAGCACAAGATCATAGCTAATCTTCAACTCAACCTTCCCACCTAATTCCAATATCTCAAATTCTTCAGGCATCCAAAAATCTCTTAAGTCTCAGTTTTGGACACATCTCACATTCCTCATTTCAAAATTTATGACCTTCTGTGGTATCTACCTTATCCACATTGTTAGAATAATGATTTTTCTTTAGCTTAACTTTCCTATGCTTGCTTGTATTTTTTATACATAGGGTTCTCAGTAATATTAACTGTAATGCTAACTGTTAACTGCTAATTATAAAATGGCTTCTCTGTAATGTTAACTATGAGGTAATGTTCTCCGTAGCTGAAACGTTTGGGTTATAAGTACTGATAACGGGGGTGGGGGGTGGGGAGGACTAACCAATGGGAGTCTTGTTACTCTATCTGTATGTGTGGGAACTGGGGTTGGTGCGCGGGAAGTTCGGCGAGGAGAAGCGAAGAGGGAGGACATGCGGAAAGTGCTCTGGTAGACCACCGCGGGTTGGTCCCAGTCTGAGGGTTGTGGAGTTTGGAGGAAATCGAATGGTGGACTGAGGATATTGCGTGAGCTCTAACATGTGCACGAACTGTATAATCTCTATTCTTGGTGCCTTTTTATTTTATATTTTTGTTTCTCTACTCCACAGTTACAGTAAAGTGTAATCATTCAAACATACATTGTGACTGACTGATATTTTACGTTGTGGGTTGTGCCGGGGTGCATACACAGCATCTACGCAAATGTGAGACACAGTTTGGTGGGCAAACAGCGGTTTCCCCTAGACAAATGTGGGTTGATAGAGCTGAGTGTTACATATATTATTACCTATACACATTCAGTGAATGTTCCAGTAATTGTAATATAGCTACTTCTGTATTTTTCTTGTTGTTTCTGTACCACATGTTGAGACACTTGAATCGGGTTAATAGTTATCACTGGAATGTTATCCTCTCAGTTGGAGGAAGATTTTATTCTCAGCCCTTCTTTCTTTGTGTTTATTCTTTGTTCTTGTAAAATGGCCACAAGCAACAAAGTTTGATTTATAACTTTTAGATTTACAAGGATGTTACCTGATAGGGGAGCATGCCTTATGAGAATAGGTTGAGTGAACTCGGCCTTTTCTCTTTGGAGTGACGGAGGATGAGAGGTGACCTGATAGAGGTGTATAGGATGATGAGAGGCATTGATCATGTGGATAGTCAGAGGCTTTTCCCCATGGCTGAAATGGCTAGTACGAGAGGGCATAGTTTTAAGGTGCTTGGAAGCAGGTACAGGGGAGACGTCAGGGGTAAGTTTTTACGCAGAGAGTGGTAAGTGTGTGGAATGGGCTGCCGGCGGCAGTGGTGGAGGCGGAAATGATAGGGTCTTTTAAGAGACTCCTGGATGGCTACATGGAGCTTAGAAAAATAGAGGGCTATGGGTAAGCCTAGGTAGTTCTAAGGTAGGGACACGTTCAACACAGCTTTGTGGGCCATAGGGCCTGTATTGTGCTGTATGTTTTCTATGTTTATGCCCCATTCTTGATTTTAGAACCTCTGGGTTGATAAAAAACCAGAATCCAGCAACCTTTATCCTCTGCTCTATCCTCAGTCTCTCTGGATCTCAGTCTCTCAAGCATTTGTCCTGTCAACCAAAGGGAGTCAACCCCTCGAACATACATAAGTAGGTGCCATTTCAATGAAGTTCCACCGATCTTACACCAGAGTTCTTTCCAATATCTTGAGAGCAACGGGCAGCATTGACTCTTACCTGGAACGAGAGCTTTGCAGGACTCATTGGAGCTATGGGGCTGAGTGTACTCCAGAAATGAATGGCAGATGGCAAGGTATTTGGTGTCAGTATTATCGGAGTCTGCAGTAAAAGAAAAAGGGGAGAGCAAGATATTAAGTGACCATTGCTATATTTTACCTATTATATTCTTACACTAATAAGAGCATTCTTTTATGTGTACATGTGCTTGTATGCAAGGCAATGACGACAACATTAATCTTATTTTCCATGAAGAGATGACAACATTCAGTCCATGTGGTTTATGTAGAGAACAATCTGCAATGTTTTTCTATTCCCGTTCCTGCAACATATCATAGGGAACAAAGGAGTGAAGGAGGGAGTTAGGAAGACAGGAAAATTAGATATATTTGTCACATACAGTGAAATGCATCATCACGCTGCCCAAAACTCACTCACCCTATCCGTAGGTCTTTGGAGTGTGGGAGGAAAGTGGAATTTCTGGAGGAAACCCACGTGGTGTTGTACCACTCTAAGTTACCATGCCACTCCTTCTACACACTGCTCTTCAGCAATGCCACATCTGATCACGCCCACCTCTGCCTCACCTAAACTGACTTCTCTATTCCCATTAATCCATTGGATGCACTGCCTGACAGCCTGTATTGGATGAGCAGAAACATTGGGAAGCCATTGTCTTAGTCACTAGAAACCATATTAAGGAAGTTTCATTAACATATTTAGAAAACTATTGTATAAGTAGACAGAACCAAAATAGTTTTATGAAGGGAATCAGCGTTCTTTATAATGATCAGGGTGGAGAGAGGAAAACCAAATGATGTTTTGTACAGAAATTCCAAATGGACAGCTTAGAGTTTATCAGACTCTTGTGTGAAAAAAAATGGACTCTTGACCTATCATTTATCTGAACTGTACTTTTTTCATATTTAGAATCTTTTTATTGGTACATAATCTTCTACAGCTATAGAATGATACAAAACTTCAACAGATTAATATGTATACAATTAATAAAGCTGAAAAAAACTGATTGAATATATAAAAATGGAAAAAAAATTATATATAGGAAAAAGGAAAAAAAAGAACCCCATCTAACTAGGAAAAAAAACCCCACTGACTACAAAAAAAAGGAAAAAAAAACCCATTAGGAATCAACCCCCCCCGGAGCAATACGTTTATCCACCATCTAAATATATAAAGAAAATTAGTCATCAACCGCAAATTCATATTTATATAAAAAAATAAAATTGGAAGGAAACCATATGGAATAATTCAAATTAAATGGTAATATTTGGCAAAAGAACCCCATCTTCTCTCAAAATCGAATTGGGGATCAAAAGTTCTACTTCTAATTTTTTCCAAACTGAGACATAACATTACTTGAGAAAACCATTCAATTAATGTAGGGGAAGAGATATCTTTCCATTTTAATAAAATAGCCCTTCTTGTCAATAGTGTAACAAATGCAATTACATGTTGATCTGAGGATGAGATACCCTGAATATGATGCAGAACTATTCCAAATAGAACAGTCAATCTATTAGGTTGTAAATTAATTTTCAGAGCTTTAGTAATTGTAGAAAACAAAGATTTCCAAAACAATTTTAATGAAGAACATGACCAGAACATATGTGACAAAGTAGCTACTTCAGTTTTACATCTATCACAGTAGTTGTCTATACTAAGAAATATTTTAGATAGTCTCTCCTTTGTTAAGTAATAACAGTGAACAATTTTAAATTGAATTAAACAGTGGTTAGCACATATAGAAGAAGAATTTATGTTTTTCAAAACTTACAACCAATCTTCATTAACAAAGGTCATATTAAGTTCTCTCTCCCAATCTTGTTTAATCTTTAGTGGTAGGTTCTCTTTTTGTAACAAAAATAAGTTATAAATTCTGCTAATGGAACCTCTCACTAAAGGATTCAATTTCAAAATGGTATCCAACAAATCAGATTCTTGTAAATGTGGAAACTTAGGTAAATATTGTTGTAAAAAATGTTTAACCTGAAAATACTGAAAAAAATGTGTATGAGCGAGAGAATATTTGTTAATTAACTCTTCAAAAGTCATCAATCGACCATCACAAAATAAATCTGTAAAAGAATGGATCCCTTTATTTCTCCATAGGAGAAAAATGGGGTCGGTTATTGAAGATTTAAATGAAAAGTTTTGATATAAAAAACTAGACAACTGAAATTGCTTAAAATTAAAAAAATTGTGAAACTGAACCCAAATCTGTAGGTATTGTTTAATAACCGGGTAAAGATTTAAATTTGGAATTTTAGAGAGCTGTAAAGGTAATGGAGCTCCTAATATTGAAGTTAAATGAAATTGTTTAACAGCTTTTAATTCCAAATCAACCCATAGTGGTTTTTGGCTTTTATCGATCCAGTATAACCAAAAACATAATTGTCTAATATTCACAGCCCAATAATACAGTCTTAAATTAGGAAGTGCAAGTCCACCATCTTTTTTAGATTTTTGTAAATGATACTTGTCAATTCTTGGTCTCTTATTGCTCCAAATAAAGGAAGAAATAAGAGAATCAATTTGATCGAAAATTTTTTTAGTTAAAAAGATAGGTATATTTTGGAAAATATATAAAAATCTAGGTAAAATCATCATTTTCACAGCACGAACACGACCTATTAAAAAAAGAGTAAGTGGATTCCATCTAGAAAATAGTTGTTTCATGGAGTCCATTAAAGGAACTATATTAGCTTTATAAAAATCTTTATAGTTTTTAGTAATTATAATACCTAAATAGCTAAATGTATTAACAATTCTAAAAGGTATATCATTATATATACTAACAGGGGCATTTAATGGAAACAATTCACTTTTATTCAAGTTATGTTTATATCCTGAAAATTTACCAAAATCTTTAAGTGTTTCCAAAAGATTAGGAATTGATTCCTCAAGATTCGAAATAAAAATCAAAAGATCATCTGCATAAAGAAAAATCTTATGTATGGTTCCATTCATAGAGATACCATGAATATTTTTAGCTTCACGTAGTGTTATTGCCAAAGGCTCCAATACAAGATTAAATAGTAAAGGGCTTAATGGACATCCCTGTCTAGTACCACGAGAAAGTGGGGGAAAAAAAGACCTGTAATTATTAGTAATGACCGTGGCAATAGGGTTCTTATAAATCATTTGAATCCATCTATTAAAATTATTACCAAAACCAAATTTTTCTAATACTTTAAACAAATATGGCCACTCAACTCTATCAAATGCCTTTTCTGCATCGAGAGAGATGACACAGATAGACAGGCATACTTTATTGATCCTGAGGGAAACTGGGTAATTGGGTAACACCAATGTGGTTGGTAACACCAAACTGGTAACACCAGGTTGCTTAGATAATGGCGAATATATAATATTCATAGAGAAGTGTACTTTTTCATTAACTTTTACATTTTATTCTACATTGTTATTGCTTTACCTTACTCTAGGTCAATGTATTGTGTAATGATTTGATCTGCATGAACAGTATACAAGCCAAGCTTTTCACTGGATTGTGGTACTCGTGACAATAACAACAAACAAAAAGCAAAACCAGAAACCTATATATTCATCAAACACTGCTGGCTCAGATTTGAGGTGTTCTCTATCCCAAAATGATATTTTAACTGCAGCTGGGGAGGAAGTCTCTGCCACATCCTTTCTGAACTTACACCTCCCAGCCACCCAGCTCACGCACTCCATGTGACCACAGATACCGCCTTGGGAACACTGCTCTTCTCCATCAGCAGGCAATCCACTTTTATTGATTCTCACACTCAGAAATTTCCAGCATTAGTGATGGGAAGCTACTACTTAACTAGTGGCAAAATATAATAACTGTAGTGATATCCTGATGATCTTTAACTGATGATGTGTGGAAACTTTCATTAAAATTGCTTTATTCCTGGACACCCCACCCTGGTCTTCTACCTGCTCTGGACCTTTCATTGCCAACTGCCAACGGGACATCAACCATCTCGACTTCAACACTCCTCTCTCCAATTCCAACCTCACTTTTTCCGAATGCACTGCACTGCTCTCCACTCCCACTGAACTAATTCTAACCTCACCATCAAACCCTCAGATAAGGGGGTGGGGGTTGCTGTAGTAGTCTGGCATACTGACCTTTATCTTGCTGAGGCCCGGCAACAGCTCTCAGACACCTCCCCTTACTTATCTCTTGAACAAGAGCCCACTAAGGAGCACCGTCATGGTATCCCACACCGTCACCAACCTTATTAACTCTGGGGATCTCCCATCCACTGCCACCAACCTCATAGTTACCACACACTACACCTCCCATTTCCACCTCCTACCCAAGATCCACAAACCTGCCTGTCCAGATAGACCCATTGTTTCAGCCCCACCGAATTTGTATCTGCATGACTCTGTTTTATCTTCCCTGATTCAGTTTCTTCCCACCAATATCTGTGACACTTCACATGCTTCGGATCATTTTCAATATCTTCAAGTTTCCTGGCCCCGATCATCTCACTTTCACCATTTTCATCCAGTCCCAATGCACCTCCATCCCCCATCAGGAGGCCTTAAAACCTCTCCACTTCTTTCTAGAAAACAGACCCAACCAGTTCCCCCCCACCAGTGGACTTGTGTCACTATCTCAGAGGACTTGTCCTGGACCCATCATATAAATATAATTGCATAGAAACACAACAGCTTCTCTTCTCATGGAATAGATGGCTTTGTTGCCAAGTTTGCAGATGATACAACGTTTGGTGGAGGGACAGGTAGTGTTGAGGAAACAGGCTCCAGAGACAGTTTAGGAGAATGGGGAAGAAAATGGCAAATGAAATACAATGTTGGAAAATGCATGGTCATGCACTGGTAGTAGAAATAAATGTGCAGACTATTTTCTAAATGGGGAGAAAATCCAGCAAGCTGAGATGCAAAGGGACTTGGGAGTCCTTCTGCAGAACATCCTAAAGTGTAACTTGCAGGTTCAGTCGGTGGTGAGGAAGGCAAATGCAATGTTAGCACTCATTTTAAGAAGTCTAAAATACAAGGGCAGGGGTGTGATGCTGAGGCTTTATAAAGTACAGGTGAGGCCTCACCTTGAGTGCTATGAACTGTTTTGGGCTCCTCATCTAAGAAAAGATGCGCTGGTATTGAAGAGTATTCAGAGAAAGTTCGCAAGGATGATTCCGGCAGTGATGGATTATCACATGAGGAATGTCTTGATAGCTCTGGGTGTGTACTTGTTGGAATTTAGAAGGATGAGAGGGGATCTCATTGCAACCTTTTGAACGTTGAAAGGCCTAGACTGAGTAGATTTGGAAAGGCTGTTTCCCATGTTTGGGGAGTCTAGGACAAGAGGGTACTGCCTCAGAATAGAGGGGTGCCCATTTAAAACAGAGGTGCAGTGAAATTTCTTTAGCCGGAGGGTGGTGAATTTGTGGATTCGTTACCACAGGCAGCTGTGAAGGCCAAATGATTAGGCAGAGATTGATAGGTTCTTCATTGGCCACGACATCAAAGGCTATGGGGGGAAGGACGGGGAGTGGGGCTGAGGTGGGGGAAGAAAAGGATCAGCCATTATTGAATGGTGAAACAGACTCAATGGACCATATGGTCTAATTCTGCTCCCATGTCTCATGGTATAAAACTTATAAAACCTCAAGTTTACATCCTTGCTTTTATATTCTAGTCATGTTGAAATGAATGCTAACATTGCATTTATGTTCCTCACCACAGACTCAAACTGGAAATTAACCTTTAGGGAATCCTGTATAAGGACTCTTAAACACAATTGTGCCTCAGTTATTTTGTATTTTCTCTCCATTTTAGAAAAAAAACCTCTCATTTCTTTTACCATAACCATACACTTCTTGACACTGTATTCCATCTGCCATTTCTGTGCCCATTCTCCTAATCTAAGTCCTTCAGTAACCTCTCTACTTCAAAACTACCTGTCCCTCCACCTATCTTCATATCATCTACAAACTGCAACAAAACCATCAGTTCCATCATCCAAATCATTGACATATAATGTCAAAAGTATCAGCCCGAACACAGAACCCTGTGGAACACCCTAACTCACTGGCAGACAACCAGAAAGGCTCCCTTTATTCCCACTCTTTACCTCCTGCCAATCAGCCATTGGGTTTACCCATGCTAGAATATTTTTTGTAATATCATGGGTTTGTAGCTTGTTATGCAGCCTTATGTTTGGCAACTTGTCAAAGGCCTTCTGAAAATCCAAGTACACAAAATCAACTTTCTCTATCCTGCTTGTTATTCCTTCTAAGAATTCCAACAGATTTGTCAGGCAAGATTTTCCCCTGAGGCCTTTTATATCGTGTGCTTCCATGTACCCTGAGACCTCATTCTTAATAATTGACTCCAACATCTTTCCAACTACTGAGGGTTCTACTGCCTCTCTCCCTTCTTGAAGAGTAGACTGACATTTGTAATATTCCAGTCTTCCGGAACCATTCCAGAATCTAGTGATTCTTGAAAGATCATTACTAATGCCTCTATGATCTTTTCAGCTACCTCTTTCAGAACCCTGGGTGTACACCATGTAGTTCAAGTGACTTAACTGCTGCTTTTCCCAAGCAGCCTCTCTCTATTAATGGAAATTTCATACTTTTCATGACCCCTGACACCTGGAACTTCCACCATACTGCTGATGTCTTCTACAGTGAAGACTAATGCAAAAATTGCAAAATACTTATTCAGTTCATCTGCCATCTCAATGTCACAACGGCCCTCTCCAATTCCAACTTCACTCCTGAACGCACTGCTCTCCACTCTGACCCTAAACTCACTCTTAAACTCGCAGATTGGGAAAGGCGTGCTGTAGTAGTCTGGCTCTACCTTGGTGAGGATAGGCAACAAGTCTCAGACATCTCCTCTTACTTGCACCTCGAATAGGATCCTACTAAGGAGCACCAGGCCATTGTCACCCGCACCATCACTAACTTTATTAACTCTGAGAATCTCCCATCCACTGCCACCAACCTCATAGTTCCCTTACCCCACATCTCCTACCCAAGATCCACAAACCTACCTGTCCAGGTAAACCCATTGTTTCTACTTGTTCTGAACTCATATCTCTTTACCTCAACTGTTTTATCCCCCTAGTTCAGTCCCTTCCTACCTACATCCGTGACACTTCACATACTCTGGATCTTTTCAATGATTTCAGGTTCTCTGGCCCCCATCATCTTAGTTTTACTATGGATATCCAGTCCCTATGCACCTCCATCCCCCACCAGGAAGTCCTCAAAGCTCTCTGTTTCTTTCTGAACACCATACCCAACCAGTTCCCCTATACCACCACTCTCCTGTCTCCTCCTTACTCTTAATAATTTCTCCCTTGGCTCCTCCCACTTCCTTCAAACAAAAGGTGTAGCCACGGGCACCTGCAAGGGTCCCAGCTATGCCTGCCTGTTTGTCGGCTACGTGGACAGTCTATGTTCCAAGCCTGCACTGGTGTCTGTCCAGCACTTTTCCTACACTACATTGATGACTGCATTGGTGCTGCTTCCTGCACCCATGTGGAACTTGTCGACTTCATCAACTTTGCCTCCAGTTTCCACCCTGCCCTCAAATTTACCTGGCCCATTCCCAACACCTCCCTCCTCTTTCTCAATCTAACTGTCCCTGTCTCTGGAGATAGCTTATCTACTGATGTCTATTACGAACCCACGGACTCTCACAGCTACATGGACAATCCTCCACCCACCCTGTTACTTGTAAAAATGCCAGCCCCTTTTCTCAATTCCTCCGTCTTCACCACATCTGCTCTCAGGATGAGGCTTTTCATTTTAGAATGAAGGAGACGTTCTTCTCCTCCAAAGAAAGGGGCTTCCCTTCCTCCACCATCAACACTGCTCTCAACCCCACCTCCCCCATTTCATGCACGTCTGCTCTCACCCCATCCTCTCGCCACCCCACTAGGAATAGGGTTCCTCTTGTCCTCACCTACAACCCGACCAGCTTTCTGTGTCCAGCACATAATTCTCTGCAACTTCCACTATCTCCAACGGGATCCCACCACCAAACACACCTTTCCCACCAGCCCACTTTCTGCTTTCCACAGGGATCACTCCCTACACTACTCCCTTGTCCACTTGTCCCCTCCCCACTGATTTCCCTCCTGGCACTTACCCTTGCAAGCGGAACAAGCGCTACACTTGCCCTTGCCCTGCACCTCCTTCCTCACCACCATTCAGGGACCCAAACAGTTCTTCCAGGTGAGGCGACACTTCACCTGTGAGTCTGTTGGGGTTATATACCGTGTCTGGTGCTCCTGGTGTGGCCTCCTGTGTTTCGATGAGACCTGACGCAGATTGGGAAACCACTTCGCCGAGCACCTACACTCCATCCACCAGAGAAAGTGGGATTCTACTTAATTCTACTTTCCATTCCCATCCCAATGTGTCTATGCATATGGACATATGCACTGTCATATGTCAGTGATACTGTCATGATGAGGCCAACTCAGGTTGGAGGAACACGACCTCTGGGTGGCCTCCAGCCTGGGTGACTCCTCATAGAGGGATCAGAAGTGGAGAGAGTGAGCAGCTTTAAGTTTCTTGGTGTCAAGATCTCTGAGGATCTAACCTGCTCCCAACACATTGATGTAGTTATAAAGAAGGCAAGATAGCAGCTATACTTTATTAGGAGTTTGAAGAGATTTGGCATGTCAACAAATACAATCAAAAACTTCTATAGTTGTACCGTGGAGAGCATTCTGACAGGCTGCATCTCTGTCTGGTATGGAGGGGCTACTGCACAGGTCTGAAAGAGGCTGCACAAAGTACCTGGGATAACTTCAAGGAGTAGTGCCTCAGAAAGACAGTGACCATTATTAAGGACCTCCAGCACCCTGTTCAATATATGCAATTGATTTACTTGTTTATTGATTATTATTATTATTATGTATTGCATTGAACTGCTGCTGCTAAGTTATCAAATTTCATGTCACTTGCCAGTGATAATAAACCTGATTCTGATGGCATGAACATCAATTTCTCGAACTTCCAGTAATGCCCTCCCTTCACCATTCCCCATCCCCCTTTCCCTCTCTCACTTTATCTCACTGCCCACCCATCACCCCCCCTTTTATTTCTTCCACAGCCTTCTGTCCTATCAGAGTCCCCCTTCTCCAGCCCTGTATCTCTTTCACCAGTCAAATTCCCAGCTCTTTACTTCATCCCTCCCCTGTCAGGTTTCACCTATCACCTTGTTTTTCTCTGTCCCCACCTTTTAAATCTACTCCTCAGCTTTTTTTCACTCCAGTCCTGCTTGAAGGGTCTTGGCCTAAAACGTTGACAGTACTCTTTTCCATAGATGCTGCCTGGACTGCTGAGTTCCTCCAGCATTTTGTGTGTGTAGCTTTACCTCCACCCTGTGGCCAAAGTAATAACTACAATTCACTGCTTATTAGAGGTCTCTAGCTGCAGTTGTTTTTTAATTCTACATTTTGAAAGAATTGTTGTTTACAACTGGCAGCTGTTCACGTCACCATGTCCATGACATCTTGAACTATTGAATGAGTCCTGTTCCTCTTGTGGTTCTTCTGGGGCCCTGTAATACTATAGATGGCAAAAGGCCTAGAGGTGGTGGACACTGAGGGAATATTTCAAATAGTGGGAAAGTCTAGGATCAGAGTGCAGCCTCAGAATAAAAGGATGTCCCTTTAGAACAGAGATGAGGAGGAATTTCTTTCGCCAGAGTGTGTTGAATCTATGGAAATCATTGCCAAAGACAGCTGAAGAGGCCAAGTCATTGGTGGAAATTGATTAATAAGGGTGTCAAAGGTTAAGGTGAGAATTGGGTTGAGAAGGAAAATAAATTAACCATGATCAAATGACAGAGCAGATTCGATGGTGCGAATGCCTTTCTTCTATTCATTTGGCTTCACATTGGTTCTTTTGACATTTTATTCCACTGCAGCAGATTCATACCGCAAGTTTCTTAAACCCACAGCACCCCTGAATGAGAAAGTCACACCTGGAGAATAGCAGATGCACCAAACAGTGCAAAAATCTTTGAATAGCACAGAAATTTGGTACATTATTTCAAAATCAGGTGTAGGATTTCTCCTGACTTTCCCATCTTAACTTTGATAGGAAATACTTGTGGAGTAGAAAGAAGATCAAACCATTCCAACCCTCAAGTCTGCCCAGAAAGATACCATGGCTTCAAGCTCAGGAGAAAATCTTCACCACATCACAATAACCCGTCCTTTTCATTGTTCTTTTTTCAATGAACTTAAAATATGGATTCTCTGGTTATCAACTTTACTCTGAGTGGAAGCAGTCTCTCCTTCTTTCTATTTATTCACTTACAGGATGTAGATTAATGCAGAGGAGAGATCCCATCATTGTCTCTCCAAATCCATTAAGCAAATTAACATCAAAGCCCTTTGCCAGGCCAACACATCTGGCATGGAGGTAGTAGTTACATCCAGTCAATTCCTGAAACATATACTGCATTCTGAGTTCTGTCATGTGAAGAGAATTATCGAGCAAAGGTAAAGATTCCTTCTTGAAAAATGCAGTGTCCTCACTGACTCTTGTGAACCCTGCTCATTGACCACTCAAAGTGAAGGAGGATTATTATTTGATCATCCATTACCTGAATTTAGCAGGCAGCTAAAGAATTAAGGAGCAGCCATGACAGTGGGCCTGGAATTGAATATCAATTAGCTAGAAGTATCGGAGGTCCTCTGAAAGGCATTAGTGAACTGTTTGGACCATTTTACAGGAAAATTATAGTTTCATGGTTACTCTACGATCACTGAAATTATATCTTTTTGATTAGATTCCAGAACTACTTAATTATGAACTGAATTTCCTGTGGCTTGGATGAGTTTGAATTTCTGTCTCTGGGATCAATGGTCCAGGACTCTGACTGCTAGTCCAAAGGGTGGCATGGTGGCATACTGGTTAATGCATAATGCTTATAGTGCCAGATGTCAAACAGGCACTCAATTACCACTGCTGCACATTCTCCCCATAGCCGCACGAGTTTCCTCCAGATGCTCCGGTTTCCTTTGCCACACTCTAAAGATGTTAAGAGTGAGTATTAGTAATCTGTGGACGCGCTATGTTGGTGCAGGAAGCATGGTGACACGTGTGGGATGCAACCAGCATACTCTCAACTCAAACAATGTACTTCACTGTATGTTTCAATGTACAAGTGACAAACAAAGCTCATCTTTATCTTAATACAACTAAATTGCTATTCCCTCATCAAGCTATCAGCATTTTCAATAACACAGATAAATTTCCAGTTAAGTATCTCTAACTTCATGAATTAACTTAATGAATTTTTTGAGGATGTGACTAAATACATTGATGAAGATAGAGCGATAGATGTAGTGTATATGGATTTCAGCAAGGCATTTAATCAGGTACCCCATGCAAGGCTTATTGAGAAAGTAAAGAGGCATGGGATCCAAGGGGACCTGCAGACGTGTCATATTCTGCATGGAGGTTGCTGACCAGTGGTGTGCCCCTTCTCTTCGTGATTTTTATAAATGATCTGGATGAAGAAATGGAGGGATGGGTTAGTAAATTTGCTGATGACACAAAGGTTGGGGGTGTTGTGGATAGTGTGGAGGGCTGAGAAGTGGCAGATGGAGTTCAACCCAGGTAAGTGTGAAGTGGTTCATTTTGGTAGGTCAAATATGATGGCAGAATATAGTATTAATGGTAAGACTCTTGGCGGTGTGGAGGATCAGAGGGATCTTCGGGTCCAGGTTAATAGGACATTTAAAGCTGCTGCGCAGGTTGACTGTGTGGTTAAGAAGGCATACGGTGCATTGGCCTTCATCAACTGTGGGATTCAGTTCAGAGCCAGAGGTAATGTTACAGCTATATAGGACCCTGGTCAGACCCCACTTGGAGTACTGTGCTCAGCTCTGGTATCCTCACTACAGGAAGGATGTGGAAACCATAGAAAGGGTGCCGAGGAGATTTACAAGGATGTTGCCTGGGTTGGGGAGCATGCTTTATGGGAATAGGTTGAGTGAACTCGGCCTTTTCTCCTTGGAGTGACGGAGGATGAGAGGTGACATGATAGAGGTGTACAAGATGATTGGAGGCATTGATCGTGTGGATAGTCAGAGGCTTTTTCCCCAGGGCTGAAATGGCTAGCACGAGTGGGCACAGTTTTAAGGTGCTTGTAAGTAGGTACAGAGGAGATGTCAGGGGTAAGTTTTTCACTCAGAGAGTGGTGAGTGCCTGGAATAGGCTGCAGGCGACGGTGGTGGAGGCGGATACGATAGGGTCTTTTAATAGACTCCTGGACAGGTACATGATGCTTGAAAAACAGAGGGCTATGAGTAACCCGAGGTGATTTCTGAAGTAAGTACGTGCTTGGCACAGCATTGTGGGCTGAAGGACCTGTATCTTGCTGTGGGTTTCTATGTAAACACCTTGCAAATTGAGTACTGATGATGAATAAACACAAGCGATCCTGCAGACATTGCAGATCCAGAACAACACACACAAAATGCTGGATGAACTGAGTAGGCAGCTACGTCCATGGAAAAAAGAACAGTCGATGCTTTGGAGTAAAACCCTTCAACAGCAACCCTCTGACCTGTTGAGTTCCTTGTGTGTTGCTTGGATTTCCAGCATCTTCACATTTTGTCTTGTTTGAGGTTAAGCAAGCTAGTCCTTTTCTCTTTGGAGTAAAGGAGGAAGGCAGGTGACTCGATAGAGGGGTATAAGATGATAAGAGGAATAGATTCAGTGAGAGAGCCAGGGACTTTTTCCCAGCACACTAATGGCTAATACGAAGGGGCATAATTCTAAGACAGTTGGAGGGAAGCATAGGGTGAATGAATAAATTCTTCTCGGGCTTCCAGCTGGATACAGGTATTATTTTTAACTGATGTTTCAATGACAAACTCTCCCATTTTCATCAGGGATGATGCCTGGGCATGTCTAGTCCAGTGGCATTTATAACCCTCTGTCCCGCTTGATTGGTTAGTCCTCATCCAATCAGGTTTCCGCTCTCCCACTTTGTTACAATCGAATTCCAGTTCTTACTTAGAGAGAGTGAGACCTTGGTCTTTGTTAAAATTCTTTTCCTCTAGCTTTATTTCAATGGCTTCCTTCAACAGGTGGTCCTAACACCCAATGGCATGGCAAAGTCAATCCTATGGTCATTGTGAATGCAATGTTCTCTGGGTAACCCAAACAGATACACCTCCTGTGCTCCTTGATGCAGGTTTCCACCATGTGCCCTGTCTGACTGATACGGATACACTGCTCCGCATTCACAGGGAGTCCTGCAAATGGCCACGGGATTGACTTCAACAGCACAAAACTACTGTGGGTTTTGGGACTGCCTGGTAGACAATGAAGTAAAATTAGTGGAAAAGAATTCTAACAAAGACAAAGGTCTCACTCTCAGTAGGAGCTGGAATTCGATGGTAAACTAGATGAGACAGTGGAAACCTGACTGGATGATACCGGTACCTGGCAGGAAGCCTGAGAAGAGTTTAATTGTCATTTACGCTGAGGAAGTACTAAATCTTTATAGGGGGAATGTCAGAGGAAGGTCTTTTCCACACACAGAGGGGTGGGTGCATGGAATGTGCTGCCACGGGTGGCGAGAGAGGTACGTATATTAGGAACATTTAAGAAACTCTTAGATGGCATACAGATAATAGAAAAATGGAGGGCTACGTAGGAAGGAAGGGTTAGATTGATGTTAGAGTACGCTAAAAGGTCATCTACTGTGCTCTAGTGTTCTATGTTCTATAACTCTAATCCCCTTCCTTCACAGATGCTGCTCAACCTGTTGAGATGTACATGACGATAAGAGGCACAGATAGAGTGAACAGCCAGAGCCTCTTTACAAGGGTGGAAATGGCTTTTATGAAGAGGCATAATTTTAAAGTGTCAGAGTTAAGTTTTTTTTTTACACAGAGAGCGGTGGTTGTGTGGAATGTGTTGCCAGAGGTGGTGCTAGAGGCAGATACATTTGGGACATTTAAGGGGCTCTTAAGGATGAAAGAAGAAGAGAGTGTAATGTGGAAGGGAAGGATTGGGTTGATTTTACAGTAGGTTAAAGCATCAGCACAACATAGTGGGCCAACTGCATAGGTTAAATGCCTGCTATAAATTGCCCCAGTGATAAGTGAGTGTAGAATCTTGGGGATATGGGGAAAATAAAGCAAGATTAGCTCAAGGTTAGTTTAAGTTGCTATCTGATGGTCAGTATGCACTTTGTGGGCCAAATGATCTGCTCCAGATTGGGTAATGGACAGAAGTGATGAGAGTAATGTAGTAAATGTGGTGTGTGAACATCTAAAGGCTTTTGCTAAAGTACAGCAAACCTGGCATTTCATCAGAGTTGAAGCACTTGGTACATTAGTCTGCAGGTCAGCTCCTACTGTGGTGAATGGTTATTCTGAAGACAGGCAGAAGTCAGAGGGTAAAAGGGGCCATTCTAGTCACTGATGTTAAGGACATATTTTATAAAAATCTATATTTATGACCAAGATTTTGGGATACAACTTATAAAACTGTAGATGACACAAAACCTTTGGAGTGTTGTGATCTAAAGATCGAAGAACAGCTTTATTAATTACATACACTGTTCATTGAAACATACAGTAAAATGCGTTATTTTGCATCGTCAGAGGAAGGGCTGGGGGCATCCTGCTTCCCAGTGTCACCGTGCTTCTGGCACCAAGATAACATGTCCAGAACTCTCTAATCTCTGGGGGGATGAGGGAGGAAGCTGGAGTACCCAGAGGAAACCCCCAGGTCACAGGGAGAAGATACAAGCTCCTTCTAGACAACAGCAGAAATTGAACCCTGATTACTGTCACTGTAAGATGTTATGCCAGCCATTATGCTACACTGCCACAAATATACCAGTGTTCTACAGCTTGAGGACTGGAGAGTGGCTCTCAAAGTTCAAGTGAGTGAGCTGGGCTTAACGGCAGCACTGCATCCTACATGGAGATTCCATTAAAAACTGGTAAATAAATCTGCTTCCTGGGCATTTTTATAAGGGTTTAAATGGTGATGGAGAGAGTTGGTGACCTATAGGCGATAGGCTGATAAAATTAAATTTGGTAGAATTCAGCCAAAACTGTACATTATGTCTATACTTTCAGCAGTGGGAATTGAACCCCAGTCGGGCACTGTGAAGCAACTGCACTAACTGCTAACAAGAGAAAATTTGCAGATGCTGGAAATCCGAGCAACACACAGCTGTACTCGTTTTCTAGATGCTGCCTGGCCTGCTGAGTTTCTCCAGCATTTTGTACACTAACTGCTACACTACTATGCTATTATCGTGCTACTCACTATAAAATACAACAAGCATACCTGAACGTGTTGCGTGATCAGCGTTGGAGTAACCGAACTAGAGGGTGGGAGGACCACTGTGTTCAAAAGGCCAGGGTTACTTTTATCTGGAGGAGGACTATTCTGGGTTGTGAGGAGTGTTGTGGGGAGCTCCAGGTCCTTTGGCTTCTTGGGTTTTGGTGGCTGAAGGTTCCGGTTGCTTCCTGACTGTTTCTTACTGGGACTCGGAGCCTGAGTTAACTCCTCAGCAGCCGGTATGGCATCCAAGATGATACAATCCAAATTATCTGTCACCTCCATCTTCACTTTGAGGTCTCCTTGGTGGGAAATATCACTCAAGGTTTCCATTGAAGAGTCACTGTAGGCCTGAGAATGTGGTTCCTCTTCTTTCTGCTGCTTGAGCTCCAGCTCCTCAGCAAGACTCTCCAGCACCTGGGCTTTGCTCTCCTGCTCTGGCACCTCCATGTTTTTCAGAAGGTTGCTGGCTTCCCTGGGGCGGTGGTTGGTGCTTTGCAGAGACTGGATGGTGAACGTGGAATAGAGCCCTGAGCGCATATACTCATTTCTTGATGAGACTCTAGTGCTGGCCTTCAGTTGCCTGGGCAATGAAAGGCCTTTCTCCCCAGTCCTGCCGATCGGCCACTCGCTCTCACCACCATCGTATTTGTCCGACACCATTGCCAGGCTGTCTGGCAGCGACACAAACTTATACACAAACTTCTGCCCATTTACTTTCTTGATGATATTCTGCAAAACAAGATGGTTTTGTCACAGAATGGAAGTGGAACAGAGCTCAGGTTTGTGCAGAGGTAAATGCATCTCATACTTCTGATATTTGGTTTGGAAGTCAGATGTAAAACATAGAAACACACAAGGTCTCAACTCTGTTCTACCATTCAACAATAATCAATCCTTATGACATAGAAAGAACTGTTCAGCCCATCGTGACTATGCCAGCTCTCAATCTCAATCATAAAGCATAGATCAGTACTGCACTGTATGGTCCCATCAGCCCATGACCTTGTAACTACATTCAATCTTAAACTTGCCTTCTACGTAGCCCATAACCATCCATTTTTCTTTCATTCATATGCTTACCTAAGGGTCTCTTAAAAGTTCCTAATGTATCAACTTCAACCAACTTCACCATTCATTTCCTTGTAACCCATTCTCCCTCACTTACCCACTAACTCCAGTCACCCACCTACATTTAAGGCAATTCACAGCAGCCATTTAACTTACTGACCAGCAGGTCTTAGGGACACAGAGGAGACAGTTCATTACTGACCCAACTCTACAAATCTGTGTTCTCTCCTTAACTTTAGTATTAACAAGTATGAGGTCCTGCACTTTGGGAGGACAGATCAGCATAGGACTTACACAGCGAACGGCAAGACATTGAGGAATGCAGAAGAACAAAAGGATCTAGAAATACAGATCCATAATTTATTGAAAGTGGCTTCACAGGTAGATAGGGTTGAAAAGGGAGCATGCAGCACATTGGCCTTCATAAATCAATGTACTGAGTACATACGATGAAATGTTTTGCTTAAGTCGTGTAAGACATTGGTGAGGCCTAATTTGGAGTATTGTGTGCAGTTCTGGTCACCTACCTACAGGAAAGGTATCAATGGGATTGAAAGAGTGCAGTGAAAGTTTATAAGGATGTTGCCAGAATTTGAGAATCTGAGTTATAGGGAAAGGCTGAACAGGTTAGGACTTTATACCTAACCTTGATTAATGTAGGTAATTCTCCTGGAGCATAGAAGGATGAAGGGAGATTTGACAGAGGGAGACAAAATAATGAGGGGTACAGATAGGATATATGTAAGCAGGCTTCTTCCACTGAGATTGGGTGAGACTAAAAGTAGAGGTGATGGGTCAAGGGTGAAAGGTGAAATGTTTAAGATTAACATGAAGGGGAACTTCTTCAATCAGAGGGTGGTGAGTGTGTGGAATAAGCATCCAGCATTGGATGCAGCTTCAGTTTCAACATTTAAGAGAAATTTGGATAAGTATGTAACACTTACCCAACAGGCTGGTATATGTCTAGGGGAAAAGGAGATCCAGCCACACACCAACCCACCTCCCGTACACGCAGGTGCTGTGAGAATCGCATTTATGCCTCACGCCCACCAACAGTATCAAACCCACAACAAATACTGGTATGAAATACACTTTAAAGAGTTTACTAAGATTAAAAGAGTATTAGGCAATACAATATATATATATATATATACAAGAAAAAAACAAAAGGCGCCAACTTATCAAAGTTCAGTCAGTTTAGTGCACTCGGTGGAGCTCATTCAGCGAACCATTCGACTCCTCTTCGCTTGCCCTCCCGACTTCCACGTCTTCCACCTCGGACTCACCGGTGGTCTTCCGAGCGCACGTCCTCCTTCCTCGGTGTCTCCTTCCAGACTCCCTTCACCCCCAAGCCCGCGCAACCCCTCCCCCAAGTTCCCAGCCTCACAAAACACAATAACATTCCCCATTGATTAACAAATGAATACAATTACCATATCAGCCATTCTAAAGTGAAACAACGGCGAGAGAAACATTTAACAGACAAAGAAACATTCCTACTCGTAACAAACTAAAAAAGCCCTTTTTAGTAACATACACAGGACATTGTACATTCTCTCCCCACCAGCAAATGTCATGCCCTCATGGCATTACTAGAGTTCCCCAAAGCTTCTTGCAACACACAAAACCCAACCCAGGTGCAGAAAGCAGTGACATAACTACCCAGAGCAGTAGAAATCACACTCGGTTCTCCTGGTACCACATATGTCAACCGCTCCGGGGGGCGCCTAATCCTCTGAGATCTCCATACCCCTTCTGCCCCACTGGGCTCCCTCGTTACCTGCGAACCTACTGTCTCGGACACCCCAGGTCTTCCTGACAGACCCTCACCCCCGTCCTCACGGGGGTACTCCCTCACCTGAGATCTCTCCGGCTCACGCTCGGGCTCCACCCTCTCTCCCACCAATGTTGGCTGCCTCTCCATCTGACCCTCAAGACCTTCCCTCCTCTCACCCAATTCAGTATGGGAAGGGCCAGGAGCCTCCTCTCCTGGTACTGGAGCACCAGCGAATGGGAACAGGGGCCACTCATCTGAGTCGTCCTCTTCCGAATCAGTAGCCATTTCTGGGCGAGGGACCCGTCCCCGCTCTTCAGCAGCGGGCTCTTCCCTTTCTCTGCGCCCTCGCAGAGTCCTTGTACTGGGCATAACCTCCCACTCTGGCTCCGTATCCACCTGCACTGCTTGACCCAGCGGCAGCAGGTGATTCCGATGGAGTACCTTGATAGGCCCTTTCCCATCCTCAGGTTTCACCCGGTAAACTGGCAGGTTCGGCATCTGGCTCTCTATTACATAGGGGCTGGCCGCCCATCGATCTGCCAACTTGTGCTTACCAGGGAGTCCCAAATTCCGTAAAAGGACCCGGTCGCCCGGCAATAATTGAACAAACTTCACCTTTCGATCATACCGCATCTTATTCCTCTGATTTTGCTTGGTAGCCGCCGCCTCGGCCAACTCGTACGCCCGCTGTAACTCCCTCTTCATGTCGGACACATACTTTAGATGGGACTTCCCAGGTAATTCACCCACTTCACCCCCAAAACACAAGTCAATGGGCAACCTCGCTTCCCGCCCGAACATCAGATAATAGGGCGAATATCCTGTAGCATCATTGCGAGTACAATTGTAACAGTGAACCAATTGTCTAATATGACGACTCCACCTGCTTTTCTGCCCAATCTCCAGCGTCCCGAGCATATCCAACAGGTTGAACCTCTCTGGCTGCGGATCTCCCTGTGGGTGATAAGGGGTAGTCCTGGATTTCTCAACCCCAAGCATAGTCAGTAATTCATGGATAAGGCGGCTCTCAAAGTCCCGCCCCTGATTGCTATGGATTCGCCTGGGAAGGCCGTAAAGAACAAAATACTTCTCCCATAACACCTTCGCCACTGTCGTCGCCTTCTGATCCTTAGTGGGAAATGCCTGAGCATAGCAAGTGTAATGATCGGTGATGACTAAGACATTCGCGGTGTTGCTGGTGTCAGGCTCAATCGACAGAAAATCCATACATACCAGGTCCAGAGGTCCCGCACTCTGCAAGTGCGACAGTGGAGCCGCCAACGCGGGCAGGGTCTTCCTCCGGATGCAACGACTGCAGCCCCTACAGTAGTCTTCAACTTCCCCCCTCATACGGGGACAGTAGAACCGGTCTTTGAGTAATCCATAGGTCTTTTCCACCCCCAAGTGTCCAGAATCATCATGTAGGGCCTGGAGTACAGCCTGCCGATACTCCTCCGGCAGGACCAGTTGCCAACAGTGGGGTTGGTCCAGAGGCGTCGTTACCCAGTACAAGATTTGGTTCTTTAACTTCAACCGAGACCACTCCTTCAACAACAGGGGCACGAATGGGTGTTTCGCCTTCTCAGCCAACGACCCATCCCCCCTCTTGACCGCTCTCCACACTGTGCCAATGCCCGGGTCATTTTGCTGAGCAGCTGCCACTTCCCCCCGACTCAGTTCCGGCAACTGTTTAGTCCGCAGTGCGGTCAGGTCACAGTAAGCTAGGGGTATGGCATCGTCAAAACCCCCCAAATGGTCCACGGCTCGTTCCAGCCTCCCTCTTCCCTCGGCCTTCACGGTGATAGCAAACTAACACATCGCCTTCACTCCAGGGGCAGGGACACTCTCCCACTCCTCGTCCCTCTCCTGTTCCCCCGGCTCCCGACGAGACAAAGTATCCACATCGACATTCTTGCTTCCGGGCCGGTACCTCAGGCTGAAATCATATACTGACAAGGCCGCCAGCCACCGATGTCCTGTGGCATCCAGCTTCGCCGAAGTCAAAATGTAAGTGAGAGGATTGTTATCCGTTCGCACCTCAAACTTGGCTCCGTACAGGTAATCGCCCAACTTGTCCACCACTGCCCACTTCAGCGCCAGGAACTGCAACTTGTGAGTGGGATAGTTTCTCTCCGATGGCGACAAGCTTCGGCTGACAAAGGCTACCGGCCTCAATGCTTTGCCATGCTCCTGGTACAGAACAGCCCCGAGACCCTCTCGGCTGGCATCCGTGTGCAGCACATATGGCTTCTGGGGATTGGCAAAAGCCAACACCGGGGCCTGGGTCAGTGCCCTTTTCAAAGACCGGAACGCCTCTTCACATTGATTATCCCATCTCGAGCCAAAAGGTTCCGCCGGGTTCCAGTATCCTCCAGCGTCCTGTCTCTGGTCCCCCGTCCTTTTCTTCCCCACCGGGGGATAGCCACACAACAGCTGAGTCAACGGGTGACACACTTTGGCGTATCCTTTCACAAATCGCCGGTAATACCCACAGAACCCCAAAAATGAGCGCAGAGCACCCACTTTCTGGGGTCTCGGCCAGGTGGTCACGGCCTCTATCTTGGTTGGATCAGTAGCCACTCCCTCTCGCGAAATGATATGGCCAACGTAGCTAACCGATGACTTGCAGAACTGGCATTTGTCCAGGGAAAGCTTCAACCCTTCTTCATTAAGCCGGCCCAACACCTTCAACAGCCTCTCCTCATGTTCCTCCAAAGTCGATCCAAACACTATCAAATCGTCCAGGTACACCAGCACCTCTAACAGATTCATATCCCCCACAGTCCTCTCCATGAGCCTCTGGAAGGTGGCTGGGGCTCCCGATATGCCTTGGGGCATTCGTTTGAACTGAAAGAACCCCAGCGGGCAGATAAAAGCGGTCTTCTCTTTATCGCCCACACTCATCGGGATCTGGTAATACCCACTTCTTCAATCCAGCACACTGAACCACTTCGCACCGCTCAGGCAGGCCAGCGCATCCTCGACTCTTGGGACAGTATATTGATCAGGGACAGTTCGCCGATTCAACGTCCTGTAGTCAACACACATGCGCACTCGCCCATTCTTCTTCCGTGCCACCACTATTGGGGACGCATAAGGACTTTGGGACTCAGCTATGATTCCGGCCTCCTTCAACTTGCACAAGTGCTGGCGCACGTCCTCAACATCTGCCGGAGCCAGCCGCCGGGATCTCTCTCGGAACGGGGTGTCCTCCGTCACCCGGATGGTGTGGCGAGTGCTTTTGGAGCAGCCAACATCAAACTCACCCCGAGAAAAAACAGCTTCCATCTTCAGCATCTTCTCCACTAGCCTGTGTTTCCACTCCGGCGACACAGAGGAATCCCCGAAGTTAAAGACTTCAGCGGTCAGCTCCCTTCGATGCTCCGATCCCTCCCCGTTAGGGGTCCTCACTGGTGCGCTAGACATTATCGTTAGCGGGAACAGATGTGCCAGCGGCATTCCCCTCTTAAAGGTGATTTCTCTTGCCGTGGTGTTCCTGACACTTATAGCTATACGCCTCGCATGTACCACCCCTGGTCTCTGCACTTCGGGCCTCACCAGCGCCCCCGCCGGAAATCGTGTCTCCCCTTCAAGATTGTCCGGGGCGTCTACTAACAGGGCTTCGCCCGTCGGCACTCCTGGGAATCTGGGGGTCCCCATCATTAGTGCTACCTCCCCGGGTCGGATCACCTTGGGCCTCGCCTGCGTACACCACACCGTCCCTCGTTTACACTCCGGGTCCAGTCCTAGGGAGGCAACCCCTTCTTCGAACACTGCTCGAAACACTGGATGCACCGAGAGGGTCTCCAGAAAGTCTTCCCCCGCTTTCTCCTTACAAGCTCCCAGGAGCTGTCGCACAACGGGGGAATTAGTCCCCACCAGGAGGGCAGCACCACCGGTTTCCACCGGGTCAGGACACACCAACACCAACGTCTCAATAGCTTCGGACACTCCCACATCGCCCTCCGAGAACTCCAATCTCACCGATAGGTACCCATCGTACGGGTAGTCACCCTCGCTCACACCCCAAATCTGCAGGGCATCAAATGGGGTTACAGGCAAATGCTTTAGATATTGGTTGTAGAAAGACCGGTACAATAAGGTCACCTGCGATCCCGTATCCAGAACGGCTTTTGCGTAAACTCCCTCTATCCGTAGACCCACACTGGCACGAGGTCCTACCAGCCCATCTGGAATAGAGGAGTGGGCACCCGGTGGTCCCCTGGCTGATCTCTGGGAACGTGTTCCTCCAGAGGCTCCAGTCCGTTCCCTCACTGAGCCTCTCCTAAGTTTCCCGACACCTCCCCCTTCTTAGTCGCAGGGGGGCTTGTCCTCCGCGGAACTCCTGGTCTCTCACAATCCCACCTAAAGTGTCCCTCCTCTCCACAGCTATAGCACACCCTCGGCCGCCCACAGTCCCGCCTGAAATGCCCCTCTTTCCCACAGTTAAAGCACACGCTGCCTGCCGCCCCTCCTCTCCCAGGACGACTCCCACTCCCAACCCACGGCACTGGTCGCCCCTGAGAGTGGGTATCTCCCCTGTCCCTCCCCTCCAGAGGGGGTTCTCTACCCCTCGGTGGGTTGTCATTCCTCCACCCAGCCACCACTTCCTGTATCGCTGATGATCGCTCCCGTAGGCCAGCGCCCCTTTTCCGCCCCAACGCTCTCTCTTCCTCCCGCACCTCTCTAATCAGTTGCCCGAACGATGGAGGGGGGCCTTTCCTATAAGCCTGTCGAATAGTCCATGCCACCTTGTCCTCCTCCAGAGAGCCACTGAATAACTGACTCATCCTCACGCTAGCCACGTCAGGCGCCTTCACTACCCCCCGGCGCCGCAGCCCCGAGAGCATCCCCTCCATCCTAAATATGTACTCGGAGAGCTTTTCCCCTCTCCATTGTTCCAGGCGTTGGAACTCTGCTAAAAGCAGCCAGGGTTCCCCTGACAACCCAAACGCTCCCTCCAAAACTTCTATACATTCCTCCAATGAGGCCCCAGGCTTCTCCGCTTTCAACTCCCGAACTGTTTTGGCTGCTAAACCCCTCAAACTTCCCACCAATCGCTGCCGCTTCTCCTCCTCCGAGCCTGGCCACTCCTCTAACATCAAGGACGAATGCTCGATCCAGGTCTCATAGTCCACCTCCCCGTCCGGAGTAGGCTTGGCTCCGGAGAACACCCCCAGCTTCAGCCGTGGCCTCTCGGCCACTCACACCAGGGAGTTAAGTGCGGCTGCCAGCTCGGAGGCTTCCACCCTACCTGGGGAGCAGGGCCTAGTCACGACTCCCTCCTCCCTCCTCCCTTTGCTAGTGCCTGCCACCTCTCCGGGGTTTTCCTCTAGCTCTAGCTCCTCCTCCAATGTCTCCTCAGCCTCATCCTCGGAGGGAGTGTGGAGCCCCCACAGCCCCTCCTCCCCCGGTACACTGACCATCGCCGGCAGTTCCAACGTCCTGATGTCAGCACTCGTACTAAGCTAGACTCCATCTCTTTACCACACCGTCTAGCTACCAATTCTACCTGCCCCACACCCTTCACCAAACTTAACCCCTGCACTACCGCGTCTCCCGAAACTCGAAAATCCACTCCGCTCACTACGCATGTGTACTGTACCGGTACACCCTCAAATCCGCACCAGCGAACAATTTTATCTCTGTCCATCCCCGCTCACTACCTGCGCGATTCCACAGCCCCCTGACAATCCAATCCCGGCGAGCACCCCACAAATGTAACACTTACCCAACAGGCTGGTATATGTCTAGGGGAAAAGGAGATCCAGCCACACACCAACCCACCTCCCGTACACGCAGGTGCTGTGAGAATCGCGTTTATGCCTCGCGCCCGCCAACAGTAACAAACCCACAACAAATACCGGTATGAAATACACTTTAAAGAGTTTACTAAGATTAAAAGAGTATTAGGCAATACAATATATATACAAGAAAAAAACAAAAGGCGCCAACTTATCAAAGTTCAGTCAGTTTAGTGCACTCGGTGGAGCTCATTCAGCGAACCATTCGACTCCTCTTCGCTTGCCCTCCCGACTTCCACGTCTTCCACCTCGGACTCACCGGTGGTCTTCCGAGCGCACGTCCTCCTTCCTCGGCGTCTCCTTCCGGACTCCCTTCACCCCCAAGCCCGCGCAACCCCTCCCCCAAGTTCCCAGCCTCACAAAACACAATAACATTCCCCATTGATTAACAAATGAATACAATTACCATATCAGCCATTCTAAAGTGAAACAACGGCGAGAGAAACATTTAACAGACAAAGAAACATTCCTACTCGTAACAAACCAAAAAAGCCCTTTTTAGTAACATACACAGGACATTGTACAAGTACATAGATAGAAGAATATGGAACACTATAGCTCAAGTGCAGGTTGGTGGGACTGGGAAGATTAATGGTTCAACCTAGACTAGATGGACTGAAGGGCCTGTTTCTGTGCTGTAGTGCTCTATGACTCTATAGGTATATGTAAACTGTCTGATGACTAACCCTGTCAGTCCTGACGAAGGGTCTCGGCCCAAAACGTCGACATTGCTTCTTCCCATAGATGTTGCCTGGCTTGCTGTGTTCCACCAGCATTTTGTGTGTGTTGATGACTAATCATTGCTTTTTTTCTATATAAATGCACAGCATGGTTTTTCTATCAGCAATTAATAACAGCTTCCCAGGTTCCCAAGCCCTGAAGTGGGATTGCTCTAAATATGAGCAGCCATCTGCTCTCTCACCTGATATCCCTCCTGACCTTTATGGGTCTGTGCAGGCAGTCACAGGCTACAGCCAATTTTGTGCTGTGCATTCACCATCAACTTTGCACCTGCAGAGGACACTGCTAAATGTCTATGATGAGTGAGAGAAAAAAGATTAACTTTATTTGTCAAATGCACTTTGAAAAATACAGTGACAGGTGTCATTTGCACCCATGACCAAGATGGTCTGAGGACGCGCTGGAACAGCCTGCAAGAGTCACCATGCTTCTAGCGCCAACACAGCATGCCTGTAACTTACTAACCTGAGCACCCCAAGGGAACCCATGTGGTCATGTGGAGAACATACAAACTCCTTATCACTGTGGTGGGAATCGAACTTCAATCGCTGGTGCTGTAATGCTTTAATATTAAGCGCTACATTACTGTCCATCCCTCCATGCCTTTAATATACTTTTCTCTAATAACTCTCAGGGACATCCAGGCCTTTTCTCACTTCTCGCACACCCTCATTTGTAGAGCATAAATTTACATAACATCGTTGGAGGGGGGGGGAGAGAGAGTAAAACAGAAGCAGCTTCGGGTAAGGCTGGTCATTTTCAACCAGACAGGCAAAGGTCAGAGGGAGAAAATAAAAGGAGCAGATGCCAGTAAATCCTAAACTCAGCAGCAAATAATAGGAAGGTAGGGTCAAGTGGAGCGGGCATTGTCAGAGTGTGCCAGTGATAGAGTGGGAAGGCTTTGGAGAGCAGAAGCAGAGGGACAGATAAGAAGCGGTAAGCTTTTTTTTAAAGTTCAAAACAGTCAGGATGGGATGCCCTCCTGACAGATGTGGGAATTCAGGATACCTGATGGTTTCCCTGATGACTACATTTGCAGAAAGTGTACCCAACCTCTGCTCCTGACTGACCAAGTCAAGGAGTTGGAGCTGGAGTTGGATGTACTCAGGATCATCAGGCAGGCTGAAGATATTATAGAGAAGTGGTCGCACCCCGAGTACAGATCTGGACAGTAGATGGGTGGCCACCAGTAGAGGTTAAAGGGAGTAAGCAGTCAGTGTAGGGTTCCACCGTGGCCATTCCACTCAGCAGCAAATACACCTCTTTGGATACTGCTGGGGGGATGACACATCAGGGCACAGCATCAGCAGCCAGGCTAGTGGCACTGTGGTCAGCTCTGAGGCTCAGCTGGGAAGAGTAAAGTCAGAGAGTACAGTAGAGATAGGTGACTCAATAGTTAGGGGGACAGACAGGAGATTCTGTGGCCTCAAAAGAGAAACTGGATTGGTGTGTTGCCTCCTGGGTGCTAAGGTCCAGATGTATCAGAGCGTCTGCAGGATATTCTCAATGGGGAGATTGAACAGTCTGAGGTCGTGGTGCATATTGGCATTAGTAACATAAGCAGAAAAGGGGAAGAGGTCCTATGCAGTGAGTATATAGAGTTAAGAAAGAAGTTGAAGAGAAGGACCTCTAAGGTAGTACACTCTGGATTACTCCCAGTGCCATAGGAGACTGCAGGTATGAATGGGATGATAGCACAGATGAGTGAGTGGCTGAGGAGATGGTGCAGGGGGCAGGGTTTCATTCTTGGGTCACTGGAACCTTTTCTGGGGAAGCGATGACCTGCACTGGAGGGATGGGTTGCACCTGAACTTGGGGGGAACCAAGATCCTGGCTGGGATGTTTGCTAATGCTACTCAGGAGGGTTTAAACTAGTTTTGCAGGGGGCTGGGACCTGGAGTACCTGATCAGTAAGTGAAGGATCAGACAGGAAAGTAGATGTCAGAGAAAGTATTGAAGACTAAATCAGAATAACAGGTATGATAGGTTGGATGGCTTGAAGTTTGTGTATTTTAATGCTGGGAACATTATGAGTAAAAGGTGATAAGAGCACGGATCAGTACATAGCAATATGATGTTGTGGCCATCACAAAAACTTGGTTGAGAGAAGGGCAGAAATGGGTGATTAATATACCAGGTTCCCAAGGAAAGATAGAGAAGGAGTTAAAGAAGAAGGGGAGGGGGAGCTGCACTACTAATCAGAGACAATATCACAGCCACAATTGGGGAGACATAATTGCAGGTGGGTTCAGCCACTGAGTCCATTTGGGTGGAACTCTGGAACAGGAAGGGTGCAGTAATCCTGATGAGACTGTACTACAGACCTCCCCCCACCCAGTAGCTACATGGACACTGAGGAACTGACATGTAAACAGATTAGGAAATGTGTAAAAATAGTAGGGTTGCTATCATGGGCGATTTCAACCTCCCTAATATAAACTTACTGCAAGGGGTTTAGATCGGGGTAGAAATTGTTACATGTATCCAAGGAGGGTTTCTGAAATCATCATGTAGGTGGAACAATGAGAGGAGGGGCTGTACTGGATCTGGTGTTGGGTAAGGAGCCTGGTCAGGTGACAGATCTTTCAGTTGGTGAGCAATTAAAGAACCTTGATCACAACTCCTTAACTTTCACGATAGCCGTAGATTGGAGTAGGGTGAATTATGAGGGCATTAGGCAGGAACTAAGGAGAGTTAAATGGGAACACGTTTTTCCGGCAAGTACAGATCACATATGAGAATATTAGAAAATTTTGACAAGAACAAGTCATTTGGCCCAACGAACCTTGCCCAAGTTCCTATTCACAGAATGTGTCGAAGTAACTATCAAGTTTAGATTTGAAACTCTCCAAGGTACTATACTCAGACACAAAACTAGGTAGTTTGTTCCATGATCAGGTAGTTTGTTCCATGATCAGGGAGTTTGTTCCATGATCAGGTAGTTTGTTCCATGATCAGGTAGATTGTTCCATGATCAGGTAGTTTGTTCCATGATCAGGTAGATTGTTCCATGATCAGGTAGCTTGTTCCATGATCAGGTAGATTGTTCCATGAATAGGTAGTTTATTCCACGATCAGGTAGATTGTTCCACGATCAGGTAGTTTGTTCCACGATCAGGCAGTTTGTTCCATGAATAGGTAGTTTATTCCACGATCAGGTAGTTTATTCCACGATCAGGTAGTTTGTTCCATGAATAGGTAGTTTATTCCACGATCAGGTAGATTGTTCCACGATCAGGTAGTTTGTTCCACGATCAGGTAGATTGTTCCATGATCAGGTAGATTGTTCCAAGAATAGGTAGTTTATTCCACGATCAGGTAGTTTATTCCACGATCAGGTAGTTTGTTCCATGAATAGGTAGTTTATTCCACGATCAGGTAGATTGTTCCACGATCAGGTAGTTTGTTCCACGATCAGGTAGTTTGTTCCATGAATAGGTAGTTTATTCCACGATCAGGTAGTTTATTCCACGATCAGGTAGTTTGTTCCATGAATAGGTAGTTTATTCCACGATCAGGTAGATTGTTCCACGATCAGGTAGTTTGTTCCACGATCAGGTAGTTTGTTCCATGATCAGGTAGATTGTTCCATGAATAGGTAGTTTATTCCACGATCAGGTAGTTTATTCCACGATCAGGTAGTTTGTTCCATGATCAGGGAGTTTATTCCACGATCAGGTAGTTTGTTCCATGATCAGAGAGTTTGGCCCATGGACTAGGTAGCTTGTTCCATGATCAGGTAGTTTGTTCCATGATCAGGTAGATTGTTCCATGAATCCATGGAGTACTGTGTCCAGTTCTGGTTGCCTCACTTTAGGAAGGATGTGGAAGCAATGGAAAGGGTACAGAGGAGTTTTACCAGGATGCTGCCTGGTTTAGAGAGTATGGATTATGATCAGAGATTAAGGGAGCTAGGGCTTTACTCTTTGGAGAGAAGGAGGATGAGAGGAGACATGATAGAGGTGTAGAAGATATTAAGAGGAATAGACAGAGTGGACAGCCAGTGCCTCTTCCCCAGGGCACCACTGCTCAGTACGTGGACATGGCTTTAAGGTAAGGGGAGGGAAGTTCAAGGGGGATATTAGAGGAAGGTTTTTTACTCAGAGAGTGGTTGGTGCGTGGAATGCACTGCCTGAGTCAGTGGTGAAGGCAGATACACTAGTGAAGTTTAAGAGACTACTAGACAGGTATATGGAGGAATTTAAGGTGGGGGGTTATATGGGAGGCAGGGTTTTTGGGTCGGCACAACATTGTGGGCCGAAGGGCCTGTAATGTGCTTACTATTCTATGTTCTATGAATAGGTAGCTTGTTCCATAATCAGGTACTTTGTGCCATGATCAGGTAGTTTGTTCCATGATCAGGTAGATTGTTCCATGAATAGGTAGCTTGTTCCATGATCAGGTACTTTGTGCCATGATCAGGTAGTTTGTTCTATGGTTAGATAGTGAGTTCCATGGTCTAAGAAGTTTGTTCCATGAGGGTGGAGGGTGTTTAAAGAGTAATTGCACAGAGTACAAGAAAGGTATGTTCCTGGTATAAGAAGGATAGGGATGGAAAGATAAAGGAACCTTGGATATGCAGAGAGTAGATGAATTTGGTCAAGAAGGAAAAGAAAACCTATAAATTAAAAACACAAAATGCTGGCAGAACTCAGCAGGCCAGACAGCATCTATGGGAGGAGGTAGTGACGACGTTTAATGTTTCAGAAGTTAGGATGAAACAAAGCACATGAGGATTATAAAGGAGTCAATAATGAACTGAAAAAGGGAATTTGGAAAGCCTGGAGGGGCCATTAAAATCCCACTGCATTTAGGATTAAGGGGAATACCATGCTATTCTATACATACATCCAGAGGATAACTAATGAGAGGGTAGGACCACTCAAGGATAAAGAGGGGAACATTTGCTTGGATGCAGAGAATGGGAGTGAGGTACTTAATGAGTAACACAGTCAAAATGCTGGAGGAACTCAGCAGGTAAGGCAACATCTATGGAAAAGAGTAAAAAGTTGATGTTTTGGGCTGAAACCCTTCATCAGGACTGGACAAAAAGGACGAGAATTCAGAGTAAGAAGATGGGGGGAGGGGTGGAAGAAATACATGAAATACATGTGATACGTGAGACTGTGTGGGGATGGGGGGAGGGGGAAGTAAAGAGCTAGGAATTTGATTGGTGAAAGAAATACAGGGCTGGAGAAGGAGGAATCTGATAGGAGAGGACAGAAGGCCATGGAACAAAGGGAAGGGAGAGAAGCACCAGAGGGAGGTGATGGGCAGGTAAGGTGATAAGATGTGTGAAGGAAATGGGAATGGGGAATGGTGAGGGGAGGGGGAGTGGTATTACCGGAATTTCGAGAAATCGATCTTTATGCCATTAGGTTGGAGGCTACCCAGATGGAATACAAGATGCTGCTCCTCCAACCTGACTGTCACCTCATCACGGCATTAGAGAAGGCCATGGACTGACTAGTTCTTAATGAGTACTTTCAGTATTTACCAAGAAAAAAGATGTGGAGGACCAGGAAATCAGTGCTGAGTATATAAATACTTTAGGAAGTTTAGAGATCAAGGAAGAGGAAGTGTTGGGAGCATTAATGTGGATAAATCCCCAAGACCTGACGGGATTTACCACAGGTTATTGAGGGAGCTAAGAGATGAGATTGCTAGGGCCTTGACCAGTACCTTTGTGTCCTCTCTCGGCACAAACGAGGTCTTGGAGAACTGGTGAGCAGCTAATATTGTTCCTCTATTTAAGAAGGTAACAAGGGAAAATCCTGGGGACTGTAGAACAGTGAGACTCACGTCAGTTGTAGCAAAACTGCTGGAGAAAGTTTTTAGGGTTAGGATATATATTTGGAATCCCATGGTCTAATTAGGGAGAACCGGCATGGCTTTGTGTGGGGCAGGTCGTGATTGACTAGGTGACAAGAGAGACTGATAAAGGTAGGACAGTGGGTGTTGTCTACATGGATTTTAGTAAGGCATTTGACAAAGTCCCTCATGGGAGGGTAATTCAGAAGATTAAGATGCACGGAGTCTGCAGTGAGTTGGCTGTTTTGATTCAGAACTGGCTTGCCATAGAAGACACAGTGGTTGAAGGGACTTATTCAAGTTGGAGGTCTGTAATTATAGGGGTGACACAGGAATCTGTGCTGGACCTCTGATGTTTGTGATGTATATAAATGACCTGGATGAAAATGTGGATGGGTGGGTGGCAGATGATACCAAGATTGTTGGAGTTGTGGATAGTATAGAAGACTGGCAAAGAATACAGCACAATGTAGATCAGTTGCAGATATGGGCTGAGAAATGGCAGATGGAGTTTAACCCAGATAAATGTAAGGTAGAAACATAGAAAACCTACAGCACAATACAGCCCCTTTGACCCACAAAGCTGTGCCGAACATGTCCTTACATAGAACACAGAACATAGAATTGTACAGCACTGTACAGGCCCTTAGGCCCACAATGTTGTGCCGACCCTTAAACACTGCCCCCATATAACCCTCCACCTTAAATTCCCCCATATACCTGTCCAGTAGTCTCTTAAATTTCACTAGTATATCTGCCTCCACCACTGACTCAGGCAGTGCATTCCATGCACCAACCACTCTCTGAGTAAAAAACCTTCCTCTAATATCCCCCTTGAACTTCCACATCCTTCCTATAGTGAGGCAACCAGAACTGGACACAGCACTCCAAGTGTGGCCTAACTAGAGTTTTATAGAGCTGCATCATTACCTCGTGACTCTTAAACTCTATCCCTCGACTTATGAAAGCTAACACCCCCATAAGCTTTCTTAACTACCTTATCTACCTGTGAGGCAACTTTCAGGGATCTGTGGACATGTACCCCCAGGTCCCTCTGCTCCTCCACACTACTAAGAATCCTGCCATTTACTTTGTACTCTGCCTTGGAGTTTGTCCTTCCAAAGTGTACCACCTCACACTTCTCTGGGTTGAACTCCACCTGCCACTTCTCAGCCCACTTCTGCATCCTATCAATGTCTCTCTGCAATCTTCGACAATCCTCTACACTATCTACAACACCACCAACCTTTGTGTTGTCTGCAAACTTGCCAACCCACCCTTCTACCCCCATATCCAGGTCGTTAATAAAAATCACAAAAAGTAGAGGTCCCAGAACAGATCCTTGTGGGACACCACTAGTCACAACCCTTCAATCTAAATGTACTCCCTCCACCACAACCCTCTGCCTTCTGCAGGCAAGCCATTCTGAATCCACCTGGCCAAACTTCCCTGGATCCCATGTCTTCTGACTTTCTGAATAAGCCTACCATGTGGAACCTTATCAAATGCCTTACTAAAATCCATGTAGATCACATCCACTGCACTACCCTCATCTATATGCCTGGTCACCTCCTCAAAGAACTCTATCAGGCTTGTTAGACACGATCTGCCCTTCACAAAGCCATGCTGACCGTCCCTGATCAGACCATGATTCTCTAAATGCCCATAGATCCTATCTCTAAGAATCTTTTCCAACAGCTTTCCCACCACAGACGTAAGGCTCACTGGTCTATAATTACCTGGACTATCCCTACTACCTTTTTTGAACAAGGGGACTACATTCACCTCCCTCCAATCCTCTGGTACCATTCCCATGGACAATGAGGACAAAAAGATCCTAGCCAGAGACTCAGCAATCTCTTCCCTCGCCTCGTGGAGCAGCCTGGGGAATATTCCGTCAGGCCCCGGGGACTGATCCGTCCTGATGTACAGTCGGCCCTCTATATCCGCGGGGGATTGGTTCCGAGACCCCCGTGGATACCAAAAATCACGGATGCTCAAGTCCCTTATTTAACCTGAATCAGTGTGGTGGTCTTTAGGACCCAGCAGAACCCTGGACTTTATTTAACATGTTCAGAGCGGTGGGCATTAGGACCCGGCGTAGCTTTGAATCCGTGGTGTTTCCGTTCACAAAAATAATCACGATCGCGATTGAAAATAAGGTGGAAGTAATAAAGCGATTGATAAGAGGTGAAACACCATCGGTCATTGGAAAAGCGTTAAGCTACAGTCGATCAACGATCAGAACAATTTTAATGGGGCACATGAAAGGCCTTGCCCCGATGAAAGCTACGATTATTACTAAGCAATGCAGTGGTTTAGTTATTGAAATACGTATGTTTCTTAAGTGTTTTATATGCATAGAAAGGTAAAATATGTACTATATACTAAGAAAAACATTTGACTAACTGACGCTAAATAATACCGGATGTACCTGTTCCGACTTCAAATCCGACTTAAAAACGGACTCAGGAGTGGAACTCATTCATAACCAGGGGACTGCCTGTACTTTTAAGTCATTTCTAGATTACTTATAATACCTAACACAATGTAAATGCTATGTAAATAATTGTTATACTGTATTGTTTAGGGAATAATGACAAGAAAAAATAGTCTGTACATGCTCAAACAACGAGTGCTGGAGAGAGAACTTCCGGGTTTTCCTGATCCGCGGTTGGTTGAATCCGTGCATGCAGAATCCACGGATAAGGAGGGCCAACTGTATTTTAACAACTCCAAAACCTCCTCTCCCTTAATATCAACATGCTCCAGAACATCAACCTCACTCATATTGTCCTCACTATCATCAAGTTCCCTCTCATTGGTGAATACCGAAGGGAAGTATTCATTGAGGACCTCGCTCAATTTCAACAGCCTCCAGGCACATCTTCCCACTTTTATCTCTAATCGGTCCTATCTTCACTCATGTCATCCTTTTGTTCTTCACATAACTGAAGAATGCCTTGGGGTTTTCATTTACCTACTCGCCAAGGCCTTCTCATGCCCCCTTCTTGCTCTTCTCAGCCCCTTCTTAAGCTCCTTTCTTGCTACCCTATATTCCTCAATAGACTCATCTGATCCTTGCTTCCTAAACCTCATGTATGCTGCCTTCTTCCACCTGACTAGATTTTCCACTTCACTTGTCACCCATGGTTCCTTCACCCTAACATTCTTTATCTTCCTCACCGGGACAAATTTATCCCTAACATCCTGCAGAAATCCCTAAACATCGACCATATGTCCATAATACATTTCCCTGCAAAAACATCATCCTAATTCACACCCGCAAGTTCTTGCTTTGTAGCCTCATAATTTGCCCTTCCCCAAATAAAAATTTTCCTGTCCTCTCTGATTCTATCCTTTTCCATGAAAATGCTAAAGGCCAGGGAGCAGTGGTCGGTGTCCCCCAGATGTTCACCCACTGAGAGATCTGTGACCTGATCCGGTTTGTTACCTAATACTAGATCTAGTATGGCATTCCCCTAGTCGGCCTGTCAACATACTGTGACAGGAATCCATCCTGGACACTCTTAACAAACTCTGCCCCATCTAAACCCTTGGAACTAATCAGGTGCCAATCAATATTAGGGAAGTTAAAGTCATCCATGTTAACAACCCTGTTATTTTTGCACCTTTCCAAAATCTGCCTCCCAATCTGCTCCTCGATATCACTGCTGCTACCAGGGGGCCTATAGAATACCCCCAGTAGAGTAACTGCTCCCTTCCTGTTCCTGACTTCCACCCATACTAACTCAAAAGAGGATCCTGCTACATTACCCACCCTTTCTGTAGCTGTAATAGCATCCCTGACCAGTAATGCCACCCCTCCTCCCCTTTTTCCCCCTTCTCTATCCCTTTTAAAACACTGAAATCCAGGAATATTGAGAATTCATTCCTGCCCTGGTGCCAGCGGGTCTCTGTAATGGCCACTGCATCATAATTCCAAGTATGTATCAGTTCATCACCTTTGTTCCTGATGCTTCTTGCATTGAAGTACACACACTTTAGCCCTTCTACAGGCAGTCCCCGGGTTACATACAAGTTCCATTCCTGAGTCTGTATTTAAGTCAGATTTGTAGGTAAGTTGGAACAAGTACATCCGGTATTATTTAGCGTCAGTTAGTCAAATGTTTGTCTTAGTATATAGTATATATTTTACCTTTCTATGCATATAAAACACTTAAGGAACATATGTATTCCAATAATTAAACCACTGCACTGCTTAGTAATAATTGTAGCTTTCATCGGGGCAGGGCTTTTCACATGCTCCATTATTCTCACTTTATCCGTTATCCTTTAAAATTGTTCCAATCGTTGACCGACTGTAGCCTAACGCTTTTCTAATGACCGACGGCATTTCACCTCTTTCCTAACGCTTTATTATTTCCACTTTATTTTCAATTGCGATCACTTCCCGTCAATGGAACACAAACACTGTGGGCGTCCAGTCCCGACCTCCGCCGGCTCCCGAGGTCCGCTGGGTCCTAAGGACCACCGCACTGAGACAGACTGAATGGGACAAGTGGAGGCTGTGTTGGGTTTGGGTATTTGATCATCCACAATATTCCGCGTGGGATTCCCTAATATTAAACTAGAGGTGGCAGTGGTTTTTTTTTTAACGAGGTCGAATTGCGAGCTCAATATCAACCCAGCACGGATGGTACAGGAGTCACTGGATCGACATCAACCCGGCACAGGAGCGGTCTCTTGCTGGATCGAACTCGGGAACCTCTGTCTCCAGCCCGGTGCTGATCTGACTGCGCCACCAGCCGACTGGAACGGGGGCGGGGTCAGGGTGAATCTTACTAAGAAAAACTTAAGCCAAATACAAAGTTAAACACTCAACACAGTGTCAATGGCAACGACTTAAAATGGCAGACGATATCGGGATCCAACTTAAAATGGCAGACGGCGTTCTCCTTCCTCGGTTCGTAAGTACAAGTTGTCCGTAAGTTGGACATTCGTAACTCGGGGACTACCTGTACCTTACTCCCCTTACACCCTTTATTCTGCTTCTCTTTCCTCAAAGCCTCTTTATATGTTAGATCTGGTTTTATTCTATGCACTATACTTGCAATTGTCGCATTATCTTTATCCTCCTCCACCTCACTATCTGCTCTAACACTCTGGTTCCTCCCCCCCCCGCAAATATAGTTTAAACCTCCCCAGAGCAGCACTAGCAAACCTTCCTGCAAGGATGTTAGTCCCCCTCCAGTTCGGGTGCAACCCATCCTGTCGGAACAGGTCCCACCTTCCCTGGAACAAGGCCCAATTGTCCAGAAACATGAAGCCCTCCCTCCTGCACCAACTCCTTAGCCACGTATTTAGCTGCATTATCTTCCTAGTTCTAGCCTCACTAGCACGTGACACGGGGTAGCAATCCTGAGATTGCAACCCTGGAGGTCCTGTCCTTCAACTTTGCACCTAACTCCCTAAACGCTCTTTGTAGGACCTCCTCCTTCTTCCTATCCAGGTCATTGGTTCCTACATGGACCATGACATCTGACTACTCACCCTCCCTATTGAGAATACGAAGAACTCAATCCTCAACTTAGAAATAACCTTGGGTTACCCATAGCCCTCTATTTTTCTGAGCTCCATGTATCTGTCCAGGGAGTCTCTTAAAAGACCCTATTGTATCTGCCTCCACCACCATTGCCGGGAGCCCATTCCACGCACTCACCACCCTCTGTGTAAAAACTTACCCCTGACATCTCCTCTGTACCTACTTCTAAGCACCTCAAAACTGTGCCCTCTTGTGGCAGCCATTTCAGCCCTGGGTTAAAGCCTCTGACTATCCACACGATCAATGCCTCTCATCATCTTATACACCTCTATCAGCTCACCTCTCATCCTCTGTCACTCCAAGGAGAAAAGGCCGAGTTCAGTCAACCTATTCTCATAAGACATGCTCCTCAATCCAGGCAACATCCTTGTAAATCTCCTCTGCACCCTTTCTATTGTTTCCACATCCTTCCTACAGTGAGTATTAAGTATTACACCTCGGTAGGGCAAATGCAAGGACACAGTACACTGTTAAGGGCAAGATCCTTCACAGTGTTGCTGAGCAGAGAGATCTTCGTGGCCAAGTTCATAGCTCCTTGAAAGTGACTACACAAGGTGAATAGGGTGGTTAAGAAGGGTTATGGAATGCTTGCTTGTATTAGTTTTGGTATTAATTTAATATGTTAAGAAGTTATGTTGCAAATTTGTAAAACTCTCATTAGGCCACATCTGGAGTATTGCATACAGTTCTGGTCTTCCCACTATAGGAAGGATGTTGAGGCTTGGGAGAGGGTGCAGAAAAGGTTAACCAGGACATTGCCTGGTTTAGAGGGCTAACATGAAAGATTGGACAAACTTCAGTTGTCTTCTCTGGAGGCTTGAGGGGAGATCTGATAGAATTACGAGGGACAAACAAAGAGTAGACAGGGAGTGTATGTTTCCCAGGGTAGAAATAAGACCATAAGATATAAGAAAAGAATTAGGCCATCTGGCCCATTGCATCTGCTCCACCATTTCATCATGGCTGATCCAATTTTCCTCTCAGCCCCAATATCCTGCTTTCTCCCCATATCCCTTCATTCGCTGACCGATCAACAATCTATCAACCTCTGCCTTAAATATACATAAAGACTTGGCCTCCACAGCTGTCTGTGGCAAAGAATTCCACAGATTCGCCATTTTCTGGCTAAAGAAATTTCTCCTTATCGCCATTCTAAAAGGACATCCCCCTATTCCTAGGCTGTGTCCTCTGGTCTTAAACTCTCCCATCATAAGAAACACCCTCTCCACATCCACTCTATCAAGGCCTTTCACCATTCAATAGGTTTCAATGAGGTCACCCCTCATTCTTGTGAATTGTAGTGAATACAGGCCCAGAGCCATCAAATGCTCTTCATATGACAAGCCATTCAATCCTGGAATCATTTTCATGAACCTCCTTTTAACCCTCTCCAGTTTCATCACATCCTTTCTAAGATAAGGGGCCGAAAACTGCTCACAATACTCCAAGTGAGGTCTCACCAGTGCTTTCTAAAGTCTCAACATTACATCCTTATATCTAGACCCCTTGAAATAAATGCTAACATCACATTTGTCTTCCTCACCACAGACTCATACTGTAAGTTAACCTTTAGGGAATCCTGCACAAGGATTCTCAAGTCCCTTTGCACCTCAGTTTTAGCATTTCCTCTCAGTTTGGAAAATAGTCATTCTTTCATTTCTTCTACCACAGTCTATGACCATAGGCTAAGTCTAACAACTCCTGAAACCTAACAACTGAGGTTAGACTCACTGGCCTATAGTTTCCTTTCCTCTGCCTCTTTCCCTACTTGAAGAGTGAAGTGACATTTGTAATTTTCCAGTCTTCCGGAACAATTTTTTTGCTGGTGGGGGTGGGTGATCGTGATCGTCGCTTTGCTGCTGCCTGTGTGTGGGTGGGGGGAGCTGGGGGGGTCTTTGGGATTCTAATATTTAGCTGTTATTCATTCTTTGGGGCACTCCTCTGTTTTCGTGGATGGTTGCGAAGAAAATAATTTTAGGATGTATATTGTATACATTTCCCTGACATTAAATGTATTTTTGGATCTAGAGATTCTTGAAGGATCATTACTAATGCTTCCACAATCTCTTCAGCCACCTCGTTCAGAACCTTGGGGTGTACACCATCTGGTCCAAGTGACTTATTTGCCCTCAGATCTTTCAGTTTCTCAAGAGCCTTCTCACTAGTAATGGTAACTTCACACACTTTATAACCCGACACGTGGAATTTCCACCATACTGCTAGTGTCTTCCACAGTGAAGACAGATGCAAAATACTTGTTCAGTTCATTCGCCATTTCCTTGTCCCCCATTGCTACCTCTCCAGCATCGTTTTCCAGTGGTCCAAAGTCCACTCTCACCTTCCTTTTATACTTTATATATCTAAAGAAACTTTTGGTATCCTCTTGAATACTGGCTAGTTTACTTTCGTATTCCATCTTTAACTTCTTTATGACTTTTTAGTCGCCTTCTGCTGGTTTTTAAAAGCTACTCAATCCTCCAACTTCCCACTAATCTTTGCTCTTTTATATGCCCTCCCTTTGCCTTTTATGTTGGCTTTTACTTCTCTTGTTAGCCATGGTTGTGTCATCTTGCCTTTAGAATATTTCTTCCTCTTTGGGATATATATATATATTCTGTGCCTTCCGAATTGCTTCCATAAATTTGGACACAGGCTGCTCTGCTGTCATCCCTGCCAGTGTTCTTTTCCAGTCAATTCTGGCCAACTCCTCTCTTCTCTCTGTATTTCCCTTTCCTCCACTGTAATATTTTAACTTCTCCTTCTCAAGTTTCAGGATGAAATAGATCATATTATGAACACTTGCCCTAAAGGGTTCCTTAAGCTCACTAATCAATGGGTGTTTATTACACAATAACCAATCCAAATTAGCTGACCCTCTAATGGGCTCAACATCAAGCTGCTGCAAAAAGCCATTTCGTAGGCACTCTAGAAATTCCCCCACCTGGATGTCTAATACCAGAGGCTATGCATTGAAGGTGAGAGGTATTAGGTTTCAAGGGGAAATTTTTTACTCCAAGAGTGGTGGATGTCCAGAAAGTGTTGCCTGGTATGGTGGTAGAGGCAAATACTTTGGAGGCTTTTAAAAGACACTTAGATAGGCACATGAATGTGAGGAAGATAGTGGGGTATGGACTTTGGAAGGGATTCATTTTTGAGGGATTTTGTTTATCTTTTTAGCTGGCTCAGCATTACATTGTGGGCCACAGTTCCTGTGTTGGACTGTTCTATGTTCTATCAAAAAAATTCATTGCCTAGCAGTTAGCACAATGCTTCACAGTGTCAGTGATCAGGATTCTATTCCTAATGCTGTACAGACTAGTCTCCCATGACCACATTGGTTTCCTCCAGGTATCCTGTTTCAGCCCACATTCTGAAGACATATAGGTTAGTAAGGTTTGGTAAGTTGTGGCCATGTTACATTGGTGCCAGAAGCGTGGTGACACTTGCCAGCTACACCTAGCACATCCCCGGACTCCGTAGATTCTTGGCACAAATGACGTATTTCACTGCATGTTTCAAAGTTTTGATTTACATACGACAAACCTAATCTTTCCTTTTAATCACTAACCATTTGGTTTATCATTGTCACATGTAGTGAGATACAGTGGAAAAAACTTTGTTTTGCATGCCATCCATACAGATCATTTCAAAACATCAGTACATCAAGGTAGTACAAGGAAGCTGTGATGAATGCAGAATATAGAGTTGCAGTTACAGAGAAAATGCAGTTTAATTAGACCAGGGGTGTCAAACTCATTTTAGGTCACAGGCCGGATTGAGCAAAATGCAGCTTCATGCGGGCCGGATCAGTCGGACGCGTGCGAACGCAGCTTTCGTTGCCTCCATTTTTTCAGCCTGCTCTCATGTGTCTCAGTCTCTGCTATAACTACAAAGTGTTTCACTTTACAAATTCCGTTTCTTATGAAGAAGACTGCCGAATAAACACTAAAAACCCTGAAAACCTGGTACCTGAATAAACTCAGCATTAGCCATATCATACGCCATAGGCGCTTCGATTACTGGGGCCAGCTTTAATAGTAATTAGATATTATCTCGCAGGCCAAAGATAATTCCACCACGGGCCGGATTTGGCCCGCGGGCCTTGAGTTTGACATATATGAATTAGACAAATAAAGTGCAAGGGCCAGCCATGATTATAGATGCTGCCTGGCCTGCTGTGTTCCACCAGCATTTTGTGTGTGTTGTTTGAATTTCCAGCATCTGCAGATTTCCTCATGTGTGATATCAAGAGCTCACCTTTAACCTACAAGAGGGCTGCCATTCAAGAATCTTATTACATCTGTATGGAAGCTGTGCTTGAGCCTGGTTGTCCATGTTTTCAAGCTTTTGTATCTTTTGTCCAATCGAAAGAGGAGAGAAGAATTTCTGGGGTGGGTGGGGTCTTTGATTAGAAAAAGTTGGCTGTTTTTTCAAGACAGCAGGAGATGTAAGCAGAGTCCATGGAGGAAATGCTGGCTTCCATGATATGCTGTGCAGTGTCCACAACTCTCTGTAGTTTCTTGTGGGCTTGGGCACAGCAATAGCCATAGTAAGCTGTGATACATTGCTCTAACTCCCATTCACATATCACTTCTGTGCTTGCCATCCAACATGGAATCAGAATCAGCTTTATTATCACTAACATATATTGTGAAATTTGTTCTTTTGCAGCAATACATAAAATATACCATAAATTACATTAATATATATATATGAAAAATTAACATTGATTATATTAACTATATTGAAACTAAAATGCAAAATGAGAGCAAAAATACTGAGGTAGTATTCATGCATTCATTGTCTGTCCAGAAATCTGATGGCAGAGGAGAAGCTGTTCCTAAAATGTCGAGTGTGTGCTTTTTGTCTCCTGTACTTTCCCTCTGGTGGCAGCAAAGAAAAAGGGCCATCTCCTGGATGGTGAGGGTCCTTAATGATAGATCCTGCCTTCTTGAAGCATCGCCTTTTCAAGATGTCATTGATGGTGGAGAGGGTGGTGCTCAAGGTAGAACTGGATGAGCTTACAATCCTCGGCAACTTTATCTGATCCTGAGCAGTGGTCCATCAACATCCAAAGGTGATGCAATCAGTTAGGATGCTCTCCACGGTACATCCACTCCATGGTGAAACAATTCATCAAATATAAATTCTTCTTTCCATGATCGCCTCCTAGATCTCCCACACCTGTAGCATTATAGACCTTCAACATTACAGTCTCCAAGATCTCGGCATTCTTCCAATACTGGCCTCTTGAGCATCTTTGGTACTAATTAATCCAATGGAGGCGGCCCTGTCCAGACTCTTTTAGCTCACAGATTCTCACTCATACCATTTCTCTCCACATTATGATGGTGTCTCCTGGATCAGGCTTTTAGTTATCTGCCCCAGAGCTGATTCTTCATGAAAACTAGCCTCTCCTTTGACTGTCTACACTTCCCACCACTTCAGGAAAGCAGCCAACATAATCAAGGACCCCTTCCACCCTGGTCTTTCTCTCTTCTACCCTACTCCCATCAGGCAGAGGATGCACACAAGAGATTCTGCAAATGTTGGAAATCTCACACACACAAAATGCTGGATGAATTTAGCAGATCAAGTAATATCTATGGAGAGGAATAAAGAGTTGAGGATTTGGGTGAGAGCCTTCATCAGGAATGGAAAGGAAGGGAGTAGATGCCAGACGGCAGTAGATACAAAAGCTTGAGAACACATAAAACCAAGGACAGCTTCTGGCCCACTGGACCTCTTATTTGATTTTAAAAAAATGAACTCTTGACCTCTCATTCTATCTGGCCATAGCCTTTGTCATGGGTGACTTTAACTTCCCTAATATTGATTGGCACCTGATTAGTTCCAAGGGTTCAGATGGGGCAGAGTTTGTTAAGAGTGTCCAGGACGGATTCCTGTCACAGTATGTTGACAGGTTGACTGGGGGAATGCCATACTACATCTAGTATTAGGTAATGAACCGGTCAGGTCACAGATCTCTCAGTGGGTGATCATCTAGGGGACAGTGATCACCGTTCCCTGGACTTTAGCATTATCATGGAAAAGGACAGACTCAGAGAGGACAGGAAAATTTTTAATTGGGGAAGGGCAAACTATGAGGCTATAAGGCTAGAACTTGAGGGTGTGAATTGGGATGATGTTTTTGCAGGGAAATGTATTATGGGCATGTGATCGATGTTTAAGGATCTCTTGCAAGATGTTAGAGATAAATTTGTCCCGGTGACGAAGATAAAGAATGGTAGGGTGAAGGAACTATGGGTGACAAGTGAGGTGGAAAATCTAGTCAGGTGGAAGAAGGCAACATACATGAGGTTTAGGAAGCAAGGATCAGATGAGTCTATGGAGGAATATAGGGTAGCATGAAAAGAGCTTAAGAAGGGGCTGAGAAAAGCAAGAAGAGGGCATGAGAAGGCCTTGGTGAATAGGGTAAAGGAAAACCCCAAGGCATTCTTCAATTATGTGAAGAACAAAAGGATGACATGAGTGAAGGTAGGACCAATTAGAGATAAAGGTGGGAAGATGTGCCTGGAGGCTGTGGAAGTGAGTGAGGTCCTCAATGAATACTTCTCTTCGGTATTCACCACTGAGAGGGATCTTGATGACGGTGAGGACAATATGAGTGAGATTGATGTCCTGGAGCATGTTGATATTAAGGGAGAAGAGGTGTTGGAGTTGTTAAAATACATTAGGATGAATAAATCCCCGGGGCCTGATGGAATATTCCCCAGGCTGCTCCATGAGGCAAGGGAAGAGATTGATGAGCCTCAGGCTAGGATCTTTATGTCCTTGTTGTCCATGGGAATGGTACCGGAGGATTGGAGGGAGGCGAATGTCGTCCCCTTTTTCAAAAAAGGTAGTAGGGATAGTCCGGATAATTATAGACCAGTAAGCCTTACATCTGTGGTGGGAAAGCTGTTGGAAAAGATTCTTAGAGATAGGATCTACAGGCATTTAGAGAATCATGGTTTGATCAGGGACAGTCAGCATGGCTTTGTGAAGGGCAGATCGTGCCTAACAAGCCTGATAGAGTTCTTTGAGGAGGTGACCAGGCATATAGATGAGGGTAGTGCAGTGGATGTGATCTACATGGATTTTAGTAAGGCATTTGATAAGGTTCCACATGGTAGGCTTATTCAGAAAGTCAGAAGGCATGGACTCCAGGGAAGTTTGGCCAGGTGGATTCAGAACTGGCTTGCCTGCAGAAGGCAGAGGGTTGTGGTGAAGGGAGTACATTCAGATTGGAGGGTTGTGACTAGTGGTGTCCCACAAGGATCTGTTCTAGGACCTCTACTTTTTGTGATTTTTATTAACAACCTGGATGTGGGGGTAGAAAGGTGGGTTGGCAAGTTTGCAGACGACACAAAGGTTGGTGGTGTTGTAGATAGTGTAGAGGATTGTCGAAGATTGCAAAGAGACATTGATAGGGTGCAGAAGTGGGCTGAGAAGTGGCAGATGGAGTTCAACCCGGAGAAGTGTGAGGTAGTACACTTTGGAAGGATAAACTCCAAAGCAGAGTACAAAGTAAATGGCAGGATTCTTGGTAGTGTTGAGGAGCAGAGGGATCTGGGGGTACATGTCCACAGATCCCTGAAAGTTGCCTCACAGGTAGATAGGGTAGTTAAGAAAGCTTATGGGGTGTTAGCTTTCATAAGTCGAGGGATAGAGGTTAAGAGTCGCAATGTAATGATGCAGCTTTATAGAACTCTAGTTAGGCCACACTTGGAGTACTGTGTCCAGTTCTGGTCGCCTCACACGAGGAAGGATGTGGAAGCATTGGAAAGGGTACAGAGGAGATTTACCAGGATGCTGCCTGGTTTAGAGAGTATGGATTATGATCAGAGATTAAGGGAGCTAGGGCTTTACTCTTTGGAGAGAAGGAGGATGAGAGGAGACATGATAGAGGTGTACAAGATATTAAGAGGAATAGACAGAGTGGACAGCCAGCGCCTCTTCCCCAGGGCACCACTGCTCAGTACAAGAGGGCATGGCTTTAAGATAAGCGGAGGGAAGTTCAAGGGGGATATTAGAGGAAGGTTTTTTACTCAGAGAGTGGTTGGTGCGTGGAATGCACTGCCTGAGTCAGTGGTGAAGGCAGATACACTAGTGAAGTTTAAGAGACTACTAGACAGGTATATGGAGCAATTTAAGGTGGGGGGTTATATGGGAGGCAGGGTTTGAGGGTCAGCACAACATTGTGGGCTGAAAGGCCTGTAATGTGCTGTACTATTCTATGTTATATTAATTTTACTGCACTTTATGTCTATAACATTATATTCTGCATTTCTCTCAATTCCTCCGCCTCCACCGCATCTGCTCTCAGGATGAGGCCTTTCATTCTAGGACAAAGGAGATGTCTTCCTTTTTTAAAGAAAGGGGCTTCCCTTCGTCCACTATCAACTCTGCCCTCCATCGCGTCTCCCGTATTTCACACACCTCTGCCCTCACCCCATCCCCCCGCCAGCCCACCAGGGATAGAGTCCCCCTGGTCCTCATCTATCACCCTACCAGCCTACAGATCCAACGTATAATCCTCCGTAACTTCTGCCACCTCCTACGGGATCCCACCACCAGACACATCTTCCCCTCCCCCCCACTCTCAGCTTTCTGCAGGGATCACTCCCTACGCGACTCCCTTGTCCATTCATCCCCCCCATCTCTCCCCACCAACCTCCCTCCAGGCACTCATCCCTGCAAACGGAAGAAGTGCTACACCTGCCCCCACACTTCTTCCCTCACCACCATCCTAGGCCCCAGACAGTCCTTTCAGGTGAGGCACCACTTCACCTGCGAGTCAGCTGGGGTGATATACTCTATCCGGTGCTCCCGATGTGGCCATTTATACATTGCGGACACCCGCCACAGACTAGGAGACCGTTTCGCCGAACACCGGCGCTCAGTCCTCCAGCAGTGGCGGGATCTCCCTGTGGCCACACACTTCAATTCCACAGACCACTCCCACTCCGATATGTCTGTCCATGGCCTCCTCTACCGTCAAGATGAGGCCACACGCAGGTTGATGGAGCAATACCTTATCTCCCGCCTGGGTAGCCTCCTACCTGCCGGCATGAACATCCAACTCACAGACCAGTCTGGTTCTCTTTCTCTCTCTTTTTTCCCCCTCACTATAATCTCCCCCCAGCCCTACCTTTCTTTCTCTTTTATTTCCCATAATTCTCCACCTTCCCCCCCTAGCCCATTTCCCTCCAACCTATCACTTCCTAGCTCTCTACTTTATCCCTCCCCCCACTTCTTATCCCCCCTTGACCATCCCATGTTACTTCACTCCTGATGAAGGGTTTCGGCCCGAAACATTGTCACTACCTCCTCCCATAGATGCTGTCTGGCCTGCTGAGTTCTGCCAGCATTTTGTGTTTTTATATATTCTGCATTTGTTGTCTTTTCCTTTTGTACTACCTCAATGTACCGATGTATGGAATGATCTGCCTGTACACAAAAACAATTCACTATATCTCAGTATAAGTGTCAATAATAAATCAATTACCAAGGCATCCTGTATTAAAGGCACAGTATTATGGAAATTGTTAAAGTGATTTTCCTCCCACAACTTTGCTCCCTACCAAGGCACTAGTGGCTCTTTTAAATTCAAAGCCAGCTGTCTCAACTAAGATCAAGCAGTTCGCCAAATACACATTTCAGAGCCTGAATCTTTCAGGGCCACAACCTACTTCAAGCTGGGTGGCACTTCAAAGCACAGGAGTCTAAATCACTGTACTGCAAATGATTTGTTTTATGCAAATAAGGAAAGGAATTAAACTCTGAGAAGTGGGAAGTGGAGTCAATTCAGGGATGGGTAGTCCGGTTTACTTTGCAGCCAGGATATTATCAAAAGGGCCACTATCATGAGCATCAAATAAAAAATAGAATAAGTACGTCTTCTGAAGGGATGAAACCAATCAACATACACTTAGTAGCCACTTTATCAGGAACCTCCTGTACCTAATAAAGTAGCCACTGAGAGCATGTTCATGGTTTTCTGCTGCTGTAGACCATTGACTTCAAGGGTCGATCTGTTGCATGTTCAGAGATGCTCTTCTACACCTGAGATGCACCAGTGTTGATCATCAGTGAGGAGGAGATGTTATCACCAATCCGCCTAAATTATGAGGAGAGATCTGAAATACAAGAAACTGCAGGTGACAGAATCTGGAGCGACAAGCAAAACGCTGGAGGAACTCTGTGGGGTCAGTCAGCATCTTTGCAGGGAAATGGATAGTTGATGCTTCAGTGCTGAATCCTGAAAGAGTAGGAGAGTAGAGAGCAAGTATAAAGAAATGAGAGGAAGGGGTGGAGCAAGAACTGGCAGCGATAGGTAGATCCAGGTGAGAAGGGACAATAGGCAGATGGAGGAGGGGAGAATGGAAACAGTGATGAAGGCTGTAAGGTGATGGGGGGGTGTAACAAAGGGCTGTAAATTATGCTGAAGAATCCGGATGAAGGGCCATGTCCTCTATAGTTGACTGTCCACTTCCCTCCATAGATGCTGTCTGGCCAGCTGAGTTTCTGCAGCGTCTTGTTTGTTGCTCAACATCTATCCTGTCATATTTCTATAAGCATTTATGTAGTTCAATGATATCATATTGCTTCCTTATCCTCCCTCATACTTCTCTGGATTTAATTCAATTGCACCTTTTCTGTAAATTCCACCAATCCATTGATACCTTTTTACATCCAGATTAAAGTTAGCTAATTTTGATTGCAGAAGTAACTATTAGGTCCACCTGTGCACCTTGTTAATGCAAATACCTAATCAGCCAATCTTGAGGCAGAAACTCAATGCATAAAAGCATGCAGACATGGTCAAAAGGTTCAGTTGTTGTTCAGACCAAGCATCAGAATGGGGAAGAATGTGATACAAGTGACTTTGACCACGGAATGGTTGTTGGTGCCAGACAGGGTGGTTTGAGTAGCTCAGAAAATGCAAGCCTTCTGGTGGCACAGTAGCGCAATAGTTAGCACAATGCTCTACAGTAGTGACCCGGGTTCAATTCCCGCTGATGTCTGTAAGGAACTTGTACATTCTCCCCGTGACTGCAATGGGTTTCCTCCAGGTGGTCCAGTTTCCTCCCACAGTCCAAAGATGTAGCAATTGGTAGTTTAATTGATCATTGTGAATTGTCCTTTGGTTAAGCTATGGTTAAATCAAGGGCTGCTGGGCAGCATGGCTCGAAGGGCCTGCTCTGTACTATATTTCAATAAATAAACAAACAGTCGCGAGTTTATAAAGAATGGTGTGAAAAACAAACATCGCCCATGCTTGCGGCAGCTCTGTGGGCAAGAATGCCTTGATAATGAGAGGTCAGAGGAGAATGGCCAGACTGGTCCAAGCTGTCAGTAACTTAAATAACTACACATTACATCAGTGGTGTGGAGAAGAGTATCTCTGAATGCACAACGCATTCAACCTTGAAGTGATGGGCTACAGCAGCAGAAGACCATGAACAGACACTCAGTGGCCACATTGTTAGGCACAGGAGGTACCTAATAACATGGCCACCCAGTGTACAAGTTCATAATGAAAATGTGACCACACAACTAACTTCCGTATCATCTACCAATTCAAGAATTTACAGATGGGTAATAAATCCCCACAAGCAATGCCAACGTAAAAAACAAAAAAAATTCATGTAAGAGAAATGCACAGAATGATCATTTATAGTTCATCAATACTTGTCTTGCTTGCGTCTGGGTTACATGCTGCTAAATCTCACCTTGTCGTAGTAATACCTAAGAGCTCGGCTCAACTTGTCATAGTTCATGTTGGTTTTATTCTTGCGCATTCCCCATAGCCGTGCTACCTCTTCCGCATTCCGTAACTTGAACTCCCCATCCTTGGACGTCCAGCAGATGAGATCATTTTTGTTCTCATCCAGAAGCTGCCGTAGGAATTGCCATAGAGTTATCGAGTTGTCCATTGCTGAGCTGAAGGAGTGGAAATAGTCAATCAGTCAAGCAATTTCCACATGAAATATCAATAAGTCAAAGCAAAAATTATATTTGCAAGTATCAAAACATAGTTGCAGTTGGTGACATTTGGGTCAACCTTCACAAAAAATTCCTGCATCCACATTAATGATGAAAATCAACTATGTAAACTGTGTACTGTGTACACTTTTGATTCCTCTGTTGTAGGAAAGATGTGGTTAAACTGGAAAAAGTACAGAAAAGATTTATGAGAAAGATGTCAGGGCTAGAGGGCCTGAGTTATAGGCAGAGGTTGGCCAGGATTGGTATTTGTAAATTATAGCAATCTTTATATCTTCTCTATATTGCTGCTACAAAGCAATAAATTTCAGGACATAGGTTAGTAATAAAATACAGCCAGCCCTCCTTATCCGTGGATTCCACCAACAGTGGATCGGGAAAACCTTTCTCCAACACTCGTTATTTGAGCACGTATAGACCACCTTTTCTTGTCATTATTCCCTAAACAATACAGTATAACAACTATTTACATAGCATTTACATTGTATTAGGTATTATAAGTAATCTAGAGATGATTTAGAAGTACAGGCAGTCCCCAGGTTATGAACAAGTACCATTCCTGAGTCCATCTTTAAGTCAGATTTGAAGTTGGAACAGGTTCATCTGGTATTATTTAGCATCAGTTAGTCAAACGTTTGTCTTTGTATATAGTACAGGTAGTCCCTGATTTACGAACATCCGACTTAAGGACAACTCGTACTTATGAACCGAGGAAGGAGAACACCGTCCGCCATTTTAAGTCAGATCGCAACACTGTCCGCCATTTTAAGTTGTTGCCGTTGACACTGTGTTGAGTGTGTAACTTTATATTTAGCTTAAATTTTTCTTAGTAAAATTCACCCTGACTCTGCCCACCCCTCCTTTCCGGTCGGCTAGTGCTGCAGTGAGATCAGCGCCGGGCTCGAGAACGGAGGTTTCCAAGTTCGATCCAGTGACAGACCGCTCCCGTGCCAAGTTGATTTCGATCCAGTGACTCACGTACCATCCGTGCCAGGTTGATGTCGAGCTCGCAACTCAGGGAATTCAATGTAGTCGTCCTTAGGACCCAGTGGACCTTGGGAGCCGGCTCAGCTTGGGACCCGCTGCCCGCAGTGTTTCTGTTCCATTGACGGGAAGCGATCGCGATTGAAAATAAAGTGGAAATAATAAAGCGTTTGGAAAGAGGTGAAACACCATCGGTCATTGGAAAAGCGTTAGGCTACAGTCAGTCAACGATTGGAGCAATTTTAAAGGATAATGGATAAAGTGAAAATAATGGAGCATGTGAAAGGCCCTGCCCCGATGAAAACTACAATTATTACTAAGCAACGCAGTGGTTTAATTATTGGAACACATACGTTTCTTAAGTGTTTTATATGCATAGAAAGGTAAAATATATACTATATACTAAGTCAAATGTTTGACTAACTGACGCTAAATAATACCAGATGTACTTGTTCTGACTTACATACAAATCCGACTTAAAGACGGACTCAGGAACGGAACTCGTACGTAACCCGGGGACTGCCTGTATATATTTTACCTTTCTATGCAAATAAAACAATTAAGAAACATACGTATTTCAATAATTAAACCATTGCGTTGCTTAGTAATAATCGTAGCTTTCATCAGGGCAGAGCCTTTCACATGCCCCATTAAAATTGTTCTGATCGTTGACCGACTGTAGCCTAATGCTTTTCCAATGACCAATGGCGTTTCACCTCTTTCCGATCGCTTTATTACTTTCACTTCATTTTTAATCAGGATCGTGATTATTTTCGTGAACAGAAACATTGCGGATTCAGAGCTGCGCCGGGTCCTAAAGTCCACCGGACTGAGACAGGTTAAATAAGGTCCAGGATTCCACTGGGTCCTAAAGACCACAGCATTGAGACAGGTTAAATAAGGTACTTGAGCATCCGCGTTTTTTGGTATCTGCAGGGGGTCCAGGAACCAATCGCACACGGATAAGGAGGGCTGACTGTACCTGATTCTGATTCAATGTTACTTCCACATAAAATTTTCTTCAATTGACATCAATAAGTTTAGAGAACAGAATTCACTACACGACTCTACCACCTGTTCAAATGACTGAGCTCAAAATTTTACTTCTAGTTTTATTCCTTAAAGTAAATGTTGCAATAAACTGTTGCCCGTCTATTAAGGACTTCCTTAATAAATGGGCAACATCCCTTGCATTTCCTGACATCAGTACATCCTCCCTGATATTTATACCATCACCCACAGCCACAGGATGCTGGCAAGGCCAGCAATGATTGCACATCCTAATTGTCCTTAAGATGACCATAAGACCATAAGATATAGGAGCAGAATTAGGCTATTTAGCCCATCACACCAGATCTGCTGTTTTATCATTGCTGATTCAATTTTCCTCTCAGCCCCAATCTCCTGCCTTCTGTCTGTATCCCTTCATGACCTCACCAATCAACAATCAATAAACCTCTGCTTGGCCTCCACAGCTGCCCATGTCAAAGAATCCCACAGATTCACCAGTCTCTGGCTAAAGAAATTCCTCCATGTCTCCATTCTAAAAGGACGTTCCTCTATTCTGAGTCTGTGTCCGCTGGTCTTAGACTCTCCCACCATAGGAAAAATCCTTTCCATATCCACTCTATCAAGGTCTTTCACCATTCAATAGGTTTTGAAGAAGTCACCCCTCAATCTTCTGAATTCTAGTGAATACAGGCCCAGAGCAATCAAACGCTCTTCATATAACAAGCCATTCAATCCTGTAATCATTTTCATAAACCTCCTTTTAACCCTCCCCAGTTTCAGCATATCCTTTCTAAGATAAAGGGCCCAAACTTGTTCACAATACTCCAAGGGAGGCCTCACCAGAGCTTTATAAAGTCTCAACATTACATCCTTGCTTTTATATTCTAGTCCTCTTGAAATGAATACTATCATCGCATTTGCCTTCCTCACCACAGACTCAACCTGTAAATTAACCTTCAGGGATCTTGCACAAGGACTTCCAAGTCCCACTGCACCTCAGTTTTTTGTATTTAATCTCCATTTAGAAAATAGTCAACCCTTTCATTTCTTCTACTAAAGTGCATGACCATACACTTCCCGACACTGCATTCCACATGCCATTTCATCGCCCATTCTCCCAATCTGTTTAAATCCTTCTGTAGCCTGTCTACTTCCTCAAAACTACTTCTTCCACCTATCTTCATATTGTCAACAAACTTTGCAATAAAGCCTTCAATTCCATCATCTAAATCATTGACATATAACATAAAAAGAATCGACCCCAACACAGACCCCTGTGAACATCATTAGTCATCAGCAGCCAGCCAATAAAGACTCCCTTTATTCCCATTCTGCCTCCTGCCAATCGGCCACTGATTTATCCATGCGAGAACCCTTCCTGTAAAACCATGGGTTTGTAGCTTGTTAAGCAGCCTCATGTGTGGCACCTTGCCAAAGACCATCTGAAAATCTAAGCATGCAACATTAGCTAACTCTCCTTTGTCTATCCTGCTTGTTACTTCTTCAAAAAATACCAACAGGCAAGCTCTACCCCTGAGGAAACCATGCTGACTATGGCCTATTTTATCATGTGCCTCCAAGTACCCTGAGACCTCATCCTTAGTAATCGTCTCCACCATCTTCCCAACCACCGAGGTTTCCTTTCTCCTACCTCTCTCTCTTCTGGAAGAGTGGAGTGACATTTGCAATTTTTCAGTCTTTAAGTACCATTCCAGAATCTGGTGGTTCTTGAAAGATCACTACTAATACCCCCATGATCTCTTCAGGCACCCCTTTCAGAACTCTGGGGTATACACCAGAAGTAGTAATGAGCCAGCATCTCTAAACTGTGTTCCTTCTGGTGAAGGTGCTTCACACTGCTGCTGGGCAAGGACTTCCAGGATTTAGACCAAATGACGTTGTAGGAAAAGCGATACATTCTCAACTCATAAAGACCTGCTGCAGAAAATGCAGTATTTCCATCAATGTTGACATCTTGGTTCACTCTGTATGAAACCTTCCCCTTGACCTTACCACCATGGATACGTCTGGCAGCTCTTGGGCAGTATTCCCTGGAGTTCAGGAGAATGAGGGGGAGGCTCATAGAAACATTCCAAATGTTAAAAGGCCTGAACCGATTAGATATGCCAAAGTTATTTCCCATAGTAGGGGAGCCTAGGACAAGAGGGCACAACTTCAGGATTGAAGGACGTCCATTTATAACGGAGATGTGGAGAAATTACTTTAATCAGAGGTTGGTAAATCTGTGGAATTTGTTGCCATGAGCGGTGGTGGAGGCCAAGTCATTAGGTGCATTTAAGGTAGAGATAGACAGGTTCTTGATTAGCCAGTGCATCAAAAGGTATGGGGAGAAGGCCGTGATGTGTGATGACTGAGGGAATTGGATCAGCCCATGATTGAATAGCAGAGCAGACTTGATGGGCCAAATGGCCTATTTCTGCTCCTTTATCTTATGGTCTTATAGATAACCCTACAAGAGCCAAGATGATGAAACTCCACACAGCATTGTTCTCAGGATCTTAGGAACTCACAAGCCTCTCCACCACAACAAGGTGATAATCCTCAAGAGAATATCTTGATTATAGTCAGCAGCCTGGCCACCATAAATCCTTGGTTGTAAATTCTGAAGATTATGGGCCATTCAGGTCATCCTATTACAGGAGGATTTGGAGGCTTTGGAGAGGACACAGAAGAGGTTTTCCAGGATACTGCCTAGCTTAAGAAGCTATAAGAAGATTTTGGATAAAATTGGCTTGCTTGCTCTGACATATCGAAAGCTGAGAAGGACCTGATAGAAGTTTATAACATTATGAGAGGCAATGATAGAGTAGACTAAATCTTTTTTCCCTGGGTAGAAACATCAAATATAAGAGGACATACATTTATGATGAGAGAGGGAAGTTTAAAGGAGATGTGTTATTTTAACCGAAAGTGGTAGGTGCCTGAAACATACAACAGTGGCATTCAAAAGAATCGTGAATATGTAGGAATTGAAGGGATATGGGCCATGTGCAGACAGAAGAAAATTAGCTTAATTCAGTTCCAGATTCAGCACAGATATCGTGCACCTCAATCTGTGGTGTGCTGTACTGTTCTATGTTCTATTCGTCACCCACTTTTTATCTCAACCAGGCCTTTTATTTTGGGGCAGCATGGTAGTGTAGCAGATACCATAACCTTTACAGTACCACCATAAAAGGGTTAATTTCCTGCTAATGTCTATGAGTTTGTATGTTCTCCCCATGATCATGTGGGTTTCTTCCACCTGCTATAGTCCCCTCTCACAGCGCAAAGATGTCTGGGTTAGTGAGTTGTGTGCATGCTGTGTTGGTGTCGGAAGCATCGCAACACTTACGGGTTGCCTCCACACATCCTCAGTCTGTGTTGGGTCACTGACATAAACAGTGCATTTCACTGTATGTTTCAACGTGCATGTGACAAGCAAAGCAAAGCTAATCCTTGAGACTGTGGCTCCTGGTTTTAGATGCCAGAGTCAGAGGAAGCATCTACCCTATGCCTTATTTGTCAAGTCTCATTAGAACTTTGAAGATCATAATGAGATAATTTTCCATTCACTGGTTGGTACTAAGTTGATGCCTTTCACTTCAGATTGAACCAAAATACTACCCAATTCCTCAAAGCAGCCTCTTGGCAGAGTGAAACTGTACAGCAGTGGCTCAAGGAAACAGCAACAAAAAAGATGGAATAACATAAAACACATTGTCAGAGCACATAATTGTCTTGCAGTCATCCAAAGTACTATAGCAACATGCGTCAGTCAATCAATTGGTGATGCCCTTGCCTCTGAGTCAGATGATTGCAGGTTCAACTCCCACACCAGAGAAGTTGAGTACTGTAATCTGAATGGAAGTAATGCTGCACTGAGAGGGTTTTGAATTACGTGTTGAGCCAGAGTCCTGACTGATCTTGCAAGTAAATGGTTAGCACCTGGAAATCCAACAAACGTGGGTCTGGGTTTTGAAATTAGTGCAGCATGGAGCGCCAAAGACATAATTCAGGCCACCTGCCCTGCACTGAACAGAGATGGCCAACTAGCCCTGCAAACTCTTCCTTCTCAAGTAAAAACTCCAGGTGGGCTCTACAGTGCTGAAGGCTGGCTCAGAGAAGAAGAGCTGAGGGGGTTGTGCTGAGGGAGGGTTGGACTGTCAGAGGGGAGCACTGAGGGGGTGTAGTGTGAAAGGGACAATGTGAGGGAGGTGCTGAGGGAGCTTCATACAAGGGGAGGGAAGTGCTGAGGGGCTTGCTTTGCTTTTGTTGTTCTGTTGAACAATTTAGCACCAAAATGTGTGGCGACACTTGACTGCTGCCCCAAGCACATTCTTAGGTAGACACAATGGGCAGTTTTCAGTGCTGTTATAAAGTCTTTCTCCTCGTCACAGTGCAGCTTCCATACCACGCAGTGATGCAGCATGTTAGGGTACTCTCTACTGTGCATCTGTAGGAGGTCATAAGTATTAATGTGCGTCGTCAAGCTTTCTTCAGCCTCCTCAAAAACTAGAGGCATTGGTGAGTTTTCCTGATTATGTGGATGTGTTCTGGGACCTTGAGAGGTCGAGTGAGATGTGCACTCCCAGGAGTTTGAAACTGCCGCTGATATAAAGAGGGTCATGAGTGGTGTGAATTCTCCTGAAGTCAAGAACTATTGCTTTTGTCTTGCTGATACTGAGAAAGAGGTCATTTACCTGGCACCAGGCCCTGAGCTCTTGCACTGTGTAAACTGTCTCATCACTGTTGGTGATGAGCCCCACCACTGTGCTATCGTTGGTAAACTTGCCAATGTGCTGCACACAGCTGTATTTAGACCAAGAAGTAAGAGTTTGTTCACCAAGGTCTGTGGGACAATCGTGTTGATTGCCAAACTCAAATCCAGAAGCAGCATTCTGACGTAAGTGCCTTTGTTTTCTGGGTGTGTCAGGGCCAGGTGCAAGACAGATGCTATGGCATTTGCCGTAGAACGGTTCTGTCAGTGTGGCAGGAATGTAGTTTGTGCTGTGTGCTATTGTAGGCCATTGAAAACATTTCATGATGATTGGCATCAGTGCCATCGGGCAATAGTCATTTAGCTGTTAAGGTGCAGAGTTCCTTGGACAGAAATGATGGTGGCTGATTTGAAGCACGTGGGGCATTCAGCGTAGATTAGTGAAGTGTTGACGATGTCCTTGAACATTCAGAATCAAGCAGCAAAGGGGTCACGTTATGGATTGTAGCAGAGCATAATTCAAGAAGGCCAGAGAGGGTGGAAGTCCAAGGCAGGATATTTGAGGAAGGAGGCTGAAATCACAGCCTGGGAACTGGCTCCCTTTTACTGAAGCTGAACAGGGCCTCACATGTCTTATCTGCCCCAACAATTATTGCCCAATTATATTCACATCTACTGTGATGAAGTGAGAGCATGATCATGGCTAGAATTAACTCCTGCCCAAGCAACCCACTTTGGCTCTCTTTTTCCGCTACTTATTTAATTTAAATAGTGTTTTCCTTATTGTAATTTATAGTATATTTTTTTCTGTATTGCACAGTACTGCTGCAGCAAAGCTGCAAATTTAAAGACATATGTCAGTGAATATAAACTTGATTCTAATTCTGATTCTTCACAAGTAGTGTGGGCTGCTCCCCGTGTACATCCCCCAGTGGAAGACCCTGAAGCACAATCCCAGACTCTGAGGCGTCTGCAGTAACTTCCTGTTTGGTTTTTGCAAAATTTTCCGAAGAAGCTGTATTACATGAGGCTTATAAACATGGCACTACACATTGAGATTTCTAAGCTACTTTTACCATTCGTGGCCTAAACCTTGACTTTGCTGTTGGTGATTTAGTCAAAGGGCTGGGAGGACTCTAATGACTCAGTATTCCCATTTTCAAGTACATGTACAATCTTGTCATCAAGTGGCAGGCTTGGTCAGTCGGAGTGAAGGACTTCAGGGCAGTGGAGCAACAGCAAGATAGCTCAAGTCACCATTTGAATGCCTGACTTGGCCAGATGTTAATGCTTGGTCTCCTTGCAAGATGGGTATGACTTGAGAAACTTCATTCTGAGTCAGAAGCTTGTGTGTTTGAAACTATTCCAGGGACTTGAGTGATAAACCTATTTTCAGCAGAGTTCTAAGGTGGTCTTCCAAGGTTCCAACTTCAAAGTTCAAAGTAAATTTATCATCAAAGTACATATATGTCACCATATACAATCCATAGATCTGTTTTCTTGCAGGCATACTCAGTAAGTCCAAGAATCCTACTAGAATCACTGGAAGACCACACCCAACAGGGCAGACAAACAACCAACGAACAAAAGACAACAAATTTGAAAATGCAAAAGTAAAACAGTTCAAAGGTCAAAGTACATTTATTATGTATACTATATACAACCTTGAAATTAGTTTAGCAAACACGAGGAAATCTGCAGATGCTGGAAATTCAAACAACACACACAAAATGCTGGTGGAACACAGCAGACCAGGCAGCATCTATAAGGAGAAGCACTGTGGTCTCGGCTCGAAACGTCGACAGTGCTTCTCCTTATAGATGCTGCCTGGCCTGCTGTGTTCCACCAGCATTTTGTGTGTGTTGTTTGAAATTTGTTTCCTTACAGGCAGCACAAAACAAAGAAACTCAATAGAACCCAATAAAAAAAGACCATCAAACATTTAATGTGCAGAAAAATAAAACAAATCATGCAAGCAATAACAGTAGGCAAATAGCATTCAGAACTGAAGGTCAAAAAGTGAATCCACAGTCACGAAGCAGCACAGATGATCCAGGAGCCTGTTAGTTGCAGGCCACAGCCTCAGTTCAACACAGAGAGTAAACCTTGCCAAGAACAAGCTGAACACTGGCCTGTCCCTCTCCTCCAGCCCCAACACCTTGACCTTTCTATTTGGCCCAGTGCTTAAATCAGCCAAACAATGAGCATTTGTCTGTTCTCGCTCTCAGACACAGGTCCAGCCACTTCAATAAGCTCTCAAACCTGCTGCCTCAATTCAGCAAGTAGCTGACATTTCCAATCTGGTCTGGCATTTAAATTGGTCAAACATTGGCTTGTTCTTTGCTGTCCAGCCCAGGCCCCGGCATCTCAATTTAGCCTGTACACACAATGCTGTAACCATCCTGCACCTTTGAGACTTCAATTCACACCATAAAAATGCCAGGCTGTATAGGTGATTCAAAAGCTCAACTCTGAAAGGGAAGGTGCAGGCTATTGATTGCAGAGATCATTTTTGAAAAATAAAGTGATTAATAAAGTAGTTAGGAGTTTGTTTGCTGCCAGCAAGTGGTCACTGTGTTACACCAGTGCCACCTTAAACCGAAGCTTATTCTTTATTTATTAATACATCAATAAGCAATAAATATCAAGAACATGAGATGGAAGAGTTCTTGAAATTGAGTTCATAGGTTGTTGAAAGAGAAGCTAACAGCTCTAGAATGAAGGATTGAGTACATTGAAGCACGGGTAAGAGGGATGTGGTTGAATTCAGTTTCCTGATTGGACATTTACTTGAGAGGAAACATTTAATTATTTGATACTGAGTACTACTGAAGCTTTGAGATGTTCCTCTGTTATCCGTACAATGCATTCCATAAGACATAGGAACAGAATTAGGTCATTCAGCCTATCAAGTATGCTCCACCATTCCATCATGGCTGATCCTGGATCCGGCTCAACCCCATTCACCTGCCTGCTTGTCATATCCTTTGATGCTCTGACCAATCAGGAAACAATCAACTTCCCCCTTAAATATAGCCACGGATTTGGCTTCCACCGCTGTCTGTGGCACAGCATTCAACAGATTCACTACTCTCTGGCTAAAAAATTCCTCCTTACCTAAAAAGTCTCCCTCCTTACTCTAAAAGGTCATTCCCCAATTCTGAGGCTGTGTGCTGTGGTTCTGTATACCCCCACCATAAGAAACAACCTCTCCACATCCACGCTATCTAGTCCTTTCAACATATAACCATGTAACAATTACAGCACAGAAACAGGCCATCTCAGCCCTTCTAGTCCGTGCCGAATGCTTACTCTCACCTAGTCCCACTGAACTGCACTCAGCCCATAACCTTCCATTCCTTTCCTGTCCATATACCTATCCAATTTTACTTTAAATGACAATATCGAACCTGCCTCCACCACTTCTACTGGAAGCTCCTTCCACACAGCTACCACTCTCTGAGTAAAGAAGTTCCCCCTCGTGTTACCCCTAAACTTTTGCCCTCTAACTCTCAACTCATGTCCTCTTGTTTGAATCTCCCCTACTCTCAATGGAAAAAGCCTATCCACGTCAACTCTATCTATCCCCCTCATAATTTTAAACACCTCTATCAAGTCCCCCCTCAACCTTTTACGCTCCAAAAAATAAAGACCTAACTTGTTCAACCTTTCTCTGTAACTTAGGTGCTGAAAACCAGGTAACATTCTAGTAAATCTTCTTTGTACTCTCTCTATTTTGTTGACATCTTTCCTATAATTCGGTGACCAGAACTGTGCACAATACTCCAAATTTGGTCTTACCAATGCCTTGTACAATTTTAACATTACATCCCAACTCCTATACTCAATGCTCTGATTTATAAAGGCCAGCGTACCAAAAGCTTTCTTCACCACCCTATCCACATGAAATTCCACCTTCAGGGAACTATGCACCATTATTCCTAGATCACTCTGTTCTACTGCATTCTTCAATGCCCTACCATTTACCATGTATGTCCTATTTTGATTATCCCTACCAAAATGTAGCACCTCACACTTATCAGCATTAAACTCCATCTACCATCTTTCAGCCCACTCTTCTAACTGGCCTAAATCTCTCTGCAAGCTTTGAAAACCTACTTCATTATCCACAACGCCACCCATCTTAGTATCATCTGCATACTTACTAATCCAATTTACCACCCCATCATCCAGATCATTAATGTATATGACAAGCTGAACACATCGGCTTCTGCCTGTGTGAGATCCATATCCCTCCATTCCCTGCATCTTCACGTGTCTATCTAAAAACCAGAGTCACATCTGCAATCACCACCACACGTGGCAGCCTGTTCCAGGCACCTGTCACTCTCTATCTAAAAGAACTTGTCTCACACATCACCTTTAAACTTTCACTCTATCACTTTAAAAGCATCTCCTCTACTACCTAACATTTCTAGCCTAAGGATAAAAAAAATTCTGACTGTCTAAATTATCTATTGTCTCTCATAACATTATAAACTTCTATCAAGTCTCCCTTCAGTCGCAGAAACGCCAGAGGAGGTTCCGGTGACGTCATCGTCGAGAATGGCAGCTTAAGTCAATAGCTCCTCCGGAAAAACGCATATTTGCCCCGTTAACCCATCAACTATAGGATTTTTCTAAAGTATTTGAACTGATAAGAGGGGCAAGAATGGGGAAAAAGAATGGAAATTAAAAAAGCATCGCTGCGGAGCCTGTGGACGAGAGGGGTGCAGCGAGCGGCTCTCCTACCGGACCAAGTGCTAGCGAGGCTGACGATGGGCCTCGTTCAGGCGAAGCGGCAAATATGATTAAAATTTTGAAAGAGATACGGGAGTTCCAGAAAGATATAAAACACCAGCTACATGATATTAAGTCAGAGCTCGTCAATGTCGATCAAAAAATAGCGGTGGCAGAGACTCGAATTAAGAAGGTGGAAGATCACGTGTAAAACGTGGAACAGATGCTAAGTAAGACAATAAAAATATTAAATGAACAAGAAATTAAACTGCTTGACCTGGAGGGAAGATCACGGCGGGAAACCATCAGGATATACACCTTCCCGAAGGAGCAGAGGGTCTGTCTATGAAGGAGTTTGTATGGAAGTTGCTGCGGGACACGCTGGAGCTTCCTTCGACTATGGAGCTGGAAATTGAGAGGGTGCATCGCGCAGTCGTCCTGTGGCCTACCCGAGGCAGAGAAGACAAGCCATGCTCAATAGTAATTAAATTCCTTCAATACAATACGAGGGCTGAGATTCAACGAAGGGCCTGGGGTAAGAAGAGGGTGTTTTTAGACGATAAATTAATATATTTCGATCAAGATTAGCCTCCGCAGTCCCGCAGAAACGTAAAGAATACTCTGAAGTAAAGCAAATACTAAAGCAAGAAAGGATTAGATTTCAAACTCCGTACCCTGCTAAACTTCGAGTGTTTTATGAAGACGGGACGTGGTTGTACTAGACAGTGGAAGAGGCGACTACAGACATGAAAGCCAGAGGGTTGCCTGTCAGCGTGATCAAACCGAGGGAAAGCCTGGCAGAGGAATTATCCCGCTCTGCTTGGGAAATAGTGCGAGAATCGAGAAAGCAGGAGACGGGAGGAGGCCGAGAGAAGTACATCAGAAAGAGACTGGGAGTTTTCCAAAGACAGCCCTCATCCCCTCCAGAAGAGCCATAAGGTTTGGCTAACTTTAAAAATGTTGAGAAGATAAACGGAAGCAAAAGTAGACAGTGATATACCTATCTCGAGAAATACTTATTATAATGTGGATTTTATATTACTTAGTTGTTATTCTGTATTCACTCACTTACTCCTTTTTCCCCACCAAAATGAGGATATATATATACAAACCCCATTTCCAGAAAAGTTGGGATATTTTCCAAAATGCAATAAAAACAAAAATCTGTGATATGTTATACAGAAGAATGTGATATACAGAAGTGATACAGAAGATACAGGAGAACATACACACACACACACACGTGCGCGCGTGTGTGTGTGTGTGTGTGTGTATGTTCTCCTGTTTCGTCTGTTTTTGTATCCGTTGCTTGTGTTGTTCTGCTAAACACTGTGCCGAAATATAGGAGTACACAGGGAAATCTTTTCTGTGTAATGGATTTGTTCACTGACTTTTATGAATACTGCAATGGGGGCCCTCAACTCACAAGTAGGAGGGGTTATCCCCCACAGCTAGACATTTCCTCTCACTCAACCCAGGGTCATCTACTAGAGACCTCAGCCTTGGAATCACACCTTCACTGCCTTTTCTTTTATTATTCGCGTTTCTTGGTTCTTATTTGTTCAGGGAGTAGATCGATTAAGTTTTATTCTAATTTCAATGATACATTGACAGATAAATACAGATGGATAAGGACAATGTAAAATTCATTTCTTTTAATGTCAATGGGTAATTAAATCCAATCAAACGTAATAGAATTTTATCCAAAGTGAAAAAAGAACAAGCCCATGTAGTATGTAGTATATTTACAGGAAACTCACTTAAGTGATAATGAGCATGGAAAACTAAAGAGAATGGGCTTCACTAATTTGTTTTTCTCTTCATATAAATCAGGACATAGGAGAGGAGTTGCTATTCTTATCTCAAGTAAGCTAAATTTTGAAAAAGTATTTGAAGTGGGAGATAAGGAGAGCAGATATATTCTGGTAAGGGGAAATATAGATGGAAATTCAGTTACTCTATTGAATATATACACACCCCCAGGAATATACACATACAGAAAATTACTGATATTATGGTAGCGGAAACAGAAGGTCTCCTGATATGTGGGGGAGATTTAAATTTACAATTACAACCAAAGTTAGACTCTTCCAATAGAAAAACCTATGAAACAAAATCCTTACATAAGAAAGTTAATACACTTTTTGAGGATGTTGGTTTAATTGATACATGGAGGGGCCTTTTCCCCGACAGAAGGGATTACACTCATTATTCTGCTCCCCATTCTGTATATACAAGAATAGACTATTTCAGAACATTTGGAAAAGACAAAGACAAAATAAACACAGACAAAATGAAGATATCAGGGGAATTCCTATTAAAGGGACAGAGCATAAATTGGCTTGTTATGCAGATGACATTTTGATCTATCTAGGGCAACCAACATACTCTTTACCTAAATTGATGCAATCCTTTGAACAATATGGTCAATTATCAGGATACAAGATCAACATAGATAAAACCCAATTACTTTCATATTACTGTAGCCCACCAAGAGAAATTGAAAGTAGATATCTCTGAGCATGGCGCATAAGAGTCTTTCAAATATTTGGGCATCATTATGCCAAAAGATTTGGCAAAATTATCAGAATGTAATTATCAGCCTTTATATTAAAAATTATGGAAGATATGGCAAGATGGAATCTGATTCCTTTTTTCAGTCTCAGTTCAAGGATTGAGTCTATTAAAATGAATATACTGCCCAGACTGTTATATCTCTTTCCGACTCTACCAATAGAGATGAATCAAAATAATTCAATGAATGGAACAAGATGTTATCAAGGTATATTTGGCAAGGTAAAAGGCCTAGAGTTCATCTCAAAACTTTGCAATTAGCAAAGGAAAAGAGGGGATGGGGCCTACCTTCTCTTAGAGATTATTATTTTGCAGCACAGTTGAGAGCTGTGATATGTTGGTGCAACCCATGACATTCAATGGAAAAACATTGAGGAGTGGGTACTTCCCAACCCCATACAAGCAATTTTGGCTGATAACAACCTGAAAAGGTACATAAATACTATTGATAACCCATGGGTGAAATTGACTCTTAAAATATGGAAAACTACTATAAAAGAATATAATCTATAGGGAGATATTGCAATGCTTAAATGGTGTGCATATGACTCGGATTTTACACCGAATAAACTGGATGCTAGATTTAAGGACTGGACAGCTAAAGGAATAACAGTTCTTTGCAACATAATGAAAGAAAGAACACTGTTCAGTTTTGAAATGCTTAAAGAGAAACACTTATTAGAAAAACAAGATTTTTATCAGTATTTATAGATGCGACAATATGTTAATAAGATGCTTAAAAATGTAACCAAGGCAGGTACATGCTTGATAGAGTTATTTAGAAAAGTATATGATTCAGATAACGGTAGTAGAATCATTTCAAGCACGTATAAAGGTTTGTCAAATCTTAAAACACATTCAACTTCATACATTAAAACAAAACGGGAGAAGGAAGGAGGGATAATTATATCTGAGGAAGAATGGACAATAATATGGAGGTATCAATGGAAGTGTACCAGCTCACAGAAATGGAGGGAGTTCGGATGGGAAAACTTGATAAGATATTTTATTACACCCTCTCAGAAATCCCATTATGATAGTAACCTCCCTGTTTGCTGGAGAAATTGTGGAATTCAAAATGCAAATCATTATCATATTTTTTGGGACTGCCCTGTTAGCAAAGACCATTGGAGGGGGCTACACAATGCCCTACAAGACATCTTTAAATCTGAAATACCCTTAGAGAGTAAGACCATATACAAACATATTTTGGGTATATACCTCAAGAATGGTTGAAAAGAGATAAATATTTAATGAATATACTGTTGGTGGCTGGTAAAAAGACTTACTAGAAAATGGTTATTACAGGAGAGCCCAACTTTAAATGCATGGATGGAAATTACAATGGACATTTACAAAATGGAGAAGATAACAGCATCTGTTAATCATAAGCTGGAACAATTTGATTCATACTTGGAAAAATGTTTTAACTACATAATGCCTCATAAGCGGAACAAGTGCTACACCTGCCCTTACACTTCCTCCCGCACCACCATTCAGGGCCCCAGACAGTCCTCCCAGGTGAGGCGACACTTCACCTGTGAGTCGGCTGGTGTGGTATACTGCATCCGGTGCTCCCGGTGTGGCCTTTTATATATTGGTGAGACCCAACGCAGACTGGGAGACCGTTTTGCTGAACACCTACGCTCAGTCCGCCAGAGAAATCAGGATCTCCCAGTGGCCACACATTTTAATTCTATGTCCTATCCCCATTCTGATATGTCTATCCATGGCCTCCTCTACTGTCAAAATGAATCCAAATTCAGGTTGGAGGAACAACAACTTATATACCGGCTGGGTAGCCTCCAACCTGATGGCATGAACATTGACTTCTCTAACTTCCGTTAATGCCCCTCCTCCCCTTCTTACCCCATCTCTGACATATTTAGTTGTTTGTTTTTTTTCCTCTCTCTCTGCCCATCACTGTTCTCCATCTCCCTCTGGTGCTCCCCCCCTCCCCCTTTCTTTCTCCCGAGGCCTCCTGTCCCATGATCCTTTCCCTTCTCCAGCTCTGTATCACTTTCACCAATCACCTTTCCAGCTCTTAGCTTCATCCCAGCCCCTCCGGTCTTCTCCTATCATTTTGCATTTCCCCCTCCCCCAACTACTTTCAAATCTCTTACTATCTTTCCTTTCAGTTAGTCCTGACGAAGGGTCTCAGCCCGAAACGTCGACTGTGCTTCTCCTTATAGATGCTGCCTGGCCTGCTGTGTTCCACCAGCATTTTGTGTGTGTTGTTTAATGCCTCATAGGCCTGATTTTATTCTCACAAATCAATTAATATGTTGTAAAAAAAGATCACTCCCTACTTGTACAGTTTTTTCCTTTTGCTTGTTTTTTTCTTTCCACTCTTCTACAAGTGTATACCTCAGATAAATACTATGTGCAGATTTGTGACATATATGATGAAATGATATATATGTACAATGTCTGAAATACATCTTATGGAAATGTTTGTTTGATGATGAACTTCAATATAAAAAATAAATTATTTAAAAAAAAGAAACTCCAGAGGAAACAACCCATTTGTCTTGAGATTGTCTCAGACCTGATAGAAAACACATAATCTATTAGGCAGCTACAAACCTCGACTTCCTGTATGCTCTTGAGACATATATTACCGAAAGCTTCAGAGACAAGTTCAATCCTGAATGCAAGTTTTTTACATTCTCTCTGTGACCACACAGTTTTCTTTCAAATTATTAAGTTTACATCTGACATCACAAACAGATGTGAGTAGTTTATCATAAATTACTTAGTTTAGGTAGGACAGTATAGTACCTTTGGCCTATGGTGTTGTGCCAACTGCTTAACCTACTCCAAGATCATTTAACCCTTCCCTCCTACATAGCCCTCCATCTTTCTTTCATCCATATGTATATCTAATTGTCTCTTAAATGTCCCTCACGTATCTGCCTCCACCACCCCCGGCAGTACGCTCCATGTACTTACCAATCTCTGTAAAAAACCTACTTCTGCCATCCTCCCCCTATACTTGTTTCCAATCACCTTAAGAGTACTGTATGTCCTCCTGTATCAGCCATTGTCACCCACAGATAAAGGCCCTGGCTGTTCACTCTATCTATGCGTGTTACCTCATTCAATCTTTCCTTTTTCAGACACGTTTTCTGATCTAGGGAGCATCCTGGTAAACCACCTGTGCACCCTCTCGAGAGCTTCCACATCCTTCCTATAATAAAATGACCAGAACTGAAGCAAAAGAATCAAAGGGGAGCTGATGGACATGCACATCAGAGTCTCAGAATGTGTTGAGGGCAGTCCACAAGTCACGCCATGCTTCTGGTGCCAACATAGCATGTCCACAACTTACTAACCTCTACTGAAATGTGGGAGGAAACCAGAGCACCCAGAGGAATCCTATGTGGTCATGGGGAGAATATACAAACTCCTTCCAGACAGTGACAGAATTGAATCCAGCTCCATAATAGCAGCATGCTCATTACTATGCTACAGTGCCACCCCAAATGGCAATTGGGAGATATTCTTGGATTTCCATAAACCATTGTCTGAAGCAGAGTTTCCTAACGTACCTCTTATGCAAATAGTTCTGCTAAGTTAAGACCCACACAATATAGACTCGCAAAGGTATATAGTTTCAATCATCTTGCCAAAGCACTTAATCATTCGAAACACCTCAATTGGATCACCTTCTTAACCTTCTATCTTCAAGTTAATGCAAGTCCTCATTTAACTATTTTAGCCCATATCATTCTGGCAAAACCATGCAATGTTCGTAGAATAATAAAGCAAAGAAACAAATTCTTCGCCCCAGCTGATCCATGCTAACCACGATACCCCATCCAAGCTAGTCCCATTTGCCAGCATCTCACCCATAACTTTCTAAACTTTTCCTATGCACCACAATCCACTGCCTTTTAAAAGCTGTGATTGTACCTTCCTCAACCACTTTTTCTGGCAGCTGATTCCATATAAATACCACCCTTGGTATAAATAACGTTGTCCCTCAGTTTCCTATTAAATCTCTCCCCTCTCTCCTCAATTTCTTGATGCCTCAATGCTGGGGAAAAGTCTGAGAGAGCATTCACCCTATCTATGCCTCTCATGATTTTATACATCACCTTCCTTATTTATTCTCCTGTACTTTCTTCTTCTTTGTGTCACCACCAATATTTAAATTGTAATAAAACTAGCCATTCTCTTGTCACCCTTGTGGGAGTTTGCTGCATTCAAATTAGTTGCTACATTTCTCTCACTAAAGCAGAGATTATACCTCAAAAATATTTAATTGGCTACATAATGTATTTAAATATTTGAAGGAGACATGAAGAATACTTTACAAATTCAAGTCTTCTGTTAATTCTCTCTCTCGTACCATGGACAACCACTTCTCCATCTACATGATTAAGACTTGAAGTTCAGCAGGAGAATCCATCTTACCTCCTGTGGCTGGGCCCAGAGTCCCTCAGGGGCTTGGAGACTGAAGCTTCACTTTGCATTGTTGTGGGCGGTGCCCTTGTGGCCAAACCAGCAGGAAGTCCCCTGGTGCCTCCTGTGCCCTATTAGACCAGGTGACAGCAGAAGAGCAAGCAAAAGGTCCCTGTCAAGTGGATGCCTGCCGCAAGACACCGTTGCAAACGCAGCTCCAGCAAAATGTATGCTGCTAATTTCTGAAGGCATTGAAAAAGGAGCAGAGTGATTTCCTTTGCCCAGCTCTGCATCACAAGCCATCAGCTTGTGAATGACGTGCATAATTGCACAATAGCAGTACAAATACAGCTTTATTAACCATCCCTACAGCAGGATGTCCTTGAAGTGAAGTGGCTTTTTACACCTTTATTCTGGCCATGCTCAAAACACCATGCCTTCAATAGCTGTTGCTTCAGTTGTCCCTGAAATTAAAATTTTGCCTTTTGTATCTATGCTGAAAAGAACCTCGTTTCGTGGGTTCCTCAATATGTATTATTTCCTCAGTAACCTGCAGTAACAACATTCACCGTATTGATTGATGGAACTGTGAATCAAATTGTATATTTAGAACTTAGAACACTTACAGCACAGAACAGGCCCTTCAGCCCGTGATGTTATAATCTTATAATTGACTCAATCTAACCCTTCCTTCCCACACAGCAATCCATTTTTCCATCATCTATGTGCCCATCTAAGAGTCTATTAATAGCTCCTAATGTATCAACCCTGGAAAGGCATTCCATACGCAAACCTCTGTGTAAGAACCATACCTCTGACATCCTCCCAATATGTTCCTCCAATTATCTTAAAATTATGCCCCTCGTATTAGCCATTTCCACCCTGGGGAGAAAGGTGCTGGCAATCCTCTCTCTCTATGCCTCATCATCTTGTACATCTCTTATCAAGTCAACTCTCATCCTCCTTTGACCCAAAGAGAAAAGCCCCAGCTCACTCAACCTTTCCTCATGAGATATGCTCTCTAATCCAGGCAGCTTACTGGTAAATCTCCTCTGCATCCTTCCTCCAATGAGGGGACTAGAACTAAACACAATATTCCAAGTTTGCTCTAACCAGGGTTTTACAGAGCTGCAACATTACCTTGCGGTTCTTGAACCCAATCCCCCAAAGACTGAAGGTCAATTCACCATATACATTGTTAACAATCCTATCAACTTGGGTGGCAACTTTGAGGGATCTACAGATCCCTCTGTTCCTTCATGTTCCAACATGGCTTTGCTGACTTTCACTGGCACTTGGGAATCCCTGGCTCTTTAACCCTCAAACCAGGGAAGGGCATTCAGGATGGGCCAGGTGGAAGCACAGTGTCAGCAGCTGGAGGCACCTCCTCATAATCTCCCCCCCCCCCCCCTTCCCTCTTCCTAACCTGCCACTGGCAGTTATATGTCAATGATTTGGATGACGGGATTGGTGCCTTTGTGGCCAAGTTTGCGGACAATACAAACATAGTGGAGGGGCAGGTAGTGTTGAGGAAGCAGGAAGTCTGCAGAAGGACTCAAATAGATTAGAAGAATGGGCAAATAAGCAGCAGATGGAATACAGTGTTGGGAAGTATATGGTAATGTACTTTGGTAGAAGGAACAAATGTGTAGAAAATTTTCTAAGCAGGCAGAAAATTCAAAGATCTGAGGTACAAAGGACCGGAATCCTTGTATAAGATTTCCTAAAGGTTAAGTTGCAAGTCAAGTCAGTGGTGAGAAAGGCAAATGCAATGTTTGGATTCATTTTGAGAGGACTAGAATATAAAAGCAAGTAATATAAAAGAATATAAAAGTAATGTTGATCCATTATATGGCATTGGTGCAGTACTTGGAGTACTGTGAGCAGTTTTGGGCCCCTTATCTAAGAAAGGATATACTGACATTGGAGAGGATTCAGAGGAGGTTCCAAGAATGAACAAGTTATTGTATGAGGAGTGTTTGATAGCTCTGGGACTGCACTTGCTGGAATTTAGGATAATGAAGGGGGAGCTCATTGAACCCCCATTGAATGTTGAAAGACCTAATGGATGTGGAGAAATTGTTTCCTATGGTGGGAGAGAATAAGATCAGAAATTTCAACCTCAGAACAGAGCAATGTCCATTTACAACAGAGATGAGGAGGAATTTCTTTAGCCAGAGGGTGGTAAATCAGTGGTATTCATTGTCACAGGTGGCTGTGGAGGCTCCATGATTCGGTGTATTTAAACTGGAAGTTGATAGGTTTTAGGGAGAAAGCAGGAGAATGGGGTTGGGAGGGAAAATGGATAAGCCATGATCAGGTGGCGGAGCAGACTGGGTGGATTTGGCTCCTATCTCTTATGATCTTATAGTCTTATGGCAAAGTCTGTACATTCAACACTGACATCATCAGTCACACAAGAACTGGAGTTGGAAGAAAGTCAATCTCGATTACAAGATGCCAGCTAAATAGAAGTTTAGCAATGAGAACAAGGAGATACAATCACAGGATTTTAAAGTAAGAAGAATGTTGACTTAGTTTTCACTCTCTCTGCACAGTGCAGGGGAGATTTTAACTGCCTCATATTCTACAACACCTCATATTCCATCCTGATAGCCTCCAACCTGATGGCATGAAGCTGACTAGATTTACAACCTTCTGCAGCTTCTTTCAGTCCTGTGCAGTAGCCCCTCCATGCCAGACAGTGATGCAGCCTGTTAGAATGCTCTCCATGGTACAACTATAGAAATTTTTGAGTGTATTTGTTGACTTGCCAAATCTCTTCAAACTCCTATTGAAGTATAGCCGCTGTCTTACCTTCTTTATAACTACATCAATATGTTGGGACCAGGTTAGATCCTCAGAGATCTTGACACCCAGGAACTTGAAACTGCTCACTCTCTCCACTTCTGATCAGATTAGTATGTGTTCCTTCGTCTTATCCTTCCTGAAGTTCACAATCAGCTCTTTCGATTGCCAGCATTTGCAGAATCTCTCGTGTTTTTATCTGAACCAGTTAAATTGGAAGGCTTCAACAATGCTAATACTCCCACAAAGCTGCATCTGGAATAGAATCACATACCCAGCTCTTGTTTGAAAGGCACGACTCATACACCTGGAGTTTCTCATTCCTTTCCCTCAGGGAATGGTGGCACAGACAACAAGGTTGGCACTTGTATTGAAAATGAGTGACTTACTCAGTCATTTTAGCGTCAGCTATATTGCAGTGGATCTGAGGTCACTCAGAGCAGACCAGGTACGGGCAGTGGTTTTCCTTCTGTAATGATACTGAGTGCAATGGATAGTTTCCTAGCTGCGACATACCCCTAAGATGCTGACTGCTCTGACAGCAGGGCCCGACCCAAGGCATTCTTTGCACTTCAGCCAATCCGCTCTATTTAACATCTTACAAACAGCACACACCAGGCAATAGCATGGCTATAGTAATCCAAAAGGAGGCCACTCAGCCTATTAAGTCCAGGGCAACAATCATAAGTCACACAAGAAATTCTGCAAGTGTTAAAAATCCAGAGCAATGCGCCAGTTCCTGTTAGCAGCACTAACTCTTCCCCTTTTCTCCTTGTGCACCAGTAACTTAATCTCTCTCACACTCAGCTCCCCTTTGAATCTCTTTGCTACCTATACCTACCCATCAACCCGGTAAGATGGCAGTGCGTTTGGTAGCAGCAGCCTGAATGGGTCAAACCAAAGGTGTAATTCTCTTTTTTAACATTTTTTTTATGATTTCAAGACACTGCTGGACTTTAAGAACTTCAAGCACTACGGGTTTACCCCATCAGGGAGTTGTTTGCTAGAAAAGGAGGTGGAGGAGCTGGACTTGGTGCAGACAGAGTTGCTGCCTGCTACAGAATGGTGTCAGAGTCAGTGCATGAAGGCCGTGTGCAGTCTAACAGCAACTGATTGTCTTGGACATTTTACTTGTGATCGCAAGACCCGGTTGGACAAGGGATATATACAGAACTTCAAGTCCGTTTCACTAATTTATGGGCAAGACTGATGGTGGGGGAACTACATGGCCTCAGCTGTAACCCAGACTAGGCCTCACGTTGCACTGTTCCCATGTGTAGCCACCCAAGAGAGGTGACCCTAGAGGCAGTCTGGCATGGCAACAATGCTGGATTGAGGGCCGATCTCTCCTGAAAGGTGCTGCCCTCCAGTATTAGCTCAGTGGAAGACAAGCTGGATTGATTGCATTCATCTGTGGACTACTGCAGGCTTTTTCTTGCCGACAACAAACATGAGCTTAGGGACTTGGGCTATATTACATTTTTTGTGTGAGACTGTATTTTTACTGCTTTGTGTTGTGTTTGGCTGTTGGTGCTCTGTTTTGCACCATAGCCCCAGAAGAATGCTGTTTTGTTTGGCTGTATTCATGGATATACTTGAACTTGATTAAACTCGAACTAAGGGGCAACTTACAGCTACTTGATCGATCAACATGCTTTTGGGATGTGGGAGGAAACTGCTGAATCCAGTGAGACAATCACTCAGAGAGATCAAATCCAGACCCCAGGAATTGTGAGGCTGAGTCACTGTGTCACCTTAATTTGAAGGCTTAATGATTATTCACCAGAGTAATATCAGAAGTTAACACTCATTGAGTGGTCCTGGTTGAGGGTCTCGAAGTTAAGAGTCATAAAGTCAAAGTAATACAGCATAGAAGCTGGTCCTTCAGCCTGATCCAAGTTCCATTTGGCCCATTTTCTTCTAAACCCCTCCTATCCATGTACCTGTCGAAATACACTGAGTTCATGGCCTCCTGTTGCTGTAGTCCATAACTTCAAGGTTCAACATGTGCGTTCATCAGAGATGCTCTTCTGCACACCACTGTTGTAACATGTAGTTATTTGAGTTACTGTCACCTTCCTGTCAGCTTGAACCAGTCTGGCCATTCTCCTCTGACCTCTCTCATTAACAAGATTGTCGATCACTGAATGTTTTCTTGTTATTCGCATAATTTTCTGTAAACTCTAGCCATGGTTCTGTGTAAAAATCCCAGGAGATCAGCAGGTTGAAACCACCCAGCGTGGCGCCAACAATCATTCAACGGTCAAAGATACTAAGATACCATTTCTTCCCCATTCTGATGTTTGGTCTGAACAAACTGAACCTCTTGACCATATCGGAATGCTTTTATGCATTGAGTTGGTGCCACATGATTGGCTGATTAGATACTTGCATTAACAAGCAGGTGTACAAATGTACCTAATATAGTGGCCACTGAGTATACTTTAAATTTTGTTAATGTATCTGACTCAACCACTTTCTCTGGCAGCTTGCTCCATAAATGCACCACCCCCTATGTGAAAAACTTGCCCCTCAAGTCACTTTAAAATTTTCCCCCAGCCCCACCCCCTGCTTACGCCTATGCCCTCCATTTTTGGTTTCCCTTCTCTGGGAAAAAGACTTTCCCTATCTACTCTTTCATGATTTTATACACCTTTATAAAATCACTGCTCAGTTCCCTCCTCTCCAAGGAATAAAGCCCAAACCTGCCCAACCTCTCTCTATAATTCTGGCAACATTGTTGTTAATCTTTTTTGCTTTCTTTCCAGTGTAACGCTAGCAGGCCACAGGACAGCAGAGCAGCTAGTGCAACTCTTTGTAGCTCAAGTGATCACCAGTCGGGTTCAATTCCTGGCACTGTCTGTAAGGAGTGTGTACGTTATCCCTGTGACTACGTAGATTTCCTCCTATGGTAACTTCTACTTTACAAAAAGACCACTCGACAATTTCATGGCCAAAAGAGCATCTTTATCTGGGACGGCAAACGATATTTACAATACAGAGGCTTCCAGGTACCTGGTGGAGGAACTATACACAATGCATACTGGGAGTAAAAAGAGCAGAAGTAAAGACCCCGCCAACCCCGGATCCCGCCTCTTGCTACCAACAACTCCCCGATTAGTATTAACTTACTTTTAATAATACTCACATTACAACACTTCTCCCCCTTTAAAATCCAACATTCCCCAAATATAGAAGAACTAGGAAATAAAAAGTGGTATCATTAGCAACAGGTTATCAATACAAAAAACATCTAAAAAACATGGCAAATTCAACATTCAATCTAACAACAAAAGAAACCGTCCAATCAAAGATTCAGTCTGTCAGGAGGTTTGTGAGGGCGCTGTGATCTACGCACTACCCCCGGTGACCCAGCAGGCACCGCTGGTGAGGATGTTTTGGGTGGATCTACTGTTGGGGACATGAGGGGGGGGGTCTGTGTGTCCGCGTGAGAATGTCCATCCTCCTCAGGGGACTCTGCCCCCTCTGCCAGTGTCTCTCCCTCTAGCAAGGTCACTGGTGGACATGCTTTCCTGGTATGCATTAAGTGGTCATTGCTCCTTAACTGTTTTGGACTACTGAGCTTCTTTGAAATCGGTGGCAAGCTATTCTCAGCATTATTGGGATAAACGGCATCTGCAGGTTTGCCACCTCGATTGGAATGCACTGAAGAAGGAACTTTGGTTTTTGAACCATCACGACCGTGGCTCAGAATAGACCCAATTGCAAATTTTTAACTTGCAAATAAATAATAAATTGCAAATTATAACTTGGAACTATCTGGAGTTCAACAGCAGGAAATCGCAATGCATTTTGGAAAACCTCTTGTGCTTAAACAAAGGTCTTGTCTGTTAAGTCACAGTCATTGATTTTGATGATACATTCATTCTCCTGAAGCAGGTTCTTTTTTCTTGAACGGCTGTTCTCTTCGATACCACGAATACTCAGGCCAAGGGATCTTCCACTCAGCGTAGAGTTAAAAGTCACCACATGGATTCCCAGGGGGCCATGCCTCCAGAAAATTCTACTTTCTTTGTCAAATCACTTAGTGTGCTTTCTGAATGCTTGTCTGGTGGTCCTGGAGGATCTGTTCTTACATCTTCTGCGGGTGCCCCGTTTGCTTCTGTTACGATTGGCTTCACATGCAGGTTCCTGTCAGTGGGATCATCAGGCTGAGATGCACCTTGCTGTAACTGGGCAGGTGGTACAAGAGCTGGGTCACTGCTTCGCCGTACTAGAAGTGGTGTGCTGGCTTTCAGTGCCGAGGGGGTAACTTCAATTGCTCCTGTAATAGGCTGAAGAGCCGCAAGCTGCGCTGCGAACTCACTCTCAAATGTGTCCGGACTATGTCTGTCACTCACATTGCCATCGGCGACTTCATCTGCACGCTGCACCTCATGCTCTTCCATCATGTGTGCATATTTAAATTCATGCCAGTTTAGCCGGATCTTGCAAAGCCAATCGCGGTCCAGAAAACTGGGCCCACTGCCCTTAGCTATCACCAGGCCGAAATATCCACATATAACACCCCTAAATGAGGTATGGGCTGCCCCATATAGGTCCTGAGTTGGAGCTTAGATGGTCTGATGGGAGGTAGGTTGGACCCCCATGTCCTCCTGTACGTCTCTTCACTAATGACTGATGCAGTATCCCCTGAATCAACCTCCAACTTAATGTCCTTTTCCCTGACAGTGACTGTGGCATAATGTGGTTCAGGTGGTCCCTCATCCGTTTCCACCCCAAACATGTTGTAGGCACACGCTGCCTCTTCGTCTGCTTCTCCTAGGTGGTGTGTGGCTGCCTGAGTCTGTTGAGCTTTCCCCTGCCCAGGCTTAACCTTACCCTTTAAGATACTGCACTTTTTAGCTAAATGTCCCTTCTTACTACAAGCATGGCAGACAGTATCTTCAAATTTGCAATCATTTGCATAGTGCATCTCTCCACAACAAAAACATTTCACCCACTTTGCCTCTTAACCAGTCTCCCTCCTGACTTGGAGCACTGCTGTCGACTGTGACCCCCCCATGTCCTTTCTGGGTATCCTTCGCATTATTAACAGCCATCTCCATGCCTTGGGCAATCTCTAGGGCTGTCCTGAAAGCCAACGGTGGGGTTTCCCCCAACAAGCGGCGTTGTACGGCGTCATTATTAATGCTGCATACTAATCTATCACACAGCTTGTCATCCAACACGGCTCCGAAATCGCAATGCTCCGACAGCTGCCGAAGCTCGGCCACAGACTGACCTGGCTTCCGGACATGGCTGTGAAACTTGCACCGTTGAACTATCACCGAAGGCTTCGGATTGTGGTGGTTCCCCACGAGCTTGACCAGTTCGTCGTATGGAACTTGTCCCGGTTTCCGTGGCGTAGCTAAGTTCCGTATCAGCTTGTACGTCTTTGCCCCACACACACTCAGGAGAATAGAGCGCTTCTTAACCTCCTCAGTAATTCCATTAACATAGAAAACGTGGCCCAACCTTTCCTCGTACTCCGGCCATTCCTCGTTTTGCTCGTCAAACGCACTGACCGTTCCGAACGTAGCCATCCGAACACGAGGCTCCCCACCAGCTCACAGCTCCCGATCGAAAACGGGGCTGACCCATTCACAAAACCAGTCTACCTCGTTGCCAAAAATATGTGGTAACTTCTACTTTACAAAAAGACCACTCGACAACTTGATGGCCAAAAGAGCATCTTTATCTGGGACGGCAAACAATATTTACAATAAAGAGTCTTCCAGGTACCTCATGCGGCCTGGGTGGAGGAACTATACACAATGCATACCGGGAGTAAAAAAAGAGCGGAAGTAAAGACCCCGCCAACCCCGGATCCCGCCTCTTGCTACCAACAACTCCCCGATTGGTATGAACTTATTTTTAATAATACTCACATTACAACACCTCCCACATTGCGAAGACATATGGACTAGGGTTAGTAAGTTGTGGGCATGTTATGTTGGTGTCAGAAGCATGGTGACACTTGTGAGCTGGCTCCAGCACATCCTCGGACTGTGTTGGTCATTGATGCAAAAGGCACATTTTACTATATGCTTTCATATCTCGATGCACATGTGACAAATAAAGCAAATCTTCATTTTTAATCTTTAGCTTTTATATTTAATGCCACCTTTCTTCTGGGAAGGCAAACAAAATTTCTATGACTTGGAGGCCTGTGTCTGGAACCTTCAGTAGGTAAATGTTTGCACTTACCCTTCAGTGTGAATCTCCCTTTGGCCACCCATCACTAAATTCAAGCACATTTAAGACCTTGTCACCTCATACCATATCAGGGTCTCCCCTTTACAAATCACAGGCTTCATGCCCCTCTGCAAAAGACAATTGCAATCCTCACCTTCTTGACCTATGGCTCATCCTGATCCTTGAGGTCTCTATCAACACCCCATAACCTAACCAATGACTGACACTCTGAACCTCCTCCACCAGGACACCTCTGCATCAGGTCCCACCAATCTCATAATCCCACCAGTCCCAACCTTTCATCTAATGTTCCCTCTTCACTCGTTCCTCCACTGGCAACTTACAATGGTCTTTGCTTGCATTACCATAATGCCTCTTCCCTGTCAAGAGAATTGCTAAGCCCCTGTATTTTTATATACAGTTTGGGATTTAATAATCCATGATATATTCAAGACAATGCACAGGATTGGAAAATGCCACGGAGGGTTGTAGTCTCAGCCAGCTCCATCGTGGGCACAACCTTCCCCATCGTTGAAGACACCTTCAAATGGTGATGCCTCAAGTAGGTGGCATTCAACATTAAGTACCCCCATCATGCAGGACACGTCTCCTTCTCATTAATACCATCGGGGAGGAGCCTGAAGACACACATTCAAACTTTTAGGAACAGCTTCTTCCCCTCTTATAAGTTAATGGATATTTTATCTAGTGCACTGTACTGCTGCAGCAAAACAACAAGTTCCATGACATACATCAATGATTTGGGCAGCATGATAGTGTAGAGATTAACACATCATTTTACAGGTTCAATTCCTACTGCTGTCTATAAGGAGTTTGTACATTCTCCCTGTGACTAAGTAGGTTTCCTCTGGTGCTCTAGTTTCTTCCTACATTTGAAAGACATTCGAGTTAGTAGGATAATTGGTCACATGGATGTTTTTGGGCAGCGTTGAGCTGGAAGGGACCGTTACTGTACTATATCTAAAAAATAAAAAGAAGGCTTGATTCTGATTCTGACCAACTTAACAATCCTGACCCTGAGAGGCAGAGTCAGCCTATTCTGCCCGAGCCCCACACGAGCAGATCAGGTCCATACTCTGCTGAAACATCTACACGGCTTGGCCTGCCCAGCTCTAGCAGCTCTTCATCCAGGTTGGTAAGATTAAAAGGGCCACATGCGTCCTCTGTTCTTCACCAAGCTCACAGATCATGGCTGTTTTCCTGCTCTTCTGGAAATACTTCCAGGGCAGGAATTTTTTAAAAATCACAAATCATTGTGCTGGGATCAGTATCAAAATGGCCGAGGCTGGAACAGATCTGGTTTTAATTTCACACCCAAGCAGTTGATGTGCCCTGTGATGTTTTTTTCCGTAAAAGTGCAGAGGTAAATACAACTCAGTAGGATAACATTTTACTATTTATTTATCCATGGTAAGTGAATACTCTGAAATTCAACTCTTTTTTCGCCAAATACTCCCAGTGGCTACTGAGAGCATTAGGTACCTCCTGTAACTAATAAAGTAGCCACTGAGAGCATATTCAAGGTCTTCTGCTGCTGTAGCCCATCCACTTCCAAGATTTGATGTATTGTGCATTCAGAGTTGTTTTTCTGCTTACCACTTATGATTTGAATTACTGTAGCCTTCCTGTCAGCTCAAACAAGTTTGGCCATTCTCCTCCAATCTCTCTCACTAACAAAGTGTTTTCGCCCATAAAACTGCTGCTCACTAGATGTTTTTTTAAATATTTTCACATCATTCTCTGTACACTCCAAAGATTGTTGTACATGAAAATCCTGGGAGATCAGTTTATGATAAACTCAAACCACCCCTCTGGCACCAACAATCATTACATGGTCAAAGTTGCATAGATCACATTTCTGCTACTTGGTCTGCATGCTTTTAAGCATTGAGTTGCTGCCACATGATTGGCCGGTTAGATATATGCATTAACGAGGAAGTTCCTCTAATAAAGTGTCAATGAGAGTATGTCTTAATATCTTCCATTAACAAAAAGCCAACCAGCTTCTGATTGGAAGTCATCAATTGTTAATTGTTCAGAAATTACCTCTATATGGATGTGCCTCTTGGAGAGAGCTAGCACAGAATTTTTGAAAGCAAATGCTATTTGCTGAAGAAACAAGAAATGAAGAAAATGATGACATATAGGTGTCACAGTATTACAGCGATTAGCACAACGCTATTACAGCTCAAGGCATTGGAGTTCAGAGTTCAACTCTGATGTCATCTGTACATCCTCCCCATGGAATGTATGGGTTTTACAAATAGTAGAGATGGCCCAGTCCATCATGGGTAAGTGACTCGCCAGCATTGAGCACATCTACATGGAATGCTGTCACAGAAAAGCAGCATCCACCATTGAGTACCCCCACCACCCATGTCATGCTCCCTTCTCGCTGCTGCCATCAGGAAGAAGATACAGCAGCCTCGACACCCACACCTCCAGGTTCAAGAACAGTTATTACCCCTCAAACCTCAACCATCTTCAACCAGAGCGGATACCTTCACTCACTTCAGTCACCCCTTTACTGAACTGTTCCCACTGAACTCGACTCACTTTTAAGGACTCTTCATCTCACGTTCTCAATATTTATTGCTTATTTATTTATTATTATCAGTTTTTCTTTTTATTGTGATTGCCCTCAAGAAAAGAATTCTCAGGATTGTACATGGTGACGTATATGTACTTTGATAATAAATTTACTTTGAACTTTAAAGTTTCTCCAGGTGTTCCGGTTTCCTCCCAATGTTCAAAAATGTATTGGTTCGCAGCTTAATTGATCGATGTAAATTGACTCATGATTCTGCTAGCATTAAATCAGGGATTGCTGGGTGCTATAGCTCAAAGAGCCAGTTGGACCTATTCCGTGCTGTACACATCTCTAAGTAAATCTAAATTTAATAAAACAGCTATACCGTCCACCCTGCTTATTGCCTCTCTCTTTTAGTCCAGATGAACGATATTGGCCTAAAATGTCCATTTTCCTCCAGAGATTCTGCCTGGCCCGCTGAGTTACTCAGCATCTATATATTAGTCACATGTACATCAAAACTTAACAGAGCAGTGTGTCAAAAAAACACAGAAAACCTACAGCACAATACAGGCCCTTCGGCCCACAATGCTGTGCCGAACATGTCCCTACCTTAGAAATTACCTAGAGTTACCCCACAGCCCTCTACTTTTCTAAGTTCCATGTACCTATCCAGAAGTCTCTTAAAAGTCCCTATCATATCCACCTCCACCGCCGTTGCTGGCAGCCTATTCCACGCACTCATCACTCTCTGCATAAAAAAAAACTTACCCCTGACATCTCCTCTGTACCTACTTCCAAACACCTTAAAACTGAACCCACTTGTGTTAGCCATTTCAGCCCTGGAGAAAAGCCTCTGATTATCCACATGATCAATGTCTTTCATGATCTTATACACCTCTATTAGGTCACCTCTCATCCTCCGTCACTCCAAGGAGAAAAGGCCAAGTTCTCTCAACCTATTCTCGTAAGGCATGCTCCCCAATCCAGGCAAAATCCTTGTAAATCTCCTCTGCACCCTTTCTATGGTTTCCACATCCTTCCTGTTGTGAGGTGACCAGAACTGAAAACAGTACTCGGACTAGGATCCTATATAGCTGTAACATTACCTCTCGGCTCTTGAACTCAGTCCCATGATAGAAGAAAGCCAATGCATCATATGCCTTCTTAACCACAGAGTCAACCTGCATAGCAGCCTTGAGTGTCCTATGGACTCGGACCTCAAGATCCCGCTGATCCTCCAAACTGCCAAGAGTCATACCATTAATACTACATTCTGCCATCATATTTGACACACTGAAATGAATCACCTCACACTTATCTGGGTTTAACTCCATCTGCCACTTCTTAGCGCAGTTTTGCATTCTATCTCTGTCCTGGTGCAACCTTTGACAGCCCTCCACAATATCCACACCACCTCCAACCATTGTGTCATCAGCAAATTTACTAATCCATGCCTCCACTTCCTCATCCAGGTCATTTATAAAAATCACAAAGCGATGTCCCCTTGGATCCCATGCCTCCTTACTTTCTCAATAAACCTTGCATGGGCTACCTTATCAAGTGCACTACTGAAATCCATATACACTACATCTACTACTCTTCCTTCATCAACATGTTTAGTCACATCCTCAAAAAATTCAATCAGGTTCGTGAGGCATTACCTACCTTTAACAAAGCCATGCTGACTATTCCTAATCATATTAGGCCTCTCCAAATGTTCATAAATCCTGTATCTCAGGATCTTTTCCATCAACTTAACAACCACTGAGCTAAGACCCACTGGTCTATAATTTCCTGAGCTATCTCATTAGAAGAATGAGGGGAGATCTCTTTGAAATCTACCAAACATTGAAAGGCCTAGATAGAGTGGACATGGAGAGGATGCTTCCAGTAGTGGGAGAGTCCAGAACCAAAGGACACATCCTCAGAACAGAAGTATGTCCCATTGAGACAGAAATGAGGAGGATATTTTTTCCAGCCAGAGGGTGATAAATCTGTAGAATTCATTGCTACAGATGCCTGTGGAGGCCAAGTCACTGGGTGTATATAAAGCAGAAGTTGATAGTTTGTTGATTAGTAAGGGCATCAAGGCTACAGGGAGAAGGCAGGCAACTTGGGTTAAAAAGAAAATAAATCAGCAACATCATGCACCGAATGAGTTAATTCTGTTTCTATCAAGCCTGAAAAGATGGGCACCTCCCAACTCCACCCAGCTAACAGGACTCAGCTGCTACTCATTAGTTATTGTGCAATTATCATCCACACCACAGACTTGGAGTGAATGCAAATAATTTTCAACCCCAGAGAAGAGGATGCACTTTGGCAGGAAACGTATATAGAGTTGTACAGTGGAGAAACAGGACCTTCGGCCTGATGTCCATGCTAAGTGATTTGCCTACCTGAGGCACATTTCTAACGGGTACACAAGGATGCTGGTTCTGAATGGTAAATGGCTCCAAAGATCTGGGCAAAAAAAAACTGCTTTGGGAGCTCTGAAGGCTGCAATTGTTTGAAAGGTATGTGGAAGAGAAGTTCAACTGGGCTGTGTAGGTTTCTGTGGTCAGTGTCCGACAACTCCAGCCAATTCCCTGGCAAGCCTTTATTCATTATGGGCCTCTTTAATAAGAAACTATCTCTCAACTGAAACCCATCAGTCGGTTTTATTTTAACATGTTGTTAATTTACTCTCTGGCAGCAAATAATTCCAGGAATTCTGGAATAACTTTGACCACTGAAAGGGTAGAGTTGAAGCAACTGTTCAGATTGTTTCCAGCAAATGAAGCAGGAAGGATTAGAAAACTGGGGTTAGGGTGAATGTGACAGCAGGATGACTGACATATGATCATAGATCTAAAACACTATCTCCATTTCTCTTTGATCTGTTCATTTATTTTGGGTAGGAAGAAGCTCACATTGAACACAGTAGCAAGTACAGACCAGCCAGGCTGTATGGCTTGTACTGTATATTCCATGAAATACCAGCAGCTTAAAACTAGTACCAGATGAGCAGAAAAACAAAATAGAAAACATTAGGTGGCATTTAGATTATTGAAAGGTTTTGTACTGTTAAAGATAGTCCTCTAAAATAAACCAGTTTCAACCTATTTTCTACTGGAAAACTTGAAAGCCTCAAGTGGAGAAGGCTCTTGCTTTAAAAGTGATGTGAATCAGATTTTTCCATCCCCTGGCATCTGTTCCACACCCAGATCATTGATATAGTGACTACAGCAAACCTCATGTGCACACTCACAGGACTCTAATGCAGGTTAGCTCTGTGGTCAAAACTTCCACGTTAGCAGCAATACAGTTTCAACGATATCCTGTTGACAGCCTGTGAGCAAAACATTGCACTGCTGGGCTTTAAGGTATGCATTAGGCTAATATCTGGAAATCCCCAGTGAAAGTCCCCACCTCCTCTTGCTCTAGTCAACCGTTAAACTTTTAGAGCAGGCTAGGTCAAATTCATAAAAAGTGATTCATTCCTATACTATACATTTACCGCAAGAAGAGTAAAACCCTGATGTTGGCCAATTTTCTGGCCACTCTACCAACGAGGAAATGTTTCTTGCAGACCAAAAACTTTAAACAGAGATTGGAGCAGATTTTTAGAATGGTATCAGAACAATGACGTCAGAATCACAACTCAGCCGCGTGCATGAGCTATCATTAATCCAAATTTTGTAGTCAGTGATAAACAGCCAGTATTTCATCTCCACCATTTATCCACAACTCTGCCAACCTCGTGTCATCTGCAAATTTACTAACTCACCCTTCTACTTCCTTGACAAGGAATTATAAAAGTCACAATGAACAGAGGTCCAAGAACAGATCCCTGCAGTATACAACAGGTCACCAACCTAGAGGCAGAATAATGCTCATTCTATAATATCTACTATGGAATATATAATACTATATAATATAATAATGGGCAAATCAATTCTGAATCCACACAGCCCTAGGTCCCATGCCTCCTGACTTTCTGAATGAAGCTATCATGGAGTACCTTATCAAACTAAGATCCATATACACCACAAAACAAGAGAATATCTGCAGATGCAGGAAATCTGAGCAACACACTCAAAATGCTGGAGGAACTCAGCAGGCCAGGCAACATCTATGGGTAAAAGCACAGTCGATGTTTTGGGCCAAAACCCTTCAGAGGGCCTGCAGAAAAAGGCTGAGGAGTGGATTTGAAAGGTGGGGGTAGGGGAGAGAGAAGCACCAGGTGATAGGTGAAACTGGGAGGGGGAGGGATGAAGCAAAGAGTTAGGAAGTTGATTGGTGAAAGAGACAGAAGGCCATGGAGGAAAGAAAGCTAGGGAAGGAACACCAGAGGGAGGCGATGGGCAAGGAGATAACAGGAGAGAGGGACAAAGGGCTGTGAAATAGTAAGGGGGGGGGGGGGGGTGGATGCATTACCTGCTGAGTTCCTCCAGCATTTTGGGTGTGTTGCTCCATTTACACCATATCACTACCTTACCTTCATCTTTATCCCATCCTTGAATTCAATCAGGCTCATAAGGCATGACCTGCTCCTCACAAAATAATGCTGACTATCCCTGATCAGACTATGCTTCTAAAAGTGCTTATAAACCCTGTTGCTAAAAATCTTCTCTAATAATTTACCCACCACTAAAGTAAGACACATTGGCCTGTAATATCCAGAGTTTCCCAATTCCCTTTCTTGAACAAGGGAATAACACTTGCCACCCTCCTATCATCTGGTACTACTCCTGATCCCAGTGAGGATGCACAGATCATTGCCAATTGAAACATGATTTTAAAGATTAGCTTTCAAACATCTAAATGCAGCCTAATTAGCACACGCATTTATCAACTCGAAATTCAAAGTCAAAGTACATATATGTCACCATATATGGGATTCATGAAATTCGTTTTTCCAATGAAACACAACAGAATTTATGAAAAACAATGCATAAACAAAGACTGCCAAACAAACAGCCAATGTACAGATTGTGCAAATACAAAAATAAATACGTAAAGATTTAAGTTTGTGTATTGTCCTGGTTCATTACTAGGTGTAGCCTACACCTACTAAGAGGATTCTGCAGTGATGCAGAGTGACTGAAAGAGCAACAGCAGGAGGGCACGAGTGATAGACCAGGGGAGACTTGCCGGGCAGACCAACAGTATCCCACGGAGTGTTGGAACCTGCAGAAGTACATGATGGGGTAAGGATGTCTCAAAGAATCAGGAGACTCCCCCAGATCATCTGGCCTATGTAGCACCGGGGGAACAGAGTGCTACGGTTATCCCCCTAGTGAGATTACAAATGGACTGGAGGTTCTGACTTCACAAAATTCTTTTGAAAGCAGAGTTATTAATAATGGGATGACAAATTATTTCAAAGTTATGGGGTCATGAGTATTTTTGTGGGGAGGGAGTGTAATGTCCTGGTTCACATGGTTCATAGTTTCTCTGTTATGCTTTCCCGTCCTCCGTGTAAGCTGCTTGTTTGGGTTACTGTTGAAGATAAGAGATAGGAGAAATGTGCCATCCAGTGGGGATGAATGGATTCAGGGGAGGTTTCTCTGGTGAGGGACACTAAGGTTGGGCCTGGGGACAATAGAGAGGAGGTCAGAGGAGTTGCCCTGAAGTGGGGCTGGGATTCGATGATGTCCGGGGAGACTGAAGGGGAAACCGTAATCTCCAACTTTAGACTTTTTGATTGAAATGGACCCTTTCCTTTTTTTGCTTATTCTTTACTAACCCTTTAGTCAAATGAAGAATTATAAAGCTAAATCTTTTAATTGTATACCATGTACTGTCTGTTATTTAGTGGTACTGATTTGTAACAGGGTAACAAATCAAGCAGCATCCACACAAACAGTGGGATTTGGGGGGGGGGCTTGCATTTCAATCTCCCACGTTTGGCGGGGCTGGAGGGAGTCTTCCCCAGACTTAAACAGTTGACCGAAGCAGAGTGTCACATTTGTTTAATATCATTTTCAGTACACAAGTGTAAAGGAGAATGAGATCACTGTTACTCTAGATCAGATTCAACACACACACAAAAAAAACAAGGAACACAGTAAATATAAACTCGTAACATAGCTTACATACATTGATTGTATTCTGTACTAATCCATGCTATTCAGGAAATGTGTGGTGGGGTGGGTTAGTGGGTAGAGGTGTTGATCAGCCTTACTGCTTGGGGTAAGCACTGTTTTTGAGTCTGGTGGTCCTGCCATGGATACTATGTAGCTTCCTCCCTGTTGGGAGTGAAACAAACAGTCCACGAGTATGATCCTTCATGATGTTGCTAAACTTTTCCCAGCACCTTTTTGTATTCTGTATACGTATGTCCTTCATGACAATGAGGTTGTTGCCACTAATACACTGGACAGTTTTACCCGTTGTAAAGCCTTCTTGTTTGCCACAGTGCAAGTTTCGGCACAACACAGTGATGTAGCATGTTAGAATGCTCTCTACTACACAATACTAGAAGGCTGTGAGTACTGTGAGACCAGCTCTCTTCAGTCTTATGAATTGTAGAATCCTTGAAAGTAAGTCTGCAGGCTGTGAAATCAATTCAGTGTTGAGGTGAGTCAAGTTAATCTTGCTAGTTCAGGAGCCTGATGGCTATAGGGTAAGAACTATTCCTGAACTGGGTAGTATTTGGCCTAAGGCTTCTGTACCACCTTCCTGAGTGTTGGGAGAGATGGAAGAAAGCTCACAGGAAATTAGCACCAATCAATTTAACATTAGCTGTGGGGAAAATGCTAGAGGCTAAGCGAAAAATTGAGATAATAGAACATTCAAAGAATAACAGAGTTCAGCAAACCTTCCGCTGCCTTGTGGCTACAACCGCTCATGGGAAAGGCTTCATGAGTAAATCCCAAGGAAAAATCTGGAGCTGGATTCCCTAAAGCAGTCCTACATTGAGTTCTATGCTGACTGGTCTTTGCCATTCCTTTGGATTCATCAGCTGAGTGGAGAGGGGGAGCCTGCTGCATGGGTAATAGCTTGTGCTCCATGTTATACTGAGCTGGCTTGCATACCAGCTTGTGTATGACAGCTAGGTAGCAAAATCGATGGTCGACCATAACCAACAGAGGGTCACCGCCATAGGAAGTGAATTGTGTGACGAATCTACAAGAGGATGTAGTTGGTGGGGTAGATAATGGAAAGCAATGGATGCGGTGCACTTTAATTTTCAGGAAGTCTTTGATAAGGTCTCCCTATATAGTTAAAATACAGTAAGTTGAGATTACTATACAAGAATGAACTGAAAATCCACTGACACAGGCAGATGGAATAAATAGGCAGACAAGGTACTGTAAAAGACTATGCTTTGGTCTCAGCTAATTGTAATGTACATCAGCGATGGAGATAGGGTTAAAAGAGACGTGCAGGCAGTTTTCTTTTCATACAAGGGTGTGTGTGTCTGGAATGGATACCAGGTGTTATGGTGGAAGAAGACACCATAGTTGGGTTTAAGAGGTTTTTAGATAAACATCTGACTGTGGAGGAAATGGGCAGATATAGATCCTATATTTTCCATCACTGTTCTAGTACTATTTCCTACATTCTGTTTATTTATTTATTCAGATATAATGCACAGAACAGGCCCTTCCAGCCCAACAAGCCACACTGCCCAGAAACCCTAGCCTAATCACAGGACAAAATCGAATGATCAATTAACCTACTAGCTGGTACGTCTTTGGAAGAAACTGGAGCACCCAGAGAAAATCCACATGGCTCACGAGGAGAGTGTACAAACTCCTTATTGATGGGACTGGGGTTAAACTCACAACTCCAGAATGCCCTGATCTGCAACAGCTACACGACTGTGTCATTCTAGGGGCAGGCAGAAGAGAACATCCACCCTATCCAGTCCTTTCAACATTTGGTAGATTTCAATAATTTCCTCCCACATTCTTCCAAATTCCAGATTGTATTTTTAACCTTTAACTATTTCCAAGAAACTTCAGCTATTTGAGGCAGGTGCTTAATTGGGCCAAAATGTACTGGTCCCAATGTGTATCAATTAAGCAGAATCCACTGTATTTCCCACAGTGAAATGAAGCTTCACCAGATGAATTAATCGATCAACATGATTGCCATGCCAGTACATATTAAGAAACTGCCCTCGGTATCATAGCAACAAGAATAAACACAAGAGATTCTGCAGATGCTGGAAATCCAGAGTAACAGACACAAAATGCTGAAGGAACTCAGCAGGTCAGGCAGCATCTATGAAAAAAAGTACAGTCGATGTTTCAGGCCGAAAGATCAACTACATTTTTCCATAGATGCTGCCTGACCTGCTGAGTTCCTCCAGCATTTTGCGTGTGTTGCTCGGAATTCCAGCATCTGAAGATTTTCTCCTGTTTGTGAGGAGATTCTGTGGATGTGAATGGAACACCCGGATGGTATATTGCGTTCAAGGTGCCAGGGTCAGGGTCATCTTGGAACGTGTACACAGCATTTTGGAGAGGGTAGGAGAGCAGCCAGAGGTTTTGGTACATATTGGTACCAATATAATAGGAAGGAAAAGCAATGAGGTCCTGAAGAGAGAATTTAGAGAGCTAGGCAGAAAGCTGAGAAGCAGGACCTCCAGGATAGTAATTTCCAGATTGCTACCAGTGCCAGGTGCTAGTGAGGGTAGAAACAGGATAAATGCGTGGCTGAGAAGCTGGTGCAGGGGGCAGGGCTTCAGGTTCTTGGATCATTGAGATCTCTTCTGGGGAAGATATGACCTGTTCAAAAGGGACAGGTTGCACCTGTACCCAAGAGAGAACAATATTCTCGTAGGCAGGTTTGTTAGGGCTGTTGGGTAGGGTTTAAATAAATTTGGCAGGGGAGTGGGAAATGGAGTCAAGGGACTCAGGATAGGATTTTTAGGTAAAAAAGCAAAGATAGCATGCAGTCAGACTGTCAGGAGGGACAGGCAGATGACAAGATAAAAGGCAGCAGGTGAGTATCACTGCATTAGGGAAGAAAAATCAAAAAGTGTAGCAAATGCAGCACACCTATATTTCAAAGTGCGGAGTGTAAGAAATAAGGTGAATGATCTCGTTGCACTATTACAGATTGTCGGGTACGATGTTGTGGCCATCACTGAATCATGGCTGAAGGATGATTGCAGTTGGGAGCTGAATGTCCAAGGTTACACATTGTATCAGAGGGATAGGAAGGTAGGCAGAAGGGGTGGTGGCTCTGCTGGTAAAGAATGGCATCAAATCAGTAGAAAGATGTGACATAGGATCAGAAGATGTTGAACCATTGTGAGTCGAGTTAAGAAACTTCAAGGGTAAAAGGACATTGATGGCAGTTATATACAGGCCTCCCAATAGTAGTTGGGATGTGGACCACAAATAACAACAGGAAATAGAAAAGACGTGTCAAAAGGGCAATGTTATGGTAGTCAAGGGAAATTTTAACATGCAGGTCGATTGGGAAAATCAGGTTGGTAATGGATCTCAAGAGAGTGAGTTTGTTGAATGCCTACCAGAGGGCTTTTCAGAGCAGTTTGTTGTTGCGCTTACTAGGAGATCAGCTACACTGGACTGGGTGCTACATAATGAACTAGAGGTGATTAGAGGTAAAAGAGCCCATAGGAGCCAGTGATCACAACATGATTGAGTTCAACTTGAAATCTGATAGGGAGAAATTAAAGTCTGACGTAGCAGTATTTCAGTGGAATACAGGAAATTACAGTGGTATGAGAGAGGAGACGGTCAAAGTAAATTGGAAGGAGCTGCTGGCAGGGATGACAGCAGAGCAGCAATGGTGTGAGTTTCTGGGGAAAATGAGGAAGGTGCAGGATAGATGTTTTCCAAAAATGAAAAAGTACTCAAACAGCAAAGTAGTACAACTATAGCTGACATGGGAAGTCAAAGCTAATGCAAAAACAAAAGAGAGGGCATACAACAAAGCTAAAATTAATGGGAAGATAGAGGGCTGGGAAGTGTTCAAAAACCTACAGAGAGCAACTAAAAGAACTATTAGAAGAAAAAAGATAAAATATGAAAGCAAGCTAGCAAACAATACCAAAGTGGTTAGTAAAAGCTTTTTCAAGTATGTAACAAATAAAAGAGAGATGAGAGTGGATATAGGACCCCTAGAAAATGAGGCCAGAGAAATAATAACGGGAGACAAGGAGATGACAGATGAATTAGATGTGGAAGACACTAGTAGTGTGCCAAATGCTGTAGTGTGTGAAGGAAGAGCAGTGAGTTCAGTTACTATTGCAAGGGAGAAGGTGCTCAAAAAGCTGAAAAAAACATATGGTTTCCTTAAGGGAAAATCTTGCCTGACTAACATGTTGGAATTCTTTGAGGAGATTACAGTAGGATAGATAAAGGAGATACAGTGGATGTCGTACATTTGAACTTTCAGAAGGCCTTTGACAAGATGCCACACATGAGGCTGTCACCAAGTTAAGAGCCCATGGTATTGCAGGAAAGTTACTGGCATGGTTAGAGCCTTGGATAATTGGTAGGAGGCAGAAAATGGGAATAAATGGATCCTTTTATGGTTGGCTTCCAGTGACTAGTGGTGTGCCGCAGGGGTCAGTGTTGGGACCACTTCTTCTTATGTCATATATCAATGATTTACATGTTCGAATAGATGGCTTTGTTGCCTAGTTTGCAGATGATACAAAATTGGTGGAGGGGTAGGTAGTGTTGAGGAAACAGGTAGGCTGCAGAAGAATTTGGACAGATTAGGAGAAGAATGGACAAGAAAGTGACAAATGAAAGACAATTTTGGAAAATGCATGATCATGCACTTCAGTAGTAGAAATGAATGTGCAGTCTATTTTCTAAATGTGGAGCGAGAACACCCAAACTCCTGAGATGCAAAGCGATTTCAGAGTCCTTGTGCAGAACACCCTAAAGGTTAACTTGCAGGCTGAGTTTGTGGTTAGGAAGGCAAAAGCCATGTTAGCATTAATTTCAAGAGGTCTTGGATACAAGAGCAAGGATGTGATGCTGAGGCTTTATAAGGCACTGGTGAGGCCTCACCTTGAGTACTGTGAACAGTTTTGGGCTCCTCATCTAAGAAAAGATGTGCTGGCATTGGAGAGGATTCAGAGAGCGTTTGGAGTAAGTTCACAAGAATGATTTTGGGAATGAAAGGATTATCACACGAGGAACTTTAGATGGCTCTGGGTCTTTAGTCACTGGAATTTAGAAGGATGAGGGGGATCTCAATGAAACCTTTTGAATGTTAAAAGGCCTAGACACGAGTAGATGTGGAAAGGATGTTTTCCATGGTAGGGGAGTCTGGGACAAGAGGGCAGAGCCTCCAGGATAGAGGGGCATCCATTTAAACAGAGATGTGGAGAAATTTCTTTCTCCAGAGGGTGGTGAATTTGTTACCACAGGCAGCTGTGGTGGCCAGGTCGTTGGGGGTACTTAAGGCAGAGCTTGTTAGGTTCTTGATTGGACATGGTATCAAAGGTTACAGGAAGAAGGTCGGGGAATGGGATTGAGGAGGAGAAAAATAACCAACAGCCATGATTGAATGGTGGAGCAGACTCAACGGTCCAAATGGCCTAATTCTGCTCCTATGTCTTATAGTCTGAAACGTCTCTCCTGTCACTCTTGGTCCTTTTTCTAATTACTTTTATTTCAAGTCCTTTTACCTTTGACCTTTCTGTCAGTATCTCTCCACTTATAGCTAAAGCTATCAGGGAATGAAACAAGGCAGGTGACAGAAGTTTGTGTCATGGAACACTTTACACTTAGTGATTACAATGCCATTAGTTTCAAAGTAAATATGGAAAAATAAAGATATGGTCTGTTGGCTGAAATTCTGAATTGGAGAAAGGCCAATTTTGATGGTAACAGAAAGGATCTTGCAAGTATGGATTGGGGTAGGCTGTTTACAGGCAAAGGTGTACGTGGTAAGTGAGAGGCCTCCAAAAGTGAAATTTTGAGAGTACAAAGCTTGTATGTGCCTGTCAGAATAAAAGGTAAAGATAATGGGCTTAGGGAACATTGGTTTTCAAGTGATATTGATCCCTGGTTTAAAAAGAAAGAGGTGTACAAGCAGGTAAGAACAACTGAGGTACTTACAGAGTATAAGAAATACAAGAAAACACTTAAGAAAGGAATCAGGAAGACTAAAAGAAGGCATGAGGTTGCCCTAGCAGACAAGGTGTAGGAGAATCCCAAGGGCTTCTATAGATGTGTTAAGAGCAAAAGGATTGCAAGGGACAAAACTGGTCCTCTGGAAGATCAGAATGGCAATCTACATGTGGCACTAAAAGAAATGGGGGAGATCTTAAATGGATTTTTTTTTGCATCTGTACTTACTCAGGAGACGGACACAGTCTATAGAAGAGATGCAAAGCAGCAGCAAGGTCATGGACCTTGTACAGATTACAGAGGAGGAGATGTTTGCTGTCTTGAGGCAAATTAGGTTGGATAAATGCCCTGGGCATGACAAGGTGTTCCCTCAGACCTTGTGGGAGGTAAGTGCAGAAGTTGCAGAGGCAGAGGCAAATTAAATAATCCTGAGCAACAGGTAAGGTACCAGAGGTAATGTTATTCCACTGTCAAAAGAGGCTCTAAAAATAAACCAGGAAGTTATAGACTGCTGTACCTGACATAGTAGTGGGGAAGTTATGAAAGGTTTTCTAAGGAATGGGATACATAAATATTTGGATAGACATGGGCAGATTAGGGATACTCAGCATGGCTTTGTGTGTGCTAGGCCATGTCCTACCAATCTTATAAAGTTTTTTGAGAAAGTTACCAGGAAGGTTGATGAAGGCAAGGCAGTGGATGTTGTCTATATGGACTTTAGGAAGACATTTGACAAGGTCCCCCATGGGGGATTGGTCAAGAAGGTTCAGTCGCTCAGCATTAAATTGGATCAAGGTAGTAAATTGGATTAGACATTGGCTTTGTGGGAGAAGCCAGAGAGTGGCTGTAGATGGTTGCCCCTCTGACTGGAGGCCTGTGACTAGCGGAGTGCCACAGGGATCAGTGCTGAATCCGTAGCTGTTTGTATCTTACTAATGATCTGGATGATAATGTAGTTAACTTGATCAGCAAATATGCAGATCACATCAAGACTGGGGGTGTAGTGGACAGTGAGAAAGACCATAGCTTTCAGCAAGATTTGGACCAGCTGAAGAAATGGGCCAGAAAATGGCAGCTGGAATTTAATACAGAAAAGTGAGAGGTGTTGCACTTGACAGACTAGCCAGCGTAGGTCTTACACAGTGAATGGTAGAGCACGTGGGAGCGTGGTAAAACAAAGGGATCTGGCATTACAGGTCCATAATTCATTGAAAGTGGCGTCACAGGTAAACAGGGTTGTAAAGAAAGTTTTTGCCACTTTGGCCTTCATAAATCAAAGTATTAAGTTCAGGAGATGGGGTGTTATGTTAGACTTGTAAAATATGTTGGTCAAACTTAATTTGGAGTATTGTGTGCAGTTTTGCTTACCTACTTACAGGAAAGATGTAAATAAAGTTGAAAGGGTACTGAGAAAATTTACAAGGAAGTTGCTGGGACTGGAGGACCCAAGTTATAAGGAAAGATTGAATCAGTTAGACTTTATTCCTCGGAACGGAGAAGATTAAAAGCAGAGTTGATAGAAGTATACAAAATTATGAGGTGTATAGATAGGGTAAATGCAAGCAGGATTTTTCTACTGAGGTTGGGTGGGACTGCAATTAGAGGTTATGGGTTAAGGATGAAAGGTGAAAACTTTAACGGGAACTTGAGGGGAAACTTCTCTCCGAGGGTTGAAAGAGTGTGGTGTGAGCTGCCGGCGCAAGTGGTGCAAGCAAGCTCAATTTCAACATTTAAGAGAAGTTTGGAAAGGTGCTTTGATGGTAGGGGTATGGACGGCTATGGTCAAGGTGCAGGTCAATGGGACTTGGCAGTTTAAATGGTTTGGCACAGACTAGATGGGCCGATGGGCCTGTTTCTGTACTGTATTTTTCTATGACTCTATAACTCTTATGACTAGATCTGTTTATACCCTTCACAATTTTAATCCAAGTCACTCATCCCTGGAATCATTCTAGGAATTCTCTTCTGTGTCTTTAAGGCCTTCATATCTTATCTAAAGTGGCCTACAAAACTGGATGCAACACTCCAGCTGTGGCCAACCAGTGGTTTACAAAGGTTCATTTTGATCTTTCCTCTTGTATTTTATGACAACTTATATGAAGCCTGCAGTCCTCATCTATTTTCCCTAAGCACCTTCCACAATTCTCTTAATAGATTGCAGCACTTCTATTCCTTATGTCGGGATAATCAATCTTGGATTCCCAGTTTCTCTGCCTCGCCTCTTCTGTAAATGGCTACATTTGCTTCATTTCAGTCTGTGGGACCTGTTCTGATGCCCATAGAATCTTGGATGGTGACAAACACAACCCACTATAAAGTGGGTACACGGTAGCATAGCAGTTAGCATTGTTGCTTTACAGTGTCAGTGATCACTGACAGGGGGTTCAATTCCCACCAGTGTCTGTGAAGAGTTTGTATGTTCTCCCCATGACAATATGGGTTTCCTCCAGGTGCTCTGGTAAACTGTCACATCCAAAACTACCCATACAGGTTAGAATTAGTGAGTTTTGGGCATACTATGTTGGCACTGGAAGTGGAACAACATTAGTGGGTTGCGCGTAGTACATCCTGATCATTGACGCAAAACAACACTGTACATTTCAATGCACAAGTGACAAATAAAATTAATCTTTTCTTCTCTTACTGTATTCACAGCCCCCTCTTTCAGAGCCTTGGGCTGCAGGAATAACACACCTTCAGTTCTATTAATTGGAGAAATTCATATTAATGTAGAAGTATTTAATGTACAGGTAGATAGAAAACATAGAAACATAGAAAACCTACAGCACAATACAGGCCCTTCGGCCCACAAAGCTGTGCCGAACATGTCTTTGCCTTAGAAATTAGGGTTACCCATACCCTCTATTTTTCTAAGCTCCAGAAGTCTCTTAAAAGAACTTATCAAAACCGCCTCCATCACATCCGCCAGCAGCCCATTCCACAAACTCACCACTCACTGCGTAAAAAAAACTTACCCCTGACACCTCCTCTGTACCTACTTCTAAGCACCTCAAAACTGTGCCCTCTCATGCTAGCCATTTCAGACATGGGAAAAAGCCTCCGACTATCCACACGATCAATGCCTCTCATCAAATTATACACCTCTATTAGGTCACCTCTCATTCTCTGTCGCTCCAAGGAGAAAAGGCCAAGTTCACTCAACCTATTCTCATAAGGTATGCTCCCCAATCCAGGCAACATCCTTGTAAATCTCCTCTGCACCCTTTCTATGGTTTCCACATCATTCTTGTAGTGAGGCAACCAGAACTGAGCACAGTACTCCAAGTGGGGTCTAACCAGGGTCCTATATAGATGCAACATTACCTCTTGGCTCCTAAACTCAATCCCACGATTGATGAAGGCCAATGCACCATACACCTTCTATGAAGGGTGTGTAACAACACTATTGTACTCAAGGTTCTCCATGCCAAAGAACTTTGCTATCACATTATTGGACTGGTGCCATCCCCACCCCAGATCAGGGCACAGAATGGCTTTCCCATTCCCAGATGTAACTTGCATTGTCAACTGTAACACCACACCACAATCAGCTCACTATTTACCCTTCCCTTGCTGAAATGAAATTCTCACCTTTATAGCTTTCGAGCAGTCCTGCCTAAAAATATCATGAAAAGTTTGCAACAACAAACACAAGAATATAAATTTAAAAGTTCAAAGTAAATTTATTATCTAAGTACATACACATATGTCACAATTATACTACTGTACTATGAGATTCATTTTCTTGCAGGTATTCACAGTAGGGCAAAAATTACAATAGAATCAATGTAAATAAATAACTAGATAAATACAGGGAACATGAGTCCTGGAAAGTGAGTCCATAGATTGTGGAATCAGTTCAGTGAATGGTGAGTGAAGTTGTCCACACTAGTTCAGAACCCTGATGGTTGAAGAGTAATACTGTTCCTGAACCTGGTGGAGTGGGGTCCAAGGCTCCTATACCTCCAATGCGATAGCAGCAGCAAGGAGAGAGCACAGCCTGGATGGTGGGTGTGGATGGCTGGATGGTTGATAGATAGGCAGATAAACAGATGGATAAAGATAAGAACATGAGTTGTAGATTCCTTGAAAGTGAGTCCATTGGTTATAGATGTACCTTCAAAGGCTGTGGAGCATATCAACAATGGTGTTCTATAATTCTAAGCCAACTATTCACAAAAAATAGCCGTGACAAAGACCCATTTAAAAATATGTGTGAAATACATGTTCTCTATGGATTCCACTTGCAGAATATGCAGGCATATCTACACAAGGCACAATGACTGGAAACAAGATGTTTCCTATTTTTTCAAGGGCTCCTCACAGACTCCTTCCCTGGACCTGCCCACAGAGGTTGTTTCAGCCTAGAAAGGAAAAGGGAAGGATGGTGTCACCAGACAGAACCCTTTTTTTTAAAAAAAAGTGTTTTGCCTTGAAAGCAACAATTATTGGTCACAACCACTCCAATACTGCAAATGCACTGTTAGCAATCATTTCGAGAGGACTACAATATAAAAGCAAGGATGCAGTGGCTGAGGCTTTATAAGGCATTGGTCAGAACACACTTGGAGTATTGAAAGTAGTTGTGTGCCTCTTTATCTAAGAAAGGATTGCTAGATTTGAAGAGGGTCATGAGAATTATCCCAGGAATGAAAGGGTTAATGTATGAAGCGTAATACATACAAAATGCCGGAAGAACTCAGCAGGTCAGGCAACATCAATGGAGAGGGAAAAACAGTCAACATTTTGAGCAAAGACTCTTCATTAGAATAAATGAAGAGTGTTTGATGGCTCTGGGCCTATATTCACTGTAGTTTTAAAGAATGGGGGGGGGGGGGGGAAATCACACTGAAACCCTTCCAATATTGAAGGACCTACATAGACTAGATGTTGAGAGGATGTTTTCAATACTGGGGGAGTCTAAGACCAGTGGGCACAGTCTCAGAATAGAAAGACTATCCTCTAGAATAGAGATGAGGAGGAATTTCTTTAGTCAGAGGATGGTGAATCTGTGGAACTCAATTGCCACAGGTGATTGTGGTGGTCAAGTCATTAAGAATATCTAAAGTGGAGATTGATAGGTTCTTGATTAGTCAGGGTGTCAAAGGTTACAGGGAGGAGGTAGCAGATAATAATGATGGAGTGGCAGAGAAGTCCCAATGCGCTGAATGGCCTAATTTTTCTCCTACATCATATGGTCTTATATGCACTACAAAATGCAAGGAACCACTGGTCTGATGAAAAAACATTCATTAACTGAAATCAGAGAGAGGAGTAAACAGATACACAAGAGAGATTCTGCAGTCGCTGGAAATCTTAAGCAATACACATAAAATGCTGGAGGAGCTCAGCAGGTAAAGCAGCATCTATAGGGGGAAATAAACGGTTAATGTTTCCGGCTGAGACCCTTCATCAGGAAAGGGCAAACAGTTGGTTTTCAGACTGGAGCAGAGCCATTGTCTCTTAGTGCACGTAACCCTCTTTTTAAGGTGATGTGGATTTGCATGCACAGAATGAAACTTAAAACTGTGTAGACACCAGAATAATTGGAAGTGTGGCAAGTGGGAGAAATGGTGGTGGAAAGCCAAAGGACATGGATAAGGCAAGAGAATAGGCAAACGAATGGCATATACAGTTCAACACGGTACAGACAAACATGCAAACACTGAAATGAGGACTAGCACTGGCCACTCAACCCCTCATGTTTGCCTAGAAAACAAAAGCTTTTCCATGCATCTTGGTATAGGTGATAGCAATAAACTAAATACCAATTGAAGGACTGCAGAAGCACATACAAGAAAGGATTCTGGCAGAAGGCAAAGAGTGGGAATAAAGGGAGCCTTTTCTGGATGGCTGCTGGTGACTAATGGTGTACTGAAAGGGTTGGTGTTTCCAGTAGTGGGGAGGCTTAGAACCAGAGGGCGCAGCCTCACAATACAAGAACGTCCCTTTGGAATAGAGAAGAGGAGTACTTTCCTAAACCAGTGGGTGGTGAATCTGTAGAATTCATTGTCACTGATGGCTGTGGACAATGTCATTATGTACATTTAAAGTAGAATAGTTCTTGAATAGCAAAGGCATCAACAGTTACAGCAGAATGGGGATTGAGAGGAATAATAAATCAGCCAAAATAGAATGGTGGAGCAGACTCAATGAGCCAAGTGGCCTAATTCTGCTCCTATGTCTTATATAAAAGAGACTATTGGTAGCACAAAACAAGTCAGAGCCAAGGATGAATGAGTTGGATATACTGCAGATAAGAATAGAATGGCTTCCTCACACGACAAAAGGTATGACATCACTTCAAGCCAATAGAAAATATCAGTGTCATTGTTAGAACTTGTGAATACAGTAATAACAACAATATACTTCTGCATAGCTGCTTCCAAAGAATAACACTGTTTGTCCCTCACTTGGAATGAGCCATTATCCAGCTGAACAACTATTTGAAGATGTGGCTGAATACATGGGCCAGAATGTGGGTGTTTTGAGGACATGGAGGGAATCAAAGTTCAAAGTAAATTGATTATCTAAGTACGTTTATGTCATCATATGTTACATGGGGGGGGGGGGGGTAGAAGAGACAGAGACAGAGAGATAGATAGATGTGGATGACTGGGTGCACTGGGCTGTGTTTACGTCCTCTGCAGGTTCACTTACCCTTCCAGTCAATTGGAGGATTTTGTAGAGTCAGTATTATGGTCTGGCTCATTATAAACATTCTGTAACTAAAGGTAGGTGTCCCAGTACTCACTCCTGATAACACTACATTTTGTACTACAGTATAACAGACCAAATTGAGCTGAAAAATGTCAAAGTGTCAAAAGATGCGGGGGTACCAGCTCCTGGACCTTTGAGATATCTTAGACCCCCACCCATACATAGTCAAAGTCAGGAGTTCAGTTGTCCACTCAGTTGGTGGATCATAAATTAGGTTTTCATAAATCAGAGTACAGTGTATTGAGTACAGGAGTTGGGATGTCATGTTGAAGTTATATAAGATGTTGGTGAGGCCACGTTTGGAGTATTATGTGCCGTTCTGTTCATTTACCTACAGCAAAGTTATTAATAAGATGGAAAGAGTACAGAGAAAAGTTACAAGGATGGTGCTGGGACTTGTGGATCTGAGTTACAGGAGAAGTATGAATAGGTTAGGACATTCCTTGGAGCGTAGGGGAGATCTGATAGAAGTATACAAAACTACAAGGGTATAGATAGGGTAAATGCAAGCAGGCTTTCTCCACTGAGATTGGGCGAGACTATATGGAACTAGAGATCATAGATTATGGATGAAAGATTAAATATTTAAGGGTAAACTGAGGAGGAACTTCTTGATCCAGAGAGTCATGTGAGTGTGGAATGAGCTGCTGGGGAAGCGGTAGATGCAGGTTTAATTAGGTTTAAGAGAAGTTTGGATAAGTACATGAATGAGAAGGGTATGGATGGCTATGGTCCAGGTGCGGGTTAATGGGACTAGGCAGAATAACAGAATGGCATGGCTACATGGACCAAAAGGCCTGCTTTTGTGCTGTAGTGGTCTATGACTCTATAACCACTGAAACTAGTAGCAGAACGATGACTTGCTGGAAACAGGGAACTGATACTAGCTTGTTCCATCTCACTTTATTGTTCAGGAATTTTAAAGTGTGTTTAATTAAATGTATTTCTTTAATAATTTTTAAAAATGTTTTCAACTCTGAATGGTCAACTAAATTGAAACATGGTGAAACAAAGCTTTAACAAACAGCACACTGTTCTTAAAATTCAAAGTAAATTTATTGTCACCATACACTACTCTGAGAATCATTTTCTTGCAGGCATTCACAGCAGAACAAAAAAATGCAAAAGCATCAGTGGAAAACTGCACATAAGACTGACAAGCAACCGAAGTGTGAAAGGAAATAGCCTGTCCACATCCAAAAGAAACAAATAACAATAACAAATAAATAAATACATTCTGGGAAGGGTATTTCTGGACAGGGAGGGGATTGATACTTTAAATACAGCAACTGAGGGCCAATGGTGAATCAGAACACACATTTGTCTGCTGTAAGAGAGCCAGGGAAGGGGAATGCATCCAGGAAAAGGAAGAATGGCTAAAAGAGGGCCACAAGACAAGCTAGTCTGAACATAATCACAACTCTACCAGTGCAGTCATAATGCCTGTGCCTCTCTTATCCAAGGTCTTCAGTTTAAACATCTGTTATTTGACTTGGCATGTGTGCATTACACAAGCACAGCCTGTGTGAAGGGTCAGACCAGGGTGATAAACCACACACAGTGCAGGATATGACGTTGAGTATGATAAGGAACTCAGATCATGTTTGAAACCACACAAGTTTTATCAATGTTATCTTAACCCCAAAACACATTTGTATCCTAACAACAAAGATTAGAACCTCCTATAAACGTAACCAGGCAGAAATTCTGAAACTATTCGACATGGTGATATTAGGCCTGAACTGACAGGGCATAGATACTATTTCCCCAAAATTCTGGGTGACTAAACATGATGAGAAAGCATGAGAATCTACTCAAAAGTTAATCCGCAAGTATCACAAGAGTGGGCATCAGATGATAGATTTTCCAGTCATATCAAACCTGGTGAAGTTTAGTTTGAGTCCATATTGGCTGGCACAATCATTTGACATGCTTTGCATCAGAAGTTAGATGCCAAAATACTTTAAATTTTTTTTTTATTTAGAAATACAGCACAGTAACAGGCCCATGCATAATTACAGCCATGTGACTAAATAATCCAACCCATACATCTTTGGAATGAGTGAGGAAAGCAGAGTACCCAGAGGAAATCAACAGACTTCTTACAGACAGCAGCATAATTCAACCCAGATTGCCGGCATTGTAATGGTGTTACTCTAACCACCACACTACTGTGCCACCCACTGATGGTGTCTTCAACAGGTGCTGTAGCCAGATTGCAGAAAGAAATTTCCCACTAAACAATGACGAGCAATACACACTAAATGTTGGTGGAACTCAGCAAATCAGTCAGCATCTATGGAAGGGAATAAACAGTTGATGTTTTGAGCCTTTGAGCCTAGACCTTGATTAGATCTGGAAAGCTACTGAAAGCCCTCTCACATTGTTAATTCATCCCCCCTCCCAACCATCGACCTTCTGCCTCATCTGGTCTCACGCATCACCAGCGCTTGTGCTCCTTCCCCTTCCCCCACCTTCTTAGTCTGACTTTTGCCCCCTTGCCCCTTCTTTTCCAGTCCTGAGGGTTAAGGGTCACAGCCCAAAATGTTAATTCGCAAACAACGGAAAATCTACTGATGCTGGAAATCCAAGCAGCACACACAAAATGCTGGACGAACTCAGAAGGCCAGTCAGCTGTGGAAAAAAAAAGTACAGTCGACACTTTGGCAGGATTGAAGAAAAAAAGATCAGGAATAGATTGGTAAAAGAAATATTCCCCATCCCCTTTTCCCCCTCTCACCTTTTCTCCTTGCCTGCCCACTGCCTCCCTCCTGTGCTCCTCCCCATTTTTCTCTCTTCCATGGCCTTCTGTTTTCTCCTATCAGACTCCCCCTTCTCCAGCCTGCTATATCTTTCACCAATTCACTTTCCAGCTCTTTACTTCACCCCTCCCCTCCTGGTTTTACCTAGCACTTTGGGTTTCTCTCTCCCCTCCCCCAGCTTTTTAAATTTACTCCTTATCTTTTTTCAATCTCAATCCAGCCAGAGATTCTCAGCCCAAAACATCAAATGTACTTTGTTTTTCCATAGATGCTGCCTCGTCTGCTGAGTTCCTCCAGCATTTTGTGTGTGTTGTCAAAGTGTCCATTGTTTATTCCCCTCCATAGACGCTGCCTGATCTGCTGAGCTCCTCCAGCATTTTGTGTGTGTTGTCAAAGTGTCCATTGTTTATTCCCCTCCATAGACACTGCCTGATCTGCTGAGTTCCTTCAGCATTTTGTGTGTTGTCAGTCCATTGTTTATTCCCCTCCATAGACGCTGCCTAATCTGCTGAGTTCCTCCAGCATTTTGTGTGTGTGTGTGTGTGTGTGTGTGTGTGTGTGTGTGTGTGTGTGTGTGTGTGTGTGTGTGTGTTGCTCACATGGCTTGGGTTCCAGCGGCTGCAGAATAACTTGTGATTATGTGAACAATGACGACTTTCGATGAGAATTGGCCACTGATCAAGACATCAAAAAACCCTAATTTCATTTAATTAACCAGCCTCAACTTCAAAGACTGCACCAGTGAACAATGTTCTTCACCAATCCTAAGCCATAGAATAGCTTCCATTCCCGTTCTCAGAGGCAAATGAGACTAGATCAGGTGAACATCTTGGCCAGCATGGAAAAGCCTGTTTCCATGCTGCATAAATGTGTCACTCTCGATCTGGGTGAGGACTGGACTGGATATAGTTGCATCAAATCAATATTTTTTTAATACAGTCATTGAGTCAAAGAGCGCAGAAGCAGAGACCATTTGGTCCATCATGTTCATGCTGACCAGCTAAAACCCATTCATTCCAATCCCCCTTTTCAACACAGTCCACTGTCTTCTATACCTCGCTGATTTAAATGCTCATCTACAAACATCTTAAATGTTGACAGAGAGTCCATGTTCCAATGACAACCCTACTTCTCACTCCAGGAGAAAACATTCTTCCTCAGATCCCCTCTAAAATCTCACCCCCTAACCTAAACATATACCCTCTGCTTTAAGGACTTCTTTCCAATGGCTCTGCTCATATCTATCAACTAGTGACAGATTTTCCAAGTTGAAAGTACATTTATTATCAAAGTACTCATATGTCACCATATACTACCTTGAAATACTTTTTTTGGAGGCATTGACAGGAAATTCACAAAAAGTACAATAGAATTTATCAAAACACCATTGGCCGGACAGTGCAGATTATGAACTGGGCTCAATAAGATCCCAAGCCATGTGTGGTACAGCCCCCAAGCAGAGGGGTCACACAGTCTCTGATAATTGCACCCCTTCCCCACTATCTCAAGCCTCAGGTATGTCCATTTCAGCATGTTGGCTTTTAGCCAGCCATCTTAGGAAAGAAGTATTATAGGAAAGGTGGATGATAGTGCTGAAGATGAGGTAGTTAGTTTCCAAACAGAGGTCAATGTGAGGAAAAGCTGTTGAATGGGCAAAACTGCCATCAACAGGATGAGTTGCAACATAAGAGCAGACAAAATCGAAAAGGGTGAATACAGGACTGAAAGCATTATGCACGCAATGCACACAATGCACAGAATAAGGTAGATGAACTTCTTGCACACTTGAAGGTTGGCATGTATGATGATGTAGGCATCACTGAATCGTGGCTGAAAGAAGATTATAGCTGGGAGCTTAATGTCCAAGGATGCACATGGTTTCAAAAGGACAGGTAGGAAGACAGAGGGGTGGCGTGGTTCTGTTGGTAAAAAATGAAATCCAATCGTTAGGAAGAGGTACCATAGGGTTGAAAGGTGTTGAATCATAATGGATAGAGCTAAGGAACTGCAAGGATAAAAAGACCCTGATAGGGGTTATATACAGACCCCAAAACAGTAATAAGAATGTGGTCTACAAACTACAACAGGAGATCAAAAATGCATGCCAAAAGGACAATTTTACAATAGTCATGTGGGATTTCAACATGCACGTAGATTGGGAAAATTGGGTTGGTGCTGGATTCCAGGAGGGGGAGTTTCTAGTATGCCTAAGAGATGGCTTTTTAGAGCAGCTAGATCAGCTATTCTGAATTGGGTGTCGTGCAATGAAACAGAATTGATTAGAGAGCATAAAGGACTCCTAGGAGCAAGTGATCATAATATGATCAAATTCACCCTGAAATTTGAGAAGGAGAAGCTAAAGTCAGACGTATCAGTATTACAGTGGAGTAAAGGGAATTACAGAGGCATGGAGAGAGTTGGCCAGAATTGATTGGAAAAGAATGGATGGCAGCAGAGTAACAATGGCTGGAATTTCTGGCAACAATTTGGAAGGCACAGGATATATACATCCCAAAGAGGAAGGAATATTCCAAAGGAAAGATGACACAACCGTGGCTAACAGGAGAAGTCAAAGCAAACATCAAAGTCAAAGAGAGGGCATATAATAGAACAAAGATTAATAAGCAGTTAGAGGATTGGGAAGCTTTTAAATACCGATAAGGCAACTAAAAAAGTCATTAAGGTAAAGATGGAATACAAAGTAAGCTAGCCAATAGTATTATTGAACCACAAGTTGCTTCAGTTACATAAAGTGTTAAAGGAGGCAATAGTGGATATCAGACTACTAGAAGACAATTCTGGAGAGATAGTAATGGAGGACAAGGAAATGGCGGATGAACTGAATAAGCATTTTGTATCAGTCTTCACTGTGAAGGCACTAGCAGTATGCTGGAAGTTCCAGGAGTCAGGAGTTCATGAAGTGTGTAATGTTACCATTACTAGAGAGAGGGTTTTTGGGAAACTAAAAGGTCTGAAGGCAGATAAATCACATGGACCAGATGGTGTACACCCCAGAGTTTTGAAAGAGGTGGCTGAAAAGATTGTGGAGGCATTAGTAATGATCTTTCAAGAATCTCTAGATTCTGGAATGGTTCCGAAAGACTGGAAAAATGCAAATGTCACTCCACTCTTCAAGAAAGGACAGAGATAGAAGAAAGGAAACTACGGGCCAATTAGTCTGACCTTGGTGGTTGGGAAGATGTTGGAGTCGATTATTTTTTTTAATATTATTTATTTATTGAATTTTAGAAATTACAAGAATAAATGTAATAATGAAATGGTAAGAAAAGTGATATTAACCCTCCCCCCTCCCCTTAACCCTCCCCCCTTAATCCTTATCTAAAGAAAAAAAAAAGAAAGAAAGAAAAGAGAAGAAAGATTGCCTGGATATCTGAGGATCCCCACATGTTCCATGGAGTTCAAAATAATTTTGATATTTATTTTCACTTTCCCCAATTACTATAATTTTATCTTCAAAGGACCTATGTATCTAATCCTATCTTTCGTAAGTATGGTGACCAAATTTTCAAAAATATCTCATATTCATTTCTTAAATTATACGTAATTTTTTCAAATGGAATACAACTATGTATTTCATTATTCCAATGATCCATAGTTAAATTTAAATCAGATTTCCAAGTAACTGCAATAACTTTTTTGGCTACTGCCAAAGCAATTTTTATAATTTTTTTCTGATACTTATTCAATTTAAATTTCGTTATTGTCCCTTCAATGTCTCCTAATAAAAATAGCAATGGACTATGTGGAAGTTGTACTCCAATAATTTGTTCCAATAAAAATCTTAAATTAATCCAAAATGGTTGAATTTTAGAACAAGACCAAGTAGAATGTAAAAAAAGTACCAATTTCTTGTTTACATCGAAAACATTGGTCAGACATATTTGAATTTAATCTATTTATTTTCTGTGATGTTATATATAATTGATGTAAAAAATTATATTGTATTAATCTAAGTCAAACATTTATTGTATTTCTCATACTATCAGAACATAATCTTGACCAATTTTTTCCATCAATTTTAACATTCAGATCAGATTCCCATTTTTGTCTTGATTTATGAATTCCTAATTTAATTGTCTGCTTTTGAATCAAATTATACATACAAGATGTAAATTTTTTAATTTTTCCTTTCTGAATTAATATTTCTATTTCACTAGGTTTTGGTATCAACATTGTTTGTCCCAGTTTTTCTCGTAAATAAGCTTTTAATTGAAAATAACAGAAAAGAGTGTTATTTGATATTTTATATTTATTTTTTAATTGATCAAACGACATCAATATACCTCCTTCAAAACAGTCACCTATATATTTATTCCCCTTTTGAAACCAATTATGTAAAAGTTTATTATCCATTGTGAAAGGAATAAGCCTATTTTGAATTAAAGTCCTTTTTGCTAATAAAGATTTCTTTATCTCATCATCCATATTTACCTTATTCCATAAATCAATCAAATGTCTTAATATAGGAGATTCTTTTTTTTCCTGTATCCATTTGGATTCCCATTTATATATAAAATCTTCTGGTGTATTTTCTCCTATCTTATCTAGTTCTATTCTAATCCATGCCAGTTTTTCTTCATCAAAAAAAGACGCAATAAATCTAAGTTGATTTGCTTTATAATAATTCTTAAAGTTTGGAAGTTGTAACCCTCCTAAATCAAATTTACATGTCAATTTTTCCAATGATATTCTTGACATCTTTCCTTTCCAAAGAAATTTCCTTACATATTTATTCAGTTCTTGAAAAAACTTCTGAGGTAATTGTATTGGTAGAGTTTGAAATAAATATTGCAATCTAGGAAATATATTCATTTTTACAACATTAACTCTACCTATTAATGTTATTGGTAATATCATCCATTTATCAAGATCCTCTTTTATTGTTTTTAATAATGGCAAATAATTTTGTTTATATAGATTTTTTACATCATTATTAACTCTAATACCTAAATATTTTATCCCATTTATTGACCATCGAAATTGAGTTGCTAATCGGCATTGATTATAATTTCCATTGGTAAGGGGTAAAATTTCACTTTTATCCCAATTTACTTTATAACCCGATACTTCCCCATATTCTTCCAATCTAAAAGATAATCTTTGCAAAGATTGCAATGGGTTTGTTAAGTAAATCAAAACATCATCAGCAAATAAGTTAATCTTATATTCTTCTTGATTAACTCTAAAGCCCTCAATATCTGAACCTATTCTAATTAATTCAGCTAATGGTTCTATTGCCAATACAAATAAAGCAGGTGATAATGGGCAGCCTTGTCTAGTTGACCTTGTTAAACAAAATGGTGTTGAAATCTGACCATTTGTAACTACTTTAGCTTGAGGATTAGTATTTAGAATTTTAATCCATTGTATAAAAGATTTTCCTAATTCATATTTTTCCAATAACTTAAATAAAAAATCCCATTCCAATCTATCAAATGCTTTTTCTGCATCCAAAGCAACTGCCACACTCATTTCCTCTTTTTTGTGCCAAATGAATTATACTAATTAACCGGGTTATATTATCCATTGATTGTCTATTTTTAATAAAACCTGTTCGGTCCATATGTATTAATTTTGGTAAATATTTAGATATTCTATTAGATAAAATTTTTGCTATTATTTTATAATCTGTATTCAACAAAGAAATAGGCCTATATGATGCTGGTTTTAAAGGATCTCTATCTTTTTTTGGCAGTACAGTTATGATCGCTGTTAAAAAAGATTGTGGGAGTTTATGCATTCTTTCCACTTGATATATTAATTCCATAAAAGGAGGAATTAATAAATCTTTAAATTTTTTATAAAACTCAGGAGGAAAACCATCTTCTCCTGGAGATTTATTACTGTGAACTGATCCTAAAGCTTCTTCAACCTCTTTTAATGTAAAAGACATATCTAATCCTTTCTGTTCTTCAAAATTTAATTTTGGAAGGGTTATTTGTGATAAAAATTTATCTTATCTCAGTAATCTTATTTTTTGATTCTGATTGATATAGTTCAGTATAAAAATTTTTTAAAGTTTCATTAATTTCTGAAGGCTTATAAGTAACCTTATTTACACTTGTTCTAATTGCATTTATTGTTTTAGAAACCTGTTCTGTTTTCAACTGCCACGCAAGAATTTTATGTGATCTTTCACCTAGTTCATAATATTTCTGTTTAGTTCTCATAATTACTTTTTCTGTACGATATGTCTGAAGTGTATTATATTGTAATTTTTTGTTAACAAGTTGTCTTCGTTTTTCTTCTGTCATGTGTCTTTGAGATTCTTTTTCTAACTTTATATCTTTTTCCAACTGATCTATTTCTGCTGCGTATTCCTTCTTGATTTTAGATGTATAACTTATAATCTGACCCCTTAAATATGCTTTCATCGCTTCCCATAATACAATTTTATCCTCTACTGAATGTAAATTTGTATCCAAAAAAAAAACTGAATTTGTTTTTTCATAAAATCACAAAAATCTTGACGTTTTAATAAAATTGAATTAAATCTCCATCTATAAATCGATTCCTCCTTATCCATCATTATCATTGTCAATATCAAGGGAGAATGATCTGACAATATTCTTGCTTTATATTCCACACTTTTCACTCTATCTTGAATATTTTTTGATAATAAAAAAAATCAATCCTTGAATAAGTTTTATGTCTATTTGAATAAAATGAATAATCTCTCTCTCTTGGATTCATTTTTCTCCATATATCAATCAGGTTTAATTCTTTCATTAATGATAAAGTTAATTTTGTTACTTTTGATTTTGTAGCAACTTTAGTTGACCTATCCAAAACTGGATCCAAACAAAAATTAAAATCTCCACCTATTAATATTTTATCATGTGCATCAGCCAATTTCAAAAAGACTTCTTGTATAAATTTTGTATCATTTTCATTTGGTGCATAAATATTCATAAAAGTCCATAATTCTGAAAAAATTTGACAATGTATAATTACATATCTCCCCCAGAATCAATTATTACATTTTGTATTTTAATGAGTCGATTATTAAGGATGAGGTCTCAGGGTACTTGGAGCCACATGATAAAATAGGCTGTAGTCAGCATGATTTCCTCAAGGGAAAATCTGCCTGAGAAAATTGTTGGAATTCTTTGAAGAAATAACGAGTAGGATTGACAAAGGGAAATCAGTTGATGTTGTTGTCTTGGATTTTCAGAAGGCCTCTGACAAGGTGCCACACAAGAGGCTGCTTAACAAGCTACGAGCCCGTGGTATTACACGCAAGATTTTAGCATGGATAAAGCAGTGGTTGATCAGCAGGAGGCAGAGTGGGAATAAAGGGAGACTTTCCTGGTTGGCTGCCAGTGACTAGTGATGTTCCACGGGGGTTGATGTTGGGATCACTTCTTTTTACATTATATGTCAATGATTTGGATGGCGATACTGGTAGGTAGAGAGGCAGGTAGTTGTGAAGAGGTAGAGAGGCTACAGAAAGATTTAGACACAGGAGGATGAGCAAAGAAACGGCAGATGGAATACAGTGTCGGAAAATGTATGGTCATGCATGTTGGCAAAAGAAATAAAAGGGTTGACTATTTTCTAAATGGAGAGAAAATACAAAAAAGTGAGGCATGAAGAGACTTAGGAGTTATTGTGCAGGATTTCCTAAAGGTTAATTTGCAGGTTGAGTCTGTGGTGAGGAAAGCAAATGCAATGTTAGCATTCATTTCAAGAATGTGCTGAAACGGGAGAGGGTTTTGAGGGAGGCTCAAGAAAATTATTCCAGGAGTGAATGGATTGTCATACGAAGTGTGTTTGATGGCTCTGGGCTTGTACTCACGAGAATTCAGAAGAATGAGGGGTGTTCTCTTTGAAAACTATTAAATGGTGAAGGCCTTGACAGTGAGGATGTTTCCTATGGTGTGAGAGTCTAAGACTAGAGGGGACAATCTCAGAATAGTGGGATGTCCTCTTCGAACAGAGATGAGGAGGAATTGCTGTAGCCAGAGAACGGTGAATCTGTGAAATTCTTTGCCAAAGACAGCTGTGGAGGCTGTCTTTATGTATACTTAGGGCAGAATTTAACAGATTGGTCAGGGCATAAAGTAATACACCTGCCCTTACACTTCCTCCCTCACCACCATTCAGGGCCCCAGACAGTCCTTCCAGGTGAGGCGACACTTCACCTGTGAGTCAGATGGTGTGGTATACTGCGTCCGGTGCTCCCGGTGTGGCCTTTTATATATTGGTGAGACCCGACACAGACTGGGAGACCGTTTTGCTGAACACCTACGCTCGCTCCGCCAGAAAAAGCAGGATCTCCCAGTGGCCACACATTTTAATTCCACGTCCCATTCCCATTCTGATATGTCTATCCATGGCCTCCTCTACTGTCAAAATCAATCCAAACTCAGGTTGGAGGAACAACACCTTATATACCGGCTGGGTAGCCTCCAACCTGATGGAATGAACATTGACTTCTCTAACTTCTGTTAATGCCCCTCCTCCCCTTCTTACCCCATCCCTGACATATTTTGTTTATTTTCTCTCTCTCTCTCTGCCCATCACTCTGCCTGTTCTCCATCTCCCTCTGGTGCTTCACCCCCTCCCCCTTTCTTTCTCCCGAGGCCTCCCGTCCCATGATCCTTTCCCTTCTCCTGCTCTGTATCACTTTCGCCAATCACCTTTCCAGCTGTTAGCTTCATCCCACCCCCTCCGGTCTTCTCCTATCATTTCGCATTTCCCCCTCCCCCCACTACTTTGAAGTCTCTTACTATCTTTCTCGGCCCAAAATGTCGACAGTGCTTCGCCTTATAGATGCTGCCTGGCCTGCTGTGTTCCACCAGCATATTGTGTGTGTTGTTTGAATTTCCAGCATCTGCAGATTTCCTCATGTTGTACTAATGGTAAGACTCTTGGCAGTGTGGAGGATCAGAGGAATCAGAGGGTCTGAGTCATAGGACACTCAAAGTTGCTTCGCAGGTTGACTCTGTGGTTAAGAAGGCATAAATTGCATTGGTCTTCATCAGGTCCAGATAAGAATTTAATTGATACAATTTTTACTCTGAAACCTTTTCATAATGGATCTATTTCTAATATTTTTAGTATGTTGTTGGCAATGAGAAACATTCCGTTAGACAAAATTAAAAATCTCTGGCAAAAAGACCTACAGATTTCAATTGACGAGGATACTTGGAATGAAATTTTTTAAACTTGTTCACGTCTCTTCGTTATGTGTGCATCACTCTCTTCTTACAATTTAAAGTGATTCATAGAGCCTATATGACTAAAGATAAGCTCTCTCGTTTTTACTCAGATTTTTCTCCATACTGTAATATGTGTAATGTCGAAGAGGCCTCTCTAATTAATATGTCTTGGTCCTGCCAACGGCTTGATAGATTTTGGAAAGAAGTATTTCAAACTTTCTCGGAGCTTTTTAAAGTAAACTTTAAACCCAACCCTCTGACTGCCATGTTTGGCATTATTGGAGGAAATGATTTTACTCTTAAGCTGAATGATCTGCATATTTTGGCTTTTATTTCTCTTTTAGCCAGAAGAGTTTTGTTGCTTAAATGGAAAGATGCTGCTCCGCCTACTCATGCCCATTGGTTGATTAATGTTATGTCATGTTTAAATTTAGAGAAGATTAAGTGTTCTATTTCTATACCTAGACAAGGTTTTTTCCACATTATGGGGACCTTATTGGAACTACTTTCACAATCTTCGACTTGTTCCGCAATAATGATGACAACTATATGTTTGAATTTACGACTATATGTCCAAGATTATTTTTTCTTTTCTTTTATCCAAACAGCTGTTTTTTTCTCTTTTGTTTTTTTTGTTATGGGGTTTTGATTTCGCTTTAGATTAGAATACACCTTTTCAATATTGTGGTTAACTTATAATACATAGATATGGGCCATGTTTCTGTTTCCAGAATATCATAATGTATTTTGTATTTGTTTATGCAAGTAATTAATAAAAATATTGAAAAAAGGAGAAAGGGTGCAGAGGAGATTTACAAGGATGTTCCTGGATTGGGGAGCCTGCCTTACGAGAACAGGTTGAATGAACTTGCCTTTTCTCGAAAAGGCCAAGTTCATTCAATCTATTCTCGTTGAAGTGACGGAGGATGAAAGGTGACCTGATAGAGGCATACAAGGTAATGAGAGGCATTGATCACGTGGATAGTCAGAGGCTTTTTCCCAGGGCTGAAATGGCTAACATAACCAAGTAGAGACGATGCAATATTAGATCTTCTATTAGGAAATGAGTTAGGACAGGTGACGGAAGTGTGTGTTGGGGAACACTTTGGTTCCAGTGATCATAACACCATTAGTTTCAACTTGATCATGGATAAAGATAGATCTGGTCCTCGGGTTGAGGTTCTAAACTGGGAAAAAGGCCAAATTTGAAGAAATGTGAAAGGATCTAAAAAGCATGGATTAGGACAGGTTGTTCTCTGGCAAGGATGTCTTGGTAAGTTGGAGGCCTTCAAAGGAGAAATTTTGAGACTGCACAGTTTGTATGTTCCTGTCAGGATTAAGGGCAAAGTGAGTAAGAATAAGGATCCTCGGTTCCCTAGGGATACTGGAACTCTGATAAAGAAGAAGAGAGAGATGTATGACATGTATAGGAAACAGGGAGCAAATATGGTACTTGAGGAGTATAAAAATGCAAAAAAAACTTAAAGAAATCAGGAGGGCTGAAAGAAGACAAGAGGTAGCTTTGGCAGTCAAGGTGAAGGATAATCCAAAGAGTTTCTACAGGTATATTAACAGCAAAAGGATAGTAAGGGATAAAATTGACCCTCTTGAAGATCAGAGTGGTTGGCTATGTATGGAACCAAAAGAATTGGGGGAGATATTAAATGAGTTTTTTGTGTCTGTATTTACTAAGGAAAATGGCATGGAGTCAATGAAAATGAGGCAAATGAGTAGTGAGGTCATGGAACCTATATAGATTGAAGAGGAGGAGGTGCTTGCTATCTTGAGGCAAATCAGAGTAGATAAATCCCCAGGACCTGACAGGGTATTCCCTCGGACCTTGAAGGAGACTAGTGTTGAAATTGCAGGGGCCCTGGTAGATATATTTAAAATGTCGGTAGCCGGGGTGAGGTGCCCTAAGGACTGGAGGATAGCTCATATTATTCCGTTGTTTAAAAAAGGCTCAAAAAGTAATCCGGGAAATTATAGGCTGGTAAATCTGATGTATGTAGTAAATTATTGGAAAGAGTACTAAGAGATAGGATCTACATGTATTTGGATAGACAGGGACTTATTAGGGAGAGTCAACACAGCTTTGTGCATGGTAGGTCATGTTTAACAAATCTATTAGAGTTTTTTGAGGAGGTTACCAGAAAAGTGGATGAAGGGAAGGCAGTGGATGTTGTCTACATGGACTTCAGTAAGGCCTTTGACAAGGGAGGTTAGTTAGGAAGATTCAGTCGCTAGGTATACATGGTGAGATAGTAAATTGGATTTGACATTGGCTCAATGGGAGAAGTCAGAGAGTGGTAGTGGAGGATTGCTTCTCTGAGTAGAAGCCTGTGACTAGTGGTGTGCCATAGGGATCAGTGCTGGGTCCATTGTTATTTGTCATCTATATCAATGATCTGGATGATAATGTGGTAAATTGGATCAGCAAATTTGCTGATGATACAAAGATTGGAGGTGTAGTGGGCAGTGAGGAAGGTTTTCAAAGCTTGCAGAGGGATTTGGACCAGCTGGAAAAATGGGCTGAAAAATGGCAGATGGAGTTTAATACAGACAAGTGTGCGGTATTGCACTTTTGAAGGACAAATCAAGGTAGAACATACAAGGTAAATGGTAGGACACTGAGGAGTGCAGTAGAACAGAGGGATCTAGGAATACAGATTTAAAAAATTCCCTAAAAGTGGCGCCACAGGTAGATAGGGTCGTAAAGAGAGCTTTTGGTACATTGGCCTTTGATTTATAAAGTATTGAGTGTAAGAGTTGGAATGTTATGGTGAGGTTGAATAAGGCATTGGTGAGACCAAATTTGGAATATTGTGTACAGTTTTGGTCACCGAATTACAGGAAGGATATTAATAAGGTTGAAAGAGTGCAGAGAAGGTTTACAAGGATGTTGCCAGGACTTGAGAAACTGAGTTACAGAGAAAGGTTGAATAGGTTAGGACTTTATTCCCTGGAGCGTAGAAGAATGAGGGGAGACTTGATAGAGGTATATAAAATTATGATGGGTATAGATAGAATGAATGCAAGCAGGCTTTTTCCACTAAGGCTAGAGGAGAAAAAAAACCCAGAGGACATAGTTTAAGGGTGAAGGGGGAAAAGTTTAAAGGGAACATTTGGGGGGGGGGGGCTTCTTCACACAGAGAGTGGAGGGAGTGTGGAATGAGCTGTCAGATGAAGTTGTAAATGCGGGCTCACTTTGGCCCAGGTGCAGGTCAGTGGGACTAGGCAGAAAAATGGTTCCGCACAGCCAAGAAGGGTCAAAGGGCCTGTTTCTGCGCTGTAATGTTCTATGGTTCTATGAGAGGGCACATTTTTAAGGTGCTTGGAAGTAGATACAGAGAAGGTGTCAGGGGCGGTTTTTTTTACACAGAGGGTGGTGAGTGCGTGGAATGGGCTGCCGGCAAAGGTGGTGGAGGCGGATACAATAGGGTCCTTTAAGACACTCCTGGACAAGTACATGGAGCTTAGAAAAATAGAGGGCTATGGGTAACCCTTGCTAATTTCTAGAATAAGGACATGTTCAGCACAACATTGTGGGCTGAAAGGCCTGTATTGTGTTGTAGGTTTTCCATGTTTCTATGTTTCTAGAAGCAGATGCACTGCTTTAAGCACATGCACCCGTAACCTTCCATCCTTCTAAATGATATTGGGGTGAGAAAAAGTGTTGCCAGATCTTTCTGTTCACTTAACATTCTTGCCCCTAGATGAGGAAGGGTTGGGACTGGCTTTATCTGCCTCTTGTACCATTAACTCTACATGGTATGTCTCATAATACTATTTTGTTTCATAATTCTACATATTGTGTTTCATAGATAGTACTTGCACTGTCACAAAGCAACATATTTCACACCATGTCAGTGATAATAAACCTGATACTGATTCACTTAATATGATCAAAGCCCAAAGGTCAATCGGAACACTGGGAGTCGAGGCCTGATGACCGATGCCTGGAGCCTGTATTCTGCAGTTTGGAGGCTCAGAGGCCTAGCCTGGGCTTGGAGGTATGTCCATGTGTGAGGGTGGGGGGAAGAAAGGAAAGGGAATTGTTTTGCTGCTTCTTGTGTTCTGTTTTGGTGTACTCTGTGTTGTTCTGATCAAAACAATGGGCACGCTATGTTGGTGCCAGAATGTGAGGCAGGCTGCCTCCAGCACCACCCTTACTTGTGTTGGTTGTTCATTGTAACTTTGGTGTATACGCGTTAAATCAGTGGAGCTGCTTGTAAAGACACTGCTTCACACCAGAGACCTGAGTCCGAACCTGATCTCTACTGCTGTCAGGGTGGAATTTGCATATTCTCTCTGTGTCCATGCAGTACTTCCTCCAGGTTCTCTGTTTCCTCCCACATCCCAAAGATGTGTTGCTATGTTGATTGGTCACTGTAACTCGCCTCTATACTGTGTAGATAAGTGGTATGAAAGAGCATAATTTTAAGTTATTTGGAAGAAATTTGAGGGACTATCAGGTAGGTGCTTTTTTCTAAACAGAGAGCGGTGGGTGTTTGGAATGCACTGCAGGGGATGGTGGTGGTAGAGGCAGATAATTAGGGACATTTAAGAAATCCTTAGAACAGTACAGAATTTTTAACCTGCTCCAAGATCAATTTAATGCTTCCCTTATGCATAGCCCATCACTTTTCTTTCATCCATGTGCCTATCTTTGTACGAATCTGGGGGGGGGGGGGGGGTTAATGAGAATGCATGGTGTAAAACAAAATGGGATTAATGTAGGATTACTGCAAAGGGGTGGTTGGTGGTCAGAATGGACTCTGTGGGGCAAAGGGCCTCTTTCAGTGCTCTACAGCTCCAGTAATGTCTGGCATTGGGAGCAGAAACCTGAGGTTTAAAAAAAAACTTTGCCATCAGTGAAATGACCTTGAGTGAATTGTCTGCCTACCTCTAAACACAAGAACATCTGATATTGTTCAACAAGTTCTCAGCGGAAGGGCACGTCAACATTGCCACGGCAAACCACTAATGAGGTAAATATAGGATGTGGTTGCCTACAACGGAAAATGATGCCGACCATCTTCTTGCACTCCAACCACAGGTTCCATTCAAAGGTGGGCGGGACGAGAACGTGCTAGAAACAAATGGCGCCGCGCAACTGAAGTGCACACTTATGCATCTGTCATGCCTGCAGGCTTAAAGGTCTGCTGCAGAGATGCAGTGAACCCTTCTTGCACCCACCCTCTGCTTAATATCTGAGTCTTTATTAAAAATACCATTATAAAAAAACTTCCACTTTATAATGCAGAAGGACCATAACTAAGAAAACCATAACCAAGAAAGGCAAATGCAATGCTAGCATTCATTTCAAGAGGACTAGAATATAAAAGCAAGGTTGTAATACTGAGGCTTTATAAAACATTCATCAGACTGCACTTGGGGTATTGTGAATAGTTTTGATCCCCTAACTTAGAAAGGATGTGCTAACATCGGTGAGGTTCGAAAAAGGTTCACAAGGTTTATTCCAGAAATGAAACAGTTACCATATGAGGAGCATTTGCTGGCTCTGGACCTGTACTCACTGGAGTTTAGAAGAATGAGGGAAAACTACTGGAAAGCTGTCGAATATTCAAACCCACAGGTGCTGTCTGACCTACTGAGTGTTTCCAGCAGTTTCTGATTTCCCACTGGCAGATTTTTCTGTTTTACAAAATATTATTTATCATGTTCTGATGGTCAGAAAGTTTCACTTTCCTCCTGAGTATTTCCATTAGTTTTTGTATTTACTTAATAGTTGCTGCCCATTAACATGATTACTTGTCTCTATCACCGTTGACTATGCTTCACAAGTGCAGTACTGGGGCATTCTACACTCATGAAAGACACAAGAGATGTACGTTATTTAAGTCACACATAAAAAATGCTAGAGGAATTCAAAAAGTCAGGCAGCATCTATGGAGGGGAATTAGCAGATGACATTTGGGTCGAGACCCATCCTGTTTGTTCCCCTACATGGATGCTGCCTGACTTGAAGAGTTCCTTCAGAATTTTGTGTGTTACTCAAGATATCTAGCATCTGCAGCATCTCTTCCCCTCACCAGCCCATCACCTCCCTCTGCATCCCCCCATCCTTCCCTTTCTTCCATGGTTCACCAACCTCCCATCAGATTTCTTCTTCTTCAGCCTACCTCTTCCACCTATCACTTCACAGCTTCTTACTTCATCTCCCCACCTACTTTCCCCCTCACCTGGTTTCACCTATCGTCTGCCAGCATGTACCCTTTCCCTCTCTCCCCACCTTCTTATTCAAGCTTCTTCTCCCTTCCTTTCCAGTCCTGATAAAGGATCTTGGCCTGAAACTTTGACTGTTTATTCTGCTCAATAGATGCTGTCTGAATTGGATGAATTCTTCCAGTATTTTGGTGCTCAAGGTTTTCATCATCTGCAGATTCTCTGGTATTTACGTTATCTAAGTGATCCCAGTTTGTAGTGTCTGAGATATGAGGATCTTATTACCCCTTGCAAGGCTTATTGAGAAAGTAAGGAAGCATGGGATCCAAGGGGACATTGCTTTGTGGATCCAGAACTGGCTTGCCCACAGAAGGCAAAGAGTGGTTGTAGACGGGTCATATTCTGCATGGAGGTCAGTGACCAGTGGTGTGCCTCAGGGATCTGTTCTGGGACCCTTACTCTTTGTGATTTTTATAAATGACCTGGAGAAGGAAGTGAAGGGATAAGTTAGTAATTTTTCTGGTGCCACAAAGGTTGGGGGTGTTGTGGATAGTGTGGAGGGCTGTCAGAGATTACAGCGGCACATTGATAGGACGCAAAACTGGACTGAGAAGTTGCTGATGGAGTTCAACCCAGATAAATGTGAGGTGGTTCATTTTGGTAGGTCAAATGTGATGGCAGAATATAGTATTAATGGTAAGACTCTTGGCAGTGTGGAGGATCAGAGGGATCTTGGGGTCCAAGTCCATAGGATGCTCAAAGCTGCTGCACAGGTTGACTCTGTGGTTAAGAAGGCATATGGTGCATTGGCCTTCATCAATCGTGGGATTGAGTTTAAGAGCTGAGAGTTAATGTTGCAGCTATATAGGACCCTGGTCAGACCCCACTTGGAGTACTGTGCTCAGTTCTGATCACCTCACTACAGGAAGGATGTGGAAACCATAGAAAGGGTGCAGAGGAGATTTACAAGGATGTTGCCTGGATTGGGGAGCATGCCTTTGAGAACAGGTTGAGTGAATTTGGCCTTTTCTCCTTGTAGTGACAGAGGATGAGAAGTGACCTGATAAAGGTGTACAAAATGATGACAGGCACTGATCGTGTGGATAGTCAGAGGCTTTTTCCCAGGGCTGAGATGGCTAGCACGAGAGGGCACACTTTTAAGGTGCTTGGAAGTAGGTACAGAGGAGATGTCAGGGGTAAGTTTTTTTTTACACAGAGAGGGGTGAGTGTATGGAATGGGCTGCTGGTGACGGTGGTGGAGGCAGAAACGATAGGGTCTTTTAAGAGGCTCCTGGATAGGTCCATGGAGCTTGGCAAAATAGAAGGCTATGGGTAACTCTAGGTAATTTCTAAAGTAAGGTTATGTTTGGCACAGCTTTGTGGGCCGAAGGGCCTGTATTGTGCTGTAGGTTTTCTGTTTCTATGAATGTATAATTCATGATTTGCAGAGGTTAGTATGTTGGTACATCTAGTAAAATGGAAAGCTTACAGAAGGTTATTATCTATAGCTAGGGGAACTGAATACAAAAGTACAGAGATTTTATTTTGGTTCAATGGTAATATCACATATGGAGGACTATGCACAGTTTTGGTATCCTTTCAATTAATATGTTGGAAGGCATTTAGAAAAGGTTCATTGGACTAATTCCTGTAATTATTTTTTTCGCTTGAGACTTTGAAAATCTTCTTCAAAAGAGTATGAATAATTTTAAGGCAGGGACAAAAAGGTGCTTGATTAATAAGGGGGCTGATTACTACAGGTTGTTGTGTATTTAATATTTCAATAATATTTGCTTAAGTGTGTGTGTGTGTGTGTGTGTGTGTGTGTGTGTGTGTGTGTGTGTGTGTGTGTGTGTGTGTGTGTGTGTGTGTGTGTGTGTGTGTGTGTGTGTGTGTGTGTGTGTGTGTGTGTGTGTGTGTATATTGATTAAGCTTCCAGATTGTTTAAATAATGAGTTATATTTGAAAAGACATTAATTGCATACATCATCACACTACCACATGATAAGTGCACATCTCATTTAAAGTAAAGTCAAACTAGACCTGTATTTTCAGACTCCCTGAAACTTCTTTTGAATTATTGTAGTGTTTTGAAGCAATAAAACATAACACTGGAGATGAGGTATTTTAAAATGAATCCAAAATAGCTGCTGACCTGTTAAAGCAGAACAAGATGCTCAAACTAAGAAGAAACAGCTTAGAACTGCCCAGTACGTGCAGAGACGGTCTTTGGAAGGGAAGACATGATCAACTACTGAAAACTGAAGAATTCAGGGTTCATAAAGAGTGAGTACCAGGTGATGTGATTAATTTTTTAAAAATCAGAAAAGGCTGGCTACAATTGCAAGACTGACAAGATTGATTACACAGCTGGTAATTAGCTTATGTATACTGAGCTACTGGAACAGTATTTTGAAGCAAATTGACTAGCCAATGGGAAGCAAGTGTTAATTTTGCTGAGTTCTTCAGGTTTAAAGGCATACAATTTGCTTCCAAGTTTGACTGCTCCAATCAAACCTGTATAAGTGAGCTTTACAGATATTATAAATGTAATGCAGGAAAACTTAAAACCAAAGCCATTGTTGATTACAAACATTTTAAGTTTCATGAGCAAAATCAAAATGCTCATTTCAGCATACATGGCTGAATTAAAGTGATTGTTTGAGCACTGTCAGCTTGATAATGGACTTAATGATACTCTAAGAGATCATATGGTTTCTGGAATCTTAAAAGAAAGAACAGCTCCTAACAGAATCAGAACTTGCATTCAAAAGAGCAAATGGAAACTGATGTTTCAGTGAAAATCCCAGACAGAGATGCACTAGAATCACAGTTAGGGATGAAAGTGAGTGTGAACAAAATTGCATCATCTCAACAGAAACCAGCCTGGCCGAACAAGCTGTATTACTGCTGTGGCAGGGGCTCACATACACCAAACAAATGCAAATTTAAAGGTGAAACTTGCAGAAAATGCAACAAAGTAGGTCACATACAAAGAGCATGTAAGGCAGATAAAAATAAATGGACAGCTTAGGGAAAAGAGAAAGATAAAAGTTCAAATGGCACTTTCAAAACCAGCATTAATCTGCATGCTGTAGATGAGATATCTGACAATGACGAAAATGACACAGGATTGTGCAGCCTTAAGATTTACACTGTGAAAATTAACAATGGACTAGTAATATGGCTTACACCAGAAGTGAATGACAAATTAATTAAAATTGAAATGGACACTGGCTCAACTGTTTTGACCATTCCATAAAATGACCATGCTGATCAGAAAAAGCATGAAAGTGACATAAGCACTGGTCTGATTACAACAGTTTTTACGGGCAACATATCTGAGAAAGTTTTTGATATGTTAATCAGGCAGTTACTTGTGAAATAGAGCTTGGTTTTAAACTGGAAGAAAATTCAAGGAGCTTCAGGAAAGTTGCAAGCATTTAGGTTTTGTGAGTATAAAGAACCAGAATCTACTCTGTGTGGACAAGATTATTGCATGAACTTCAAGCAGGAGACAAAAAAAAGCTGCTTGTAAAAGTAGATGCAAAGTCCAAACCCCAACTGGATGAATGGAAAGCTAAAAAAGAAAGGAGTCAATGGAGAGATGAAAACAAAGGCTTTGTCCAGTGATGTTGTGGATGCGGAAACCAAGAGGAGAGATCGGATCAGAAAGGGGGCAATAGAAGGATTAGTAAGCGAATACTCCAATGAACTAAAAGCATCTTCCCAAGATCAAGATGCACAAACTAGAGGAAGAAACAGGAAGGAGAAGGTGTCCAGAGTTGTCAGAACTACTTCTTGCAATCTCAGAATCAACTCCTACGACAACCATGGAGGAGGCCCCAAAATCTGAGATTGTTTTCACAGCCACAAGTCTCACCTGCCAGGCAGAGTGATCACCGTCAGGAAAGCCATTATCCCACAAGAGTAAGAAATCCTCCACAGTGATTATAGTGTACATAGTTAAATTGCATTCTGTGTTGAGTTGGAGTTTATAGCTAAGCAGGGAGGATTGTTTTCTATTTAATATTTCAATAATATTTGAGTAATCTTGTATATAAAATGGTTGATTAAGCTTTCCTGTTTGTTTTAATCATGGGATATATGTAAAAATACATTAATTGCATACATTATCACTCTACCATGTGATACGTGTATGCCTCACTTAAAGTAAACTTGAACTACACACATAGTTTTGGACTTCCCCAAATTTCTTGTGAATTAATTTAATGTTTTTAAGTTACAAAACAACATGGGTCGACACGAATGTAGACTTGAAGTACCAGTAAATTCAGCCAAAATTTTATGTGGAGGTAAACCATGCTAGAGGGGCTAAGTGGCCTACTCATGCACTAACTTCTGTGTCGAATCTACACCGTAGGTATGGCATAGCCACATACCCTATACCATAGCCTGACGCGCACCTCCCCAAAAATGTAACTACGCGTCACGGCGCAGCGCCGCAGACCGCAACAACTGTGATTAGTCCTCTTGGTAGCATCGCGAGAAGAACGCGAGTTGGAAAATGGACCAAATCGTCAAATCTACCTGCCGACATCCGAAAATATTTGAAATGCATTTCTTCGTTCATGTCTCTCAGTGGCTGGACGAGCACAAAAAATTCACCCTCCTTCTGCCTCAATCCGTTCAATGGTCGTACACACCATCTCCTCCAACATCTTCTCTCTTTTCTGCGTTGCAGTAATTTCAATAAAAGTAACTCTTGTCCAACATTTATTAGCTCCAACTCCAACATGATGCGCTCAGTTTCAGTCGCCATTGTTTGAAGTACACAGAGAAACTCAACACGGTGGCATAGAAACCCCACCGCCAACTAGCGTTTTGGCGGTGAATTGCAGAGTAACGCAAACACACCAACACAGGTATAAATGCTCACAATGGCGTAGGCCACTTGCATAGCCTACGGTGTACAGTCTACGCAGAAGTATAAATCAGCCTTAATTTGCATGTTAGTAAGTCTAACTTTACTTACTTGAAACTCTAACTGAAAATGTGAAAGGAGTTCATAGTAACTCAATACTAAATACGCAAAACAAAATAGTCACTTCTATTCTTTTGGAAAAGATAATTCTTTTGATACTTAGAAAGTCCATCTATTTCCAAGGAGATACATTCCTTCACATGCAGAATAAAGATAGCAAGAGGCTCCCAACAGTACACACCAATGAACTGGGCCAGACACAGGGTCCCAATCAATTCATTCTGGAATTCACTCCCCGGATGCCACATGGATGTAGGAAGTCCAGATGAAGGATCTCAACCCAAAATTTTGACCGTCATTTCCCTCCAATGATGCCGCCTGATCCACTTAGTTCCTCCAGCACTTTGTATGTTACTCCAGATTCCAGCATCTACAGTTTCTTCTATCTAAATATAAAAATTAGAAAGTGGATGAAAGTTCTACAGATACAAAGTGTTATACTGTCCAAAGCAGGACATTCAGTCCATTGGCGCCGATTAATTTTCTGAGGGTTTCCTATAAGTCCCAGAACCACAGTTCTTTGTCCAAGCCTTGCAATTCCTTTGGACCTGGATTTATTTTTTCTCAACCATAAAATATATGAAAACTTTTCCGAAGCTTCTATTCACTATTTAAATAATGAAGCTAGGTTTAACTAACAAATTAAAGATTAGCTTTATTTGTCACATGTACATTGAAACATCAAAACATACAGTGAAATCTGTTTGTAGCAGCAAATTTTAATCAAAACAATTGCTGCTGTTGGCAAACCCACGGATTTGTTATACTTGCATGATGCACCCTCAGCCCCAATAATGACCCTTCCAAAGTTGAAGTATTTGATCCTTTATTATCAATAGCTCACATACAGCTTTGAAGTGATGAAACTTAAGCATACCCAAGTGTAAGTTAAGCATATATGAGCAGTCAAGCAAAGGGTACATCAGTCCCAGCCCAAAACTGCCACAAACAAAGCATGAGTATATAACTTATTTCCTTCGCTTTTACCACGTCCCCCACTCATGTGACTAGTTATCAGAATAAGCGCGCAATGCAGAATATAATGCAGATAAAGTACAAATACACGGCTCCTACATTCCAGCCCTCTAACCATTATACTATGTTAATTACAACTACATGCTACCAAGACACACGAGACATGAAATCTCAACATTTACACAAATATCCTCTTTCTGGTAAGCAGACTATGATGTATTGTGACAAACCACATTGTTCCTCCTGACTGCATTCAGGAAAATATGTTTTGAATTCCTGCTGCATAAGCTGAAATTGAAGTTCCATTAACTGTCAGCTCTGGCCAAGTGTAGTCTCTTCTACCAACATGGTCTTCTTTAAATAACAGTCCAACACAGAAATGTTTTGATGGCACAGGGTCCATCCTTAACACTGCAAGTCACTTGCAACATCTCCAGTGCCTGAGACATATTCATCCCTAACAACAGCTCAATTTCCAGCAAATGCACGAGACCATTCCTGAAGATCCGCCTGATGAGGAATATTCCCCCTTGTGTACATCCTATAGATGTTCGGCGCTTCACAATAGTTTCACTATCTAAGCCAGTCACAATCCCAAAACAATGTGCTACTCACAACCTTCTCTTGACCCACGGTGTGTAAGAGAACGTGTGTTCTTTTTCCTGTCAGGTTAAGCTTATTCATGAGGCTCTCCATGCAGAACACTGCTGTACTTCCTTGATCTAGGAAAGCATAAGTAACCGTTGTCTGCTTTTCTTTTTAGACTTTATCTGAACGGGAATTATGGGAAGTTTACAATCATGATCACCAGTCCATGTAAGGCCATTAGATACCAGGCTAATGTGCTGTGTTTGATTCATTCATGGCTTGTTTCAGATCTGCATCCTTTTCTTCAGAGTGAATATGAAGTCTGGTGGGAAGCTCGCCACTGCGTACCTTGCATGAAAGAGGCTTCCTGCATCCTTGCTGAAGTGTCCCATACACAGACAACCAAAGCAGATACCATTTCCTTTTAGGAAGGCAATCTTCTTGTTATAACATTTTTCTCCAACTGAGAGCACAAATCCAAAGTTTGTTCACCCTAGCAGAACAAATAAACCCTTTCATTAGTTCCAGGCTCAGTTTTAGCTTCAACATAGTCACATGCTTCTTTTGGCTTTAGAATGAATTTGTGATCCAGTTTTGTTCACACCTTTGCTTAATGCTGGTGGTGTAGCTTCATATACATTCCCAAACACTGAGTGTGTAGCAATCTATAATAGTCTTTCAATAAAATCAACAATGTCAGTGAAAGTAACCTTACAGTTGTGCCTTTCTTGTAGTTTATAGACCACTGATCTCTATTTTTCCTTAACTTTATTGGGCAATTTATTTACAATTATCCTCATATTAGCAGGCATGCTCAACTTATGCATGTACTGCATGTCTTCCATAACACTGCATCAGCCTCTAAGAAAAACATTGTAACCTTGAAGAGCTTTCACGTCTTCTGATTTGATATGTGGCCAATAAAGAGCCTTTTCCATGTAGGCCACAGCAATGTTACTGTAATAAAGCTTTAGCCCTTGGATATCCTTCCTCTGTGCCAGCTCGCTGGCAACTTTTGACAAGCTTTCTATTGTAACCTCCAGTAAACTGCTCAAAAAATAGAGGTGGTCACCATAATTTTCAGTCTTGGCTTCAGTGTTATTCTTGAAAGCCCTCGTAAATGAATGATACTTCAGTGGATGACCATTAAAGATTTGATTCTCTCTTTTAGGCAGAGTTGCAATGTGTTGTTATTGCATCACTTAACATTATTTCTTTTCACGTACTTATGACCTCCAGTGCAGCATTTAGACCTCTATCATCTGAAACATGTGTTACCATACTGTAAACTAATGTCCTCAGAAGCACACTGTGCTATTGGATATGGCATCAGTTCAGATTGAACTGAGAGTGAACACCCTGAACTACCCTCTGGGGTTCAAACTCATGGTTCATGGACATTTGCGGAACAAATGGATCCACATTGATGTGACTGTATTAATAAGCATATCAATGTTTATAAAGTTTTCAGTCCATTTATCTTGCTCAAAAATAGGTATTAAAGACAGTAGCAAGTTATGTTGCTTAGCAACATCTTCACAAAGAATTTTTAAATCATCCAAATGAGATTAGACTTGTGAAACATCTTGGTCTACATATAAATGGTTTCCAATTAACAATATTAAAATTTTAATCTTTTTATAGTCCTTTCAAAAGTTGTTGATTCTAGCTGCCAAAGCTTTCCCGTAAGTTTAACTTCTCTTAGTCTGGACTTCACAGGTACTGCTTCCAGCACGACTCATGTTGTTTTCCCAGTGTGCGAACCAGACTAAACAATGGCATTCAATTCAGATGTTGACAATGAAAGTATTTCAGCACTTCAACAGAACCAAGCTCCAAACCCTTATGTAAGGAACACACTATAGAGCTTACAGTCCCCCATTGGACAGGTAGCACAGAACATTCAAAACTGTGTTTCAAACCCAAACACACAGCATGAATCATCAAAAGGACATTACTTGCCACAAGCTGCTCCAGAATGTGCTGCTTCTAATTTCACAGACATGTCCGAATGCTGATGTTCATTTGGTGTAACTATCAAAATCTTTTGCCAACAGAACACAGCAGCCAATTCCAACCAAAACAATTGTATCTGCCAGCAACCCAACATGATGTACCCTCAGCTCCAATAACGACTGTTCCAAAATCAAAGATATGTATTTGATACTTTATTATCAATTAGCAAACATCCAATCTTGAAGCAATGAAACTTAAGCATACCCAAGCGTAACCCAAGTGTACCCAAGCATAACTGAGCTGTCAGCAAAAGATATGACATCCATTAATCCCCGGCCCCAAACTGCCATGAACAAAGCATGAATGCGTAACATATTCCATTCATTTTTACCCGCACTCCCTGCTCATGTGACTAGTTACCATAATAAATGTGCAACACAGAATACAATGTAGAGAACAGATGTATGGTTCTTGTGTCAATGACTAACACAGTCAGGGATGTGCTGGGAAGCCTGCAAGCGTCACCATGCTTCTGTCACCAACACAGCATGCCTACACCTCACTAACCTTAACCTGTATATCTTTGGAATGTGGGAGGAAAGCAGAGCACCTGGAGGAAACCCTCATGGTCATAGGGAGAATGTACAAACTCCTTACAGACAGTGGTGGGAATTGAACCCTGATCTTACAGCTGGTGAACTAAAGCGATATGCTAACCGCTATGCTACCATAGTAGCAGCGATGGACCAGGCTTGAGGGGCTGAGTAGCCCTACCATTTAACAAGATCCTGGTCAAACTGATGTAATAAGCAAAAAAACCTTTACATTGTTTAGCACAACACAGATAAAACACTGGAGAGACTTAGCAAGTCAGGCAGCATCTATGGAAATGAATAAACAGTTGATGTTTTGAGCCAAGACATTTCATCAGGACTATTATATTTTGCTTAGTTGGATGTTCTTCAGATCTAAATTGGCTATCCTTCTTTTACCCCAGGCTTCTAATAAGTAATAAAATATTCAAAGAAAACTACAAAAAAAAAATCCTTTTTCTCATCATGAGACTTCTATACTAACTACAATAGTTCTCAATTAATTGGGCCATTGGTTAATCGGGGTAGCCACTTATTTGGGCCAACTCTTAAAGAACAAAAACTAATCAAGAAAATCACCAGGATTCCCTTCATTTATCTGGGACTCCATGCCACTTAATTGGGGCAAGAGACTATTGCTGAAGAGGTTCTAAATAATGTCAGTCACATGCACATGGTGGCCATTAGACACTACAGTGTGCTTAGAGCAAACAATTTAAGTAGCATCAGTAATGCGTGTTTGTGTTCATGTTCAAAAGGCAGCGATTCTTGTCACTGATAGTTGGGGAGAAATAAGCAGTAAGACAAGTTAGAACTGTTTTGCTCACTGCAGTTTCAAGCATTCAGGCTTGGAGATGCCAGAAATGTATGAGAGTGAAAATGAAATGATTTCACTACTTCAACAAGTTAGGAACTATGATGGATTTAAAGGTATTGACAATCATATTGAATGTTACAATGAAAATGAAGACTTAGGGGTTGCAATCTTCGATAGCATTGTACGAAGGCAGTCCATTATTTGCAGCAGATAGCTACACTGATTTCGTTCATTTCGTACACAGGTGAATACCTCCATTGATATGTATTAGGAACTAATACACAGTTTTATAGTACTGTAGTACTATTGGTGGTGTTCTAACTAGTTCTGCATTTCATTTAAATACGTAATTTGCTACCCAGTCTGTCTTTTTTTTATACCTTTTTAACTATTTCCATTAAACTTCAGCTAAGTGGGACAACCTTTTAATTGGGCAAAAATCCTCTGTACATTCTTGAAGAATATCAATTGAGATATCCTATGAACTTTGCCGTTTCTACCTTTGAAAGTCAAATTCCCTCTGTTGAGCATAATAAATGCATAACACAGAATACAATGTAGATAGAGAACAGATGCGTGGTTCCTACACTGTTGCTTGCGTCAATGATTAACACAGTCAGGGATGTGCTGGGAAGCCTGCAAGTGTCACCATGCTTCTGTCACCAACATAGCATGCCTACACCTCACTAACCTTAATCTGTATATATTTGGAATGTGGGAGGAAAGCAGAGGACCTGGAGGTACTCTACCACATCTTGTTTCCCCCCAAAACAAGAACCTTCTATTGTGGAGTATTTCCTTTCAAAGAATAGTCTGTAGGATCTGACTGTAACCGCTGTAAAGCAACTGACCTATTTTCAGTACACAGTGTTAACTCTCATCAGAAACCAAAGATATTTGGTTTACCTTACAACACCATCCTCTACCTCAAACCCTTCTCTTACTAGTTTTGTGCATATTGTCTGGAAATGAAAGTGTATTGGCCTTGGATCATGCCCCTGGATTGCTATATTGTTGGAAGTCAGGTTTCCTGTAAATGTCGTCACCATTTGGCTGCTGAAAATTATTGAGAATTGAGAATTTTAAAAAAAAATTAGGTCAAATCAGCCTCCTACTAATTAAGTGGATAAGAAACAAGTAACAGTATCCTGGGCTGGACTTCTCTGTAGGTCACGCAGTGAAAGAAAAGACAATTATCTTGCAAAAAGAATAGGGCATTTTTTTCCTCCCCTATGCACAGTACATCCTTTATGTTGGGAACAAAGCAAGAAAGAGTAAAAGAAACTCTAGTGGTTTTGTGCCACAACCGTAAACCCACTGCCCTCACATCTCAGCAGCACCGCCGTTGAAATGGGCACATCAGAAGGAGAGATGACTTTGCACAACTCGAGAAATTCTGATGCAGGGGATGGATGCAATGCAATCCTGAAAATATTGGATGCACGTTGAAAGAGGGAAACTGGAGAATGTCGGAGGCAAAAATGCAGTTCTGTGGTAATAGAGTGGTGTGGTGAAAGAGAAAGGGGGTGGTGTCAAAGAGGTTAATGCTAGGGAGAATGGTGTGGTGACAGGGTAGGTAATGGTAGAAAGGGTGATATGGTAACAGGGAGGTTTTAGTTATTGAGGGTAGTCAGGGAAGGTGGCCAAGGAAAGAGCATATAAGGTAGTAAAAGTGAGTGTGAAGTTTGAAGATTGGGGAGCTTTTAAAATCCAACAAAAGGCAACTAAAAAAGCTATAAGAAGGGAAAAGATTAAATATGAGGGCAGACGAGTCAATAATATAAAACAGGATACCAGAAGTTTTTTCACTTATATGAAGAGTAAAAGTGAGGTGACAGTTGATATTGTACCACCGGTAAATGATGCTGGTGATGTCATAACAGGGGACAAAGAAATGGCAGATGAACGTAACGGAAACTTTGCATCTGTCTACACTGTGGAAGACACTAGCAGTATGCCAGAGGTCGATTAATGTATGGGAGCAGGAGTGAGTGCCATTGCTATTACAAAGGGAAAAGTACTAGGCAACTCAAAGGTCTTAAGGTGGAAAAGTCACCTAGGTCAGATGGACTACATCCCAGAGTGCTAAGAGACATTGCTGAAGAGATAACAAATGCATTGGTCATGTTCTTTCAAGAATCACTCGATCTGTCAAAGTTTGTGGATGATACAAAGATATAGGGAGAGGGAGGTAGTGCTAAGGAAGCAATGTGATTGCAACAGGACTTAGATAAATTGGAAGACTCAAACATCAGAGGTGCAGAGACACTTGGGAGTCCTCGTGCAACACTCCCAGAAGGTTAATTTACAGGTTGAGTCTGTGGTAAAGAAGGCAAATACAATGTTGGCATTTATTTCGAGGGGAATAGAATATAAAAGCAAGGAGATAATGCTGAGCCTTTATAAGACACTGGTCAGGCCACACTTGTAGTATTATCAACAATTTTGGGCCCCATATCTCAGAAAGGATTTGTTGTCACTGGAGAGTGTCCAGAGGAGATTCACAAGGATGATTCTGCAAATGTAGTGTTAACTTATGAGGAGTGTTTGGCAGCTTTGGGCCGGTACTCTCTAGATTTTAGAAGAATGTAGGGGAATCTCAGTGAAACATACTGAATGTTGAAAGGTCTAGATAGGGTAGATGTAGAGAGGATGTTTCCTATGGTGGAGGTATCCAGAACTAGAGGTCACAGCCTCAAAATTGAGGGGTGACCATTTAGAACAGAGGTGAAGAGGAATTTTTTAGCCAGAGAGTAGTGAATCTGTGGAATGCTCTGCCGCAGACTGCAGTGGAGGTTATGTCCGTGGGTATATTTAAGGTGAAAGTTGATAGATTCACGATTGGTCAGGGCATTAGGGGATATGGCGAGAAGGTAGGTGTATGGGGTTGAGAGGGATCCAGGATCAGCCATGATGGAATGGCGGAGCAGACTCAATGGGCTGAATGACCTAATTCTGCTCCTATGTCTTATGGTGATGTAGTGGGGTGGGTGGTGTAATTTCAGGGAAGGTTATAGGAGAATAGGTGGTGACAGGGAGGGTCATGGTATCGAGGATGTTGTAGTAATGGTGAATGGTGGCAGAAGGTGTGGCGAGGTGATAGTGAGAATGGTGTGCTAACACAGTTGATGGTGACTGGTGATAGGGTGGATAGTGTGGTGACAGGGAGAGTGGCTGCTGCTGGTGATGAGAATGATGTGGTGACAGAAGAATTGCTGCTGGTGGAGCGAATGATGTGGTGACAGGGAGAGTGGCTTCTAGTGGGGAGGTGCATCTCTGTTTTAAATTGATACCCCTCTATCCTGAGGCTGTGCCCTCTTGTCCTAGACTCCCCCATTCCTTTCCACAACTACTCTGTCTAGGCCTTTCAACATTCAAAAGGTTTCAATGAAATCCCCACCCCCCAACCTTCTAAATTCCAGTGAGTACAGACCCAGAGCAATGAAATGTTACTCATATGATAACCTTTTCATTCCCAGAACCATCCTCGTGATCCTCCTCTGAACCCTCTCCCATGCCAGCACATCTTTTCTTTGGTGAGGTCCCCAAATCTGTTTACAATACTCAAAGTGAGGCCGGCCTCACCAGTATCTTATAAAGCCTCAGCATCACATCCCACCTCTTGTATTCAGGACCTCTTGAAGTGAATCCTAACCCTGTATTTGCCTTCCTCACCACCGACTCTACCTGGAAGTTAACATCTAGGGTGTTCTGCACAAAGTCCCTTTGCATCACAGATTTTTGGATTTTCTCCCCATTTAGAAAATAGTCTACACATTTATTTCTACTACCAAGTGCATGATCAACATTATATTTCATTTGCCACTCTCTTGCCAATTCTCCTAATCTGTCATCTATTACATCATCTAAATTATTGATATACAGCATAAAAAGCAGTCCCAACACTGACCCCTGCAGTACCCCACCAGTCCCTGGCAGCCAACAGAAAAGGATCATTTGCTGCCTCCTACCAATCAGCCAATGCTTTAACCATGCCAGTAACTTTCCTGTAATGCCATGGGCTCATCATTTGGTAAGCAGTTTCATGTGTGGCACCTTGTCAAAGGCCTTCTGAAAGTCCAAACATACAACATCCACTGCATCCCCTTTATCTATCCTACGTGTAATCTCCTCAAAGAATTCCAACGGGCTTGTCAGGCAAGATTTTCCCTCAAGGAAACCATGCTGACTGTCTTATCTTGTCCTGTGTCACCAAGTACTCTATAACCTCAATTGGCTCCAACATCTTCCCAACCACTGAGGTCAGGCTAACTGGTCTATAATTTCCTTTCTGCTGTCCTCCCCCTTTCTTAAAGAGTGGAGTAACATTTGCAATTTTCCAGTCCTCTGGCACCATGCTAGAGTCCAATGACTTTTGACAGATCATTACTAATGTCTCCATAATCTCTACCACTACATCTTTCAGAACCCTAGGTTGCAGTTCATCTGGTCCGGGTGATTTTTGTACACTTAGGTATTTCAGCTTTTTGAGCAGCTTCTCCCTTGTAATAGTAACTGCACTCACTTCTCTTCCCTCACACTCTTCAACATCTGACACACTGCCAGTGTCTTCCACAGAATAGAATGATGCAAAATACTTATTTAGTTCATCTGCTATCTCCTTGTCCTCCCATTATTGTTTGTCCAACCTCATTTTCTAGTGGTCTTATATCCACTCTCATCTGTCTTTTACTTTTACATACTTGGAAAAAAAAGATTTTACTATCCACTTTAATATAATTTGCTAGCTTTCATATTTCATCTTTTCTCTTCTGATGATTCTTTTAGTTGGTCTCTGTAGGTTTTTAAAAGCTTCCCAATCCTCTCTCTTCCCACTAATTTTTGCCTTGTTGTATGCCCTCTCTTTTGCTTTTACATTCGCTTTGACTTCCTTTGTCAGCCATCGTTGTACTATTTTGCCATTTGAGTATTTCTTCATTTTTGGAATACAGATGACCTGCACCTTCCTCATTTTTCCCAGAAACACATGGTATCTAAATTCCCTTTTCAGGACCTCTTTGCTTTTCCTTCCTATGTCATTGGTACCAATATGTACCAAGACATCTGGCTGCTCTCCCTCCCTCTCCAAAGTGTGGTGGACGCAATCCAAGACATCCCTGATCCTGGCAGCTGGGAAGCAACATACCATCCAGGTGTCCCATTTACGTCCACAGAATCTCTGTCTGTTCCTCTGACAACTGACCCCCATCACCACCAGTCCCCTCTTCTCTATCTTTCCCTTCTGCACCACAGACCCATGCTCAGTGCCAGTAACCCAATCTCCATGTCATTCCCACAACATTATCCAAAACAGTATACCTACTATTGAGGGGAATGGCCACGGGAGTGCTCTGTGCTAACTGCCCATTCACATTTCCATTTCTCCTGACAGTCACTCAGCTACTCGCCTCCTGCAACTTTGGGGTGACGACTTCCCTGTAACTCTGATCAATTATTTCCTCACTCTCTCATACAAGCCAAAGGTCATCCAACCGCTGCTCCAGATCCCTAATGTCTCCAAGGACTCCAAAATCCAGCAGGAAGTACACACAACAGCCACCTACTACCCTAGGTACAGTAAGAGGAAAGAAAGGAAACCTTAACAGAAGTTTACCCAGAGCCAATGCTTCTTTTAAGCCGAATCCTCCTTTGAGCCAAAGCCTGACTGGCCTGCTCCCAACAATGGCTGCCCTGCTTGTCCCTTCTGCCCTTTTAAACAAGCATCGCCCACCTGCAAGAAACCTCATGGCTTTGGCCTGCTCCTGCTACTGACTGGGCCATCGGAAAGAGCCTGAATGCCCATGAACTCTCCTTTAAAACAAGCGTTGCCGACCTTGTTTCAGTATCTATCACAGATATTCACATTATCCTTTCCTTTCCCCAGCATTATTTTCTCTTGCAGGATATTGCAATCTGGAGGAACACAAAAAGTACTGGAGGAACTGAGCGAGTCAAGCAGCATTTATGTAGAGAAACAATGAAGGGTCTTAAACTGAAACACTCCATAGATTCCTCCATAGATTCTGCTTGACCTGCTGAGTTTCTCCAGCACTTTGCATGTTACTCTTTATTTACAGATGCCACAGTAGTGTTACAGTTAGAACAATGTTTTACAGTACCAGCTATTAGATCCGGGTTCTATTGGCACCTCTGTCCATAAGGAGCTTGTATGTTCTCCCTACAAGTTGGTAAAATGGCAGAGTTTTTTTTTAAAAACAGAGTGGTGGGTGTGTGGAACATCCTGCCAGGGGTGGTGGCAGGGAGCTATATTAGGGACACCTAAGAGACTAATAGATAGGCACATAGGTGACTGAAAAATGCATGGCTCTGTAAAGGTTAGGTTGATCTTGGAGTGGGTTATAAGGTTGGTACAATATCAAGAGCTATAGGCACTGCACTGTGCTGTACCGTTCTATGTTCTACAGTACTGTGCAAAAGTCTTAGGCACTTGTTGAAAAAAATCTGTAAAGTGACGATACTTTCAAAAATAATTAAACAAAAAGTTTCTGAATATCAAAAAATTTATATAAAGAGCACTAACAGTAAAAACTAAATCAAGTCAATATTTGGTGTGACACCCTTTGCCTTTAAAACTGCATCAATTCTTTTAGATACACTGTTGTGCAGTGTTTTTTAAAAAAAATCAGCTGGTAGGTTGTTCCGAGCATCTTGGAGAACTTGCAACAGTTCTGCTGCAGACTTTGACCATCTCGTTTGCTTCTGCCTCTCCAGATAATCCCCGACAGCCTCGAAGAAGTTGAGATCAGAGCTCTGTGGAGGCCACTCCATCTGAAACCATATAAAAAAAAATCTAGTGTGCCTAAGACATTTGCACTGAGAGCCTGTTTCTTTTCAGTATCTCTCTCTAGGACTCTACTTCCAACAGTTTTTGTTTTAATATTGGAATTTTCAGTACTGATACTGCAAGCCTGAAATGTCTCAATCAAAAAAAAACCAACATTTTGATACTCACAGCTACAGTATTAAAACAAGAGAAAAAGACGGCTGAACCATCATAAAGATAAATATCATCTTTTCCCTGAGCAGCTTGTGTAACAGATGGATAGCGATCTGAACTATTAGTAAGAACAAAAATATGAGTGTGGGTTGAGGTATATGAGTAAAAAGGAGAAAGGCTGCTAATTTGCATACACCTTTCCAAGTTAACATAACGAGGTTCACAAGATAGTGATGGAACGGTACTATCCGTTTGAAAGAGAAGTCACAAATAGCCTGTCTGGCATCTTTATTTCACAACCCCTGGGTAATTCTCCAGCACTTACAAGATCATATTTCTGCCTAGCATTGTAATTATTAACTTCTCAGTGAATATTTCTGTTGCTGTGTACTAGAGTTGACCAAAGCCCATAGCCCGGGGCCAGGTGTAATTCCCAACCTTGGCAATCTGAGCTTTGAGGCTTAGTCAGGGTCCTACATGTATTGATACTTCTTCATCACTAGTTAGTCTACGTAGCATCCGTGCCAGGGACGTCAGACTCAAAACCTCAGAAACTGTTACTTTCTCCAAAAGCCTGATCAAGCAGTAAGCCTGATCAACACCTCCACCCACCAATCCACATCCACAACCACCACTACTTTAACATTTCTTTATTTACAGACACTCCTGTGCCTAGCATCACATTAAAGACATATAATCTATGTATATAAGCTATCTTATGATTTTTATTTATTGTGTTTTTTATCATTGTTTTCTTTATCTTATTGTGCTTTTTTGTGCTGCATCGGATCAAGACTAACAATTATTTTATTCTCTTTTACACTTGTGTACAGGAAATGACATCCATCTTCAATCTACTTCCACAATGAGGCCATTCTCAGGTTGGAGGAGCAACACCTCACATTCCAACCTGATAGCATGAAAATCAAATTCTCTTAACTTCCAGCAATTTCTCCTTCTCCCCTTCTCTTTTTATTCCCATTCCCCATTCTGGCTTCCCTCTTACCTTTCTCTTCTCATCACCTGGCCATCACTTCCCTCTGGTGTCCTCCTTCCCTTTCTCTCATGGTCCACTCTCCTCGCCTATCAGATTTGATCTTCTTCCACCCTTTACCTCTTCCACCTATCACCTCCCAACTTCTCACTTCATTTCTCCCTCCCCTACCCAACTACCTTCCCCTCACCTATCACCTGCCATCTTGCACCTCCTCCCCCACCTCCTTATTGTGGTTTCTTTCCTGTTCTTTTCCAAACCCAATGAAGGGTCTTGGCCTGAAATAATGACAGTTTATTCCTCTCCATAGATGCTGCCCGACCTGCTAAGTTCCTCCAGCATTTTGTCTGTGTTGTTCTCGTTACATGCTAGAGTAAAGATATCATTGAATTGGAGAGTGTGCGAATAGGATGTTACCAGGGCTTGGGTTATAAGAGCCTAGGTAGGCTACAACTATTTTCCTAAAGCATAAGTGACCTTTACAGATGCTTTAAAAATCAGGAGGAGCACAGATAAGCAGAATTGCCAAAGTCTTTTCCTCAGATGGAGAATTCAAAACTGGAAGGTGCTTTAAGGCGAGAAGTGAAGTATTTACAAAGGGCCTGAGGAGCTAATTTTTCCGCACAGAGGTTGGTGACCATATGAAACATGCTGCCAGAGACAGGTATGATTATGACATTTATACAGTTATATAGATATTAAAGTCTTAGTAGGATATGAGCCAAATGGGATGAACTCAGGCAACTTTGTTGACGTGGGTGAGGTGGACTGAACAGCCTTTTCCCCTGCTGTATAGCTCTGTGACACTATGGTCCTATTTGAACTATGGCCAGAGACTTTTTTTAAAACCAGAACACAAATGGCTAATACAAGATGGGATAATTTTAAGGTGATTGGAGGAAAGTATAGGGGGATATTGGAGATAAATTCTTTATACAGAGAGTGGTGAGTGCGTGCAGTGCCCTGCCAGGGGTGGTGGAAGGGATGGATACATTAGGGGGATTTATGAAATTCTTAGAGAGGTACATGGAAAAAATGGAGGGCTATGTAAGAGGAAATTACCTTAGAGTAGATTAAAAAGGTGGCACAAGATTGTTGGCTGAAGGGCCTGTACTGTGCTGTGTTCTACGTGGATCACCAGCACTCTACAGCACCAGCTGTAATATTGGATTACAATTCCTACAGCTGTCTGTAAGGAGTTTGTACATTCTCCCTGTGGGTTTCCTCTGAACGCTCCGGTTTCTTCCCACATTCCAAAGACATACGAGTTAACATCAGTAAGCTGTGGGCACCAGAAGCATGGTGGAGTGCCCCAGTACACCTCAGACTGTGTTGGATGTTGCATTTCACTGCATGTTATTAAATGCAATTATCAGCACCATCATCTGTTTGTGAATGGTTTCTGCTCCAACTGTTCTACCACTGGGGACAGTAATACAGCTAAATCCTAAACATCTCCAATTAACTCTCTCAGAAAACCAACATATTGATGAAACATTTGGTTACCTATCCTCACATGGATCAATGTCAATTTTTTTTAATAATATGTCTTGAGGCATTTAACTAGATTAAAGGATGCTGAGCAAATTCAAGCTGTTGTTGAATTGTTGGGTTCACAGGATAATTTAACATGCACAAGCTAATTAGATCAGGGGTTAACTTTAATTCTGACTTCTATGAAATACACCTTTATATCCCAGAAAGGCAAAAAGCTTGAAATTCGATTGCATGAACCAGTATAACTACTTTCTGAAACTATTTTTTCTCCTTTGGGGTTCTCATACTATCTCTCAAAAGCTGAGTCATGAAATTCCTGAGAGTTACCCAATATTTGATCAAATGTTCCAAAAACATGGGAAATATTAATTAATTTCTATCCATTTTATTAGGAATAAATGCAGATGCTACATTTCTGAACATAACAGAAATGAAAATGCCAAAACTCACTAAATTATGAAGTTGTGTTCTCAATTTTTCAACAATCAACATGAGCCCCCCCCACCCCCCACCATTCATGTGTTCCTTCACCCAATGGCAACTTTCTCAGCTGCTGCATTGTGACTGTCATGGAGGGAGTCTTTCACCAAATGGGAGAGTTCTAAGTTAAAAGACCATAAGATGTAGAAGCAGAATTAGACCATCAATTCTGCTCTATAATTCCTTAATGGCTGATTTATTATCCCTCTCAACTCCATTCTCCTGCCTTCTCCCCGTAACCTTCCACACCCTTTCAACCTCCACTTTAAATATAGATCTTGATTCTGGATCTAGTCCCTTGAATTGAATTGATTTCATTTCTTACATCCTTCTCATACATGAGGAGTAAAAATCTTTGCGTTATGTCTCCATCTGAATGTGCAATGTGCAAATTATAGTAATTTGTAATAAACAGTATGTACAGTAAGATAAACAACAGAACAGTCAATGTTGCTTAGAAATACAATTGTGTCAGTGTGGATTAATCAGTCTGATAGCCTGGTGGAAGAAGCTGTCCCGGAGCCTGTTGGTCCTGGCTTTAATGCAGCGGCACTGTCAGCTGGATGGCAGCAGCTGGAACAGTTTGTGGTTGGGGTGACTTGGGTCCCCGGTGATTCTTGGGGCTGTTTTTACACACCTGTCTTTGTAAATGTCTTGAATTGTGAGAAGTTCACATCCACAGATGCACTAGGATGTCCACACCACTCTCTGCAGAGTCCTGTGATTGAGGGAAGTACAGTTCCCACACCAGGCAGTGATGCGGCTAGTCAGGATGCTCTTAATTGTGCTTCTGTAGAAAGTCCTTAGAATTTGGGGACTCGTGCCGAATTTCAACCGTCTGAGGTGAAAGAGGCACTATTATGCTTTTTTCACTACACAGCCAGTATGTACAGACCAAGTGAGGTCCTCGGTGATGTGTATACCGAGGAACTTAAAGCTGTTCACCTTCTTAACCCCCGATCCATTGATGTCAATAGGGGTGAGTTGTGTAGTCTACAACCAGCTCCTTTGTTTTTGTGACATTGAGGGAGAGGTGCGTTCTTGACACCACTGTATCAGGGTGATGACCTCTTCTGTGTAGGCTGCCTCGTTATTACTTGAGATAAGGTCAATCAATATAATATCATCTGAAAACTAATTAGCAGATTAGAGTTGTGGGTGGCAACAATCATGGGTATAGGGAGTAAAGGAGGGGGTTTAAGATCAGCCTTGGGGGGCTCCTGTGTTGAGGGTCAGAGGGGCAGAGGAGAAGGTGCTCAACTTTACCATCTGCTGGCGATCTGACAGGGCAGAGTGAAGGCCAAGGTCTCTGAGCTTCTTGTCAAGCTGGATGGAATTATGGTGTTAAATGATGAACTGTAGTCCAAGAACAGCATTCTCACATAAGCATCCTTCTTCTCCAGATGTGTAAGGACAGTGTGTAGAGCTGTGGCTATTGCGTCATCTGTCGATCGGTTGTGTCGGTAGGCGAATTGTAGGGGGTCCAATGTGGGTGGTAGCATGCTGCAGATGTAATCCTTGACCAGCCTCTCAAAGCATTTGCTTATTAATGAGGTGAGTGCAACAGGACACCAGTCATTCAGACATGTTACCCTGGTCTTTTTAGGTACAAGGACAATGGTGGATGTTTTGAAGCAGGAGGACACTCTCCACTGGGAGAGGGAGAGATTAAAAATGTCTGTAAACACTCTTGCCAGTTGTGCCGCGCACACTCCGAGTACACGTCCTGGGACGCCGTCCGGTCCCGCAGCCTTGTGACCGTCCACTCGTAGGAAACACCTGGGTACTTCAGCCTCAGAGATGACCGAGATGCAGGTCATCAGCGGCTCTCTTCGGGGGCTCAGAGTTGGCGACATCGAACCGAGCATAAAAAAGATTTAGCTCGTCTGGGAGAGAGGCAGTGATGTTGGCAGCACCACTGCACTTAGCTTTTAAGTCTGTGATGGTGTGCAGACCTTGCCATAAGCTGCGTGTATTGTTGGACTGTACTGATCTCTATCTTTTCAACAGCCTCCCATATAGGACCTTTGTAAATCAAGTGTTACTAATAGAATGGTTATATGTCATTCAACTGCAGTAATGGGAAAGGAGCAAGGGGTTCTCTCAATGTCCAGTTTAATGTTCATCCCTCAGCTAATATATCAAATATGGAGACACAGGAGACCACAGATGCTGAAATCTGGAGCAAAACAGAAGTTTTTAAGCGATAGTCATATGGTGTTTATGTGGCGTTACACATTTAATGCTCTGTACACCCAAGTTTCAGGAAGGGGAAGGAGGCAGATATATAATACAACTACTAAAAACATAGAACATAGAAATCTACAGCACATTACAGGTCTTTCGGCCCACAATGTCATGCTGACCATGTAACCTACTCTAGAAACTGCCTAGAATTTCGCAAGTGCATAGCCCTCTATATTTCTAAGCTCCATGTACCTATCAAAGAGGCTCTTAAAAGACCCTATTGTATCCGCTTCCACCACCGTCGCCAGCAGTGCATTCCCAACACCCACCACACTCTGTGTGAAAAACTTCCTTCTGACGTCCCCTCGGTACCTATTTCCAAGCACCTTAAGACTATGCTCCTTCATGTCAGCTGTTTCAGCCCTGGGAAAAAGCCTCTGGCTATCCACATGATCAATGGGCTGAGTGCAGGTCGGTGGGACCAGGTGAGAGTAAGCGTTCGGCACGGACTAGAAGGGCCAAGATGGCCTGTTTCTGTGCTGTAATTGTTATATATTATATGGTTATCAGGTCACCTCTCATCCTCTATCACTCCAAGGAGAAAAGGTCAAGTTGACTCCACCTATTCTCATAAGGTATGCCCTCCAATCCAGGCAACATCCTTGTAAATCTCCTCTGCACTCTCTCTATAGTATCTATATCCTTCCTGTAGTGAGGTGACCAGAACTCCAAGTGGGATCTGACTAAGGTCTTATATAGCTGTAACGTTACCTCACTGCTCTTGAACTCAAGACATTTAAAGCATATTAATAAATTTTATAAGTAAATTTTATATTGTCCCATTCAGGCCTAAACATTGAGTCACTGTGGAAGATCACTTACTCTTGTGAGGTAACATCTTTCCTGATGTGAGGGGAGACTTGTGGCTGTGAAGCAAGCTCAGGTTCTGGGGCCTCCTCTGTGGAATCTCATTGACTCTGCTCTCCTCAATTGATCAAGTTGATATCAATCTCCAATGTCTCTGAAAGTGGTCCCGTTCTATCCTTATCTTGCCAAGTACCCACTTTTGATCACCTCTGTAGTCCCTTGCCAGGCCTGTTTGTTCACAAGTGAAACGTCGAACATCCTTGTTTGAGGATCCCTCAATGGTCTCAGCTGTTTGTCCTGCAAACTCCTTTGGAGATGGGGTTTGGGGCAGCATAGCTGGTGAGTTGTTGGTCGTGGAGTGTGCTGCATTGATATATGCAAGGAGGAAGTTGGTGAGCTTCTGATTCAGTGTTATTAGTGTTTCTGCTGATACTGCTCACAGTGCATTCTTCAGACTCTAGACAAACCTTTCTACCAAGCCATTTGTAGCTGGGTGGTATGGTGCAGATGTAATATGACTTACTCCATTCATTTTCAGGAATGACTGAAACTGTTCCACAACAAACTATGGTCCATTGCCACTGTCACTGACTGATTGTTCTGGAACACTAGCCCTTGAGAGGAAGCTTCTCAAGAGGAGCACATCAGCACTGTGTGCCTCAGGACTCACACCACCCGGCTCTGGAACAGTTATTACCCCTCAACCATCAGGCTCTTTAACCAGAGTGGCTAAGTTCACTTGCACTTCACTGAACTATTCTCACAATCATTCAAGGACTCTTCATCTCATGCTCTCGATATATATTGTTTATTTTTCTTTTTGTATTTGCATAGTTAGTTGTCTTTTGCACACTGGTTGTCCACTCTGTTGATACAATCTTTCATTGATTCTAATATGATTATTGGATTTATCGAGTTTGCCCACAAGAAAATGAATGTTAGGGTTGTATATGGTGACACATATGTACTTTGATAATAAATTTACTTTAAACTTTGCTGTAGTGTTTAATGTTTTATTTTCCACACATGCTGCCTTATCTACTGTGTGTTAGTTTAAATTTATCTTTACTTTTAGCTGTACAGTAATGAGGCAAGAATTCTTACTGTCAGGATGTGCAGAAGACAAGAGGGTGTGCAAGATCAAAATATGATTGGCTTTAGTTTTGTTCAGAGTCTTACTATCCAAGTGTCTTAATGATTGCTATGTTTTGCATGGCCATGCAGTTTATAGGTCATATTTGTAGAACCTTAATTCATTATGATACATCTCCATTGCACATTTGTTCTCATGTGGCTCCTGGCAAATGCAGGTTGCTGACTACAATACATTCAGTGGCCACTTTATTAGCAACAGGAAGTATCTAATAAAGTGGCCACTAGGTGTATGTTCGTATAGGTTTGACATATTGCACATTCAGAGATGCTTTTCTGCATACCAACTGTTGCAACATGTGGTTATTTGAGATACTGCCCTCTTCCTGTCAGCTTGAACCAGTTTTGGCCATTCTTGTCCAACCTATCTCATTAGCGAGATGTTCTCGTCTGCAGAACTGTCGCTCACTGGATGCCTTTTTGTCATTTGCACTATTCTTTGTAAACTCTAGCGACTGTTGTGTATGAAAATCCCAGGAGATCACCAGATTCTGAGATACTCAAACAATCTGGCACCAACAATCATTCCATGGTCAAAGTCACTTAGATCATATTTCTTCCCCATTCTGATCTTCGGTCTGAACAACACCTGTACCTCTTGACCATGTCTGCATGTTTTTATGATTGAAATGGTGCCACATGATTGGCTGATTAGATATTAGCATTAGCAAACAGGTGTACAGGTGTACCTGATAAAGTGGTCACTGAATGTATATACCCACATTCTTTTACATCGAGAAAAAAAATTTACACCATGCCTACTGCTTCCTTCTTAGAGAAGGGTACTGCTGATTTGCTAGGAACAAAGGCATAGCAACTGTGGGAAGCCAACAGACCACTTTCATGAAAATGCTCCTTTAATCCCATAACCATTTTTGAAGATGAGTGCCATTTCAAAGTAGGCATGGCAGCACCTCTGATTTCTTAAAAGTTTGTGCAGATTTGGCATGTCTTCTAAAACTTTGACCAACTTCTAAAGATGCACGGTAGTCAGTATTCGGAATGATTGCATCGTGGCCTAGTATGGAAACACCAATGCCCAAAAACAGAAAAAAATCTGCAACAATTACTGTATACAGCCCAGTCCACCTCAGGAAAAGGCCTCCCTATCATTGAACACAGCTATAGTGAGCACTACCACCATCAAGGACCCCCACCATCCAGTCCATGCTCTCTTCTCATTGTTGCCATCGGCTCCTGAACCAGGGTGGTTAACTTTACTCACTACAACAGTGAACTGATTAATGAACAAAGCCTACAGATTCCCTTTCAAGGACTTTGGAAACTTGTAGTCTAAGTATTATTTATTTACTTAATTAGTTATTATTATTAATTTCATTTTTGTACTTGCACACTTGGTCTTATTTTCCACATCGGTTGTCAGTCTTTGTGTGTAGTTTCCAATCAATTCTATTGTATTTTACTGTTCTACTATGAATGCCTGCAAGGAAGTGAATCTCAGGGTAGTTTATGGTGATGTGGTGATAATAAATGTACTTTGAATTTTCAGAGATCTGCACTGTGCAATCCCCAAGCATGGCACCATGTATCAGTAGATAATCAGTACCTGCCCAGTCAGCCTCAATATGAATATGAGGAATAGGATTGTGTATAGAGACTAGCCCAGTCTGCTCTGCTGTACAGTCATACAGTATGGAAACAGGACTCTCAGCCCAACTGGTCTGTAAACTACACTGCCATTCAACAAGATCATGCCTGATGCAATCTTGGCCTCAACACCACTTTCCCACCCTCTCCCCTTCCCTCTTGACTCCAGTGTAATTTAAAAATCCATCAATCCTTCAGTATGTGCAGTGACTCTGCCTCAGAATCCGAATCCGATTTAATAAGGTATATTGTGAAATGTATTGTTTTGCAGCAGTGCAGTATAATACATAAAAATACTATAACTACAATATATATCTAAGAATTAAATACGTAGTTCAAAAACAGAAAAAAATAGTGAGGTAGTGAGCTGAGATCAGCTTCCTATGGTTTCTCACTGCAAGATAACAGCAGCTGCAGGTCACCTTCACCACAGCATCTGGAGTAAAAATTCCCCCTCATGATTTTGTTTTAGAGGTATAGTTTCACGATGGTTCAGAGGTCCCCCGTTTAGACACAAATACTTCCCCCATTTAGCACATTAAATAGAAGTGAATTCCATTGTCCAGGTGTGATATTTTTGTGGCATTGTGCTATGCCTTAGATGTCACCTATGTTGCAATCAGAATTGTGTTTATTATCACTGACACACGTTGTGAACTGTGTTGTTCTGCAATACAATACATAAAAATACTATATGCTGCAATAAGAAATGTAAAGAATAAGTAGTGAACAGAGCAAAATAATCAGGTAGTGTTCACTGCGTATTCAGAGGGGAGAAAGCTGCTCCTGAAACACTGAGTGTGTCTCTTCAGGCTCCTGTATTCCTCTCTGATGGTAGTAAGAAGAGAACATGCCCTGGGTAATGGAGGTCTTTAATGAGAGATGCCACCTTTTGGAGCCATTGCCTTTTGAAGATATCTTCTATGCTGGGGAGGGTAGTACCCATGATGGAGCTGCAGAGTTTACAACCCTCTGCAGCTTTTTCCAATCCTGCTGCATTCAAGTCCAGTGCAGAGGAGGGGGGTCCAAAATGCTGGAGGGGGGTCTGGTGACATCATCGTCCAGAATGGCAGCTTAAATCAATAGCTCCTCTGGAAAAACGCATATTTTGCCCCGTTAATCCATCAAATATAAGATCTTTTGAAAATATCTTAACTGATGGGGGGGGGGGGCAAGAATAAGGGAAAAAGAATGAAAATTAAAAAAAGCATCACTGAGGAGCCTATGGACGAGAGGGGTGCAGCGAACGGCTCTCCTACCTGAACGCGTGGTAGCAAGGCTGACGAAGGGCCTCGTTCCAGCAAAGCTGCAAATATGATAAAAACTCTGGAAGAGATAGGGGGATTCCAAAAAGATATAGAACAGCAACAAAATGATATCAAGACAGAGCTCACCAATGTCAATGAAAAAATAGCAGAGACACGAATTGAGAAGGTGAAAGATTGCATGCAAAACATGGAACGGATTCAAAGTAAGACAATAAAAATGTTAAATCAACACGAAAGTAACCTGCTTGACCAGGAGGGAAGATCACGGTGGAAAAATATCAGAATATACAATGTTCCCGAAGGAGATTTTACGAAGGGCCTGGGGAAAGAAGAGAGTGTTTTTGGACGGAATATTAATATATTTTGATCAAGATTACCTCCCGGCGGTCCTGCAAAAATGTAAAGAATACTTTGAAGTAAAGCAAATATTAAAGCAAGGAAAGATTAGATTCCAAACTCCATACCCTGCTAAACTGCGGGTGTTTTATGAAGATGGGGTCCAACAATATCAGACAATGGAAGAGGCAACTACAAACATGAAGGCCAGAGGGTTGCTTGTCAGCGTGATCAAACCGAGGGAAAGCCTGGCTGAGCAGATATCCCACTCTGCATGGGAAATAGTGAGAGAATCGAGAAATCAGGGGATGGGAGGAGGGTGAGAGAAATGTATCAGGAAGAGACTGAGTTTTCCAAAGACAGCCCTCACCCCCTCCAGAAGAGCCATAAGGTTTGGCTAACTTTTAAAGTGTTGATAAGCTAAACGGAAGTAAAAATAGATGGTGATATACCTATCTTGAGACATACTTATTATAATGTTTATATTACTCAATTATTCTTTGTTATTCATTCACTCCTTCTCCCCCACCTAAATGAGAATATATATATGGGAGGAATACACAGGGAAATCTTTTCTGTGTAATGGACATAGATTTGTTTACTTACTTTTATGGGTACTGCAATGGGGGCCCTCAACTCACAGGTGGGAGGGGTTATCCCCCACAGCTAGACGTTTCCTCCAGCTCAACCCAGAGTCATCTACTAGAGACCTCAGCCTTGGAATCACACCTTCACTGCCTTTTCTTTTATTATTCGCGTTTCTTGGTTCTTATTTGTTCAGGGAGTAGATCGATTAAGTTTTATTCTGCTAACTTCAATGATACATTGACAGATAAATACAAATGGCTAAGGGCAAAGTAAAATTCATTTCTTTTAATGTCAGTGGGCTGTTAAATCCAATCAAATGCAGTAAAATACTATCCAAAATGAAAAAAGAACAACCCCATGTAGTATATTTACAGGAAACTCACTTAAGTGATAATGAGCATGGAAAACTAAAGAGAATGGGCTTCACTAATTTGTTTTTCTCCTCATATAAATCAGGACATAGGAGAGAAGTTGCTATTCTTATCTCAAGCAAGCTAAATTTTGAAAAAGTATTCGAAATGGGAGATAAGGAGGGCAGTAAGGGGGAATATAGATGGAAATTCAGTTACTCTATTGAATATATAAGCACCCCCAGGAAGTGACATTAGTTTCTTTCAGTAAATTACTAATATTATGGTAACAGAAACAGAAGGTCTCCTGATATGTGGGAGAGATTTCAATTTACAGTTACAACCAAAATTAGACTCTTCCAATAGAAAAACCTATGAAACAAAATCCTTACATAAGAAAGCTAATACACTTTTTGAGGATGTTGGTCTAATTGATATATGGAGGGACCTTTTCCCCAACAGAAGGGATTACACTCATTATTCTGTTCCCCCCCCCCCCCCATTCTGTATATACAAGAATAGACTATTTCATAACATTTGGAAAAGACAAAGACAAAATAAACACCTGTGGAATTGGGACAATAGATGTAAGTGACCATGCACCTAGATAGTTATCTCATGATTTTGACCTACAACCAAAGAATACTATTTGGAAACTAAATTCAAGTCTACTCAATGATCCCTACTTTAAGGAACAAACTACAAAAGAAATAGATCTTTACTTAGAATTCAATGAAAATGGAATGGAGAGGTTTCACCTCCCATTCTATGGGATACTCTGAAGGCTGTTTCAAGAGGTAAAATTAGAGTGATATCTTCATATAAGAAAAAAAAAGGAATAAAACATTAGAGGAATTACAAAATAGGCTGAAGGAACTAAGAAAAAAAACAGATTGAATTTGGCACAGAATACATTAGAGAAAATTTTTTAAATTAGGAATGAAATTAATAGTTTGGCTACGCAAGAAATCAGGTAAGATTTAATGTTTCTGAAACAGAGACATTATGAAAGTGGATCTAAGTCTATGAAAATACTGGCGTGGAAACTGAAAAAAAAGATAGCAGAAAATACAATTCATAAAATTAGGGATCCAAGAACAGGAATGATCAAAAATAAGCTAAGTGAAATTCAAGAAGCTTTTGAAGTGTTTTACAACACTCTATATTCCAAAGTTCCAGGGGAAAGTATAACCCCAACTGACACCTTCCTAAATTCTTTAGAGTTACCCACTTTAAGCGAAGAACAAAATAGAACGATGACTGCTGACATAACTGAAGTTGAACTAAAAGCTGCAATTAGTAGGCTTAAATTAAGCAAGGCACCAGGATCAGATGGGTATACGGCAGAGTGGTACAAAGAATTTAAAAATGAGTTAATTCCTGTCTTACTCCCCACACTGAACTGGGCTCTAAAAAAAGGCACAAATGCCACCCAGTTGGAAGGAAGCCATAATCTCAGCTATACCACAAGGAGGCAAGGATAAAATGGAACATGGATCATTTACACCAATATCTGTTCTTAATACAGATTACAGATTATTTACCTCCATCATGGCCAAATGATTAGAAGAGTTTCTACCCATACTGATACATAAGGATCAGACAGGTTTTATACAACACCACCAAACACAAGACAATATATGAAGGACACTTCACATTATGGACCATATACAAAAAAATGCTGAAAAGACATTTGACTCGGTTAATTGGAACTTTCTTTAGAGTTTTACATAGATTTAATTTCCATGATACAATTATTAAAACTATACAGGCACTGTATGAAAACCCTACTGCTAGGATCAAAATCAATGGATATTCATCTAATAGTTTTACCCTAGAAAGGGGCACGAGACAGGGTTGTGCATGGTCACCGCTACTCCTCACATTATATCTGGAACCATTAGCTCAATACATCAGACAAAATGATGATATCAGGGGAATTACTATTAAAGGGAGAGAGCATAAATTGACCTGTTACGCAGATGACATTTTGATCTATCTAGGGCAACCAACATACCCTTTACCTAAATTGATGCAATCCTTTGAACAATATGGTCAATTATAAGGATACAAGATCAACATAGGTAAAACCCAATTACTTTCATATTACTATAGCCCACCAAGAGAAATTGAAAGTAGATACCCCTGGGCATGACAAACAGAGTCTTTCAAATATTTGGGCATCATTATGCCAAAAGATTTGGCAAAGTTATCAGAAGGCAGTTATCAAATCTATATATAAAAAAATTAAGGCAGATATAACAGAATGGATCCTAATTCCTTTTTTTAGTCACAGTTCAAGGATTGAATCTATTACAATGAATATACTGCCCAGATTATTATATCTCTTTCTGACCTTACCAATAGAGATTAATCAAAATCAATTCAATGAATGGAACAAAATGTTATCAAGATATATTTGGCAAGGTAAAATGCCTAGAGTTCATCTCAAAACTTTGCAATTAGCCAAGGAAAAGGGGGGATGGGGCCTGCCTTCTCTTAGAGATTATTATTTTGCAGCACAGTTGAGAGCTGTGATATGTTGTTGTAACCCATCATATGACACTCAATGGAAAAACATTGAGGAGGGGATACTTCCCATCCCCATACAAGCAATTTTGGCTGATAACAACCTACAAATGTACTTAAATACTATTGGACTCTTAAAATATGGGAAACTATTATAAAATAATATAAACTAGAGGGAGATATTGCAATTCTTAAATGGTGTGCATATGACTCAGATTTTACGCCAAATAAACTGGATGCTAGATTTAAGGACTGGACAGCTAAAGGAATAACAGTTCTTTGTGATATAATGAAAGAAGGAACACTGTTCAGTTTTGAACTGCTTAAAGAGAAACACTTCTTAGAAAAACAAGACTTTTATCAGTATTTACAGATGTGACAATATGTTAGTAGGACAGTTAAAAATGTAACCAAAGCAAGTACATGTTTGATAGAGCTATTTAGAAAAGCATATAATTCAGATAATGGTAGTAGAATCATTTCAAGCGTGTATAAGGGTTTGTCAAATCTTAAAACACATTCGACTTCATACATTAAAACAAAGTGGGAGAAGGAAGGAGGGATAATTATATTTCAGGAAGAATGGACAACAATATGGAGATATCAATGGAAGTGTATCAGTTCACAGAAATGGAGGGAGTTCAGATGGAAAAACTTGATAAAATATTTTATTACACCTTCTCAGAAATCCCATTATGATAGTAACATCTGTTTGCTGGAGGAGAAATTGTGGAAATGAAAATGCAAACCATTAACATATTTTCTGGGAATGCCCCATTATCTAAGACTATTGGAGTGGGATACACAATGCCCTACAAGACATCTTTAAATGTGAAATACCCCTAGAAAGTAAGAGCATATATTTTGGGTATACACCTCAAGAATGGTTGAAAAGAGATAAATATTTAATGAATATACTGCTGGTGGCTGGTAAAAAGACCCTTACTAGGAAATGGTTATCACAGGAGAGCCGAACCTTAAATGCATGGATGGAAATTACAGTGGACATGTACAAAATGGAAAAAATAACAGCATTTGTTAATCATAAGTTGGAACAATTTGATTCATACTGCAAAAAATGGTTTAACTAAATAACACCTCATAGGCCTGATTTTATTCTCACAAATGAATGAATATGTTGTTAAAGAAAGATCACTCCCTACTTGTACATAGTTTCCTCCTTTTGATTGTTCTTTCTTTCCTCTCTTTTCTATAAGTGCATATCTCAGATAAATATTATGTGGAGATTTGTGGCATATATGATTATATGATACATATGTACAATATCTGAAATACATCTTATGGAAATGTTTGTTTGATGATAAACTACAATAAAAATAAATTACAAAAAAACCCCACAAAATGCTGGAGGAACTCAGCGGGCCAGGGAGCATCTATGGAAAAAAGTACAGGTAACGTTTTGGGCCGAAACCCTTCAGCAGGACTGGAGGAAAAAAGCTGAGGATTAGATTTGAAAGGTGGGGGAGGGGTGAGAAACAGTAGGCGATGTACAAGAGGCCACACTGAGAGCCGAAGTAGATTGCAAGACCTCTTTGTCGAGCATCTACGCTCCTCCGCCAGAACAAGCAGGATCTCCCCAGTGACCATCCATTTTAATTCCACTTCCCATTCCCACGTGTCCATCCATGGCCTCCTCCACTGTCGGGATAAGGCCACACTTAGGTTGGAGGAACACCATCTTATATTCCATTTGGGTAGCCTCCAACCTGACAGCATGAACGTCAATTTCTCAAACTTCTAGTAATGACTCCACCACCCCCTCGCCATCTCCCATTCCCTTGTCCCTCTCTCATGTTACCTCCTTGCCTGCCCATCGTCTCCCTCTGATGCTCCTTCTCCCCCCACTTCTTCTTTCTTACATGGCTTGCTGTCTCTTTCACCAATCAACTTCCTAGCTCTTTGCTTCATTCCTCCCCCACTAAGTTTCACCTATCGCCTAGCGTTCCTCTCTCTCCTCCCCCCAACTTTCAAATCTACACCTCACTTTTTTTCTCCAGTACTGCCGAAGGATTTCGGCCCGAAATGTCGACTGTACTTTTGCCCACAGATGCTGCCTGGCCCGCTGAGTTCCTCCGGTATTTGTGTGTGTTGCTTGGATTTCCAGCATCTGCAGATTTTCTCATTTTCAGAGAAATCCATGTTGACGCTCCAGCACAGTAGTGAGATAACGCCATCTTTCAAATGGATGTTAAACAGCAGCCCACACAGGTTTTCTAAGCTAGTTGTTAATAATTCCATGTCAAAGATTCAGTGAAGACATGTGAGTTTATCTAAGGTGTCCTGGCTCCTGCATAGCTCTTAATTATCATCATCAAATGATCAGTTAATTCATCACATGCACACCTCTCCCCACCATCAGCAGCAGAATGCTAACAACCATTATCAAAGCCCCCTGCACCAAGGTCAAGACATCTTCTGGTAGCTGCCATCGGGCAGGAGGCACAGAAGCCCACACCACGTGCTGACTTTTGACCATAAGACGTAGGAGCAGAATTAGGCCATTCAGCCCAAGTCTGCTCTGCCGATTGACCATGGCTGATCTATTTTCCCTTTCAACATCTCTTTTGGATGAGATATTCCATTAAAGAACCCCTCTTGGATAAATATACCCGATTTCACAGGAGAGTCCTGGACGTCCGCCTAATATTTAATCAATTAACTTAGGAGTACAGAGCAAACTTACTCATTTTTTATCGTCTGTGGGAGATTGCCATGTACAAATTTTCCGCTATTCCTCCCAGATTTTAATACTGATTGCATTTGTAAACTATTTAGTTAGCTACAAGGCAGAGCACAAGGAACAGCATAAAAGTCTTTCTAAACTGAGGGTGAACGAAATAGGCATTTAATTGCGTCCAACGCTTCTTTATTGAACTGTAGCCTCCCCGACACGTCGAGGAAAATATGTGGCCGTCCTCGGCCGATATGAAAAGACGACACTGACAGTAAAATGTTAGTGTTGTAGAAAGAGTATTCCGCTGACGAATGTTCGTACGCACATAAACACACAGACGCGTTGCGAAAGACAAGCAAACTATTGTAAAGCAAGCACAGAAACATAAGCCAAAGACGGAAGCGTTTGGCTTCGGCGTCTCCTCCCGTCATGTTCATGGACAAGAAATAACAAAAGGCAGTTCATTTATTTTATTTTCTCCCGCTTTGCAGAACATTGGCGGTGTTTTACCATAATTAATCTGGACCCACCCTGATCTCCTACAACTTCCAAAAGATACAATATCAATTAAAACGATGATATTTAAGGAAAATACAGTGAATGTTCTAAATCTGGAGCAAAGAAAGTACTAGCACAGAGTCACATGTTTCAACAGATAAACTTGTCCGGTGTCTGATTACAGTCTGTGTTACCTCGGCAATGTTGGCGGATGGAGCCTGCGCCTCTCCTCTACGGAAACATGACGGCGAGAAGTTCGAGTAGATTCCCTCCTCCCCTATAACCTTTACCTCGACGCCGACCCTAGGAAAACTAGCGAGCGGCTGCTCTTACCTCATGCTATCCTCAGCCCTTCCTGCGACCAAACAACCAACAGCTCCGCCCCGCTTCGCTTATCATTCCAAATGAGTGAGATGTCGCCAGCAACACCCTCCCCCCCCCCCCCCCCCGCCACGACAGAAAAATCGGTGTCAATCATATTGACGGGGGCAAATATTGAAAGATACACCGCCTCATCTTGCACTGTATCAAGCGGGAACAATCGCTTTCCTTTCAGGAAGGGGGATTTCCAAAAGTGTGATTTCCAAACTTAATCGTACGCCATTCTAAGGAACTTCGGGTTCGTTGTATACAATGTTTGTTATCCTTCCAAATGAGTGAGCGCAAGTGGATAAAATCATAAATGACACGTAACGAACTGTGTAGCATACACACAAAATGCTGGAGAGACTCCGCAGGACGGGCGGCAACTATGAAAAGGAATAAACGATCGGCGTTTCCGGCGGAGACCCTTCAGTCAGGATTAGAAAGGAAAGGGGAAGAAACCAGATTAAGAAAGTGGAGGGAAGGAAGGAGTACAAACCAGAGGGTGATAGATTGGGCCAGGTGAAGGGTGGGTGGCGGGGGGGGAGTGGGTATGAAGTGAGAAGGTGGGAGGTGATAGGTGGAAAAGAAGGAATCTGACAGAAAGGTGAGTGAACCATCCGTGAAAGGTAAGGAGGAGGGTTTGCACCTGGTTTGGTTAGTGCTGTGCTCATCTCCTTCTACCTTAGGCCATGAACTTATCAATCACCCCAATGAGTTATTAACTTCAAACTTTCTGCATAATCACTCAAAGAGTTATAGACAATAGGTGCAGAAGTAGACCATTTGGCCCTTCGAGCCTGCACCGCCATTTTGAGATCATGGCTGATCAACTACTATCAATACCCAGTTCCTGCCTTGTCCCCATATCCCTTGATTCCCCTATCCATAAGATACCTATCTAGCTCCTTCTTGAAAGCATCCAGAGAATTGGCCTCCACTACCTTCCGAGGCAGTGCATTCCAGACCCCCACAACTCTCTGGGAGAAGAAGTTTTTCCTTAACTCTGTCCTAAATGACCTACCCCTTATTCTCAAACCATGCCCTCTGGTACTGGACTCTCCCAGCATCTGGAACATATTTCCTGCCTCTATCTTGTCCAATCCCTTAATAACCTTATATGTTTCAATCAGATCCCCTCTCCATCTCCTTAATTCCTGCGTGTACAAGCCCAGTCTCTCTAACCTCTCTGCATAAGACAGTCCAGACATCCCAGGAATTAAAAGTTGTCCTGCATGTGCATGTAATGAGAGCTGTATGACTCATCTCCTTCTACCTTAGGATACGAACTTATCAATCACCCATCTGTGGACACTTTCTGGAGGTCCAAGATCTGTCTGCTCCACGACCGTGGACTAAGTGTGTAAATGTAGGAGGGGAATATGTTGAAAAATAAATGTGCTAGGTTTTCTAAAATTGACTCCTTCTACCTCAGGCCACGAAGTTACCAATCACCCCTAGTAGATAGAGTCAAAGTAGAGAAATTGTTTCCAATAGTGAGAGGTTTCAGGACCTGAGGGCACAGCCTCAGAATACAAGAATGTCCTTTTAGATGAGAATGAATTTCTTTAGCTATACGGTGTTGAATCTGTAGAATTAATTGTCACAGATGGCTGTGGAGGCCAAGTCACTGGATATATTTAAAACGGAAGTTGATAGATTCTTGATTAGTAAGAGCATCAAGGGGATGAAGACAGGCGAATGGGGTAGAGAGGGATAATAAATCAGCCATGATCGAATGGCAGAGCCGACTCAGTGGGTTTAATTCTGCTCCCATGTCTTATGCTTTTATGGCTATGAACAAATGCGAGAGGATGGGAACCTTCTCAATTCACTGGGATGAATGCATTAGGCACACACCAGTAATTCACATTATAATCTCATCTGGCTGTATGGTGAAGGAAGCTGGAGGTAATGATGGACAGCTCTTATAGTCTGTCCAGTAGAATATATTCCCAAGTACATGGTTCTGCTGCTGTTGGACACATCTTCATAGAGGATGCTGACTTCATTCACCTCAACTCTTAGCAAATTCCACAACATACGGGACTCACTTTCAAGGACTTCGCAACTCACGTTCTCAGCAGTATTTATTTATTTATTTACTTACTTATTATTTATTTACATATTTCTTTATTTCTTTATTCTCTGTTTACTATATACTTGTTTGTTTTCACTGTGACTTCCATTGCACTTTTGTTGTCAGTCAGTCTGTGTGTCGTTTCTCATTGATCCTTTTGTATCTCTCCGTTCTATGAATGCCTGCAAGAAAATGAATCTCAAGATTGTATATATTGACATAAATGTACTTTAATAATAAATTTACTTTGAACTTTTGTTTGTAATCCTCTCCATCAATCCTCAGAATTTAACACAATTAGTCTTGGTTTCTTATTGTAACATGTACCAAGATACAGAGAAAAGCTTCCTTTGCATATTTCATCTCTCTAGTTTTATCCCTTCCTATCAACATCCATGACAACTCACACACTCTTGATCTTTCCAAGGATTTCAAGTTCCCTGACCCCCATCATCTTATTTTTACTATGGATGTCCAGTCCCTCTACACCTCAGCACCCACCAGGAAGGCCTCAAAGCTCTCCATTTTTTCAGGACACCAGATCTAACCAGTTCCCTCCACCATCATTCTCCTCTGCCTAGTGGAACTTGTCCTCACTCTCAATAATTTCTCCTTTGGCTCTTCCCACTTCCTTCAAACAATGGGTCGCTTGGGTCCCAGCTATGCCTGTCTGTTTGTCAGCTACGTGGAACAGTCTATGTTCCAAGCCTACACTGGTGACCGTTCTGCACATTTCCTATGCTGCATCGATGACTGCTTTGGTGCTGCTTTCTGCACCCATGCTGAACTCATCGACTTCATACACTTTGCCTCAAGCTTCCACCCAGCCCTCAAAATTCACCTGGTCCATTTCTGACATCTCCCTTCCTTTTCTCCATCTCACTGTCTCTATCTCTGGAGACAACTTATCCATCGATGTCTATTACAAACCCACGGACACTCACAGCTACCTGGCTACACCTTGTCCTACCCTACTACTTGTAAAAACGCCCTTTTCTCAATTCCTCTGTCTCCACCGCATCTGCTCTCAGGATGAGACTTTGCATTCTAGAACAAAGGAGATGTCGTCCTTTTTCAAAGAAAAGGGCTTCCCTTCCTCCACCATCGACGTTGCCCTCAACCGCATCTCTTCCATTTCACGCACGCCTGTTCTTACCCCATCCTCCCGCCACCCTACCAGGGATAGGGTTCCTCTTGTCCTCAGTATCACCCCACCACCCTCCACGTCCAGCACGTAATCCTCTGAAACTTCTGCCACCTCCAACGGGATCCCACACCAAGCACATCTTTCCCTCTCCCCCACCTTCTGCTTTCCGCAGGGATCGCTCCCTATACGACTCCTTTGTCCATTCATCCCTCCCCACTGACTCCCTCTTGGCACTTATCCTTGCGAGCAGAACAAGCTCTACACCTACCCCTACACCTCCTCCCTCACTACCATTCAGGGCCCTAAATAGTCCTTCCAGGTGAGGCGTAATTCCACTTCCCTTTCCCATTCCGACCCCTCCACTGTCATGGTGATGCCACGCTTAGGTTGGAGAAACAATACCTTATATTCCATTTGGGCAGCCTCCAACTTGATGGCATGAACATCGACTTCTTAAAATTCCAGTAAACCCTCCCACTTCTCCATTTTCCATCCCCCTTTTCCTCTCTCACCTCTTCTCTTTGCCCATCCATCACCTCCCATTGGTGCTCCCCCCTTTTTCTTTCTTACATAGCCTTATGTCTCTTTCACCAACTTCCCAGCTCTTTACTTCATCCTTCCCCCTCTAAGATTCACCTATCGCCTGGTGTTTGTCTCTCCCCTCGCCCCACCTTTTAAATCTACTCCTCAGCTTTTCTCTCCAGTCCTGCCGAAGGGTTTAGCCTAAAACGTCGACCGTACTTTTTTTCATAGATGCTGGCCTGTTGAGTCCCTCCAGCACTTTGTGTGTGTTGTTTGCATATTGTTTATACAGATTAATTCATTACATAGTGCATTGAACTAGAATAAGGTAAAAATAGAACAATGGTGAACAAAGTATAAATACCACTGAAAAAGTGCAGTGCATGAAAACAATAAAGTGCAAGGTCATAATAATGTAGATTGAGATTAAGAGTCTATCTTATCATACAAGATCTCCATTCAAGAGTCTGATAACAGTGAGTTTGAAGCTGTCGTTGAGCTGAGTGGTACACTAGCTTTCAGACTTTTGTATATTCTGCCTGATGGGACAGACAGACATACTTTATTGATCCCAAGGGAAATTGGGTTTCATTACAGTCGCGCCAACCAAGAATAGTGTAGAAATATAGCAATATAAACCCATAAATAATTAAATAATAATAAGTAAGTTATTCCAAGTGGAAATAAGTCCAGGACCAGCCTATTGGCTCAGGGTGTCTGACACTCTGAGGGAGGAGTCGTAAAGTTTGATGGCCACAGGCAGGAATGACTTCCTATGACGCTCAGTGTTGCATTTCGTGGAATGAGTCTCTGGCTGAACATACTCCTGTGCCTAACCAGTACATTATGGAGCGGATGGGAGTCATTGTCCAAGATGGCATGCAACTTGGACAGCATCCTCTTTTCAGACACCACCGTCAGAGAGTCCAGTTCCACCCCCACAACATCACTGGCCTTACGAATGAGTTTGTTGATTCTGTTGGTGTCTGCTACCCGCATCCTGCTGCCTGGCCACCACAGACTCGTAGAACATCCTCAGCATTGTCCAGCAGAGGGGAGAAGGGGAGAAGAGAGAATACTTGGGGTCGGTGGGGACTTTGACTATCAGTATTGGTTTAGTATTGTCACATATATCAAGGTACAGTGAAAAGTTTTTGTCTGCAGGCTGTCCTGATAGGTACATAAAGTAGTAAAAAGAAAAGCAGAATGCAGAATATGGGGCAGCACAGTAGCATAGTAGTCAGCATTATGCTATTACAGTGCACGTGACCTGGGTTCAATTCCTGCCATTGTCTGTAAGGACTTTGTGCATTCTCCCCATGACGACATGAGTTTCTCCAAGTGCTCTGGTTTCCTCCCACATTTCAAAGGACATATGGGTTAGTAGGTGCATTGGTCAGATGGGTGTAACTGGGTGGCTTGGCCTGTTACTGTGCTGTATCTCTAAATAAATAAAGCAGTGTTGCAGTTACAGAGAAAGTGCAGTGCAGGTCATCAAATAAAGTGCAAGGACCAAGAGAGGTAGATTGAAAGGTTGCATGTTCATCTTCAATGTATGAGAGGTCTGATCAAGAGTCTGATGACACATGTAATCTTATGGGTACAGAAAGATACAAAACCTACAGCACAATACAGGCCCTTCAGCCCACAAAACTGTGCCAAACATGTTGTTACCTTAGAAATTACCGAGGTTTGCACATAGCCCTCTATTTTTCTGAGCTCTGTGTACCTGTCCAGGAGTCTCTTAAAAGACCCTATCGTATCCACCTTACCACCATCACCGGCAGCTCATTCCATGCACTCACCACTCTCTGCATAAAAAACTTACCCCTGACATCTCCTCTGCACCTACTTCCAAGCACCTTAAAATTGTGTCCTCTCTTGCTAGCCATTCCAGCCCTAGGAAAAAGCCTCTGACTATCTACACCATCAATGCCTCTCATCATATTATGCACCTCTGTCAGGTCACCTCTCATCCTCCGTTGCTCCAAGGAGAAAAGGCCGAGTTCACTCAACCTATTCTCATAAGGCATGCTCCCCAATCCAGGCAATAACCTTGTAAGTCTCCTCTGCACTCTTTCTAGGGTTTCCACATTCTTCCTATAGTGAGGTGAGCAGAACTGAGCACAGTACTCCAAGTGGGGTCTGACCTGGGTCCTATATTGCTGCAACATTACCTCTTGGCTCCTAAACTCATTCCCATGATTGACAAAGGCCAATACACCGTATGCTTTCCTAAACACAGAGTCAACCCGTGCAGCAGCTTTGAGTGTCCTATGGCCTCGGACCCCAACATCCCTCTGATCCTCCACACTGACAAGAGTCATGCCATTAATGCTATATTCTATCATCATATTTGACCTACCAAAATGAACCACCTCATACTTAACTGGGTTGAACTCCATCTGCCACTTCTCACTCAGTTTTGCATCCTATCAATATGCTGCTGTAACCTCTGACAGTCCTCCACGCTATGCACAACACCGCCAACATTTATGTCATCAGCAAATTTACTAATCCATCCCTCCACTTCCTCATCCAGGTCATTAATAAAAATCATGAAGAGTAGGGGTTCAGAACAGTTCCCAAGGCACACCACTGGTGACTGACCTCAATGCAGAATATGACCCATCTATAACCACTCTTTGCCTTCTGTGGGCGAGCCAGTTCTGGATCCACAAAGTAATGTCCCCTTGGATCCCATGCCTCCTTATTTTCTCAATAAGTCTTGCATGAGGTACCTTGTCAAATGCCTTGCTGAAATCCATATACACTATATCTACTGTTCTACCTTCATCGATGTGTTTGGTCACATCATCAAAAAAATTCAAACAGGCTCATAAGGCACAACCTGCCTTTAACAAAGCAATGCTGACTATTCCTAATCATATTATAGCTCTCCAAATGTTCATAAATCCTGCCTCTCAGGATCTTCCCCATCAACTTACCAACCACTGATGTAGACTAACTGGTCTATAATTTCCTGGGCTATCTCTACTCTTTCTTGAATAATGGAACAACATCTGCAACCCTCCAATCCTCCGGAACCTCTCCCATCTCCATTGATGATGCAAATATCATTGTCAGAGGCTCAGCAATCTCCTCCCTCGCCTCCCAGAGTATCCTGGAGTATATCTCATCTGGTCCTGATGACTTATCCAACTTGATGCTTTCCAAAAGCTCCAGCACATCCTCTTTCTTAACATCTACATGTTCAAGCTTTTCAGTCCGCTGTAAGTCATCCCTACAATTGCCAAGATCCTTTTCCATAGTGAATACTGAAGCAAAGTACTCATTAAGTACCTCTGCTATTTCCTCCGGTTCCATACACACTGTCACACTTGATTGGTCCTAATCTCTCATGTCTTATCCTCTTGCTTTTCACATACTTGTAGAATGCCTTGGAGTTTTCCTTAATCCTGTTCACCAAGGCCTTCCCATGGCCCCTCTGGCTCTCCTAATTTCTTTCTTGAGCTCCTTCCTGAAGAAAAGAAGAATCTTCTAGATCTCTATCGTTACCTAGTTTTTGAACCTTTTGTAAGCTCTTTTCTTATTGAGTAGATTTACAAAATCCTTTAAAACTAGATTTACAGATTTACAACACCACAGTTCCTAAACTTACCATCCTCGCCCTTTATCACTGTAGCATACCTATGTAGAACTCCACACAGATGTCCCCTGAACATTTGCCACATTTCTTCCAGACATTTCCCCAAGAACATCTGTTCCCAATTTATGCTTTCAAGTTCCTGCTTGCTAGTCTCATATTTTCCCATCCTCCAATTAAACGCTTTCCCAACTTGTCTGTTCCTATCCCATTCCAATGCTATGGTAAAGGAGATAGAATTGTCATCACCATCTCCAAAATTCTCTCCAACTGAGAGATCTGACACCTGACCAGGTCGATTTCCCAATACCACATCAAGTACAGCCTCTCCTCTTGTAGGCTTATCTACATATTGTGTCAAGAACTCTTCGTGAACACACCTAAAAAACTCCACACCATCAAACCCCTCACTCTAGGGACATGCCAATCGATATTTGGTAAATTAATATCTCCCACTACGACAATCCTGTATATCAAGCTGGAGGAACTCAGCAGGTCGGGCAGCATCCATGGAAATGAACAGTCAACGTTTAGGGCTGAGACCCTTCGTCAGGCCTGAAACGTTGACTGTTTCCACGGATGCTGCCCGATCTGCTGAGTTCTTCCAGCGTGTTGTGCGTGTTGCTTTGACCCCAGCATCTGCAGAGTACTTTGTGTTCTGTATATCAAGCTATCTGTTTTGAGCTCCTTGCCACTCACCATTTAAGTAGGCTTGATTATCAAGGAGATTTGGAGTGCATTTCTCTTTGCCACTGGAATTGGTCGCCCAACCAAACATCTGAAATTTGAAAGCAAAGTACCATAGATGCTTTAAATTTGAAACAACATAGAAAATGCTGGAAACACCAGCAGCAGGCAGCAAATGTGGAGACTGAAAAAGTTAATGTTTCAGGTTGATGTCATTTGATAGGTCCGTCTGGGGTAAGGAACAATTGACAGTGCTAACACGAGGAAATCTGCAGATGCTGGAAATTCAAACAACACACTCAAAATGCTGGTGGAACACAGCAGGCCAGGCAGCATCTATAAGGAGAAGCACTGTCGACGTTTCGGGCCGAGACCCTTCGTCAGGACTAACTGAAAGGAAAGATAGTAAGAGATTTGAAAGTAGTAGGGGGAGGAGGAAATGCAAAATGATAGGAGAAGACCGGAGGGGGTGGGATGAAGCTAAGAGCTGGAAATTGACAGTGCTCCAGGATTTCTGCCAGTCTCCTAGAGTGTACAGGAGACAAGAGGCTGCAGATGCCAAAATCTAGAGCAGGTCAAGCAGCATCTGTGAGGAAAAAGGAACTGTTGATGTCTTGAGTTGAAACCCTGCCTTAGGACCCACGGTATACAAATTGTCAAAACCCCATTGAAATTCCAGGCACACGTCTCTTTTTTAAACAAAATTTAAAAAGAAAGAAAAAATTGAAGAAATAAAAATTAGTCTATGATACAATGAGGGTGAGAGCCACAATGTGATCAAACAGAGAATCAGAGTAATCCAGAGAAAAGCAGGGTGAATAGTGAACAGGCAGTGAATGTAAACTGATGCTGGTTTTTTGACATTTACTTCATATAGCAAAAACCCAATATAACAAGCATTGTATCTGCTTTAAATAAAATCTGTAAATTATTAACCAGCTAACCAGTTTCCATGATTAGCTTCATTTTGACTTTGCTCCCCCCCCCTTCAGTATTTGCCATTGCTAATAATTTAACTAATTTCCTGTGTTGTCATTCTCTGCAGTTTCCCTTGTTTATTTGTGTATTATTAATACTATCCTAAAAACAGTCCATGAGAGCCTACTTTTAAGCACAAACAGTACATAAAAGCAGTTTTAGATGGTGCCTGTAAATCATTTATAGGGAAACATCAAATCCATTGGGAAACTGGTGTGAGTACTGAACGGCTTCTGACTGACTGCTTTGTTGTATTGATCCTGCTGATATTGAGGAACCTGAGAGCAGCTCCAGGACTGAGTACGAACCTGTCCATAAGACAAGGTAGCAAAGTTCAGCCATTCAGCCCATTGAGCCTGCTCCACCATTCTATCATGCCTCTCAACCACATGCTCCTCATAACCTTTGATGCCCTTACTAATCAAAAATCTATCAACGTCCGCTTTAAAACATATCCAATAACAGCCTCCAGAGCCTTTTATGTAATGAATTCATCACCATCTGGCTAAAGAAATTCATCTGTGCTCAAGGGTCGTGTTATATCCTGATGCTATGCCCTCTGGACCTAGACTCCCCTACTATAAGGAACATCCTCTAAACATCTGCTCTGTCCAGGCCTTTCAATATTTGATGGGTTTCAATGAGATCACTTCCTCATTCTTCTGAACTCCAGAGAGTACAGACCCAGAGCCAGCAAACTCTCATACCTTAACCCTTTCATTCCTGGGATTATTCTCATGAACCTCTTCTGGACCCTCTGCAATGCCAGCACACTTTCATAGATAAGAGGCCCAAAACTGCTCAAAATACTCCAAAGGTGGTCTGGCCAATGCCGTGTAAAGCCTCTGTATTACATCTAAACCTATGTCCAAACACCACTGATGTTCAAGGGGCATGCTACAAATTGCAAGGGATGATCTACTGCTATTGCAGAGCCACGCTTTATAAAACTCCAATTAGACCACTCTTGGGGTATTGTGTTCTATTCTGGTTGCCTCATTATAGGAAGGATGTGGGAGCTTTGGAGAGGTGATTTGCCAGGATGCTGGCTGGGTTGGGGAACATGTCTTATAAGGATAGTTTGAGCAAGCTCGGGTGTTTCTCCTTAGAGCAAAGAAGATGAGAGGTAATTTGTTAGATGCATAAATAGAGTGGACAGCCAGAAGGTACCTAATAAAATGGCCACTGTGTGTAGAAACATAGAACAGTACAGCACAGGAACAAGGTCTTCAGCCTATGATGTTGTACTCAACTAACTGACCTAGTACTTGGGACCCTTTGTATACTGTTGAGAAGGATGCAACCGAGTCTCTGGCACTGAAGCTCAGAAAGGAAGGGGGAGAAGAGGACTGCAGTAGTGATAAGAGATTCCATAGCTTAGGGTGCAGACATGAGATTCTGTGAACATGAAGAGACACCCATATAGTATATTGTCTCCCAGTTTGCACGGTCAGGGACATCTTCGATTGGGTCCATGGAATTCTAAAGGGGGAGATTGGGCAGCCAAAAGTCTTGGTACATATTGGCACCAATAATGTAGGTGGAACGAGAGAGGAGGTCCTGAAGAGAGAAGTTAGGTATAAAGCTGAAAAGTAATCTCTGGATTGCTCCCTGTACCACAGACCAGCGAAGATAAGAATAGGATGATTTGGCAGATAAATGAATCACTGAGGATGAACTGACGCAGGGAGCACGGCATCAGATTTCCGGGTCATTGTGATCTCTTCTGCGGAAGGTATGATATGTACAAAAATTACACCTGAATCAGAGGGGGACCCATATCCTCTTGGGCAGGTTTGCTAGAACTGTTGGGGAGAATTTAAACTAATTTGGCAAGGGGATGCGAACTGGAGTGATGGGGCTGAGGTTGGGGCAGTTGGTATACAAGCAGATGCAGTGTGTAGTGATACTGTCAGGAAGGACAGGCAGATAATAGGGCAAAGTTGCAGTCAGTGGGATGAGTTGCAGTGTAAAGGGGGTCAAAAGACTGATGAATACATGACTGAAGGTGTTATATTTGAATGCACACAGTATACAGAATAAGGTCGATGATCTTGTAGTTCATTTGGAGATTAGCAGGAATGATATTGTGGGTGTCACTGAGCCATGGCTGAAAGAAGGTTATATTCGGGATCTCAGCATCCAAGGATGTATATTGTATAAAAATGACAGATGTGGTTCTGTGGTAAAAAATGAAATCAAATGGGATCAGAAGATGTAGAATTCTTATGTGTAGAGTTAAGAAAGGGCAAGGGTAAAAAGACCCTGATGGAAGTTAAATACAGGCCTATGAACAGTAGCCGGGATATCTGCTACAAATTGAAACAGCAGATAGAAAAGGTATGCCAAAAGGGCAATGTTATGATAGTCATGGGGTAATTTAATATGCAGGTACATTGGAAAAGTCCAATTGCTGCTGGATCAAAAACGAGATAATCTGTAGAATGCCAATGAAATGGCTCTTTAGAACAGCTTGTGTTTGAGCCCACTAGGGGAAGGGCTGTTCAGGAATGGGTTTTGTGCAACCAGGAATGGATTTGATTAAGGAGCTTAAGGTAAGGAACCCCTAGGAGTCAGTGATGATAATATGATAGAATTTGCCTGAAGTTTGAGAGGGAGAAGCTAAAGTCAGATGTATCAATATTATAGTGGAGTAAAGAGAATTACAGAGGCATGAGAGAGGAGCTTCAAATGTTGATTGAAAGGGGAAACTAGCAGGGATGATGGCAGAACAGCAATGGCTGGAGTTTCTGGGAGCAATTTGGAAGGCAGATATATTCACTAAAGGTTAACTTGCAGGTTGAGTCGGTAGTAAGGAAGGTAACTGCAATATTAGCATTAATCTTGAGATGACTAGAATATAAAAGAAAGAATGTAATGTTGCAGCTTTATAAAGCACTGGTGAGGCCTCACTTTGAGTATTGTGAGCAGTTTTGGGCCCCTTATTGAAGAAAGGATGTACTGACATTGGAGAGGGTTCAGAGGAAGTTTACAGGAATGATTCTGGGAATGAAAGGTTGTTTTATGAGGAGTGATTGATGATCCTATACCTGTACTTGTTGGATTTTAGAAGAAAGAGCGGGGATCCTACTGAAATGTATTCAATGTTGAAAAGTCTAGATAGAGTGGATGTGGAGAAAATGTTTCCTATAGTGGGGGAGTATAGGACCAGAGAACACAGCCTCAGAATAGAGGGATAACCATTTCAAACAGAGGTAAGGAGGGATTTCTTTAGCCAGAGGGTGGTGTATATGTAGAATTTTCCTCAGGCAGCTGTGGAGCCCAACTCATTGGAGTTGGAGCCCAACTCATTGGAGCCCAAACTCAGGGCTTGAAGGTTATGTAGAGAAGGCAGGAGAAAGAGGTTAAGTGGGAAAATGGAACAGCCATGATGAAATGGTGGCACAGACTTAATGGTTCGATTGGCCTAATTCTGCTTCTCTATCTTCTGGTCTTACTCCTACTCTTCGATCTAAATGCACCACTGTACAAGTGGATATTGGACCAATAGACTTCAGATAGTCAGGATGCAGAACCACTCCTTCTTCGCCATCATCCTCAACAGAGGTGTCCCTCGGGCTGTGTGCTGAGCTCACACTGTACTCGCAGACCACTGCATGGCCAAACACCTGAATAATCACATTGCCTAATCCACTGTTGACACAACAGTGGAGTGATGACCTATGGAATACCAAGGTCTGGTACCAGGCAAATGGAGGTCACCAGGCCAGGCCTGGTGCCAGCTTCAGAGGACAAAATTCACTCAGGTTCCCTGATCGAGTATTAAAGGCAGCAACTCACAGCAGATTTTTGGAGCTTTGAGCAGTAGCCAACTGACATTTCGGATTGATTAACAAGAACAAGTTAAAGTAAATCAGGGGCAAGCTGAGTGGCCATCATTGCAGCAGCCATTGTTGGAGTGGGCAGAGCTAGAGTGGACATTTTGAGGCTTTAGCTCTTCGAGGCTTCAGTCAGAGAAGGCAAAAGCAAAAAAGCTGTAGCTAGCCATTCACAAACAAGAGAAGATCTGCAGATGCTGGAAATCTGAGCAACACATACAAAATACTCGAAGAACTCAGCAGGCCAGGCAGCATCTTTGAAAAAGAGTACAATCGATGTTTCAGGACAAAACCCTCTGGCAGGACTAGAGAGTAAAAATCTGAGGAGGAGAAAAAAAATCTCAAACGCATCTCTCCCATTTCCCGCACATCTGCCCTCACCCCATCCGCCCGCCACCCCACTCGGGATAGGGTTCCCCTTGTCCTCACCTACCACCCCACCAGCCTCCAGGTCCAACGTATAATTCTCTGTAACTTCTGCCACCTCCAACGGGATCCCACTACCAAGCACATCTTTCCCTCCCCTCCCTTTCTGCTTTCCACAGGGATCGCTCCCTACTCGACTCCCTTGTCCACTCGTCCCACCGATCTCCCTCCTGGCACTTATCCTTGTAAGCGGAACAAGTGCTACACCTGCTCTTACACTTCCTCCCTCACCACTGTTCAGGGCCCCAGACAGTCCTCCCAGGTGAGACGACACTTCACCTGTGAGTCGGCTGGCGTGTATACTGCGTCTGGTGCTCCCGGTGTGGCCTTTTATATATTGGTGAGACCCGACGCAGACTGGGAGACTGTTTCGCTGAACACCTATGCTCGGTCCGCCAGAGAAAGCAGCATCTCCCAGTGGCCACACATTTCAATTCCATGTCCCATTCCCATTCTAACATGTCTATCCATGGCCTCCTCTACTGTCAAAATGAATCCACACTCAGGTTGGAGGAACAACACCTTATATACCGGCTGGGTAGCCTCCAACCTGATGGCATGAACATTGACTTCTCTAACTTCCGTTAATGCCCCTCCTCCCCTTCTTACCCCATCCCTGACATATTTAGTTGTTTGCCTGTTCTCCATCTCCCTCTGGTGCTTCCCCCCCACCTTTCTTTCTCCCGAGGCCTCCCATCCCATGATCCTTTCCCTTCTCCAGCTCTGTATCACTCGCCAATCACCTTTCCAGCTCTTAGCTTCATCCCACCCCCTCCGGTCTTTTCCTATCATTTCCCATTTCCCCCTCCCCCCACTACTTTCAAATCTCTTACTATCTTTCCTTTCGGTTAGTCCTGACGAAGGGTCTCGGCCTGAAACGTCGACAGTGCTTCTCCTTATAGATGCTGCCTGGCCTGCTGTGTTCCACCAGCATTTTGTGTGTGTTGTTTGAATTTCCAGCATCTGCAGATTTCCTCGTGTTGTACTAATGGTAAGACTCTTGGCAGTGTGGAGGATCAGAGGAATCAGAGGGTCTGAGTCATAGGACACTCAGAGTTGCTACGCAGGTTGACTCTGTGGTTAAGAAGGCATAAATTGCATTGGCCTTCATCAGGTCCAGATAAGAATTTAATTGATACAATTTTTACTCTGAAACCTTTTCATAATGGATCTATTTCTAATATTTTTAGTATGTTGTTGGCAATGAGAAACATTCCATTAGACAAAATTAAAAATCTCTGGCAAAAAGACCTACAGATTTCAATTGACGAGGATACTTGGAATGAAATTTTTTAACTTGTTCACGTCTCTTCGTTATGTGCGCATCACTCTCTTTTACAATTTAAAGTGATTCATAGAGCCTATATGACTAAAGATAAGCTCTCTCGTTTTTACTCAGATTTTTCTCCATACTGTAATAGGTGTAATGTCGAAGAGGCCTCTCTAATTAATATGTCTTGGTCCTGCCAACAGCTTGATAAATTTTGGAAAGAAGTATTTCAAACTTTCTCGGAGCTTTTTAAAGTAAACTTTAAACCCAACCCTCTGACTGCCATGTTTGGCATTATTGGAGGAAATGATTTTACTCTTAAGCCGAATGATCTGCATATTTTGGCTTTTGTTTCTCTTTTAGCCAGAAGAGTTTTGTTGCTTAAATGGAAAGATGCTGCTCCGCCTACTCATGCCCATTGGTTGATTAATGTTATGTCATGTTTAAATTTAGAGAAGATTAAGTGTTCTATTTCTATACCTAGACAAGGTTTTTTCCACATTATGGGGACCTTATTGGAACTACTTTCTCAATCTTCGACTTGTTCAGCAATGACGATAGCTACTATTTGTTTGAATTTACGACTATGTGCAAGATTATTTTTTCTTTTATCCAAACAGCTGTTTTTTTCTCTTTTGTTTTTTTTGTTATGGGGTTTTGATTTCGCTTTAGATTAGAATACACCTTTTCAATACTGTGGTTAATTTATAATACATAGATATGGGCCATGTTTCTGTTTCCAGAATATCATAATGTATTTTGTATTCGTTTATGCAAGTAATTAATAAAAATATTGAAAAAAGGAGAAAGGGTGCAGAGGAGATTTACAAGGATGTTCCTGGACTGGGGAGTCTGCCTTACGAGAATAGGTTGAATGAACTTGGCCTTTTCTCCTTGGAGAAAAGGAGAAAAGGCCAAGTTCATTCAACCTATTCTCATTGAAGTGACGGAGGATGAAAGGTGACCTGATAGAGGTATACAAGGTAATGAGAGGCATTGATCATGCGGATAGTCAGAGGCTTTTTCCTAGGGCTGAAATGGCTAACATAACTGAGTAGAGAGGATGCAATATTAGATCTTCTATTAGGAAATGAGTTAGGACAGGTGACGGAAGTGTGTGTAGGGGAACACTTTGGTTCCAGTGATCATAACACTAATAGTTTCAACTTGATTATGGATAAAGATAGATCTGGTCATCGGGTTGAGGTTCTAAACTTTACGTGTGTTGTTTGAATTTCCAGCATCTGCAGATTTCCTCGTGTTTGATCTGAGGAGTAGATTTTAAAGGTGGGGGGAGGGGAGAGAGAAACACAAGGTGATAGGTGAACCCTGAAGGGGGAGGGATGAAGTAAAGAGCTGCGAAGTTGATTGGTGAAAGAGACAGAATGCCATGGAAGAAAGAAAATAAGGGAGGAGCACCAGAGGGAGGTGATGGATGGGCAAGGGGATAAGGTGAGAGAAGGAAAAGGGGATGGGAAATGGTGAAGGGGGGGGGGGGAGGGCATTACCAGAAGTTTAAGAAATCAATGTTCATGTCATAAGGTTGAAGGCTATCCAAATGGAATATAAGGTGTTGTTCCTCCGACCTAAACATAGCCTCATCACGACAGTGGAGGAAGCCATGGATGGACATATCGGAATGGGAATGGGAAGTGGAATTAAAATGGATGGCCACTGGGAGATCCCGCTTGTTCTGGCGGATGGAGCATAGGTGCTCGGTGAAGTGGTCTCCCAATCTACGTTGGGCATCACCGATATACAGGAGGCCACACCGGGAGCATCAAACACAGTAAATGACTCCAGCAGATTCACAGGTGAAGTGTCGCCTCACCTGGAAGGACTGTTTGGGGCCCTGAATGGTAGTGAGGGAGGTGGTGTAGGGGTAGGTATTGCACTTATTCCGCTTGCAAGGATAAGTGCCAGGAGGGAGATCAGTGGGAAGGGACGAATGGACAATGGAGTCGTGTAAGGAGCGATCCCTGCAGAAAGCAGAAAGTGGGGTGTGGGAAAGTTGTGCTTGGTGGTTGGATCCTATTGGAGATGGTAAAAGTTGCGGAGAATTATGTGCTGGATGCAGAGGCTGGTAGGGTGCTAAGTGAGGACAAGGAAAACCCTATCCCTGGTAGGGTGGTGGGAGGATGGGATAAGAGCAGACATGTGTGAAATGGAAGAGATGCAGATAGAACTTTCTTTACAATTGCTCAGTTAGAACGGTAGAGATGCCAGGCAGGATAGTGGAATGTTCCTCTTGCAGGATTTGGGAAGGCAGGGGCACCTCCAGTGTACCTGATGACTAAACCTGTGAGAAGTGGATCCAGATGCAGCTTCTAACAATTACATTAAGGAGTTGGAGTTGGAACTGGATGTACTCTGGATCATTCAGGAGGCTGGGGTGTGATTGTTAGGACATTTAGAGAGGTAGTTACACCCAAGGTACAGGACAGAGGAAACTGGGTGACAGTGTTGAAGGGGGAAGGGGTTAAAGAGCCAGTGCCAAGTACCCCTTTGGCCATTTCCCTCAACAACAGGAGTATCACTTTGGATATGTCGGGGGGGGGGGGGGGCGCGGAGATAACGTAGCAGTGGAAAGTCAGGTCTCTGGCACTGAGTCTGGCTCTGTGATTCAGAAGGAAAGAGGGTAGAAGAGGCGAGCTGTGGTGATAGGGAATTCGTTAGTTAGGGGACAGAAAGGAGGCTCTGTGGGCGAGATCAGTATTCCCGGATGGTATATTGCCTCTTTGGTGCCAGGGTCTAGGACAACGTGGATTGAGTCCTCAACATTCCTAAGTTAGAGGGTGAACAGACAGACTTTGTGGCCCATGTAGGTAGCATTGACATGGGTAGGATGACTGATGAGGTTCTTCAATGGAAGTTCAGTGAGTTCGGTGCTAAGTTAAAGGGAATAATCTCGCCAGGGTTGTGATCTCAGGATTGCTACCTGTGCCACATGCTAGAGAGGCCAGAAATTACAGTTTAACACATGGCTAAGGAGTTGGTGTAGGACGGAGGGCATAAGATTTTTGGATCACCTTCCAGGGAAGGTGAGACCTGTAAGAAGAGACTGTTTGCACCTGAACTACACTAATATCATAGCAAGAAGGTTTGCTAATGCTGCACAGTGGGGTTTAAACTAGAGCTGCAGGGAGATGGGAACCAGAGTACCAGAACAGTTAGTGGAGAGGTTGCAGAGAAATGGTGGTAAGACCTCAAACAAATTCAGGAATTAAAAGGTTGAGCATGGTGTGATTAGAGTCTTAAGCTGCGTATATTTCAATGCAAGAAGTATCATAGGAACAACTATTATCCACCATTGGTAAACCGAAAATTGCAGCAATAGGATATGGTTGCAATTTGATGTTCAGAACTGTTGAGATAATACCAAAAATACCTTTCCAGTAATTTTGCGAACAGGGGCAAGACCAAAATATGTGAGTCAATTAAGCAACTTCAGAATGACATCTGTCGTAGATTGGATTAACATGAGAATAAAATCGAGCAAGTTTGTCCTTGGACATATCAGCCCTATGTACAACCTTAAATTGTATTAGGGCATGTTTGGCACAAATGGAAGAAGAATTAACTAATCGTAAAATTTTCTCCCACTGCTCTGTGGGTACAAGACAGTGAAGTTCTTTTTCCCATTCCTTCTCAATTTTATCTGATACCCCTGGCTGTATTTTCATGATCATATTATAAATGATGGCTACTAAACCCTTCTGACAAGGATTCAGAACTAGGAATTTTTCCGTAATATTCATTGGACATAATGTCGGAAAAGACTGTAACATATTATTCAAGAAATTTCTAACTTGTAAGTATCTAAAAAAAATGAGCTTTAGGCAAATTATATTTATTGGACAACTATTCAAAGGACAGTTGGGGGCATTTGTCACATTAATGGCTAGAAGATCTATTCTATTGAACTGGAAAGAAATTAATCCTCCAACTACATTTCAGTGGTTTTCTCAAACTATTTCTTGTTTGAGTTCAGAAAAAATTAGAAGTGTTGTCTTTGACCCTTCAGTTAAATTTGAAGAAACTTGGAGACCATTTATTCAACTCTTTCATATGAGCTAAACTGACCTTATTCTTATCATTTTTAATTATTTGGATAGAGGTGCGAAGTTATTGACACTACTGTGTATATTTGATATAATGCAATGGTCCATGTTGGTTAGGTTAGGGTTTTAGAACATAGAACATAGAACATAGAACAGTACAGCACAGTACAGGCCCTTCAGCCCACAATGTTGTGCTGACCCTCAAACCCTGCCTCCCATATAACCCCCTACCTTAAATTCCTCCATATACCTGTCTAGTAGTCTCTTAAACTTCACTAGTGTATCTGCCTCCAACACTGACTCAGGCAATGTGTTCCATGCACCAACCACTCTCTGAGTGAAAAACCTTCCTCTAATATCCCCCTTGAACTTCCCTCCGCTTACCTTAAAGCCATGTCCTCTTGTACTGAGCAGTGGTGCCCTGGGGAAGAGGCACTGGCTGCCCACTTTGTCTATTCCTCTTAATATCTTGTACACCTCTATCATGTCTCCTCTCATCCTCTTTCTCTCCAAAGAGTAAAGCCCTAGCTCCCTTAATTTCTGATCATAATGCATACTCTCTAAACCAGGCAGCATCCTGGTAAATCTCCTCTGTATCCTTTCCAATGCTTCCACATCCTTCCTATACTGAGGTGACCAGAACTGGACACAGTACTCCAAATGTGGCCTAACTAGAATTTTATAAAGCTGCATCATTACATCGCGTCTCTTAAACTCTATCCCTCGACTTATGAAAGCTCACACCCCACAAGCTTTCTTAACTATCCTATCTACCTATGAGGCAACTTTCAGGGATCTGTGGACATGTACCCCCAGATCCCTCTGCTCCTCCACACTACCAAGTATCCTGCCATTTACTTTATACTCTGCCTTGGAGATTGTCCTTCCAAAGTGTACCACCTCACACTTCTCCGGGTTGAACTCCATCTGCCACTTCTCAGCCCACTTCTGCATCCTATCAATGTCTCTCTGCAATCTTTGACAATCCTCTACACTATCTTCAACACCACCAACCTTTGTGTCATCTGCAAATTTGCCAACTTGCCTTCTAACCCCACATCCATGTCATTAATAAAAATCACAAAAAATAGAGGTCCCAGAACAGATCCTTGTGGGACACCACTAGTCACAACCCTCCAATCTGAATGTACTCTCTCCGCCACGACCCTCTGCTTTCTGCAGGCAAGCCAATTCTGAATCCACCTGGCCAAACTTCCCTGGATCCCAGCCTTCTGACTTTCTGAATAAGCCTTCTTATTTTTTTTGTTTTTTGGGGTTTTTTTTCTTATTTTTTCCATTTTCTGTAACCACTATGAGTTTGGGAGGTTATTATATGCGGATTATCAACTGTTTGTATTTGTACCTTAACCTATTAATTATGTACTCTCAAGCTCTTTGTACTCGATGTTTTACTTATGTTTGTTTAAAATTAATAAAAAGATTTAATAAGTAAAAAAAGTATCATAGGAAATGCGGATGATTCCAGATCAACACCTGGAATTATGATATTGTAGCTATTAGTGGCACTTGGTTGCAGGAGGGACAGGACTAGCAGTTCAATATTCCAGGGTTTCGTTGTTTTAGACATGACAGAGCAGAAAGGATTAAAGGGTGGCAACAGAGAAATGTCACATTAGTGCTCGTCTAGTGAGGCATTATGGGTGGAAATTAGAAATAAGAAAGGTATGACCACGTTAATGGTGCCATATTACAGACCACCTGACAATTCGAGGGATGTAGAGGAACAAATTTGTAGAGATATCGTAGGCTGTTTTGTAACAGTAGGTGATTCTAACTTTCCAAATATTGACTGGGACTCCCATACTGTAAAGGGACTAGATAGGATAGAGTTTGTCAGGCAAGTTTCCTTAATCAGTACATAGAAGTCCCAATGAGACTGTGTGCTTCCAGATCTGCTATTAGGGAATGAGACAGGGCAACTGATAGAAGCTTGTGTTGGGGAACACTTTGCAACTAGTGATCACAATGCCATTAGTTTCAAAATAAATATGCAAAAAAGATGGGTTGAGATTCTAAATTGGGGAAAGGCCGATTTTGATGGTATCAGAAATGATCTGGCAAATGTGGATTAGGACAGGATGTTTTCTAGCAAAAGTGTACTTGGCAAGTGGAAGGCCTTCAAAGTGAAATTTTGAGAGTTCAAAGCTTGTATATGCCTGTCAGAATGAAAGGTAAAGATAACAATTGTAGGGAACCTTAGTTTTCAAGAGATATTGAAGACCTGGTTAAGAGTAAAAAAAGGAGGTACATAGCAGGTATAGACGGGTAGATACAAATGAGGTGCTTATAGGATACAAGAAGTGCAAGAGAACACTTAAAGAAAGATGGCCTGCTGCATTTTGAATGTGTTGCTCGGATTTGTAACATCCGCAGATTTTTTCTAGCAGACAAGGTGAAAGAGAATACTAAGGGATTCTATAGATATATTAAGAGCAAAAAGATTGTTAGGGTCAAAACTGGTCCTCTGGAAGATCAGAATGGTAATCCATGTGTGGAGCCAAAACAGATGGGAGTGATCTTACATTCTTTTACACCTGTTTTTACTCAGGAGCCAGACACAGATTCTATAATAGTGAGGCAAAGTGGCATCATCCTCATGGATCCTGTACAGATGACAAAGGAGGAGGTGTTTACTGCCCTGAAGCAAATCAGGGTGGATACATCCTCTAGGTCCGACAAATTGTTCCTTAGATCCTATGGGAGATAAGTGCAGAAATAGCCGAGACCCTAGCAGAGATATTTAAATCATCCTTAGCAACAGAGGAGGTGCCAGAGGATTGGAAGATAGCCAAATGTTGTTCTGCTGTTTAAGAAAAACTAAACATAAAGTAGGAAATTATAGTCTGGTGAGTCTGACATCAGTTGTGGGAAAGTTATTGGAAGGTATTCTACTCGGAACCAGATATAAGTGTTTGGATAGATATGGACTAATTAATAATAATCAGCATGGCTTTGTGTGTGGTAGCTCATGTCTAATTAATCTTAATAGAGTTTTTCGAGGAAGTCACCATGAAAATAGATGAGGACAAGGCAGTGGATGTTGTCTACATGGACTTTAACAAGCGTTTGACACAGTCCCACATGGGAGGTTGGTCAAGAAAGTTTTGTCGCTTGGCATTCAAGATGAGGTAGTCAATTGAATTAGACATTGGATTTGTGGGAGAATCCAGAGAGTGATAGTAGATGGTTGTCTCATTAACTGGAGTCTTGAAACTAGCAGGGATCAGTGTTGGGTCCCTTGCTGCTTTTCATCTGTAGCAATGATCTAGATGATAGTGTGGTTAAATGGATCAGCAAATTTGCTAATAACACCAGGATTAGAGGTGTAGTGGACAGAGAGGAAGGCTCTCATAGCTTGCAGAGGAATCAGCATCAAGCTTCGGTAGGACCAACTGGGGTGGGTCTTATACAGTGAGTGAATGGTAGGGCACCGAGGAATGTGGCAGAACAAACGGATCTGGGAATACAGGACCATAATTCATTGAAAGTCTCATCACAGGTAGATAGGGTCATTAAGAAAGCTTTTGGCACTTTGGCCTTCATAAATCAATGTATCAAGTACAGGAGACGGGATAGTATGTTGAAGTTGTACAAAACGTGGCGAGATCTAATTTGGAGAAATGTGTACAGTTTTGATCACTTACCTATAGGAAAGATGCAACTAAGAAAAAAATTACTCTTTCAAGAACTGAATCAAGAAACTCACCAATGCCTCTACTTGTTGAGGAAATTGAAGAGAGTTGGACTATGCTGGGTCTGGAGGACCAGATAAGGAAAGATTGAATGTTAGGAATTCATTCCTTAGGACATAGAGATTATGAGGAGATTTTGTAGAGGTATACAAGATTATGAGGGGTATAGATAGGGTAACTGCAAGTAGGCTTTTTCCACTAAGGTTGGATGGGACTAAAACTAGAGGTTGTGGGTTAAGGGTGAAAGCCAAGTTTAAGGGGAACATGAGGGGAAACTTCTTCACTCAGAGTGTAGAGAGAGTGTGGAATGAGCTGCCAGCACAAGTGGTGCATGCGAGCTTGATTTCAATGTTTGGTTAGCTACGTGGATATTAGGGGTATGGAGGGCTATTGTCCTGGTGCAGACTGATGGGAGCAGGCAGTTAAAATTATTTCGGGATGGACTAGATGAGCCAAAGGGCCTGCTTCTGTGTAGTACATCTTTATGACTCTATAACTCTAAATAACCTCTCCCTCATTGTCAACAAGACAAAAGAGATGGTTATTAACCATCAACACTCACATGCCTCTTTACATCAGCGGCACAGCAATGAAACTGTGAGCAGTTTCAAACTCCTGGGAGTGTACATCTTGCACAAACTTTCATGGTCCCAGAGCTCAATCAAGAAAGTTCACCAATGCCTCTGCTTTCTGAGGAGGTTGAAGAGAGCTGGACTATGCACATCAATACTTACCACCCTCTACAGATGCGCAGTACAGATCATCCTAACATGCTGCATCACTGCACGGTGGCAGACAGGAAGAGACTACAATGGGTAGTCAAGACTGCCCAATGCATCACTAGCCTACCCGCCATCAAGTACATATATACAGAAAGGTGCTGGATAAAGGCCCGCCATATTATGAATGATCCCACTGACCCTGCTCAGGACTATTTGTCTCATTCCCATCAGTGAGGAGACTACGTAAGATCCACACCAGAATTACTTTTCCCGAAGCAATACCTCCATCCTCTAAGCATCAACGTCCCCACGACCATCACGTTGTCATTTCCTGTCAGAGTCATCTTATGTACAGACATTGTTATACCCAGTGTTACTTTATATATATATAAACAATTTTCATAAGCTATCTTATATATTGTGTTTTTTATTACTGTGTTTTACACAGGTGTACTGGAAATCACATTATACAGTTTTGAATCTTGAATCTACTGGCAGCCATGGTGATTATTTGAACATGCTTATGTCCAATTTCACGTTTTCTTTTGCAGGCACTTCAACTGGTCTCTCTCTCTCTCTCTCACACACACACACACACACACACACACACACACACACACACACACACACACACACACAAATTTATTAACAAATAAACAAATTTTAACAAATTTGGTTAATAACTCATCTTCTTCTACCTTAGGCCACAAACTTATCACGACCGCTGGACTTAGTGTGTAAATGTAGGAGGGGATTATGTTGAAAAATAAATGTGCTAGGTTTTCTAAAATTGACTCCTACTTTAGGGCATGAACTTATCAATCCCCCTTTTAAGTGCCCAAGAATTTTGCACATACTTTATAATACAACTACTAGACAGACATCCACAGCAGAGTAAATTTTAAATTGTCCCTTTCACACCTATGGATTTAAGCGGGAGGAGGATTTCTTACTCTTAGAGGATAACGTCATTTCTGAAAGGGGGGGGCGAGGGGTGGTCACTCTGCCTAGCAGGTGAGACTTGTGGCTGTGAAACAATCTCTGGTTCTGGGGCGACCTCCATAGTGGTTGTCGGAGTTCACTCTGGGACCGCAGGAAATAGTTCTGACAATTCTGGATAACTTTCTTCTTTGTGATGGCATCCTGAACAGTGTGTGGCGAGCTGCTTGATGTGCTGATCTATCTCAGGCCATCAGACACAGTTTCGACCCAACACTTTCATTTTGACCGTGTCTAGATGATCGGCATGTAGCTCTTCCAACACTTGAGTTCTCAACTTGGATGGTACAACAATTCTCAATCCCCACGTAAGAAAACCCCTGTCAAGAACAAGTTCATCCCGGTGCTAGTAAAAATGGGGGAATTGGAGTTTCTGCTGCACATTCCAGCTATTTTAGCTGACTATGTACACCTGAAACAGTGTGGGATTGTTTTTCATTTTCCTCTTAATCATCTCCACCATAATAGGGAAACTTTTGATATGCATTAGGGAAAATACATCAAGAGAAATGCCCTCTTTTGTAAATTTTTCAGGCATTTCTTTTTCCAAGCATATTCAGGAGAATCCATCAGCATTTCCATGATTAGATGACTTCTTAAATTCAGTCGTATAATTGTGTCCTCCAAGAAACAGAGCCCTTCTCTGCATTTTGTGCTGCTGTTGTTAGTGGAACACCCTTCTGTGGATTGAAAATAGACACTAGTAAATTATAATCAGTAATGAGGGCAACATCTCTCCCATAGAAGTACTAGTTGAAATGTCAATCTGCACATAATTTTTCTCTACAGCAGTAAGGAAACATGTTGCAAAGGGCCATTCTCTTCCATCACTCATAACATGTGACATGACTGCACCTATACCATAAGATGAGATGTCACAGGCAAGCTTCACTGGATGATGTGGATCATAATGTACAGTGTCTGACATCACCATTGCCTTTACCTTTTTGAAAGCCACCTCACACTGCTTTGACCATTGCCATTTCTTAACAATGTGCAGTAATGAGTTCAAGGGATTGAGCACAGTAGTTAGGTTTGGCAGGAACCTGTCAGAGTAATTGACAATTCCTAAAAAGGGCCACAACTGTGACATGTCCTTTCGCCTTGGGGCATCAACCACTGCTTGAATTTTCTCAGGACACTTGTGTAATCCTTATGCATCAAAGGTGTAATCACTGTAAGTGATGCTTGGTTTAAAGAATTCACACTTGTTGCATCGTGCCCTGAGCCTGTCATCTTCTAACTTTTTAACACTGCCTTGAGATGTTGGAGATGTTCCTTGTCATCATCACCAGTAACAAGAATGCCTGGACAGCCTTGCAACACCTGGTCCACATCTTTCAGCCAGAGTGCAGGTGCAGATGCTACTCCAAAAATAGAAACATAGAAACATAGAAAATCTACAGCACAATACAGGCCCTTCAGCCCACAAAGCTGTGCTGAACATGTCCTTGCCTTAGAACTACCTAGGCTTACCCATAGTCCTCTATTTTTCTAAGCTTCATGTATTCATCCAGGAGTCTCCTAAAAGACCCTATTGTTTCCACCTCCACCACTGCTGCTGGCAGCCCATTCCATACACTCACCACTCTCTGAGTTAAAAAAAACAACTTACCCTTGACATCTCTGTACCTACTTCCAAGCACTTTAGAACTATGCCCTCTCGTGCTAGCCATTTCAGCCCTGGGGAAAAGCCTCTAACTATCCACATGATCAATGACATTCATTATCTTGTACACCTCTATCAGGTCACCTCCCATCCTCCATCACGCCAAGGACAAAAGGCCGCTTTCACTCAACCTATTCTCATAAGGCATGCTCCCCAATCCAGGCAACATCCTTGTAAATCTCCTCTGCACCCTTTCTATGGTTTCCACATCCTTCCTGTATTGAGGTGACCAGAACAGAGCACAGTACTCCAAGTGTAGTCTGACCAGGGTCCTATATAGCTGCAACATTACCTCTCGGCTCTTAAACACGATTGATGAAACCCAATGCACGGTATGCCTTCACAGTGGTAGCTGTGTGGAACGAGCTTCCGGTAGAAGTGGTAGAGGCAGGTTTGATTTTTTTCATTTAAAAAAAATTGGATAGATATATGGACAGGAAAGGGTTATGGGCTGAGTGCAGGTAGGTGGGACTAGGTGAGAGTAAGTGTTCGGCACGGACTAGAAGGGCCGAGATGGCCTGTTTCCGTGCTGTAATTGTTATATGGTTATATATGGTTAACCACACAGTCAACGTGCAGAGCAGCTTTGAGTGTCCTATGGACTCGGACCCCAAAATCCCTCTGATCCTCCACATTGCCAGCACTCATGCCATTAATGCTATATTCTGCCATCATATTTGACTTACCAAAATTAACCACCTCACACTGATCTGGGTTGAGCTCCGTCTGCCACTTCTCAGCCCAGTTTTGCATTCTATCAATGTCCCACTGCAACCTCTGACAGCCCTCCACACTATCCACAACATCCCCAACATTTGCGTCATCAGCAGATTTACTAACCCATCCCTCCACTTCCTCATCCAGATCATTTATAAAAATCACAAACAGTAGGGGTCCCAGAACAGATCCCTGAGGCACACCACTGGTCACTGACCTCCATGCAGAATGTGATCCATCCACAACCACTCTTTGCCTTCTGTAGGCAAGCCAGTTCTGGATCCACAAAGCAATATCCCTTTGGATCCCATGCCTCCTCACTTATTCAAAAAGCCTTGCATGGGGTACCTTATCAAATGTCTTGCTGAAATCCATATACATTGCATCTATGGCTCTACCTTCATCAATGTGCTCAGTCACATCCTCAAAAAATACAATCAGGCTCTTAAGGCATGACCTCCCTTTGATAAAGCCATGTTGACTATTCCTAATCATATTATGCCTCCTCAAATGTTCATAAATCCTGACTCTCAGGATCTTCTCCATCAACTTACCAACCACTGAAGTAAGACTCACTGGTCTATAATTTCCTGGGCTGTCTCTACTCCCTTTCTTGAATAAGGGAACATCATCCTCAACCCTCCAATCCTCTGGAACCTCTCCTGTCCTCATTGATGATACAAAGATCATAGCTAGATGTTCAGCAATCTCCTCCCTTGCTTCCCACAGTAGCCTGGGGTACATCCCATCTGGTACCGGTGACCTATCCAACTTAATGCTTTCCAAAAGCTCCAGCACATCCTCTTCCTTAATCTCTACATGCTCAAGCTTTTCAGTCCACTGCAAGTCATCACTACAATCACCAAGATCCAAGTATTCATTAAGTACCTCTGCCATCTCCTCTGGTTCCATACTCACTTTCCCACTGTCACACTTGATTGGTCCTATTCTCTCACATCCTATCCTCTTGCTTTTCACATACTCGTAGAATGCCTTGGGGTTTTCCTTAATCCTGTCTGCCAAGGCCTTCTCATTGCCCATCTGGCTCTCCTAATTTCATTCTTAAGCTCCTTCCTGCTAGCCTTATAATCTTCTAGTTCTCTATTATCACCTAGTTTTTTGAACCTTTTGTAATGTTACATTCCCAGTAACCGGGTGACTTACCAGCAAAGATAGAGAGGTCCGCTGAAGTCTGATGGTACTATTTTCAAACGTTTTTTATTTATAAAGGGGCACAAACGTATGGTTAATACAAAACATTCAGATCATATACATCGTCAAAACTCAATCTAAAGCACAGGTATAGTAATAATCAATCAGAAATAAGCTCTATCGTTGTCTAGGGGATAATACTGAGTCCAATGGAATATAAGAGTCACTCAAAATCTGCAGGCTTCCCCGTTTTGGGAACCGCTGGCATTTCACGTGTTGGAGAGAGAGAGAGTGGTGAGAAAGAAGGAACACTTGCCCGTCGTCTTTGCGAAGCAAATCCCTGTTGCTAGTTAAAACGGTTTTCCTTTGGTTTCAGCCACAGACTCCCGATCCGGAATCTGACGCACGTGGCTTCCTTCAAAATGGCTTCCCGCTCCGACGGGAAGCGCTATCGTGTCTTCTTCGTGTGTCTCCTTGGTGCGTCTGAGGCCCCGCCTCGGCAGCCCACCTTTTATCTGGACCGGCAGGGTTGTAGATGTCAATCAGGGTGGGGGTAAGGCAATCTTTCCCCCATCACCCAGCCCACGTTGCCCTGAGGGTTTGCACGTAGTCCAGTCCCTTATTCCACAAAGGTGTCTCCCAAGACAATGGCCATGTCCGTGGCTTTTGTCTGGCTGAGAGGCCAGACCACATTCCAAACCGTAAGGCTGCTCTCTCTCTCTTGTGATTCTCACAAAGGAGGGGGCTGGGGTCATAACAGTAAGCTCTCCTCTTCTTCGTGACTAGATTTACAACAGACTTTGTACACCACGGTTCCTGTACCCTTCCATCCTTTCTCTGTCTCATTGGAACGTATCCACGCAGAACCCCTTGCAAATATCCCCTGAACACATGCCACATTTCTTCCGTACGTTTCCCTAAGAACAACTGTTTCCAATTTATGCTTCCAAGTTCCTGCCTGATAGCCTAATATTTCCCCTTACTCCAATGAAACGTTTCCCTAACTTGTCTGTTCCTATCCCTCTCCAATGCTATGGTACAGGAAATAGAATTGTGATCACCATCTCTAAAATGCTCTCCCACTGAGAGACCTGACACCTGATCAGGTTCATTTTCCAATAACAGATCAAGTACAGACTCTCTTCTTGTAGGCTTATCTACATATTGTGTCAGGAAACCTTCCTGCACACACCTAACAAACTCCACCCCATCTAAACCCCTCATTCTAGGGAGATGCCAATAAATATTTGGGAAATTAAAATCTCCCACCACAACAACCCTGTTATTATTACTCCTTTCCAGAATCTGTCTCCCTATCTGCTCCTCGATGTCCCTGTAACTATCGGGTGGTCTATAAAATCACTCAGTAGAGATATTGACCCCTTCCTATTACTAACTTCCTCCCACAGAGAATCCATAGACAACACCTCTATGACTTCCTCCTTTTCTGCAGCCCTGATACTAAGATGACTACAGTGAATGTTTATGGTGAGAAACACTTTGGACTTTCCATCTGTAGGTAGGCCTCAGCTAAGCCAACTTTGCTGAAATGTTTCTCTCTAAAAAGGTTTGCAAGTATATCCTCTATCCTGAGCAGAGACCATTGATCTACTTTCAGTACTGGGTTGATGGTGACCTTAAAATCACAGATCCTGAGAGACAGACACATCCTTCTTGGCTACTGAGGATAAAGGATAAAGGAGGATAGTAAAAGCTTCTTTAGGTATGTGAATAGCAAAAAAATAGTTAAGACCAAAATTGGGCCATTGGAGACAGAAACGGGTGAATTTATTATGGGGAAGAAGGAAATGGCAGATAAGTTGAACCGGTACATTGGATCTGTCTTCACTAGGGAAGACACAAACAATCTCCCAGATGTAATAGTGGCCAAAGGAACTAGGGTAAAGGATGAAGTGAAGGAAATTTATATTAGGCAAGAAACGGTGTTGGATAGACTGTTGAGTCTGAAGGCTGATAAGTCCCCGGGACCTGATTGTCTGCATCCCAGGGTACTTAAAGAGGTGGCTCTAGAAATCGTGGACGCATTGGTAATCATTTTCCAATGTTCTATAGATTCAGGAACAGTTCCTGCTGATTGGAGGGTGGCTAATGTTGTCCCACTTTTCAAGAAAGGAGGGAGAGAGAAAACAGGGAATTATAGACCTGTTAGCCTGACATCAGTGGTGGGAAAGATGCTGGAGTCAATTATAAAAGAGGAAATTACGACACATTTGGATAGCAGTAGAAGGATCAGTCCGAGTCAGCGTGGATTTATGAAGGGAAAATAATGCTTGACCAATCTTCTGGAGTTTTTTGAGGATGTAACTATGAAAATGGACAAGGGAGAGCCAGTGGATGTAGTGTACCTGGACTTACAGAAAGCTTTTGATAAAGTCCCACATAGGAGATTAGTGGGCAAAATTAGGGCACATGGTATTGGGGGCAGAGTACTGACATGGATTGAAAATTGGCTGGCTGACAGGAAACAAAGAGTAGCGATTAACGGGTCCCTTTCGGAATGGCAGGCTGTGACCAGTGGGGTACCGCAAGGTTCGGTGCTGGGACCGCAGCTGTTTACAATATACATTAATGATTTAGGTGAAGGGATTAAAAGTAACATTAGCAAATTTGCCAATGACACAAAGCTGGGTGGTAGTGTGAAATGTCAGGAGGATGTTACGAGAATGCAGGGTGGGTGCAGGACAGGACAGAATGCAGGACAGGTTGGGTGAGTGGGCAAATGTATGGCAGATGCAGTTTAATGTGGATAAATGTGAGGTTATCCACTTTGGTGGCAAGAACAGGAAGGCAGATAACTATCTAAATGGAGTCAAGTTAGGAAAAGGAGAAGTACAATGAGATCTAGGTGTTCTTGTACATCAGTCAATGAAAGCAAGCATGCAGGTACAGCAGGCAGTGAAGAAAGCTAATGGCATGCTGGCCTTTATAACAAGAGGAATTGAGTATAGGAGTAAAGAGGTCCTTCTGCAGCTGTACAGGGCCCTGGTAAGGCCCCATCTGGAGTATTGTGTGCAGTTTTGGTCTCCAAATTTGAGGAAGGACATTCTTGCTATTGAGGGCGTAGGTTCACAAGGTTAATTCCCGGAATGGCAGAACTGTCATATGTTGAAAGATTGGAGCGACTGGGCTTGTATACACTGGAATTTAGAAGGATGAAAGGGGATCTGATTGAAACATATAAGATTATTAAGGGATTGGACACACTGGAGGCAGGAAGCATGTTCCTGCTGATGGGTGAGTCCAGAACTAGAGGCCACATTTTAAGAATAAGGGGTAGGCCATTTAGAACAGAGATGCAGAAAAACTTTTTCACCCAGAGAGTGGTGGATATGTGGAATGCTCTGCCCCAGAAGGTAGTGGAGGCCAAGTCTCTGGATGCATTCAAGAGAGAGTTAGATAGAGCTCTTATAGATAGCGGAGTCAAGGGATATGGGGTGAAGGCAGGAATGGGGTACTGATTGTGTATGATCACAGTGAATGGTGGTGCTGGCTAGAAGGGCCGAATGGCCTACTCCTGCACCTACTGTCTATTGCCTATTGTCTACTGAGACTACTGGTGTCACCCATAGGCTCCACTCAACCTTGGAAAGAATTCCTTAGCCCTCCATGTGAAGTGGCTCACTGGCTACTTATCACAGATGGTACAGGTGTCCCCAGCTTTATGAATGTTCACTTTATGCCACTTTGCTTTTACAAAAGACCTACATTAGCAACCTGTTTTTGCATTACAAGGAGGATTTTTGCTTTCAAGAAAAATTTTCCCATATAAATTAATGGTTCTTCGCTTTATGCTATTTTGGCTTAAGAAAGGTTTCATAGGAACGCTCTACCTTTGTAAAGGGGGGGGGGGACACCCATATAAGGAACCAGACTGGTTTTGTAAAACTTGGGTGTGGCATTATTTTACCTTTAATGGAGTTGAGTTTTCCAATGTCATCCATGAAGATGCTGTGGCATCATCCAGTACCTTTCTGAATTCACTTCCAGCTGACTATTGCAGGAGAAGTGGCATGCAAATAGATTCCAATCAAGTTGTAGTTGGCTCAGCCAATCATGACCCACAATGCTGTACCTCCTGCTTTACCATATACAAGCCCAGTGTGTATTGTTAATTGTTGTACTTGCTGTTATGAATATCATTCCCACAGGAGTTATCTTTTTTTCCACTATAGATTCCTAGTTAGATATCTGCAGGCTTCGGTACAGTATATTTGAACTGCTATTCAAACTAATTTTGTGGAATTCAATTCAGGTGCGAGCCATATTGTTTGTCTCCTGTTAGTTTTCATATTGTAAATCTCAAGGTTACTCAGTCCTATGTCATTCTCATCATTGTTAGATCTTCATTAGCAGCACGCAGATTTGAGCTGCAACTAGACTTTTTATCTCTTTCTCTTCCCTGCGCAGTCCATTTATTTTTGTCATTTTGTCATATATTTTTTCATTAGCTACTTCATTTGCTTCAAAATACTTATCAACTCATTCAGTATACATCAACCAGTTATCTGTTGTGCAATCAAATGTATCCATTTTCTGCTTCTGTTCATATATTATTATCCCCACCCTTCATTTACTGTTTATAAATCCATGAACACCTCATCCAGTTTCTGCCCTTTTTTAAATAAAACTTTAACAACTCACTAGTCTTGCAAAGAAAAAAATATGCACTACACTTTTTTTTAAAAACTAGCAACTCTCCTCCTTTCGAAGAAAAACATGCTGGTAGTTAGTCATCTCATGATTCATTTATTTTTCACTATTTTAATTAATTACTTGCATAGACCAATACAAAATACTTTATGATATTATGGAAACAGAAACAAGTTTGAAATGCCCCATATCTAAGTGTAGTAAGTTAACCATAGAATTGAAAAGGTATATTTTATTCTAATCTAAAGCAAAATCAAACCCCCATAACAAAAAAAAGAGAAAAAACAGTTGTTTGGTTAAAAGAAAAGAAAAAAAAATCTTGGACATATAGTCGTAAATTCAAACATATAGTAATCATCATTATTGAGCAACAAGTCGAAGATATTGAAAGTAGTTCCAAAAAGGTCCCCGTAATGTGAAATTTTTTTGTCTAGTATAGGAATAGAGGACTTAATCTTCTCTAGATTTAAACATGACATAACATCAATGAGCAGGCATGAGTAGGCGGAGCAGCATCTTCCCATTTAAGCAACAAAATTCTTCTGGCTAAAAGAGAAATAAAAGCCAAAATATGCAGATCATTCGGCTTAAGAGTAAAATAATTTCTTCCAACGATGCCAAACAAGGCAGTCAGAGGGTTTGGTTTAAAGTTTACTTTAAAAAGCTCTGAGAAGGTTTGAAATACTTCTTTCCAAAATTTATCAAGCCGCGGGCAGGACCAAAACATATGAATTAAAGAGGCCTCTTCGACATTACACCTATTACAGTATGGAGAAAAATATTAATAAAAACAAGAGAGCTTATCTTTACTCATATAGGCTCTATGAACCACTTTAAATTGTAAAAGAGAGTGACGTGCACAGAACAAAGAGGTGTGAACAAGTTTAAAAATTTCATTCCAAGATTCCTCATCAATTGAAATCTGTAGGTTTTGTTGCCTGAGATTTTTAATTTTGTCTAATGAAATGTTTCTCATTGCCAACAACATACTATAAAGGTTAGAAATAGATCCATTACGAAAAGGTTTCAGAGTAAAAATTGTATCAATTAAATTCTTACCTGGACCTTTAGGAAATGTATGAAGTTGAGAACGCAAGAAGTCTCTAATTTGTAAATATCTAAAAAAGTGAGCTTTATGAAGATTATATTTAATAGATAGTTTAACAAATGAGGAAAGACTACCTCCAACAAACAGATCCTGAAAACATTTAATACCTAGTCTATTCCACTCTTTAAAGAATGTTTAAAAAATAATTAGAAAAAATGAGACTAAAGAGTGAAAAGCCAAATATCCCAAAGAATTTTCTAAATTGTAACCTAATCCTCAAAGAATGTTTAACTACATAATTATCAGTCAAATTACTTAAGGATAGAGGAATTGAAGAACCGAGAAGAGAAATAATAGAAAATTTATTAACAGAATTAACTTCCGAAGAAACCCAAACCGGACAGCCATTACAATTAATATAATATAACCAAAACATAAGGTAGCGTATGTTGACTGCCCAGTAGTAAAACCTAAAATTGGGTAGGGCTAATCCCCCATTTCTTTCAGTTTTCTGAAGATGAACTTTGTTTAATTGGAGGGGTTATTCTTCCATAAGTAAGAAGATATAGTGGAGTCTAAAGAGTCAAAAAAGGATTTAGGAATAAAAACAGGTAGGGCTTGAAATAAATATAAACATTTAGGCAATATATTCATTTTAATAGAATTGATACATCCAATCAGCGATAAAGAAAGGGGAGACCAGTTTGATAGTATCTTCTTAACATATTCCAAAAGAGTGATAAAGTTCTCTTTAAAAATAAATTTATAATTCCTAGTAATTGTTATACCCAAATAAGTAAATTGATTTCTTACAATTTTAAAAGGAAGGTCAGAGTTGACTGATACCAAATTATTCAAATGAAAAAGTTCACTCTTATGAAGATTAAGTTTATATCCTGAGAACTGACTAAATTCAGAAAGTAAAGAAAGTACTGAGGGTAGAGAGGACTCCACATTAGAGATGTAGAACAGCATAAAGTGACATCAGCATAAAGCGACAACTTCTGAGTGATACCCCTTCTTAAAATACCCGAGATGTCAATGGATTCACAAAACGTGATGGCTAAAGGTTCTAAAGCCAAATTAAAAAGCAAAGGACTCAAAGGACATACTTGTCTGATACCACATTGGAGATTAAATAGTTTAGACCATAAGACCATAAGACCATAAAACAAAGGAGCAGAAGTCAGTCATTCAGCCCATCGAGTCTGCTCTGCCATTTCTTCATGAGCTGATCCAATCTCTCCTTTAGTCCCATTCCCCCGCCTTCTCACCATAACCTTTGATGCCCTGACTACTGAGATACCTATCTATCTCTGCCTTAAGTGCATCTCTGTTCCGAATGGGCGCCCTGCAATCCTCAAGTCTTGTCCTCTCATACTAGACTCCCCCACCATGGGAAACAACTTTGCCACATCCACTCTGTCCATGCCTTTCAACATTTGAAATGTTTCTATGAGGTCCCCCCTCATTCTTCTAAACTCTAAGGAGTACAGTCCAAGAGCGGTCAAACATTCCTCATATGTTAACCTTCTCATTCCCGGAATCATTCTAGTGAATCTTCTATGAACCCTCTCCAATGTCAGCACATCCCTTCTTAAATACCGTACTCAACCTGGAGGTTAACCTTAAGGGTATCCTGCACGAGGACTCCCAAGTCCCGTTGCATCTCAGAACTTTGAATTCTCTCTCCATTTAAATAATAGTCTGCCTGTTTATTTCTTCTACCAAAGTGCATGACCATACACTTTCCAACATTGTAATTCATTTGCCACTTCTTTGCCCAATCCCCCAGTCTATCCAAGTCTCTCTGTTTTCTCAGCACTACCGGCCCCTCCACCTATCTTTGTGTCATCATCAAACTTAGCCACAAAGCCATCTATTCCATAATCCAAATTGTTGGTATACAATGTAAAAATAAGCGGCCCCAACACGGATCCCTGTGGAACACCACTGGTAACCGGCAGCCAACCAGAATGGGATCCCTTTATTCCCACTCTCTGTTTCCTGCCAATCAGCCAACGCTCTATCCACGTATGTAACTTTCCTGTAATTCCATGGGCTCTTAGCTTGTTTAGCAGCCTCATGTGCAGCACCTTGTCAAAGGCCTTCTGAAAATCCAAATACACAACATCCACTGCATCTCCCTTATCTAGCCTACTTGTAATTTCCTCAAAAAATTGCACTAGGTTTGTCAGGCAGGATTTTCCTTTAAGGAAACCAAGCTGAGTTCTGCCTATCTTGTCATATGCCTCCAGGTACTCCGTAACCTCATCCTTGACAATCGACTCCGACAACTTCCCAACCACTGATGTCAAACTAACAGGTCTATAATTTCCTTTTTGCTTCCTTGTCCCCTTCTTAAATAGCGGAGTCACATTTGCAATCTTCCAGTCCTCCGGAAGCAGGACAGAATCTATCGACTTTTGAAAGATCATTGCTAATGCCTCCACAATCTCCACTGCTACTTCCTTCAGAACATGAGGGTGCATTCCATCTGGTCCAGAAGATTTATAAACCCTTAAACTATTCAGCTTCTTGAGTACTTTCTCTGTCGTAATTGTGACTGCGCATATTTCTCTTCCCTGACACCCATGAATGTCCAGTATATTGCTGATGTCTTCCTCAGTGAAGACTGATACAAAATACTCGTTCAGTTCCTCTGCCATCTCCTTATCTCCCATTACAATTTCTCCAGCATCATTTTCTATCGGTCCTATATCTACTCTCACCTGTCTTTTACTCTTTATATACCTGAAAAAGCTTTTAATATCCTCTTTGATATTATTTGCTAGCTTCCTTTCATAGTTCATCTTTTCCCTCTTCATGACCTTCTTAGTTTCCTTTTGTAAGCTTTTAAAAACTTCCTAATCCTCTGTCTTCCCACTAATTTTTGCTTCCTTGTATGCCCTCTGCTTTGCTTTTGACAATAGACAATAGACAATAGACAATAGGTGCAGAAGTAGACCATTCGGCCCTTCGAGCCTGCACCGCCATTTTGAGATCATGGCTGATCAATTACTATCAATACCCGGTTCCTGCCTTGTCCCCATATCCCTTGATTCCCCTATCCATAAGATACCTATCTAGCTCCTTCTTGAAAGCATCCAGAGAATTGGCCTCCACTACCTTCCGAGGCAGTGCATTCCAGACCCCCACAACTCTCTGGGAGAAGAAGTTTTTCCTTAACTCTGTCCTAAATGACCTACCCCTTATTCTCAAACCATGCCCTCTGGTACTGGACTCTCCCAGCATCTGGAACATATTTCCTGCCTCTATCTTGTCCAATCCCTTAATAATCTTATATGTTTCAATCAGATCCCCTCTCCATCTCCTTAATTCCAGCGTGTACAAGCCCAGTCTCTCTAACCTCTCTGCGTAAGACAGTCCAGACATCCCAGGAATTAACCTCGTGAATCTACACTGCACTTCCTCTATAGCCAGGATGTCCTTCCTTAACCCTGGAGACCAAAACTGTACACAATACTCCAGGTGTGGTCTCACCAGGGCTCTGTACAAATGCAAGAGGATTTCCTTGCTCTTGTACTCAATTCCCTTTGTAATAAAGGCCAACATTCCATTAGCCTTCTTCACTGCCTGCTGCACTTGCTCATTCACCTTCAGTGACTGATGAACAAGGACTCCGAGATCTCTTTGTATTTCTCCCTTACCCAACTCTACACCGTTCAGATAATTATCTGCCTTCCTGTTCTTACTCCCAAAGTGGATAACCTCACACTTATTCACATTAAACGCCATCTGCCAAGTATCTGCCCACTCACCCAGCCTATCCAAGAACCCAGCATCCTTTTTCCTTTTTTTTTTGTAATTTAATTTTTTTATTGAAGTTCATCAGACAAACATTTCCATAAGATGTATTTCAGACATTGTACATATATATCATATAATCATATATATCATAAAATCTCCACAAAGTATTTATCTGGGGTATACACTTATAGAAAAGAGTGGAAAGAATAAACAAGCAAAAGGAAAGAACTATGTACAAGTAGGGAGTGATCTTTTGTTTTACAACAGATTCATTGATTTGTGAGAATAAAATCAGGCCTATGAGGCATTATGTAGTTAAACCATTTTTCCCAGTATGAATCAAATTGTTCCAGCTTATGATTAACAGATGCTGTTATCTTCTCCATTTTGTAAATGTCCATTGTAATTTCCATCCATGTATTTAAAGTTGGGCTCTCCTGTGATAACCATTTCCTAGTAAGAGTCTTTTTACCAGCCACCAACAGTATATTCATTAAATATTTATCTCTTTTCAGCCATTCTTTTTTTTTTTTTAACTTTTTTTATTGTTTTCAAATAGTTACAAAATAAAAGTGTATGAGAAAAAAAAAATGTTACCCAGCCCCCCTCCCCTTAACCCCTCCCCCCTAACATCCCTAAAAAAAAAGAAAGAGAAAAAAAAGGAATGCCTGGATATTGGAAGATCCCTACACGCTCCACGGAGTTCGTAATAACTTTAGTGTATGCATTTATTTCTTTCCCCAAGTAACCAATTATTTCATCTTCGGAGCACCTATATATTTAATCCTGTCTTTTGTAAATAAGGGCGCCAAATTTTCAAAAATGTTTCATATTTATCTCTTAAATTGTAAGTGATTTTTTCAAGTGGAATACAGCCATAAATTTCGTTCTTCCAACGATCTATACTTAGATATGTATCCGATTTCCAAGTCGAATTGGTTTCAAAAAGGGATTAGATATATAGGAGATTGTTTTGAAGGAGGTATATTAATGTCATTTGATCAATTAAAGAATAAATATAAAGTATCAAACAACACTCTTTTTTGTTACTTTCAACTAAGGGCTTATTTAAGAGAAAAGCTAGGTCAAACAATGTTACTACCGAAACCCAATGAAATAGAAACTTTAATTCAAAAAGGAAAGATTAAAAAATTTATCTCTTGTATGTATAATTTGATTCAAAAACAGGCAATTAAACAAGGAGTCCATAAGTCAAGACAAAAATGGGAAAGTGATTTGAATATCAAAATTGAAGAAAAAAACTGGTCAAGACTATGTCTTGAGAGTATGACAAATACAATAAACGTTCGATTAAGATTAGTGCAATACAATTTTTTACATCAACTATATATTACACCACAAAAAATAAACAAATTAAACCCAAATCTATCTGATCAGTGTTTTCGATGTAACCAAGAAATTGGTACTTTTTTACATTCTACTTGGTCTTGCTCCAAAATTCAACCTTTTTGGACAAATTTAAGAGTTTTACTGGAACAAACCATTGGAATACAACTTCCACACAACCCAACATTACTTTTACTAGGTAATATTGAAGGGATAAAACCGATATCCAGATTGAATAAATATCAGAAAGAATTTTCAGCCATTCTTGAGGTATATATCCAAAATATATGGTCTTACTCTCCAAGGGTATTTCACATTTAAAGATGTCTTGTAGGGCATTGTGTATCCCCCTCCAATAGTTTTTGATAACAGGGCAGTCCCAAAAAATATGAAAATGATTTGCATTTTGATTTCCACAATTTCTCCAGCAAACGGGGAGGTTACTATCATAATGGGATTTCTGAGAGGGTGTAATAAATTATCTTATCAAATTTTCCATCCAGACTCCCTCCATTTCTGTGAATTGGAACACTTCCATTGATACTTCCATATCGTTGTCCATTCTTCCTCAGATATAATTATCCCTCCTTCCTTCTCCCATTTTGTTTTAATGTATGAAGTCGAAAGTGTTTTAAGATTTGACAACCCCTTATGCATGCTTGAAATGATTCTACTACCATTATCTGAATTATATGCTTTTCTAAAGAGCTCTATCAAGCATGTATTTGCATTGGTTACATTTTTAAGCATCTTATTAACATATTGTCGCATCTGTAAATACTGATAAAAATCTTGTTTTTCTAATAAGTGTTTCTCTTTAAGCATTTCAAAAATGAACAGTGTTCCTTCTTTCATTATGTTGCAAAGAACTGTTATTCCGTTAGCTGTCCAGTCCTTAAATCTAGCATCCAATTTATTTGGTGTAAAATCCGAGTCATATGCACACCATTTAAGAATTGCAATATCTCCCTCTAGATTATATCCTTTTATAGTGGTTTTCCATATTTTAAGAGTCAATTTCACCCATGGGTTATCAATAGTATTTATGTACCTTTGCAGGTTGTTATCAGCCAGAATTGCTTGTATGGGGATGTGAAGTACCCACTCCTCAATGTTTTTCCATTGAGCGTCATATGATGGGTTGCGCCAATATAGCACAGCTCTCAACTGTGCTGCAAAATAATAATCTCTAAGAGAAGGTAGGCCCCATTCCCCCTTTTCCTTTGCTAATTGCAAAGTTTTGAGATGAACTCTAGGCCTTTTACCCTGCCAAATATACCTTGATAGCATCTTGTTCCATTCATTGAATTGATTTTGATTAATCTCTGTTGGTAGGGTCTGAAAGAGATATAACAGTCTGGGCAGTATATTCATTTTAATAGACTCAATCCTTGATCTGAGACTGAAAAAAGGAATCAGGCTCCATCTTGCCACATCTTCCTTAAATTTTAAATATAGAGGCTGATAATTACATTCTGATAACTTTGCCAAATCTTCTGGCATAATGATGCCCAAATATTTGAAAGACTCTGTTTGCCATGCCCAAGGGTGTCGACTTTCAATTTCTCTTGGTGGGCTATAGCAATATGAAAGTAATTGGGTTTTATCTATGTTGATCTTGTATCCTGATAATTGACCATATTGTTCAAAGGATTGAATCAATTTAGGTGAAGAGTATGTTGGTTGCCCTAGATAGATCAAAATGTCATCTGCATAACAAGCCAATTTATGCTCTGTCCCTTTAATAGTAATTCCCCTGATATCTTCATTTTGTCTGATGTATTGAGCTAATGGTTCCAGATATAGCGCGAAGAGTAGTGGTGACCATGCACAATCCTGTCTCGTGCCCCTTTCTAGGATAAGACTATTTGATAGATATCCATTGATTTTAATCCTAGCAGTAGGATTGTCATATAGTGTCTGTATAGTTTTAATAATTGTGTCTTGGAAACCAAATCTATGTAAAACTCTGTAAAGAAAATTCCAATTATCCGAATCAAATGCTTTTTCAGTGTCCACGCTTATCACTATTGCTTCGATTTTATTTTTTTGTATATGATCCATAATGTGAGGTGTCCTTCGTATATTGTCTTGAGTCTGGCGTTGTCGTATAAAACCTGTCTGATCATTACGTATCAGTATGGGTAGAAACTCCTCTAATCGTTTGGCCATGATGGAGGTAAATAACTTATAATCTACATTAAGAACGGATACTGGTCTAAATGACCCGCATTCCATTTTATCCTTGCCTTCTTTCGGTATAGCTGAGATTATCGCTTCCTTCCAACTGAGTGGCATTTGTGCCTTTTTTAGAGCCCAGTTCAGTGTGGGGAGTAAAACAGGAATTAACTCATTTTAAAATTCTTTGTACCACTTTGCCGTATATCCATCTGATCCTGGTGACTTGCTTAATTTAAGCCTACTAATTGCAGCTTTTAATTCAACTTCAGTTATGTCAGCAGTTTTCTATTCTATTTTGTTCTTCGCTTAAAGTGGGTAACTCTAGAGAATTCAAGAAGGTGTCAATTTGTAATTCTATGAATTGTATTTTCTGCTATTTATTTTTCAGTTTCTGCTGCAGTATTTTCATAGATTTCGATCCACTTTCATAATATCTCTGTTTCAGAAACATTAATTTTTTCCTGATTTCTTATGTAGCCAAATTATTTATTTCATTCCTAATTCTTTTAATTTCCCCTAATATATCCTGTGCCAAATTCAATTTGTGTTTTTTCTGTAGGTCCTTCAGCCTATTTTGTAATTCCTCTAATGTTTTATTCCTTATTATTTTATTATATGAAGATATCACTATAATTTTAATAATAATAATTTTAATTTTAATTATAACCTCTCCATTCCATTTTCATTGAATTCTAAGTATTCTATTTCTTTTGTAGTTTGTTCCTTAAAGCACGGATCATTGAGTAGACTTGAATTTAGTTTCCAAATAGTATTCTTTGGTTGTAGGTCAAAATCAACAGATAAATATATAGGTGCATGGTCACTTACATCTATTGTCCCAATTCCTCAGGTGTTTATTTTGTCTTTGTCTTTTCTAAATGTTATGAAATAGTCTATTCTTGTATATACAGAATGTGGAGCAGAATAATGAGTGTAATCCCTTCTGTCAGGGAAAAGGTCCCTCCATATATCATTTAAACCAACATCCTCAAAAAGTGTATTAACTTTCTTATGTAAAGATTTTGTTTCATAGGTTTTTCTATTGGAAGAGTCTAAGTTTGGTTGTAATTGTAAATTTAAGTCTCCCCCACATATCAGAAGACCTTCTGTTTCCATTATCATAATATCAGTAATTTTCTGAAAGAAACCAATATCACTTCCCGGGGGTGTGTATATATTCAATAGAGTAAATGAATTGCTGTCTATATTCCCCCTTACCAGAATATATCTGCCTTCTTTATCTCCCATTTCGAATATTTTTTCAAAGTTTAGCTTACTTGAGATAAGAATAGCAACTCATCTCCTATGTCCTGATTTATATGAGGAGAAAAAGAGATTAGTGAAGCCCATTCTCTTTAGTTTTTTATGCTCGTTATCACTTAAATGAGTTTCCTATAAATATACTACATGGGCTTGTTCTTTTTTCATTTTGGATAAAATTCTCTTACATTTGATTGGATTTAATAGCCCATTTACATTAAAATAAATGAATTTTACCTTGTCCTTAGCCATCTGTATTTATCTGTCAATGTATCATTGAAATTAGAATAAAACTTAATCAATCTACTCCCTGAACAAATAAGAACCAAGAAACTCAAATAATAACAAAAATGGCAATGAACATGTGATTCCAAGGCTGAGGTCTCTGGTAAATGATCCTGCGTTGAGCTAGAGGAAATGTCTAGCTGTGGGGGATAACCCCTCCTACTTGTGAGTTGAGGGCCCCCATCACAGTAATCATAAATGTCAGTGAACAAATCCATTACACAGAAACGATTTCCCTGTGTACTCCTCCTATATATATACATACATATATATATATGCACACACACACAGATATATATATATGTGTGCATACATATACTCACATACACACACACACGTATATATATATATATACATACACACACATACACAAACACATACACACGCGCACACACACACACACACACACACACACACACACACACATTACACACATACACATATATGCACACACACACACACACACACACACATATATATATACTCATTTTGGTGGGGAAAAAGGAGTAAGTGAGCGAATAAAGAATAACAACTAAGTAATATAAAATCCACATTATAATAAGTATTTCTCAAGATAGGTATATCACCGTGTACTTTTGCTTCTGTTTAGCTTCTCAACATTTTTAAAGTTAGCCAAACCTTATGGCTCTTCTGAGGGGGTGAGGACTGTCTTTGGGAAACTCCCGGTCTCTTCCTGATATATTTCTCTCGGCCTCCTCCCGTCTCCTGCCTTCTTGTTTCTCACACTATTTCTCAAGCCGAGCGGGACAATTCCTCAGCCAGGCTTTTTTCTTGTTTTGGTCATGCTGACGGGCAACCCTCTGGCCTTCATGTCTGTAGTTGCCTCTTCCACTGTCTGGTACAACTGCGTCCAGTTGTCATAAAACACTCGAAGTTCAGCAGGGTACGGAGTTTGAAATCTAATCTTATTTTGCTTTAATACTCACTTTACTTCGGAGTATTCTTTGCATTTCTGGAGGACCGCGGGGGGGGGGGGTGCGTAATCTTCGTCGAAATATATTAATTTATCCTCTAAAAACACTCTCTTCTTACCCCAGGTCCTTCGTAGAATCTCCACCTTGGTGCTGTACTGAAGGAATTTAATTATAATTGAGTGTGGCTTTCTATCCTGGGTAGGTTTTGGAATGAGCGCGCGGTGCCCTCTTTCGACTTCCAGCTCCATAGCCGGGGGAAGATTCAGCGCGTCCCGCAGTAACTTTCCGACAAAACATAGACGGGCCCTCCGCTCCTTCGGGAACGTTGTAGATTTTGATATTTTTCCACCGTGATCTTCCCTCCAGGTCAAACAGTTTACCTTCTTGGTGATGTATTATTTTTATTGTCTTGCTCAGTATCCGTTCCACGTTTTGAATGCAATCTTCCACCTTCTCAATGCGAGTCTCTGCCACCGCTATTTTTTGATTAACGCTGGCAAGCTCTGCCTTAATATCACAGAGCTGCTACTTTATATCTTTCTGGACCTCCATTATTTCTTTCAGGATTTTGAAGACATTTGCCGCTTCGTCTGAATGAGGCCCAGCAGCCGCCTCGCTAGCACACAGTCGGGTAGGCGAGCCGCTCTCTGCACTCTTCTCGGACGCAGGCTCCGCAGTGTCGCTTTTTAAATTTCCATTTCTTCTCCCCATTCTTGCCCCTGTTTTCAGTTCAAATATTTTTTGAAAAATATTATATTTGATGGGTTAACGGGGCTTAATGCGTGTTTTTCTGGAGGAGCTAGTGACTTAAGCTGCCATTCTCGACGATGACATCACCGGAACTCCCTGCATACTTTTTCCATTCGAAAATTTCTTCTTCTTTGGAATATATCTGTCTTGCACCTTCCTCACTTCTCGCATAAACTCCAGCCACTGCTGCTCTGCCGTCCTTCCTGCTAGTGTCCCTTTCCAGTCAACCTTGGCCAGTTCCTCTCTCATGCCACTGTAATTTCCTTTACTCTACTGAAATACCGACACATCGGATTTCGGCTTCTCTTTCTCAAATTTCACAGTCAACTCAATCATGTTGTGATCACTGTCTCCTAAGGGTTCCTTCACTTCCATCTCTCTAATCACCTCTGGTTCATTACACAATACCCAATCCAGTACAACCGATCCCCTAGTGGGCTCAACAACAAGCTGTTCTAAAAAGCCATCTCGTAGATATTCTACAAATTCTCTCTCTTGAGATCCAGTGCCGACCTGATTTTCCCAATCCACTTGCATGCTAAAATCCCCCACAATTATCATAACACTGCCCTTCTAGCAAGCCTTTTCTATTTCCTGTTGTAATTTGTAGTCCACATCACTGCAGCTGTTTGGAGGCTCATTTCTTAGCTCAACCCATAAAGATTCTGTACCTTCTGATCCTATGTCAACTCTTTCTAATGATTTAATATCATTTCTTACCATTAAAGCCATGCCACCCTCTCTACCTACTTGCCTATCCTTCCGATATACCGTGTATCCTTGGACGTTCAGCTCCCAGACACATGCATCTTTTAGCCACGTCTCAGTGATGGCCACAATATCATACCTGTCAATCTGTAACTGTACAACAAGATCATCCACCTTATTCCTTATGCTGCGTGCATTTAAGTATAACACCTTAAGTCCAGTATTTGGTACTTTTTGCATTGATTGCACTGCAACTTTATTGTACTGCAACTTATCCCAATGGCTGCAAATTTGCTCCATCACCTGCCTGTCCTTCCTGACATCCTTACTGCTCACTACCTTAGATCTATTTCTGTTTTCCCTCTCTTCTGCTCTATCATTTTGGCTCCCCTCCCCCTGCCAAATTAGTTTAAACCCTCCCTAACAGCTCTATTAAACCTTCCCGCCAGGATATTGGTCCCCCTAGGATTCAAATGTAACCTGTCCTTTTTGTACAGGTCACACCTGCCCCAAAAGAGGTCCCAATGATCCAGAAACTTGAATCCCTGCTCCCGCTCCAATCCCTCAGTCATGCATTTATCCTCCACCTCATTCCATTCCTTCTCTCACTGTCGTGTGGCACAGGCAGTAATCCCGAGATTACTATCTTTGTGGTCCTTCTTCTCAACTGCCATCCTAACTCCCTATATTCTCCTTTCAGGACCTCTTCCATTTTCCTACCTATGTCATTGGTACCTATATGTACCATGACCTCTGGCTCCTCACCCTCCCACTTCAGGATATCTTGGATTCAATCAGAAACATCCTGGACCCTGGCACCAGGGAGGCAAACGACCATCCGGGTCTCCTGATCGCATCCACAGAATCACCTATCTGACCCCCTAACTATCGAATCCCCTATTACTATTTAGAGTCCCCTATTTAGAACTCTGAGAGTTAGTGAGAACCTGTGCAGTGGGAGATAAATAAAGTAATTTAATCCATTGAATGAAATTGGACACAAAGTTAATTCTTTCTAATATTTTCAATAAATAACACCATTCAACCTGATAAAAGGCTTTCTCAGCATCTAAAGAGATCATGCATTCTGAAGTTTGTTTAGAGGGAGAGTAAATAACATTCAGTAAATGATGAATGTTAAAATTAGAATAATGATTTTTAATAAATCCAATCTGGTCATCAGAGATAATAGAAGGCAGAATGTTTTCCATCCAATGAGCCAAAAGTTTATATAAAACTTTAGCATCAACATTAACTAAAGAAATAGGTCTGTCGGAAGAGCAAGCAGTTGGATCTTTATTCTTTTTGAAAATAAGTGAAATAGAGGCGTCATAAAAAGATTGTGGCAACCTGCCTAATTTAAGAGAGTCAGAAAGGACAGAGAGTAAGTGAGGAATAAGCAAAGGAGCAAAAGCCTTATAAAACTCTCCAGAAAATCTGTCAAGACCGGGAGCCTTCCCTGAACTCAGAGAATGGACAACCCGAGTAATTTCCTCAGAAGAAAATGGTTGATCTAACCATTTTCGATTAACCTCAGAAAGTGAGGGAATATTTAAACGATCTAGAAAATTATTCTTAGCAAAAATGGCTTTAGAAGAATCGGAGCTATACAGTTTAGAGTAAAATTCTCTAAAATTATCATTTATTTCTAATTGATCAGAAGTTATATCACCATTCGCTTTGGAGATTTCCTTAATTTGATGTTTAACTATTAAAGTTTTAAGTTGATTAGCCAGAAGTTTGCCTGTTTTATCACCATGAACATAAAATTGACTGTTATCATTTAAAAGTTGAGTTTCAACAGGGTAAGTTAAGAACAGATCATATTTAGTTTTAACTTCAACATGTCTTTTATATAAGACGAGATCCAGATCAGAAGCATATTTTTGATCTAAATGGTTCAGCTGATTGGCTAAATCAGTTCTCTCCTTATTAGCATTTTTCTTAATACTTGCTGTATAGGAAATAATCTGGCCTCTAATATAAGCCTTGAAAGCATCCCCAATAGTAAGGCTAGAAATGCCATCTAGCATATTCTCTTCAAAGAAAAAAGTAATTTGACTCTCTAAAAAAATTTTTTAAAGCCTTATCTGATAGTAAAATTGGATTAAAATGCCAAAATCTGTTCAATTGAGAAACACCCGAAAGATTTACAGATAAAAAGACAGGGGCATGATCTGAAACAGCAATTTCTTTATATTCACAGGATCGAACAGAGGGTATCAAATGACTATTGACAAAATAATAATCAATCCTGGAATAGGTATGATGAGCATGAGAAAAAAAGGAATATTCTCTACTTTTTAGATGTAAAAATTGCCAAATATCACTAATGTCACATTTCATTAGAAAAGATTGGATGTAGGAGGCAGATTTACTAATATTCAATCATTTTGAAGATGAATGGTTTAAAACAATTAAAGTCACCTCCCAAAATTAAAGAGTACAAATTTAAGTCTGGTAAAAAAGAAAAAAACGTTCAAAAAAGCCAGGATCATCCATATTTGGAGCATAGAGTTGAGCAAAAACCATTACCGTAGATTCCGGACTACAGAGCGCACCTGATTAAAAGCCGCTGGCTCTAATTTTAGAAAGAAAATCAATTTTTTACTTGTACAGGCCGCACCGGATTTTAGGCCGCACCGGATTTTCGGCCGCACCGGATTTTCGGCCGCAGGTGTCCCACGTTGTAATATGAGATATTTACACAGAAAGATATTACACGTGAGGATTTTTTAACTTTTAATTAAATCCATATGGTAACATAAACAAATACATATTGCAAATGCTTTTCTTCGAACCGTGCCTGTAACGCGGCTACTTTTAAATATACGTTGCGTATACTTTTTTACTGAACAACATTCCAATATCTCCTAACGACTGGTAAAAAATATATATACTGCAGCCTACCAGGAAAAGTTATTGATCGCCTTTAACTTAAAAGCAGCGTTTTCGCTCCGCCGCTCGCCCCCGCCGTCCCGTTTATCGCAAACCGGCATTTTCCCACAAGACGCGGCGAAACCGGATGTGACGTCATAGCATCCCGCGATGTAGTACAGAAAACAAATATAGTTAAAACTCTTCTAACTTTAACTAGAAAATGAATTACTAAGCGAAAATATTATAAACTAAATAACTGCCATAAAGGCAACACAATGCTTTTCTTTGAGTGTTTTCCATGTTGATGAGGGTGAGTACAAATGACTGATTTACAATAATTTAATTGTGAAAGTGCGCTTGATTTATCATACAATTTCATTGGACCTCTGTGAACTACTCATCAATTTTATTGGTCTACTGTTACGAGGCAAAATGTTTTTGGCGGCATGAAAAAAAACCATGTATTAGCCGCTCCGTATTAAAGGCCACAGAGTTCAAAGCTGTTCAAAATGTGGGAAAAAAGTAGCGGCTTAAAATCCGGAATCTACGGTAGTTTGTTATCTAATTTCCCTGAGACTATAAAGAAACACCCATTGGGGTCAGACATGTTGAACAACAGCAACTAAATTGTCAATCAAAATCGAAGTACCTCTTGTAAGGAAGTACCTCTTGGCTTGTAAGGAAGAATGAAAAGCCAGACTATTCCAATGTTTGAACAAATGTCCACAGTCAGATCTGTGAACATGTGTTTCTTGTAAGAAATAAGTTGAGACATTCAATTTCTTAATATAGGTAAAAATCTTACTGCGTTTCATAGGGTGGTTTAAACCTTTCACATTTAAACTAAGAAAATTAATATTGTGTACCATTTCAATATGTTTAAAACAGAAGTTAAACATATGAACCACTGGAATATACCAAAAATCTAAACCTTATAATTCAAAATACTTTAATAATTAATCTTCTGGACTTGATTTGGCCTGAAGAAAATCATGCACTTCCTCAATCAAAAGAAACCACTTAGGAGATCCATTTTTCAAAATGATCCTGAGGCGAGTGGGGTAATTTAGTGAAGGTTTATAGCCTTTGTCATATAACTCAGCCATGAATTTTTTTATACTTAAGACATTCATTTAATACCTCGGGTGAATAATCTTCAACCAGCCTTATCTTGTACTCTTCAAAGCTAATCATACCAAACGACGAGCTTGACGAATTACAGTAACTTTTGTTTGGAAGTCATGAAAAGCAATTATCACAGGTCAAGGTTTTTGCTGAGAAGAGGATTTAAACACTGGGGCTTGGTGTGCCCGGTCTATTCTAGGTGAATTATCCAAAACATCAGAAAATTCTGAAGGCTGATTGCCTTCGACCAACTCAGGAACCCCCAAAATTCGTATATTGTTCCTTCTTGATCTATTCTCCAAAGCAACAATCTTTTGTCTTAAAGATTCAACAATTTTCGATTGTTTATCTCCGACCTTTTCCAACTCATCTGTCTTAGTATCCAGTCTCGTTAAAGCATCTTCATGTTCTTGAATCTGAGTAGTATGTTCCTATAAAGATTTTTGAATAGTCTGCAGCAGAATCTCCATTTGTTTGAGCTCTGTGGTAACTTTTAAACACACATCCAAAAGTTGTTCAGATGTTTTGCTCTGAGCTTTCCGAATTAGCTCCACAATAGCTTCCATCATCACAGAAGGATCCTCTTTTTTAGAAGTTTTAGCACAAGATATCATAATACTCCAAAAGTAAGGTTTCAAAGCAGATTGAATTCAGTAATTTAAAAAGAACGGAGCAGTTCGAGAAACATGTCCACTCCATGCAATGCAGTAGGAGTCTATCTCGGGTTCATTTAAAACTTCCTCATTGCCACCATTATACGCAGGTTGATTGATAAGTTCATGGCCTAAAGTAGAAGGAGTCAATTCTAGAAAACCAAGCACATTTATTTTTCAACATATTCCCCTCCTACATTTATACACTTAGTCCAGCGGTCGTGGAGCATATGGATCTCTTCTGTGTAGAAGTTGGCAGCTTGGACCTCCAGAAGTGGTCCATAACAGGGGTGATTGATAATTTGTGGCCTAAGGTAGAATAAGATGAGTTATTAACTTTAAACTTTCTGCATAATCACTCAAAGAGTTGAAATGCACGTGCATGTAACAGGTGCTGTATTACATACCAAATCTCTTCAAATTCCTAATGAAGTATAGTTGCTGTCTTGCCTTTTTTATAACTGCATTAATATGTTGGGTCCAGGTTAGATCCTCAGAGATCTTGACACCCAGGAACTTGAAACTGCTCACTCTCTCCATTTCTGACCCCATATGAGGATTGGTATGTGTCACTTCATCTTACCCTTCCTGAAGTCCACAATCAGCTCTTTCATCTTACAGATGTTGAGTGCCAGGTTGTGGCTGTGATACCACTCCACTAGTTGGCATATCTTGCTCCTGTATGCCCTCTCGTCACCACCTGAGATTCTACCAACAGTGGTTGAGTCATCAGCAAATTTATAGATGGTATTTGAGCTATGCCTGGCCACACAGTGATGGGTATAAAGAGTAGAGCAGTGGGCTAAGCACACACCCCTGGGGTGCACCAGTGTTGATCATCAGTGAGGAGGAGATGTTGTGGTCTTCCAGTTAGGAAGTCAAGGATCCAATTGCAGAGGAAGGTACAAAGGCCCAGGTTCTGCAAATTCTCAATTAGGGTTGTGGGAATGATGGTATTAAATACTGAACTATAGTGGATGAACAGCACCCTGATGTAGGTGTTTGTGTTGTTCAGGAGGTCTAAAGCTGTGTGAAGAGCCATTGAGATTACATCTGCCATTGACCTATTGTGGCAATAGGCAAATTGCAATGGACCCAGGTCCTTGCTGAGGCAGGAGTTCAGTCTAGTCATGACCCACCTCTCAAAGCATTTCATCACTGTCGACGTGAGTGCTACCGGGCGATAGTCATTAACGCAGCTCACATTATTCTTCACACACAAAATGCTGGTGGAACACAGCAGGCCAGGCAGCATCTATAAGGAGAAGCACTGTTGACATTTTGGGTTGAGATCCTTCGTCAGGACTAACCGAAAGGAAAGATAGTAAGAGATTTGAAAGTAGTGGGGGGAGGGGGAAATGCAAAATGATAGGAGAAGACCGGAGGGGGTGGGATGAAGCTAAGAGCTGGAAAAGTGATTGGCGAGTGATACAGAGCTGGAGAAGGGAAAGGATCATGGGATGGGAGGCCTCGGAAGAAAGAAAGGGGGAGGGGGGAAGCACTAGAGGGAGATGGAGAACAGGTAAGCAACTAAATATGTCAGGGATGGGGTAAGAAGGGGAGGAGGGGCATTAACGGAAGTTAGAGATGTCAATGTTCATGCCATCAGGTTGGAGGCTACCCAGCCGGTATATAAGGTGTTGTTCCTCCAACCTGAGTGTGGATTCATTTTGACAGTAGAGGAGGCCATGGATAGACATATCAGAATGGGAATGGGACGTGGAATTAAAATGTGTGGCCATTGGGAGATCCTGCTTTCTCTGGTGGACCGAGCGTAGGTATTCAGCAAAACAGTCTCCCAGTCTGCGTCGGGTCTCACCAATATTTAAAAGGCCACACCGGGAGCACCGGACGCAGTATACCACATCAGCGGACTCACAGGTGAAGTGTCGCCTCACCTGGAAGGACTGTCTGGGGCCCTTACACTTCCTCCCTCACCACCATTCTGGGTGAGCCTCTACTCATCTTCATATTGTCTGCAAACTTGGCCATGAAGCCATAAATTCCAGTATCCAAATCATTGACATATAAACCAACCCCTGTAGACCATCACTTGTCATCACCAGCCTATCAGAATAGAGCTCCTTTATTCCAGCTCTTTACCTCCTGTCAATCAGCGAATCCATACAAATATCTTTCCTATACTACAATGGACTCATCTTGTTAAGCAGCCTCATGAGTAGACCTTGTCAAAGACCTTTAGAAAATCCAAGATAACATCCACTGACTATCTTATCTATCCTGTCCATTATTTCCTCAAAGAATTCCAAAAGATTTGTCTGGCAAGATTTCCCCTTAAGGAAACTATGCTGACTTTGGCCTACTTTATCAATCGCCTTATCATTACTAATGGACTCCATCATCTTCCTAGCCATTGAAGTCAGGACAACTGGCCTATAATTTTCTTTATTTTACCTTCCTCCCTTCTGAAAGAGTGAAGTGACATTTGCAATTTTCCAGTGTTCCGGAACCATTGCAGAATCTAGTGATTCCTGAAAGATCATTACTAATGCCTCCACAGTCTATTCAGCCACCTCTTTCAGAAGCGTTGTCCATCTGGTCCAGGTTACTTATCTGCCTTCAGATATTTTAGTTTCTGAAGCACTTACTCCTTAGTAAGGGCATCTACACTCCCTACCCCCTGACACTCTGGAATTTTTGATATACTGCTAGTGTCTTCAACAGTGATGCAAAATACTTACCAAGTTCATACAATATTTATTTTTTCCCCACCCCATTACTACATCTCCAGCATCATTTTCCAGTGGTTCAATATCCACTCTCACCTCTTTTACTCTTTATATATCTGAATAAGCTTTTGGTATCCTCTTATAAAACTGGACAACAATTTTTTTCAAAAGTTTTACTTCCTCAGAATTATTTTTTGTTTATGATAGGCTGCTTGAAAATGAACACAAATATTATTTCAGACTACTTGTATCACATAGGAATTTGGAGAAACAACAAAATAACTTTTATTGAATATAATGTGTTTAATTGCATAATGGTGCTGATGCTTTGCAATAGTTCAACTAAGTTAAAAATATTTTGTTAGTGATTCTCATTTGTAATCAGTGTCTGAGGCTTCTCGCTAAGTGTCCAACAATAATTTGCCAGCATTGATGGATTCCAGTTGCCCTGGTATCTTTTCTCCATGACTGCAATGTTCTGGTGAAACCTTTCACCATGGTCATCACTAACAGCACCAAGATTTGCAGGGAAGAAGTCTAAATGGGAATGCAGAAAATGAATCTTTAGTGACATGTTGCATTTCATGGTTTTATATGCTTGAAGCATGTTTTGAAGCTGCATGTAGTTTGATGCTCTGTAGATGCCGAGAAAAATTTCAATGACTTCATTGAATACCTTCCATGTGATTTTCTCTGGTCCCACTAGAAATTCTTCAAATTGCCTGACATTGATGATCTGTTTGATTTGTGGACTAACAAAAATGCTTTCCTTAATCTTGGCATCAGTTATTCTGGGAAGCATCTATCTCAAATATCAAAATCCTTCAGAGAAATTTTTGTGCCTGGTGATAACAAATTCCATCCTTACAGTCCTGAACCCAATAATTATTACTAAAACCTGTCCTGCCATGCAGCAGCCATGCCACCTAAGCATGCCTGGACAAGATAGGAAACTTTCCAGTTAACATTGTAGGCAACATTTTAATTGACTTGAATTATGAATTGAAATAGATATTTATAAATGTTTATAATAAACATAAGTTTATTAAAAATATATATTAAAAATGTAATTAAAAAATTAAAAAATAGTGCGTGATAGGGAAGTTTCATGGTGATTTTCATGATCAGTCACCCAGAATTCATAAGATACATCTAAAGGTATTCAGGAAGCAGAATCTTTGTTGTCCAGTGTAATTTTGGCTAGCTTGCCTTCATATTTAATCTTTTCTCTCATTATGGTGTTTTAATTGCCTTCTGTTGGTTTTTAAATCACCCCAACTTCTAACTTCCTGCTAATTTTTGCCATATTATATGCACTTCCTTATGCTTTTATGCTGTATTTTTTACTTCCCTTGTCACCCACAATTGCCTCATCTTCCATTTAGAATATTTCCTGATCTTTGGGATGTATCTATCATGTGCCTTCTGGATTACCCCCAGAAACTCTTGCCATTGATGTACTTCCATCATCCCTACTAGTGTCCCCTTCCAATCAATATTAGCCGGCTCCCCTCTCATGCCTCCAATTCCCTTTACTCCTCTCTAATACTGATACATGTGATTTTAGCTTTCCACTTTCAAACTGCAGATTGAATTCTATCATTTCATGATCACTGTCTCCCAAGGGTTCCTTAACCCTAAGGTTCTTAATCAAATCTGGTTCATTACACAACACCCAATCTAGAATTACCTTTCCCCAGTGGGCTCAACCACAAACTGTTTCAAAAAGCCATCTTGTAGGCTTTCTACAAATTCTTCTTGGGATCCAGCACCAACCTGATTTTCCTAATCTACCTACATATTGAAATCCCCTATGACTCTTGTAATACTGCCCTTTTGACATCCCTTTTCTATCTCCTATTTTAATTTGTAGCCCACAACTTGGCCACTGTTCAGAGGTCTGTATATAACTCCCATCAGGATATTTTTACCTTTGCAATTACCCACAAAGATTCTACTTCTTCTAATCTTATTTTAGGTTTATCTATATTTGGGTGAGATTTCAAATTTGGCCACACCCTGAGTGAGCAAAAGCATTAGATAAGTTAAAGAGCCAAGTGGCTTGAGAAGAAAATTTGGGCAGACACTCAAGAAAGGAGAATGCCATTAAACAATGCAAGGAAAGTAAACTAAATGCAATTTTATGGTTTGGTTACAGCACGGGTGCAAGTTCTAACATTAAATAAGACCACAAGACATTAGCAGAATGAAGCCATTCAGCCCATTGAGAGCAATCTGCCACTCCATTGTGGGTGGTTCATTGCCTTCTCTCCATAACCTTTGATGCCCTTACTAATCAAGAACCTATCGAACTCTGCTTTAAATATACCCAAAGACTTGGCCCCCACAACCATCTGCAGCAATGAATTCCAGATTCACTGTCTTCTGGCTAAAGAAATTCCTCCTCATCTCTGCCTTAAAGAGACTACCTTCTACTCTGATGCAGTGCTCTCTGGTCCTAGACTCCCCCACTATAGGAAACATCCTCTATCTAGGCTTTTTAGTATTCTATAGGTTTCAATGAGAAATGCGGAATTGTATGATTTTTGTCACAGTTGATGTTCGTGCTCCTATTCTTTCTGCTCTGGAAACAAAATGCAACATTATTTTAGTAAACCATATTTAATGTAAGGTGCATTTATAAGTAATAGTGAACTTGGCTCCAGTGAGAAGTTGTGTCTTATAAAAACCTTTCATTTCTTAATCTTTGTGTAATTATGTTCCTGGCACCCTCTCCTCCCTAACCCCACCCATCCCCAACACTCCACATCAAGGGCTATATTTGTTGCTATAGAAAATGAAATATTGTGACACTTGGGTCAGACACTATTAGACATGAAGAACAGGTAAGTGAGGCAGAATGCATAATAAAGGTAGGATTACCCTGACACAACATTGCAACAATCCCATCTCATTTCAGCTATTTTACAGAACGTAGAACAGTACAGCACAGTGCAGGCCCTTCAGCCCATGATGTTGTGTGCACTTTTTAACCTACTTTAAGATTGATATAATCCTTCCCTCCTTTCATTCCATTCATTTTTCTATCATTCATGTGCCTTTCTAAGTGTTTCTTAAATGCTCCTAATGTATCTGCCTCTACTACCACCCCAGAAGGGTGTTCCACACACCCACCACTGTGTAAAGAACTACTTTGCTCCAATCACCTTAAAATTACACTCCCTTGTACTAGCTATTTCACCTTGCAAGAAGTCTCTAATATATTCCAGATTCTTCCACCTTGCCGGCATCCAAGGTCCTTGAGCAATTGAAAAAAAGTATTGATGTGAGTTCAAGCACTACTGCAGATTTATTGAGCTCTTAATCACTGCTGACACATCAATGTAGTGGCAGCCCCATGGCATTATTCTGGACAAGGGCTAGCGAGCAAACCCTGTTCTCCTGGTCAATTCTTCAAACAACACAACCTAAAGAGATTTATTGACCATTAGAGAAAATTTATGACAATGCTGTCAGTGTCAGGAAACATAAAGGAATCTTGACCCAAACACAGAGCAGTGGAGGCGATTTAGCAGTAAATGGTATTTTACTAATAAACTGCAAAATAACAATCCACAAGGAACCACAAAACAAAAGGGAATGGACACTTAACACAACTTAGAGCACCTGGATGAGGCTGGCTGGTTCAACGAATGATCAAGGATTCTGGATGAGAACTTGGTTTAAATAGGCTGCAGGTGATGCATTGGAAATGAGTGGCAGGTGACAACTATTAGTTGGGTGGAAACTGGGAGGAGCCTGCATGTGCGAGCCTGACAGCCAGGACTTGAGGACATGAGTTTTAGGGAAAGTTTGAATATGTTAGGACTTTTATCCTTGGAATGAGGGGCAATCTTAGAAAGATATACAGAATTATGAAGGGTATAGATAGGGTGTTCGCATGTAGCTTTTTTCCCCTCAGTTGGGTGACATTAGAACTACAGGTCTTGGTTTAGGGTGAAGGTGAAATGTTTAAGGTGAACCTGAGGGAAATTTCTTCACTCAGAGGCTGATGTGAGTGTGCAATCAGCTGCCAGGGGAAGTGGTAGATCTGGGTTCAATTGTAATATTTAATAAAGTATGATCAGAGGGTTTTGGAGTGATATAGCCTGTTTGCGAGTAGATGATCAGCTCAGCATGGACTAGATGGGCCATAGGATTCTCTGTGCTGTAATGCTCTACAAGTCTATGATTCTACATCATAACATCTGTTTGTGGAATCTTATTATGCCCTCGGTTAATCAGCTGTATCTCTTCCACTACAAAAGCGACTGCACTTCATGGCTCTCAACCAACTTTAGGCATCCCAATTTAGGTGCAAGTGCATAAAAATGCCAACAATTTCTTTCTTGAAAATCTTATGAAGCTGGGTGCCCAACTTAAAGTTTACTACAACTTCTTGGTGTACTTTCTGCCCGCAATGAAAAATAAGGTCTTCATCTCCTCAGCATTCTTCACAACCTCAGTGTAGTGTATCTTGACACACACTTCATAGCCAATAAAATACCTTTGAGGAGAAGTCACTGTTGAGGAGAGCTTGCTGATCTCAAAAGCACCTGACCCAGATTTGACTCAAATACTGTAGGTAAATCACTGCTAAATTTACAACTTTCGACAAGAAAGTCAAACCAAGATGTGACAGAATTCACAACTTTGATGAAAGAAAGATTTGGCGTGAACAATGGTAGGGTCTTGAAGAGATGGTGGGTGCTATTATCTGGAACATAAAACAGATCTATAGAAGAATTAAGTAGTTCAGGTAGCATCTGTGAAGGCAAAAAGGTGTAATTGGAATTGGTTTATCATCATATGTAATGAGCTACAAAGAAAGGCTTGTCTTGCATAATCTTCATACAGATCAAATTATAGAGATAGTAGAAGGTAAAACAATAACAGAATGTAGAATAAAATTTAACAGCTACAGAGAAAATAAAATGCAGACAAAAAATAAGGGTAAACATAGCAAGGTAGACTGTGAAGTCGAGAGACCATCTTTCTGTTCTAGGGAGCCATAGAGGTACAGTAACATAGTGGTTAGCACAATCACTTTACAGCACCAGCAATCCCTGATCAAGGTTCAATTTCTGCCACTGTCTGTAAGGTATTTGTACATTCTCCCTGTGACCATGTGAGTTTCCTCTGGGGGCTCTGGTTTTCTTCCACATTCCAAAAAGCATACAGTTAGGGCTAGTGAGTTTTGGACATGTTATTTTAGTGCATGATGCATGGCGACATTTGCAAGACATTTCCTTGGACCATTTCGGTTGCTGACACAAAACAACACATTTCACTGATGTTTTGTTATACATATGACAAGTAAAGATCTTTTCAATAGTTTTGTAACAGCGGTGTAGAAATTGTCCTTGAGCCTGGTGGTATGTGTTTTCAAGCCTTTGTATTTCCTGATTGATGGGAGAAGGAGACTGGAGAATGTCTGAAGATCTTTGATTAAGCTTTCTGCATTTCTAAGGCAGCAAGAAGTATGGACAGAATCAATAGGGAGAAAATGGTTTCTGTGACGTGCTAAGCTGTGTACACAACTCTCTGCAATGTCTTGTGGTCTCAGGCAGAGCGGTTGCCATGCCAAGCTGTGATGGTGCATTGATACACAATGGTAAGTCAACAGCCTGATCAGGATCGAGAGGAAACAGAAATGATTGCAGGTATATAGCAGTGTTAGAAGGGGTTGTGGGATAGAGGCTGGTATGTGATAGGTGAGATCAGATGGGGGGGGGGGGGGGAATGATAGACAGGTGAAATCTGGTTGGAGGGCATGAGAAGGGATGGTAAAGATGAACAGTGGGAGAAAAAAACTGGGTTGACAAATACTTGACAAGTCTGTGCATGCAAAGTTTTAGCATCGACTAGTAGTATCACCATAGTGACAGCTTGGTCAGTAATTTCTATTAGTCAAAGAGTATTATAGCATTGAAACTGGCCCTTCAACCCACCTAGTCAGTGCTGGCCCTTCAACCCATCTAGTCAGTGCTGAACTGTTATTCTTCTTAGTCCTTTCGACCTGCACCTTAACCATATCCCTCCATACCCCTCCCATCCAGATATGTGCAATCAACAATAGTGTGATAAGAGAGGCCCTTCTGAAGTTAAGAGTACATGGCTCAGTCCTACATTAAGGAGAGTTAGTCTGCATCAAATCAAATTGTAAATCTTCAGTTTTTACCAATATGATCTAAATCTCATTTATCATTGATTCAGAGTTTCAACACAAATTTGGCAAATCCTTTCCACCGACAGATGCTGCTGATCTGCTGAGTTCCTCCAGCTGATTGATTGTTGCTCCAGATTCCAGTGTCTGCAGTCTACTGTCTCCATGATCTACTGTTCACCCCATCAGGGTCAGACAGCTTTGGATGGACCAGGGATGTACAAGGTATTTCCTTCCATGAAGTCAGATGGACTTCTTTTGCAACAAACCTGTGGATTAACGGCCACCATTACTGGCTTTCTTTCCAAGTTCCAGATTTATTTAATTAATAAAATTTTTACTTCATCTTTATTTGCCATATACATTTACATGTATTAGGAATTTGCTGTGGTGTTTGTGTGACTTGCAACAAAATGAAACAATAATATTCCATATCTATAAAGAATAAAAAATTATATTAAAACATTTGCCACTTTTTTGCCCATTCTCCTAATCTCTCTAAGTCTTTCTGCAGCCCTTCTGGTTCCTCGACACTACCTGTCCCTCCACTAATCTTCATATCACCTGCAAACTAAGCAACAAAGCCATCTATTCCATCACCTAAATCATTGATACACAGCATAAAAAGAGGTGGTCCCAACACTGGCCCCTGCGGAACACCACTAGTTACTGGCAGCCAGCCAGGAAAGATTCCTTTTATTCCTACTTATTGTCTCCTACCAATAAGCCAATGCTCTAACCATGCCAGTAACTGTCCTGTAATACCATGGGCTCTTAACTTGGTAAGCAGCCTCATGTGTGGCACTTTGTCAAAGGCCTTCTAAAAGTCCAAGTATACAACATCCACTGCATCCCCTTTATCTATCCTACTTGTAATCTCCTCAAAACATTCCAACAGGTCATCAGGCAAGATTTTCCCTTAAGGAAACCATACTGACTTTGCACTATCTTGTCCTGTGTCACCAAGTACTCCATAACCTCATCCTTAACAATTGAATCCAACAGCTTTCCAACTACTGAGATCAGGCTAACTGGTCTATAATTTCCTTTCTGCTGCCCCCCTGCTTTCTTAAAGAGTGAAGTGACATTTGCAATTTTCCAGTCCTCCAGAACCATGCCAGAGTCCAACGAGTTTTGAAAGGTCATTGCTAAATGTCTCCACAATCTCTACTGCTACCTCCTTCAGAACACAAGGATGTAGCTCATCTGGTCCAGGTGACTTATGTACCTTTAGCTCTTTCAGCTTTTGAGCACCTTCTCACTTGTAATAGTAATTGCACTCACTTCTCTTCCCTCATACCCTTCAACACCTGGCACATGGCTAGTCTCTTCCACAGTGAAGACAGATGCAAAATACTCATTTATTTCAGCTGCCATCTCCTTGTCCCTCATTATTATTTCTCTGGCCTCATTTTCTAGTGGTTTTATATCCACTCTCATCTCTCTTTTATTTTTTATATACTTGAAAAAGCTTTTTCTATCTGCCTTGGTGTTGTTCGCTAGCTTGCTTTCATATTTCTTCTTTTCCCTCCTAATGATTCTTTTAGTTGCTTTCTATAGGTTTTTAAAAGCTTTCCAATACTCTTATCTTCCTGCTAATTTTTGCTTTGTTGCATGCACTCTCTTTTGCTTTTACATTAGTTTTGACTTCCCTGTCAGCCACGGTTGTACTATTTTGCCATTTGAGTATTTCTTCAATTTTGGAATACATCTGTCCTGCACCTTCCTCATTTTTCCCAGAAACTCACACTATTGCTGCTCTGCTGTCATCCCTGCCAGCATCTCCTTCCAATTTACTTTGGCCAGCTCCTCTCTCATATCACTGTAATTTCCCTTACTCCACTGAAATACTGCTACATCAGACTTTACTTTCTCTCTATCAAATTTCAAGTTGAACTCAATCATATTGTGATCACTGGCTCCTAAGTGCTCTTTTACCTTAAGCTTCCTTATTTCCTCTGGTTCATTACATAACACCCAATCCAATATAGTTGATCCCTAGTTAAGAACAAACTGCTCTAAAAAGCCATTTCATTGACATTCAACAAATTCACTCTCTTGATATCATTTACCAACCTGATTTTCCTAATCGACTTGCATGTTAAAATCTCCCATGATTATCATTTTAGGGCACATGAGAATGAGATTGGGTGAGACTAAAACTAGAAGTAATGGGTGGAAGGTGAAATGCTTAAGGGAAACATGAAGCAGAACATCTTCACTCAGATGGTGAGAGAGAGGAACGAGCTGCCAACAGATTATATTAGATTAGATTCAACTTTATTGTCATTGTGCTGAGTACAGATACAAAGCCAATGAAATACAGTTAGCATCTGACCAGAAATGCAAAGAATAGTGTTGTTTACAAATTAACTGCGAATAAAAAGTAAGTGCTGCAGCATACAAATATAAAAGTACTGAGACAGTACAATATGGGTGCAATACTGCTTAGCGCTGTGACGTGAGGTTCAGCAGGGTCACAGCCTCAGGGAAGAAGCTCTTCCTGTGCCTGCTGGTGTGGGAGCGGAGGCTCCTGTAGCACCTACCAGATGGGAGAAGAGTAAAAAGTCCATGGTTAGGGTGAGATGCATCCTTGATAATGCTTTTTGCCCTGCCCAGGCAGCGTTTATGGTAGATGTTCTCAATGGTGGCAATTGGGTGCCAATAATTTACTGTGCAGTTTTCACCACACGCTGTAGTGCTTTGCAGTCCGATATGGGACAATTGCACTACCACACTGAGATGTAGTTGGTGAGTATGCTCTCAATTTTTTTTTATTAAGCAAAATATATTTTATTCAAAAATAAAATTATGTACAATGAACCATTCAATGACTCTAAATCCTTTACAAATGTTTCCATTGCGGTCTTTACATTTCCACACTTTTTGCCACCCACGTGGCACTCTGTTATTCCATATATAAAATAAATTCCATAAATAAAATAACGAGGGGAATAGATCAAGTTGACGTGGATAGGTTTTTTCCATTGAGAGTAGGGGAGATTCAGACAAGAGGACATGATTTGAGAGTAGAGGGGGCAAAAGTTTAAGGGTAACACGAGGGGGAACTTATTTACTCAGAGAGTGGTAGCTGTGTGGAATGAGCTTCCAGTAGAAGTGGCAGAGGCAGGTTCAGTATTGTCATTTAAAGTAAAATTGGATAGGTATATTGACAGGAAAGGAATGGAGGGTTATGGGCTGAGTGTGGGCCAGTGGGACTAGGTGAGTGTAAGTATTGGCATGGACTAGAAGGGCCGAGATGACCTGTTTCCATGCTGTAATTGTTATATGGTTTTATGTTATATGGTTATATGTTATATGGTTATATATTTACATACCCTTGTTGAGTGGTATATACCCCACCCCCCTACCCCTCAACACTCGCGGGAGAAGAACCCTAGGCTGTGGTCCTTCCCCACCGGGCCCTTGCGGTGGCTGCACCGAGTTTGAGTGCGTCCCTCAGCACGTACTCCTGCAGCCGAGAATGTGCCAGTCAGCAGCATTCCCCCACGGACATCTCCATGTGCTGGTAGACCATCAAGTTTCGGGCCGACCAAAGAGCGTCTTTGACCGAGTTGATGAGTATGCTCTCAATGGTACAACGGTAAAAGTCCATCAGTATCCTGGGACAGAGGTGAGCATACTTGATGCTCTGCAGGAAATAAAGGCGCTGATCAGGATGGAGGAGTTCAGGGACCCGGTGAAATCGTCAGATACTGGTTTGATTTCAACATTTAGGTGAAATTTGGATGTACGTTGATCAGAAGGGTATGGAGGACAATGGTCTGGGTGTAAATCAATGGGACAATGCAGATAAATAGTAGTTCAGCATGCTCTAGATTGGTGAAAGGGACTAATTCTGTGCTGTAGTATTCTATAACTCTGACTACAGATGCAGAATAAAATGTACATAAATACACAAATACCAGCATCTATTTCCAGCATTATAAAAAGGAGTATATAGTGTTTACAGTGTAGTGCAGTGACTGATGTAATAGATAGAGGGGGATGGGGAAGGGCTAACTAGAATTTAAATTCCCCAGCAATCACAGTGGACTTAACACACGTCTCCTGAACAATAGCCCATCTCTCTGGTCATTGGCTCAGTCACTTAAACACTTGTCACTTACTCCTTCTGTCAGCTAGATTTTGTCAGCTCTAATACTCAGGTCTCAGGTTGACTGACTGGTACCAATTAATCCTGTAATGGCTTTTATTTTTTTCACCACTTTTCTGTGATTGCTGGGCTTATTTTCTTCAGGGCATAGAACTTAAAAGGAATATGTTACTGTGAATTTGACTGGGGTCAGTTATTAACAATAGACCAGGGTGCATTATCCCCCTCCCTCACCACAACCACACCACTTTGTCTGATGTGAGTCATTGTGAGCTAGGAAAAACAAGTTCACTCTGAAAGCAGGCAGCCTCCTGATTGCCAATCAAGATAAAATGAGAGTAGAGAAAAAGATGCAAATACTGGGAGTGATGGTGGAAAACGCTAGAAATATGCAGTGTTCTCAGCTACTGAAAAAACACAGGCAGGTTGACAATCCAGGTTGTCCTTCACTGAATCATGGAATTTATATAGACAATGCTGTGAAGATTTAGAAGATTTAGAAGATCCCTAAATCTATGAAGATTTAGGGAATGCTGAAAATTCACAGCACTCTCAGCTACTGGTTGGGAATCCAGGTACAATCAAGCAAATCTTTCATTAAATCATGGAATTGATGTGCCAAGATGGATGTCGTTTGTACCATTGAGGCTGCACCAGCAGCTAGTACAGCAATCTTGTTAATCTTATCAAAATCAGAGTCAGGTTTTTTATCACTGACTTGTAGGTCATGAAATTTGTACTTTTTACACTTTCGTTTCTTAAATACTTTTTATAACGTTGTTTCACATACCCCTCAATGGAACAGAGTCCTGGCTTAATACTTTCAAGCATAAGGCAGCACCCACAACTGTGAAGTATTTGTTCAGGGTGGCACAGTAGCACAGCACTTTACTGCACCAGCGATTAAGGTTCAATTCCCACCACTGGAAGGAATTTGTAAGTTCTCCCCGTGGGTGCATGGGTTTCCTCACATGTTCCAAATACGCAAGGATTATTAGGTTAATTGGACAAATAGTGGTGTGATTGGGCAATGGGGACACATTGTTATGATACTGTGTCTCTATATAAATAAAACAAATAAACACATCAATCTATGAAGAGTGGCTGAGCAGGCTATTACTGTCCCAGCCATCGCTGATCAAATCATGCCACTTTTTGTAAGGAATTTGTATATTTTCCCCGTGACTGCATGGGTTTCCTCCAGTGCTCTGGTTTCATCCCGTATTCCGAAACTGTATGGGTTAAGCTTATCAAGTTGTGGGCAAGCTATGTTGGCACCAGAAGTGTGGCAACACTTGCAGTCTGCCCCCAGCATATTCTCGGTCCATGTCAGTCATTGTACGTTTAGAGGTACATAATGACAAATAAACCTAATCTTTTTAAATCCTTTAGATACTGCACCTATATGCCTGCCTAAATGTTTGTGCTTAAGGCACCACATGGGGATGGAACTCATAACTTATAGCTTACTCAGTGTCCGTTGGGACTATATTTGCACATATGCATGGAATAAACTAAACAATGTTACTGGAATCAAGGAAAATGGACCTGCAGTGGTGTGCATGAGATTTTCTTTGAACACAAAAGTTTAAAGAATGTCTCGGACATGGCACAGAGTTCCTCGTTCAGTATCCAGCCCAGATGTCATCTGACCTAAGAACATTAGGTGCTAATGTAAGTAATGAACAACCAGTTTTCAGTTCCCATTGAAAGAAACTCTCAGCTTAATGAGCAGAACATCTTCGCTAAATGTGAGTAAACCTCAGTATAATGTCATACTGTATTCATGAATATAGTCTCTGTATGAGGCAGGCAAGCAAAATAATTTTAATTCAGCCCCTTCTGTGTATCACATAAATCTAGCCCCTAATGAGTTACAGTTGGCAGCACTTTAACAGGTCCTTGCATCTTGCTGAGATTACAAAGAAACCATTATCTACAAATTGGTTCAATAAATTGTTATGGTACATCAACCTTTTAACTGCAATTTTAAAAACTGAACATGTCAAACTCCTATGAGAAAAACTCCTATGGCAGAAATCTGGATGCCTAATTGCTGAGCTTTCCTGATTGTGCAGAATATGTTGTGAGACCATAAGAGGTTGTGCAAGATGTACAATCCCAGGAATTTGAAACTGTTTGCAGTTTTCACAGCTGTGCAGCCAATGTAAAGGGCGATGTGAGTGGGGCGAGTTCTCCTGAAGTCAATAACCTTCTCCTTTGTCTTGTTGACATTGAAGGAGAGTTTATTTGCCTCGCACCAGGCCTCGAGCTCTTCCACCTCCTCTTTGTAGGCTGTCTCACTGTTGTTGGTGATGACCCCCAGCACTGCTGTGTTATTGGCAAACTTGACAGTGTGATTACTCAGGTGCCGAAAAAGGGCCATCACGGAGGAGGCGACATAGCATCCATGCCAGGACCACCACAATCAAAAAGTTATTTTCCTCAAGCAGTAATGCTGATCAATACCTCCACCCAGCAACTCCACCACAACTTTATTATTTCCTGTCCGTCACCTAGTGTACACAGCGTGGTGGTGGGGGGGGGGGGGGGCACCTGTGTTGAGAATAATGTTCACCACAATCGGAGTAATGGAGGTCCTTAATGAATACTTTGCTTCAGTATTCACTATGGAAAAGGATCTTGGTGATTGTAGGGATGACTTGCAGCAGACTGAAAAGCTTGAGAATGTAGATATTAAGAAAGGGATATTAATAGATATTAATTAGATATTAAGAAAGGGATAGAATGTAGATATTAAGATATTAAGAAAGGAGATGTGCTGGAGCTTTTGTAAAGCCAAGTTGGGTAAGTCACCGGTACTGGACAAGAAATACCCCAGGCTACTGTGGGATGCGAGGGAGGAGATTGCTGAGTCTTTGGCGATGACCTTTGCATCATCAATGAGGACAGGAGAGGTTCCAGAGGATTGGAGGTTGCGGATGTTGTTCCTTTATTCAAGAAGGGGAGTAGGGATAGCACAGGAAATTATAGACCAGTGAGTCTTACTTCAGTGTAAGTTGATGGAGAAGATCCTGAGAGGCAGGATTTATGAATATCTGGAGAGGCATAATATGATTAGGAATAGCCAGCATGGCTTTGTCAAAGGCAGGTCGTGCCTTATGAGCCTGATTGAATTTTTTGAGGATGTGACTGAGCACATTGATGAAGGTAGTGCCATAGATGTAGTGTATATGGATTTCAGCAAGGCATTTGGAAAGGTACCCCATGCAAGGCTTATTGAGAAAGTAAGGAGGCATGAGATCCAAGGGGACATTGGTTTATGGATCCAGAACTGGCTTGCCCACAGAAGGCAAAGAGTGGTTGTGGACGGGTCATATTCTGCATGGAGGTCGGTGACCAGTGGAGTGCCTCAGGGATCTGTTCTGGGACCCCTACTCTTGGTGATTTTTATAAATGACCTAGATGAGGAAGTGGAGGGATGGGTTAGTAAATTTGCTGATGACACAAATGTTGGGGGTGTTGTGGATAGTATGGAGGGCTGTCAGAGGTTACAACGGGACATTGATAGGATGCAAAACTGGGCTGAGAGTGGCAGATGAAGTTCAACACAGATAAGTGTGAGGTGGTTCATTTTGGTAGGTCAAATATGATGGTAGAATATAGCATTGATGGTAAGACTCTTGGCAGTGTGGAGGATCAGAGGGATGTTGCGGCCCAAGGCCATAGGACACTCAAAGCAGCTGTGCAAGTTGACTCTGTGGTTAAGAAAGCGTACCATGCATCGGCCTTTATCAATTGTGGGATTGAGTTTAAGAGCTGAGAGGTAATGTTGCAGCTATATAGGACCCTGGTCAGACCCCACTTGGAGTACTGTGCTTAATTCTGGTTGCCTCACTATAGGAAGCATGTGGAAACCATAGAAAGGGTGCAGAGGAGATTTACAAGGATGTTGCCTGGATCGGGGAGCATGCCTTATGAGAATAGGTTGAGTGAACTCAGCCTTTTCTCCTTGGAGCAACAGAGGATGAGAGGTACAAAAACGCTGGATAAACTCAGCAGGTTGGGCAGCATCCATTGAAAGAAGCAGTCAACACTTCGGGTCGAGACCCTTCGTCAGGTCTTTCAACGGATACTGCCTGACCTGCTGAGTTCATCCAGCTTTTTTGCACGTCTTGATTTGACCACAGCATCTGCAGTGCACTTTGTGTTTACTAGAGGATGAGAGGTGACCTGATAGAAGTGTACAAGATAATGAGAGGTACTACTCATGTGGGATAGTCAGAGTCTTTTTCCCAGGGCTGAAATGGCTAGCACGAGAGGGCATAGTTTTAAGGTGCTTAGTAGTAGGTACAGAGGAGATGTCAGGGGTAAGTTTTTTATGCACAGAGCGGTGAGCACATGGAATGGGCTGCTGGGGTGGTGGTGGAGGCAGGAACGATACGGTCTTTTAAGAGACTCCTGGATGGGTAGATGGAGCTTAGAAAAATAGAGGGCTATGGGTAAAGCCGAGGTAGTTCTAAGGTAGGGACATGTTCCGCACAGCTTTGTGGGCAAAAGGGCCTGTATTGTGCTGTATGTTTTCTATGTTCCTATGTTGCTACAATCCAGAAACAGCATTTTGACACAGGTGTCCTGGTTTTCTAGGTGTGACAGGGCTAGGTGCATGACAGATGTTTTAGGAGCTATTGTAGAGTGGTTCTGTCAGTAAGCATATTGGTGAGTATCCAACGTGGCAGGAATGGAGTTTTTGATATGTGCCATTACCAGCCGTTCAAAGCACTTTATGATGATTGGTGTTGGTGTCTAATGCAATAGTTGTTTAGTTCTGAAGGTGTAGAGTTCTTTGGTACAAGGATGATGGTGGCTGATTTGAAGCATTAGGGGACAGCAACCTGAATGAGTGAAGTGTGGATGTCCGTGAAGACACCAGTGAGCTGGTGTGCACACCACCCAAGAACTCTGCCTGGGATGTTGTCTGGCCTGGCTACTTTAATGGGATTGACTTTCAGCAGAGTCCTTCTCATGCCTGCTGCTGTTACAGTCAGTGGTTGCTCACTTGGGAAGGTGTTAGTTTTTGTGGCTGGTGTTGTGTTGCATGCCTCGAAGTGTCTATATAAGTTACTTAGAACATCAGGGAGGGAAGCCTCACTGGCAAACGTGCTGGTTTTTAATGACATTTTGAAGATGTTGAACATGAGCTGAAATTGGCCTTCATTAGTCATGGGTGTTGTAACTAAGTGTTATTAACAGTAAGTTAATACTAATCGGGAAGCTGTTGGTAACAAGTCGCTGGTTCCGTGGTTGGCGGGGTTTTACTCCCAGTATGCATTGTATATAGTTCCACCACCCAGGCCGCACGAGGTACCTGGAAGCCTCTGTATTGTTAATATCATTTGCTGTCCCAGATAAAGATGTTCTTTCAGCCATGAAATTGTCGAGTGGTCCTTTTTTAAAGTAGAAATTACCACAATGGGACTGAGTTCAAAAGCCATGAGGTAATATTGCAGCTCTAAAATAATAGGGCAGGTTTGTTAGAACTGTTGGGGAAGGTTTAAACTAACTTGTCAGGGGGTGGGAACCAGACTGAAGGGACTCAGGAAAGGATGGATGGTAAAAAAGTGTGCAGTCAGATTGTCAGGAAGGGCAGGCAGGAGATGGGGCTTTGTTGCAGCCAACAGGCTGAGCATTAAATCATTATGGACGCAGAGTTAGAAAGGACAGCAAATATGGTACTCAAGGTGTTGTATCTAAATGTATGTAGTACAAGAGATAAGATGGATGATCTTGTTGCAATATTACAGATTGCCAGATATGATGTTGTGGCCATCACTGAATCATGGCTGAAGGATGTTTGTAGTTGGGAGCTGAATGTCCAAGATTACACGTTATATCAGAGGGATAGGAAGGTAGGCAGAGGGGGTGGTGTGGCTCTACTGGTAAAGAATGGCATCAAATTAGTAGAAAGATGTGACATAGGATAAATGTTGAATCCTTGCTGGTTGAGTTTAGAAACTGCAATGTTAAAAAGACATTTATTGCAGTCAAATACCGGCCTCCCAACAGTGGCTGGGAGGTGGACCACAGTTTACATCAGGAAATAGAAAAGGCGAGTCAAAAGGGCAATGTTATGGTAGATATGGGAGATTTCAACATGCAGGTCGATTGGGAAAATAAGGCTGGCAATGGATCTCAATAAAATGAGTTTGTTGAATGCCTAAGAGATAGCTTTTTAGAGCAGTTTGTTCTAAACTAGGGGATCAATTATACTGGATTGGGTGTTATGTAATGAACAGGAGGCGATGAGGGAGCTTATCGTAAAAGGGGCATTAGGAGCCAGTGATCACAACATGATTGAGTTCAACTTGAAATTTGATAGGGAGAAAGTAAAGTCTGACGTAGCAGTATTTCAATGGAGTAAAGGAAATTACAGTGGTATGAGAGAGGAGACGGTCAAAGTAAATTGGAAGGTGCTGCTGGCAGGGATGACAGCAGAGCAGTAATGGTGTGAGTTTCTGGGTAAAATGAGGAAGGTGCAGGACATGTGTATTCCAAAAATGAAGAAATACTCAAATGGTAAAATAGTACAACCATGGCTGACAAGAGAAGTCAAAGCTATTGTAAAAGCAAAAGAAAGGGCACACAACAAAGCAAAAATTAGTGGGAAGATAGAGGATTGGGAAGTTTTTTAAAATCTACAGAGAACAACTTTAAAAAATCATTAGAAGGGAAAAGATGAAATATGAAAGCAAGCTAGCAAATAATATCAAAGTGGATAATAAAAGATTTTTCAAGTATGTTAAAAATAAAAGAGAAATGAGAGGGAATGTAGAACCGCTAGAAAATGAGGCAGGAGAAATAATAAATGGGGTCAAGGAGATGGCTGCTGAACTGAATGAGTATTCTGCATCTGCCTTCACTGTGGAAGACACGAGCAGTATGCCTGATGTTGTAGTGTGTGCAGTTACTGTTACAAGAGAAGTGGGTGCAGTTACTGTTACAAGAGAGGTGCTCAAAAAGTTGAAAGATCTAAAGGTACATAAGTTGCCCAGACCAGATGAACTGCACCTTAAGGTTCTGAAATAGGTAGCATTAGAGATTGTGGTGGCATTAGAAATAATAGAAACATAGAAAACCTACAGCACAATACAGGTCCTTCGTCCCACAATGCTGTGCTGAACATGTACGTACTTTAGAAATACCCCACGGTTACCCATAGCCCTCTATTTTTCTAAGCTCCATGTACCTATCCAGGATCTCTTAAAAGACCCTACCGTATCTGCCTCCACCACCATTGCCAACAGCCCATTCCATGCACTCACCACTCTCTGCAAAAAAACTTAACCCTGACATTTCCTCTGTATCTATATCAAGCACCTTAAAACTTTGCCCTCTCGTGCTAGCTATTTCAGCCCTGTGAAAAAGCCTCTGACTATCCAATGATCAATGCCTCTCATCATCTTATACACCTCTATCAGGTCACCTCTTATCCTCTGTTGCTCCAAGTAGAAAAGGCCGCGTTCACTCAACCTATTCTCATAAGGCATGCTTCCCAATCCAGGCAACATTCTTGTAAATCTCCTCTGCACCTTTTCTATGGTTTCCATGTCATTCCTGTAGTGAGGCGACCAGAATTGAGCACAATATTCCAAGTGGGGTCTGATCAGGGTCCTATAAAGCTGTAACATTGCCTCTCAGCTCTTAAACTCAATCCCACGCTTGATGAAGGCCAATGCACTATATGCCTTCTTAACTACAGAGTTAATCTGCGCAGCAGCTTTGAATGTCCTATGGACTCAGACCCCAAGATCCCTCTGATCCTCCATACTGCCAAGAGTCTTATCATTAATACTTTATTCTGCCATCATATTTGATCTACCAAAATGAACCACCTCACACTTATCTGCGTTGAACTCCATCTGCCACTTCTCAGCCCAGTTTTGCATCCTATCAATGTCCTGCTGTAACCTCTGACAGCCCTCCACACTATCCATAATACCTCCAACCTTTGTGTCATCAGCAAATTTACTAACCCATTCCTCCACTTCCTCATTCAGGTCACAAAGAGAAGGGGTCCCAGAACAGATCCCTGGGCCATGAAGAATATGACCCGTCTACAACCACTCTTTTCTTTCCGTGAGCAAGCCATTTCTGGTTCCACAAAGCAAGGTCCCCTTGGATCCCATGCCTCCTTACTTTCTCAATATGGGGTACCTTATCAAATGCCTTGCTGAAATCCATATACACTACATCTACTGTTCTACTTTCAACAACCTTTCAAAAATCATTGGACTCTGGCATGGTGCCAGAGGACTGGAAAATTGCAAATGTCACTCCACTCTTTAAGAAAGGAGGAAGGCAGCAGAATGGAAATTATAGACCAGTTAGCCTGACCTCAATGGTTGGGAAGATGTTAGAGTCAGTTGTTAATGATGAAGTGATGGAGTGCTTGGTGACACAGGACAAGATAGGACAAAGTCAGCATGGTTTCCTTCAGGGAAAATCCTGCCTGACGAACCTGTTGGAATTCTTTGAGGAGATTACAAGTAGGATAGATAAAGGGGGTGCAGTGGATCTTCTGTATTTTAGAAGGCCTTTGACAAGGTGCCACACACGATGCTGCTTACCAAGTTAAGATCCCATGGTATTACAGGGAAGTTACTAATGTTATGATACCAGCCCCCTCCTTTGCGAGAATCGCAAGAGCCCTAGTGAAGGGGGGGGGGGGGGGGTCAATGACCCGAGAGAGAGAGACGTGCTGAATAGACACAGGAAATGGGAGAGAGAGAGACGTGCTGAATAGACACAGGAAATGGGAGAGAGAGAGACGTGCTGAATAGACACAGGAAATGGGAGAGAGAGAGACGTGCTGAAGACCACGTTCCACCGGGATGCAGAATAAAGCGACCCTGACTATTGTCTCATGAAGACCACGTGTAAAGCCCTCGGGCAAAGTGGGCTGGTTGAGAGAGAGATTGACACCTGCGATCCCGTGAGGAAGTATAAAGGAGGGTCTGGGGGGGACGACCCCTCCAGACGCACCAAGGAGACATGATAGCGATCCCGTTGTAGCGGGGAGCCATTTTGAAGGAAGCCACGTGAGTTAGATTCCGAATCGGGAGTCTGTGGCTGGAATCACGGACAATCACTTTTAACTAACAACAGGAAAGCCTGCTCTCCTGATTCCACGGCTTTGCTTCGTAAGGACCTGGGCAAGTGTTCTTTTTCTCACCAATCTCTCTCTCTCTCTCCAACACGGGAAACTCAGCGGTTCCCAAAAGGCTGAAGCCTGCTGACTTTTGAATGACTGTTATATTTTTTCCAAATGGACAAGATATTATCCCCTAGACAACGATAGAGCTTATTTCTGATTGATCATTACTATACCTGCACTTTAGATTGAGTATTGACGACTTATGGTATCTGAATGTTTGTATTAACCTTCCTTTTGTGCCCCTTTATAAATAAAAACATTTAAAAATGGTACCATCAGACTTCAGTGGACCTCTCTATCTTTGCTGGTAAGTGATCCAGTTACGGGATACATAACACTAACATGGTTAGAGCATTGGCTGATTGGTAGGAGGCAGTGAGTGAGAATAAAATGATCCTTTTCTGGTTGTCTGCCAGTGACTAGTGGTGTTCCACAGGGTTCTGTGTTGGGACCACTTCTTTTTATGCTGTATATGAATGATTTAGATGATGGAATAGATGGCTTTGTTGCCAAGTTTCCAGATGATACAAAGATTGGTGGAGGGGCAGGTAGTATTGAAGAAACAGGTAGGATGCAGAAGGACTTAGACAGATTAGGAGAATGGGCAAGAAAGTGGCAAATAAAATACAATGTTGGAAAATGTATGGTCATGCACTTAGGAAGTAGAACTAAATGTGCAGACTGTTTTCTAAACTGGGAGAAAATCCAGGAATCTGAGACACAGAGGGCAAAACACAAAAATACAACTGCAGATGCTGTGGATCAAAGAATACGTACACAACGCTGGAAGAACTCAGCAGGTCAGGAAGCATCCGTGAGAAAAGAGTAGCCAACGTTTCGGGTCGAGACCCTTCATCAGGAATGACCCATTTTTGAGGCCTGTAACTCAGCAGCCCACAATTTAACCCTAGCCTAATCACAGGACAATTTACAATGACTAATTGACCTATTAATCAGTACATCTTTGGACTGTGGGAAGAAACCGGAGTGGCTGGAGAAAACCCATGCATTACACGGGGAGTACGTACCAAGTCCTTACAGGAAATGTTGGGATTGAACTCTGAACTCAATGGCCCGGGCTGTAATAGCATTGCACTAACTGCTACACTACCACGGCACCCCTCGCTGGGAATGTTTGGTTTTGTACAGTTTATTGAACCAAGTGTACAGATTTATGGTGAATGAGGAGACGTTGTTCAGCAGTGAAATTTTCAAACTTTTCCTTTCTTACTGCCACTTTAAATCATAATCAATTCTCATTGTGAAATAAAAGAGAGATGTGTGTGGAAACCAAAGCATACAGAGAGAGAGAGAGATCAGTGCCCAAAGCAGCTGTTACTGCAAATTATCCTGTATGTGGAGGAGATTATCTTTCCCATAGAACACTGCCCCAATTGTGTGTAGAGGAGGTTATCTTTCCTGTAAGACATTGCCCCAATTTTGTGTGTGTCACTGCATATTTATCCATTGCTATACTTGAAATCTGGTAAACTAGTTGTTCACCAACACAAATTCTCAATAAAATTCTGGACTAATTCTGTACTTTAGCTGTGAGATACTGTATGATCTTTCCTGCATAAGATCCTTTCCCAGCTTATGTTTTCTTCCTATCAGATGTTCTCAAGTTAAGATTTTGAGCTGTAAAGATCTGCTTAATCCTAGGCAACGATTTGATTGACTGTCCGATTAGTTACTTGTTTGAACATAAAATGTCTTTGTGTTATAGTCTGAGCAGATATTATTTTTGGTACAGTACTTTACAGTTTTATTTAAACAGATAGCCTGGGCATTGTTACCTTTAGTGCTTTAAAAGTGACTGACTTGTGTCTTGCGTTCTGACCATTGGAAATGGGCATATACGAAATTGTGTACATGCAAAAATCTCCCTGTGGTAAAGCCTCCCAGATATTGATTAAATGATTGCCCAATGTTCTTTATTAAAGGGTTAGAAGGAATGTTGGCCAGGACTCCATAAAAAGATTTTAGCTTCCTGGCGTAATGCCATTGGATTTGCATTTATCTGAATAGACAGATTAATCCAACATTTCGTGGTTCATAAGGCAGGATCTTGGACAACACAGCACTCCCTAAGAATGACAGTTACGTAGGTTGTTACAAGTTATTCATGAGCCTTGGCAGCATGTAGTATATTGTGCAATTTCCCCTTCAAACAGAATGCATTGATGTAAAAATCAGACTGGATTTAAATTTAAAATTGCACATAATTCGTATTACATATTAGAGTAACAGTGATAGCAGATGCACTCAAACTTTCATATAGGAATTGAATCAATAACTTAAGGGACTACACTCACAGTATAGTTCAAAAAATAATTCTGTTGTACTCAGGAAAAGATGTGGCATATTTACTCATTGCTACACTTAAACTCTGGTAAACTAGCTTCTGTGCTCTGACTCTAAAATACATAGTTTTTATCTAAATATCTAAATTAAAACTGTGCCCTGTCTTGTCTTCAATTTACTAGGTAGCACAGAGACCCTGATAGTCACTTAAGTCCATGAACATTTCTGTTGGAAAAAGTAAGTTGTGGTGGATTCTCTCTCTCTTTCAATCTTTTTATTAATATTTAGAATATTATGAATGAGATACAATTCAAATAATGGTAAGGGATTACAAATATATAGACTCCCATTATACATAAAGTAATACATAAACAATGAATAGAGCATAAGTAAGTTTCCCAAAACATAAACCATATAGTATATATATGAACAAGGTAAGTTTAGATATTTCATAATATATAGTGTAAAAAAGAGAAAAAAAATCTATCTAAGAAAGTTAGCTAATCTACTAATCTAGTATCAAGAAAAAGAGTGGATTCTACAGTTATATAAAAAGCAAGAGGATAGTGAGGGATAAAATTGGTCCCTTAGAGAATCAGGGTGGTCAGCTATGTGTGGAGCCGAGGGAGATGGGAGAGATTTTGAACGATTTCTTCTCTTCAGTATTCACTAAGGAGAAGGATATTGAATTGTGTAAGGTGTGGGAAACAAGTAAGGAAGTTATGGAACCTATGACAATTAAAGAGGTGGAAGTACTGGCGCTTTTAAGAAATTTAAAAGTGGATAAATCTCTGGGTCCTGACAGGATATTCCCCAGGACCTTGAGGGAAGTTTGTGTAGAGATAGCAGGAGCTCTGACGGAGATCTTTCAGATGTCATTAGAAACAGGGATTGTGCCGGAGGATTGGCGTATTGCTCATGTGGTTCCATTGTTTAAAAAGGGTTCTAGAAGTAAGCCTGGCAATTATAGACCTGTCAGTTTGACATCAGTGGTGGGTAAATTAATGGAAAGTATTCTTAGAGATAGTATTTATAATTATCTGGATAGTCAGGATCTGATTAGGAGTAGCCAGCATGGATATGTGCGTGGAAGGTCATGTTTGACAAACCTTATTGAATTTTTTGAAGAAGTTACGAGGAATGTTGACGAGGGTAAGGCAGTGGATGTAGTCTATATGGACTTCAGCAAGGCCTTTGACAAAGTTCCACATGGAAGGTTAGTTAAGAAGGTTCAGTTGTTAGGTATTAATGCTGGAGTAATAAAATGGATTCAACAGTGGCTAGATGAGAGATGCCAGAGAGTAGTGGTGGATAATTGTTTATCGGGATGGAGGCCGGTGACTAGCGGGGTGCCTCAGGGATCTGTTTTGGGCCCAATGTTGTTTGTAATATACATAAATGATCTAGATGATGGGGTGGTAAATTGGATTAGTAAGTATGCCGATGATACTAAGGTAGGAGGTGTTGTGGATAATGAGGTGGGTTTTCAAAGCTTGCAGGGAGATTTATGCTGGTTAGAAGAATGGGCTGAACGTTGGCAGATAGAGTTTAATGCTGAGAAGTGTGAGGTTCTACATTTTGGCAGGAATAATCCAAATAGAACATACAGGGTAAATGGTAGGGCATTGAGGAATGCAGTGGAACAGAGAGATCTAGGAATAACAATGCATAGTTCCCTGAAGGTGGAGTCTCATGTAGATAGGGTGGTGAAGAAGGCTTTTGGAACGCTGGCCTTTATAAATCAGAGCATTGAGTACAGAAGTTGGGATGTAATGTTAAAATTGTACAAGGCATTGATAAGGCCAAATTTGGAATATTGTGTACAGTTCTGGTCACCGAATTATAGGAAAGATATCAATAAATTAGAGAGAGTGCAGAGACGATTTACTAGGATGTTACCTGGGTTTCAGCACTTAAGTTACAGAGAAAGGTTGAACAAGTTAGGTCTCTATTCATTGGAGCGTAGAAGGTTGAGGGGGGATTTGATCGAGGTATTTAAAATGTTGAGAGGGATAGATAGAGTTGACGTGAATAGGCTGTTTCCATTGAGAGTAGGGGAGATTCAAACGAGAGGACATGATTTGAGAGTTAGGGGGCAAAAGTTTAAGGGAAACACGAGGGGGTATTTCTTTACTCAGAGAGTGATAGCTGTGTGGAATGAGCTTCCTGTAGAAGTAGTAGAGGCCAGTTCAGTTGTGTCATTTAAGGTAAAATTGGATAGGTATATGGACAGGAAAGGAGTGGAGGGTTATGGGCTGAGTGCGGGTAGGTGGGACTAGGTGAAATTAAGAGTTCGGCACGGACTAGGAGGGCCGGAATGGCCTGTTTCCGTGCTGTGATTGTTATATGGTTATATGGTTATATGGATTCTTATTAGAGTCAAAGAGTTGTACAGCATAAGGACAAGCTCGTTGGCCCAACTCACCCATGCTGACCATGATCCTTATTTACACCAATCCCATCTGCCTGTGTTTGACTCTCTTCCTCTGCTCCTTTCCAGTCCAAGTACATGATTACTATATAAAGACTCATTGTACAAACAATACTTTCTATATTTTTATCTGAAGTTATGTAAATTTCTCCTTTAAGTTATTGATTCAATTCCTATTTGAAAGTTCGAGTTGAATCTGCTGCCACTGTTATTCTAAGGTCTTTATTCACAACTCTCTGTAACCTTCTCCCCTATATCCTTTGACACTCTTACTAATTAAGAACCTATCAACCTCTGCTTTAAATACACCCAATGATTTGCCTCCGCAGCTATCTATGGCTATGAATTCCACAGATTCACCACCCTCAGGCTTAAGATATTCCTCTTCATCTCTGTCTTAAAGAGATGTCCCTCTATTCTGATATTGTACCCTCTAATTCTAGACCCTTCCACTGTTACATACATTCTTTGCATGTCCACTCTATCTAGACCTTTCAACAAATTTTACAATGTATGTCAATGGTAATAAAGCTGATTCTGAGCTCACAAATTCCATTAAACTTAGTTATTTATTAGTACACAATTGGTAAAACACTGTCTGTAGCTTTTGATTTGAATGACACTTAAACATGAAACTTTACAGGCCCTGTGGCCATGATATTGTGCCAACCTTTTACCCTACTGTAAAACTCAATCTAATTTTTTTCTCCTACATAGCCCTCAATTTTTCTATCATCCATATGCCTATTTAAAAGTCTCTTAAATGCCCCTAATGTAGCTGCCTGTTCCACGCATCCACCACTCACTGTGTAAAGAACAATAAAAGATTCCTCTGACATCACCCTGTAATTATGTCCATTGTATTAGCCATTTCTGGCCTCAGAAAATAAGTCTCTGGCTATCCACTTGACACCTCTCTCATTCTCCTTCAATCCAGAGCCCTGGCTTGCTCAGCCTAAACTCAGAAGACCTGCTCTCCAATCCAGACGTAAGAAGTGAGGTATCGGCTTTTATTGACTGGAAGAATGAACAACACTACATCCTGGAGAATGAGGCTGGGCAACAGGCCTCAGTCGCCTTTATACAGGGGTCTGTGGGAGGAGCCACAGGAGCAGTCAGCAGGGGTCTGTGGGAGGAGCCACAGGAGCAGTCCAGACAGGTATATGTAGTTCACCACACCCATAACCTTTGATGCCATGTCCAATGAAGAGCCTATCAATCTCTGCCTTAAATACACCCAGCGACCTGGCCTCCACAGCTGCATGTGGCAACAAATTCCACAAATTCACCCTTTGGCTAAAGAAATTTCTCCACATCTCTATTTTGAAAGGCAACCCCTCTATCCTGAGGCTGTGCCCTCTTGACCTAGACTCTCCCATCATAGGAAACATCCTTTCTACATCTACTCTGTCTAGGCCTTTCAACATTCAAAAGGTTTCAATGGGATCCCCCCTCATCCTTCTGAATTCCAGCAAGTACAGACCCAGAGCTATCAAGCATTCCTCGTATGATAACCCTTTCAGTCCTGGAATCATCCTTGTGAACCTCCTTTGGACCCTCTCCAATACCAGCATACTGTTCACAATACTCAAGGTGAGGCCTCACCAGTGTCTTATAAAGCCTCAGCATCACATCCCTGCTCTTGTATTCTAGACCTCTTGAAATGAATGTTAACATGCCATTTGCCTTCCTCACCATCAATTCATGGGGTGGGGGGGGGGGGGAGGGGAAGGAGGAAGAACTGGCTAAAAGGTGATACGTGAAGCCAATATGTTCTGGACCCTTACCAAATGTCACAGATCAAACACTGAAACTCTAGGTTCACATATAACATGCAAAATAATTGACCAGGACTAGTTCTGTTTTACTTTATCCCTCCCTTTATCCTTTAAAGAAATTTGTCGCTGAAGTTATTCATAACTCAAAGGAGACCAATCATCCCAGGAATGAAAGGGTTAATGCACAAGGTGGCTCCTTACTCTTTCTGTACTCGCTGGAGTTAAGAATGAGGGAGGAAACTATTGAAAGACCTAGACAGAGAAGAATTTGGAAGGATGGTTCCAGTAGGGGTGATGACTTGGATCAGAGGGCACAGCATCAGAGTATGAGGCAAACCCTTTAGAACAACACACACAAAATGCTGGTGGAACACAGCAGGCCAGGCAGCATCTATAGGGAGAAGCACTGTCGACGTTTCGGGCCGAGACCCTTCGTCAGGACTAACTGAAAGGAAAGATAGTAAGAGATTTGAAACATCTGCCCTCACCCCATCTGCCCGCCACCCCACTCGGGATAGGGTTCCCCTTCTCCTCACTTACCACCCCACCAGCCTCCAGGTCCAACGTATAATTCTCCGTAACTTCCGCCACCTCCAACAGGATCCCACTACCAAGCACATCTTTCCCTTCCCCCCTCTTTCTGCTTTCCGCCAGGATCGCTCCCTACGCGACTCCCTTGTCCACTTGTCTCCCCATCTCTTCCCACCGATCTCCCTCCTGGCACTTATCCTTGTAAGCGGAACAAGTGCTACACCTGCCCTTACACTTCCTCCCTCATCACCATTCAGGGCCCCAGACAGTCCTTCCAGGTGAGGCGACACTTCACCTGTGAGTCGGCTGGTGTGGTATACTGCGTCCGGTGCTCCCGGTGTGGCCTTTTATATATTAGTGAGACCCGGCGCAGACTGGGAGACCGTTTCGCTGAACACCTACGCTCGGTCCGCCAGAGAAAGCAGGATCTCCCAGTGGCCACACATTTTAATTCCACGTCCCATTCCCATTCTGATATGTCTATCCATGGCCTCCTCTACTGTCAAAATGAATCCAAACTCAGGTTGGAGGAACAACACCTTATATACTGGCTGGGTAGCCTCCAACCTGATGGCATGAACATTGACTTCTCTAACTTCCGTTAATGCCCCTCCTCCCCTTCTTACCCCATCCCTGACATATTTAGTTGTTTGCCTGTTCTCCATCTCCCTCTGGTGCTTCCCCCCACTCCTTTCTTTCTCCCGAGGCCTCCCGTCCCATGATCCTTTCCCTTCTCCAGCTCGGTATCACTTTCACCAATCTCCTTTCCAGCTCTTAGCTTCATCCCACCCCCTCCGGTCTTCTCCTATCAATTCGCATTTCCCCCTCTCCCCACTACTTTCAAATCTCTTACTATCTTTCCTTTCGGTTAGTCCTGACGAAGGGTCTCGGCCCGAAACGTCGACAGTGCTTCTCCTTATAGATGCTGCCTGGCCTGCTGTGTTCCACCAGCATTTTGTGTGTGTTGTTGTTTGAATTTCCAGCATCTGCAGATTTCCTCGTGCTTGCCCTTTAGAACAGAGATGAGGAGAAATTTCTTTAGCCTGAAGATGGTGAATCCTTGGACTTCATTGCCACAGATGGCTTTGAAGATCAAATTATTGAGTATATTTAAAGCAGAGGTTGATAGATCACAGGTTACAGGGAAAAGGCAGAAGCATGGGGTTGAGCAGGACAATATATCTGCTATGTTGGAAAGGCCTAATTCTGCTCCTATGTCTTATGTCCATTATGTGAATTGTTGTATGAATGTGGTTGAGAGACAAGAAAGAGAGAATAAGTAAGCCAGTATGATGACTTATGGGCCTAGAAGAATCAGGGTTGGGGTTGCTGCAAATCACAAAACTTATTATATAGTATAGATAACGGGAGGGAAAGCATCATGTCCAAGTTTACCTATGACAGGAAGGACATGTATTGGAGACATTATTGAAATGTTAATGGAATAAACAAATGGATTAAACTGGGGCTTCAATTTAGATATTTTCAACCTCACCCATTTTGTAATCAGCAAGAACAGTGGTGGGCACAGTTCTGCACATCACAGAAGCTAGCCTCCTCCCCATAGACTGTCTACACTTCTTGTTGCTCAGTAAAGCTGCCAACAGCATCAAAGACCCCACCCTTACCAGACTCTTCTCCCCTCTCCCATTTGGCAGAAGGTACAAAACCCCAGAAACACATCCAACAGACTCAAGGAGAACCTGTATCCCACAGCTTTAAGATAACTGAAAAATCCTTACCCCTTAGTAATAATAATCAGAGCGGCACAGAGGGAATCTGTAATAACCAATAAGTACTTTTATTGTCTCAAATGAAGAGCATGTAAATTTACACAACCGAACACCTGTGTGCACACCTACTAAGTTTGCCTGACCCTCCATGAACAATCAAAGAATAGAAAAAGTAATACTTGTAAAAGGAGTCTATGCTGGCTATATATTTCTCATGGTCCTGATCTAATCTCTACATGTCTGTGGAGTACTCTACATCCCCAATGGTGGGTGTCTAGAGAGATGTTGCTCCTTGAAGCTCCTAACTCTTAGAATGTTCCTCATCAGTTCAAATGATACATTCCAACCCCATTGGCTCAAGGTCACCTGACCTAGCTGGACTCTTATTGGTTCTGATCCAAGGCTACAACCAGCATTGATCTATGGTCTCTGCCCTCAATCTTGTGCCTTTGTCCTCTTTAACTCTGACTTGTTTAAAACAGTCAAACCAGGTGACTCAGACACTGAGTCTAACAAGATTACAGATTGCTTCTACTGCAAGCCTGCCACTTTACACATCTGAGAGTGGTCTTAGGTTTATCGGGTCATTAGCTGAACCTCCTAATGTCCACATTCAATTGCTCTGATAAAGTTATTCCAGAGCAAAAATCAGTTCAACAAACTGTTCACAAAATGGGGGCTGAATGGTAGTTTCACAAAATGGCCACCTCCATTCCTGTTCACTAATTTTCATTCTTTCTGACCAATAGTCCTCTACTACAATAATATGGATTCTTGACCTCACCATTTATATTGTTATGGCCTTGTACTTCACTGTCTTCCTGTGCTAAACTTTCTCGTTAACTGCAACATCACAGAGAGCAGTGAATCATTGCCACAGATGACAGTGAAGGCTGAGTCATTAGGTATATTTAAAGTGGCATTTCATAAGCACTTAATTAGGAAGGAAAGGCATGAAAGGTTACGGGGAGATGGCAGGAGATTGGGATTGAGCCTTGGCAGAGCAGAATAAACTCAATGGGCCTAATAGCCTAAGGCTGATTCTATGTTCTTTACGTTGTGAAATATATGACTTTGTGGTACAGTGCAAAGCCACATAAAATACTATAAATTGCAAAGCAGATAAATAGTGCAAAAGAAATAAATAATAAACTTGTGTTCAAGGGGTCAGTGTCTGAGATGACACTACTGAGCATATGTGACAGGTTACTGGTAAATCATAAGGCAAGAGATTTGGCTGAAAATGTTACTTGTACCATCTTTTCTGAAGCAAGTTGTGATGAACTATCGCTGCAGACAGTGAGGAGGCAGGTGGAGGTGAGGCTGGTTCGGGCGATGAACCATGCTGGGTCAATTGCAAGGTGCAACATGTTTGAGTTGCCAGGTTTGCAGATGGAGTTCATATCACTACCAAAGATGGTGTGAGCAATTTGGAAAGGAGTCAATGAGGAAGGGTTTCGATGCCCGTCAACCTAATCCAGGTGCGAGGTTTCATCAATCCCTCCAAGTGCTGAGCTGAGTTGGTGAGATTAAGAATGAGTTCAGGCTGGGTGGTGTTACGAACCCCGTAACTGGGTCACTTACCAGCAAAGATAGCGAGGTCCGTTGAAGTCTGATGATACGATTTTTAACAGTATTTATTAGTAAAAATACACAAAAATAATATCAATGCAAACATACAGATAATATACGTCGTCAATACTAAATCTAAAAGTGCGGGTATAATAATAATCAATAAGAAATAAGCTCTATCGTTGTCTAGGGGATAATGTATTGTCCGATGGAAATATAAAAGTCACTCAGTTCATGCAGGCTGCAACCTTTGGGGACCGCTGGGTTTTCAATGGTTGGAGAGAGAGAGAGTTTTGGGAGAAAAACTTGCCGGCTTTCCTTTTATGATTTCGATCCGTCGGGAGTCCCGTTGGTGTGGCCGTTCACTTGTGGCCTCTCCTTTAGCTAAAGCCGTTCTTCCGTGGCGAGCCCGCCAATCCCAGGCAAGGGAAGGACGCACACGAGCCTCCCACCAGCTGTCGCTATTAAACGCTGTCACGGGATTTCTAGCATTTCTCATGGTGCGTCTAAAGGGGTTGTTCTCCAGACCCTCTTTTATCCTTACTCACGGGGTCTCAGATGTCAATCAGGTTGGGATGATGCAATCCCTCAACCAGCCCACTCTGGTTGTCCCCTGAGGGGCTTCAATGAATAGTACAGTACTCAATACACAATTCCGTCTCCAAGAGACAATAGCCATTATCAATGGTTTTGTTTCGCTGAGGCCAGGACACATTCCAAACCTTGTGGATTCTCTCTCATTTCCTGGGTCCCAGACCCAAATTAATAGCGATCTTGCGATACTCAAAAAGGAGGGGGCGACTTTGTACTCAGAGTTGTGGCATATTCGTAACAGTGGCCTCAACATATCGGAGTGTCTGGATTTGGGTCCTAGAACGGGACACTAATCGGTGCTTGGACAATTTAAACATTGGCCCAGGTAGACTGAAAGCCCAAGGGTCGGGTACAAAGGTGAAGGTTGGGTTGACTTTGCTCACTCTCCACCAAGGCTGTAAACGGATCCAGTTGCTGTGCGTTTCTGCCCTGCTGGTGTGAAGAACTGGGGACTGAGGCTTGGCTTGGGCCTACTCCGGCTGCTCCGGGAGTGCACCTGGGACTCAGACTGGTTTGGAATACTGTTGGCTTGCTTCTATTGTTTGCATGATGTGTGTTTTTTTCTTGTCTCTTTTTCTCTGCACAGTGGTTTTTGGTCTTTTTTTATTGGGTTATTCAGGTTTTTTGCTTTGTGGCTGCCTGTAAGCAGACACCTTTCAAGGTGTATAATTTATACATTCTTTGATAATAAATGTGCTTTGAATCTTTGAATCAGTTAGTAAGGAGAGGGTGTTACTTCCAATCGCTCCAGGTTTTGAAGCTTCTGGTTAATACTCAGGTATATGATGGTACTGAGTTGTAATCCGTAAACAGCAGACTGATGTATGTATTTCTATTGCCTAGGTGCTCCAAAGGTGACTAGAAAGCCAGTGAGATTGTGTAGACCTGCTGAGGTGTAGATGAACTGCATCTTGGCAAGATGCAGCATTGGATCACTATTAAATTCATCGATTCAGATAACCAGCATTTCCAGCCTAAATGTTAACCTGATTTTCCCTTCTCCACAGATGCTGCCTGACCTGTTGAGTATTTCAGGTATATTCTATCTCAGATTTCCAGCATTTCTAGATTTTTGCTACATTGGGGTGCCACAGTAGCATAGTGGTTAATGTGATACCATACAGCTCAGAATTTAGAGTTCTATTCCAATGCCATCTGTAAGAAGCTTGTATGTTCTCACCATGATTGCATAGGCTTCCCCTAGGGGCTTTGGTTCCCTCCCATAGTCCGAAGTTGTACCTGTTAGCAGGTTAATTGGTCATTGTAAATTGTCCAGATATTAGGCTAGGGTTAAATAGGTGGGTTGCTGGGTGACAGGGATCATTGGGCTGGAGGGGCCTGTTCTACACTGTATCTCTAAATAAAGATAAATTGCTGAATGTGTTTGTGGCTGCTTTTCTGTAGGTGGTTCATATCTAACTACATTCCTCACAGCAGTTTTTCACACTGCTTTTATGGGCAAAATATTTTACAGTCCATTTCCTCTGCCTTTTAAGACTAAATTGATTCTATTGCATTCATTTTACACATAGTGGCTCACTTTGAACTTGCTTACTGGCACTTTGTGGTCTATCACCCAAGACTAAAAAACTTCTACATTTGTATGGTGGAGACCATTCTGACTGGTTGAATCTCCACCTGATATGGAGGCTCCAACCCGCTGCAGAAAGTTGTAGACTCAGCCAGTTCCATCACAGGCCCAAGTTTCCTCTCCATCAAAGACATCTGCAAAAGGCAGTGCCTGAAGAAGGCAGCATGCATCATTAAAGACCCTCACTCTCTACGACGTGCTCTCTTCTCCTTCCTACATGCCCCTCAGATTCCTCTTAAATATTTCACCTTTTATCCCAAGCTTATGAACTCCAGTTCTAGTTTTACCCAAACTGATTGGAAAAAGCCTGCATGCATTCATCCTATCTATGCCCCTCATAATTTTGTATACCCCGATAAGATCTGCCCTTATTCTCTTGCACTCCAGGGGATAATCTCCTTTTCAAACTTTCCCCATAACTCAAGTTAAGTCCTAGAAAATCATTGTAAATTCTCTCTGCATTATTTTAAGCTTATTCTTTTAAGTATTCTTAAGGTATTAATATATCTTTCCTGCAGGTAGGTGATATGAAGCAAGACATACAGAAGGTCCTTCTGCTAAATGTGATCAGTGTGATGGGTGTTTGAAGTCTGTCAGCCATCAAGTACATATTTACACTGACCCAGTTTCTATTCTCTCCACATCCCATCAACTTCCTCTCACCTACACACTAGGGACATTTAGTGGCCAGTTAAGTTATCAATCTGCACGTCTTTGAGATGTAGGAGGGAACCGGAGCAGTTGAAAGAGGCTCATGTGGCCACAGGGAGAACATGCAGACTCCACAAAGACAGCATCAGGGGTCAAGTTTGAACTTGGGTTGCTGGAGCTGTGGGGAAGTTAGTTTCGTTTAATGCAGAAAAACCATTAAAGCGATATGTGAAGAGATCATGAGAGTTGATGGAGAGGTGGAAATTAAAAAGATGAACGCTTTCAAATGAAAGCAGTAAAAAAATTACGCACACTCAGGATAAAAGTCCTCTAACTAAAATTCAAAGTACATTTATTATCAAAGTACGTATATTGTATACAATCTTGAGATTCATCTCCTTGCAGACAGCCACAAAACACAGAAGCACACCAGACCCATTAAAAATCCCCACACAACAAAGACTGTCAAAAACCCAATGTGCAGAAAACAGAATATCATGCGAATAATAAAATGTAAACAAATAACACACAGAAGAGTCCCTGAAAGTGAATCCACAGCCACAGAGCCGGTTCAACGCTGAGGCGAGTGCCAATGGTTACAGACCATGGCTGCAGAGTCAGTTCAAAGTTCAAAATAAATTTATTTATCAAAATACATACATGTCATCATATACAACCCTGAGATTCATTTTCTTGTGGACGTATTCAATTATAATTATTTTACATACTAAGCTTAATCCTTTAAAATTTAACATAGTCCCTTTCACTGAAAATCTGTCTGAAAGAGTGGACAAACTGTTTGAATCTGAAATTGTATGACATCGGGTGTCCTTTCTTACACACACAGATGATGAGAAACCATGATAATACATACTCAGGAAGCAAACAGCATCATATTAGAGAGGATCACAACTATTACACAAACAATGAGATGGGGATCAGCCTGAGTGGGAGTGGGAGGGGATTATGGTTAACTTTGCCCTGTTTATTTACCTGACGATGGGTGGGTCTTGAGATTGTCAATGCTCACTGATGTCTCTCAGCCCTGAGGCATCCAATTAAATGGTATGAATCTACTGTTGTTTACAAATACCAAGTATGTCTGTCGGTGGCTATGGTTCATTAGGAGCTTGAGAAGATTTGATATGGCAGCAAAGATTCTCGTAAATTTCTACAGATGTTTGGTGGAGAAAATGCTGACTGATTGCACCACCACCTGGTATGGAGGTTCCAATTCACAGGACTGAAAGAGGCTACAGAGGGTCGTGACTCAGTCAGCTCCATCACGAGTACAAGTCTACCCACCACCAAGGACATCTTCAACAGGCAGTGCCCTAAGAAGGCAGAATCCCTTATTAAGGACCCTCGCCTAGGACATACCCACTTCTCATTACTACCATCAGGGAGGTACAAAAGTCTGAAGAATCACACTCAATGTTTTAGGAACAATTTCTTCTCCTCTCCCATCAGATTTCTGAATGGTGCATAAACCCATGAATAGCACCTCGTTATTCCTCTTTTGCACTATCCAATTCCTCATTGCAACTTAGAGTAGCTTTTATATTTTGTGCTGTACTGCTGACACAAAATAACAAATCTCATAACATATGTTAGTGATAATAAACCTGATTCTGATTCTGATTCAGAGAATTACTGTTTGGTGAAATAATTATAAGGTTAATGTTAATAGATTTGACATAGAGCAATACAATACAAAAACAGGCCTTCCAGCCCATCTAGTCCTTGCTGAACTGTTATTCTGTCTAGTCCCATTGACCCACACCTGGACCACAGACGTCCATACTCCTCCCATCCATGTACCTAATTGTGTTGAATAAATACCGCTAGGTTACAATGAGACATTGGGATTAGGAGCAGCGGGCAGTTAAAGAGAATATGGAAGAGAGTCAGTTTTAAATGGAGGTGCCAGACTCTATAAAGTGAGGAGGTGATGAATCCACATACAATGTTAGTTTGGAAGTGGTAGAAACTTGAGATGAGACATGGGAATCTGAACGAGTGAACTTAAAGACAGTGGAAGAAATGACTTATCTTCGCAAAGCTGGAGGACAAGCGTGAAACTGAGAAGCAGTTCAAAGACTACTGAAACAAATTCATAAGCTGTGGTGAGTAACTTATAGAGCAGGTGATGAGCTGCAGAAATTAGGTGTCAGTTGTTTGTAGTAATGGGACGTCTTGAGATGAGTATTCAGAACGGGTGAGGTTGAAGGTGAGTAGTTCTCGTCACCTGGTATTCTTGAGGTATTACTATTGCACATGACAAAGTTCAAAGTAAATTTATTATCAAAATACATACATGTCACCAACATACAACCCCGTGATTGGCCTTCTCACTGGTATACTCAATAAATCCAATAACCATAATAGAATCAATGGAAGACCGCACCCAACAGGGCAGACAACCTGTGTGCAAAAGAGAACAAACTGCAAATATAAAAGAAAAAATAAGAAATAATAATAAATCAATAAGCAATACATATCAAGAACATGAAATGAAGAGTCTCCTTTAAAGCACATCCATAGGCTGTGGGAACATTTCATTAATGGGGTAAGTGAAGTTGAATGAAGTTATCAAATCACAAACAAGAGAAATTCTGCAGATGCTGGAAATCCGAGCAACACACACAAAATGCTGGAGGAACCATTTAGAAAATAGTCATCCCTTTCATTGTCCAAGTTGCACGCCACCTTGGACAATGACTCCCATCCACTCCATAATGTACTGGTTAGGCACAGGAGTACATTCAGCCAGAGACTCATTCCACCGAGATGTAACACTGAGCGTCATTCCTACCTGTGGCCATCACACTTTACAACTCCTCCCTCGGAGTGTCAGACACCCTGAGCCAATAGGCTGGTCCTGGACTTATTTCCACTTGGCATGATTAACTTATTATTATTTAATTATTTATGGTTTTATATTGCTATATTTCTTCACTATTCTTGGTTGGTGCGGCTGTAACGAAACCCAATTTCCCTCGGGATCTATAAAGTATGTCTGTCTGTCTGTCTTCTACCACAGTGCATGACCCTATCTGCCACTTCTTTGCCAATTCTACTAATCTGTCTATGTCCTCCTGTGGCCTCTTTATTTCCTCAAAACTACCTGCCCCTCGACCTATCTTCATATCATCTGCAAACATCTAATATTCCAAAGAAGGATGTTATGGATGAAATGGGAGGTGAGGACCTCAATAAAATCACTGACATTAAAGAGATAGTGATGAGCAAACTAGAGGGCCTGAAGGTAGATAGGTTCCCTGGTCCTGATGGGATGCATCCCAGGGTGCTGAGGGAATTGGCGGAGGTTATAGTAGATGCGTTGGTAATCATTTATCAAAACTCTCTAGACTCTGGGAAAGTCCCGGCAGATTGGAAGGCAGCAAATGTCACGCTGCTTTTTTAAAAAAGGATGCAGGCAAAAGACAGACAACTATAGGCCAGTTAGCTTAACACCTGTAGTCAGGAAAATGCTTGAAGCTGTCATTAAGGAAGAACTAGTGAAACATTTAGAACGGAGTGGTTCCATTGGACAGACGCAGCACGGATTCAGAAAGGGCAGGTCCTGTTTGACAAACTTACTGGAGTTTTTTGAGGACATAATGAGTGCAGTGGATAGAGGGGAACAGGTGGATGTCGTATACTTGGATTTCCAGAAGGCGTTCGATAAGGTGCCGCACAAAAGACTTATAAATAAGATACGGATGCATGGAGTCGGAGGAAGTGTATTGGCATGGATAGTGGATTGGTTAACCAATAGAAGGCAGGGAGTTGGTATAAATGGGTGTTTCTCCGGTTGGCAGTCAGTGGTGAGTGGGGTGCTGCAGGGGTCGGTGCTGGGCCCGCAGCTGTTTGCCATTTACATTGATGATTTGGAAGAGGGTACTGAGTGTAATGTAGCAAAATTTGCCAATGACACTAAACTGTGTGGAAAAGCAAATTGTATAGAGGATGTGGAGAGTCTGCAGAGGGATATAGATAGGTTAAGTGAGTGGGCCAAGGTCTGGAAGATGGAATACAACATTAATGTGAGATCATCCACTTTGGAAGGAATAATAGAAGAGCAGATTATTATTTAAATGGTGAAAGATTGCAGCATGCTGTTGTGCAGAGGGACTTGGGAGTGCTTGTTCATGAATCGCAAAAAGTTGGCTTGCAGGTACAACAGGTTATTAAGAAGGCAAATGAAATGTTGGCCTTCATTGCTAGAGGGATTGAATTCAAGAGCAGGGAGGTCATGCTGCAACTATACAGGTACTGGTGAGGCCACACCTGGAGTATGTGTGCAGTTCTGGTCTCCATACTTGAGGAAGGATATACTCGCTTTGGAGGCAGTGCAGAGCAGATTCACCAGGTTGATTCCAGGGATGAAGGGGTTAACCTCTGAGGAGAGATTGAGTCGCCTGGGACTATACTATCTGGAGTTCAGAAGAATGAGAGGGAATCTTATAAAACATACAACATTTTGAAAGGGATAGATAAGATAGTAGGAAAGTTGTTTCCATTGGTAGGTGAGACTAGAACTAGGAGACATTACCTCAAGATTCAGGGGAGAAGATTTAGGATGGAGATGAGGAGAAACTGGTTTTCCCCAAAGAGTGGTGAATCTGTGGAATTCTCTGCCCGGCGAAGCAGCTGAGGCTTCCTCACTGAATATATTTAAGAAACAGTTAGATAGGTTTTTACATAATAAGGGAATTAAGGGTTATGGGTAAAAGGCAGGTAGATGGAGCTGAGTTTACAGACAGATCAGCCCTGATCTTATTGAATAGCGGGGCAGGCTCGATAGGCCGGATGGCCTACTCCTGCTCCTTCCTATTTCTTATGTTCTTACGTTCTTATGTAAACTTTGCAACAAAGCCATCATTTCCATCATCCAAATTATTTACATAAAACATAATCAGTCCCAATACAGACCCCTGTGGAACACCACTAGTCACCAGCAGCAGCCAGAATAGGCTCCCTTAATTCCTACTCTTTGCCTCCTGCCAGTTAGCCACTGCTTTATCGATGCTAGAACCTTCCCTGTAATACCATGGGCTTGGAGCTTGTTAAGCAGCCTTATGTGAGGCACCTTATCAAAGGCCTTCTGAAATCCAAGTACACAACATCAACCAATTCTCCTTTGTATATCCTGCTTGTTATTTCTTTAAAGAATTCCAACCGATTTGTCAGGCAAGATTTTCCCTTGAGGAAGCCATGCTGATTATGGCCTATTTTATCATGTGCCTCCAAAGTACCCAGAGATCTCATCCTTAATAATTAACTCCAACATCTTCCCAACCACTGAGGTCAGACTAACTTAGCCTACAGTATCCTTTCTTCTGCCTCTTTCCCTTCTTGAAGCGTTGTGTGACATTTGCAATTTTCCATTGTTCCGGAACTATTCCAAAAACTAGTGATTGTTGAAAAATCATGACTAATGCCTCCACTATATCTTCAGCTACCTCTTTCAGAACTATCTGGTCCAGGTGATTTATCTACCTTCAGACCTTTCAGTTTCCCAAGAACCTTCTCCCTAGTGATGGTAACCACACACTTCATGACCCCCGACACCTGGAACTTCCACCAGAATGCTAGTGTCTTTCACAGTGAAGACTAATGCAAAATATTTATTCAGTTCATCCGCCATTTCCTTCTCCCCATTACTACATTTCCAGTATCATTTTACATAAGGACATAAAAAATAGGAGCAGGTGTAGGCCATTTGGCCTGTTGAACCTGCCCCGTTGTTCAATAAGATCATGACTGATCTGACCATGGACTCATCACCTACCTGCTTTTTCCCATAACCCTTAATTCCCTTACCATTTCTAGTGGTCCAATAACCACTCTCTCCTTTCTTTTACACTTTATATATCTAAAGAAACTTTTTGTATCATCTTTAATATTACTGGCCAGCTTACTTTCATATTCCATCTTTACCATCTTAATTACTTTTTTAGTTGTCTTCTGTTGGTATTTGAAAGCTTCCCAATTCTCTAACTTTCCACTAATTTTTGCTCTATTACTTGCCCTCTCTTTGGTGTTTATGTTGACTTTAACTTCTCTTGTTACCTATGGTTAGTGTCATCTTGCCATTAGAATACTTTTTCCTCTTTGAAATGTATATATCCTGTGCCTTCTGAATTGCTTTCAGAAATTCCAGCCATTGCTATTCAGCTGTCATTCCTACTAGTGTTCTTTTCCAATTAGATCTGGCCAATTCCCCTCTCATGCTTCCGTAATTCCCTTTCCTTCACTATAATACTGATACATCTGACTTTAGCTCAGAATTCAGGGTGAATTCGATCATATTATGAAAATTCCCTCTGTCTCTTTAATCAATTCTGGTTCATTGCACAACACTCAATCCAGAATAGTTGATCCTCTTGTGGGTTCAACCATGAGCTGCTTCTACAAAGCAATCTTGTAGGCATTCTAGAAGATCCCCTTCTTGGAATCCATCACCAACCTGATTTTCCCAATCTATCTGCATATTGAAATCCCCCATGACTATTGCAACATTGCCCTTTTGGTATGCATTTTCTACTGTAATTTATAATTTCCTTAGTACTATTTGGGGGTCTTTATATAACTCTCATCAATGTCTTTTTACCCTTGCAATTCCACTAACCGCTATGCTACCACACAGCCCAGTTCTCATGAATTACAAGTCAAGTGCATCATTTTACATCAAATCAAATCGGTGAGGAATGTGCTGGAGCAGCCCACAAGAGCCACCACACTTCTGGCATCAATGTAGCGTGCTCACAACCCACTAACCCTAACAGTATGTCTTAGAAATGACCCAGAAGAACACAGGTAGAATGTATAAAGTCCTTACAGACAGCAGCAGGAATTTAACGCCGATCGGTGAGTACCTTCAGTGCAAGGCAATTCCACTAACCACTATGCTACCACGCAGCCCACTTCTCATCAATTACAAGTAGCACCAATGGCATAATCAAACTCAATGCTATTTAAAAAAGAATAGAAGCACAGAGGTGAAAGAGCAATTTAACTAAATTACATGAGTTAAAATTAATAAGTGAAAGTTCACCAGTCACTGTGTTTTTCCAGGTAATTTGATACTTATGAGAAGAAAACCAGGGTATAATGATGGTAAAGAAATCTTGCATGTTAAACAAATATTGTCAATGGACAACACACTCAAAATGCTGGAGGAACTCAGGCGGTTAGACAGCATCCATGGAAATGAACAACCTGTTGATGTTTTCAGCTGAGACCGTTCTTCAGGACTGGAAAGAAATGAGGGAGATGCCAGAATAAAAAGGTGGGGGGAAGGGAAGGAGGATAGCTTGAAGGTGATTGGTGAAGTCACGTGGGTAGGAAAGGTAAAGGACTGGAGAAGAAGGAATCTGATAGGAGAGGAAAGTGGACCATAGGGGAAAGGGAAGGGAGGGGACACGGGGAGGTGATAGGCAGGTGAGAAGAGGTAAAAGGTGAGAATGGGGAATAGAAGAAGGGAGGGGCAGGGAAAATACTTTTAGCAGAAGGGTAAATCAATATTCGTGCCATCAGGTTGGAGGCTACCCAGATGGAATGGATGGTGTTGCTCCTCCACCCTGAGGGCCCAGGACAGGTCCTCCAAAATGCTAACACCAAGAAATTTAAAGTTGATGACCCCATCCACCTCCGATCCTCCAATGAGAACTGGCTCAAAAACTTCTGCCTTCCTTCTCCTGAACTTAATATTTAGCTCCTTGGTCTTGCTGACATTGAGTGAGAGTTTGTTGTTGTGGCACCACTCAGCCAGATTTTAATCTCCCTCATATATGCTAATTCATCACCACCTTTGATTCAGCCTACAACAGTGGTGTTGTCAGCAAACTTGAATATGGCATTGGTACTGTGCTTATTAGTGTAATCATTAGTGTAAAGCAAGTAGAATAGGGGACTAAGCACACAGCTTTGTGGTGCACCTGTGCTGATGGTGATTGTGAAGGAGGTGCCAATCTGAACTGACTAGTGAAGTGATTATTAACAAAAAGAGCCTTGATCTGTAAAGCTAATATTTAAACTGGATGAAAGTAAAAGATCAGAGTTTAATAATTGCTTAATATAGCTTTTTTTCACCTTGCCTTCAGTTTGAACTGCCCTTAACTTTATTTGGTTGAACAACAGAGAAATTGTAAAGTCTTATGTTAACTGGGCTACTAGTTAATTTCCTTTTAAATCCGAAAAACCTAGGCCACTTGAAAGGGAACTCAAGGATATGGAAATATACCAGTCAGATTATGGGAAGGCCACACAAAAGTTCAGATTAATGAACTTGCAATGAATTTATACAATAGTTCAGAAGTACAAGTTCATATATCTGAATTTGGAGTTTGTATCAGAATTGATGTCTATTAGAACTACTGCAGTTCTATGGTAAATGTGTTATCGTGGGTGATCTATAAAGAAGCAAGTATTCTATCATTATTTATCTGATTTTTGAGGTTGGTTCTTAACAATGCACAACTCAGTTGAAGAGGAATTGCAGTTGAACAATAAATACTGATGATGCCAACAATGTCCACATCTTATGAATGATTAACAACAAATGTACAGTATTATAAGACCATAATACATAGGAGCTGAATTAGGCCATTTGGTCCATTGAGCCTGTTCCATCATTCAATAATGGCTCATTTATTGTCATTCTCAACCCCATTCTCCTGCCTTCTCCCCATAACCTTTGACATTCTTACGAATCAAGAAACCATCAACCTCCGTTTTAAATATACTCAATGTCTTGGCCTTCAAAGCCATCTGTGGCATAGAATTCCACAGATTCACCATTACCTGGCTAAAGGAATTCCTCCTCATCTCTGATCTAAAGGGACATTCTTGTATTCTGAGGATGTGTCCTCTGGTCTCTAACTCGTCCACTATAGGAACCATCTTCTCTATATCCACTGTGTGTAGGCCCTTCAATGTTAGGTAGGTTTCAATGGGATCATCCTCACTCTTTTGAACTCCAGCAAGTACAAGCCCACAGCCATCCTACACTTCTCATATATTAACCCTTTTATTTCTGGGATCATTCTCATGCACCTCCACTGGACCCTCTCCAATGCATGTATACTCTTTCTTAGATGCAGGGAACAAAACTGCACACTATACTCCAAATGTGATCTGACCAATGCCTTATAAAGCCTCATTATAACGTCCTTATCCTTTCCTACTATGTACAGTATTCACAATTCTTTCCTGCATTTCTCTTTAATGCTACTTCGACCGCACTCTCAGAAACTTTAATAAACTCATCAACTTTAATTGACATTACAGTAATGGAAATATGTAAGGCTCCTTTTCATCGACTACAGCTCTGCCTTTAATACCATCATTCCAAATAAATTGATTCCTAAGCTCCAGAACCTGGGTCTTAGCACTCAGTTCTGCAGCTGGATCTTCAACTTCCTCACAGACAGGACCCAGGCTGTAAAAATAGGGGACAAGCTCTCCTCTACAATCACTCTGAGCACCGGTGCCCCACAAGGCTGTGTACTCAGCCCCCTGCTGTACATCCATGATTGTGTAGCCAAGTTTCCATCAAACTCAATATATAAGTTTGCTGATGACACCACAATTGTAGGCCGTATCTTGGGTAACGATGAGTCTGAGTATAGAGAGGAAATTAAGAACCTGGTGGTATGGTGCAAAGACAATAACCTATCCTTCAACGTTTGCAAGACGAAGGAATTGGTTGTTGATTTCAGAAGGAGTAGCGGACCACACAACCCCATCTACATCTGTGGTGCGCAGGTGGAACAGGCCAAAAGTTTTAAGTTCCTCGGGGTGAATATCACAAATGACCTGACTTGGTCTAACCAAGCAGAGTCCACTGCCAAGAAGGCCCACCAGCGCCTTTACTTACTGAGAAAGCTGAAGAAATTTGGCCTGTCCCCTAAAACCCTCACTAATTGTTATAGGTGCACTGTAGAAAGCATTCTTCTAGGGTGCATCACAACCTGTTATGGAAGTTGTCCTGTTAAAGACCGGAAGAAGCTGCAGAAGATCGTGAACATAGCCCAGCACATAACACAAACCAATCTTCCATCCTTGGACTCACTTTACACCACACGCTGTCGGAGCAGTGCTGCCAGGATAATCAAGGACAAGACCCACCCAGCCAACACACTTTTTGTCCCACTTCGTTCCGGGAGAAGGTTCAGGAGCATGAAGATTCATACGGCCAGATTTGGGAACAGCTTCTTTCCAACTGTGATAAGACTGCTGAACGGATCCTGACCTGGATCTGGACTGTACCTTCTAAATATCTGGACCTGACTTGCACTACCTTACTTTCCCTTTTCTATTTTCTAATTATGATTTATAATTTAAATTTTTATTATATTTACTTCGATTTGTACTTCAGGGAGCGCGAAGCACAGAGACAAATATCACTGTGATGATTGTATGTTCTAGTATCAATTGTTTGGTGACAATAAAGTAAGTAAAGTAAATCTCAGCATTATCTGATTTGATTCTAGAACCTGACTTTTGAGACAAGACTGGGGCAGCAGGTGACTCTGTAATCCAGGAGTCTCTCATTTTCAATGGAGTCCTCAGTTAATTATCTAAGCTAGTGTTCATCTCTGTTATTTGAAATATTCACCATCAGGCTTCTGAACCAGCATGGATAATTTCTCTCACCACAACTCTGAAGTGATTTCGCAACCTACATACTCAAAACTTATCTTCTCAGTATCATTTATTATTTATTTGCAGGGTCTGTTCTTTTTGCACTTTGTCAGTTTTTTATGTATAGTTTTTAAAGTCGCAGAAAACTACAGCACAGGAACAGCTCAGCCCATCCAGCCCATGCCAAATCATTCAAACTGCCTAGTCCCATCAGTCTGCCCCCAGACAATGACCCTCCACAACCCGCCCATCCATATACCTATTCAAACTTCTCTTGCAGTCAGTTCATTCCACATTCTCACCATTATCTGATTGATGAAGTTTCTACTCATGTTCCGCTTAAACATTTCACCTCTCACCCTTAACCCATGACCTCTGGTAGTCTCACCCAACCTCAGTGGAGAGAGTCTGCTTGCATTTACCCTGTCTATACCCATCTTAACTTTGTATACTTCTATCAAATCTTCCCTCAATCTTCTACATTCTAGGGAATAAAGTTCTAACTTTTTCAATCTTTCCTTATAACTCAGGTCCTCCAGTCCCAGCAAAATCCTTGTATATTTTCTCTGTACTCTTTCAATCTCTTGTCTGCATTAAATTCCATCAGTCATTTTTCAGCCCATTTTTCCAGCTGGTCCAGATCCCGCTGCAAGCTTTGATAGTCCTCTTCCCAGTCCATAACACCCCCAATTTTGGTGACATCTGCAAATTTGCTGATCCAGTTTATCTAGATTATCATCCAGATTGTTGACATAGATGACAAACAACAGTGGAGCCAGCATTGATCCCTGCATCACTTCACTAGTCACAGGACTTCAGAGAAGTAACCATCTACTACCACTCTCTTGCTTCTCCTGCAGCGCCAATGTCTAATCTAGTTTACTACCTCATCTTGAATGCCGAACTGAACCTTCTTGACCAGCCTCCCATGCAGGACCTTGTCAAAGCCTTACTGAAGTCCATGTAGACAACATCCACTTCCACTTTCCTGGTAACATCCTCGAAAAATTGTAAGATTGGTTAGACATGACCTACCATGCACAAAGACACGGCAACTATCCACAATCAATCCCTTTATATCCAAATACTCATATATCTGGTCCCTTCGAATACTTTCCAATAACTTACCCACTAATAATTTCAGGCTCACTAGCCTATAAATTCCTGGTTTATTCTGAGTCTTTATTAAATACCAGAACATCAGCTATCCTCCAATCCTCCAGTATCTTGCCCTTCACTAAGAGTGATTTAAATATATCAGCTAAAGCACCTGCAGTTTCTGCACTTGCCTCCCACAGGGTCCAAGGAAACACCTTGTCAGGCTCTGGGGCTTTGTCCACCCTGATTTGCCTCAAGACAGCAAACACCTCCTCCTCTGTAATTTGCATAGGGTCCATGACCTTGCTTCTGATTTGCCTCACTTCTTTCATTAATGGTATCAAGGTAATATATGGTGACATATATGCAATTTGATAATAAATTTTGACTCATTTTTCAAGCAGCGGTCACTTTGGAAAAAACCTTCATTGTGAAAGCCACACTATTGAATTAACACATTGGTGATTTCTCTTTAGTAATTTTCTATTTCGCTTTTAATTTGACTTTCTTTCACTTTATCTAATTCTGTGGTTGCTGTTCTCTTAGTAAATTCCTCTCTCATCCCTCCACCTCCTTAGCTTCTTTTTATTTTCTTCATTTCTTATCCTCTCTCTTTCTCTACTACTGTTTTCCTTCTGCCCACTCCTCTGTACTCACACCTTTCCCAGTCACACTGGCTTTATCTTCTATTTCTCCCAATTAATCTTTTGTCTTTGTACTTGCACTCTTCCAGCAGCCCTCAATGTTTCAGTCATTCACATCTCTGTCACTCTCTGACATCTTTCTCATTCCAATCACATTGTAGATCTTTCTCTCTACCTCCATCTGATATGCTTCTCTCATATTTTCCTTTTCTTCTCAGCCCTTCCAGTTCACTTTCTAGTTTCTCCTCTCTAATTTCCATCCTGCTCTAGCGTGGATAGACTTTCTTTCTTTTTCCATCTTTTTATTATCATTATTAATAACAACAAAATAAAATTGGTACATAGATAATGGGATTACAAACGTACATATTTCAACTAACTATAAAAGATTACAAGAACAATGATTACAGTATAAATAAGTATTCCCACATCGTAAATGATACAATATACAAACAGACAAGGCAAACCTAGGTGTATCATAATATAAAATAAAAAGAAATAAGAAAAAGGAAAAAAGAAAAAAAAATCATTATGCAAAAAAAACTAATCTAAAAAATCTAATAACTAATAGAAGAAAAAAACAAAAAAGAGAAAAAAGAAAAAATAAAAGAGAAAAAAAAGGCTGTTTATAATATCTCACAAAAATACAAAATCATCAGTGTCGTCAACTCCGATCCTCTTGACATATATGAAATCAAAACTGAAAAATCAAATAGGCCTGGAACAGGTTCCTATTACATCATATGAAAATATTGAATAAATGGTCTCCATATCTTTTCAAATTTAGTAGAAGTGTCAAATACACCACTTCTAATTTTTTCTAAATTTAAACATAACTTAGTTTGAGAAAACCAATGAAATACAGTAGGAGGATTAATTTCCTTCCAATTCAACAAAATAGATCTTCTAGCTATTAGTGTAAGAAATGCAATCATTCGACAAGCGGAAGAAGATAAATGCGGTAATAGGATGGGGTTGTAAATCAATGTTCAATACCGCAGAGATAATATCAAAAATATCTTTCCAATATTTTTTCAAAAGCGGACACGACCAGAACATATGAGTTAAAGACGCTATTTCAGAATGACATCTATCACAAATAGGATTTATATAGGAATAAAAATGAGCCAATTTATCCTTGGAATTATGAGCCCTGTGTACAACCTTAAACTGTATTAATGAATGTTTAGCACATATAGATGATGTATTAACTAATTGAAGAATTTTATCCCAATTCTCAATAGCTCTCTTTCCCAATCATTTTTTGTCTTATAAAGGGGCTCTGAATGTATCTTCATAATTATATTATAAAGTTTTGATATAAGCCCTTTCTGAAAGGGGTTTAATTCAAACAAATTCTCCAAAATGCCTGAAGACACAAAGTTTGGAAAAGTAGGAAGTACAGTATATAAAAAATTTCTAATCTGTAAATATCTAAAAAAATGAAATCTAGGCAAATTATATTTATTAGATAACTGCTCAAAAGACATAAAACAATTATCCAAAAATAAATCAGAAAATCGTAGTAATCCTTTAGTCTTCCAAGCCAAATAAGCTTGGTCTATAATTGAAGGGTGGAAAAAACAATTGGATACAATAGGAATATTTAAAACAAATTGAGTCAACCCAAAAAATTTCAGAAATTGAAACCATATACGTAAAGTATGTTTAACTATCGGGTTGTCAATTCGTTTCGGCAATTTAGAAAGATCAAAAGGGAGAGAAGTCCCCAAAATAGAACCCAGTGCAAAACCTGGTACCGATTTAATTTCCAGGCTCACCCAATGAAGGCTAAAAGATCCATCCCAATCTTTCAACCAATATATCAAATATCTGATATTAACTGCCCAATAATAAAATCTAAAATTAGGCAATGCTAATCCACCTTCCTTCTTTGCCTTAAGTATATTTTACCTAACCTAGGATTTTTATTCTGTCAAATATATGAGGAAATTTTTGAATCAACATTAGTAAAAAAAGATTTCGGAATAAAAATTGGTACCGCTTGAAAAATATATAAGAACTTAGGTAAAATAACCATCTTAATAGTGTTAATTCGACCTATCAGAGATAAAGATAATGGTGACCACTTAGTAAACAAGCATTTAATCTGATCAATTAAGGGTACAAAATTAACCTTAAATAAGTCTTTGTGGTTTTTTGTGATTTTAATCCCTAAGTAAATAAAAGAGTCATTAACTAATTTAAAAGGTAAGTTTCCATAAATTGGGACCTGTCTATTTAAAGGAAACAATTCACTCTTATTAAGATTTAACTTATACCCAGAAAAATCACTAAATTGAGCCAACAATGATAAAACTACAGGAATAGATTTCTCAGGATTGGAAATAAATAATAATAAATCATCTGCATACAAAGATAACTTATGAATATCTGTCCCACGATTAATATCAAGAATATCCTGTGATTCTCTGATAGCAATTGCCAAGGGTTCTAAAGCAATATCAAATAATAGTGGACTAAGAGGACAGCCCTGTCTAGTGCCCCGAAATAAACGAAAAAAGGGAGACCTTTGATTATTAGTAAACACCGAGGCTACTGGGGTATGATAAATCAGTTTAATCCAGGAAATGAATGTCGGACTAAAATTAAACTTCTCCAACACATTAAATAAGTATGGCCATTCAACTCTATCAAATGCTTTCTCTGCATCTAATGAAATAACACATTCTGAAATATTATGTGAAGGAGTATACACAATATTCAATAACCTCCTAACATTAAAAAAAATAACAATTTTTAATAAAACCGGTTTGATCCTCTGAAATAATTTGGGGTAATACCTTCTCCAATCTGGATGCAAATAACTTGGAAAAAATCTTGGAATCTACATTCAGTAAGGATATTGGTCTATAGGATGCACAATCAGTAGGGTCTTTATCTTTCTTCAATATTAAAGAAATAGAAGCTCTATAAAAAGATTGTGGTAAATTGCCCAATCTAATTGCTTCTTCAAAAACCCCGTATAACCAAGGAGAGAGAGTAGCAGAAAAACATTAAAAAAATTCTGCTGTATACCCATCCGGACCAGGTGCTTTCCCTGAATTCATGGAGGAAATAACCCCTTTGATTTCTGCATCAGTCATAGGAGTTTCCAATATTGAAAGATCATCTGGTGATAATCTTGGGAAATTAAATTTCCCAAGAAAATCACACATGGTACTACAATCCTGAGGAAATTCAGAATGATACAGGGAAGTATAAAAATCTTGAAATGATTTATTTATCTCATCATGGTTAATTGTCAAATCCCCATTTTGCTGACGGATCTTAGTAATTTGACGTTTAACCAAAGCATTCTTCAATTGACTAGCTAACAGTTTACCCAATTTATCACTATGTATATAAAAATCAGATCTGGACTTCATCAGTTGATTTTCAATCGAAGATGTAAGTAATAAACTATATTCTGTTTGAAGTTCAACCCTTTGTTTGTAAAGCTCCTTACTAGGAGTAATCAAATATTTCTTGTCAATCTCTTTAATTTTATCAACCAATAAAAGAGCTTCATTCTTTATGCGTTTTCTCAGACCAACAGAGTAAGAAATAATCTGTCCACGTATATATGCTTTAAAAGTGTCCCAAAGTGTTCCGTAAGAAATATCTTCCATGGAGTTGGTTGAGAAGAAGAAATCGATCTGTTCATTCATAAATGTAATAAAGTCCGGATCTTGCAATAAGGTAGAATCAAATCGCCATTGTCTAGCATTAGGAACTGTGTCCATAAATTTAATAGAAAGTTTTAATGGAGCATGGTCAGAAATAGCTATAATATCATAATAACAACCATTTACCGAAGGAATCAAACAAGAGTCAATACAAAAATAATCAATTCTCAAATAAGAATGATAAACATGTGAGAAAAAAGAAAACTCTTTGTCCTTAGGATGCCGAAATCTCCAAATATCAAAAATTCCATTATCAGTCAAGAAAGAGTTGATACAAGTGGCCGACTTATTGGGTACAGTCTGAGTAGATATAGATTTGTCCATCAAAGGATTTAAACAACAATTAAAATCACCACCCATTATTAACTTATATTCATTTAGATTAGGTAAAAAAGTAAATAAGGACTTAAAAAAATCAGGACAATCCACATTTGGAGCATAAACATTAACCATAGCAACCCTTTTATTAAAAAGTAAACCCGTAATTAACAAAAATCTACCATTCGGATCCGAAAAGATATCATGTTGGACAAATGCAATAGAGGAGTCAATAAAAACTGAAACTCCCTTTACTTTGGCATTCGAATTCGAATGATACTGTTGACCCCTCCAAAACCTAAAAAAGTGATGGTTGTCCTCCTTCCTCACATGAGTTTCTTGTACAAAAATTATATGAGCATTAAGTCTTTGGAATACTCTGAAAATCTTCTTTTGTTTAATCGGATGGTTTAAACCATTAGTATTCCAAGAAACAAAATTAATGGTCTGAGCCATATTTCTAAAATCAACCCTTTGGTATAAAAAGGGTTAACCAAATTATAAACTCATGCCCCCGGAAGAGGAACAAAAATAAAGAGCGGACCCGGAAGTGACGACATCGCGGACATATTTGTAGTTCAAAATCAGCCCAAAGGAAAAAACTAAAAAAAACTGGTAGAAGAAATATAGAATTAGAAAAAAGACCACCCACCTCCCACTCAAGAAAGAGAAAAAAAACCCGAGCCAAAAAAAGGCCAGGAAAAAGAAAAAATGAAACTAACACTACCCCCATATCAGCGGAAGACCACTCCATATATAAAGGATATATATTAAAAAAATCCACCCAAACTTTAAAAATTATAATCACTATACTAAAACCAGACTTCTTAATATAATTGGTAGTAGAAAGAAAAACGAAGAAAATATAATCACTAAAAACTTATAAATCGGGTTAAAACCCAAACAAACCAAAAAATATTTAAACTGTGATAAGCGATGCATTGTAGGAAGAAGACAAGAGAAAAAAAAGCGCCATCTTAAAAAAACACCAAAAATGTTTTTTCAAAAAACCACCATCTTAGTAAAAAAGTATTCACCTTCGAAGGATTAAGAATACATCTTTGAAGGGACAGAAAATAGCCAGCGATACAGTATAATGGTTAAAGTGTGTAAAACAAAACGATTAATATGTCGAAAGAACACTTTAACTTGAGTATAAAGTATAGAGTAAACCTACACCAACAACCAGAAACCAAATCTGGTTTGGAAGATCAAAAACCATCTTACACGATCAAAATCACTCATTCATTCGGCCTGAGAGTCCGTAGCAGTAGGGAAGTTCTCATTCAGAAAACTTCTCGCTTCAAATGTAGAAAGAAAAACCCGGCGAGGAGCATTCGGCAGCGAGATTCTGAGCTTCGCAGGGTATAAGAGCGCTGGTTTTAAATTTTTCTCATAACATTCAGACATCAGCGGTTTAAAAAGAAGCCTTGCTTCATTACCTCAGGACTAAAATCTTCTACTAAACGGAAATTGTGATCTTGAAATTTAACCATTCCTACACGCCGAGCCACACGAATAAGTTGCTCTTTAACATGTACATAATGGAACCGGACAATTACAACCGAAGGTTTAGCTGAAGCACTCGATGAACAACGCATAATTCTATGAGCGCGATCAAGTAACGGCGGACTGTCTGGAAAAACAGACGGGAACGCATCCTTTAAAAGTTGAGCAAAGTACTCCCTAGGGTCGTCTTGTTCGATACCTTCTGGGAGACCAAGTATACGTAGGTTCTGTCTTCTGGACCGATTCTCAAAGTCGACACTCTTGGCTTTAAGTGTTTCCACCAGTTTAGTGGCCGAAAGTAAGTCCTGTTGCAATTTTTCAATTATCAAATCTCGTTTCCGAGCGTCTTCTTGCAGAGATGCGATAAGAACTTGCTGCTGGTTAATTACTGAATCCGTCTTATCCATATAATCTTGAAAAGCCTTTATATCTTGTTTAAAAATTTGTTGTTGTTCATCAAATTTTTTATCCAAAACCTCCATAAACAGTTCATAAGTTAATTCAGTGCGTTGCGGATGAGCTTGCTTCTTTCCATTACCATTCGGGTTCCGCCCAGGTTCTCGTCCTTTAGATCTAAGAGCCATTTCTGAGTACATATCTTCAAAAATTCACAATAAACTCTTAACGATAAGTCCAAAAAAATAGCAAGAATCTTTTGGTGTAGGTAAAAATAAGTTGAATAAGGGTGATCAAAGGTTAAAAAAAGTAAAGGTTATGGAGCGAATCTAAAACAGTACTCACTCCATGAGCGTCTCCCGCTGAGTCCTAGCGTGGATAGACTTTCCTGCCTCCACCGCCATTTCTGTTGACATCAACTCACTCATTTTACATCTCCATTTCACTCACCACATTCCTTCACTTTGCTCATCTTCTGCTTTCTCTCCGTGTGTGCCAACATGCACACATACATCTTTGTTCTTGTTATTCTTTCTGTGTTAAGAATCCTCACATCCTCTGTTCTCAATAAGGTGGCTTCAGCCAAGGAACTGCTGCTCATTGGATGTATTTTGTTTCCTGCACCACTCTCTGTAATCCATAGAGACTGTTAGAAACATAGAAAACGTACAACACAATACAGGCCCTTTGACCCACAATGCTGTGCCAAACATGTACATACTTTAGAAATTACCTAGGGTTACCCATAGCCCTCTATTTTACAAACCTCCATGTACCTATTCAAAAGTCTCTTAAAAGACCCTATTGTTTCAACCACTGTCACCAGCAGCCCATTCCACGCACCCACCTCCCTCTGCGTAAAAAAACTTACCTCTGATATCTCCTCTGTACCTACTTTCTAGCCCTCTCATGTTAGCCATTTCAGCCCTGGGATAAAGCCTTTGACTATCCACATGATCAATGCCTCTCATCATCTTATACCCTTCAATCAGGTCACCTCTCATCCTCCGTCGCTCTAAGGAGAAAAGGCGAAGTTCACTCAACTTATTTTCATAAGGATGCTCCCCAATCCAGGCAACATCATTGTAAATCTCCTCTGCACCCTTTCTATAGTTTCCACATCCTTCCTGTAGTGAGGCGACCAGAACTGAGCACAGTACTCCAAGTGGGGTCTGACCAGGGTCCTATATAGCTGTAACATTACCTCTTGGCCCTTGAACTCAGTCCCACAGTTGATGGGAGGCCAATGCAGCGTATGCCTTGTTAACCACACTATCTGCACAGCAGCTTTGAGTGTCCTATGGACACAGACCCCCAAGATTCCTCTGATTCTCAACAATGCATTAATTCTGCCATCATATTTGACCTACCAAAATAAACTACCTCACACTTATCTGGGTTGAACTCCATCTGCCACTTCTCAGCTCAGTTTTGCATCATATCAATGTCCCACTGTAACCTCTGACAGCCATCCACACCACCTCCAACATTTGTGTCATCAGCAAATTTACTAACCCATCCTTCCACTTCCTCAAGCAGGTCATTTATAAAAATCACAAAGGGGTCCCAGAACAGATCCCTGAGGCACTCCACTGGTGACCAACATCCATGCAGAATATGACCTGTCTACAACCACTCTTTGCCTTCTGTGGGCAAGCCAGTTCTGGATCTACAAACCAATGTGCCCTTGGATCCCATGCTTCCTTAATTTAATAAGCCTTGCATGGGGTACCTTATCAAATGCCTTGCTGAAATCCATATACACTACATCTACTGCTCTTACTTCATCAATGTGTTTAGTCACATCCTCAAAAAATTCAATCAGGCTCGTAAGGCATGACCTGCCTTTGACAAAGCTATGCTGAATGTTCCTAATCATATTATGCCTCCCCAAATGTTCATAAATCCTGCCTCTTAGGATCTTCTCCATCAACTTACCAACCACTGAAGTAAGACTCACTGGTCTATAGTTTCCTGGACTATCTCTACTCCCTTCCTTGTAAGGGAACAACATCTGCAACCCATCCAATCCTCTGGAAACTCTCTCATCCCCATTGATGATGCAACGATCATTGCCAGAGGCTCAGCAGTCTCCTCCCTCACCTCCCACAGTAGCCTAGGGTATATCTCATCTAGAACCAGAGACTTATCCAACTTGATGCATTCCAAAAGCTCCTGTACATCCTTTTTCTTAATGTCTATATGCTCAAGCTTTTCAGTCTGCTGCAAGTCATTCCTACAATCGCCAAGTTCCTTTTCTGTAGTGAATACTGAAGCAAAGCATTCATTACCTCCACTATCTCCTCCAGTTCCATACACAATTTTCCACTGCTACATCTCATCCTCTTGCTCTTCACATACTTGCAGAATGCCTTGGGGTTTTCCTTAATCCTGCTCACCAAGGCCTTCTCATGGCCCCTTCTGGCTCTCCTAATTTCATTCTTAAGCTCCTTCCTGCTAGCCTTATAATTTTCTAGATCTCTATCATTACCTTGTTTTTTTTTTAAATCTGACTAGATTTTCAACAACCTTTGTACACCACAGTTCCTGTACCCTACCATCCTTTCCCTGTCTCATTGGAACGTACCTATGCAGAACACCACACGAATAGCCCCTGAACATTTGCCACATTTCCCCCAAGAACATCTGTTCTCAATTTATGCTTCCAATTTCCTACCTGATAGCTTCATATTTCTCCTTACTCCAATTAAATGCTTTCCTAACTCATCTGTTCCTATCCCTCTCCAATGCTATGGTAAAGGAGAGAGAATTATGATCACTATCTCCAAAATGCTTTCCCACTGAGAGATCTGACACCTGACCAGGTTCATTTCCCAATACCAGATCAAGTACAGCCTCTCCTCTTGTAGGCTTATCTGTATATTGTGTCAGGAAACCTTCCTGAACACACCTAACAAACTCCACTTCATCTAAACCCCCTTGCTCTAGGGAGATGCCGATCAATATGGGGAAATTAAAATCTATCACAACCTTGTTATTATTGCACAATTCCAGAATCTGTGTCCCTATCTGCTCTTTGATGTCCCAGTTACTATTGGGTGTGTTATGCCTGCAGCCCCCTCCTTTGTGAGAATCGCAAGATCACTATTGGGTTGGGTCAGGGGACCCAGGAAATGAGAGAGAGAGACGTGCAGAAGGCCTTGTTCCCCGGCGATGTAAAGCTACGGGGCATGGCCATTGTCTCTTGGAGACACATTTGTGGATTGAAATACTATGCTACGTGAATGCCCTCAGGCAAAGTGGGCTGGGTGAGAAAGAGATTGCATCACCCCAACCTGATTGACATCTACAACCCTGCAAGTCAGGATAAAAGAGGGTCAGTAGGAACAGCCCCTCAGACGCACCAGAAGAAACGCTAGCAATCCCGTAATAGTGGGAAGCCATTTGAAGGAGGCCACGTGCATTCAGTTCCGTTGCTTGGGACTGGTGGCTGGAACCACGGAAAACGGCTTTTAGCTAGCAACGGGGAAATCAACTCCCCCGACTCAAAGGACTGGCATCATAAGAGACCTGGGCAAGTTTAAAACCATCTCTCTTAAACCCAAAGAGCTGCAGCTTGAATGACAGTGACTTTTATATTTCTATCGGACAATACATTATCCCCTAGACAACGATAGAGCTATTTCTTATTGATTATTATTATATCCACACTTTTAGATTTAGTACTGACGACATATATTATCTGTATGTTTGCATTAATCTTATTTTTGTGCCCCTTTATCAATAAATACTTTTAAAAATAGTACCATCAGACTTCAACGGACCTCTCTATCTTTGCTGGTAAGTGACCCAGTTACGGGGTACGTAACAGGTGATATACAAACCTAGTAGAGTTATTGACCCCTTCCTGTTTCTAACTTTCACTCAGAGACTGTTGTACATGAAAATCCCAGGAGATCAGCAGTTTTTGAGATACTCAAACCACCCCATCTGGCATCAAGAATTATTCCATAGTCAAAGTCTCTTATATTACTTTTATTCCCAATCCGGAACTTTGGTCTGAACAACAAATGAACCTCTTGACCATGTCTGCACACTTTTATGCATTGACTAGATGGTCTGTACATACCAACTGTGTGAAAAGGTACAACAGTACCTCTTTCGCCTCAGACGGTTGAAGTTTGCTATGGGCTCCCAAATTCTAAGAACTTTCTATAGGGGCACAATTGAGAGCATCCTGACTGGCTGCATCACTGCCTGTTATGAGAACTGTACTTCTCTCAATCGCAGGACTCTGCAGAGAGTGGTGCGGACAGCCCAGCACATCTGTAGATGTGAACTTCTCACTATTCATGACATTTGCAAAGACAGGTGTGTAAAAAGGGCAGAGGGCAGCTCCATGATTTTCTGCTGATCCAGGCATCAAGCAATTTAGATACAAGACCACTGCCTCAAAGGTATTTACCCAACCCCAGTTGACCAAAATCCTCCACACTATTATTCTGCCCAGCGTCAGCCATACGACATTTCACCCTTAACCTATGACCTTTAACTCTAATCTCATCCAACCTCACTGGAAAAAAGCCTGCTTGCATTTACCTTATCTATAAGCACTCATTTTAAATATACCTCTATCAAATCTCCCCTTTCTCCAGTGTTCTAGGAATAAAATCCTAACCTATTCAACCTTTCTCTATAACTCAGGTCCTCAAGTCCCAACGACATTCTTATAAATTTTCTCTGTACCAAATCCTCCCTCCCATTTCTCACTCTCATTAATCCACAAAACAAAATAAAACCTTCAGGTACAATATCAAATAAAATTTAATGCCAAAATGTTTTAAACCATTTTATTTTTAATATATAGTGACACACATTGGAGCAATGAAAACAAACAATAAAATGACAATTTACTTGTTGTACACTCCCAGCAACTCCAAAAAATTTGTTACATATGAAACAGTCATTATTCCCTCATCCAAGGAGCAGGCTAGCCAGCTGGCAGGCTGGAGATTACAAACTGTTAAACATTTTATCAAGAATAAAATGGAAAGACAAGACTCTACTCACAATACACTTGAATTAGAACACAATACTTGAAATCAAGATTTAAAAAAAACACTCCACCATGAACAGTTGGCACAAATTTTCGACCCAATCTACAACTCATTGTTTTATTCAGTGCCACCATCTTTAAAAATGAGGGAATTACCTTGGAATGGAACTCAAGTCTGAATTACTTTGAGCTCTCTTGTTAAAAAGCCTTTAATGATCGAAAGAGTTAAGATAGAAAAGTAAAGGTTTGATGGCTAGGCAAGTCACGGCATCTGTTTTTCCCTGACATGATTCCATCGAGTTCATGACCACTCCAAGCGGAGGTTGAAATGCCACCGGTTTAGGTCAGAGTCTCACCCTTTGTTACCTGCAGAGCAAGCAAATATGCATTGTTAATACCAAACTTTTGATTGCAATCATCATGAACTGGTTCATTCATACTCAGCTCCTCCCAACAGCTCATCACCTCCTTAACATTGACAGCATCCATGTGCAAAGCAGGAAAATGGCACCCACCTTCAAGGATTTGGTAGTAGGGATAGTACATTCATAGTAGAGAATAGTGAGCACCTTCACTCCATCTGAAACAAGTTAGGATTTCCTTGTGTCTACCATTTTTATTTCAATCCCCTTTCCAATGTCAGTCCATGGCCTCCGCTACTGTCACAATGAGGTCACACTCAGGTTGGAGGAACAACTTCACAGATTCCACCTGGAGAACCTTCAACTGGATGGCATGAACATCAATTTCTTCCCCTACCCCTTCTTTCTCTTCTCATTCCCCACTCTTTTCTTCTGCTCCCCTGACCTATCTCTACCTCATTCTCCTATGGCCAACTCTATTATCTTCCTTCTTCAGCTCTACCTTTTCCACCCATCACTTCCCAGCTTATCACTTTATCCTCTTCTCCCCCACCAACCAACCTTCCCCTTTACTTGGGTTTCACTTACCATGTTTAAACTTTCCCTGCCCACCCCACTCTCTTATACTGGCTTCTTCCTCTTTTCCAGCCTTCATCAGCCCCAAAATGTCATTTTTACCCCTTTCCATAGATGCTGCCCGAGGCTGCTGAGTTCCTCCAGCATTTGTGTGTTGCTCAACATTTCCAGCATCTTGTGTAGGGATTAGTGAATTCTGGCTCTGCGCGGAGAGAGATAGGGGAATGAACATGTACCAGAGAGATTTTAAAAAAGGGTTGCTATAGGTTTGGTACCAGGCAGTGAAAATCTGTAACAGCTCAACTGGGTTGAGTCACAAACTGCAGGCTAAAGTGAACACATACCTGGTTACTAATCCACAATGGTTGCACAAAACACCAGAAGAGAAGTTTGCCATTGTATATACAAGGTACAGGCAGAACTGCACGCAGCTCATATAGTACACACTGGCCACTTTATTAGGTACAGGAGTGGTCCTCTGCCACTCTGCCCATCTACTTCAAAGTTTGACATGTGTTCAGATTCTTTTCTGAACACCACTGTTGCAACGTGCGATCTGAGTTACTGATGCCTTCCTGTCCGCTTGAACCAGTCTGGCTACCTCCTCTGAACTTTCTCATTAACAAAACATCATTACCCACAGAACTACCACTCACTGGATTTTTTTTTTGTTTCTCACACCATCCTCTGTAAACTCCAGAGACGTCTGCGTACGAAACTCCTAGATGATCAGCTGATTCTCAAACCACCCTGTCTAGCAACAATTTATTCCATGGTTAGAGTTACTTATGTCACATTTTGTTCCCATTCTGTGTTGGGTCAGGACAACAACTGAACCTTGTGACCATATCAGCATGGTCTTGCATTGAGTGCTGTCACATGATTGGCTAATTAGATATTTGCATTAACAAGGAGTACCTAATAAAGTGGCCACGAGTTTAATACTGGAAAAGGCTTACCTCATGTACAAACAGTGCATGGGTGGGGGGGGGGGGGGGGAAGATGTAGATGAGAATACGGAAAACTTAGGATTGGGCGCATTCACTCCGAGATGAATGATTTGTCTGTTGATGTCCACTTATAATAAAGAGCAAGTTTGTTCTGAAGATAAACCTCAACTCCATGTGAATTCTTTGTCTACAATTCCCAGCACCACTACTTGCTGATACCATCAGGCAGGAGGTTCAGAAAACTGAGATCCACACCACCAGGTTTAAGAACAGCAACACTGGCAATCATCAGGCTCTTTCAACAGTCTACACAACCTTAACCCGACCTCAGCCACAGAACACTTCCGACTACCTCTTGCATTACCATCGGCTTCACTCATTGTCTCTCTTCCCCCGCCCCCCAGTCCCACCAGTCTTGTATAATTTGCATGGCCTTATTTGTACAAATATGCCTGTAATGCAGCTGTTTCCACTGCACCCATACCACACCATAATTGCACTTTACTAAATAATATCAGTTGCAAACACATTGAACCAGGAACAGTTCTATCATTAGTCTCCTGAACCAGCATGGATAACTTCACTCAACTCAACACTAAACCGATTCCACATCCATGCACTAACTTTCAAGAATCTACAAGTTCTCAGTATTATTTATTTATTCTTTGTATGTATTTGTAGTTTGTCTTTTGCACATTGTTTGTCAGTCTGTAGTTTTTCATTGATTCTATATTTCTTTGTTCTACTGTGAACGCTTGCAAGAAAATCAACCTCAGGGTAGTATATTTGACATACATGTACTTTGATAATAAATTTACTTTGAATGTTGAACAAAGTAGAACTGAAATGTAGCTGGTTTTGCCATCAAGCGTACAGATCAAGGGTGCTCGCACCATTCTCCCACAAAATTCAAATTATTTCTTCCCTCTTTTCACATTCCAAGCAGTACTCCTAACTGCAGGGCTAAATATTGTCTGTGTACCTCAATCTTCCATAGCACTGTTGATCAAAATTGACCTCAAAGTTTCAACTAACACTTCTATGCTACAGAATTGTAGCAGTTAAGTGTAACGCCAACACCAGTGATGGTGATTTCACACTGCCTTGGATCACCTGGACTATACAAATTCCTACATCAGGATGCTGTTTATTGACTTCAGCTCAGTGTTTAACATAATCATTCATACAGTTCTGATCGAAAAGCTCCAAAACCTGGGCCTCTGTACCTCCCACTGCAACTGAATCCTTGACTTCCTAACTGGAAGACCATAATTTGTGCAGATCGGAAATAACATCTCCACCTCACTGACAATCAACATATACTCATCTTAGGGATGTGTGTTTAGCACACTGCTCTATTCTCTATATCACAACTATGTGGCGAGGCACAGCTCAAATCCCATTTATAAATTTGCTGACAACACGATACAGTCGGTCCTCCTTATCTGCGAGTTCCGCAACCGCGAATCGAGAAAACCCAGAAGTGCTCTTCCAGCACTTGTTGTTCGAATGTGTACAGACATTTTTTTTCATGTCATTATTCCCTAAACAATGCAGTATAACAACTATTTTACATAGCATTTATATTGTATTAGGTATAAGTAATCTGGAGATGATTTAAAATATACCGGGCGGATGTTCGTGGGTTATCGTGGATTGGGATTGAAAAAAAATCGGAAGTTCTCTTACTAAGTAAGTAGGAACAGGTACATCCGGTATTGTTTAGCGCCAGTTAGTCAAACGTTTGTCTTAGTATATAGTATATATTTTACCTTTCTATGCATATATAGCACTTAAGAACGTATGTTTCAGCACTGGGCTTGGGAACAGAAGTTCCCGAGTTCGATCCAGTGACAGAGCACTCCCAAGCACGCTCTTCATCTGTACCTGCTTGATGTGGAGGATCAAAAACCCAAAACCCAATAATTAAACCACTGCGTTACTTAGTAACAATTGTAGCTTTCATCAGGGCAGGGCCTTTCTCACTTTATCCTTTAAAATTGTTCCGATCGTTGACCGACTATAGCCTAATGCTTCTCCAATGACCGATGGCGTTTCACCACTTTCTGATCGTTTTATTAGTTCCACTTTATTTTCAATCGTGATTGTGATTATTTTCATGAACAGAAACACTGCGGACTCAGAGCTCTGCCGCCAGGTCCTAATGTCCACCGCACTGAGACAGGTAGAATAAGGTCTGGGGTTCTGCTGGGTCCTAAGGTCCACCACATTGAGACAGGTTGAAAAAGGGACTTGAGCATCCGCGTATTTTAGTTTCCGCGAGGGACCGGGAACCAATCCCTTGCGGATAAGGAGGGCCAACTGTAGTTGGTAGAATTTCAGATGGTGACAAAAAAGGGCATACAGCAGCAAGATACATCAGCTAGTTGAGTGGTGTCAGAGCAACACCCTTGCCCTCAATGCCAGCACGATAAAAAAAAACTGATCGTGGACTTCAGAAAGGGCAAGTCAAGAGAACACATACAAGTCCTCAGAGATCAGAAGTGGCAAAAGTGAGCAATTTCAAGTTCCTGGATGTCAATATTTCTGAGGATCTATCCTAGGCCCAACATATTGATGAAGCTACAAAGAAGGTGTGACAGCAGCTATATTTCATTAGAAGTTTGAGGAGATTTGGTATGTCACCAAAGACCCTTGCAAATTTCTACAGATGTACCATGGAGAGCTTTCTAGCCAGCTATATCATCTGGTATGGTGGGGGGGGGGGGGGGGGGGGAAATCAAAACAAGCTGCAGCAACTTGTAAACCCATCATGTGCACTAGCCTCTGTAATATACAGGACATCTTCAAAGAATGATGCCTCAAAAAGGCAGCATCCATCATTAAGGACTACCATCACCCAGGACATGCTCTGTTCTCATTGCTACCATCAGGAAGGAGATCCAGGAGCTTGAAGGCACACACACAATGATTCAGGAACACCTTCTTCCTCTCTGCCATCTGATTTCTGAATGGACACTGAATCCAAGAACGTTACCTCACTATTTTTTTTTAAAAAATTTTTTGCTATATATATCTATCTGATCCTGGTGAAGGGCCTCAGCCTGAAACATGGACTGTACCCTTTTCCAAAGATGCTGCCTGGCCTGCCGAGTTCCTCCAGCATTTTGTGTGTATTGCTTGGATTGCCAGCATCTGCAGATTTTCTCATGTCTGTGATATTACAAATAAAGTTAACTTTAAAGTAGAGACAAATACAAAAAGTCAATGAAGGTGTAGAGGGAAGCCAGGTTTAAGGAAAAAGAAAGCACTTATCGGCAGGGGAAATCAGGAACAGGTGATCAGGAGAGGTAGTCCTGGAACCTGATGCAATGTAAGGTGAATTGAAAGATGGTTGGAGCCAAGAATCAAGATGTTATGAAGCTGAATGAGCGGATAGTCACCCAAAATTCCACAACAGTGATATAATAAAATCTATTCCAAAGTTGAGCAGCACAGTAGCATGGTGTAAAAGAAAATAAAATTTTATCGTCAAGCTTGACTAGCTAAGTACTGCTCAAGATTTGCATCATGAGGGAGACAAGATGCAGACTTGCTTGTGCTAGCTAGCAATAGATCATGCCAGTGGTGAAGCATTGTCTGAGTGTCTGGCTAGTAGAGGAACTGAATGTGGATGTGCAGTTCTAACTTTGTATAACACCCAGAAACATTTGTGAACTGGCTGATACCCAACAAGTGCTTCCTGAAATTACTGACCAAGTATGTTTAGCAGTTGGCTATTGCCCAAAATTTACTGTACAAATTTTAAAATGTAATCTGACATTGGCAGAGTCATAAGGCTACAACTCCTCGTGATTACGTATTAAAGGGTTAACCATATACTAAGGTCTGTGTCTTTCTTTCTTTGATAACAGGGTAAGTTACAGTAAAATATGGTAGAAGATTCTTCAACACATAGCAATTAGCGTAACACTATTATAGTGCCAATGACCCTTGTTCAATTCTGCCTCTGTCATAAGGAGTTTGTACAATTCCACAAGACCGCATCAGTTTCCTCCCACATTCCAAAGATGTACAGGTTAGTAAGTTAATTGGTCAGCCTAGGCTCATTGGGCAGGAAGGGCCTGTTACTGTGCTATTTGTTCACTATGTGCTGTGTCATATGATGTGGACAATCATGCTTTTTCCATGACCAAGATTGTTCTTGGCAATTTTTTTTCCTCTACAGATTTGGTTTGCCATTTCATTCTTCTGGGCAGTGTCTTCACAAGATGGGTGACCCCAGCCATTATCAATGCCCTTCAGAAATTGTCTGTCTGACATCAGAGGTTGTATAACCAGGACTTGGGATGTGCACATATAGCTGCTCAAATGACCGCCCACCACCTGCTCCTATGGCTACAGGTGGGGTGGGAGGGGGGAAAAGAGCCAAGCAGTTTCTACACCTTGGCCAAGGGTGATCTGCAGACTAGTGGAAGGAAAGAGTGCCTTACACCCCTTTTGCACAGCCACCCCACCACCACTGTCTCTCTGAATAAATAATAAGTGAAAACTGCAAGGGTCATCTGTAACATTTGCTTCTACAGAATGTTACTTTTCTCATTGGACTTTAAATCTGAAGAAAAATGACTATTGCACAAGAGGCTGACATAAATAAGTTACATGGAAATAATGTCCCCATCACAAATGTTTTACTCAACAGCAATGTATTAGAAGAAATGTTGGTTACAAGAGCCATGAGGGTAATGTTGCAGCTCTACAAGTCTCTAGCTAGATAACAAAACATAGGAGCAGAATTAGGCCATTTGGCCCATCGAGTCTACTCTGCCATTTCATCATGGCTCATTCAATTTTTTCTCTCAGCCCAATCTCCTGCGTTCTCTCATAACCCTTCATGCCTTGACCAAACAAGAATTTATCAACCACTGCCTTAAATATACTCAATGAATTGAACTCCACAACACCCTATGGCAGAGAATTCCATAGATTCACCACTCTCTGGCTAAAGAAATTTCTCATCTCCGTTCTAAAAAGATGCCCCTCTATCTTGAAGCTACGCCCTCTGGTCTTAAGGCTCTCCCACCATATGAATATTTGTTTTGTTCTGGTCATCTATTTCGAGGAAGGATGTGGAAGCTTTAGAAAGGGTGCAGAGGAGATTTACCAGGATGCTGCAGAGATTAGAGATAATGTCTTGTGAGGAAAGGTTGAGTGAATTAGGGCTTTTCTCTTTGGCGGATGAGGTGACTTTTTGCAAGTATCAAGGGGTACAGATGGAGTTAGACAGCCAGCACCTTTTCCCCAGGGTGGCAATGGCTAAACCCAGAGTAGATCCTTTAAGATAAAAGTGGAGGTAAAGTCAGAGGCAAGGTATTCCCCCCCCCCCCCAAAAAAACACAAAGTGTCTGGAATGCACTGCTGGGGGTGGTGGTAAAGGCTGATACAGTAGGAACATTTAAGAGACTCTTAGATAGGCACGTGAATGAAAGAAAATGCAGGGTTATGGGTCGTGTGTTGGGAAGGGTTACATTGATCATAGAATAGGTTAAAAGGTCATCACATCATGAATCGAAGCTTCCTGTACTCTCACTCAGCAGCTCACTAGAATCGATTTTGAAATTTATACAGTCAAGTAGTGCAGAGGAAGCAATGTAATTGCAGCAGGACTTAGACAAATTGGAAGAATAGGCAAAAAAGGGGCAGATGGCGGAGCAGACTCGATGGGCTGAATGGCCTAATTCCGCTCCTATGTCTTATGGAATGCTTTATACAGATAACAGAGGAACCTCTCAAAGCTTTAGTAGTATTCAGTAGTACATCAAATAATTAAATGTTTCCTCTCAAGTAAATGTCCAATCAGGAAACCACATCCCTCTTACCCGTGCTTCAATGTACTCAATCCTTCGTTCTAGAGCTGTTAGCTTCTCATTCAGTGTGGCTAGCCGGGAACGGCAGGACATGTCTGCAAAGACAAAAAGAAACCACATTACATTTCTAGGGTCACGTGACAGACAGAAGGTTTCTCTTTCAGGGAATTAAGGCTGCAAAGTAACATCAATGGTCAACCCACCTTTTTTAAACTTTACCTCCAGATACACTTGAGAACACAGGAGTCTGCTGATAGTGGAATATGGAGTCAATGGAAGAACTCCAGCCCTATCACCTCCCTGCATTCCCCCCCCCCACTACCCACCTACCCCATACCTGGTTTCACCCATCTCCTTTACCTCCCCCACCTTCTTCCCCCTTCCTTTCCAGTCCTGACTGAGAGCTGACAAATGGCTTTCAATCCATTTGATTGTGCTCCTAAACCCTCTTCTGGCCCCTTCTTTTACAATGCTGATGAAAGGTCTTGGCCCAAACATTGACTGTTTATTCTCCTCCATACATACTGCCCAACTTGCTGAATTTCTCCAGCATTTTGTGAGCAGTGCTCAAGATTTCAAGGTTGTTGATTTCGTCTCCAGGACACAAGAATAAAGGAGAATGAAATAATTGTTTCACCAAATTTGATGCAGCACAAAAAACATTAGGATAAACACCGCAAAAATAAAAACACACGAGTATAAATACATAAGGTAGCTTATATACATTGATTGTTATGTCTGCGAAGTGTTGCTAGGCACAGGAGAGTCTGTATATAAAGCGACTGACAAGAAATGTCAGTGGTGGGGTGGGTTCATGGACAAAGGTGTTGATCAATCACTGCTTGGAAAAGCTACTGTTTGAGCCTGGTGGTCCTGGCATGGAGACCATGAAGTCTCTTCCCTTATGGGAGTGTGACAAACAATCCATGAGCAGGGTGGGTGGGATCCTTCATGATGTTACTGGCCTTTCCTTGGTGCTTTTCTGTATACATGACCCCAGTGGCAGGCAGGCTGGTGCCAGCGATGAGTTGTCCTGTCTGTCACAGTGCAGTCTCCATACCACGTACTGATGCAGCACATCAGGATGTTCTCTACTGCACATCTGTAGGAGGATCAAGCACAGAAAAGGAGAGTCTAGCTCTCTTCGGCTCCTCAGGAAGTGCAGGCACTGGCGAGCTTTCCTGATTGTATTCTGGGAACACGAGAGGTTGTGCAAGTTTCAAACTGCTCAAAGTTTCCACTGCTGTGCTGCCAATGTAAAGAGGGATGTGACTGGATGCAAGCTCGCCTGAAGTCAATAACCATCTCCTTTATCATGGTGACATTAAGAAAAAAGGTCATTTGCCTGGCATCAGGTCTCAAGCTTTTCCACCTCCTCTTTATAGACCATCCATTCATTGTTGCAGCATCCATTGAGCTCAATCCAGCCAAATGAGGGGTATTGCATTTTGAGAAATCACCTCATTATGATCTTGCACTTTATCATTTACCTGCACTGCACTTTTTCAATAGATGGTGCAATTCATTCAGTGATACAACATTCAATCAATTCATTCGTTTTAGAAAACAGGCCTTTCTGGCCCAATAAGCCCATACACCCAATAACATCCACGTAACCTCCTAACCTGTACATCTTTGGAATGTGGGAGGAAAAGCTCGAGCATGTAGATATTAAGAGGATGTGCTGTTGCTTTTGGAAAGCATCAAGTTGGATAAGTCACCAGGACCAGACGGGATGTACCTCAGGCTACTGTGGGAGGCGAAGGAGGAGATTGCTGAGCCTCTGGCGATAATCTTTGCATCATCAATGGAGACAGGAGAGGATCTGGAGGATTGGAGAGTTGCGGATGTTGTTCCCTTATTCAAGAAAGAGAGTAGAGATAGCCCAGAAAATTATAGACCAGTGAGTCTGACTTCAGTGAGTTGATGGAGAAGATCCTGAGAGGCAGGAATTGTGAATATTTGGAGAGGTATAATACGATTAGGAATATTCAGCATGGCTTTGTCAAAGGTAGGTCATTCCTTACGAGCTTGATTAAATTTTTTGATGATGTGACTATACACACTGATGAAGGGAGAGCAGTAGATGTAGTGTATATGGATTTCAGCAAGGCATTTGGAAAGGTACCCCATGCAAGTCTTATTGAGAAAGTAAGGATGCGTAAGATCCAAGAGAACATCGCTTTGTGGATCCAGAACTTTGCCCACAGAAGGCAAAGAGTGGTTGTAGACGGGTCATATTCTGCATGGAGGTCAGTGACCAGTGGCGTGCCTCAGGGATCTGTTCTGGGACCCCTGCTCTTTGTGATTTTCATAAATGACCTGGATGAGGAAGTGGAGGGATGGGTTAGTAAATTTGCTGACGATACAAAGGTTGAGGGTGTTGAGGATAGTGTGGATGGCTGTCAGAGGTTACAGCGGAACATTGATAGGATGCAAGACTGGGCTGAGAAGTGGCAGATGGAGTTCAACCCAGATAAGTGTGAGGTGGTTCATTCTGGTAGGTCAAATATGATACCAGAATATAGCATTAATAGCAAGACCCTTGGCAGCGTGGAGGATCAGAGGGATCTTGGGGTCCAATATGGTTGACTCTGTGGTTAAGAAGGCATGTGATGCATTGTCCTTCATCAATTGTGGGACTGAGTTTAAGACAGCCACCACCATCATCCCCGTGCCGAAGAAGTCTTCAGTATCATACTGCAATGACTACCGTCCCGTTGCACTTACATCCATCATCATGAAGTGTTTCGAGAGGCTCGTCATGAAGCACATCATGACCCTGCTGTCCCCCTCACTGGACCCCCTGCAGTTTGTGTACCGTCCCAACCGCTCAACAGACGCCACTGCCATCACCCTCCACCTGAACAAAAAAAAAGTCATGTACGTTTGAATGCTGTTCATAGACTTCAGTTCAGCATTCAACACAATCACCCCTCAGAAACTGATTGGAACGCTAAGCCTAATAGGCCTGAACACCTCCCTCTGCAACTGGATCCTAGACTTCCTGTCTGGGAGACCTCAGTCAGTCTGGATTGGGAGCAGCATCTTCAACACCATCACATTGAGCACGAGGGCCCCCCAGGGCTGTGTGCTCAGTCCACTGCTGTTCACTCTGCTGACCCACGACTGTGCTGCAACACACAGCTCGAACCACATCATCAAGTTCGCCGATGACACGATCATGGTGGGTCTCATCAGCAAGAACGACGAGTCAGCTTACAGAAAGGAGGTACAGCGGCTAACGGACTGGTGCAGAGCCAACAACTTGTCTCTGAATGTGAACAAAACAAAAGAGATGGTTGACGACTTCAGGAGGGCACGGAGCAACTACTCTCCTCTGAACATCGATGGCTCCTTGGTACAGATTTCTTGGTGTTCACCTGGTGGAGAGTCTCACCTGGTCCCTCAACACCAGCGCCATAGCAAAGAAAGTCCAGCAGCGTCTCTATTTTCTGCGAAGGCTGAGGGAAGTCCATCTCCCAACCCCCATCCTCATCACATTCTACAGGGGTTGTATTGAGAGCATCCTGAGCAGCTGCATCACTGCCTGGTTCGGAAATTGCATCATCTCGGATTGCAAGACCCTGCAGCGGATAGTGAGGTCAGCTGAGAAGATCGTTGGGGGTCTCTCTTCCCGCTATGACAGACATTTACACCCCATGCTGCATCCGCAAAGCAAACAGCATTATGAAGGACCCCATGCACCCCTCATACAAACTCTTCTCCCTCCTGCCATCTGGGAAAAGGCACCAAAGCATCCAGGCTCTCACGACCAGACTGTGTAACAGTTTCTTCCCCCAAGCCATCAGACTCCTCAATACCCGGAGCCTGGACTAATACCAACATACTGCCCCCTACTGTGCCTATTGTCTTGTTTATTATTTCTTGTAATGCCTGCACTGTTTTGTGCACTTTATGCAGTCCTGGGTAGGTCAGCAGTCTAGTGTAGTTTTTTGTGTTGTTTCCTATAGCACCACGGTCTTGAAAAACGTTGTCTCGTTTTTACTGTGTCCTGTACCAGCAGTTATGGGCGAAATGATAATAAAAAGTGACTGGACTTGAAGAGCTGAGAGGTAATGTTGCAGCTATATAGGACCCTGGTCAGACCCCACTTGGAGTACTGTGCTCAGTTCTGGTCGCCTCACTACAGGAAGGATGTGGAGGTGCAGAGAAGACTTACAAGGATGTTGCCTGGATTGGGGAGTATGCCTTATGAGAATAGGTTGAGTGAACTCGGCCTTTTCTCCTTGGAGCGACGGAGGATGAGAGGTGACCTGATAGAGGTGTACAAGATAATGAGAGGCATTGATCATGTGGATAGTCAGAGGCTATCTCTCCCCCCCCCCCCACCCCCAAGGCTGAAATGCCTAGCACAAGACGGCATAGTTTTAAGGTGCTTGGTAGTAGGTACAGAGGAGATGACAGGCGCAAGTTTTTTTTAAAAAAAAATAAACGCAGAGAGTGGTGTGCGTGAAATGGGCTGCCAGCAACGGCAGTGGAGGCAGAATAGACTCCTGGATGGATACATAGAGCTTAGAAAAATAGAGGGTTATGAGTAAGCCTAGGTAGTTCTAAGGACGTGTTCGGCACAGCTTTGTGGGCCGAAGGGGCTGTATTGTGCTGTAGGTTTTCTATGTTTCTATGAAACCAAAGTAAACAGGAATCCCACACCATCACAGGTAGAATGTACAAAAGTAAACAAGAGATTCTGCAGACGCTGGAAATCAACAGGATAGGGAGCATCTATGAAGGGGAGCAAATGGCCCAAAGCATCAACTTTTTATGCATCTCCAAAGATGCTGGCTGACTTACTGAGTTCCTCCAGCATTTTATGCATGTTGCTCTGGATTGCCAGCATCTGCAGAATCCCTTCTGTTTTTGGTTGTCGTTAAATAGAAACTTTTAGGAACAAATACTGTTTGCTTCAATTAAAAGCTTGGCCACCCAGCCCCAACGCAGTTCAAGCGAGAAGCTTTCTTCCTTTGCAGCTGCCAATGGTTGCACATGTACCAATACTTTTTTAAAAAAACAAGCAGCATTTATATCCAGCATGAAGCAATGTCAAGATCTGGAATAACTCCTTCTGTGGAACCACAGACCATGACTGCTTTCTAGACCAAAAGAGAAAAAATGCAGATCAGGCCCTATTTAACTGAATAGGTGGTGATGACTGTTTAGCATACAATGGGATGTGGATTAGTGGCAGTGATCACTGATAAAGAGATAAAAGTTCAAACCCCCCCCACAGTGACTGTCCCACACCCCTCCTCCTAAACACAGCTGGGGAGTTACATTTAAGTACTGCAGAAGTTTCTATGGCTCTTAGAGGGACATGGGAGTAGAAGTAGGCCATTCAGCCCACCGAGTCTGCTTCGCAATTATTGTCCCTCAACCTCATTCTCCTGTCTTCTCACCGTAACTTTTAACGCCCTTACTAGTCAATAACTTATCAACCTTTACTTTCAACATTCACAATGACTTGGCCTCCACAGCTGTCTGTGGTGATGAATTCCTCCAATTCCCCACCCTCTGGCTAAACAAATTCCTCACTGCTCTAAAGGTACGTCCTTGTATTTTGAGACTGTGCCTTTTGATCCTAGACTTCCCTGCAATAGGAAACACCCTCTCCACATCCACTCTATCTAGACCTTTCAATATTCAAAAGGTTTCTTCTACACTCCTGAGAGTACAGGCCCAGAGACATCACATATACATCGAAATTGCAGCGAAATGCCTTTATTCATCACATATACATCGAAATGCATCACTTGCGTCAGTTATGGGCTGGAAGTGGCCCGCAAGTGTTGACACACTTCTGGCACCAACGCAGCATGCCCACACCTTACTACCCCTAACATGCACATCTTTTGGATGTGGGAGAAAACCAGAGCATCTGTAGGATACAAGGCCATGAGAAGAATGCACAAATTCTTTATAGACAGCAGTAGGGCCTGAACCCTAATCTTACGGCTGGCACAAGTGTTGTGCTAACCTTTGTACTAATAATGCTGAACTAACAACCCAGAGTTCAAATCTCATCACAGCAATTGTAGGATTCAAGTTCAGTAGACAATGTAGAAATCTGGTCTAAAACAATTAGTTATGGTGACCATAAAGCACACTGAACGGGTGCAAAAACCTATCTGGTTCAATAATTTCCACAAGGCAGTAAATGTGCTACCCTTCTCCAGTCTAGCCTGTCTGTAATGCCAGACCGCATCAACAAGACTGGATCTTAAATGCGCCCTGAAAGTCTCTCAGTTTAAGGGCAAATAAGAATTTGCAATAAATGCTCTCCTTGAAACAATACCAGGGTGTGCAAAAACAAATTTGAAGAATTAGAATCAGGTTTATTATCACTGTCTTATATGATGTAAAATTTGTTTTGCAGCAACAGTACAGTTCATACACAAAATTACTACAAACTGCGATCAATTACAGAACATCATGTGCAGTGCTGTATGACCATGATCGTTCTTGGCTAATTTTTCTATAGAAGGGGTTTACCATTGCCTTCTTCTGGGCAGTGCCTTTACAAGACAAGTGGCCTCAGCCATTATCAATATTTTTCAGAAGTTGTCTGCCTGGGTCAGTGGCTACATAACCAAGATGTGGCACGTACCAGCTGCTCATACGACCAACTACCAGTTGCTCCCAAGGCTTCACAAGACTGATTGGGGGAAGGGGGGTAGACTAAGCAGATGCCTCGCCTTATCCAATGGTGATCTCCAGGCTAGAAGAGGGAAGGAGTGCCTCACAACTCCTTTAGTAGATACACATCTCCACCTCACCATCTAAACTCCTCCCCTGCACTAATTTAAATATGTATTTCTTATTATAACTTATGTTTTTGTATTGTACTGTACTGCTGCCCCAAAACAACAAATTTCCTGCATATACCAGAGATATTAAACCTGATGACAGCCGTGAAAAGGGGGCAAATCCCTGATGGCGAGGGTCTTTAATGATGGATGCTGCCTCTTGAAGATGGCCTCAGTGGTGATTTGAGGCATAAAATCAGGCACAAATCTACTGGGACACGAGAGATTCTGCATATGCTTGAAATCCAGGGTAACACACAAAATGCTGAATGAATTTAGCAGGTCAGGCAGCATCTATGGAGAGGAATAAACTTAAATTCAATTTATTGTTATTCAATTATACACACGTATACTGCCAAACAGAACAACATTCCTCTGGATCAAGGTACACACCAGAAATTATTACCTTATCACTAGCATCATTTTGAAGAGCCCAGCTTTAGCAATTTGGAATATAGATGAAGCAAGTGTCAGCAATGCAACAGCCTGGTAAAGAAACACCAATGCCCAGGAATGGAAAAGGCTACAGAAAGTGGCCCAGCCCCACACAGGCAAATCCCTCCCCAGCACTGACCATATTTACACTGAGTGCTGCTACATGAAGCAGTGCCCAAAGACCCCCATCATCTCTTCTCACTTCAGGAACAGTTATTACCCCACGACCATCAGGCTCCCGAGTCAGCATGGATTAACTCCATTGCCCAGAACTCTGAAATGGTTTCACAACCTACAAACTCACTTTCAAGAACACTTTAAGATATGCTCCCAGTATTTTTTAAATTTGCAGTTTGTCTTTTACACGTTGGTTGTTTGCTAGTCTTTATGCACAGTTATTGCATTTGTTTATTTTTTCTACAAAAAACTGCAAGAAAGCGAATCTCAAGGTAGTATATAGAACAGATACATATTTTGATAATAAATTTTGATGTTACTTTTACTTGTGCTCAAGACAGATAATGCGATGTTTTAGTCTCTTCAGGAGTTCATCTCTTCAATGTCATTTCTGACCATCTATCCTGGGTCCAACATATTAGTGCAGTTGCAAAATAGGTACACCAACAGCTATTTCATTAGGTTTGAGGAGATTTGGTATGTCAGCTAAGAGTGGAGCAAATTTCTACAGAATTACTTCAGAGAGCATGCTGACTGGCTACATTACTGTCTGGTATGGAGGGGCCACTGCACGGAATCAGAAACGGCCGCAAACCCAGCCTGAGCACCAGCCTCCCCAGCATCCATCATCAAGGACCTCAACAATGTCCTCTTCTCATTACTACCATCAGAGGGAAGGTATAGAAGCCTGACAACACACTATTAGTGTTTTAGGAACAACTTCTTCCCCTACACCAGACTTCTGAACAAACAATGAGCCCATGAAAACTACTTCACTATTTTTATTCATTTGCATTAATTATTTAATATATCCTGACTGTAATTTATTATTATTAATGTATCACACTGTTCTACTGCCACAAAACAAAAAAATTTCACAACGTACCTGTATGCCAGTGATAATGACCCCTACTCTGATTCTATACCGATGTTCTAACAACCGGTTGAAGGAGGTTTAAAAACTCTTTAACACACTATTGAACACACCGGGAGCCCATGCTCTTCAATGTTTTGTGAATTTCAGGTACGGCTATTTAGGGCCTGATTAGCTTAAAGCAGCAAGGAATCTGAGAAGTAATTTTTATGAACATGTAACAGCGTTGGTACATTCAACAGATATTCCTTACTTGAAGAAAATTCACAATGCTTATAACATTTGCATGAGTAATACTGTAACAGACGACAGTTGCAATCCGCTAAAGACCACTGCACTGCAAACACTGTCTAAACAGACACGAAGGATGGTTACTTCGGCTTCGCAGAAATGGTGGTATCGGAGGAGCCTGCTTTTTAAATCAACAACTGATGCGGCGCTTACCAAATAAATAGTGCGCCCTTCAAATATCACTGCTATCATTTTTAACCAATAACTGGACATTAGATGCAATATTATTTTTTCTACCAAGGGTTCTGCTAATACCGGATATTAGCGGAACCAGGCCACAAGCCCCGGCATTGCAGAGACCCACTGGAGTGAACAAGTGAGGAAAGGAAGCTCTCCTCTTATTGCCCCGGCTGCTTACCAAATGAATTGAGGAAATCGGCAATCTTCTTGATACTGCTAGTGATGACTTCAATGTATTCCCTGTTAGCCCAGTCTTGGTGAATCTCTCTCTGCACCGGATCTCCTTGCCCCGCCATGTCTCAAAAACAACGGAGATGAAACAAGTCCATTTGTATTCGTGGCGGTGATTGGCTCTCAGACCGCCCGTCCAACGCGATGAACAATTCAATTGGTCCAATCTAACCCGGAAGGAGGAATTCGGCCAAGATTATTGGCCAGGAAGGAGGTCAACGAGACGAGCTTTTCCATCAATTAAAATCTGGAAAGGGCCCAGTCTTTGGTGACGAACATATTTGGTTGACTATTTTTCAAAATTGATTTCATTAAATAACAAGATAATTAGATTAGCGAGACGAAATTGAAGTAATGATGACGGAGAGAAGAATTCAATTGGTTGCGATGAAAGGACAAAATATATGTATCACACACAAAATGCTGGTGGAACACAGCAGGCCAGGCAGCATCTATAGGGAGAAGCAATGTTGACGTTTCGGGCCGAGACCCTTCGTCATATATGTATGATGTCTACATCCACCCCCAATTACTCGTAAGGTCGTATGCACCACTTTTGGATGGCTGCAATTTTTCAGTAAAGGCGCTCCCACGGTGCGGCTATATTTATTATGGAAAAGGGCGTGGACCATGACCGATTTGTCGCAGTTCGTTCATAACATAGATTTAGCAATGCAGCCTTATTTTAATTGTTTGAATCTCTCCAGCAACCTTTTGAAAATGATAGATTGCTTTGAGGTGTTACAGTTCTGAAACGTTGTAACGCGTATTACTATTGTGCAATATGATGTCATTATCAGTGTGTCGGTTTGTTGCAACACCATCATACACGTACGTCTAAGGTAGCTAAGCAACATAATAGACTTGTATCATGATTCGCCTCAGCAGAGAAATCACAAGACAAACAAATAGAAATCTGAACAATAGTTCGTATTTCTGGTATTATTTTTCTGACAATCTGATCAGTGGGAGGCAAGTATTAATTTTAAATTTGTTACGTCATAAAAGTGCTCACACCGATTTGTGCACTGATCTAATAAAATTAGCGTCCTGAATTATTAACTTATTTTTCTACACAGACTCTGCCTGACTTTCTGAGTATTCTAATATATTTCATATGTTTAAAATCTGATAAAAACAATATGTAAAACTAAGTATGTTCATCCTAAACTGAGCCAACATTTCTAAATGCAAATTAGATTAACAGGTAACTATGCCCTAATAAGTACAGGCTGACTTAATGTACTCAAAGATCAATCTATCCCTTCCCTGCCACATAGACCTTCTTGCGTTAGCCATTTCCACTCTGGGAAAAAGTCTCCGGCTTTCAAGGCCTCATCATCTTATGCACCTCTAATCCTGCTTTGCTCCAAAGAGAAAAGGCCTAGCTCACACAACATAAGACCTTAAGAGAGAAGAACAGAATTAGGCCTTTCAGCCCAATGAGTCCACTCGGCTATATCATCATGGCTGGTCCATTTTCCCTCTCAACCCCATTCTCTGCCTTCTCCCAGGAACCTTTTATGCCCTCAATAATCAAGAATCTATCAGCCTCTGCATAAATACACTCAATGATCAGGCTTCTACAGCCCCCGTGGAAAAGAATTTCACAGGTTCACTAAAGAACCTCATCTCCATTCTACATGGACGTCCCTCTATTCCAAGGATTCCCAACCTGGAGTCCATGCTTTTGTTCTTTCTACCGAACTACATGATCATACACTTCCTGGCCGCATTCCTTCTACCGAACTGCGTGATCATACACTTCCTGGCCCTGTTCCTTCTAAAGAACTGCGTGACCATACACTTCCTGGCCCCGTTCCTTCTACCGAACTGCGTGACAATACACTTCCTGGCCCCGTTCCTTCTACCGAACTGCGTGATCCTACACTTCCTGGCCCCGATCCTTCTACCGAACTCATACACTTCCTGGCCCCGATCCTTCTACCGAACTGCATGATCATACACTTCCTGGCCCCGATCCTTCTACCGAACTGCATGACCATACACTTCCTGGCCCCGTTCCTTCTACCGAACTGCGTGATCATACACTTCCTGACCCCGATCCTTCTACCGAACTGCATGATCAGACACTTCCTGGCCCCGATCCTTCTACCGAACTGCATTAACAGACACTTCCTGGCCCCGTTCCTTCTACCGAACTGCATGATCAGACACTTCCTGGCCCCGTTCCTTCTACCGAACTCATACACTTCCTGGCCCCGTTCCTTCTACCGAACTGCATGATCCTACACTTCCTGGCCCCGTTCCTTCTACCGAACTGTATGATCAGACACTTCCTGGCCCCGTTCCTTCTACCGAACTGCATGATCAGACACTTCCTGGCTCCGTTCCTTCTACCGAACTGCATGATCAGACACTTCCTGGCCCCGTTCCTTCTACCGAACTGTATGATCATACACTTACTGGCCCCGATCCTTCTACCGAACTGCATGATCCTACACTTCCTGGCCCCGATCCTTCTACCGAACTGCATGATCAGACACTTCCTGGCCCCGTTCCTTCTACCGAACTGCGTGATCATACACTTCCTGACCCCGTTCCTTCTACCGAACTGCATGATCAGACACTTCCTGGCCCCGATCCTTCTACCGAACTCATACACTTCCTGGCCCCGATCCTTCTACCGAACTGCATTATCAGACACTTCCTGGCCCCGTTCCTTCTACCGAACTGCATGATCAGACACTTCCTGACCCCGTTCCTTCTACCGAACTCATACACTTCCTGGCCCCGTTCCTTCTACCGAACTGCATGATCATACACTTCCTGGCCCCGATCCTTCTACCGAACTGCATGATCAGACACTTCCTGGCTCCGTTCCTTCTACAGAACTGCATGATCAGACACTTCCTGGCCCCGTTCCTTCTACCGAACTGCATGATCCTACACATCCTGGCCCCGTTCCTTTTACCGAACTGCATGATCAGACACTTCCTGGACCCGATCCTTCTACCGAACTGCCTGATCCTACACTTCCTGGCCCCGTTCCTTCTAGCGAACTGCATGACCATACACTTCCTGGCCCCTATCCTTCTACCGAACTACGAGATCAGACACTTCCTGGCCCCGTTCCTTCTACCAAACTGCATGATCAGACACTTCCTGGCCCCGTTCCTTCTACCGAACTGCATGACCATACACTTCCAGGCCCCGTTCCTTTTACCGAACTGCGTGACCATACACTTCCTGGCCTCATTCCTTCTACCGAACTGCATGATCAGACTCTTCCTGGCCCTGTTTCTTCTACCGAACTGCATGACCATACACTTACTGGCCCCGTTCCTTCTACCGAACTGCGTGATCCTACACTTCCTGGCCCCGATCCTTCTACCGAACTCATACACTTCCTGGCCCCGATCCTTCTACCGAACTGCATGATCCTACACTTCCTGGCCCCGATCATTCTACCGAACTGCATGACCATACACTTCCTGGCCCCGTTCCATCTACCGAACTGCGTGATCATACACTTCCTGGCCCCGATCCTTCTACCGAACTGCATGATAAGACACTTCCTGGCCCCGATCCTTCTACCGAACTGCATTATCAGACACTTCCTGGCCCCGTTCCTTCTACCGAACTGCATGATCAGACACTTCCTGGCCCCGTTCCTTCTACCGAACTGCATGATCAGACACTTCCTGGCCCCGATCCTTCTACCGAACTCATACACTTCCTGGCCCCGATCCTTCTACCGAACTGCATGATCATACACTTCCTGGCCCCGATCCTTCTACCGAACTGCATGATCATACACTTCCTGGCCCCGTTCCTTCTACCGAACTGCGTGATCATACACTTCCTGGCCCCGATCCTTCTACCGAACTGCATTATCAGACACTTCCTGGCCCCGTTCCTTCTACCGAACTGCATGATCAGACACTTCCTGGCCCCGTTCCTTCTACCGAACTCATACACTTCCTGGCCCCGTTCCTTCTACCGAACTGCATGATCCTACACTTCCTGGCCCCGTTCCTTCTACAGAACTGCATGATCAGACACTTCCTGGCCCCGATCCTTCTACCGAACTGCATGATCATACACTTCCTGGCCCCGATCCTTCTACCGAACTGCATGACCATACACTTCCTGGCCCCGTTCCTTCTACCGAACTGCGTGATCATACACTTCCTGACCCCGATCCTTCTACCGAACTGCATGATCAGACACTTCCTGGCCCCGATCCTTCTACCGAACTGCATTAACAGACACTTCCTGGCCCCGTTCCTTCTACCGAACTGCATGATCAGACACTTCCTGGCCCCGTTCCTTCTACCGAACTCATACACTTCCTGGCCCCGTTCCTTCTACCGAACTGCATGATCCTACACTTCCTGGCCCCGTTCCTTCTACCGAACTGTATGATCAGACACTTCCTGGCCCCGTTCCTTCTACCGAACTGCATGATCAGACACTTCCTGGCTCCGTTCCTTCTACCGAACTGCATGATCAGACACTTCCTGGCCCCGTTCCTTCTACCGAACTGTATGATCATACACTTACTGGCCCCGATCCTTCTACCGAACTGCATGATCCTACACTTCCTGGCCCCGATCCTTCTACCGAACTGCATGATCAGACACTTCCTGGCCCCGTTCCTTCTACCGAACTGCGTGATCATACACTTCCTGACCCCGTTCCTTCTACCGAACTGCATGATCAGACACTTCCTGGCCCCGATCCTTCTACCGAACTCATACACTTCCTGGCCCCGATCCTTCTACCGAACTGCATTATCAGACACTTCCTGGCCCCGTTCCTTCTACCGAACTGCATGATCAGACACTTCCTGACCCCGTTCCTTCTACCGAACTCATACACTTCCTGGCCCCGTTCCTTCTACCGAACTGCATGATCATACACTTCCTGGCCCCGATCCTTCTACCGAACTGCATGATCAGACACTTCCTGGCTCCGTTCCTTCTACAGAACTGCATGATCAGACACTTCCTGGCCCCGTTCCTTCTACCGAACTGCATGATCCTACACATCCTGGCCCCGTTCCTTTTACCGAACTGCATGATCAGACACTTCCTGGACCCGATCCTTCTACCGAACTGCCTGATCCTACACTTCCTGGCCCCGTTCCTTCTAGCGAACTGCATGACCATACACTTCCTGGCCCCTATCCTTCTACCGAACTACGAGATCAGACACTTCCTGGCCCCGTTCCTTCTACCAAACTGCATGATCAGACACTTCCTGGCCCCGTTCCTTCTACCGAACTGCATGACCATACACTTCCAGGCCCCGTTCCTTTTACCGAACTGCGTGACCATACACTTCCTGGCCTCATTCCTTCTACCGAACTGCATGATCAGACTCTTCCTGGCCCTGTTTCTTCTACCGAACTGCATGACCATACACTTACTGGCCCCGTTCCTTCTACCGAACTGCGTGATCCTACACTTCCTGGCCCCGATCCTTCTACCGAACTCATACACTTCCTGGCCCCGATCCTTCTACCGAACTGCATGATCCTACACTTCCTGGCCCCGATCATTCTACCGAACTGCATGACCATACACTTCCTGGCCCCGTTCCATCTACCGAACTGCGTGATCATACACTTCCTGGCCCCGATCCTTCTACCGAACTGCATGATAAGACACTTCCTGGCCCCGATCCTTCTACCGAACTGCATTATCAGACACTTCCTGGCCCCGTTCCTTCTACCGAACTGCATGATCAGACACTTCCTGGCCCCGTTCCTTCTACCGAACTGCATGATCAGACACTTCCTGGCCCCGATCCTTCTACCGAACTCATACACTTCCTGGCCCCGATCCTTCTACCGAACTGCATGATCATACACTTCCTGGCCCCGATCCTTCTACCGAACTGCATGATCATACACTTCCTGGCCCCGTTCCTTCTACCGAACTGCGTGATCATACACTTCCTGGCCCCGATCCTTCTACCGAACTGCATTATCAGACACTTCCTGGCCCCGTTCCTTCTACCGAACTGCATGATCAGACACTTCCTGGCCCCGTTCCTTCTACCGAACTCATACACTTCCTGGCCCCGTTCCTTCTACCGAACTGCATGATCCTACACTTCCTGGCCCCGTTCCTTCTACAGAACTGCATGATCAGACACTTCCTGGCCCCGTTCCTTCTACCGAACAGCATGATCCTACACATCCTGGCCCCGTTCCTTTTACCGAACTGCATGATCAGACACTTCCTGGACCCGATCCTTCTACCGAACTGCCTGATCCTACACTTCCTGGCCCCGTTCCTTCTAGCGAACTGCATGACCATACACTTCCTGGCCCCTATCCTTCTACCGAACTACGAGATCAGACACTTCCTGGCCCCGTTCCTTCTACCGAACTGCATGATCAGACTCTTCCTGGCCCTGTTTCTTCTACCGAACTGCATGACCATACACTTACTGGCCCCGTTCCTTCTACCGAACTGCGTGATCCTACACTTCCTGGCCCCGATCCTTCTACCGAACTCATACACTTCCTGGCCCCGATCCTTCTACCGAACTGCATGATCCTACACTTCCTGGCCCCGATCATTCTACCGAACTGCATGACCATACACTTCCTGGCCCCGTTCCATCTACCGAACTGCGTGATCATACACTTCCTGGCCCCGATCCTTCTACCGAACTGCATGATAAGACACTTCCTGGCCCCGATCCTTCTACCGAACTGCATTATCAGACACTTCCTGGCCCCGTTCCTTCTACCGAACTGCATGATCAGACACTTCCTGGCCCCGTTCCTTCTACCGAACTGCATGATCAGACACTTCCTGGCCCCGATCCTTCTACCAAACTCATACACTTCCTGGCCCCGATCCTTCTACCGAACTGCATGATCATACACTTCCTGGCCCCGATCCTTCTACCGAACTGCATGATCATACACTTCCTGGCCCCGTTCCTTCTACCGAACTGCGTGATCATACACTTCCTGGCCCCGATCCTTCTACCGAACTGCATTATCAGACACTTCCTGGCCCCGTTCCTTCTACCGAACTGCATGATCAGACACTTCCTGGCCCCGTTCCTTCTACCGAACTCATACACTTCCTGGCCCCGTTCCTTCTACCGAACTGCATGATCCTACACTTCCTGGCCCCGTTCCTTCTACCGAACTGCATGATCAGACACTTCCTGGCTCCGTTCCTTCTACAGAACTGCATGATCAGACACTTCCTGGCCCCGTTCCTTCTACCGAACTGCATGATCCTACACATCCTGGCCCCGTTCCTTTTACCGAACTGCATGATCAGACACTTCCTGGACCCGATCCTTCTACCGAACTGCCTGATCCTACACTTCCTGGCCCCGTTCCTTCTAGCGAACTGCATGACCATACACTTCCTGGCCCCTATCCTTCTACCGAACTACGAGATCAGACACTTCCTGGCCCCGTTCCTTCTACCGAACTGCATGATCAGACACTTCCTGGCCCCGTTCCTTCTACCGAACTGCATGACCATACACTTCCAGGCCCCGTTCCTTTTACCGAACTGCGTGACCATACACTTCCTGGCCTCATTCCTTCTACCGAACTGCATGATCAGACTCTTCCTGGCCCTGTTTCTTCTACCGAACTGCATGACCATACACTTACTGGCCCCGTTCCTTCTACCGAACTGCGTGATCCTACACTTCCTGGACCCGATCCTTCTACCGAACTCATACACTTCCTGGCCCCGATCCTTCTACCGAACTGCATGATCCTACACTTCCTGGCCCCGATCATTCTACCGAACTGCATGACCATACACTTCCAGGCCCCGTTCCTTTTACCGAACTGCGTGACCATACACTTCCTGGCCTCATTCCTTCTACCGAACTGCATGATCAGACTCTTCCTGGCCCTGGTTCTTCTACCGAACTGCATGACCATACACTTACTGGCCCCGTTCCTTCTACCGAACTGCGTGATCCTACACTTCCTGGCCCCGATCCTTCTACCGAACTCATACACTTCCTGGCCCCGATCCTTCTACCGAACTGCATGATCCTACACTTCCTGGCCCCGATCATTCTACCGAACTGCATGACCATACACTTCCTGGCCCCGTTCCATCTACCGAACTGCGTGATCATACACTTCCTGGCCCCGATCCTTCTACCGAACTGCATGATAAGACACTTCCTGGCGCCGATCCTTCTACCGAACTGCATTATCAGACACTTCCTGGCCCCGTTCCTTCTACCGAACTGCATGATCAGACACTTCCTGGCCCCGTTCCTTCTACCGAACTGCATGATCAGACACTTCCTGGCCCCGATCCTTCTACCGAACTCATACACTTCCTGGCCCCGATCCTTCTACCGAACTGCATGATCATACACTTCCTGGCCCCGATCCTTCTACCGAACTGCATGATCATACACTTCCTGGCCCCGTTCCTTCTACCGAACTGCGTGATCATACACTTCCTGGCCCCGATCCTTCTACCGAACTGCATTATCAGACACTTCCTGGCCCCGTTCCTTCTACCGAACTGCATGATCAGACACTTCCTGGCCCCGTTCCTTCTACCGAACTCATACACTTCCTGGCCCCGTTCCTTCTACCGAACTGCATGATCCTACACTTCCTGGCCCCGTTCCTTCTACAGAACTGCATGATCAGACACTTCCTGGCCCTGTTCCTTCTACCGAACTGCATGATCCTACACATCCTGGCCCCGTTCCTTTTACCGAACTGCATGATCAGACACTTCCTGGACCCGATCCTTCTACCGAACTGCCTGATCCTACACTTCCTGGCCCCGTTCCTTCTAGCGAACTGCATGACCATACACTTCCTGGCCCCTATCCTTCTACCGAACTACGAGATCAGACACTTCCTGGCCCAGTTCCTTCTACCGAACTGCATGATCAGACACTTCCTGGACCCGATCCTTCTACCGAACTGCCTGATCCTACACTTCCTGGCCCCGTTCCTTCTAGCGAACTGCATGACCATACACTTCCTGGCCCCTATCCTTCTACCGAACTACGAGATCAGACACTTCCTGGCCCCGTTCCTTCTACCGAACTGCATGATCAGACACTTCCTGGCCCCGTTCCTTCTACCGAACTGCATGACCATACACTTCCAGGCCCCGTTCCTTTTACCGAACTGCGTGACCATACACTTCCTGGCCTCATTCCTTCTACCGAACTGCATGATCAGACTCTTCCTGGCCCTGTTTCTTCTACCGAACTGCATGACCATACACTTACTGGCCCCGTTCCTTCTACCGAACTGCGTGATCCTACACTTCCTGGACCCGATCCTTCTACCGAACTCATACACTTCCTGGCCCCGATCCTTCTACCGAACTGCATGATCCTACACTTCCTGGCCCCGATCATTCTACCGAACTGCATGACCATACACTTCCAGGCCCCGTTCCTTTTACCGAACTGCGTGACCATACACTTCCTGGCCTCATTCCTTCTACCGAACTGCATGATCAGACTCTTCCTGGCCCTGTTTCTTCTACCGAACTGCATGACCATACACTTACTGGCCCCGTTCCTTCTACCGAACTGCGTGATCCTACACTTCCTGGCCCCGATCCTTCTACCGAACTCATACACTTCCTGGCCCCGATCCTTCTACCGAACTGCATGATCCTACACTTCCTGGCCCCGATCATTCTACCGAACTGCATGACCATACACTTCCTGGCCCCGTTCCATCTACCGAACTGCGTGATCATACACTTCCTGGCCCCGATCCTTCTACCGAACTGCATGATAAGACACTTCCTGGCCCCGATCCTTCTACCGAACTGCATTATCAGACACTTCCTGGCCCCGTTCCTTCTACCGAACTCATACACTTCCTGGCCCCGTTCCTTCTACCGAACTGCATGATCCTACACTTCCTGGCCCCGTTCCTTCTACCGAACTGCATGATCAGACACTTCCTGGCTCCGTTCCTTCTACAGAACTGCATGATCAGACACTTCCTGGCCCCGTTCCTTCTACCGAACTGCATGATCCTACACATCCTGGCCCCGTTCCTTTTACCGAACTGCATGATCAGACACTTCCTGGACCCGATCCTTCTACCGAACTGCCTGATCCTACACTTCCTGGCCCCGTTCCTTCTAGCGAACTGCATGACCATACACTTCCTGGCCCCTATCCTTCTACGGAACTACGAGATCAGACACTTCCTGGCCCCGTTCCTTCTACCGAACTGCATGATCAGACACTTCCTGGCCCCGTTCCTTCTACCGAACTGCATGACCATACACTTCCAGGCCCCGTTCCTTTTACCGAACTGCGTGACCATACACTTCCTGGCCTCATTCCTTCTACCGAACTGCATGATCAGACTCTTCCTGGCCCTGTTTCTTCTACCGAACTGCATGACCATACACTTACTGGCCCCGTTCCTTCTACCGAACTGCGTGATCCTACACTTCCTGGACCCGATCCTTCTACCGAACTCATACACTTCCTGGCCCCGATCCTTCTACCGAACTGCATGATCCTACACTTCCTGGCCCCGATCATTCTACCGAACTGCATGACCATACACTTCCAGGCCCCGTTCCTTTTACCGAACTGCGTGACCATACACTTCCTGGCCTCATTCCTTCTACCGAACTGCATGATCAGACTCTTCCTGGCCCTGTTTCTTCTACCGAACTGCATGACCATACACTTACTGGCCCCGTTCCTTCTACCGAACTGCGTGATCCTACACTTCCTGGCCCCGATCCTTCTACCGAACTCATACACTTCCTGGCCCCGATCCTTCTACCGAACTGCATGATCCTACACTTCCTGGCCCCGATCATTCTACCGAACTGCATGACCATACACTTCCTGGCCCCGTTCCATCTACCGAACTGCGTGATCATACACTTCCTGGCCCCGATCCTTCTACCGAACTGCATGATAAGACACTTCCTGGCGCCGATCCTTCTACCGAACTGCATTATCAGACACTTCCTGGCCCCGTTCCTTCTACCGAACTGCATGATCAGACACTTCCTGGCCCCGTTCCTTCTACCGAACTGCATGATCAGACACTTCCTGGCCCCGATCCTTCTACCGAACTCATACACTTCCTGGCCCCGATCCTTCTACCGAACTGCATGATCATACACTTCCTGGCCCCGATCCTTCTACCGAACTGCATGATCATACACTTCCTGGCCCCGTTCCTTCTACCGAACTGCGTGATCATACACTTCCTGGCCCCGATCCTTCTACCGAACTGCATTATCAGACACTTCCTGGCCCCGTTCCTTCTACCGAACTGCATGATCAGACACTTCCTGGCCCCGTTCCTTCTACCGAACTCATACACTTCCTGGCCCCGTTCCTTCTACCGAACTGCATGATCCTACACTTCCTGGCCCCGTTCCTTCTACAGAACTGCATGATCAGACACTTCCTGGCCCTGTTCCTTCTACCGAACTGCATGATCCTACACATCCTGGCCCCGTTCCTTTTACCGAACTGCATGATCAGACACTTCCTGGACCCGATCCTTCTACCGAACTGCCTGATCCTACACTTCCTGGCCCCGTTCCTTCTAGCGAACTGCATGACCATACACTTCCTGGCCCCTATCCTTCTACCGAACTACGAGATCAGACACTTCCTGGCCCCGTTCCTTCTACCGAACTGCATGATCAGACACTTCCTGGACCCGATCCTTCTACCGAACTGCCTGATCCTACACTTCCTGGCCCCGTTCCTTCTAGCGAACTGCATGACCATACACTTCCTGGCCCCTATCCTTCTACCGAACTACGAGATCAGACACTTCCTGGCCCCGTTCCTTCTACCGAACTGCATGATCAGACACTTCCTGGCCCCGTTCCTTCTACCGAACTGCATGACCATACACTTCCAGGCCCCGTTCCTTTTACCGAACTGCGTGACCATACACTTCCTGGCCTCATTCCTTCTACCGAACTGCATGATCAGACTCTTCCTGGCCCTGTTTCTTCTACCGAACTGCATGACCATACACTTACTGGCCCCGTTCCTTCTACCGAACTGCGTGATCCTACACTTCCTGGACCCGATCCTTCTACCGAACTCATACACTTCCTGGCCCCGATCCTTCTACCGAACTGCATGATCCTACACTTCCTGGCCCCGATCATTCTACCGAACTGCATGACCATACACTTCCAGGCCCCGTTCCTTTTACCGAACTGCGTGACCATACACTTCCTGGCCTCATTCCTTCTACCGAACTGCATGATCAGACTCTTCCTGGCCCTGTTTCTTCTACCGAACTGCATGACCATACACTTACTGGCCCCGTTCCTTCTACCGAACTGCGTGATCCTACACTTCCTGGCCCCGATCCTTCTACCGAACTCATACACTTCCTGGCCCCGATCCTTCTACCGAACTGCATGATCCTACACTTCCTGGCCCCGATCATTCTACCGAACTGCATGACCATACACTTCCTGGCCCCGTTCCATCTACCGAACTGCGTGATCATACACTTCCTGGCCCCGATCCTTCTACCGAACTGCATGATAAGACACTTCCTGGCCCCGATCCTTCTACCGAACTGCATTATCAGACACTTCCTGGCCCCGTTCCTTCTACCGAACTGCATGATCAGACACTTCCTGGCCCCGTTCCTTCTACCGAACTGCATGATCAGACACTTCCTGGCCCCGATCCTTCTACCGAACTCATACACTTCCTGGCCCCGATCCTTCTACCGAACTGCATGATCATACACTTCCTGGCCCCGATCCTTCTACCGAACTGCATGATCATACACTTCCTGGCCCCGTTCCTTCTACCGAACTGCGTGATCATACACTTCCTGGCCCCGATCCTTCTACCGAACTGCATTATCAGACACTTCCTGGCCCCGTTCCTTCTACCGAACTGCATGATCAGACACTTCCTGGCCCCGTTCCTTCTACCGAACTCATACACTTCCTGGCCCCGTTCCTTCTACCGAACTGCATGATCCTACACTTCCTGGCCCCGTTCCTTCTACAGAACTGCATGATCAGACACTTCCTGGCCCCGTTCCTTCTACCGAACTGCATGATCCTACACATCCTGGCCCCGTTCCTTTTACCGAACTGCATGATCAGACACTTCCTGGACCCGATCCTTCTACCGAACTGCCTGATCCTACACTTCCTGGCCCCGTTCCTTCTAGCGAACTGCATGACCATACACTTCCTGGCCCCTATCCTTCTACCGAACTACGAGATCAGACACTTCCTGGCCCCGTTCCTTCTACCGAACTGCATGATCAGACTCTTCCTGGCCCTGTTTCTTCTACCGAACTGCGTGATCCTACACTTCCTGGCCCCGATCCTTCTACCGAACTCATACACTTCCTGGCCCCGATCCTTCTACCGAACTGCATGATCCTACACTTCCTGGCCCCGATCATTCTACCGAACTGCATGACCATACACTTCCTGGCCCCGTTCCATCTACCGAACTGCGTGATCATACACTTCCTGTCCCCGATCCTTCTACCGAACTGCATGATAAGACACTTCCTGGCCCCGATCCTTCTACCGAACTGCATTATCAGACACTTCCTGGCCCCGTTCCTTCTACCGAACTGCATGATCAGACACTTCCTGGCCCCGTTCCTTCTACCGAACTGCATGATCAGACACTTCCTGGCCCCGATCCTTCTACCGAACTCATACACTTCCTGGCCCCGATCCTTCTACCGAACTGCATGATCATACACTTCCTGGCCCCGATCCTTCTACCGAACTGCATGATCATACACTTCCTGGCCCCGTTCCTTCTACCGAACTGCGTGATCATACACTTCCTGGCCCCGATCCTTCTACCGAACTGCATTATCAGACACTTCCTGGCCCCGTTCCTTCTACCGAACTGCATGATCAGACACATCCTGGCCCCGTTCCTTCTACCGAACTCATACACTTCCTGGCCCCGTTCCTTCTACCGAACTGCATGATCCTACACTTCCTGGCCCCGTTCCTTCTACCGAACTGCATGATCAGACACTTCCTGGCTCCGTTCCTTCTACAGAACTGCATGATCAGACACTTCCTGGCCCCGTTCCTTCTACCGAACTGCATGATCCTACACATCCTGGCCCCGTTCCTTTTACCGAACTGCATGATCAGACACTTCCTGGACCCGATCCTTCTACCGAACTGCCTGATCCTACACTTCCTGGCCCCGTTCCTTCTAGCGAACTGCATGACCATACACTTCCTGGCCCCTATCCTTCTACCGAACTACGAGATCAGACACTTCCTGGCCCCGTTCCTTCTACCGAACTGCATGATCAGACACTTCCTGGCCCCGTTCCTTCTACCGAACTGCATGACCATACACTTCCAGGCCCCGTTCCTTTTACTGAACTGCGTGACCATACACTTCCTGGCCTCATTCCTTCTACCGAACTGCATGATCAGACTCTTCCTGGCCCTGTTTCTTCTACCGAACTGCATGACCATACACTTACTGGCCCCGTTCCTTCTACCGAACTGCGTGATCCTACACTTCCTGGACCCGATCCTTCTACCGAACTCATACACTTCCTGGCCCCGATCCTTCTACCGAACTGCATGATCCTACACTTCCTGGCCCCGATCATTCTACCGAACTGCGTGACCATACACTTCCTGGCCCCGTTCCTTCTACCGAACTGCGTGATCATACACTTCCTGGCCCCGATCCTTCTACCGAACTGCATGATCAGACACTTCCTGGCCCCGATCCTTCTACCGAACTGCATTATCAGACACTTCCTGGCCCCGTTCCTTCTACCGAACTGCATGATCAGACACTTCCTGGCCCCGTTCCTTCTACCGAACTGCATGATCAGACACTTCCTGGCCACGTTCCTTCTACCGAACTGCGTGATCATACACTTCCTGGCCCCGATCCTTCTACCGAAATGCATGATCAGACACTTCCTGGCCCCGATCCTTCTACCGAACTGCATTATCAGACACTTCCTGGCCCCGTTCCTTCTACCGAACTGCATGATCAGACACTTCCTGGCCCCGTTCCTTCTACCGAACTCATACACTTCCTGGCCCCGTTCCTTCTACCGAACTGCATGACCATACACTTCCAGGCCCCGTTCCTTTTACCGAACTGCGTGACCATACACTTCCTGGCCTCATTCCTTCTACCGAACTGCATGATCAGACTCTTCCTGGCCCTGTTCCTTCAACCGAACTGCATGACCATACACTTACTGGCCCCGTTCCTTCTACTGAACTGCGTGATCATACACTTCCTGGCCCCGATCCTTCTACCGAACTGCATTATCAGACACTTCCTGGCCCCGTTCCTTCTACCGAACTGCATTATCAGACACTTCCTGGCCCCATTCCTTCTACCGAACTGCATGACCATACACTTCCTGGCCCCGTTCCTTCTACCGAACTGCATGATCAGACACTTCCTGGCCCCGTTCCTTCTACCGAACTGCATGATCCTACACTTCCTGGCCCCGTTCCTTCTACCGAACTGCATGATCCTACACTTCCTGGCCCCGTTCCTTCTACCGAACTGTATGATCAGACACTTCCTGGCCCCGTTCCTTCTACCGAACTGCATGATCAGACACTTCCTGGCTCCGTTCCTTCTACCGAACTGCATGATCAGACACTTCCTGGCCCCGTTCCTTCTACCGAACTGTATGATCATACACTTCCTGGCCCCGATCCTTCTACCGAACTGCGTGATCCTACACTTCCTGGCCCCGGTCCTTCTACCGAACTGTATGATCAGACACTTCCTGGCCCCGTTCCTTCTACCGAACTGCGTGATCATACACTTCCTGACCCCGTTCCTTCTACCGAACTGCATGATCAGACACTTCCTGGCCCCGATCCTTCTACCGAACTGCATGATCAGACACTTCCTGGCCCCGTTCCTTCTACCGAACTGTATGATCATACTCTTCCTGGACCCGATCCTTCTACCGAACTGCATGATCAGACACTTCCTGGCCCCTATCCTTCTACCGAACTGCATGATCAGACACTTCCTGGCCCCGTTCCTTCTACCGAACTGCGTGATCCTACACTTCCTGGCCCCGATTCTTCTACCGAACTGCATGATCAGACACTTCCTGGCCCCGTTCCTTCTACCGAACTGCGTGATCCTACACTTCCTGGCCCCGTTCCTTCTACCGAACTCATACACTTCCTGGCCCCGTTCCTTCTACCGAACTGCATGATCCTACACTTCCTGGCCCCGTTCCTTCTACCGAACTGTATGATCAGACACTTCCTGGCCCCGTTCCTTCTACCGAACTGCATGATCAGACACTTCCTGGCTCCGTTCCTTCTACCGAACTGCATGATCAGACACTTCCTGGCCCCGTTCCTTCTACCGAACTGTATGATCATACACTTACTGGCCCCGATCCTTCTACCGAACTGCATGATCCTACACTTCCTGGCCCCGATCCTTCTACCGAACTGCATGATCAGACACTTCCTGGCCCCGTTCCTTCTACCGAACTGCGTGATCATACACTTCCTGACCCCGTTCCTTCTACCGAACTGCATGATCAGACACTTCCTGGCCCCGATCCTTCTACCGAACTCATACACTTCCTGGCCCCGATCCTTCTACCGAACTGCATGATCATACACTTCCTGGCCCCGATCCTTCTACCGAACTGCATGATCATACACTTCCTGGCCCCGTTCCTTCTACCGAACTGCGTGATCATACACTTCCTGGCCCCGATCCTTCTACCGAACTGCATTATCAGACACTTCCTGGCCCCGTTCCTTCTACCGAACTGCATGATCAGACACTTCCTGACCCCGTTCCTTCTACCGAACTCATACACTTCCTGGCCCCGTTCCTTCTACCGAACTGCATGATCCTACACTTCCTGGCCCCGATCCTTCTACCGAACTGCATGATCAGACACTTCCTGGCTCCGTTCCTTCTACAGAACTGCATGATCAGACACTTCCTGGCCCCGTTCCTTCTACCGAACTGCATGATCCTACACATCCTGGCCCCGTTCCTTTTACCGAACTGCATGATCAGACACTTCCTGGACCCGATCCTTCTACCGAACTGCCTGATCCTACACTTCCTGGCCCCGTTCCTTCTAGCGAACTGCATGACCATACACTTCCTGGCCCCTATCCTTCTACCGAACTACGAGATCAGACACTTCCTGGCCCCGTTCCTTATACCGAACTGCATGATAAGACACTTTCTGGCCCCGTTCCTTCTACCAAACTGCATGACCATACACTTCCAGGCCCCGTTCCTTTTACCGAACTGCGTGACCATACACTTCCTGGCCTCATTCCTTCTACCGAACTGCATGATCAGACTCTTCCTGGCCCTGTTTCTTCTACCGAACTGCATGACCATACACTTACTGGCCCCGTTCCTTCTTCCGAACTGCGTGATCCTACACTTCCTGGCCCCGATCCTTCTACCGAACTCATACACTTCCTGGCCCCGATCCTTCTACCGAACTGCATGATCCTACACTTCCTGGCCCCGATCATTCTACCGAACTGCATGACCATACACTTCCTGGCCCCGTTCCATCTACCGAACTGCGTGATCATACACTTCCTGGCCCCGATCCTTCTACCGAACTGCATGATAAGACACTTCCTGGCCCCGATCCTTCTACCGAACTGCATTATCAGACACTTCCTGGCCCCGTTCCTTCTACCGAACTGCATGATCAGACACTTCCTGGCCCCGTTCCTTCTACCGAACTGCATGATCAGACACTTCCTGGCCCCGATCCTTCTACCGAACTGCATGATCAGACACTTCCTGGCCCCGTTCCTTCTACCGAACTGTATGATCATACTCTTCCTGGACCCGATCCTTCTACCGAACTGCATGATCAGACACTTCCTGGCCCCTATCCTTCTACCGAACTGCATGATCAGACACTTCCTGGCCCCGTTCCTTCTACCGAACTGCGTGATCCTACACTTCCTGGCCCCGATTCTTCTACCGAACTGCATGATCAGACACTTCCTGGCCCCGTTCCTTCTACCGAACTGCGTGATCCTACACTTCCTGGCCCCGTTCCTTCTACCGAACTCATACACTTCCTGGCCCCGTTCCTTCTACCGAACTGCATGATCCTACACTTCCTGGCCCCGTTCCTTCTACCGAACTGCATGATCAGACACTTCCTGGCTCCGTTCCTTCTACCGAACTGCATGATCAGACACTTCCTGGCCCCGTTCCTTCTACCGAACTGTATGATCATACACTTACTGGCCCCGATCCTTCTACCGAACTGCATGATCCTACACTTCCTGGCCCCGATCCTTCTACCGAACTGCATGATCAGACACTTCCTGGCCCCGTTCCTTCTACCGAACTGCGTGATCATACACTTCCTGACCCCGTTCCTTCTACCGAACTGCATGATCAGACACTTCCTGGCCCCGATCCTTCTACCGAACTCATACACTTCCTGGCCCCGATCCTTCTACCGAACTGCATGATCATACACTTCCTGGCCCCGATCCTTCTACCGAACTGCATGATCATACACTTCCTGGCCCCGTTCCCTCTACCGAACTGCGTGATCATACACTTCCTGGCCCCGATCCTTCTACCGAACTGCATTATCAGACACTTCCTGGCCCCGTTCCTTCTACCGAACTGCATGATCAGACACTTCCTGACCCCGTTCCTTCTACCGAACTCATACACTTCCTGGCCCCGTTCCTTCTACCGAACTGCATGATCCTACACTTCCTGGCCCCGATCCTTCTACCGAACTGCATGATCAGACACTTCCTGGCTCCGTTCCTTCTACAGAACTGCATGATCAGACACTTCCTGGCCCCGTTCCTTCTACCGAACTGCATGATCCTACACATCCTGGCCCCGTTCCTTTTACCGAACTGCATGATCAGACACTTCCTGGACCCGATCCTTCTACCGAACTGCCTGATCCTACACTTCCTGGCCCCGTTCCTTCTAGCGAACTGCATGACCATACACTTCCTGGCCCCTATCCTTCTACCGAACTACGAGATCAGACACTTCCTGGCCCCGTTCCTTATACCGAACTGCATGATAAGACACTTTCTGGCCCCGTTCCTTCTACCAAACTGCATGACCATACACTTCCAGGCCCCGTTCCTTTTACCGAACTGCGTGACCATACACTTCCTGGCCTCATTCCTTCTACCGAACTGCATGATCAGACTCTTCCTGGCCCTGTTTCTTCTACCGAACTGCATGACCATACACTTACTGGCCCCGTTCCTTCTTCCGAACTGCGTGATCCTACACTTCCTGGCCCCGATCCTTCTACCGAACTCATACACTTCCTGGCCCCGATCCTTCTACCGAACTGCATGATCCTACACTTCCTGGCCCCGATCATTCTACCGAACTGCATGACCATACACTTCCTGGCCCCGTTCCATCTACCGAACTGCGTGATCATACACTTCCTGGCCCCGATCCTTCTACCGAACTGCATGATAAGACACTTCCTGGCCCCGATCCTTCTACCGAACTGCATTATCAGACACTTCCTGGCCCCGTTCCTTCTACCGAACTGCATGATCAGACACTTCCTGGCCCCGTTCCTTCTACCGAACTGCATGATCAGACACTTCCTGGCCCCGATCCTTCTACCGAACTCATACACTTCCTGGCCCCGATCCTTCTACCGAACTGCATGATCATACACTTCCTGGCCCCGATCCTTCTACCGAACTGCATGATCATACACTTCCTGGCCCCGTTCCTTCTACCGAACTGCGTGATCATACACTTCCTGGCCCCGATCCTTCTACCGAACTGCATGATCAGACACTTCCTGGCCCCGTTCCTTCTACCGAACTCATACACTTCCTGGCCCCGTTCCTTCTACCGAACTGCATGATCCTACACTTCCTGGCCCCGTTCCTTCTACCGAACTGCATGATCAGACACTTCCTGGCCCCGTTCCTTCTACCGAACTGCATGATCCTACACATCCTGGCCCCGTTCCTTTTACCGAACTGCATGATCAGACACTTCCTGGACCCGATCCTTCTACCGAACTGCCTGATCCTACACTTCCTGGCCCCGTTCCTTCTAGCGAACTGCATGACCATACACTTCCTGGCCCCTATCCTTCTACCGAACTACGAGATCAGACACTTCCTGGCCCCGTTCCTTCTACCGAACTGCATGATCAGACTCTTCCTGGCCCTGTTTCTTCTACCGAACTGCATGACCATACACTTACTGGCCCCGTTCCTTCTACCGAACTGCGTGATCCTACACTTCCTGGCCCCGATCCTTCTACCGAACTCATACACTTCCTGGCCCCGATCCTTCTACCGAACTGCATGATCCTACACTTCCTGGCCCCGATCATTCTACCGAACTGCATGACCATACACTTCCTGGCCCCGTTCCATCTAACGAACTGCGTGATCATACACTTCCTGGCCCCGATCCTTCTACCGAACTGCATGATAAGACACTTCCTGGCCCCGTTCCTTCTACCGAACTGCATGATCCTACACTTCCTGGCCCCGTTCCTTCTACCGAACTGCATGATCAGACACTTCCTGGCTCCGTTCCTTCTACAGAACTGCATGATCAGACACTTCCTGGCCCCGTTCCTTCTACCGAACTGCATGATCCTACACATCCTGGCCCCGTTCCTTTTACCGAACTGCATGATCAGACACTTCCTGGACCCGATCCTTCTACCGAACTGCCTGATCCTACACTTCCTGGCCCCGTTCCTTCTAGCGAACTGCATGACCATACACTTCCTGGCCCCTATCCTTCTACCGAACTACGAGATCAGACACTTCCTGGCCCCGTTCCTTCTACCGAACTGCATGATCAGACACTTCCTGGCCCCGTTCCTTCTACCGAACTGCATGACCATACACTTCCAGGCCCCGTTCCTTTTACTGAACTGCGTGACCATACACTTCCTGGCCTCATTCCTTCTACCGAACTGCATGATCAGACTCTTCCTGGCCCTGTTTCTTCTACCGAACTGCATGACCATACACTTACTGGCCCCGTTCCTTCTACCGAACTGCGTGATCCTACACTTCCTGGACCCGATCCTTCTACCGAACTCATACACTTCCTGGCCCCGATCCTTCTACCGAACTGCATGATCCTACACTTCCTGGCCCCGATCATTCTACCGAACTGCGTGACCATACACTTCCTGGCCCCGTTCCTTCTACCGAACTGCGTGATCATACACTTCCTGGCCCCGATCCTTCTACCGAACTGCATGATCAGACACTTCCTGGCCCCGATCCTTCTACCGAACTGCATTATCAGACACTTCCTGGCCCCGTTCCTTCTACCGAACTGCATGATCAGACACTTCCTGGCCCCGTTCCTTCTACCGAACTGCATGATCAGACACTTCCTGGCCACGTTCCTTCTACCGAACTGCGTGATCATACACTTCCTGGCCCCGATCCTTCTACCGAAATGCATGATCAGACACTTCCTGGCCCCGATCCTTCTACCGAACTGCATTATCAGACACTTCCTGGCCCCGTTCCTTCTACCGAACTGCATGATCAGACACTTCCTGGCCCCGTTCCTTCTACCGAACTCATACACTTCCTGGCCCCGTTCCTTCTACCGAACTGCATGACCATACACTTCCAGGCCCCGTTCCTTTTACCGAACTGCGTGACCATACACTTCCTGGCCTCATTCCTTCTACCGAACTGCATGATCAGACTCTTCCTGGCCCTGTTCCTTCAACCGAACTGCATGACCATACACTTACTGGCCCCGTTCCTTCTACTGAACTGCGTGATCATACACTTCCTGGCCCCGATCCTTCTACCGAACTGCATTATCAGACACTTCCTGGCCCCGTTCCTTCTACCGAACTGCATTATCAGACACTTCCTGGCCCCATTCCTTCTACCGAACTGCATGACCATACACTTCCTGGCCCCGTTCCTTCTACCGAACTGCATGATCAGACACTTCCTGGCCCCGTTCCTTCTACCGAACTGCATGATCCTACACTTCCTGGCCCCGTTCCTTCTACCGAACTGCATGATCCTACACTTCCTGGCCCCGTTCCTTCTACCGAACTGTATGATCAGACACTTCCTGGCCCCGTTCCTTCTACCGAACTGCATGATCAGACACTTCCTGGCTCCGTTCCTTCTACCGAACTGCATGATCAGACACTTCCTGGCCCCGTTCCTTCTACCGAACTGTATGATCATACACTTCCTGGCCCCGATCCTTCTACCGAACTGCGTGATCCTACACTTCCTGGCCCCGGTCCTTCTACCGAACTGTATGATCAGACACTTCCTGGCCCCGTTCCTTCTACCGAACTGCGTGATCATACACTTCCTGACCCCGTTCCTTCTACCGAACTGCATGATCAGACACTTCCTGGCCCCGATCCTTCTACCGAACTGCATGATCAGACACTTCCTGGCCCCGTTCCTTCTACCGAACTGTATGATCATACTCTTCCTGGACCCGATCCTTCTACCGAACTGCATGATCAGACACTTCCTGGCCCCTATCCTTCTACCGAACTGCATGATCAGACACTTCCTGGCCCCGTTCCTTCTACCGAACTGCGTGATCCTACACTTCCTGGCCCCGATTCTTCTACCGAACTGCATGATCAGACACTTCCTGGCCCCGTTCCTTCTACCGAACTGCGTGATCCTACACTTCCTGGCCCCGTTCCTTCTACCGAACTCATACACTTCCTGGCCCCGTTCCTTCTACCGAACTGCATGATCCTACACTTCCTGGCCCCGTTCCTTCTACCGAACTGTATGATCAGACACTTCCTGGCCCCGTTCCTTCTACCGAACTGCATGATCAGACACTTCCTGGCTCCGTTCCTTCTACCGAACTGCATGATCAGACACTTCCTGGCCCCGTTCCTTCTACCGAACTGTATGATCATACACTTACTGGCCCCGATCCTTCTACCGAACTGCATGATCCTACACTTCCTGGCCCCGATCCTTCTACCGAACTGCATGATCAGACACTTCCTGGCCCCGTTCCTTCTACCGAACTGCGTGATCATACACTTCCTGACCCCGTTCCTTCTACCGAACTGCATGATCAGACACTTCCTGGCCCCGATCCTTCTACCGAACTCATACACTTCCTGGCCCCGATCCTTCTACCGAACTGCATGATCATACACTTCCTGGCCCCGATCCTTCTACCGAACTGCATGATCATACACTTCCTGGCCCCGTTCCTTCTACCGAACTGCGTGATCATACACTTCCTGGCCCCGATCCTTCTACCGAACTGCATTATCAGACACTTCCTGGCCCCGTTCCTTCTACCGAACTGCATGATCAGACACTTCCTGACCCCGTTCCTTCTACCGAACTCATACACTTCCTGGCCCCGTTCCTTCTACCGAACTGCATGATCCTACACTTCCTGGCCCCGATCCTTCTACCGAACTGCATGATCAGACACTTCCTGGCTCCGTTCCTTCTACAGAACTGCATGATCAGACACTTCCTGGCCCCGTTCCTTCTACCGAACTGCATGATCCTACACATCCTGGCCCCGTTCCTTTTACCGAACTGCATGATCAGACACTTCCTGGACCCGATCCTTCTACCGAACTGCCTGATCCTACACTTCCTGGCCCCGTTCCTTCTAGCGAACTGCATGACCATACACTTCCTGGCCCCTATCCTTCTACCGAACTACGAGATCAGACACTTCCTGGCCCCGTTCCTTATACCGAACTGCATGATAAGACACTTTCTGGCCCCGTTCCTTCTACCAAACTGCATGACCATACACTTCCAGGCCCCGTTCCTTTTACCGAACTGCGTGACCATACACTTCCTGGCCTCATTCCTTCTACCGAACTGCATGATCAGACTCTTCCTGGCCCTGTTTCTTCTACCGAACTGCATGACCATACACTTACTGGCCCCGTTCCTTCTTCCGAACTGCGTGATCCTACACTTCCTGGCCCCGATCCTTCTACCGAACTCATACACTTCCTGGCCCCGATCCTTCTACCGAACTGCATGATCCTACACTTCCTGGCCCCGATCATTCTACCGAACTGCATGACCATACACTTCCTGGCCCCGTTCCATCTACCGAACTGCGTGATCATACACTTCCTGGCCCCGATCCTTCTACCGAACTGCATGATAAGACACTTCCTGGCCCCGATCCTTCTACCGAACTGCATTATCAGACACTTCCTGGCCCCGTTCCTTCTACCGAACTGCATGATCAGACACTTCCTGGCCCCGTTCCTTCTACCGAACTGCATGATCAGACACTTCCTGGCCCCGATCCTTCTACCGAACTGCATGATCAGACACTTCCTGGCCCCGTTCCTTCTACCGAACTGTATGATCATACTCTTCCTGGACCCGATCCTTCTACCGAACTGCATGATCAGACACTTCCTGGCCCCTATCCTTCTACCGAACTGCATGATCAGACACTTCCTGGCCCCGTTCCTTCTACCGAACTGCGTGATCCTACACTTCCTGGCCCCGATTCTTCTACCGAACTGCATGATCAGACACTTCCTGGCCCCGTTCCTTCTACCGAACTGCGTGATCCTACACTTCCTGGCCCCGTTCCTTCTACCGAACTCATACACTTCCTGGCCCCGTTCCTTCTACCGAACTGCATGATCCTACACTTCCTGGCCCCGTTCCTTCTACCGAACTGCATGATCAGACACTTCCTGGCTCCGTTCCTTCTACCGAACTGCATGATCAGACACTTCCTGGCCCCGTTCCTTCTACCGAACTGTATGATCATACACTTACTGGCCCCGATCCTTCTACCGAACTGCATGATCCTACACTTCCTGGCCCCGATCCTTCTACCGAACTGCATGATCAGACACTTCCTGGCCCCGTTCCTTCTACCGAACTGCGTGATCATACACTTCCTGACCCCGTTCCTTCTACCGAACTGCATGATCAGACACTTCCTGGCCCCGATCCTTCTACCGAACTCATACACTTCCTGGCCCCGATCCTTCTACCGAACTGCATGATCATACACTTCCTGGCCCCGATCCTTCTACCGAACTGCATGATCATACACTTCCTGGCCCCGTTCCCTCTACCGAACTGCGTGATCATACACTTCCTGGCCCCGATCCTTCTACCGAACTGCATTATCAGACACTTCCTGGCCCCGTTCCTTCTACCGAACTGCATGATCAGACACTTCCTGACCCCGTTCCTTCTACCGAACTCATACACTTCCTGGCCCCGTTCCTTCTACCGAACTGCATGATCCTACACTTCCTGGCCCCGATCCTTCTACCGAACTGCATGATCAGACACTTCCTGGCTCCGTTCCTTCTACAGAACTGCATGATCAGACACTTCCTGGCCCCGTTCCTTCTACCGAACTGCATGATCCTACACATCCTGGCCCCGTTCCTTTTACCGAACTGCATGATCAGACACTTCCTGGACCCGATCCTTCTACCGAACTGCCTGATCCTACACTTCCTGGCCCCGTTCCTTCTAGCGAACTGCATGACCATACACTTCCTGGCCCCTATCCTTCTACCGAACTACGAGATCAGACACTTCCTGGCCCCGTTCCTTATACCGAACTGCATGATAAGACACTTTCTGGCCCCGTTCCTTCTACCAAACTGCATGACCATACACTTCCAGGCCCCGTTCCTTTTACCGAACTGCGTGACCATACACTTCCTGGCCTCATTCCTTCTACCGAACTGCATGATCAGACTCTTCCTGGCCCTGTTTCTTCTACCGAACTGCATGACCATACACTTACTGGCCCCGTTCCTTCTTCCGAACTGCGTGATCCTACACTTCCTGGCCCCGATCCTTCTACCGAACTCATACACTTCCTGGCCCCGATCCTTCTACCGAACTGCATGATCCTACACTTCCTGGCCCCGATCATTCTACCGAACTGCATGACCATACACTTCCTGGCCCCGTTCCATCTACCGAACTGCGTGATCATACACTTCCTGGCCCCGATCCTTCTACCGAACTGCATGATAAGACACTTCCTGGCCCCGATCCTTCTACCGAACTGCATTATCAGACACTTCCTGGCCCCGTTCCTTCTACCGAACTGCATGATCAGACACTTCCTGGCCCCGTTCCTTCTACCGAACTGCATGATCAGACACTTCCTGGCCCCGATCCTTCTACCGAACTCATACACTTCCTGGCCCCGATCCTTCTACCGAACTGCATGATCATACACTTCCTGGCCCCGATCCTTCTACCGAACTGCATGATCATACACTTCCTGGCCCCGTTCCTTCTACCGAACTGCGTGATCATACACTTCCTGGCCCCGATCCTTCTACCGAACTGCATGATCAGACACTTCCTGGCCCCGTTCCTTCTACCGAACTCATACACTTCCTGGCCCCGTTCCTTCTACCGAACTGCATGATCCTACACTTCCTGGCCCCGTTCCTTCTACCGAACTGCATGATCAGACACTTCCTGGCCCCGTTCCTTCTACCGAACTGCATGATCCTACACATCCTGGCCCCGTTCCTTTTACCGAACTGCATGATCAGACACTTCCTGGACCCGATCCTTCTACCGAACTGCCTGATCCTACACTTCCTGGCCCCGTTCCTTCTAGCGAACTGCATGACCATACACTTCCTGGCCCCTATCCTTCTACCGAACTACGAGATCAGACACTTCCTGGCCCCGTTCCTTCTACCGAACTGCATGATCAGACTCTTCCTGGCCCTGTTTCTTCTACCGAACTGCATGACCATACACTTACTGGCCCCGTTCCTTCTACCGAACTGCGTGATCCTACACTTCCTGGCCCCGATCCTTCTACCGAACTCATACACTTCCTGGCCCCGATCCTTCTACCGAACTGCATGATCCTACACTTCCTGGCCCCGATCATTCTACCGAACTGCATGACCATACACTTCCTGGCCCCGTTCCATCTAACGAACTGCGTGATCATACACTTCCTGGCCCCGATCCTTCTACCGAACTGCATGATAAGACACTTCCTGGCCCCGATCCTTCTACCGAACTGCATTATCAGACACTTCCTGGCCCCGTTCCTTCTACCGAACTGCATGATCAGACACTTCCTGGCCCCGTTCCTTCTACCGAACTGCATGATCAGACACTTCCTGGCCCCGATCCTTCTACCGAACTCATACACTTCCTGGCCCCGATCCTTCTACCGAACTGCATGATCATACACTTCCTGGCCCCGATCCTTCTACCGAACTGCATGATCATACACTTCCTGGCCCCGTTCCTTCTACCGAACTGCGTGATCATACACTTCCTGGCCCCGATCCTTCTACCGAACTGCATTATCAGACACTTCCTGGCCCCGTTCCTTCTACCGAACTGCATGATCAGACACTTCCTGGCCCCGTTCCTTCTACCGAACTCATACACTTCCTGGCCCCGTTCCTTCTACCGAACTGCATGATCCTACACTTCCTGGCCCCGTTCCTTCTACCGAACTGCATGATCAGACACTTCCTGGCTCCGTTCCTTCTACAGAACTGCATGATCAGACACTTCCTGGCCCCGTTCCTTCTACCGAACTGCATGATCCTACACATCCTGGCCCCGTTCCTTTTACCGAACTGCATGATCAGACACTTCCTGGACCCGATCCTTCTACCGAACTGCCTGATCCTACACTTCCTGGCCCCGTTCCTTCTAGCGAACTGCATGACCATACACTTCCTGGCCCCTATCCTTCTACCGAACTACGAGATCAGACACTTCCTGGCCCCGTTCCTTCTACCGAACTGCATGATCAGACACTTCCTGGCCCCGTTCCTTCTACCGAACTGCATGACCATACACTTCCAGGCCCCGTTCCTTTTACCGAACTGCGTGACCATACACTTCCTGGCCTCATTCCTTCTACCGAACTGCATGATCAGACTCTTCCTGGCCCTGTTTCTTCTACCGAACTGCATGACCATACACTTACTGGCCCCGTTCCTTCTACCGAACTGCGTGATCCTACACTTCCTGGACCCGATCCTTCTACCGAACTCATACACTTCCTGGCCCCGATCCTTCTACCGAACTGCATGATCCTACACTTCCTGGCCCCGATCATTCTACCGAACTGCATGACCATACACTTCCAGGCCCCGTTCCTTTTACCGAACTGCGTGACCATACACTTCCTGGCCTCATTCCTTCTACCGAACTGCATGATCAGACTCTTCCTGGCCCTGTTTCTTCTACCGAACTGCATGACCATACACTTACTGGCCCCGTTCCTTCTACCGAACTGCGTGATCCTACACTTCCTGGCCCCGATCCTTCTACCGAACTCATACACTTCCTGGCCCCGATCCTTCTACCGAACTGCATGATCCTACACTTCCTGGCCCCGATCATTCTACCGAACTGCATGACCATACACTTCCTGGCCCCGTTCCATCTACCGAACTGCGTGATCATACACTTCCTGGCCCCGATCCTTCTACCGAACTGCATGATAAGACACTTCCTGGCCCCGATCCTTCTACCGAACTGCATTATCAGACACTTCCTGGCCCCGTTCCTTCTACCGAACTGCATGATCAGACACTTCCTGGCCCCGTTCCTTCTACCGAACTGCATGATCAGACACTTCCTGGCCCCGATCCTTCTACCGAACTCATACACTTCCTGGCCCCGATCCTTCTACCGAACTGCATGATCATACACTTCCTGGCCCCGATCCTTCTACCGAACTGCATGATCATACACTTCCTGGCCCCGTTCCTTCTACCGAACTGCGTGATCATACACTTCCTGGCCCCGATCCTTCTACCGAACTGCATTATCAGACACTTCCTGGCCCCGTTCCTTCTACCGAACTGCATGATCAGACACTTCCTGGCCCCGTTCCTTCTACCGAACTCATACACTTCCTGGCCCCGTTCCTTCTACCGAACTGCATGATCCTACACTTCCTGGCCCCGTTCCTTCTACAGAACTGCATGATCAGACACTTCCTGGCCCCGTTCCTTCTACCGAACTGCATGATCCTACACATCCTGGCCCCGTTCCTTTTACCGAACTGCATGATCAGACACTTCCTGGACCCGATCCTTCTACCGAACTGCATGACCATACACTTCCTGGCCCCGTTCCTTCTACTGAACTGCGTGATCATACACTTCCTGGCCCCGTTCCTTCTACCGAACTGCGTGATCATACACTTACTGGCCCCGTAATTTCTACCAAACTGCATGATCCTACACTTCCTGGCCCCGTTCCTTCTACCGAACTGCATGATCAGACACTTCCTGGCCCCGTTCCTTCTACCGAACTGCATGATCAGACACTTACTGACCCCGATCCTTCTACCGAACTGCATGATCCTACACTTCCTGGCCCCGATCTTTCTACCGAACTGCATGATCAGACACTTGCTGGCCCCATTCCTTCTACCGAACTGTATGATCAGACACTTACTGGCCCCTATCCTTCTACCGAACAGCATGATCAGACCCTTCCTGACCCCGATCCTTCTACCGAACTGCATGATCAGACACTTCCTGACCCCGTTCCTTCTACCGAACTGCATGATCAGACACTTCCTGGCCCCGTTCCTTCTACTGAACTGCATGATCAGACACTTCCTGGCCCCGTTCCTTCTACCGAACTGTATGATCAGACACTTACTGGCCCCGATCCTTCTACCGAACTGCATGATCTTACACTTCTTGGCCCCGATCCTTCTACCGAACTGCATGATCAGACACTTCCTGGCCCCGATCCTTCCACCGAACTGTGTGACCATACACTTCCTGGCCCCGTTCCTTCTACCGAACTGCATGATCAGACACTTCCTGGCTCCGTTCCTTCTACCGAACTGCGTGACCATACACTTCCTGGCCTCATTCCTTCCACCGAACTGCATGATCAGACTCTTCCTGGCCCCGATTCTTCTACTGAACTGCATGATCAGACTCTTCCTGGCCCCGATCCTTCTACCGAACTGCATGATCAGACACTTCTTGGCCCCGTTCCTTCTACCGAACTGCATGATCAGACACTTCCTGGTCCTGTTCCTTCTACCGAACTGCATGACCATACACTTACTGGCCCCGTTCCTTCTACGGAACTGCGTGATCATACACTTCCTGGCCCCGATCCTTCTACCGAACTGCATGATCAGACACTTCCTCGCCCCGTTCCGTCTACTGAACTGCGTGACCATACACTTCCTGGCCCCGTTCCTTCTACGGAACTGCATGATCAGACACTTACTGGCCCCGTTCCTTCTACGGAACTGCGTGATCATACACTTCCTGGCCCCGTTCCTTCTACCGAACTGTATGATCATACACTTCCTGGCCCCGTTCCTTCTACCGAACTGCGTGATCCTACACTTCCTGGCCCCGTTCCTTCTACCGAACTGTATGATCAGACTCTTCCTGGCCCCGTTCCTTCTACCGAACTGCGTGATCATACACTTCCTGGCCCCGTTCCTTCTACCGAACTGTATGATCAGACACTTCCTGGCTCCGTTCCTTCTACCGAACTCATACAGTTCCTGGCCCCATTCCTTCTACCAAACTGTATGATCATACACTTCTTGGCCCCGTTCCTTCTACCAAACTGTAAGATCATACACTTCCTGGCCCCGTTCCTTCTACCGAACTGCATGATCAGACACTTCCTGGCCCCTTTCCTTCTACCGAACTCATACACTTCCTGGCCCCATTCCTTCTACCGAACTGCGTGACCATACACTTCCTGGCCCCGATCCTTCTACTGAACTGCATGATCATACACTTCCTGGCCCCGTTCCTTCTACCGAACTGCGTGACCATACACTTCCTGGCCCCGTTCCTTCTACCGAACTGCGTGATCATACACTTCCTGGCCCCGATCCTTCTACCGAACTGCATGATCATACACTTCCTGGCCCCTTTCCTTCTACCGAACTCATACACTTCCTCGGTAGTGTACCCTTCCAATCATCTTTGGCCAGCTCCTTTCTCTGGCCCCTATAATTCTCTTTACTCACTAATGTCAGATATTTAACTTCTCCCTCTCAAATTGCAAGCTCAAGTCCATCATATTATGATCACTGTCTCCTAAGGATTCCTTTACCTTAAGCTCCTAATCAAATTTGATTCATTACACAACATCCAATCCAGAATAGCCGATCCCTCAGTGGGCTCAACCACAAGATGCTCTAAAAAGCCATCTTGTTGGCATTCTACAAATTCTCTCTCTTGGGAACCTGATTTTCCCAATCTACCTGCTTATTGAAATCTCCCATGACTTGTAAACCTTCCCGAAAGGATATTGGTCTCATTCAGGTTGAGCTGTAATCCGTCCCTTTTGTACAAGTCATACCTTCCACAGAAGAGATCCCATTGATAAAGAAGCCTGAAGCCCTGCCCTCTGCACCAGTTTCTCAGTTACATATTCATCTGCCAAATCATCCCATTTTCACTCTCACCAGTGCGTGGCACAGGCAGCAATCCAGAGATTACTAGCCTGGAAGTTTTGCTTTTCAGCTTTCTACCTAGCTCCCTAAAATCTTTCTTCAGAACCTCCTCAATTTTCCCACCTATGTCATTGGTGCCAATATGTACCAAGGTTTCTGGCTGCTCATCCTCCCCTTTTCGAATGCCACGTATCCGATCCGAGATGTCACTGACCCTGGCACCTGGGAGGCAACATAGAATCTGAGTGCTTCTTTCACGTCCACAGAATATCATGTCTATTCCTTTTACTATGGAATCCCCTTCCCTTCTGATCCATAGTGCCAGAAACCTGGTTACTGGAGCTCCCTCCTGGTAGTTCTTCCCATCCCCCACCAAATTCAATGAGGGGAATGGCCACAGGGGCACTCTGTACTGGCCACCCATTTCCTTCCCCTTTCCTGACACTCACCTAGGTACCTGCCTCTGGAAACTCCCTTTAGCTCTCAGTTGTCACCTCCTTAGTTTCCCATATGAGCTGAAGGTCATTGAGCTGCAACTGCAGTTCCTTCACATGTTCTCTCAGAAACTGCAGATCATGATTTCTGTCACTTTCACCTTTTAATTCAAATTTCCCACATCAGCAATATTTCACATTTAACATTATGCAATAAGAATCAGTTTATTACCACTGACATACGTCTAGTGTTTTTATTAGAGGTAGAGACCAGCATCCCAGCTACACCCAATCTGTGTGAACTGATGCTGGGAATGTGTAACAATTCAGCTAGACTTTGCAAAGAGAGCAGTTTGGTGAATACTTTAGGCTTAGAGTCTTATTATCACTTAATGTTCACATGCAAATATGTTTTCAGTTCCAATGAAAGACCATCAAGCTATCTGTCTCCAGAGGTGTTAACTAACCATTTTCTTTAATTCCACCATTGAGTACGGGCTGGTAAGAGAAAGGAATAATAATTTTCTTCCCATTAAGCCTGTGTTGTTACAATGTCAACATATAACACATTCACAAATTAAATTTGTTACAAATAGATATAGACGTTACTAATAGATATAAACTTCTATAAATTATAAAAGTAAATAGCACCAAATAAAAAGAATAGCAAGCTAACACAGCTAGTTCAGAAATCTGATGGAGGAGAGGCAGAATCTGTTCCTGAGTGCGAATCTTCAGTCCCTGTACCTCCTCACTGATAGGAAAGAGAAGAGGGCATGTCTTGGATGCTGAGGGTCCTTAATAGTGGATCCTGTTTTTTTGAGGCATGTTATATGACTGATGTTCTATTGAGCTGAAAACAGGTTTGTATGTTTTTTTTAACAAATGCAGAGTTTATATAAAATAAGTAATTTAAGGGCAACGAGTGCAACTTTCTGTATCAAATTATTATATTGATGACTGACCACTGTCACCCTCTTTAAGATCCTCTCTTTGTGTATTTTATGTCTGAAGATGACTTCATATCAGCTGTGGGGTCTATGGTCTCCCTTTGATGAAAGTTTCCAGTTGGATGGATACAGTGCATGTCCTTCTGGGAAACCAGATGGAGCAGAAACAATTGAGGTGGCCTCGCCATCAGACCAAGAAGTCGCACTCTACCTGCAAGATAATGTTATGACCAATGACTGGAAGCTGTTGGGCCTACTTGCAGAAACAGATAGTATCAGTCCTGAGATGTTGTGTTACACTCTCAAAGCCGAGCATGACACCGCCACAGTTGTGTATAAACCTCAACCTGTCAAACTCAACTCTGTGGATTCAGCCATCACCACTGGAGCACCACAACTGACAGGCGTCTTCCATATTTCTGAAGGATCAGCCTTTACTGAAATCAATGCTGATTCCCCAGCATCTACTTCAACTGCACAATATAATGTAATTGTGATGATATACAGACGATTATTAAGAGTTGTCACTTTAATCTATACAGCCTACCAGAAGTGTTTTCATGCCTTACAACTTCCAGTTTAATGCTGTCTTCTTAAGAGTATTTTGAATTTAAAGATGAAAACTGTCTTTATCTCTAATTTTCCTTTCTAATGCTCCTATCATTTAAAAAAAAGAACACACACTGATGTGGTACCACAACCGCTGCAGTTCACGAGTAAGCTGTGGTTGCCTTTTACCTTAAAGATATGAGTTCATTTGGCATAATATTTCTGACAATGGACTCTTAGAATGAAGAATAGCACTGGGAAAGTATAACAATATTAATTTGCAACTACTGTTCTTTATGTCCAGGTATACTAGCATTGGGAATTGGTTGAGATGATCTCAGCAATTAGTTCAATGAATTATTAGATAATAAATATCAAGTTTAAGATGTGATATGTTGAGAATAACAAAAATAAAACTAATAGATTTCTAGCATTTGTACAATCACTTGTGTTTACAACAAATTTGTTTGTTTCTAATTCTTCAACAGGTTTTTATGTTTTTTTAGAAACACATTATTCCATGGCACTGACATTCACGAACAACTGAAAAGAAATCAATACAGTTATTAATGTTTTGAGTGTGTGATGGAAAGGGTGTGTAGCTGAACAATGCTAAGCAAAGATGCTGTTAAATGATTTTCAATTATTCAAAGGACATCCTTTCACATATTCTGATGAAAAACACAGCAGTGAATTGAAATTATGGTTCTTTTAAATTTAGGGATAAACAAATAGGCGTGGAATAAGCCCTTTTGTCCCAATGAGCCACACCACCAAATGACCCACATATTTAACCTCAGCTTAATCAGAAGGCAATTTACAATGACCAATTAACTTACGAACAGGTTTGTCTTTGAACTATGGGAGGAGACCAGAGTACTGACAGGAAACCTACACATTCTTTACAAGGTTCATAGTAAAACAAAGATCAAAAGGTATCATAGCATATCATACAATATAGTAATGCTGAGTTCCAGGAATACAGTTGCCCTTTGGATGATAAGTGGAAACTGTTAAGATGTCGGCTGAAAACAAAATATAGATCCACTTATTAACTTTGGCAAATGTTTTCATCTGTTTGTTTAAATTCTGCAGTCAAGCTACCTTCTCATCACAAGCCTCACTTCCTTTTTGCCTTTCAGTGAAAATGCAGAACTTAGTTTAACTAGTCAGATTCAATGCAATGTTTTACACAGGTAAAGGCCCATGTGAAGGTAAATCTTCCACAAGATTCAGGTCAATCCTAAATACCTCTGAATGTCACTGGTTTGTGGTTGCAATAACCAGATTTAGGAAATATCTTAGTGCATCTTTTCAAGCACTAATAGATACATCCCAATTTATAGTGGGACACAATCCAGCCAAAGGTTAATTGTTTGTCCTTTTACATGATTGTGAGACACTATTGGATATTAAGAATACCAAGTATGGTAGGTCTACCCCAGTAGTGAGTTGCTGAATAGCGGTGGAGCTGGAAATGTTGCGTACCATGTTGTAGCCTGCTTCAGACACTCAGGGAAGAAATCGTCAGTGGTGGTGCACAATCCATAACAGGACAGTGCAGGACACTTCTGTTGGAAGACCCTGTTGGTCAGTGGTAATGTACAATAATGCTGGTCTTGATTCTTTGGTTCATTGATAAGACTGATGCTGTGGGAGCTGCATGGCCTTGGTTGTGGCATGGACCAGGCCCTCATTCGTGCCTTGGCATTGCCTCTGGAGGCCACTGAGGAAGGAGCAGCTGGAGCGGGCTCCTCCCATCATTACTGCCCTCCTGTGCTCATTAGATGGAAGACAAGCCTTTGTCTGTGCTGTGGAAGACAAGCCTTGATTGCGCTGTAGAAGACAAGCCTTTACCTGCACTGTGGAAGACAAGCCTTGTTTGCGCTGTGGAAGACAAGCCTTGTTTGCGCTGTGGAAGACAAGCCTTTACCTGCAATGTGGAAGACAAGCCTTGTTTGCGCTGTGGAAGACAAGCCTTTACCTGCACTGTGGAAGACAAGCCTTGTTTGCGCTGTGGAAGACAAGCCTTTACCTGCAATGTGGAAGACAAGCCTTGTTTGCGCTGTGGAAGACAAGCCTTGTTTGCACTGCGGAAGACAAGCCTTGTTTGCGCTGTGGAAGACAAGCCTTGTTTGCGCTGTGGGAGACAAGCTTTTGCCTGCGCTGTGGAAAACAAGCCTTTGCCTGCACTGTGGAAGACAAGCCTTGTTTGCGCTGCGGGAGACAAGCCTTGTTTGCGCTGCGGGAGACAAGCCTTGTTTGCGCTGCGGGAGACAAGCCTTGTTTGCGCTGTGGGAGACAAGCCTTTGCCTGCACTGTGGCAGACAAGCCTTGTTTGCGCTGTGGGAGACAAGCCTTTGCCTGCACTGTGGCAGACAAGCCTTGTTTGCGCTGTGGGAGACAAGCCTTTGCCTGCACTGTGGCAGACAAGCCTTGTTTGCGCTGTGGGAGACAAGCCTTTGCCTGCACTGTGGCAGACAAGCCTTGTTTGCGCTGCGGAAGACAAGCCTTGTTTGCGCTGCGGGAGACAAGCCTTGTTTGCGCTGCGGGAGACAAGCCTTGTTTGCGCTGTGTGAGACAAGCCTTTGCCTGCACTGTGGAAGAGAAGCCTTTGCCTGCACTGTGGAAGACAAGCCTTGTTTGCGCTGTGGAAGACAAGCCTTGTTTGCGCTGTGGGAGACAAGCCTTGTTTGCGCTGTGGAAGACAAGCCTTGTTTGCGCTGTGGAAGACAAGCCTTGTTTGTGCTGTGGAAGACAAGCCTTTGCCTGCACTGTGGAAGGCAAGCCTTGTTGTGCTGTGGAAGACAAGCCTTGTTGTGCTGTGGAAGACAAGCCTTTGCCTGCACTGTGGGAGACAAGCCTTGTTTGCGCTGTGGAAGACAAGCCTTTGCCTGCACTGTGGAAGGCAAGCCTTGTTGTGCTGTGGAAGACAAGCCTTTGCCTGCACTGTGGAAGGCAAGCCTTGTTGTGCTGTGGAAGACAAGCCTTGTTGTGCTGTGGAAGACAAGCCTTTGCCTGCACTGTGGAAGGCAAGCCTTGTTGTGCTGTGGAAGACAAGCCTTGTTGTGCTGTGGAAGACAAGCCTTTGCCTGCACTGTGGATCGCCTTTGTCTGTGCTGTGCAATATGAGGAACTGTTGAGGGCTGTTTTTGCAGATACTTGGCTCTAATACAATTTTTAACACTCAAACACAAAAAGCCTTGTGTTTAAACAATAAATATTTTTTTAAATTTAAAGACAATTCAGATGTCCATTAGGATATGAGAATTAGTTCTAATCCTTGGCATTAACACACACATTGAACTACGCAGACAAACACAGAAACACAAATACATGCACACACATTGAGACAAAGAAACCCACATGACACATTTCTCCACACACAAACATGGACACAAACACACACACAAACACAGAAACACAAACAGACACACAAAGAAATACACAGATTCACATGCAACACAGCGAGATGCACAGAAACATGTGTACACACAAATGCAAATGCATGGACACAAACAAATATGCACACACTCATTCCCAAAAACACACAACACCCCGCACACAATCATGGACACAAACACAGAAACAAACATAAAACACACACGCAAAGAAGCACACACATGCACAAACACACACAAATACTCAAACACACACACACAAATTCTTAAACACACATGCAACACATAGACACACACAAACAAACACACACTGAAACATCTCACACCCAGTGCCGTATTAACCTAGTAGCAAAAGTAGGATATGCTACAGACCCCACATTTTCAAGGGCCCCACAATAAATGCTTGCAAGCTGCAGTCTGGTGAAATCAGCATCTCACCGTATTCTCACGATGATCTGGCAATGCTGTTGTTTTCATGTTGGGGGAGCTGCATGCTGCGTGGTATGTGTGTGCAGGCGTGTGTTGGCTCCTTGCTGTGTCGTGGTGACCTTTGTGCTATCTCCCACTCTCCCATGGTATGTGTGTGCAGGCGTGTGTTGGCTCCTTACTGTGTCGTGGTGACCTTTGTGCTATCTCCCACTCTCCCATGGTATGTGTGTGCAGGCGTGTGTTGGCTCCTTGCTGTGTCGTGGTGACCTTTGTGCTATCTCCCAAGCCGCTGTAGTGTGCGCTGTTATGCCGCTGGAGGTTGCGCCGCCATGGTGAGCCTGCGACAAGGGATGTGTGACTCAACAGTTTTATGTGACCCAGTTCATGGTTCCTCATTCTTTTTTCCTGATTTTAGGTAGTCCAAACCAGCTCAGGAACATACAAGATCGAATTACACTGTCAGTTTCAACCTGTATTGCCCAATTGAAATGAGTTTCAATAAGCAACTAAACAGATCATTTTCAGAACACTATTCCTAGTTGGTTGTTGAGTGCATGTGATCCACACACGCTCATAGCCACAAGTCACATAAATTTGTTATTGTTCACTAGTCTTTGTTGATACCGCTACTTAGTTTTTGTAACATAAACAAAAAACACTTTTACACAGCTTTTCTGCAATAAAACAAGTCTTGGTTGACATTTCAAATAACAATGATCAGAAGGCAGAGCGTCCACAACAGGCTTGTGGACTACCTTCAATCATGATGAAGTTGGGAACAGAAATAATGGTCATATTGTGGGATCAAGTATTACAGCGAGTTCAAATTATCAGTGCTTCTTTGCAATCTCCTGGCCAAGACTTGAACACAGCGTGTGCACTCTATGAATCCTTGCTATGCGGTCTACCTTTTCAGACATTGAGCAAAAAGCCAAGGATCTGACTAAGTGTGAAGATTATCAACAGCAAACTTGAAGAAAACACAAACAAAATCGCACGTATGATGATTTCAGTGGTTCCAGCACTCTTGATCCACTTGTTGAATCTCAAATGCCTTCTCAGAAGTTTAAAAGCTGAACATTTCTTCCCATTATTGACAGCTTGCTTTCTGCCTTGTCAAAGAGGCAGAAAGCTTATCTAAAGGTGAATGGTGTTTTTGGATTCCTTCATCAATTACAGTCACTTACACCTGAAGAGATCGTAAAGAGGTCATCAAATCTTATTAAATCATATTCGGAAGATCTGGAAGAAAGTCTTGATGAAGAATTTGTGCAGTTTACTGAACTGTTGAAAACTGAAACAATACACACAAAATGCTGGTGGAACACAGCAGGCCAGGCAGCATCTATAAGGAGAAGCACTGTCGACGTTTCGGGCCGAGACTCTTCGTCGTTATAGATGCTGCCTGGCCTGCTGTGTTCCACCAGCATTTTGTGTGTGTTGTTTGAATTTCCAGCATCTGCAGATTTCCTCATGTTTGCTGTTGAAAACTGATCTTGCTTCTCACATTGGCGCCAAACAAGACCTTGTAGAGTTACAGTTGTACAGTTTGATAACTGAAAATGATTTGGAATTATGTTTTCCAGATGTAGAAAATGCCTGTGCATCTGTTTGTCACTCATGGTTACCAACTGCAGTGGAGAACGCTCATTTTCAAAACTGAAAAGGATTAAAAATGAACTAAGGAGCACCATGGGTCAAAACAGATTGAACAATCTCACTCTAATGAGCATTGAACATGAATTTCTGCGTGAAATAGACATTTCCAGTATCATCAACAAATTTGCTCATGCTAAATCTAGAAAATGTAACTTTTAAATTGTAGTTTGTTATTTTTGACATTTGAAATTGATGCCTACATGCAGTAATACTATTACTGAAGTGTCAGACATTTGTCATATTATCTGGCTGTACAGCAAATGAAAAAATTGAATTACTTTACTAAGCAAGTAAATAATTTATGTTTTAATACTTAAGTGCATTTTTAAAATTTTGAGCCCCTTTATAACATATGTTACAGGCCTTGCACTAGAATAATCTAGCCCTGCTCACACCCAATCACATGGACACACAGAAACACCAACACACGTTCACACAAAAACACACACAGCACCAGACATGTACACACAAACGCAAACGCGCACATACACACACACACACACAAAGCACACATAAACACTGACATAAATGCAAATACACACAAAAAGGAAAGAAACACATGGAAAGGAAAACTCTATACACACACACACACACACACACACACACACACACACACACACACACACACACACACACACACACACACACATACACACACACACACACCACAGTTCGGACAGGTGACGGAAGTGTGTGTAGGGAAACACTTTGGTTCCAGTGATCATAACACCATTAGTTTCAACTTGATCATGGATAAAGATAGATCTGGTCCTCGGGTTGAGGTACTAAACTGAAAAAAGGCCAAATTTGAAGAAATGAGAAAGGATCTAAAAAACATGGATTAGGACAGGTTGTCCTCTGGCAAGGATGTTGTTGGTAAGTGGGAGGCCTTCAAAGGAGAAATTTTGAGAGTGTAGTGTTTGTATGTTCCTGTCAGAATTAAAGGCAAAGTGAATAAAAATAAGGAACCTTGGTTCTCTAGGGATATTGGAACTCTGATAAAGAAGAAGAGAGAGATGTATGACATGTATAGGAAACAGGGAGCAAATAAGGTGCTTGAGGAATATAAAAAGAGTAAGAAAATACTAAGAAAGAAATCAGGAGAGCTAAAAGAAGACATGAGATTGCTTAGGCAGTCAGGGTGAAGGATAATCCAAAGATCTTCTACAGGTATGTTAAGAGCAAAAGGATAGTAAGGGATAAAATTGGTCCTCTTGAAGATCAGAGTGGTCGGCTATGTATGGAACCAAAAGAAATGGGGGAGATCTTAAATGGTTTTTTTGCATCTGTATTTACTAAGGAAACTGGCATGGAGTCAATGGAAATAAGGCAAACAAGTAGTGAGGTTATGGAACCTATACAGATTGAAGAGGAGGAGGTGCTTGCTATCTTGAGGCAAATCAGAGTAGATAAATTTTCAGAACCTGACAGGGTATTCCCTCGGACCTTGAAGGAGACTAGTGTTGAAATTTGCAGGGGCCCTGGCAGATATATTTAAAATGTCGGTATCTACAGGTGAGGTGCCGGAGGATTGGAGGATAGTTCACATTGTTCCGTTGTTTAAAAAAGGCTCTAAAAGTAATCTGGGAAATTATAGGCCGGTATATTTGATGTCGGTAGTAGGTAAATTATTGGAAGGAGTACTAAGAGATAGGATCTACAAGTATTTGGATAGACAAGGACTTATTAGGGAGAGTCAACATGGCTTTGTGCATGGCAGGTCATGTTTAACAAATCTATTAGAGTTTTTCGAGGAGGTTGCCAGGAAAGTACATGAAGGGAAGGCAGTAGATGTTGTCTACATGGACTTCAGTAAGGCCTTTGACAAGGTCCCGCATGGGAGGTCAGTTAGGAAGATTCAGTCGCTAGGTATACATGATGAGGTAGTAAACTGGATTAGACATTTGCTCAATGGGAGAAGTCCAAGAGTGGTAGTGGAGGATTGCTTCTCTGAGTGGAGGCCTGTGACTAGTGGTGTGCCACAGGGATCAGTGCTGGGTCCATTGTTATTTGTCATCTATGTCAATGATCTGGATGATAATGTGGTAAATTGGATCAGCAAATTTACTGGATAACAAAGATTGGAGGTGTAGTGGACAGTGAGGAAGGCTTTCAAAGCTTGCAGAGGGATTTGGACCAGCTGGAAAAATGGGCCGAAAGATGGCAGATGGAGTTTAATACAGACAAGTGTGAGGTATTGCACTTTGGAAGGACAAACCAAGGTAGAACATACAAGGTAAATGGTAGGGTACTGAGGAGTGCAGTGGAACAGAGGGATCTGGGAGTACAGATACAAAATTCCCTAAAAGTGAATTTAGGCAGATAGGGTTGAAAAGAGAGCTTTTGGTACACTGGCCTTTATAAATCAAAATATTGAGTATAAGAGTTGGAATGTTATTGTGAGGTTGTACAAGACATTGGTGAGGCCGAATTTGGAGTATTTTGTGCAATTTTGGTCACCGAATTACAGGAAGGATATTAATAAGGTTGAAAGAGTGCAGAGAAGGTTTACAAGGATGTTGCTGGGACTTGAGAAACTGAGTTACAGAGAAAGGTTGAATAGGTTAGGACTTTATTCCCTGGAGCATAGAAGAATGAGAGGTGATTTGATAGAGGTGTATAAAATTATGATGGGTATAGATATAGTGAATGCAAGCAGGCTTTTTCCACTGAGGCTGGGGAGAAAAAACCAGAGGTCATGGGTTAAGGGTGAAGGGGGAAAGTTTAAAGAGAACATTGGGGGGGGGCTTCTTCACACAGAGAGTGGTGGAAGTGTGGAATGAGCAGCTGGATGAAGTGGTGAATGTGGGCTCACTTTTGACATTTAAGAAAAACTTGGACAGGTATATGGAGATGTATGGAGGGATATGGCCCAAGTGCAGGTCAGTGGGATTAGGCAGAAAAATGGTTTGGCACAGCCAAGAAGATCCAAAAGGCCTGTTTCTGTGCTGTAGTGTTCTATGGTTCTATGCACATGCACAAGCACACACGCACACACACAGAAACACACACATTCATTCAAAGCACATGCACACAAACAGACAACCACATAGAATCACAAGCACACATAGACACACACATACACACAAACACAAACATAGACGTATATAACCCACACACAAAGACGGACATAAACACACACACAGACACAGAGAAAACACAAACACACATGCAAAGGAATACATGCATACACAAACATGCACCAACATACACACATAAAACACACACACAGACACAAGGAAGCATGCACACAAATACGCACACACTCACACATACACAAACACAAGCACAAACATACACACATAAAAGCAAAAGCGTACACATACAAAACACCAGGCACAGATGCAAATGTTCATAAACACACACACACACACAGACACACACATACAAATCACCAGACACAGACACAAACGTTCAAAAACACACACATGCACACACAAGGAACAGACACAAACATCCAAAAACACAAACGAACAGAGCACACACACAATCGTACAAGAACACACAAGATAGAAACATAAACATTTAAAGCACACACATACAAACACACAGACACACTACACAAATGCACACACCATCACAAGCACAATAACACACACACACAACACACTCGGTCACACGCACGCAAAGGAATCAAACACACATTATTGCACACACACATACAAACACTCTCACCCAAAACACACAATAACAGTCACAAACTCAAACACATAAACACACATACACACACATGTAACACTAGACAACAAAGATTTTGTGAATTTTGGGCTACTGATCATGAAAATCACCATGAAATTTCCCTATCACGCACCATTTTTTAATAAACTTATGTTTATTATTTCAATTCATAATTCAAGGCAATTAAAATGTTGCCTACAATGTGAGCTGGAAAGTTTCCTATCTTGTCCAGGCATGCTTAGGTGGCACAGCTGCTGCATGGCAGGACAGGTTTTAGTAATAATTATTGGGTTCAGGACTGTAAGGATGGGAACACAAAGTGCACTGCAGATGCTGTGGTCAAATCAAGACGTACAAAAAAGCTGGATGAACTCAGCAGGTCGGGCAGCATCCGTTGAAAGAAGCAGTCAACATGTCGGGCTGAGACCCTTTGTCAGGACTAAAGAAGGAGGGGGCAGGGGCCCTTTTTTCTTGATTGTATTTTCACAATTTGTTGTCTTTTGTACATTGGCTGTTTGTCTTTGTGTGCATTTTATCATTGTGTTTCTTTGTACTTATTGTAAATCCTCACAAGAAAATTAATCTGAGGGTAGCATATTGGACATGTATGTACTTTGATAATACATTTTGAACTTTGATGCGGATGACTTTCCTGGATGTATCTCACATTTGCACATATTTTCTGACAGTAATTTTTGTTTGCATAGCCCGTGCAACCAGAGAATCATGTACCAATCCTGCTTCCCTGGACCAGGTTCAGTGAAATTATTTCTGGGAATTAAACTATTTCATCAATTATTTCAAATAATCAGTGGGCATCAGCATATTATAGACAATATTATAGAGTTGCTTCTTTACTAGAAGTTATGCCAATGCTATATTTATTCATGCAATGTGAGACTGGCCTGTTACAAGCATACTTTTTCTAATCAAATAGATACATCCAATCATAGCAGCCAATTTCACATAATTTATGAAGGTAACAGGATATGACTTTTTTTTTATTTTTAGCAATTGATTTTACAACTGAAGACAGTTTCACTTCAAGACTCTGCCACAATGTAAAACAGGGATTCCTATCCTGGGGTCTATGGACCCCTTGGTTAATGGTGGGGGTTGATGGCATAAAATGGTTGGAAACACTTGATGTAAAAAATCAATGTTACTGCAGTAAATTTGAACCATCTATAGCGAAAGGAAACTAATGCGTGTTAAATATTAGGAGCAGAGTTGAACAGTCTGTACAAGAGTTATGCCCGAAACCTCAACTTCATTCCTTCTGCAGATGCTACCAAACCTACTATGATTTTGACTTTCTTTTAAACTTTGCGTGCAAATATTAGCCTCCAAGGACCTACCCTGTGGACCTTTTAGAAAAAGAAACTAATTTTTTTTCCACTGTTCCTAACCTAACTCATTTTATTCATCCAATCTTCCCATTAACTCTCCTCTACCCATCAAACTCTACAACTCATTTACAATCAGGGGCATTTTAGGGTGGCAATTAATCTACAGAGCTGCAACAATTTTTGGAAGTGGAAGGGAACTGGAGAGATGAAATCCTTGAAGCACAGAGAGAATATGCTAGATCTACACAGACAACACTAGATGCCAGGTCTGAATTTATGTTGCTGGAACTGTGAGACACAGGAATTCTGCATAAAATTATATTAAATGTTACTAAATACTGGCCTCAGTTCATATTTTCATAAAGCATTCCACAATGTTCAGTTCCTCCACACATAAAATGCAGGAGGAACTCCCCAGGTCAGGCAGCCTCTATGAAGAAAGTCAATGTCTTGGGTTGAGACCTTTCATCAGAGTTGCTTTGCTCAGTGTCTATATTAATTACATTTTTTGTTTATTACATGAGAATTTGGGATGCTTCAACCTACATTTTATAAGTTTCACTGCTACTCTCTCCAATTTCTTGATCTATTACCTTCCCCTTGCTAATTATACTTTTTTTATTTAACCAAATACTGTCATCAATCAACTCCATGTGCTAGCATTCATTCCTTTGCTTATTTATTTCTGTAAAGATGAAATCTCCCTAAGGGATTTCACTGCATCTTGCCATAATTTATTTTATATGCTGTAGTTTTATCAATTTAAGCGCCGAGCTGAATTGGAAAAGTTGGGTATGGGCTGAATTGAGGTGACGGGGCACCAGCCCGAGAGCATATCGAAGCAACAGGGTCCGGGTCCGAGTCTGAGATAAAGTCTGGACAATATAAGCCCCGGGCCAGATTGAAAAGGATAAGTGTTGGGCCCAGAGGTGAGGGACAGGTTGGCTCAAATTGCTGTTCTGTGTTTTTTTTTACTTAACTCTGCACTGAACTTCAGCAGATTTATTCATTTCTGCACAGAACTGTGGCTGTGGCCTGCAATTATCACACAGTGTGGACTCACTTTTGTAAACTTCAGTTCGGAATGCTATTTGCTTACTTTTATTGTTCACGCGTTTATTTTTCTCTGCACTTTTTGTGGTTGACGGTCTTCTTTTTGCTTTAATGGGTTTTATTGAGTTTCTTTGTTTTGTAGCTGCCTGGAAGAAGTCATATCTTAAAGTTGCATAAAGCATACCAGACATTCCACTCTGCAAAAACTCATTTCAGGGAGGTAGCATCACCTCCTCCCCCCCCCCTCCCCCGCAACCCCATATCCCCTCCCCCACCCCAGTCAACCTCTAAGCGTGTATGTGTACAGGACATTTAATTATGAAAGAACACAATTTATTTGATCACATATTGAAACTATTTACACACACACACACATATATATTCCTTGGTGAGTATTTTGCTGCTAATAGCTAAATGCTAATGCAGATAGCTTTTCTATTTCTTTTTCAAACTGTCCTTGTACTGTGATGTGGCTTGCTTGGCACATTTGAGCATTTTGCTGGAAGTCTCAACCTCACAGCAGTCTGTGTCAATGAATTTGTTAATTTTGCAAGGCATCAGATTCACAAGTGTTTGTGAGACAGCTGACTTCTGAATTCTGGCTTAATGCGACGCACCATGCTGAATGTCCTTTCTACATCACAATTAGAATTTGGCAGCACCAAAAGCAGCTTCATCAACTGGCAGAGCTCTTTGAATCTCAACTGCCCTGTGCTCAGATTTTACTTTGGAAAGCTTCCCCCAGAACTCATCAACTGGTAAACTTTTGTAGTTTGACACCAGTCCTTCAAGGTTAGTTAATAATCCAGGACTTCCAAGTGGAGCTGTTCTCTTGAACGAATGACACCTGTTAAACCCACCTCAATATGTCTTCTACAGTCATTTAACCCACCATGGGCAATAGAGAAGTCAATGTTGCAAACATAGCAGCGAGCAACACTGTCCTTATTTTTGACCATTATTAGGCAGGGGTACACTTTAGTGTAGTCTGGGGGGGGAAGTACGTTTTATATTTTCTTTTTTTTGGATCACTCTGCCATGGTGCTGCAAGACGCTAAATGGGGGAGAGGGGGGAAGGGGGGTACATCGACTGTAAAGCCCACCCACAGAGAAAACTGATAGGTCTACTTAGCACAAAGAGAGACCAATCAGAATGCTCTCTCTGGTACTGTTCCCCAACTTTTCCCTCGCTACATTAACGACTACATTGGTGCTGCTTCCTGCACCCATGCTGAGCTCATCAATTTCATCAACTTTGCCTCTAACTTTCACCCAGCCCTCAAATTCACTCGGACACTTCTCTCCCCTTTCTCAATCTCCATCTCTGGAGACAGACTGTCCACTGACATCTTCTATAAATCCACTGACTCTCATAACTACCTTGATTATACCTCTTCCCACCCTGCCAAATGTAAAAATGCTATTCCCTATTCCCAGTCCCTCTGTCTCCGCCGCATCTGCTCCCAGGATGAGGCTTTCCATTCCAGGACATCTCAAATGTTCTTTTTCTTTAAAAATCGTGGTTTCCCTTCTGGCATCATCAATGATGCCCTCACCCACATCTCCTCCATTTCCTGCACTTCGGCCCTCACCCCATCCTCCTGTCACCACAACAGGGATCGAGTTCCCCTTGTCCTCACTTACCACCCCACCAGCCTCCAGATCCAGCACATTATCCTCCACAACTTCTGCCACCTTCAACAGGGCCCCACCAGTAAGCACATCTTTCACTCTCTACCCCTCTGCTTTTCGTAGGGATCGTTCCCTCCGTGACTGCCTGGTCCACACATCCCTCCCCACAGAACTCCCACCTGGCACTTATCCCTGCAAGCGTAAGTGCTACACCTGTCCCTACACCTCCTCTCTTACCATCATTCAGGGCCCCAAACAGTCCTTCTAGGTGAGGCAACACTTCACTTGTAAGTCTGTTGGGGTCATCTATTGCATCCGGTGCGGCCTCCTCTACATCGGCGGGACCCGACGCAGATTGGGGGACTGCTTTGTTGAGCACCTCCCCTCCGTCCACCACAACATACAGGATCTCCCGGTTGCCACCCACTTCAACTCTGCTTCACATTCCCATTCGGGTATGTCCATACATGGCCTCTCTACTGCCATGATGAGGCCAAACTCAGGCTGGAGGAGCAACACCTCATATATCATCTGGGTAGTCTCCAGCCCCTTGGCATGAAAATTGAATTCTCCAACTAACCCATAGTGCTTTCCCGTTAGATTCCTTCTTCACCTCTCCTGCCTATCCCCTTCCTGCTTCCCCTCCCCCACCCCTTGATCTTTCCTCTGATTGGTTTTCCACCCTCCCCCCACCTTCTTGATAGGGCCCCTGCCCCCTCCTTCTTTAGTCCTGACGAAGCGTCTTGGCCCAAAACATTGACTGCTCATTTCAATGGATGCTGCCCGACCTGCTGAGTTCATCCAGCTTGTTTGTACAGGATGCTCTCTCAGTCACTCTCTTGCTATGTCTGTCACTTGCTCACTCTGTCTCTCTCCCCCTCTTGCTTGCTTGCTCTCAAAAAAAAAATCGATTTCCAGCATATTGTATATAATTTGTGGGCATCAGGGAGCCGCTATTAATATGCAGGAGACTCCCGGAACTTCCGGGAGAGGTGGGATGTCTGGTATACATACTTTGATAATAAATGTAGTGACTTAGATATAATTTGTGGATATGCATACAAATATACAGCTTGTATTCATAAAAAAATTACCATACCTGTAGTAATTTTGTTTTGTAGGACACTTTCAAAGCTGAATTAAGATTTTTTTCTCACCCGCCCCCCAAGATTTCTGTGGCTGCACTCATAGCTGCAAAAATATTACAAGGCTACATAAAAATGCTTTCTCATTACAGAATAGAGAAGAATACTTATGCTACGAATCTATAAAGTTGAAAACAAGCATTTCCCAGAGACCATATGAATAAAGTCCTTTGGGCTGCATCATCGATAAAGGGCAAGGCTAATTTTCCAATGCTGACATAATAACAAATATATTACTGAGACGCTGCCTTGGATGTGTGCTAAGGCTACTATGCTTTAGTGTCCATTAAATGGAAAAGTCTTCTAATTTTGATAGCATCCTGTGCTATCTTACAATTACAATGAAAGAATCAGTCTAAGAAGTGTGGTATCAGCCCAAGATTGTTTGGCATACTTATACTTCAACACGTATTTTAAAAAAGTAGTCGCACTTTGTTTGCTACATCATCCAGTGACAATTTTACCACTGAATAAAAATGAAAGATTGAAACAGAAAATTTACATCTCTCGACATCCCAAGATTGCTTTGGTATTTTAGTTCAAATATCACTGCAATACCTTAGAAATTGTTTCTTTTAAGAAATATCTCCCTTTGGCCTGAATTAAATGATGTTTTAATTTACATTCCATTGTATCAGGTATAGCTTATCTCATTTAATTTCTGATTATGATGATGAATGGATTAAGACAAAATTTAGAGATTTTACATTTTAAAATTGCAGTCGTTTAATCTTCTAAAGTTTTCAAGTTCAATATGAACTACTTATGTAATGTCCTATAGTAATGTCTTCAAATCTTTAGAGTTTCTTGTTTGCAGCACCTTTTCTGCACAAAATCTCTTTGGAAATCTCAAGTAACAAGCAAGGTTGCATTACCAACCTATACCAGAGATAACAGCAACTCAACACCACTGCACTTCACTCAATTCACTGCAGTTAGTGTAAAGAAAAATTCAGTGGTGTATCACGATTAATATAAACTTTAATATTATGTAATAAGTCATTAATATTCAAACAATGCCTGCACAAGAAAATTAATCTTAGTTATTCATAGCTGACTTGAACAATTAAAATCTTCCCATTTACAGATGGCCTATGGTTTGTTACATTAGGCACTGTAGAGATACAGAAGTGTAGTCACACAAGGTAATTGATGATTCCAGTCATTGGCAGCAGCACACTAACTGATATTTACACAAAAGAATAGTAAAGAACATTTTGTACAGAGAGCCTATTGCTTTAAGTGTATGTCAGTCAACATTGCAGATAGATTTAAAAGATCTCATTCACCATTTCAAAAACAGCATGTGTGACCTGGTTAATGTTCCTCCTTTAAGCAACACCAAAAACCAATTAAATCTCACCATGTTCTTATCAATGGCTGTATTCCCAATATTTATCTATATATCATCAAAACATTTTACCTGGTAATATTAACATACTATTGGGTAAAAAAAATCCTTAGAAAATTAATGTAGCTAAGCTTGATAGCCAGCTAACAAATGATTTTCTTAAAAATGTAAAGGGTGTCTGAACCTCTTTTTTTTGTTAACAAAGCATCTGATAAACGCTAATTTGGATTCTATGAAAGTCATTTATGTCAAATGAAAAAGGCGTTCATGATAACTAGCTCTTCCATTCCCACCTCTAGTATATGAGTACCTCCCCAAATTTGATGAGTCTTTTTCAGTAAATGAATGTGTTGTAAAATCAGAGACAATATCTTTTTTTTTAACCTTTTAAAAAAATTACTAGCTTTAGTTTGGTTGTCAAACATTCTGATAACTGTAAGTACAGAAATTATACATCAGTCCCATGCCATATCTGCATACTTCTTACCTTAAGACCATCATAAATAATCAAGTACCTTAACAGGTATTCTTATTGAAAAACTTTATTAAGCACAATGAAAATAACATCTCATACAAAAATGAGCAAGGTTGTCTACAAATTAATATGCAGGTAGTATCTGAGAATAGGGTTATTAAATATGGGAGTTCTGCTTTTAAATATAGTGGATATATAAAGTTATAAACCAGTCACTGAAAAAGTCAAAATTTCACATGATCAGTCATGTTATATTAGTAGACATTCAATCATTTAGGTTTTCATGGCTTTCAAATAATTTATCTTTTGGAGGCCCTAAAACTGAGGTGCTTCACAATTTTATCAATATAATTTGAAAAAGTGTGTTAATGTAACTTGAAGAATAACAATACGAGCAGAAGTGGTATTACACCACTAGCAGCTCCTAACAGCAGCACAGAACAAGTTGAAATGTGCTTTAGTTACATATATGCAGATAATCATAAAGACCATCTAAGGTGTTGACTTTCACTTAGATACAACAGCTGTTCTCTGATGCACTGCCATTCAGCATGAACCCTGGACGGTCATCTATTTTCTAGTTGCTATGAAATGATCACTAGCCTAAATAAATTTTAGAAAGGAACCAGTTTTTCATCGTAAACCTGAGATAGATTTAAGCATTGAGAATTGTTGTCCTGGTTGTAACATTTTGGTTCCCTGTTCGTTATATTTTAGGGCTAACTTACATTTCCAGGAAACGTTTATTGTTACAAAAAACAGTTTAACATTTCTACAACCCCTCCAAATGAAGAACATTATAGAACTGAGTAAGAAACAAAACCAATGTCATCTTTACATGCATTCCCAACATCTAAAGGATAATGGAGCACCTCAACCCAACAAAAATGAAATTAAACTAAGAATAAAAATACAAAATGAATTTTGTTACTTTGCAGTGAAAATGTATTTTGTAAGTTCAAACAGACATTATATTTGCATCAATACTAAATTATTATTTGTTTTAAACATTATAGCTTGGATGAACAACATATCACATTATTAGTTGATCAGGGCATGAAAGATTGTGATGGTACACATTCAATATGGGGCACAGATACATAGATCCAAGAGAAAGGTGTGGCCTAATTTGGATGTGAGGAAATAGTTTCCCAAACATATGGGTGAATATTTAAAAGTGTGGGATGTCAGCAAGGGAGTTTATGGGCAGCTGAAATAACAGGACCTGTCGATTAAAGGTGACAATTTTAGATATTGCTAAGTTTAGTCCTTGCTTACGTAGGGTGAAAAAAATTATTGCAGTTTGCTTTTGGATATGGTGCTTACAATCTAGTCAAATTGCAAAAGAAAAATATTTGGAAGCCACTTCTCAATCAGCTCCATTTTACTTGGGATATTCCCTTAAATACTCGCTAAGAATAGATTTCACATCACATGCCAGTGATAATAAACCTGATTCTGACTATAAGGCAGTGACCTTAAAATTCTTTCCAGCAGCTACCCTGGGCTGTAATCAAAATAATTTATTGTGGGGAGCCGGAAAAAAAATCCCATGACTGAGGCTAATGGAAATGTAAGTGGAATTTGCTTGACTCAGTTGTGGTTAATGCTGCAATTATACAAGGTAGACAAGATATTAGTAAGTACTCTTGCAAAATCATAAACCTAATAGATTCTGCAGATGCTGGAAATCCAGAGTAAGACGCACAAAATGCCAGAGGCACACAGCGAAAAGAGAGTCGCCGTTTCATCAGAAATTATGATGAAGGGTCTCGGCTTGAAACATTGACTCTTTATTCCTCTCCATAGATGCTATCTGACCTGCTGATTCCTCCAGCGTTTTTATGTGTTACTTATATAATGTCCCCTTATACAGGATTTCATAATTATATGCGGCACCAAGATTAAGAGGGGTTGTACAAGCAAAGTTGTGGTAGAAGAGTTTAAAGAGATGTGAGAATCCCATTAGGGGATGAGGAAAAGGTTCATGAGGTGAGTATGAGGGTGTTGTATACATTTTTTTAAAAGAATGGTTATTGGCTAGAAAGCTTTGTTGATTTAGCTCAGGCTTGCAATACTGTTAGATGTAAATAATAAATAACCAGTGTTGTATGACAATCAATAAATATTTCTGAGCTTTTGTCCATTTCTTTTTTAATTCATTTACAATTAAAGGAAATGAAAACCAAACTCGGTCCTATGTATTATATTGATACCAAGACTGATGTTTTAGTTATGTATATTAGATAAGGAGAAATGCCTCTCATACAATAACAGATTATACCTTATTGGCCTTTGACAATAACATTTTCACATGAGCAATTCTCAGAAGGGTACAAGCAAAAATTTAAAGATTAAGAAACCTCAAAGTAAGAACTTTAATAAAATTAAAACAGGAAAGTGAATAATGCCAATTTAGATTCTATTGCTTCTCAATCCTTTGACACACCATGATGGATCCCTGGAATAGCTGCATTAGAGATTGTTGGTACAGAAAACTATTTATGATTTCACATTTCTAGGATATATGAGTATTTAGAAACACATGGCCTAATTAGGGAGAGCCAGAAGGGCTTTGTACATGGCAGGTCATGAGAGCGATTGATGAGGGAAGGGTAGTGGATGTTGTCTGCATAGATTTTAGTAAGGCATTTTACAAAGTCCCTCATGGGAGGCTAATCCAGAAGACTGAGATGCATGGGATCCGTGGCAAATTGGCTGTTTGGAATCAGAATTGGCTTGCACACAGAAGACAGAGGGAAGTGGTTGAAGGGACGTATTCGAGCTGAGGGTCCAAAATTAGTGGAGCTTTGCAGGGATCTGCACTGGGACCTCTGCTGTTGTAATGTATATAAATGACTGGATGAAAATCTAGAATGTGGGTTAGTAAATTTCCAGATAATACCAAGATTGTTGGAGTTGTGAATAGTATAAAGGACTGGCAAAGAATACAGCATGATATAAATCAGTTGCAGCCATGGGCTGAGAAATGGGAGATGGAGTTTAACTCAGATAAATGTGAGCTGTTGTACCTCGATAGAGCAAATGCAAGTAAACAGTAGACTGTTAAGAGCAAGATCCTTAACAGTGCTGCTGAGCAGAGATCCAAATTTGTAGCTTCATGAAAGTGGCCACACAAGTCCATTAAGGTGGTTAAGGCAGCTTATGGAATTCTTGCTTTCATTAGTCGAGGGATTGAGTTCAAAAGTCAGGAGGTTATGTTGCAACTTTATAAAACTCTGGTTGGGCCACATCTGGAGAACATGCAGTTCTGGTCACCCCACTACAGGAAGGGTGTTGAGGCTTTGGAGAGGGTGCAGAACAGGTTTACCAGGATGCTGCCTGGTTTAGAGGGCATGTGCTAGGGCTTTTAAGAGACATATGGATGGGCACATCTGTGTAAGGAAGATGGAGGGATTATGGACATGGTGTAGGTAGGAGGGATTAGTGATTGAGTAACTTTGATTTGCATTTTAGCTGGTTCAGCACAACACTGGGCCACATGGCCTGCTCCTGTGCAGAACTCTTATACCACTTGAGTAAATATTGGATCTTCTTAACCTCACAAAAATTAGATGTCAGATGTTTTTTTTGTATGAAACCATGAATTCAAAAGAATAACAGAATCATAATACAAAAAAGTTTTCTAGAAGCGCTTTGTTAAATATATAACAGAGATACATTTAACCATCTATTTCCACCTCAACCCCAGAATTTTTGGGACGCTTTTAGATTTAGCTGCAAATCACACACATTTTTACAGTCCATGTTTGAAAGTCAGTAATTCTGAATTTGTAAAAAGGTTCTGCAACAGAAAGATAATTGTCAGAAATGCCTTTCCTGTTATTTATAAAGCATACAAATCATTGTTATACCATGCCAAGTAACAGTCTTTAAATTGTTATTTTTAAAATCGAATTAACATATATCAGAGAATATTAAAACTATTAAAGAAATAGTCATAAAACACAAGCAGTAAATATCAATTTAGCTAAAAAAGTCTTTTGTCCCCAAAACCCCAAGGACACATTTATATGTTTTTCATGCTGCTTGTTAATTTTTGTTACACCTAATATATTGCTACTTTCATCTAAAGTTCTGTGACAAAGGAGAACAAAGTAGAAGTAATATTTATGCAGCAATTATACAAGGTACAACTATTTACACAATGGTGATAAAACTACACGGCCTCCTGAAAAATGCTCTATTTCTCTTCAATCTGTACTGAGTACACATAAAAGGATGATTCTGGAATGTTAATAAACAAAATAATTTTGGAAATATTCAACAGAAGAAACCATTTCTATGGAATAAATAGTTCACACTTCAAGATAATGACCTTTCACTTGAATGAAAGTTATTGGAATGCTAATACACTACTGCAAATATTGTTAACAAAACACAAAGAAATCTGCCTGTTGACATTCATGTTTCATGATGTCTTAGAAGAACCTGTTCAGTCTATTGAGTCCACACTAAACAACACTGCTTGCTCCAGTGGCTTGTGTAAAGAGTGAGTCAGGTACAGTACGGGGTCAAAATTCAGATGTAGATGGGATGTGTAGAGGCATGGTTTGCAATATCTTTCCAATAGTCTGGAAGGAGATGGAAATGAATAGCAAATGGACTGGGCTCCAACTCTGAAGTTGTTAAGAAGTTGTCAAATTTGGGCTTTTAACTAAAAGTGAAGGGCCACCAAGTGCACTTCAAAAACCATTATAAAACTGTAAGCCAGTTTCATCAAGAAAGAAACCAAGAACAAAAAAAAGCATGGCAAAGTATGGGCAACATCTGTGGCTAAAATCAGAATCCGTTGCTTGCTGCCGCTTACGTGCGGGGAGGGAGGGAGAGCTGGGGTGGACTTTGGAGTTCTTATGTTTAACTGTCGTTCATTCTTTGGGGCAGTTCTCTGTGGATGTTTGTGAGGAAAAAGCATTTCAGGATGTATATTGTATACCTTTCTCTGACAATAAATTGGACCTTTGAACCTTTGAATGCAGATGCACAAACATCCATTTATTTGATGGTTTTATCTGAGGCATACCAAAACTTCCATCAGGGAGCAGACCATGTACAAATTAACACTAAACTTTACAATAATGTTGAATGTGTATGCAAAATTAGCCTGGGAAACAAGAGGAACACTTCAATATGGTTCAGAAAAATTTATGATTTGATAAATAGGTAGGGCAAGAAGTCTTAATCCCAGGCAATTTCAAATGCATTGTGCATTTGGAAAAAAAAAGACTTAAAATAATCTTAAGTTGAGTGAAAAAAATTCGGTTAAAAAAAACAAAGTTAATTTGCTTTTTGTTTTTGTTTCTCTGAATTGTTGATATATAATTTCTTGGCCAAAACCAAATCTTCGCTTGTAAACTTTAAGGGTGCTTTGTTAGTTATAGTGTGCACCAAACATTTATCCATGCCCATCAGTGCCAAATGCCCACGTAGATCAGGATTGATGGACGGTAATTAGAAAAGTACATTTTGCTGAATAAGGACTTAACTGCATCAGCTAAACCACACAGATAGAAATCTCTATTTTGCTGGATGATTTAGCTGTACCCTGAGCTTAAACAATGTGAGGGATAGAGGTACTCAGTTTCCTTTTTACTTGATCTTGCACAAATAGGTATTTTTTATGTCAGAAGAAATGTACATTTTAAAATCAGCCAACCTGAAACAGTATTTCAAAACACTGAAGCAAGGTGATACTTCAAAACCAAAAAAAGGTAAAATATTAAACCAGCTCAATATTCCCCCTTCACACTACCAGTTTGTGATGAACTGTGTGCTAATCTTTAACTATGAAATACATGTTTAGCTTTACTTCTGTTTGAGATTCTTAGTTGGCATTTATTTCAATTTCTGCAGTTTACTCAGAAGGAACTGAGCACTGACAACATTTCACATTGAGAACTTTAATTAATGTCGTTTTCTTTTTTGCAGGACATAAAAAGATGCTGGAAACACACACACACACACAAAATGCTGGAGGAACTCAGCAGGCCAGGCAGAATCTATGGAAAGGAGTAAACAGTTGGCATTTCTGGCTGACACCCTTCATCAGGACTGGAGAAAAAAAGATAAGTCAGTGTAAGAAGATGGTGGGGGGGGGGGAAGAAGTACAAGGTAATAGGTGATATGTGAAACTGGGAGAGGGGGAGGGGTGAAGTAAGGAGCTGAGGGGGAAGTCAATTGGTGAAAGAGATAAAGGGTTGGAGAAGGGGGAATCTGATAGGAGAGAACAGAAGGCCATGGTAGAAAGGGAAGGGGAGGAGCACCAGAGTGAGGTAAGAGAAGGAAAAGGGAAATGGAGAATGGTAGGGGCGGGGGGGGGGGGGTGCAATTATCAGAAGTTCAAGAAATTGATGTTCATGCCATTAGCTTGAAGGCTACCCAGTTCCCTTGGTGATAATATGGAAAAAATGATGAAATGCCAATACTTAGTCACAAGATGAACATTAAATATAGTGCACTTACTACTGGCCTACAAGAACTGCAAAATAAAATGCTTCAATTACCAAAAAACCACCCTTATCCACATGAGAATAGTAATTTTTATTTCCACCCCCATAATTCTTTTAACAAAAAAGTGATCCAAGTGACATTTGGTCATACACGCCTTGAACTTCTAAATAACTTTAACTTTTATGAATTAACAGTGAGAGACAATTCCTGACATATTGCAAGAAAATATACAATCTATTCTTATCCGGTATCTTTACAGTGATAGCTTTCAAATTCACAGTAAAATCTCACATTAGTGGTTTGTGTGACTTGCAGCTTTACCAGACATTTCTAATGCGTTCAAGTGAAATTTTAAGACAAGGAGAAATATCTGTCTTACTACAAACCTAGTTATGGTAGTTTAATCTGGGGTCCCTGGTTAAGGTGCCTTAAAACATTGATGTGTCTATTTCCTTGTTGAACATTCCTTCAAAATTGAGATCCTTGGCCATAAGTTCTTCTTCCACTTCCTCCAAGGCCCACTGATGATCCAGAATTTCCAATGCTTCCCATTCAGCCTTTACAATAAAAATACAAAAACAAAAGAAACAGTATATTTTTCTACCTTTCAGTTTTGCACTACTAAATAGATAACTTATTCCCATTACTCCCCCTTCTATTTTAATCCTACTCTTATGCATACTACTAAATTCCTAGTATATCATTAGGCCATTTTTCATACCAATTCATATTAATCAGTGCTGATAAGGTGCTGAATATGGAGAATATTATAATTCACCACAACCTTGTTGTCGCTATCTTTGCATAGATCTTCAGCAGAAATAATTGGGACCTTAATCAGTATTAGGAACCTCAGAATCAGGAACTCTGTGGTTGAACAGATTCTCTTAATAGGGGCAGAGCCAAGATCAAGCATCTTTGCATTGATCAGACAATGGCCAGAAAATGTTAACCATGAGGAAACAGGGCTTGTTTTACTGGTAATGCAGGCTGAGGCATAAAGAATTGAAAAGAAACAGAAGTTAGGAATTGCCTCCACCTTTTACAAAAAGTTAATAACAAGGGTTAATAACAAGTAGTGAAGGAAATTTAGGAACCACTGAGATGGTGGAAGTTAGTCATTACGTTTAAAGGTATTTGAGTTCAATGCCAGATGTATCATGCAAGTACTAGATTGCTATACCTCAGTCTGAATAGACAAAGTGGAGCAGAACATCCTCTCTTCTTGCCACAATGGAGGCCACTCTCAGGTTGGAGGAGCAGCACCTCATATTCCGTCTGGGTAGCCTCCAACCTGATGGCATGAACATCAATTTCTCTAACTTCCAGTAATTACTCCCCCTCCTCTTTTTCATTCCCCATTCTGGATCCCCTCTTACCCCTTTCTCTTCTCCTTACCTATTGATCACCTTCCTCTGGAGCCCAACCTCTGTCCCCTTCTCTCATGGTTCGCTCTCTTATCATATTGCTTCTATTTTTAGCCCTTTATTTTTCACTCATCACCTCTCGGCTTCTCACTTCATTCCCCCATCCACTTGCCTTTTCTCCTCACTTAGCTTCACTTATCACCCAGCAGCTTGTACTCCGCACCCCCCCCCACACCCCTTATTTTCTTATTCTTGCTTTCCACCCTTTCCTAGCCAGTCCGAATGAAGAATCTTGACCCAAAACACCAACTGTTTGTTCCTCTCCTTAGATGCTGCCGACCTACTGAGTTCCTCCACATTTTGTGTGTATCATTCTGAACTAAACAAGACTGTGTGATGGATTTGAACTTGAAGTTAATAATTTTGTTTCCAATTATCAATTGCACTTCGAGGATTTTCAGTCATTTTACAGAAGAATGTTCTAGTTATAAAAAAGGGCTAAAATCTTTGCCTTACAATCTTCTATTTAAGTATTCCCTTGCATGACCCTACCAATTCCCAGAGAAGTTCCAATTTTTAAATTCCATTTTTTCCTCAGCAGATTATAGCATATTAGCATCACTGGAGTGCAACACTTTGGGACAATAATGTGAATATGCTCTATATACACTCTCTTGACAAGGACATCAGTTCATTCATGTTCTAATATTCATTTGTATAGATCTGGCAACAAATCCCTTATTCCCTACTCAAAAACAGAAATGAATCCAAACAGTCCTAAATATGAAGCTTTGCATTTTGTGAATAAAAATTATAGAACATTTTTTCATCCACAAAATACCAAGAATTTCATGAACAAAAATACTGCCAACTTTGACTTTATTATCCAAATTAAGTGTCTATTAGAGCTTACTATAAAATGCTGTAATGTGCAAGAAAACTAATGTTATACCAGAAGGCTAGTACAGGATATTTCTATATTTATATGGTATAACTAACAAACCTTGAAAGCTTTATTTGTATCTGGAGGCATTGCCATTGCAGCACCTGTCATCTGTTCTTGCATAATGCGTGACTGATCTGCAGCTACAATAAGAGACAGAGTATTGAGTTCAATGGATTAAATGTCAAAGTAAGGAAAGAAACATCCAATCATGAAAAAAGTATTTTAAAAAAGGGAAAACTTTTATTCACAGATAAGCAGCTTCATTTCATAAAGGGAACATTCTTGAATAGTATTCAGTTCCACATGAACATGGTTTACTTTTCATACGCAATAAATCCCAGGATAAAGACACTTTCATAAATTAAAATTAACTTATTTTTACAATAACAAGAATGGCAACTACTATAAAAAGTAGTTTTATGAAAATAAAATTGCAATTCTCATAATTATCAGACCACATCCTTCAAATATACCCAGTACAAAAACAGAAAACCCATATTCTTGTCTTTATGATGTTCATGATTTAAAACGATCTAAAATAATCTCAAGCTTTTCAAAGCACAAAGCTATGTTTGAAGGTTCACTGAACGTTTTATTAATTTTTGTTTTGTTACAATCAGATTGTAGCCACCAACCTATCACTTCCTATCTAATGGGTAGTGGTGTAAAATTACTAACGCAGGATACTATTGCTGGTTGATTCAGCAACAACTTTCCTTTTTTTTTTGCAGCTAAGTATCAATGTTTGTTTTCAGGATTTGTACTTTATTCAACACATTTAAAAAAAACCTGCAGTAGAGAAGTGCCGTTTCAAGTGATCCCAATTGGTATCTAGTTATAAATGTAAACTTATTTTTCTTTCTTTCCATTCTGTCAAATTTTATCTATTTCTGCAGGTCACTGACTCACTTTGTTTTAAGAAAGTCAGTGACAACCTAATAGTTAATAGATGTTTGGTGGTTTGGGCACAAGTAGGATAACATAAGGAGGCAAGGTGCTTTTGCAATTTCTCACCATCATCCATTCAAAAAATGGAAGATTGTTAAGACAGATCAGGGTAGGAGAAATATTCATGGTGGTGACAGTGAGACAGCAAAGCTTCTTCAGGCTTCATTTTGAGCAGATCCTTAATACCAACATGGTAATAAAGATGTGCTAAAGCCTTAACTCTGCATTTCCTCTTAACCACATTACAGCACTAGAGTGCCTTCTGAATAGGAACTTTTGTTTTTGATAGATTATATTCACATATACCAAGTGAACATTATTAATACAACTGCAACACTAAGTTACTTTCTCATTTCTTCATCCTGAAAACAGAACCCATAATACCAGCTGATTACAAATGCAGTCTAACTCAAAGGTCTTTAATGATATTCAAGATTCTGAACTCAAACACTTGAAAATTCAATCTAGATTAGAAATAAATAGGTCACAATCAAGTCTGAAAAGTGGAATTATATTCAATTTTATTCTGGCTTGATTGTGCTAATTAACACAAAGTACTAAATGTTATATGGCTTTAGTCAATAAAGTTTATAAGATGTTAAAATGTTTTGCATGTTGATAAAATGGAATACTGTATCTTTAGATTCCAAGGTATCTTAACCCATAATTTTCATATTCTCTCAAAATGTTTAGCAATGAGCACCACTAACCACAAGATTAGTGAGATGCTTTGTACCAAGGGCAAGTAGGGTGAATTACCTCATTTGTCCATACTAACATCCTGCTGCTGCTGTGTGACTTGAAGTTCCAAATTAAGTTCTGGGCCAATATTTACTTTTTTTAAAAAAATTGTTATGCTAGTTAGAAGGGAGGCAAAATACCGGCAGATAGGAAAAAGATCTTCCTGGCTATAGAAGCTTGAGAAGCTCATTTTCTGGTGAAAATTACCACACGGTAGGCTTATTCAGAAAGTCAGAAGGCATGGGATCCAGGGAAGTTTGGCCAGGTGGATTCAGAATTGGCTTGCCTGCAAAAAGCAGAGGGACATGGTGGAGGGAGTACATTCGGATTGGAGGGTTGTGACTAGTGGTGTCCCACAAGGATTGATTCTGGGACCTCTACTTTTCGTGACTTTTATTAACGACCTGGATGTGGGAGTAGAAGGGTGGGCTGGCAATTTTGCAGACGACACAAAGGTTGGTGGTGTTGTGGATAGTGTTGAGGATTGTCAAAGATTGCAGAGACATTGATAGGATGCAGAAGTGGCAGATGGAGTTCAACCTGGAGAAGTGTGAGGTGGTACACTTTGGAAGGATAAACTCCAAAGCAGAGTACAAAGTAAATGGCAGGATTCTTGGTAGTGTTGAGGAGCAGAGGGATCTGGGGGTACACGTCCACAGATCCCTGAAAGTTGCCTCACAGGTAGATAGGGTAGTTAAGAAAGCTTATGGGGTGTTAGCTTTCGTAAGTCGAGGGACAGAGTTTAAGAGTCGCAATGTAATGATGCAGCGCTATAAAACTCTAGTTAGGCCACACTTGGAGTACTGTGTCCAGTTCTGGTCGCCTCACTATAGAAAGGATGTGGAAGCATTCGAAAGGGTACAGAGGAGATTTACCAGGATGCTGCCTGGTTTAGAGAGTTTGGATTATGATCAGAGATTAAGGGAGCTAGGGCTTTACTCTTTGGAGAGAAGGGGAATGAGAGGAGACATGATAGGGAATAGATAGAGTGGACAGCCAGCGCCTCTTCCCCAGGGCACCACTGCTCAATACTAGAGGACATGGCTTTAAGGTAAGGGGTGGGAAGTTCAAGGGGGATATTAGAGGAAGGTTTTTTTTTTAAACTCAGAGAGTGGTTGGTGCGTGGAATGCACTGCCTGAGTCAGTGGTGGAGGCAGATACACTAGTGAAATTTAAGAGACTACTAGACAGGTATATGGAGGAATTTAAGGTGGAGGGTTATATGGGAGGCAGGGTTTAAGGGTTGGCATAACATTGTGGGCTGAAGGGCCTGTACTGTGCTGTATTGTTCTATGTTTCTAAATTCAAAATGTAATCTTCTATTCCAAAAAGAAAATCTATCCTACCATACATCCAGCCTGTTAAATCAATCCGACACAATTTTATACACATTCCATTTGTGCCATATACATACACACACACACACGACATAATGTATACAAGCTCAAGTTACTGATTACCATTGTCTTGTCCTAGGAGTAAAGAATACATGCTTCTGAGTCCAAACACATTCAGAAAGTACCAAGATGCAGAGCTCACCCTGAGTACAAAAAAGAAAAGACAAATTAACTTGAAAGAAATGGAAAAATAAATGTAAATGCGGTAACATTACTGCACTATCAACTTTGTCCACATAATGATAAACCAGACATGCCCTCCAGTCAAGATGTAAGATGTTTCAGTATCAAAGCACATCTGTCAAGCATCTTACTGTTAAGCTCCATCAAAGGGGAAGAACTGATCAAATAAACCAAAAATGAAATGATGGATCTTCTTCTCTGAACCCTCTCCTATATCAATATATCCTTTCTAAAATAAGCCCAAAACTGCACACAATACTCCAAATGTGGTCTCATGAGTGCCTTATAAAGCCTCATCCATGCTCTTATTCTTATATTCCATACCTCTAGAAATGAACGCCAACATTGCATTCACTTTCCTCACAACCACATGATTTATGTTTTCCCATTTTTTCTTATTTCTATTAAATTTCTCTACAGTCTCTTTACCCAAGGATTGGATATGATTCTTGAGTTAGAATCAAGTCGGTCTTGCATAAACAGATTCACTAAGAGAGCATGCCACTCCAATTGTGCTGAGTACTTGATAACCTATACTCCAACTATATTTAGCTTTAATCAAGAAGAAAAATAACCTTCATATAATGCCCTTAATGGTGATGATACAGCATTTTACAAGAGGGGCTACTCTCATAATTAAGGAGATGCAACTGCTAATTTGTACATAGCAAGCTCACACAATAACCAAGTCACAGAGGCTGAATAAGCTAAATTTCAACAATGTTTAGTGAGATGAATATTGCTTTGGTTATGTGGAGTTTTCAAAATAGTGCCATGGATCTTTTACATCTGCCTCTTTGAAAGTCTCATCCATAAGACACTTGAAATCATAAAATGCTTCTCAGATAAATGATCCGAGTACTTAGCCAAAGGAAACGAGAACTCCAGGGAAAAGGCAGGAAGAAAAAAATGTAAGATTGAAGAGACAGATTTAGGAATCCTTATATAAACTCATGAGAATTTTAATTTCATTTCAAATGATTGAAATAGTTTCCATTAAAACTCAATAGCTCTATTGAATTTTTTGTAGATTAGAGTTTCATGAGTTATATGATGCTGACTTAGCCTTTGTTTATTCCTGTCCTACTTTAATGGAGGATTAATGCAGCATTGAACAGATTCATGCTCCCCATGGATAAATCCCATCTATTGAAGGGATTCATGGTAGATCTTCACTCAATTTCTATTTATTTATTTTAAACAGGACATCTCACAAATTCTAAAAGCCTTCCAAAAATCACTATTCCCTGCCTTCTTAAAAATACAACTTCTAATTCTATAAAACCCTTGATTCAAGGGAAAAGGTTTACATGAACAATAAATATGGAAATGGATGAGGTTCAAAGCCCATAGATTATTAAAATAAAATCATTCAACATATATTACTGGATATTGGATAATTCGTCGTTGTCTGAACTAGATGGCACATGGAGCCTCATATTGGATAATTAGATTACCGTAGATTCCGGACTACAGAGCGCACCTGATTAAAAGCCGCTGGCTCTAATTTTAGAAATAAAATCAATTTTTTACTTGTACAGGCCGCACCGGATTTTCGGCCGCAGGCGTCCCACGTTGTAATATGAGATATTTACACAGAAAGATATTACACGTGAGGATTTTTTAACTTTTAATTAAATCCATATGGTAACAAACAAATATATATTGCAAATGCTTTTTTTCGAACCGTGCCTGTAATACGGCTACTTTTAAATATACATACGTATCGGTAACACAAATTACGTTGCATATACTTTTTTACTGAACAGCACGAACAACATTCCAATATCTCCTAGCGACTGGTAAAAATATATATACTGCAGCCTACCAGGAAAAGTTATTGATCGCCTTTAACTTAAAAGCAGCGTTTTCGCTCGGGTCTGATGTGCTCGGGTCTGATGAGCTCGCGTAACGCGATCGGGTCTAATCGGGTCTAATGTGCTCGGGTCTGATGTGCTCGGGTCTGATGAGCTCGCGTAACGCGATCGGGTCTAATCGGGTCTAATGTGCTCGGGTCTGATGAGCTCGCGTAACGCGATCGGGTCTAATCGGGTCTAATGTGCTCGGGTCTGATGAGCTCGGGTCTGATGAGCTCGCGTAATGCGATCGGGTCTAATCGGGTCTAATGTGCTCGGGTCTGATGAGCTCGCGTAACGCGATCGGGTCTAATCGGGTCTGATATGCTCGGGTCTGATGAGCTCGCGTAACGCGATCGGGTCTAATCGGGTCTGATGTGCTCGGGTCTGATGAGCTCGCGTAACGCGATCGGGTCTAATCGGGTCTGATGTGCTCGGGTCTGATGAGCTCGGGTCTGATGAGCTCGCGTAATGCGATCGGGTCTAATCGGGTCTGATGAGCTCGGGTCTGATGAGCTCGCGTAATGCGATCGGGTCTAATCGGGTCTAATGTGCTCGGGTCTGATGAGCTCGCGTAACGCGATCGGGTCTAATCGGGTCTAATGTGCTCGGGTCTGATGTGCTCGGGTCTGATGAGCTCGCGTAACGCGATCGGGTCTAATCGGGTCTAATGTGCTCGGGTCTGATGAGCTCGCGTAACGCGATCGGGTCTAATCGGGTCTAATGTGCTCGGGTCTGATGAGCTCGGGTCTGATGAGCTCGCGTAACGCGATCGGGTCTAATCGGGTCTAATGTGCTCGGGTCTGATGAGCTCGCGTAACGCGATCGGGTCTAATCGGGTCTGATGAGCTCGCGTAACGCGATCGGGTCTGATGAGCTCGCGTAATGCGATCGGGTCTAATCGGGTCTAATGTGCTCGGGTCTGATGAGCTCGCGTAACGCGATCGGGTCTAATCGGGTCTAATGTGCTCGGGTCTGATGTGCTCGGGTCTGATGAGCTCGCGTAACGCGATCGGGTCTAATCGGGTCTAATGTGCTCGGGTCTGATGTGCTCGGGTCTGATGAGCTCGCGTAATGCCCCCACCTTCCCGTTTATCGCAAACCGGTATTTCCCACAAGACGCGGCGAAATCGGGTGTGACGTCATAGCATCCCGGGATGTAGTACAGAAAACAAATATAGTTAAAACACTTCTAACTTTAACTAACAAATGAATTACTAAGCGAAAATATTATAAACTAAGTAACTGCCATAAAGGCAGCACAATGCTTTTCTTCGAGTGTTTTCCATGTTGATGAGGGTGAGTACAAATGACTGATTTACAATAATTTAATTGTGAAAGTGCGCTTGATTTATCGTACAATTTCATTGGACCTCTGTGAACTACTCATCAATTTTATTGGTCTACTGTTACGAGGCAAAATGTTTACGAGGCGGCATGAAAAAAAACCATGTATTAGCCGCTCTGGATTAAAGGCCGCAGAGTCCAAAGCTGTTCAAAATGTGGGAAAAAAGTAGCAGCTTATAATCCGGAATCTACGGTAACTCAAATTGTTCCATTTCACAGTTTTTGTGAAACCATTTTTAAAAGTACGCCAGAAGGATAGTGGATAACAAGCTAAGGCTATTTAACACAAGCAGCTCATATTGAGCGCAGAGAAAAGATAATTGATTTACTGAAAGTACAGTGATTCCAGTTGACTGGGATACATCAGAACCAGTACATTTTGGCCAAATTAAGTGGCTGCCCGAATCAACCAAAGTTTCATGGAAATAGCTACAAAAAGGTATAAAAGAGAGCAGAGCAAAGTCAAGATGGCGCTAAACGGTGATTCCTTTGCGTGTATTGTTGGAAACAGCATTATTTCTATTTTTGATATCTCTTTTTTTCCTTTTCAAGGTTCTTTTTAAGACCCTGACCTGGAGCTACACTCTGACTTTGAAGGCTAGCGCGCCTTCAGGGTTCCAGACTTTTGTGGCTCTGAAGACAGGCCGATTCAAGGCCGGTGCCCCAGACTGGGGGGTCGCGGGAGAACATGGAACATCGGGAGCAGCAGGTTAACTCTCTGAACGCAGAGCTCAGAAAAAGTGACGCAACAGACTTTCAACATCATGAGTCAGAATCAAGTTTATCATCACTGGCATGTGACCTGCAATTTGTTAACTTAGCAGCAGCAGTTCAATGCAATATTAACCTAGCAGTGAAAAACAATGATAATAAAAAATAAACAAGTACAGTTGGCCCTCCTTATCCGTGGGGGATTGGTTCCAAGACCCCCCCGTGGATACCAAAATTCTCGGATGCTCAAGTCCCTTATTTAACATGCATCAGTGCAGTGGTCTTTAGGACCCAGGAGAACCCCGGGCTTTATTTAACACATTCCCGTGCGGTGGACATTAGGACCTGGCGGCGCACTCTGAATCCACAGTGTTTCTGTTCACAAAAATAATCATGATTGAAAATAAGGTGGAAGTAATAAAGTGATCAGAAAGAGGTGAAACGCCATCGGTCATTGGAAAAGCATTAGGCTACAGTCAGTCAAAGATCGGAACAATTTTAATGGAGAATGTGAAAGGCCCTGCCCTGATGAAACCTACAATTATAACTAAGCAACGCAGTGGTTAAATTATTGAAATACGCATGTTTCTTAAGTGTTTTATATGCATAGAAAGGTAAAATATGTACTATATACTAAGAAAAACATTTGACTAACTGACACTAAATAATACCAGATGTACCTGTTCCGACTTCAAATCCGACTTTAAGACGGACTCAGGAATGGAACTCATTCATAACCCGGGGACTGCCTGTACTTTTAAGTCATTTCTAGATTACTTATAATATCTAATACAATGTAAATGCTATGTAAATAGTTGTTATACTGTATTCTTTAGGAAATAATGACGAAAAAAGTCTGTATATGCTCAAGCAATGAGTGCTAGAGACAGAACTTCTAGGTTTTCCCGATCCACGGTTGGTTGAATCCGCGTATATGGAATCCGCGGATAAGGAGGGCCGACTGTAAATCAATTATGTATATTGAATAGGTTACAAGAACGTGCAAAAAATACTGTATGTTAAAAAAAAGTGAGGTGGTGTCTAAAGTTTCAATGCCCATTTAAGAATCGGTTGGCAGAGGGGAAGAAGCTGTTCTGAATCACTGAGTGTATGCCTTCAGGCTTCTGTACCTCCTTCCTGGCATGCCCTGGGTGCTGGAGATCCTTAATAATGGAAGCCGCCTTTCTGAGACACTGCTCCCTAAAGATGTCCTGGGTACTTTGTAGGCTAGTACCCAAGATGGAGCTGACTAGATTTACAACCTTCTGCAGCTTCTTTTGGTTCTGTGCAGTAGCCCCTCCATACCAGACAGTGATGCAGCTCTCCATGGTACAACTATAGAAGCTTTTGAGTGTATTCGTTGACATGCCAAATCTCTTCAAACTCCTTAAAAAGTATAGCTGCTGTCTTGCCTTCTTTTAACTACATTGATATGTTGGGACTAGATGAGATCCTCAGAGATCTTGACACCAAGAAACTTGAAGCTGCTCACACTCTCCACTTCTGATCCCTCTATGAGGATTGGTACGTCTTTCACTTCCTGAAGTCCACAATCAACTCTTTCGTCTTACTGATGTTGGGTGCCAAGTTGTTGCTGCGGCACCACTCCACTAGTTGGCAAATCTCACTCCTGTATGCCCTCTTGTCACCTGAGATTCTACCAATAATGGCTGTATTGTCAGCAAATTTATAAATGGTATTTGAGCTATGCCTAGCCACACAGTCATGTGTATATAGAGAGCAGGGCTAAGCACACACCCCTGAGATGCACAAGTGTTGATTGTCAGCGAGGAGGACATGTTATCACCAATCCACACAGATTGTGGTCTTCCGGTTAGGAAGTCAAGGATCCAATTGCAGAGGGAGGTACAGTGGCCCAGATTCTGCAACTTCTCAATCAGGATTGTGGGAATGATGGTATTAAATGCTGAGCTATAGTCGATGAACAGCATCCTGACATAGCTGTTTGTGTTATCCAGGTGGTTTAAAGCCGTGTGGAGAGCCATTGAGATTGCATCTGCCGTTGACCTATTGTGGCAATAGGCAAATTGCAATGAATTCAGGTCCTTGCTGAGGCAGGAGTTCTGTCTAGTCCTGATCAATCTCTCAAAGCACTTCATCACTGTCGATGTGAGTGCTACCGGGCGATAGTTATTAAGGCAGTCCACATTATTCTTCTATTGGTACCGGTATAATTGTTATCTTTTTGAAGCAAGTGGGAACTTCTGTCCATAGCAATGTGAGGTTGAAAATGTCCTTGAATACTCCTGCTAGTTGGTTGGCCAGGTTTTTAGAGCCTTACCAAGTACTTCAGCGAGTTGCTTGTTATGTCTCCCCTCTCGCTGTGAAACGGGGGCAACTCTTTTTCCTTTATCAGGGAGGGGCTGTGCTATGTCAAATTACCAGGTGACGAGTAGTCTTTGGGGTACTGTAAGTCTGTGTCTTTGTTGATGCTTTGCTGCACGCTTGAGTGCTCGGTGGAGGGTGCCGATATTTTTTTGCTGGTGGGGGGAGGGGTCATTGCCTCGCTGCTTGTGGGAGGGGGCTTTGGGGTTCTAACCCCAAAAAGAATTTCAGGATGCATATTCTATACATTTCTCTGACATTAAATGTACCTTTGAACCTACTGAAAAAGACAAACTACCGTTTGACTAACAAATTATGTATTTAAATGAAATACAGAATAATAACACTAACAATACACTATAGTACTATAAAATTATCATTCATAATAGTTATTAACATAGCAATTCATCCAGTATACACTGCCGTGTTCTTTTGATTGGCTGTAAATGAACAAAATCAGTGTAGACACTTGGTGCAAATAATGGACTACCTTCATACAATTAATTCCGAAATTTGCATTCTTCAAATCTTCATTTTCATTGCAACATTCAAGATGATTATTGATACCTTCAAATTCCTAACTAAAAGTAGTGAAATGGTTTCATTTTCATTCTGGCCATTTTTGGCATCTCCAAGCTTGAATGCTTGAAACCGCAGTAGGTAAAACAGTTCAAAATTGTCTTACTGCTTATTTCTCACCAGCTATCAGAGCTTTTTGAAGACAAACACACACAACTAACACTATTTAAAAACTATGTGCTCCAAGCATGGTGTAATGTTAACATCCACACAAGTGCACACAACTGACACTGGTTAGAAATTTCAGCAAAAGTCTATTGTCTCAATTCAGCGGCATAGTGCCCCAAATAAACAAAGGGAATCTTGGCTATTTTCTCAACTAGTTTTTGTCCCGAATAAATGCTGGCCACAATTAACTGCAATGCACTGTAGTTTGGTTTGGTGAAAAACTAAAACCAAAACTTGCTTTTGGCACATCATATCTGTAATATGCACTAAAGGGGTGATTATTGATTAGCTTTACATTCTTCTGTACTTTTCAACATACCAAGAAGCGTCCAGTGAGAGCAGCTCGATTCCCTGCTGTAACATGGGCTTAAAACGTAATGTCAGAGGAAATGGAACCTTTGCTAAAGAGAAAAATAAATAGTGTTAGTAAAATAATTTCAACTTCAATTTACTAAACATAGATTTGATATTTGGACTACCTGTATAGCACTAAACAGAATGGTAATACATCAGAGAAAGGTGAGAGACAATGCAAGTAAATTTGGATAGAGGTGATGGGATGAGTAGCATTTAGTACACAAGTGAAGCAGGTAGTTTTTTTTTTTAAAAATGGCAATGATATGTTAGAAAAAAGTTTTAAAAATATGAAATTCAGAGTTGTTGTAACTGTGGGTGTAAAGAACTGAGTAAGATGGTGATTAAAATAATTTGATTTTGAATAGGAAACGAAGTTGAATTAATTGAAGAAGATGCTGCAGGTTTGCATGTTCTGGAATAAATAACTGAATTGTACCAAGAGAATAAAAATTATAGCTTTGGTTTTCTCAATTTCACTTTGAGAATGCAAATGTTCATTTAAAATTAGAACAATTATTTCACTTGCACTTCTTCCAGGGCATTACTCACTTGTGACAAATCCAGAGAATGTCCAGTTGATCCAGCCGCCAATAAGAATCATTGGAAGCACATTTGTAACATTGCCTTTCATCATGTCCATCACCATTGTGGGGTCTGAAACATTAAGTTCGGAAAATTATTAGGTTTAATTTCAACATTTTTATCAGCAGTACAAGGAAATGCACTGAGAAAATCCCTATCACATTTGTTAGGCAGGCTATGTCTTTAAAACTTTAAAAATCACAAAATGTTTGCTGCTTATTGAGTGTATCTTTCAAAATAAGATTAAAACTAAAGTGGAAGCTAGATGCAAAAATCCTTGGGTGAGAAAATAATGGCAATTACTTGACCTGGCAAAACAAGTCTACTAAATTAATACATACACAATTTTTATACTTTCACTCAACCTGTGCAATTTTCTTTAATGGAACAAACAAAATAAACAAATAAACAAAAGCAAATCTTGGGTGTGACACTTCATCTTTCACCAACCAATTCAAGTCCACATATCTATCACACTCAGTGGCCACTTTATTAGGTAAACCTGCTCGTTAATGCAAACATCTAATCAGCCAATCATGTGACAGCAACTCAATGCTAAAAACATGCAGATATGGTCAAGGGGCGCAACTGTTGTCCAGACCAAACCTCAGACGGGGAAGAAATATGATCCAAGTGACTTTGACTGTGGAATGATTGTTGGTTTGAGTATCTCAGAAACTACTGATCTCCTGGGATTTTCACAAACAACCGTCACTGGAGCATACAGAGAATGGTGCAAAAAACAAAAAAAAACATCTGTAGGCAAATTCTCTATGTTAATTAGAGAGGTCAGAGGAGAATTGTCAGACTGGTTCAAGCTGACAGTAACTCAAATAACCATGCATTACAACACTGGTGTGCAGAAGAACATCTCTGAATGCACAACACTTTGAACCTTGAAGTGGATGGGCTTCAGCAGCAGAGGACACCCTGGTTTCCACTCCTGTAAAGTAGCCATTGAGTGTATATATAATGCCATAAGATATGTCAAAGTACAGAATAACCTTTGAATGTTTTTGAAGTGGAGATTTTACAAATAACCATTTTGCATGTTGGACTCCACAAAATCAAAGGGGAAAATAGACAAAGAGAAATCAGTGGATGTTTTGACAAGGTGCCATACATGAGGCTGCTCAACAAGAGTCCATATTAAAGGAAAGATATTAGCATGGATAGAAGATTGGCTGACTGGTAAGAAGCAAAGAATGCAATAAAGAGTGCCTTTTTTGGTTGGGACTGCTTATTTTTAGGTTATAGATCAAAAATTTGGACCAGAATCAATGACTTTGTGGTCAACTTTGCAGCTATATGAAGATAGGCAGGTTGTGCTGAGGAGGCAGGGAATCTGCAGAAGGACTTGGACTGGGAGTATGGGCAAAGGAGTGCAGATGGAATCTAGTGTTGAAAAGTGTATGGCCACGATTTTGGCAGGAGCAAAGGTGTAGACTATTTTCTAAAAGAAGAGAAAATTCAAAAATCCGAGGTGCAAGGGCACTTGGGAGTGATTGTGCAGGATTCACTATAGGTTAGATTGTAAGTTGGGCTGGTGCTGAGGAAGGCAAATGCAACATTAGTATTCATTTTGAGAGGACTAGAATACAAGAGCAGGGATGTCATACTAAGGCTTTATAAGTAATTGGTCGGATTGCACTGGTAGAATTGAGAGCAGTTTTGGATCCCTTATCTGAAAAAAAAAACAACTAGCATTAGAGAAGGTCCAGGAGGTTCATGAGAGTGATTCTGGGAATGAAAGGGTTAACATATGAGGATTGTTTGATGGCTCTGGGCTTGTATGAATAGGGCTCTCATTGAAAACTATTGAATATTGAAATGCAAAATAGAGTAGATGTGGAGAGGATGTTTCCTATAGTAGGGGAGTCCAGTGAGTGCAGGATAGATACATCCCAAAGAAGAAATATTCTAAAGACAGGGTGATGCAAACAATGCTGACAAGAGGAGTCAAAGGCAACATACAAGCTGGAGAGAGGTCATATAATAGAGCAAAAATTAGTGTGAAGTTAAAGGATTGGGAAGCTTTTACAAATCAATAGAAAGCAATTAAAAAAGTCATAAAGGAAAAGATGGAACACGACGTGGAAGGATGTTACCGATGGTGGAGGAGTCCAAGACTTCAGAATAGGGGGATGTCCATTTAGAATGGAGCGGAGGAATTTCTTGCCACAGGTAGCTGTGGAGGCCAAGTCATTGGGTATATTTAAGGCAGAGGTTGATAGATTCTTGATTAATCCATGCGTGAAGGAATACAGGGAGAAGGCATAGCTTTTCACATAGAGAGTGTAGGTGTGTGCAATGCACTGCCAACATAGGTGGCAGAGGCGGATACAACAGGGTCTTTTAAGAGACTCCTAGATAGGTACATGGAGCTTAAAAAAATAGAGGGCTATGCAGTAGGAACATTCTAGGCAGTTTCTAGAGGAGGTTACATAGTCGGCAACATTGTGGGCTGAAGGGCCTGTAATGTGTTGTAGATTTTCTATGTTCTATTGGGGCTGAGGGAGAAATGGATCAGCCATGACGAAATGGGAGAGCAGTCCAAATAGCTTAATTCTGTTCCTACATCTTATGGTTTAGTACCAAAGGGCACAGCGTCGGAATAGAGGGATATCCATTTTGATTAGAGATGAGGAACTTCTTTAGCCAGAGAATAGCAAATGTGTGGAATGCACTGTCACAGATAGCTGTGGGAGCTAAGTAATCGAGCACATTTAAAGTGGGGGTTGATAGATTCCTGATTAGTTGGGGTTTCAAAGTTATGGGGAGAAGGCAGAATGGGATTTAGCGGTATAATAAAACAGACATGATGGAATGCTGGAACAGACCTGATAGGCTGTATGGCCTTATTCTGCTCCCATGTCTTATGGTCTAAATAAGACTTTCCATATCTACATATATTACAAATTAAAAGAATTGATTACCAGTCATAGGAGAGGGCGGAACAACTTTTCTTTTGGTCTTCTTGAAAAATCCATCATCAGGGTTGTTGAAATAGTACTTCCGTGTAAGGAAAGACTAGACAGTTAAAACAGGAACATGTTCAAAATTATAAGAAATTAAACATTTTGCAATCCCACTGTAAGAGGGGAAAAGTAGCATGCACATTGTCAGTTGGAAATAAGGCAGTATCTGAATGGAAACCTGGCATTACAGGTAACTGCATGTAAACTGCAAAATTCCCATTACCTATGCCCCAACTTCCTATGCATTTTGTGGGTGTAGTGATATGGAAGATCATGGAATATAGCACATCCTAGCCACACCAAGTTTTAAATTACTTTGAATGGCCAGCAGGAGCTTGGCACAACTAAATATGCAGAATAAAAAGAATTGTTAAAGTAATCCAAACCACATTGACTTACACCCATATTATCTGACCATTAACATTCTGGCACGGACAAGGGTTATTTCAGGTGTGTTCATGGAAAGGAAGATTTACCTGCTTTGGAATATATCTGCCATTTTCTCTCAGAATTCTACTTCTGATTAGAATTTGACTGCAAAAGAAAGGGTATCAATTACACTAACAAATTCTGGAATAATTGGAACATAAATAGAAATTACAGATAATGGTTAACACTTTCAAGTGGTTTGATAGCCTTCATCCACACAACTAATTGTTGCATGTACTTCACATTACTGGAATACTTCAGTTACTCACCAACTTGAAATACAAAGAAAAACTAACGTTCAGAACAAAACCACTGCTGCACTAGACGTGAAAAGGTTTAGAGTACACATTAGAAAACAATAGTATGTAAAAAAAAATGTGATTAGTTATAGACAGACAGACAGACAGACACCTTGTCCACTAAGAAGCAGGCTTGTCAGATGCATGTGGCAACATCAGTTGTACTGCCCATTAACCTTTATTAAACTGCATTTCTGATATTTTTGTTTACCATTTACTCCCATCTAGTGGTTCCTTTGTACTTTGATTTCTTTTGCAGTCCATCAAACATTATAGCTATTGAAAAAAATAACAATGCCTACATTTATGAGATAAATAATTTCTCTTTAACTGTTAGTTTTATTTTTCTTCTGTTCTGTATTTCCCAAGAAACATTATTTTAATTCTCAATGCTAGCCTGAATTCCCAATGGGAGCATTTTCATTATGGCATGTGCTCAGAATAATAAAAGTTATTTCTATTCATTACTTAATTACTGGAATATTTTTTTAATGAAACGTAACAGTACTTTACTCAGAGCTTATTTAAAACTTTGACTAAATGAGTGTTTTATAAAAAAGCACATGGTAAACATGAAATAAACTAAAATACACTGAAAAAGCAGCAGCACAAATGAAATGCTGCCTCATCTAGGACTACAGTTTGGGTTGCAATGTGATGGGGAAAAATAGAGCAAAAGTTCAGTTCCAATGGAAAGTGTCATGAAAAGATGGAAGAGGGGTCCAGGAAATCTCTTCTGAATACTGAAAGGAGAGGAGGAAGTAGTGCCTGGTGGTGGAATGGGATGTAGCAAAATCATAGGTGACTCATTGGATGTGGAGATTAGTGGGGTGTGGACATGACAGAGGAAACCCCATGCATTTGGGATGAAAATGGAACCGTGGGAAACAGTAGATACAGCTGCAAGTCATGCCAACTTTATTTGAAGGAGAGCTATGGTAAGAAACAATGAAGATATTTTTAATGTCTCTGGTTTGGAAATTAGATAATAGTGATAAAAAAAAACCTGAAAATGTAATGATGTCCTTGCAGGATATTGAGGTGCTAACTGTGGGCTTCTAATGTGCACTGGTACCTAACCTACCCACTGAGATGCAGGCAGAGATGTCAGAAGAGGAAAGAGTCACTTACTAGCAGGATGGAAAGGAAACTGAAAGTTTCCATTTCTGCGTCAATACGCTCATCAATGTGGTGAGAAAGGAACGAGACAAGAATGACTGATCCTTACGTCCAACAAAAAGACAGGCATAACCTGGGGTCACACAATTTTCAGTAGGTTTCCAACGACTTTAAATAAATGGAGTTTAAAAAAAGTTGTTCAATTTAGTAACTAATTCAGTAAGGCAAAGGACATGGAATCAGAATCAGGTTTATAATCACTGATATGTGTCACGAAATCTGAAACCTGTTGCTTTGCAGCAATAGTGAAGTGCAATACATAAAGAATTACCACAACTTACAATAATACAATAACCATATAACAATTACAGCACGGAAGCAGGCCATCTCTGTCCTTCTAGTTCATGCCGAATAAGTAGTGCAAAAAGTATAAAAACTGACTTCATGGTCTGTCAGAAATCTGATGGCAGAGGGGAAGAAGTTGTTCTTAAAACATGTGAGTGCCTTCAGGTTCCTATACCTGCTCTTTGATGGTATATTGAGAAGAGGGTATGTCCTGGATGATAAGGGTCCATAATGATGCATCGCACCTTCTCAAGAGATCGCCTATTCAAGAGTTGTTTGACAGTGGGGAGACCAGTGCCCATAATGGTAATGGGAGTGAACTGGTTGGGATTTTGTTTGAGGGAGAAATAAGTCATTTTTAGTCACTGTGGTAAGGGACAGAAATATGGAGAAAGTGGACATCTACTATGAAGATTAATCACTCAGGACAGGAAACTGTCAAGGTAGCAGAGGGCGTCAAATGTCAAAGATGCAAATAGGAAGGGACATCAAAAAGAAACAATAAAAATAGGAAGATTCTCTGGAGCAAGAGCAGGTTGAAATAATGGACCTATCAGTATATTACTGCATGGCTATAATCAAAAAAGTAAAGAGGACTCATGGTACATGTAAAATGGAAGGACTGGACCATTAGTTTCTGCCTCCACCAAAAGACTTTCAACAGATATTAACAGCCGTTCCTCCAATCCTCCAACCTAGAAGGACTTTTTTTAAAAACCAAGATTCTGTCATTTCTGCTCTAATAGAGACCTCTCTTAAGAGATTAAATATTCTTAAAATATTCAATTTGCAAATATATACGTTTCCAGACTCTTGTTGCTTTAATATTTAAACTCACTCTCAGTCTCATGTCTTTGGCTTTCTCCAGTGCCTCAATGATGCTAATGCAAGTTCAAAGAACATCATCTCATCTTTCACCTCCTTGGGACGTAATAATAAATATACTAATCCCAGCAAGTTCCTTCTTCCTGCAATTTGAGCTAAAAAAAAAACATTTTCTTTTCTGCTTCCATCTGCCAGCTTTTAAAGTAATTTACCGCAGTAACTTTGGTCTGCATAGCATCATGCTTTCTCCACTCCTCCTGCAACTTCAAACATACTCGTTTTCTCCTTTCTAAAGGAGGGCCCTTGACCTGAAATATCAATTTGCTTCTCACTTTGAAGACACAATCTGATTTGCTAAATGCTTTTAAGATTGTGTTTTAGAGCACAAGACAAAGGAGCAGAATGAGGCGATTCAGCCCATCAAGTCTGTTCTGCCACTTGATCATGGCTGATCCATTTCCCTCTCAACCTCATTCCCCTGCCTTCTCCCCATAAATTTTCATGCTCTGACTAATCAAGCATATATCAACCTCTGCCTTAAATATACACACACTGAACTGACTTGGCCTCCACAGCTGCCTGTGGCAACCAATTCCACCCTCTGCCTAAAGAAATTCCTCCCCATCTGCATTCTAGATGGGCATACCTGCATTCGAAAGCTGTGTTCTCTGGTTTTTTAGATTCTCCTACATAGGAAACATCCTCTTCACATCAACTCTATCGAGGACTTTCAACATTCGATAGGTTTCTATGAGATCCCCCTCATTTGTCTGAATTCCAGTGAGTCCACAGTCAAACACTCCTCACGTGACAAGCCTTTCACTCCCAGAGTCGTTCTTGTGAACCCCCTCTACACTTTCTCCAACGCCAGCACATCCTTTCTAAGCTATATCTGCAGATGATACCACAATTGCGCGTGTAGTGGACAGGGAGGAATATCAGAGCTTGTAGACCAGCTGGAAAAATGGGCTGAAAAATGGCAGATGGAATTTAATGCAGACAAGTATGAGGTATGACCAACCAGGTATATCTTACACAGTGAATGGTAGGGCACTGAAGGGAATACAGATCCATAATTAATTGAAAGTGGTGTCGGTTAGACAGGGTCGTAAAGAAAGTTTTAGACACTTTCACAAATCAAAGTATTAAGTACAGGATTAAGGAGGTTATGTTGAAGTTGTATAAGACGTGGTGCATGAAAGCTCGATTTCAATGTTTAAGAGAAGTTTGGATAGGTGCATGGATGGTAGGGGTATGAAGGGCTATGGTACCAGTGCAGGTTGATAGGAGGGAGTTTAAATGGTTTGGCACAGATTAGATAGGGCATAGGGCACATTGCTGTGCTGCAATTTTCTATCACTCCGAGGGGCCCAAAACTGCTCACAATACTCCAAGTGAAGCCTCCCTAGTGCCTTTCAAAGCATCAGCATTACATCCTTGTGTTTACGTTCCAGTCCTCTAGAAATGAATGCTAACATTGCATTTGCCTTATTCACCACAGACTCAACCTGCAAGTTAACCTTTAGAAAATCCTGCATGAGGACTCCCAAATCCCTTTGCACCTCATATTTTTGAATTTTCTGTTTAGAAAATAGACTACACTTTTATTCTTTCTACTAAAGTGCATGACCATACACTTTAATGACTGTATTCCATCTGCCACTTCTTTGCCCATTCTCCTAACCTGTCGAAGTCCTTCTGCTCCTTCAACACTACATGCCTCTCCACCTATCTTCATATAGTCTGCAAATCTGGCCACAAAGCCATCAATCCATCATCCAAATCACTGACATAAAATGTAAAATGCAGTCCCAATACCGTTCCCTGTGGAGTATCACCAGTCAGAAAAGACTCCCTTTATTCACATTCATTGCTTCCTTTCAATCAACCAATGCTCTATCCATGTGAATATCTTTTCTATAATACCATGGGCCCTTATCTTTGAATAGACTCTTCTTGGGCTTCCAGCCGGGTACGTGTGGGTTTCCATCGTGTCGATATACACTGCACCGCATTCACAGGGAATCCTGTAAACGCCAGCAGTCCCAAGTCCCTCCTCGTTGTTAGGTTTCCTGCTTTTTCTGGTGGAAACCCACATCAAGGAGCATAGGAGGTGCACTCATTTGGGCTACCTGGAGAAATCTGTAGCAGCAGAACATTGTATTCACAATGGCCATAGGTTTGACTTCCAACAGCACAGAACTACTGTGCCGTGCCAATAGCTTCTGGGGCCACCTGGTGAAGGAAACCATTGAAATAAAACAAGAAGAATTTTAACAAAGATGAAAGTCCTGCTCTAAGGACTGGAATTTGACTGTAAACAAGGTAGGACAGTGGAAAAACCTGATTGGTTGTGTACTAACCAATCAGGAGGGACGTACGATGGTGGTATATATACCACCAGACTAGACATGCCTAGGCATCATCCCCGATGAAGATGGCAGAGTTTGTCATCGAAACATCAGTTATAATTAATACCTGTACCTGGCTGGAAGCCCAAGAAGAGTTTACTCGTCATATATTCCAGGAAAGCACTAGATCCTTTTACAGCTCTTATCTTGCTAAGCAGTCTCACGTGCACCTTGTCAAAGACCTTCTGAAAATCCAAGTACATAGCATCTACTGACGTTGTCTATCCTGTTTGTCATTTCCTCAAAGAATTCCAACAGATTTGAGAGTCAAGATTTTCCCTTGAGGAAACCATGCTGATTTTGGCCCCCAAGAACTCTGAAACCTCATCCTTAACAATAAATTCCAACACCTTCCTAACCACTGAGATCAGGCTATATAATTTCCTTCCTTCTGCCTCCCTCCCTTCTTGAAGAGTGGAGTGACATTTGCAATTTTCCAGTCCTCCAGAACCAACTGATTCTTGCAAGATCATTACTAATGTATCTATCTCTTTCAGAACCCTGGGGTGTAGTGCGTCTGGTCTAGGTGACTTATCTACCTTCAGACCTTTCAGCTTCCCAAGCACCTTCTCCTTAGTAATACCAACTGCACTCACTTCTGCTTCGGCACTCTCGAACTTCTGGCATATTCCTAGCATCTTCCACAGTGAAGACCGATGCAAAATACGTACTTAGTCCACCCGCCATTTCCTTGTTCCCATTACTACCTCTTCAGCATCATTTTCCAATGGTTCGCTATCTACTCTCACCTCTCTTTTACTCTTTATATACCTGGAAAAAAGTCATTAGGTATCCTCTAATATTATTGGCTAGCTTACCTTGCGATTTAGTTCTAGACAACATCAGAACAGAAACAAATACTTTGGGCCCACCGCAACCATTCTTACCATTAAGCATCCCAATGCTTTCTCTGCTTTGGAGATTCAAGTTCTGAGACTATTTCAATGTTGTGAAAATCTCTGGCTCCACTCAAGAGATAGGAAACTGTTCCAAGGATCTGCTACATAACATACCTCCTGCCCCTTACCTTAAACGCAAGCTCTTTAATTGCAACATTTCTGCTATGGCAATTCACCCTACTAGCAGCACTCAATTCTGCATATCTTAAGACATTTCCTGCCCCGGACCACCCCCTGCTGGTCCAAGGAAAGCACATTGTCCTATCCAATTACTTCACACAACATGAAAAACTCCATTTTACATTGGACAAGTAATAAAGAATTTTAAAGACTGCTGAGCGGTCACGCAAGGTGGGAGGTAGCCCTTTGTATATGTTTTGAGAATTAATGATGGCCAATGACAGATAGTGATCAGAGATTAACAGGAGTGGGAAAAAGCCATGGCAGGTGATTCCCTAGCTGTTAACTCCACAGATAAGCATGCTATTACAGCTTGGGCTTTAGAATTCGGAGATCAATTCTGATGCCATCTGTAAAGGGTTTCTCTGGGTAATCTAGATTCCTTCAACATTCTAAAAACATACCAGTGAGTAGGTTAATTGGTCATGGTAAATTGTCCTGTGATTAGACTAGAGTCAACCATTAGGCTTTTGAACCAGAGGGGATAGCTTCATTCACCCCATCACTGAATTGTCCCCACAACCTATGGACTCACTTTCAAGGACTCTTCATCTCATGTTCTCAATATTTGTTGCTTATTTATTATTTTTCTTTTTGTATTTGCAGTTTGATGTCTATTGCATGCCGGCTCTCTTACACGCTTTTCATCCGTGCTGGGTTGAGTGTCGAGCTAGCAAGTCGACCTCGTAAAAAATAAAAAAGGAGAGGTTAAAGAAACGCCACATGATGAGCCATCGAGCTTGTCATGACGGCGCCCTGATGACTCCACCAGGAGTTAAGGGCATCTTCTATCTTCTATTTACTGTGAATACCTGGAAGAAAGTGAAGCTCAGGGTTATGTATGATATATGTGACATATGTACTTTGATAATAAATTTATTTTAAATTTGAAAGGTGCTAGGTGTGTGGCTGGTAGGGCCTGTTCCACGCTGTACCTAAATAAAAAAATCCATTCAGCTGGGTGCCAATAGAGAACAACCACAGAATGGCACGATTGATTTTATGAAAGGCTATGACAGCTCAGGAAGTACAAAGATAATGCTTTTACAGTGACACAGGATGCCACGAGTGACTTTTATAACTAGTTACAGAGTGACAGGGAAAAATTTAAAGGGGATGCATGTTGAAGGCAGGTTTTAAGGTGAGGGAAACAATATTTGACGACATAAAATATACAACAGGAGCTAACATGGGGGATCGGAAATTAAGTTCGACAATTAGTAGTTCAGTGGGAGAGGGAAAGGGCTAAGAGCAAGCCTCATGGATAACCTAAATTAATGGATTTATTAAGAAGCTATGAGACTAACTTCCAAAATTTAATGCCTATCATTCTTATTCAAGATATTTAAAAACATTTAGATCAATGCCCAATAGTCAAGTATATATGCAAATTGTTTAAAATGTCCCTCCATCTTATGTAAATCTATTATCTACCCCATTTTTTCTCAACCTCAGAACCTCCCCCCACCTCCCCAGAGAATGACTCCAACTTCTCCAGTCTAACCCTACAGCAGTAATCCTCCCTTCTTATAAATCTAATAAACCATTCATCCTATACAAGGATGTTCACGTTTTTTTGTAGTATAATGATCGAAAGTCAATAACACTCAATTGTGGCCCAACAGATATGCTAATGAAGGCATTAACTTTCCTGCATTTTGTTTACATCATATGTCTTCAACATGTCTTGCCAGTTTCAAGGATTGATTCAAATATGTACACCCAGATTCTTGTGTCTTACATACCCTTTGGAAACTGCCACCTTAGTCAACATTGTTTCTTTCTAAGTGCTTCACTTCAGCAGTTTTCTAGATTCACTGTTTTCTGCCACTTCAGGCAGCCTATTATTTATTCTTCTAATTGTCACCCCTATTTCCAAGGCCTATAATTACCTGGATAATTTGCCTGGAGAAAACGTCAACTCAGATGTCCCTTATTCACACTGTTAAACCAGGTTACAGAACCTCACAATGGCACAGTTAGCTCCAACCTAATTCTTATTAATTAGAGATCAAACACAAAAAGGAAAATTGCATCTAAAACGACAGATTTAGCAAAGTCTGCAGATTTAGTGGGTAAATCTGCTAACAACTCAAAACATCAGCATCACTGCTGCAGGTTACAAAGTGAAATTAGGGTCAAAAAGCAATATTTTGCACAATTGAAAGTATGCTGACAAAAAGTAATGCACACTAAGTGGCTCATTCTTCACAATGAGACAGTTCCTCTCAATGCTCGTAAACATGATGAATTTTAAAAACTACCCACACTTCATTAATCACAGAACATAAATTCTACAATTGCCTCAAATTAGAACAGGAAAAAAACGCTACAGCCATAATCTTAAAGCGAATAGTTATCCAAAGCAAACCCAACTTGTTTTCAAAGACCACAGACGTTGTGGGAATAATCTCTACCCTTCTGTTGAGTATTGTGTGTGCACAGAATTCTTCCTTTCTATGTTGTTCCTATAAATCGTTCCAATTTTCCAGAAAGCTCAACCGACGAGTACCTCCATGAAAGACCAAACGCTGTAATGGTTTTGAAAAGCAATAAGAACATTAACTATACACCAAAATCACAAATATTTAACAATCCTTTAACAGCCTTAGGAGAAAGATGGTCTGCATGGAGATAGAGGATATTACTGAATGAACGGTTTTCTGTACCTGTCGGAAACTTGCTCTTCCGTGAGCTTCTTGTCGCTCTGTAGTAGGATGGAAATGTAATGCCTGATTAAACCAACAAAAAATGTGATGAAAACGATGGGCAAAACCACCCAGAGCCTAATATTGGAGTCCAGTAACAACTCCGGCTCCGCCATCTTTTGCAGGAAATGACGTCTTCAAACCGCACCGCCGTATTTATCGACAGAATCATGTATGTGGCGTCATCACGCCCAGATACGTAGCCGGTCCACGCTCCCCTTACCCAGGAGGTGTGCATGTATTAGCATAAATTTATATTGAGGGGAAAAGTCCTGTTAGCAGTCATGCAAAAACAATAATAGAATTATCAGTTTTAATGGCTGTTTTAACACTTTGAAACTTTTAAAAGTTTATCTAGGATGAAGATAACTATGCGAGTCTCGTTTACCTTGAGGAAAAGACTGTTATGATCCTTATGTGTGCCACTACATTTCTATAACTTTGTCCTTCATTCTCCTGTATTTTAAAGAATGAAGGCCTACCTTGGCCAACTCTTAGTTCAAGTCCTATAGTGAAGGCAATATCTTTTTCTGCGTTCATTCCACTTTAACCAGGTCTGTCCTATAACACGGTGACCAAAACCGTTCAAGTGCGGCCTCGTTACTCTGACAGACCTGCATGGTATTTCGTACAGTTTCTCTTAGTAGTTTGGGTTGCTAGCTTCTTTGCTTTATGTTTTATCATCACAGAATGAAGGGTCTTCAAGCAGAATAATTACACGTTCCACCATGCACATCAACGCCGGGGCAGAGGCGGGGCCAGGGTAGGGGCAGGGGCAGGGCGGGGCCAGGGTAGGGGCCGGGGCAAGGGCGGTGCGGGGCAGAGGTGGGGCCGGGGCAGGGGCAGTGCGGTGCAGGGGCGGGTTCGGCGCGGGGCCGGGGCAGAGGAGGGGCCAGGGTAGGGGTGGGGGCGGAGCCAAGCGTGGGAGACGCATGCGCACTGACTTGGTAGTTGTGAACAAGATGAAGGGTCTCGGCCCGAAACGTCGACAGTGCTTCTCCTTATAGATGCTGCCTAGCCTGCTGTGTTCCACCAGCATTTTGTGTGTGTTGGTTGAACCAATAAACTTATTATTTTTAAGTGTTTATTATTGTGCTTACTGAAACTGTTACCTAGAGGGCTTCACAATGGCTATCTCCAGCAACCTACATCCGTCTCAGGTGTTTATTTGGCTCTGAGGGAAGATACTCGTCCTTTCCGAAGATAGAGTGACAGAGGAGTGATACCAATATCTCTTGAATCAAGTTATTTATTTATTATGGGAACAAGGAAATGGCAGATGAGTTGAACAGGTACTTTGGATCTGTCTTCACTAGGGAAGACACAAACAATCTCCCAGATGTAATAGTGGCTAAAGGAACTAGGGTAAAGGATGAACTGAAGGAAATTTATATTAGGCAAGAAACGGTGTTGGATAGACTGTTGAGTCTGAAGGCTGATAAGTCCCTGGGACCTGATGGTCTGCATCCCAGGATACTTAAAGAGGTGGCTCGAGAAATCGTGGACACATTGGTAATCATTTTCCAATGTTCTATAGATTCAGGAACAGTTCCTGCTGATTGGAGGGTGGCTAATGTTGTCCCACTTTTCAAGAAAGGAGGGAGAGAGAAAACAGGGAATTATAGACCGGTTAGCCTTACGTCAGTGGTGGGTGTCGTGGTTTCTCGTGCCTGACAAATGACCAGGAGACGCAGAAGATTCTTCGAGAAGAGTTAAACTTTAATTTGCAAATCAAAGCTGAGACAGTCATTGAGCTAGTCGCTGATTGTCCACTGATCCTTGTACATAGCATTTTTTATAGCAATCTCCTGGTTTAGTTGTATTAGCATATCTAATCGGTCTACAGTTGCGTATCACAAGTACATCCGCCACTATTGTTTCTACTCATTGACTTAATCATGTTCTAATCCACATCTCTTAGCTACCTCTCATTAACACCCCATTGTCTTCTACATTCTTAAGATTTCATTCTCCTACTAAATTGGATACATGCGTAGCAAATAGCAAACTCAGACTACATAATCTACATCAAAGCTGACTACATAGTTTTGGTTACACAGCAAACAATGCAGCTTTTATATATTCCCCCTTTGACACCCATAGGGTCTCACACAGAGAAAGAAGACTAAGAGTCCGCGCACAAAAGCCCCAATAAACTCAAGCACTTATTCCCAAATCTCGGGTTAAACTACAACTTTCTGCGCCAAGACCTCAAAGTATTCTCTCCCTGTTACCCTGGGCCGCTGAGCCAAAAACCTGTCCCTTTGTACCTGAGACAGGGAAAAAAAACTCAGAAGCCCTTACAATCTACTCCCACACTGTTGTTTTGCTCTTGTTCATCCTGCAGGTGTTGTAGGCTGTAACGATACATTTTCGGTGTTTCTTTCTCCACTAAGCTTGCTTCAGTAATTGCCACGAGCATTGGAAATTGTTTGGTTGCAGCACGCACTACAAGAGACTTGAGACAAGGAAGAAAACAGCACTGCACAAGCGCACAGCTCAACAATACAATACTGACAGTTATTGCCATTTTAGTCAGCCATGCTCCCCATCTTCCGAGTCTACTTTCTAACCAGTCAAATAACTGATGTCCAGACCCTACATTCTGTTTAACTTCCTTTCTTAGACTTTTCAACTTATACATTGCCTTAGTAAACGATCCTTCTGGACTAGTGTTATTTGGTATAAAAGTACAGCATTTCTCTCCAAACATCACACAAACTGCGAGGAAGCCTGATATAACATACACCAATATGGACACATTGGTGCGTTTCTCATACAGCTTTGATAACAGGGATCTGTTACAACACAAAGCTTCAGGAAGCAAGCCTTAATCGAACCTGAACACTGTCGTTCACATTGCTCCCTATGCTCTCTTCGCCACCGCGTGCAAGTGGAGGAGTTATAAGGCATGGGAACTACATGCTGAGTGGGGCTTTCCCTTGAGCACAGGTAACAATTCTGTCTCTTCATCATTCCTGCCGTGTAAGTTGCCCATTGATACCACTGATTAGTACGTGTCTGTAACCATGGCGAGAAGGTAAGTGTTGTGCTCCTCTTACTTCTTTTCTGTAGGTTCTGTGGGGACTTACCAGTCCCATTCCATATCTGCCACACTAATGGTTTCCAAGTCTGCACTGGAGTATGTGGGTGCTTTGTCCCCAGGGGCATGACTGGTCATCCCCAGCTCATCCCCATTATCTGAAGAAGCCCTACTATCCACCACCACATCCTGAGGGTCTTCAGGCCCGTCCTCAGAATCAAAAATTTCCCTTACTAATTGATCAAACTCCTAGGGTGCAGTGTCAGCTTCTTGTTCCTCCTGTCTGTCTCCTGCTAACTGCTCTTCCGCATCACTTACCTCGGGCACCTCACCTGATTGCCCTTGCGGGACTGCCCTCGTGCAGTGGTTCAGTTGGTACCAGGTGGAGCGTCCTTCTACCTGAACTGCGGTGGGTGATGCCTTAGTCACCGTAAAGGGTCCCTCCCTTCTTGGCTCGTTCCACTTTCTCCGAAAAACTCGCACGTAAACCTGGTCTCCTGGTTTGATCGGTCCTTCCCCTTGTACAGTCTCTGGCTCTTTCTGTTTTTCCTGGGCATAAATAGACCTATGTATCATAGTTAGCTGCTGCATGTATTGTTTCAATTCTATTTCCAATTGTTCCAAGCTAGGTCCCGTATACGGCCCTCTCCACTGGGGCACTGGCATGGGCCTCCCAGTGAGCATCTCATGCGGTGTCAGGCATGTCATTCGATTAGTTTGCAGGCGGTAACTCATCAATGCTAATGGTAAAGCATCGACCCAATTAAGTTTACTGTCTGCACAAACTTTTTTTAAAAATTTTTTTAATTAGTTTTTCAAAACATTTTACAAAATTAAAAACCCCAAATCCCAATGAGGAGCATTAATACAGTGCGAGATTAAGCATACAATAACAATATGCTACAAAGGAAGAAAATTTAACAAAAAAAGCACCTAAATTAAAGACAAGTGAGCTTAGCGTCCTCCCCAAGCCCCACAACACAAGAAAAAAACAACAACAACTCCAGACCAACCACCACACAGTATAAAGAGTATAAGTCCGGACAGTCAAACTCCCAGACTGTGAATACGCTTAGCAACAGAGGATAATAATGCCTACTACCAGAAAAAAAAGGGAGTTGAAAGCAAGGGACTGAAAAGAAAAAAAAAGAAAAAAAACCCTAGTCAAGAGGAAGGTTATGAAAGTACTCGATAAAAGGTCCCCAGACCTTATGGATCTTTAGATCCGAATTAAGAACCGATTGAATAGCTAAGGCAGATTTAGTAGGTGATCTGGTAACAGAGGACGATCGGTCCAGTTTAGGATCCAACCAACAGTTGAAATCACCACCCAATATAAGAGAGTATGAGTTTAAGTCTGGTAGTGAGGAAAAAAAACCGTTCAAAAAAGTTAACATCATCAAAGTTGGGGGCATACAGGTTTGCTAGTGCAACTTTAGTGTTATATAGTTTACCAGAAACAATAATAAAACGGCCATTTGTATCAGATATTTTATTATGGAGTTCAAAAGGAATATTTGAATTAATAAGAATGGAAACTCCCCTAGCTTTAGCGGCAAAGGATGAATGAAAATGCTGACCCGCCCACTTTGACAGAAGCCGGGAGTTATCAAAACAACGAATATGAGTTTCTTGAAGGAAAGCAATGTCAGCTTTGAGTTGTTTGATATGTGAGAATACCTTCCTCCTTTTAACAGGGTGGTTCAGTCCCTTTACATTCCAGCTCACGAATTTAAGTGCACTAGCCATTATCAATTACTAATGCATAAAAGGCAGCAGGCATATAAAAAGTCAAGCAGTACAATAGCAGTCTGGGAGCAGAGATGTAAACATAGATTCGTAAGGTCAAAATATAAAAACATGTCCTAAGCAATAAAGAGATGTTGGAACTGGAAAATCCACCCCACCCGCACAACCCAAAACTAGATGGCTACCAAAACAAGTAGCTAGCTCTACCAAAAAAATTAACCCAAATACAACTTCCAGATCTGTGTCATTAACAACAGTTCCGTATAAATACTATAGCAAATAATAACTAGTTTATGCACTAGAAAACATAACTACAGATTAGAACACCTTCTGCAGAGATCTACAACTTAATACAGAGAAAATCGGACGAAAACCAAAACTAACCTACCCGCGAAACATTATAGAAGAATAAAGTAAGAGAAAGGGAAAAAAAAAGGTTAGAAGGAAAAAGAAAAAAAAGAGGAAGGGGAAAGTTATAAATTCAAGATGTGTGTTTATCAACCATTTACAGAGAAGGGAGAAGAAAATTCAGAGATTAGCAAAAAGGGGTGAAGAAAAGAAAAAGGTAAAATAAATAAATATTTAAAACAAAGGAAAAATAAATCAGCAGTTGAACTGTGAACCGACAAACAGGGAGGCCTTCACTAAAGACTTCAAACCTCCAAAACAAGTTAGAATTAGTTGCAGAACTCTGTAGGTAAAGTTATACAAGAATAAAAATAGATTACACACACACCAAATCCCGGGAGAGATTGTCAACGGCCCTTAAAGTTTCAATGAATAATGTCCGAGTGATTCAAGTGAATTCCGAGTCCAGAGAAAGTAATTTTACTACGAGGAGTACTTATCCACCATTTTATGAGGTCCGATCAGATTGTCTGCACAAATTTTGTTCAGTTTGGCTTTCAGGGTTCCACTAATTCTCTCTACCATGCCCTGCGACTGAGGGTGGTATACACATCCAAATCTTTGCTTTATCCTCAGCGCTTATAGTACCAATTTGACCACTTTCTGGATAAAAGCTGAACCATTGTCTGAGCTAACTTCTGTAGGTATTCCAAACCTTGGGATCACTTCATTTGTCAGAAATTTTACCACTGTCTTTGCCCCTTGATCTCTTGAAGGTACCGCCTCCACCCATCTGCTAAATCGATCAATTACTACCGGCATGTATCTTTTCCCTCTCACTGTCTTTATCATGTCTACGTAATCAATCACTGGATGTTTAAATGGTCCTTCAGGTGCAGGAATGTGACCTATTGGGGTTGTAATTCCCTTCCGAACATTATTCTGTGCGCATACCTCGCATTGTGACAAGACAAAGTCCACTGAAGCCTGTAAATAAGGTGACCAAAAACTATCCTTCTTTATTTTCTTTATCACTTCCCCCCTTGCACAATGGTCAATCCCATGCGCTTCTGAAATCAGAATCGTCAGTAGAGGGGTGGGCGCTACCAACAAACCATCTTCCATGCTCCACAAGCCTTCCGGGTTCTGCTTGGCCCCCCTTCGTCTCCACATTGTCTGTTCTGCCAAAGTTGCCTTACCTTGTATTTCAATTAGGTCCTCTACCACAGGTTCTGGAGCTAGGCTTACCTGGGGGGCAATGACAGCTGATGTACATCCAGACGCTTTTCTGGTTGCCTCGTCCGCAGCTTGATTTCCCTTTGTTATTACATCATTTCCCTTCTTATGTGCCTGGCATTTTACTATAGCCAATGCTTTAGGTTTCATTATGGCTTTTATTAAGTCTAGAATTTGCTGACAACGTTGTATGGGATCTCCACTGCTTTTTTAAAAACCTCTCTGTTTCCACACTGCCCCGAACAAATGGCATACTCCATGAGCATATGCCGAATCAGTATAGATGTCTACTTTCTCACCTTCCATCATTTCACATGCAGCTGTCAGGGCTTTGATTTCCGCTGGTTGGGCGGAACACGGTTGGGGACAGGACTTCATCCTAATAATCTTATAGCTTGACTGATCCTGCTGCACTACTGAGAACCCTGCATGATTTCCATCATAATCCCTATAACAAGAGCCATTTATGAACAGAACCTTTTTATCTGCATCCTCTAGTGGTTCTGACCATAAATCTGCTCTCAATTTGGCAAATGCCATCGTCTTCCCTACACAATCATGGGGCTCTCCTTCATAGCCCAAAGGGACAAAATCGGCTATATTACTGGTAGTGCATCTCTGTATAGTTAAGTTTGGAAATGTCAATAGCATCTGATACGCTGCTATCCTGGCTGGTGTCAGCACAAATTTCCCTCTTTCCAGCAATTCTGCTACTTTGTGGTGTGTGTACAGAGTCACAGAATAGCCCAGGGTTACAGATGATGCCTTTTCATATGCATAGTACAGCGCCACCAATCCCTGATAACAGGGTGGATACCCCTGAGCCACCTCATCTAGTCTCGTACTGTAGTATGCTATCGGCTGCTTTGCTTTTCCTGTGCCTGTCTCTTGTGTTAGAACCGCTGTGACATAACCCTCCTGTCGGTTGGATACATACAAATGAAAAACCTTCTCGTAGTCAGGCAAAGCTAATGCTGGTGCTGACTGCAATTCCTGCTTAATAGTATTGAAAGCTATCTCCGCCTCTCCATTCCACTGTAAGCCGTTCTTCAAATTTGTATGTCCTGCTTCTTTCATTATCTTTCTCAAAGGTGCCACAATCTCAGCATATTCTCCTATCAAATCTGAGCTGTACCCTGCCATTCCCAAAAACATCATCATCTGCCCTACAGTCTGGGGTTTGGGGGCCTTAGTTATTGCCTCAATCTGATCTGGTGCTATCGCCTTCACTCCCTTGGATATTACCCTGCCTAAGTATTCCACTTGCTGCGTGCAAAATCGCAGTTTCTTTTTGGATACTTTATGTCCTCCGTGTGCCAGCTTCTCTAACAGAGTTATAGTGTCCTGCTCACACTGTTCCTCGCTGTGGGAGCAAATCAACAGGTCATCCACATACTGTAACAATGTACTTTCCAATGGTCTGCCTTCAACACCTGATTAAAAACATGTGGTGAATGTTTAAATCCTTGCGGCATTCTGGTATAGGTATACTGAGCACCTCTGTAAGTAAATGCAAACAGATACTGACACTGGTCGGCTAGAGGAATGCTGAAGAAAGCCGAACACAAATCAATCACTGAAAAGTAACTTGCTTCTGGTGGAACATTAGTCAAAAGCGTGTGTGGGTTGGGGACTACCACCGGCCAGTCCTCTACCACATCATTTACCGCTCGCAAATCATGCACCAATCTCCACTTAGATTTATCTGCTTTTAAGACCGGCAGCAACGGGGTATTGCATGGACTGTTTGTTCTTTTAAGCACTCCTATTTCAAGCAACCCCTGCACTGTCGATGCTATTCCCTCTTCTGCTTCTGGTCTTAGAGGGTATTGTGGTCTCCTGGGTGGAATTGCTCCCCTTTTCAGCCTTATTTCCACCGGACTAGCTGTTTTTATTTTCCCTACATCCGTGTCATGCTGTGACCACAGAATAGACGGCAATTCATCTAACCTTCTATCTTTCTGCTGGCCTCTTTCCGTTCCCAGCAATGGCATGTGTGGTTGGGGAGTTATTTCGACCTCTCTCACTGTCTCTACCATATCTACACTTACCATTATTTTAATGCAATTGTTGTCTTCTGATATCCACACCTCTGGCGTGATTTTCCTCCACACTGTTACGGTTTCAGCACATTTAACTAAGGGTCCTAAGCCTTTAGACTGATATCCCTTGTTTACCAACAACGTTACGTGGGGCGCAGCCTCCGGTATCCTGTATCTTTTTTCTAAAAAGGTGTTCCACTTAACTTGTAAAGCTGCCCCTTGCTTTCCAATTATCACAGCCTTCCCTTCCAGGTGCTGTTGGGTACATGCCTCCAGGTGCCATCTCTCCTCTAACTCCCTGTTCTGAGTCTCGTCAAAAATCACTGTACAATGTAGCTCAGATCTGGGCATTACAGCCCTGGGTAATATAGCCTGCACGCCCTTTTTCCATTTTTCCCAGGTTTCCTGAATCTGATCTGCGATGTCTCCTATCCAAAAGACATTAGCCTTCTTGTCTTCTCGCACTATCAATTGAGCCCCTGATCTTTCCACACTCAGCCCATTTCTGGTGCATTCTAATTTTAATTCCAGTTTCAATAAGGCATCTCTGCCTAACAAATTAATCGGAGTTCCTTTAAATACTAGCACCGGCAAAACAATTCCTTTATTTCCCATTCTCAACTGCACTGGAGCCGTGCACTGTGTCAGCTGTGTTTTCCCCGAGAACCCTACCGTCTTAATAAACTTTCCTGACATGGGAAGGTGAAGGGCATACTGTGGCTGTACACAAGTGTACGTGGCTCCAGTATCTATCATCATTGGTGTCAGTTGCCCGTCTAACATAACCTGAACAATGGGTTCCTTGTCTGCCTCCCTTGTTATCATTGGGTAACGTCCCTTCCCACTCGAGTTCTCGGGGCACCCCTAAAACCTCGCATAGGGGTTCACAGGTCTGCTTGGGCCTGTGGGGGCTGGTCCTTGGCTAAACTTTAGTTCCCTTCTTATCGGTTCCTGCTGGTGTGTGACAGGCCATGGTATAAACGGACAATCTCTTCTCATGTGACCTGGCTGATTACATCCCCAGCACAGTCTCTCTACCTCTCTTTCCCCCTGTTTCCTCACTGGTCCCCTCTGCCCATGGCTCCTCTGTCCCCCTCCTTGGGACTTCCAGTCCTGTCTGGGCTGTTTGAATTTAGCCTGTTCCTGATAGGGCATTTGTGGGAATGCTCCACCAAAGACGTTGATTATTGGCATGGGGTTTTCCGGCCCTTGTCTTATAGTATGATCGGTTCCTCCATATAGTGGTGCTTCATCCAGTTCGATGGCTGTACTCGGACTGGTGGTTGCTGGCAGCATCTTTTTGTTTTTCTCTTTTTCCTTCTTTTTGAGTTCTTCGAGCTGCATTTGTATTAACTTTCTTTGCACCTCTTCCTGCTGCTCAGCCAACCTTCGTTTGTCTTTCCGGTATTTCTCAACCGCATGGACTATGTGGTCTCTAAATTCTTGTGGGGTCATTGACGTCAGCCCAACCACTTCCTCCAGTTTGGATTTTACTTGCGGAGGCATTGCATCCAAAATGCTATGTCGGAACAGTGTGGTGATAAATAAGCTATTTTCCACCTCTTGCTCAGTCTCCAGTCTCCACCTTTTCAACTGGTTTTCTACGTAGGCTGCTGGGTTTTCAGTGTCTCCCAATGGATCCCCCTTTAAGGCTTTGGGGTCCACTTTGGGTGGATAAAGCTTCCTGAGGGCCTGCCATACCCTCTGCCTCACTCTGTCAAACCCGTCTCCATCAGTTCTCGGGTCATTTGAGTTTACTATGCCAGCCATTTCCATTAGTTCGTTAAATTTGGAGGTTCCCATCAACCTTATCAATAGTGCCTTCAAATCTCCCATAGCCAATAATCGTCCCGCCGTTTCTTCTTCAAAGGCTCTAATCCATTTCCCTGCTGCTTCATGTAGATTGGGCAGAGTGTTTTTCAGCCCTTCTAGGTCCTGGGATCCCCAAGGGATGTACTGCACTTGTCCTGATCCTTCAACTAACAACGGCATCATTCTTCCTCCTTCTTCCCACCTGCCCTGGCTCTCCTCCTCGCCTGACTCCCCATCTGTCTCAGGGTATGTCTTTACTGCCTCCCACACAAATTTCTCTGGGGTCCTCTTCTTCCCTCGGTCTCCCTGTGGAGTCCTTCCTTTCTGTCTTGATTCAATACTTGGTTGGCCCCTGGAGTATTTTTCACATCTCCTCTGGCAATCCCCTCTCAGTAACTTATCTAGCTCTCTCTCTACTTCCGCAAGTCGCTTCCCTACCGCCTCCTTCTGCTCTTCTAGGCTTCTGCCTCCTACCTCTTCCCCACAAATTCTCGCATCCTCTCTCTCTCCACTTAACTCTTGCTCCTCCAATGAGTCACCTTCTCTTTCTTCCTGTCCTTGTCTGTACACCTGTGGCAGGGACTCCTCGTGATCCTTACTCGTGCTTGATTCCCTTCTCTCTTGTGTTTCTCCAAGACTCTCATCTCCTATCTTTTTTCCACTTCCTCTTGAATGCCTCATCTCTTCCTGCCCTGATGAGCCACTTTCTTTTCTAGTCTGTCTATTTCTATGGTATAACCGATACTCCTCATACTCCTTTTCCTCTCTCAAGTATTTCATCCGTTCAATCTCTTCTTTCATTTCTCTCTTTGCCTGTTCCACCTTTATCCTTTCTGCCTGTATCTCCTTCCATATCGCCGCTTTTTCCTTCTCGTATTGTCTTTTTTCCTCCTCATTATCCCAAACTTGTACTTCTCCCTGCATGTTTACAGTACCCGTCAGCAGGGGGCACTGCTTAGGGGTTCCTTCCTCATTATAGGGAGGGGGCTTTACTGTTTCTTTCACATCCGGGTACGGAGCTGAAGCCAGCTTCTCACTGTACCTTCCTCTCTCTCTAACAGGCTGTTTCTCCAGCACCTTAGTGTCTTCCTCGCTTGTAATCAATATTCTACCTGTCCTCCTCAGCCTTTCTCCCTCCGTTCTGAAGAGTTTTAGCACTTCCATTTCTCGTTCTCTTTTTTGCCCTCTTTTCTTAGATTTATCTTTTGGTTTGTAATTTTTAACTAGTGTCTCCATTTCTTCGCACAAGCTTACATCAAACGTTCCTTCTCTTGGCCATTTTGTGACCAGGTTTTTGGTTCTCTTTTCCCATTTTTCTGAAGTTTTTGTGATCTCATATTTATTTACCGGGATTTTTTTGCTCAGAATCTCTACTGCCATTCCTTTACCTGTCATGTTGTTCTCTCTTTTTAAGGTATTTCAGAGATTCACAGTTCGTTTACTGGATAATATTATTTACTCTAATTCTATGCCTAGTCTATCGTCTATCTACCAGCGCTTTAAACTATATATTGGACTGTCCTTATTTCCTATTCTGTTCTGCCCGTACAGACCTCTATTCAGAGCAGTATCCACAGAACTTTCTCTTTGCACCTCGTCTATTCAGACCCTTATTTCTTAAGGCGGTATCCACAAGGATTTTCTCTATTTTCCTTTCCCTGCCCGTTCAGACCTTCATTTCATACGAAGCGGTATCCACAGGGATTTTCTCTATTTTTCCTTTCCCTGCCCGTTCAGACCTTCGTTTCATACGAAGCGGTATCCACAGGGATTTTCTCTATTTTTCCTTTCCCTGCCCGTTCAGACCTTCGTTTCATACGAAACAGTATCCACAGGGATTTTCTCTATTTTCCCTTTCCCTGCCCATTCAGACCTTCATTTTATACGAAGCGGTATCCACAGGGATTTTCTCTATTTTTCCTTTCCCTGCCCGTTCAGACCTTCGTTTTATACGAAGCGGTATCCACAGGGACTTACCAACACCACGTGGAATTTTTCTTAACTTAACTTCTTATTAACTTATTTGTACTTACCCTCACTGCAGTATTCTTGATCAATCCTCTGAGCCTCCTGTTAACTCCCAATTCTGCCAGATTCTTTAGACCGGAGAGACCCTTCGGCAGTGGTTCCAAACTTCTGAGACTCCAAGACCTCCCCAAAACCAACAGAATTCTTAGTCCAGATTGTCGCAAAAAGCACTTACCTTTTGTTTGGGTGCACCCTTAATTCTGTTAGCCTTGTGGGGGTCCCTAGAGGACTGGGAAGCGTCCCAGTCAGAACTGGGAGACTGTAGGTCTGACACGGTGGTCAGCAGCACAGGAGCGCCGCAGGGAACCGTACTCTCTCCGGTCCTGTTCACCCTGTACACATCAGACTTCCAATATAACTCGGAGTCCTGCCATGTGCAGAAGTTCGCTGATGACACGGCCATAGTGGGGTGTGTCAGGAATCGACAGGAGGAGGAGTATAAGAAACTGATACAGGACTTTGTGATATGGTGCAACTCAAACTACCTGCGTCTCAATATCACCAAGACCAAGGAGATGGTGGTGGACTTTAGGAGATCTAGGCCTCATATGGAGCCAGTGATCATTAATGGAGAATGTGTGGAGCAGGTTAAGACCTACAAGTATCTGGGAGTACAGTTAGACGAGAAGCTAGACTGGACTGCCAACACAGATGCCTTGTGCAGGAAGGCACAGAGTCGACTGTATTTCCTTAGAAGGTTGGCGTCATTCAATGTCTGTAGTGAGATGCTGAAGATGTTCTATAGGTCAGTTGTGGAGAGCGCCCTCTTCTTTGTGGTGGCATGTTGGGGAGGAAGCATTAAGAAGAGGGACGCCTCACGTCTTAATAAGCTGGTAAGGAAGGCGGGCTCTGTCGTGGGCAAAGTACTGGAGAGTTTAACATCGGTAGCTGAGCGAAGGGCGCTGAGTAGGCTACGGTCAATTATGGAAAACTCTGAACATCCTCTACATAGCACCATCCAGAGACAGAGAAGCAGTTTCAGCCACAGGTTACTATCGATACAATGCTCCTCAGACAGGATGAAGAGGTCAATACTCCCCAATGCCATTAGGCTTTACAATTCAACCGCCAGGACTTAAGAACTTTTTAAAAGCTATTATTAATGCTTTTTGAGATAGTGATTTAGATGCATATCATATTTTTTACTGAGTTAAGTATTGTATGCAATTAGTTTTGCTACAACAAGTGTATGGGACATTGGAAAAAAAAGTTGAATTTCCCCATGAGGATGAATAAAGTATCTATCTATCTATCTATCTATCAATCTGCCGTTTCCTTTCCGCGGGTCTCTTTCCGGTCCTGCCGCGGTCACCAATTTTGTCGTGGTTTCTCGTGCCTGACAAACGACCAGGAGACGCAGAAGATACTTCAAGAAGGGTTAAACTTTAATTTGCAAATCAAAGCTGAGACAGTCATTGAGCTAGTCGCTGATTGCCCACCAATCCTTGTACAGAGCATTTTTTATAGCAATCTCCTGGTTTAGTTGCATTAGCATATCTAATCGGTCTACAGTTGCGTATCACAAGTACATCCGCCACTATTGTTTCTACTCATTGACTTAATCATGTTCTAATCTACATCTCTTAGCTACCTCTCATTAACACACCATTGTCTTCTACATTCTTAAGATTTCATTCTCCTACTAAATTGGATACATGCATAGCAAATAGCAAACTCAGACTACATAATCTACATCAAAGCTGACTACATAGTTTTGGTTACACAGCAAACAATGCAACTTTTATACTCCAATATGGGAAAGATGCTGGAGTCAATTATAAAAGAGGAAATTACACCACATTTGGATAGCAGTAGAAGGATCAGTCCGAGTCAGCATGGATTTATGAAGGGAAAATCATGCTTGACTAATCTGGAGTTTTTTGAGGATGTAACTATGAAAATGGACAAAGGAGAGCCAATGGATGTAGTGTACCTGGACTTCCAGAAAGCTTTTGATAAAGTCCCACATAGAAGATTAGTGGGCAAAATTAGGGCACATGGTATTGGGGGCAGAGTACTGACATGGATAGAAAATTGGCTGGCTGACAGGAAACAAAGAGTAACAATTAACGGGTCCCTTTCGGAACGGCAGGCTGTGACCAGTGGGTAACCGCAGGGTTCAGTGTTGTGACCACAGCTGTTTACAATATACATTAATGATTTAGATGAAGGGATTAGAAGTAACATTAGCAAATTTGCTGATGACACAAAGCTGGGTGGCAGTGTGAAATGTCAGGAGGATGTTATGAGAATGCAGGGTGACTTGGACAGGTTGGGTGAGTGGGCAAATGTATTGCAGATGCAGTTTAATGTGGACAAATGTGAGGTTATCCACTGGTGGCAAGAACAGGAAGGCAGATTACTATCTAAATGGAGTCAAGTTAGGAAAAGGGGAAGTACAACGAGATCTAGGTGTTCTTGTACATCAGTCAATGAAAGCAAGCATGCAGGTACAGCAGGCAGTGAAGAAAGCTAATGGCATGCTGGCTTTTATAACAAGAGGAATTGAGTATAGGAGTAAAGAGGTCCTTCTGCAGCTGTACAGGGCCCTGGTGAGACCACACCTGGAGTATTGTGTGCAGTTTTGGTCTCCAAATTTGAGGAAGGATATTCTTGCTATTGAGGGAGTGCAGCGTAGGTTCACAAGGTTAATTCCTGGAATGGTGGGACTGTCATATGTTGAAAGATTGGAGCGACTGGGCTTGTATACACTGGAATTTAAAAGGATGAGAGGGATCTGACTGAAACATATAAGATTATTAAGGGATTGGACACACTGGAGGCAGGAAGCATGTTCCTGCTGATGGGTGAGTCCAGAACTAGAGGCCACAGTTTAAGAATAAGGGGTAGGTCATTTAGAACAGAGATGCGGAAAAACTTTTTCACCCAGACAGTGGTGGATATGTGGAATGCTCTGTCCCAGAAGGCAGTGGAGGCCAAGTCTCTGGATGCATTCAAGAGAGAGTTAGATAGAGCTCTTATAGATAGCGGGGTCAAGGGATATGGGGAGAGGGCAGGAACGGGGTACTGATTGTGTATGATCAGCCGAATGGCCTACTCCTGCACCTACTGTCTATTGTCTATTGTTATTCATTCTCCACTGTTACTAGTCTTGAATCAATTAACGAATCTCCGGACAACTTAAATCACAGTTCCTTTGCAGTCTACGAAATGGTGTAGTTGCTTAATATGAATCGCATGTTGATTTCTGTTTTTTGAGACCAGTAACTATATAAATTAAATTTACATCTCTGCATAATTAGCTAGCAATATAAAACAGGTAATGCTTAATAGTGTATAAATACTGTGCACCTCATGGGGTTACAGCTTCAGGAATTTGGCCGGACTCCGTACTAATTGTGATCTTGTATATTCTCCAATTTTCTGCTTAACTTCCTCTTTTTATTTTGCTTCAACTTAAGTTAATGGTATAGGTGGTATTTGTTCTTTGGCCTCTCTCTCAGGCTTCAGTAATGTTTACTGCCATTCATTCAAATCCTGTCATACCACAATATACAGAAACACCCAAAAGGAAAACTGGAACGCAGACCTGTAAAGCCAATAAAAATTCTAAACTGAGAATCGACTGAAGATGTTTGAATGAATAATTATCTTTATTACTTGTGGGTAATTTTGATCCAGGTCCTAATGATGTGAACGTTGTCTTTCAGATGAGATGTTTAAGTATCCTATCACACAATTACAAAGTAGGTGGGTGTTTATGCCATGTTGCTATTTATGAAAGCTTTTTTGGGCTCAGTTTGCAGCTACATTTTGTTAGACATTTCAAGGTAAATACTAGACTTTTGTCAAAAATGTAAAATATTAGCATGGTAAAATGTTCTTAAAAGTCATGCTTTAAGACCGTTAACAGTGTCCATGGAATATTGGACAGATCTGTTTTTATAAAAAGCACTTTCTAGTGTAAATTTAATGTCTGTCATTAACTGATGATGTACTGTATAGGAGGTATTGTATACTTTAAATAATGTAACTATCTTAAAGACTGATCGACATCTGATCACAGGTAAATCAAAAAAATTGTGACTTCAGTACAGAGACTTCCACACTTCATGTGTTAACGGAAATACTGTTGGTGCACTTGACTGCTTGGCATACAAGATAACAAAGTGGAGTCTATCCTTTACCATTATGTAAAGTCTCTGTAATGTTAATCCTTCCATCAAGGAGAATGCTATTGCAGTTATAATTGGTAATATTGTCACATGCACCATAATACAGTGAAAAACTATTTTGTAATTTATTTTTTATTGAAGTTCATCATCAAACAAACATTTCCATAAGATGTATTTCAGACATTGTACACATATATCATATAATCATATATATCACAAATCTCCACAAAGTATTTATCTGAGGTATACACTTATAGAAAAGAGTGGAGAGAAAAAACAAGCAAAGGAAAGAACTATGTACAAGTAGGGAGTGACTTTTCTTTTACAACAGATTCATTGATTTGTGAGAATAAAATCAGGCCTATGAGGCATTATGTAGTTAAACCATTTTTCCCAGTATGAATCAAATTGTTCCAGCTTATGATTAACAGATGCTGTTATCTTCTCCATTTTGTAAATGTCCATTGTAATTTCCATCCATGTATTTAAAGTTGGGCTCTCCTGTGATAACCATTTCCTAGTAAGAGTCTTTTTACCAGCCACCAACAGTATATTCATTAAATATTTATCTCTTTTCAACCATTCTTGAGGTATATATCCAAAATATATGGTCTTACTCTCTAAGGGTATTTCACATTTAAAAATGTCTTGTAGGGCATTGTGTATCCCCCTCAATAGTTTTTAATAACAGGGCAGTCCCAAAAAATATGATAATGATTTGCATTTTGATTTCCACAATTTCTCCAGCAAACAGGGAGGTTACTATCATAATGAGATTTCTGACAGGGTGTAATAAAATATCAAGTTTTTCCATCCAAACTCCCTCCATTTCTGTGAACTAGTACACTTCCATTGATACCTCCATATTGTTGTCCATTCATCCTCAGATATAATTATCCCTCCTTCCTTCTCCCATTTTGTTTTAATGCATGAAGTCGAATGTGTTTTAAGATTTGACAATCCCTTATATGTGCTTGAAATGATTCTACTACCATTATCTGAATTATATGCTTTTCTAAAGAGCTCTATCAAGCATGTATTTGCATTGGTTACATTTTTAAGCATCTTATTAACATATTGTCACATCTGTAAATACCGATTAAAAATCTTGTTTTTCTAATAAGTGTTTCTCTTTAAGCATTTCAAAACTGAACAATGTTCCTTCTTTCATTATGTTGCAAAGAACTGTTATTCCTTTAGCTGTCCAGTCCTTAAATCTAGCATCCAATTTATTTGGTGTAAAATCAGAGTCATATGCACACCATTTAAGAATTGCAATATTTCCCTCTAGATTATATTATTTTATAGTAGTTTTCCATACTTTAAGAGTCAATTTCACCCATGGGTTATCAATAGTATTTATGTACCTTTGCAGGTTGTTATCAGCCAAAATTGCTTGTATGGGGATGGGAAGTACCCGCTCCTCAATGTTTTCCCATTGAGCGTCATATGATGGGTTGTACCAACATTATCACAGCTCTCAACTGTGCTGCAAAATAATAATCTCTAAGAGAAGGTAGGCCCCATCCTCCCTTTTCCTTTGCTAATTGCAAAGTTTTGAGATGAACTCTAGGCCTTTTACCCTGCCAAATATACCTTGATAGCATCTTGTTCCATTCATTGAATTGATTTTGATTAATCTCTATTGGTAGGGTCTGAAAGAGATATAACAGTCTGGGCAGTATATTCATTTTAATAGACTCAATCCTTGATCTGAGACTGAAAAAAGGAATCAGGTTCCACCTTGCCACATCTTCCTTAATATTTTTATATAAAGGCTGATAATTACATTCTGATAATTTTGCCAAATCTTTTGGCATAATGATGCCCAAATATTTGAAAGACTCTTGTGTGCCATGCCCAGGGGTACCAACTTTCAATTTCTCTTGGTGGGCTATAGTAATATGAAAGTAATTGGGTTTTATCTATGTTGATCTTGTATCCTGATAATTGACCATATTGTTCAAAGGATTGCATCAATTTAGGTAAAGAGTATGTTGGTTGCCCTAGATAGATCAAAATGTCATCTGCATAACAAGCCAATTTATGCTCTGTTCCTTTAATAGTAATTCCCCTGATATCTTCATTTTGTCTGATGTATTGAGCTAATGGTTCCAGATATAGTGTGAAGAGTAGCGGTGACCATGCACCACCCTGTCTCATGCCCCTTTCTAGGGTAAGACTATTTGATAAATATCCATCGATTTTAATCCTAGCAGTAGGGTTGTCATATAGTGTTTGTATAGTTTTAATAATTGTATCTTGGAAACCAAATCTATGTAAAACTCTGTAAAGAAAATTCTAATTAACCGAATCAAATGCTTTTTCAGCATCCATGCTTATCACTATTGCTTCAATTTTATTTTTTTGTATATGATCCATAATGTGAAGTGTCCTTCATATATTGTCTTGTGTCTGGCGTTCTTGTATAAAACCTGTCTGATCGTTACGTATCTGTATGGGTAGAAACTCCTCTAATTGTTTGGCCACGATGGAGGTAAATAATCTATAATCTACATTAAGAACGGATATTGGTCTAAATGACCTGCATTCCATTTTATTCTTGCCTTCTTTCGGTATAGCTGAGATTATCGCTTCCTTCCAACTGGGTGGCATTTGTGCCTTTTTTAGAGGAAAAACTATTTTGCATGCCATCCATATAGATCATCTCACAACACAAGCATATGGAGTTAATACAAAGAAAAGCAATAACACAATCAGAATCTGGCATTACCATTACAGAAGTGCAGTACAGGTAGACAAATAAGGTAAAAGGTCATTATGGGGTAGATTGTGAGATCAAGAGTTCATCTTTAATGTACAAGTGGTTTATCCTGGAGTTATATAATAGGGTAGAAGCTGTTCTTGAGCATGTTTTCACACTTCAATATTTTCTTCCCAGTGAAGGGGGGGGGGGGTGTGAAAACAGAGAATGACCAAGGTGGAAGAGGTTTTTGATTATATTGTTTACACTTCCTGTTGTCTCAGGAAAGCAGCCAGAGTAGGCTAGATTTCATGATGGACTGAGCTGTGTCCACAGCTCCCTGCAATTTGTTGCAGTCTTGGGCAGAACAGTTGGCATGTCATCTGGATACAGTGATTTCTATGGCGCATGTATAAAAATAGATGAGGTTCAAAGGGACGTGGAATTTCTGTGGAAGTTGAGACACTTGTGTGCTTTCTTGTCCAGAGTGTCTATATCATTGAACCACAATAAACTATCAGTGGTGATTAGATTTTGTTTTGTTGATATTGGGGGGAAAGTTGCTGTCTTGTCACCAAGCCACTAGGTACTTTTTCTGTCCTGTCATTATTTGAGATCTGGCTCACGATGCCGGTATTATCTGCAAACTTGTAGCGGGAGTTGTAGAGCAGAATTATGATTGTATTGAGCGCAAAGTCAGAAACTGAGAAAGTAGTCTTGAGGGGCATGTAATGTCCAAAGGTGTAGGAAACTGAGATGTTTGGACTGTGTTATAACTAAGATTCAAGGTGAGTTCACCTTTTCTTCCATCAATGGGCATGTTTATTCCATCAGGGAGGAGGTATAGGAGCCTGAAGGAACACACTTAATGTTTTAGGAACAGCTTCTACCCCTCCACCAAAAGATTTCTGAATGGTTCCTGGACCCCGGAACAGTACCTTACTATTTTTTGCTCTCTTTTCACACTTTATTTATTTACTTTTTAAAGTATTTTTATTACAACTTAGATTGTTTTATTAAGTATTGCACTGTATTGCTGCTGCATAACAACAAATTTCACAACATGTCAGTGATAATAAACCTGATTATGATGCTATGATTGTGGAGATTATTGTACATTGTACTTTTGTTAGTTTGTTCAATTTTCCTTAATGAGGAGTGATGATATTTTCCTAAGGGGTAAAGAAGAGCAAAGCCAAAGGTAGAAAATAAATATCGTCTGCTGAGTCAAGTCAAGTCACTTTTTATTGTCATTTGGACCATAACTGCTGGTACAGTACATAGTAAAAAAGAGACGACGTTTTTCAGGACCATGGTGTTACATGACACAATACAAAAACTAGACTGAACTATGTAAAAAAAAAACAACACAAAAAAACTACACTAGACTACAGACCTACCTAGGACTGCATAAAGTGCACAAAACAGTGCAGGCATTACAATAAATAATAAACAAGACAATAGGGCAGTAAGGTGTCAGTCCAGGCTCTGGGTATTGAGGAGTCTGATAGCTTGGAGGAAGAAACTGTTACATAGTCTGGTCGTGAGAGCCTGAATGCTTTAGTGCCTTTTCCCAGATGGCAGGAGGGAGAAGAGATTGCATGAGAGGTGAGTGAGGTTATTCATAATGCTGTTTGCTTTGTGGATGCAGCGTGTAGTGTAAATGTCTGTAATGGTGGGAAAAGAGACCCCGATGATCTTCTCAGCTGACCTCACTATCCGCTGCAGGGTCTTGCAATCTGAGATGGTGCAATTTCCGAACCAGGCAGTGATGCAGCTGCTCAGGATGCTCTCAATACAACCCCTGTAGAATGTGATGAGGATGGGGGTTGGGAGATGGACTTTCCTCAGCCTTGGCAGAAAGTAGAGACGCTGCTGGGCTTTCTTTGCTATGGAGCTGGTGTCGAGGGACCAGGTGAGATTCTCCGCCAGGTGAACACCAAGAAATTTGGTGCACTTAACGATCTCTACCGAGGAGCCGTCGATGTTCAGCGGGGAGTCAACAACCATCTCTTGTTCACATTCAGAGACAGGTTGTCAGGAAGAAGAGGTGGATAATGATAATGTATTTGTACAGTTGCTGAAAGTAGCAGGAGTGATTCTGAAATATGGAGACCAACCGAATAAGCTAAGTATGTTGTTCAAAAAACTATTCTACTATTTTCATTTTTTGAATAAATATTTTCAAAGTTCTTTTGTAGTTAGTAAGTTTATCGATAAGAAAGCAACTCGCTTGAAGAACTCAGTGGGATGGGTAGCATCTGTAGAGGGGAATGGGCAGTTGACATTTTGGATCACCTGTCTGGTTTGTCACTCTAGATTCCAGCATCTACAATGTCTTGTGTCTCCAATGATTATCACGTGGAAGGACTGAGCGTCGTGTTCTCTGTAAGTTAATTGGTCGATAACCGTTAAAATTTTTAATTTTAGTTGATGACATTTTCAAAATGTCTTTGGAAAGTTCAACAGGTCCAGTGCATTGGATGTGAGAGTTCTGCATTTGTTCTTCTATTTTGATGAAAAAGCAACTGCATTAGTCTGATGGAAGTTTCCATCATAACCTGTTGCGCTTCTCACCTGGAGACTGCTTAATTTATCTTTGTATCTTTGGCATCTAACAATTATTTGGGCCATTGTAGCCAAAGTATTTCCAGCCTTACTGAATATTTTTTCAACCATGCTTCCATCTAGGTTCCTTCTATGGTGATTCTAGGTAATACAGTTCTTCAATTTTTTACATTTGCCTTTAAACCGGACATGACCTGACCTTTGTCAGAGGGCATTACCAAGATGTCACCAGAGTTTGACGTTAATTATCTGGAGTACTTGTAAAGTTGACATTGTTCTGTTACGAATATGCCACAACTCTGAGGGGCCGAAGGGTACAAAGTCGCCCCCTCCTTTTTGAGAATCGCAAGATCTCTATTAATTCGGGTCTGGGACCCAGGAAATGAGAGAGAATCCACAAGGTTTGGAATGTGTCCTGGCCTCAGCGAAACAAAGCCACTGATAACGGCCATTGTCTCTTGGAGACGGAATTGTGTATTGAGTACTGTAATATTCATTGAAGCCCCTCAGGGGACGACCAGAGTGGGCTGGTTGAGGGATTGCATCATCCCAACCTGATTGACATCTGAGACCTCGTGAGTAAGGATAAAAGAGGGTCTGGGGAACAACCCCTTTAGACGCACCAGGAGAAACACTAGAAATCCCGTGACAGCGTTTAATAGCGACAGCCGGTGGGGGGCTCGTGTGCGTCCTTCCCTTGCCTGGGATTGGCGGGCTCGCCACGGAAGAATGGCTTAGCTAAAGGAGAGGCCACAAGTGAACGGCCACACCAACGGGACTCTGACGGATCGAAATCATAAAAGGAAAGCTGGCAAGTTTCTCAAAATCTCTCTCTCTCTCCAACCATTGTCACACAGCGGTCCCCAAAGGCTGCAGCCTGCATGAACTGAGTGACTTTTATATTTCCATCGGACAATACATTATCCCCTAGACAACAATAGAGCTTATTTCTTATTGATTATTATTATACCCGCACTTTTAGATTTAGTATTGACGACGTATATTATCTGTATGTTTGCATTGATATTATTTTTGTGTATTTTTACTAATAAATACTGTTAAAAATCGTATCATCAGACTTCAACGGACCTCGCTATCTTTGCTGGTAAGTGACCCAGTTACGGGGTTCGTAACAGTTCTTTTTGCAACAGATTAAAGGTCCCCTGATTCAAGTTTTGAGACTACAAGAGATTTATTAATCTTTCTATTTATCTGTCTGATACAGCATGGTACCAGGTCCTTCCGGCCCAACAAGCTCATGCTTAAATATTCAATTTAAATATTTCAGTTTAAATATTCAAAGTGTGTTTATCAAAAGTACAAAGTAACTGGATACACACAAGAGTTGTGATTTTTTTCCGGCCAGTATTTTGCAGTCAGTAATTGCAATATACTGCTGGAGAGAGTGGTGGAACCAGACACAAGTGAAATGTTGAGGTGAGTACTTGAGTCGCCCAGGCATAGAAGATTGTGAATGGGTGCCCATTGGTCATTGTGGATATGGTGGGGCGAATGGCTTGTAACAATGCTGTATGATTCTGATTTTGCTCACTTTGGAGACAGTTTTACTCAATGACAACAAATGTTGTTCAATGTTCTGATTTTGTATTTAGGATTTCAGTGAACCAGAAAAACAGCGGTCATGACTGTGTTGTGATTATGTTTGATGTTATTAAGGCTGCTGAACGTTTCAAAAAGTGACAGCTGAAGCTTGGATTAAGGTGATCTGATATGTCATGTAATTATTGGGTTAACATTAAGTAGGCTATAGTAATAAAATAGTTTGCTGTAAAGTTACTCTGTATGCATTGTAGCCACCTCTGAACCTCATGGATGCCGCTTGTCTTGCACAGGCCTACCATAGTGATTGAGGCCAATACTGGGGTCTGTGACTATTTTTAACTTTCTTTCCTTGTTTCATAGCAATGTGTTCTGAGTAAACACAAGATAGTTGATGGTGGAGTGTAATGAACAAACTTTATTAATGCACTCCATGCTAACTTTATCTCGTTATGCACAATTTTGCTTTCATCTAATGTACACAGAGAAAACCTCATAATATTCCTAAGTTATTTTATTCATGTTTATCATTTGCTTAACTTGGAAAAGACTTATGATATAAATGCTTTTATCATCATTAAAATGGATTGTATTATCCCCGTACTACAATAACTAGATCTTCCTACCATATTAAACTATTCACTCTGTTTATTATCCCAGGCAATAAATACAGTATAACTACTTTTAATTACTGCCATTGTTATCACTTATTTCCTTAAACCTTTTATATTAAACACTGACTCCAAAAGCAGGTAGTAAGCTGTGCTTCCTTTTTGTAAAACACATCTGGTTTATCTTTGGAAAAACTTGTTTCATGATTCTAAAGTTAGCAATCAACTAGTAACTTTAAGATGTCCAGGATGTTCCCCTCTTATTTTTTCACCAGCATCTTGGATTCAATGCTCCCCCTCCAATTCAAAAAGATCATGGCTGATCTTCTCCAGGTCTCAGTTCCTCTTTGACTTCAGTTTACCAATCTTACTTTCATGCCCCATTTAAAATATTTCCAAAGATCTAGCCTTCACAGCCTTACAGGGCAGAGTTTTTCAAAGATTCACCCATTGCAAACATCTGCAACTAGGTGTAATAATATTCATATTGCACCTTTCAAAACTAATAATGTCAACAGCAGCATTTAATAATGATAGCAACATTTAAGGCTTAATTTTAAAAATCAAGCATAAAATGTTCTATAGATGTACATTAATGCATTTATTCCTGAAGTACATTAGATATTGATCTTCATTTGGTAATTGTGGGAGAATTATCCTTAGTATATTGATTATAAGAACTTTGGCAGAGTAGAATATAAATAGAAACAAGAAGCTTTTTAAAAAACTATTTCCAATCAGCTTATACCTTTCTGATAAGGTATCGACTCCACATGGTATATTTACCAGGGTTCTAGCTTCCCTCTTGTTCAAATGACCATACACTTGAGATCATTTGTGGTGACTGGTTGTTGAAAAAGTGAAGACCTAATCTTATTCACAGTGGGGACCTATGCAAGCATTTTCTCAATTTTGATTATCATATGTGCTTGTGGGGCTGGCCAGTCCTTGCCTCTGAGGCTTAATAGTGTGTGCTTCTCCTTACACCACTTGAGAAGATAAAACACAGGAGCAGAATTAGGCCACTTGACCCATCAAGTGTGCTCCACCAATCCATCATGGCTGATTCTACTGCCTGATCACCATAACCTTTGAAGTCCTTCAGTTCTTGATTATTATCAACCTCCGCAGTAAATATACGCAACCGTCTGTAGCAATGAATTTCACAGATTCAAAACCCTCTGGCTAAATAAATTCCTCCCCATCATTGTTTTAAAGATGCTTCCTTGTATTCTGAGGCTGTGCCCTGTAGTTCTAGACTCTATCCAGGCCTTTCAATATTCCATAGGTTTCAATGGGATCCCCCCCCCCCAATTCTCTAATTTCCAGCGAGTACAGGCCCACCCATCAAGTTCTCCTCATACGTTAACCTTTACCTAGGATCATTTTTTTAACCTCTTCTAAAATCTCTCTAGTTCCAGCATATCCTTTCTTCGATAAGGGGTTCAAAACTATTCACAATACTCCGTGCCATAGCCTTATAAAACTTAAGTTCTGCATATTTCCTAAAATTAAACTGGTTGCTTGCCGCAGATGAGTGTTGTAATATGGAACTTCAATCACTTTAACTCAAGCTGCAGCCAGCCTGACCAATGAGGAAGGCTTGCAAAGGTTCTGTCATTAGAGAGCCTTTAAGCAGAAACCAAGCCAAAGCCACCTATATCCAATGAAGGACATTTGAAAAGTTGTCATTGTAATAGAGGAAGCAAGATGGACAGTGGGAACAAAAGAATAAATGTCAAGACAGCAATACATTATTCAGATAATCTGTTTCAGTGATGTTAGTGTCAGCCTACATAATATGCTTGTGATAATCAGTAACAAAAGTTATAAAGACTTTGACTGATTTCTGTTACTATTTTCTTGCAGGTGATTGAAAATGTAGATTCTGCTGCTGAGTACAAGGTAACTAATTTCATTTACTATCTTTCTACTTTGTCCTGTGTTTCAGTACGTTGGCCTAATGTACTCAAATGAGGAAGCACCCCATAAGAGCCAGAACATAACTGTTTAATTTTAGCATTTAACCTGCCAATAATAGTCAAGTTGAACTTTCCTCTTATCTAAAGGGGTTGTAAAAGGGTTCCAAACAAATGAGGTGCTAGAATCCTATGTAATTTACAAAAATAATGGCAAATTAATCACAATAAAATTCTGATAGAACATAACTCATTTGTAGAATGGGGAGAATATTAATTAGCTGTATTTTCCTACTGGGAAGGGTGATGGCTACTGCATAGAAACAGGGTCTGATGGACTACCACGAATCAGTCAAGTTTTCCCATTAGTTGCATGCATTTCCTTTTTTAATCTAGCAACTGGAACTTAGAGAGATCAAAATGTTAATCATAGTCTTTCAAAATTCAATGTCAAGAGAATGTAGAGGGTCCTCTAGAAAGCACGTAGAATATGAGTATTGGTGAAAAGAACAGTGATCATTTGTCATCTGGTATCGGTGGTGAGTTACCGCTCTTCATCATTGCAAGTATTACCTCACAATTGTTACAAAGTTCAAAGTAAATTTATTATCAAAGTACATATATGTCACCATATACTACCTTGAGATTCATTTTCTTGCAGGTACTTAGAGAAAAATGAAGAAATACAATAGAGTCAATAAAAAACCCAAACGCAAAGACTGATGATCAACCAATATGCTAAAGAAGCCAATTTGTGTAAATGTAAATAAATAATAGATAGATAAATACTGAAACTGTGGGGTGTAGAGTCTCTGAAAGTGAGTCCATAGGTTGTGGAATTAGTTCAGAGTTACAGGATTTTGCCTCAGCATTTGTGTATCACTGTCTCAAATCAGAATGGGATGTGAATCAGTAAGAGAAGTGACAGCAGGAGTAGTGGTTCTGCTGCCACTGTTATTCTAAGTATTGAAGCCATCTGCTAAGGAGATGCTATCAAAGAAGGAGATGCTGCAATGGATCGTACAGATGCTACATCAATGTTGGAAGAAACAAATGTTTCCCTACTCTTTCCCATAGCATTGAAGTTTTTATCTATTTCAGTATTAGAAAATTATTACTGGGTCTGATTCCACCACCCTTCCAGGCTGTATATTCAATATCATATCTACTCTCAATATACGAGGGGTAATTGATAAGTTCCTGGCCTAAAGGAGAAGGAGATGAGTTATTAACTTCAAACTTTCTGCATGTTGCATGCATGTGCATGTAACGAGAACTGTATAACTCATCTCCTGCTGTGGACACTTTCTGGAGGTCCAAGATCCGTATGCTCCACGACCGCTGGACTAAGTGTGTAAATGTAGGAGGGGACTGTGTTGAAAAATAAATGTGTAGGTTTTCTAAAATTGACTCCTTCTACCGTAGGCCACGAACTTATCAATCACCCCTCATATGTCACTCTAGATTGCTTGCAGATCTTTCGGTGAAAGCTTAATATCTACTTTATTTAACTAACAAGAATTACTATATTTTGTTGTACTCATTGGATTCGGGTGTTGGGAGAATATTTGTTACTTGCTGTTCTTGGAGAGAATGTAAAATGATTACTTTTTTTGCTGTTAATGGTAAAGTCTCATCAGTTTTGTTTGTGTTTTTAATTTCCATCTGAAGGGAATAGATTTTTTAGTTCTCCTGATCCTCCATACAGCTGGGGCAAACAATGGCAAGAAACAAGTAGAGAAACTGTTATGTGGCGAGATTCGCCTCGGCCTTAGCAGGGATCAGCTTCTGCAGGTTGCATTCCGGAGTCATGCTCTGGTTAGTATCATCAGTCATCTGCAGGAGCTGCTCTTTCCCTGATGTCAAAAGTCTTAAACCTCCAGCTGAAATATTCAACTAATACTGTTTTGTTTAAGCCAGCTCCAGATTTCAGTATTTGCATAATGTGTCTACAACTGCCTTTTTATCTTTTGCAGCTTTTTTGCAACACTTTTAAATAAACTGTAAAATGTAATCGTGCTTCAGGTTCAATGTGGTACTGACAATGAATAATCATAGATTCAGTTATTTTCAGCTGCCTCTAGAAATATCTTGCCCTTCTGCTCTCTCCCTACATATAGAAAAATCCCATGTGTATTTCTTTCAGTCAAACTAATTGCCCTCTAAGTCTGTGCATTCCAGTTGCTACGATCCACAAGAATTTTCTGAGCCCTGATATGAATTTATATTTGATCAATTTGCATTTGAGAAAAATGAGAAAGGATAACTATTTTAATTGGGTTTGGTTTATTATCAGGTCATAACAACTCTGGGTGATTTATAGCAACAACATTTTGTTTTAGGTAGACTGCTCTCTTAGTTTTCCATTATCATGTTTTCTCACCCCATTTCTTTCGAATGCCTTACCAATGGTAGGTATTCGTACTTTTTACACTATTCAGTCTTCACCTGTTTATGTATATCAGGGTTCAGAAGAGATTCATTAGAATGATTCCAGGAATGAAAAGCTTATTGTAAAAAGGACCGATTGATGGCTCTGGGCCTGTATTCACTGGAATTCAGAAGAATGAGAGGGATCTCACTGAAGCATCAAATGTTGAAAGGTCTTGATAGAGGGGATATGAATATGATGTTTCTTATGGTGGGGGAGTCTAGGACCAGAGGACACAGCCTCACAATAAAGCAATGTCCATTTAGAATGGAAATGAGGAGGAATTTATTTAGCCAGACAGTGTTAAATCTGTGGAATCTGTTACCTCAGGCAGCTGCGGAGGCTAAATCATTGGGTATATTTAAGGCAGAGGTTGATATATTCTTGATTACTCAGGGCATGAAGGATTACGGGAAGAAGGAAGGAAGAGGGAAATGTTGAAATGGCGGAACAGACTCTATGGGTTAAGTGGCCTAATTCTGCTCCTATATCTCTTGGTTTTATGATCATGTATAATCTTACATTTCATTCCTCTCCGCCCTCCCACACCTCTGCTTTGAAAAAATATAAACCCTCTACCCTCACAAAATGCTGGAGGAACTCAGCAGGCCAGACAGCACCTATGGAAAAAAAAGTACAGTCGACGTTTCGGGCTGAGACCCTATGGCAGGACTGGAGTAAAAGAGATGAGGAGTAGATTTAAAAGGTGGGGGAAGGGAAAGGGAAACACTAGGTGATAAATGAAACTGGGAGGGAGAGGGATGAAATAAAGAGCTGAAAAGTTGATTGGTGAAAGAGATACTGGTCTGGAGAAAGAGCAGTCCGAAAGGAGAGAACAGAAGGTCATGGAAGAGAGGAAATGGGGGAGGAGCACCAGAGAGAGGCGATGGGCAGCCAAAGAGATAAACGAGAGAAACTGCAGATGCTGGAAATCAAAGCAACACACACAAAATGCTGAAGGAACTCAGCAGGCCAGGAAGCATCTATGGAAAAGAGTAAACAGTCGACATTTTGGGCCGGGACCCTTTGCGTCTGTACTTTTTTCCATAGATGCCGCTTGGCCTACTAAATTCCTCCAGCATTTTGTGTGTGAGGCAAGGAGAGGAAGTCAGAGAGGGAAAGGGGAATGGTGAAGAGGGGAGGGGGCCATTACCGGAAGTTCGAGAAATCGATGTTCATGCCATCAGGTTAGAGGCTACCCAGACAGAATATAAGGTGTTGCTCCTTCAACGAGTGTGACTTCATCGTGACAGTAGAAGAGGCAATGGATTGACTTTAGCAGAATGGGAATGGGAAGTGAAATTAAAATGGGTGGCCAATGGGAGATCCATTTTAATTCCACTTCCCATTCCCATTCCAAAATGCCAAAGGTTCTTGGCCCGAAATGTTGACATTACTTTTTTCCATAGATACTGCCTGGCCTGCTGAGTTCCTCCAGCATTTTGTGTGTGTTGCTTGGATTTCCAGCATCTGCAGATTTTCTCTTGTTTGAACCCTCTGTCCTCCCTCACTTCTGAGGAAGGAGTTGCCTACTCAAAACATTGACTGGTTTTTCTTTGCACAGATGCTGCTTAACCTTTACAACATTTCTGTTTTTGTATCAAATTACAGCATCTGCTGTTTTATTTGTTTTTCACAGTTTTTTGATTATTTTGGCTATGTTTAATGCAAAATAAGATGGCTGATGGCGTGGTGGCATAGTGGCATCAGCGCCGGACTCCGGGGTGAGTGGTCCCGAGTTCGAATCCGGCCGGCTCCCTTACACGCTTTCCATCCATGCTGGGTTGAGCGTCAAGCTAGCAACTCGACCTCGCTTTAAAAAAACCACACCGTATGATGAGCAATCATCAAAAAGATCGGTGCAAAAAGCTTGTCACGACAGCGCCCCAATGACTCCACCAGGAGTTAAGGGTTATTCCACTAATTCATGAAAAAAACACTTTCCGCATAGATAATTAGATTGCTAGATTATTAGATTAGAAGTGGTGAACCACTTCTTGAAGTATGACTTTTCACTGTGCAATACGTTCACAAAATGTTTTGTGTTCAGCATTGTGAATCACCCAGTTGCAGAAAAAAAATCACTCTACCCTTCGAAAAAAATCCTATTATTTTATTCCAGGTTGTCGGTGAATACTTTCCTTCTGTGCTGTCCTTGGCTCAGACTCTGCTGAGATCCCCAGATTAAGTCAGGTGTATAAACTTGCCTTTATGATGTTTGATTCCTACTGTCTGCAGGTAAGAGAAGAGCTTCTGTTGTTTTTTTAATGGAAAGCTGACTTTTTGTAAGGTATGGTATAATGATCATTTTCAAATTTCTCACCTAAGTACTTATTTTCTTATGCCTGTTTACAGTGATAGAATGGTAAGTTGGTGAAGCAGTAATTCAAGGCTTGGACTATTTAACAACAAATTTTAGTTTAAATCCCATCATTGCAGTTGGGGGATTTAAAGTCAATTTACTTTCACTAAATAAATTAAAATGAAAAAAAAAGAACATTAAGTAATCTTAACCAGAAGTAGAATCGTGGTTATTATCACTGACATGTCATGAAAATTGTTTTGCAGCAGCAGTATAGTGCAGTATATAAAAAATTACTATAAATTACAGTAAGATTATATAAAAAATAAAATAATGCCAAAAGAGCAAAATAGTGAGGTAGTGTTCATGGGCTTTTCCTGATGGCAGAGGGGAAGAAGCTATTCCTAAAACATCTGAGTGTGCATTTTCTGGCTTCTTTACCTCCTTGATGGTAGCAATGAGAAGAGAGCAGATTTTGGATGGTGATGGTCTTTTATAATGCATGCCACCTTCTTGAGATACCACCTTTTGAAGATTGAAATAAAACTCCTTATGGTTCACTCACTGTTTGGGAATAAAATCTATCATTCTTGTGTAGTCTTGACCACATATGACTCTAGACAGTTACTTGCTCTCCTCCGGCAGATTTCTGAACTGTCCATGAACACCACCTCTCTATTTTGCTCTCTTTTTGCACTGCTTTTTAAAAAATATTTCTTATTGTAATATATAGTATTTCAATGTATTGCATTGTATAGCTATAGCAAAACAACAGAATTTATGACAAATGTCAGTGGTAATGAAGCTGATTCTGATTGTGAAGAACCAAGATATAATAAAAACAAAATCCTGTGGATACTGTAAATCTGAAATGATACTCAAGAAAATACCAGTCCAGTGGACAGGCAAGAAGCAGTTAATGTTTTAGGGCAATGTATTTTGTGAGATTGCAGTTTGATCTTTTTTTAAAAAAAAACAGGATTTTCTGCTTTTATTTCTAATGTTCATTACATGTGTGTATTAACATTCAAGCTATTTTAGAATAAGAAAACAGTTGTGATTACATCTGTACAGGAGGTTGTTGGTGACACATGTTTGCAGTGGTTTCACTGCACAGGTGGATATCGCACTCCAAGTGCTCATAGACTTCGTCTCCCAGTGCTCATCTGCTATGGCTGTCTATGTTGTATTCATGAAGGTTGATTGATTTTATATTTTACTTTCAAGAGAAACATTTAAGATATTTAAGAATATGGCTTTCTCATTGTACTGGTATCAGATGCCACACAATGATAAACCATTCGTTGAGAATAGTTTCACATGAAATATGCAGCAGATTCCAGATTTTTCTTTTTAACTGCAGCCTTGCCTCAATAGCTCATAGTTAAGTATTTGTGGATCATTGGAAAAGCCAGTCTTTTTTGCCCTGACCTCATTTTCCTTAAGAATATAAGAAACAACAAGAATCAGTCCATCATCCCTTCATGCCTTCCTCACCATTCGATCAGATCATGACTAATCCAGTTTTAGCATCAACACCACTCATGCTTTCTCTTAAACCTGACTCCTGTGTAATTGAGGTATCTGTCATTCTGCGTGCTACATCAGAGGTTTTCTACTTTGATGCTTCCTGCTGCATGCAATAAAGCCCAGCATTCCTTTAGCCTCCTTAATTATTGTTCCTTTGGTATGCTGACTACTTATGTTTTATTTCTTAGGACCTTGGATCACTTCATATTTACATTGCAGTTTCACTCCATTGAATTTTTTTCCAAAGTTTATACTTCACAGTTTCTTACTTTTTACTCTTTCTGTCAACTTGCTCAGTGGATTTATCTATTCATATTTGCATGCTCTTTAGGACCTCCTTTCTATTTGCTAGCTCACATATCGTGGTATCATTAACTTAGCAATCGTGGCACCACAGACCTGGGTTCAGATGACCCCAGACACCACTGTCGTTGGCCAAATCAAAGGTGGTAACAAGTCAACATATAAAGTTCAAGTTAAATTTATTATTAAAGTACATATGTATCATGTGTGTATGTGATCACATATGTGTCATATATGCAACCCTGAGATTCATTTTCTTGTGGGCATATCAATAGAGTAATAACCAACTTGGGCGATCAACCAGAGTGCAAAAGACAACAAATATACAAATACAAATAGAAATAATAATATTCCCCTCAGTAAGTATACCATTGAGGGTGATGATTCAGGTAAATGGAGCTCATCATCCTGGGAAGGTAGTCCATCTAAGAGAGGGAAAACTCTGATTTCAAACCTCTGCTGCCTTGCGGCCATACCCACTCAAGGGAAAGGCTTTGTGAGTGAACCCTGAGGACAAATCCGGAGCTGGAATCCCTAAGGCAGTCCGACGTTGCTTTCAACCTCGCTCTGGCAACTCCTGCGATGACACTGGTGCCAAGCTGTCTCGGCCCTTGCCCTTCCCGATGACAATGGGAGGTGTAACTGGCCTGATCTTATGTAGAGCCATTGAAGAAAAGCTTGAGGTGGATCCCCAGCCACCTCCACGGGTGCTTGTTTACTTTCCTCTTGATGCCTTCTACAGAGGTCATGGGGAACTTGTACACCATGAAAAGCCAGAGCAGCCTTGGTAGAAGACCATGTTGGAACAACCATGTCTTAAATTTATCAGGGAGTCTGGTTTTGTTGAGCTTCTTCAGCCACGCTTCTCTCTGCTTTATAGTGTTAGTGATGTTGGCACTGCCTGTCATTGCTGTATGAACCCACTTTCCAAGACACTTTACTGGGTTGTCCTGTATGGATGGAATGACTTCTTGAAGGCTGAGCTTGTTAATACCTTGCTCTTTTTGATCAACATGCATCTGGACTTCCTGGCCTTGAAGATCATCCTAGCTAAGGTAGCTACATTGCCCAGGGTTTCTAATACCTTTCTTACTTGGATGTGGATTACAGTGGTTAGTGTGATGTCATCCATGAACCCTCATATTGCAGGCTGTTGGATGCTGGGTTCCAACACTGGACCTTGGGTTGCGCCTGCTGCTGCTTTCATACCCGTAACACACAAGATGGGGGAGATGGTGCAGCTAGATGGAATCCCTTTTTGGAGGTCTTGCCAACTGGTTGTAAAGTGATCTGAAGTGAAGTGTAGCTTGAAACCTGCTAGGTAGCTGGTGATCATGTCTTGTGTTACTGGCGGGACATAGTAGTGATCCAGGCTAACCTAGATGAGGATGTGTGGAATTGATCATAGACATTGGCTAGGTCTAACCAGATGACTGTTTTGGTCGCCTTTCCTCTACCTGACCTCACGGATCAATTAGCTGATTATTGAGGTGTGTTCAAGGCACCCAGAAAAACCCAGGATGCCACTTTTCCAGATGGATGTGTTCATATAATGGTTCTCCATTAGGTAAGAGGTCAGCCTTCTCAGAAGCACCAAGACTACCTTGCACTCCATGATAAGGAGGGAGATTGTCCTAAACTGGATGATTGTGAAAGAATTCAGCAATTTTCCAGCTTAGTGGAATAAAGCCTTTGGTTCTAATTATCTTCCACAACCTCCAGAGGAGCTTTGGGCATTCCTTATATATAAGGTATATAAGGAAGAACATACAGTATACTATACATTGTATATACAGTATAAAACGTATTCACCCCCCTTAAAAGTTTTCATGTTATATTGAGTTTATAACTTTGAATCACAGTGGATTTAATCTGGAGTTTTTGACAATAACCAACAGAAAAAGACTCTTCATGTCAAAGTGAAAGAGCTCCACAAAGTGAGTTAAATTAATTACAAATATAAAACATAAAATAATTGATTGCATAATCACTCATCTCTTTCAACTTGGTACTTAGTAGATGCACCTCTGGCAACAATTACAGCCTTGAGTCTGTATGGGTAGGTCTCTATCAGTTTTTCTTACATCTGGATACTGCAATTTTTCTCATTCTTATTTACAAAATTAATCAAGCTCTGTCAGATTGCATGGGGATCATGAGTGAACAGTCCTTTTCAAGTCCAGCCACAAATTCTCAGTTGGATGAAGGTCTTGACTCTTACTTGGCCACTCCAGGACATTAACTTTGTTGTTTTTCTGTGTAGCACTGGCTTTGTGCTTAGAGTCATTGTCTTGCTGGAAAACAAATCTTCTCCCAAGTTGCAGTTCTCTTGCAGACTGCATCAGGTTTTCCTCCAGGATTTGCCTGGATTTGCTGCATTCATTCTACCCTCTACCTTCACAAGCCTTCCAGGGCCTTCTACAGTGAAGCATCCCCACAGTTTGATGCAGCCACCCCCATGCTTCACGGTAGGGATGGTGTGTATTTGATGATGTGTGATGTTTGGCTTATGCCAAGCAGCTCAATTTTGGTTTCATCAGACCTAGAACCTTCTTCCAGTTGACTTCAGTCTCCCACATGCCTTCTGGGAAACTCTAGTCAAGATTTCATGTGAGTTTTTTTTTCAACAGTGACTTTCTCTTTGCCATTCTTCCATAAAGCTGTGAGTGGTGAAGCACCCAGGCAACAGTTGTATGCACAGTCTCTCCCACATCAGCAACTGAAGCTTGTAACTCCTCCCAAACTATCATAGGTCTCTTGGTGGCCTCCCTCACTAGTCCCCTTCTTATACAGTCACTCAGTTTTTGAGGACAGTCTGCCTCTAGGCAGATTTATTCTTCCCATTTCATGAACTGTGCTTTTCAATAACCTTTTCAAGGAGTTGCTTGGAGTGTTCTTTTGTCTTTGTTGTGTAATTTTTGCCGGGATACTGATTCACCGGCAGTTGGACCTTCCAGATACAGGTGTATATCTACTACAATCAATTGAAACACCTTGACTCCATACAAGTAATTATGCGACTTTTAAAACCAATCAGCTGCACCAGTGATGATTTGGTGTGTCATATTAAAGAGGGTGAATACTTATGCAATCAATTATTTTGTGTTTTATATTTGTAATTAATTCTAGAGATCTATTTTTACTTTGACATGAAAGAGTCTTTCTGTTAATCAGTGTAAGAAAAAGCCAAATGAAAACTTCTGGAGGGTGGGTGGTGAAGGGTGAATACTTTTTATAGGTATTGTATTTGCCTTGGTATAATTTAAAGTAATTGGTAGAAGGAAATGAGATAAAGTGAAAATATCTTTCATCCAATGGGTGTTGGCCTATTGGCTTTTGGTGGCCTAGAACTGCTGGCTGTAAGGATGGTAGCAGCAGACACCTTTGCAAATTGAAATTCTTTTAAATTATGTTTGATTGGCCATGACCTGAAGGGCAAATGCTGGGTTACATGAAATTCTGCAGATGCTGGAAATCTTGAACAACATATACAGAATGCTGGAAGAACTGAAGAGTCGACTCCAGTAAGATGCGGTGTGTTCAATCACAATGGCTTCTATGGGGTGAACCAAATAATTTTTTTATGATTGCATAAGTATCATGAACTTAAAGTACGGCAGGTCTCCCCATCAGCGAGTTACTGTTTGGGGGAGAAATGGAATTTGCTGATCTTGGTGCAGATCGTGCTGCTGCCCGTATAAGAAAGGCATTGGAGGAGTTGGTGCATGAAGGCAGTATGCAGTCTTACAGTGAATGATCAGCTAAGTTGTTTTTCTTGTGATTGCAAGACCCTGTTGGACATTGTTAATGTGGAATGCTGTGAGTCTGATTCACTGATATATTGGCAATTGGCAGAGACAGATGGCGGGGTGGAGCTGTGTGGCCTCGGTACGACCTGGCTACGAGCCAGGACTAGGCCTTAAGCCACGCTGAGCCTGTTTACAGCTGCCCAGGAGGGAGGTGTCAGAGTCGGTGCTGCCCCAGTGTTTGCTTGGCAGAAGACCAGCTCCCGGATGGCTAGGTGTGTTGAGCTGCAGTTCCTTAGGGAGCACGTTAGGGAACTGGAGATGCAGCTTGATGACCTTCATCTGGATAGGGATAGAGAGGAGATGATAGAGAGGAGATGATAGAGAGGAGCTATAGGCAAGTAGTCACACCAGGGCCTCGGGAGACAGTTAAGTGGGTAACAGTCAGGAAAGGGATGCTAGAGAGTACCCCTGTGGCTGTCCCCCCTAACAATAAGTATTCCTGTTTGAGTACTGTTGGGAGGGGATGGCCTACCTGGGGGAAGCAACAGTACTCTGGCACAGAGTCTGGCCCTTTGGCTCAGAAGGGTAGGGAAAGGAAGAAGGCAGCAGTAATAAGGGATTCTACAGTTAGGAGGTCAAACAGGTGATTCTGCAGACGCAGGAAAGAAACATGGATGGTAGTTTGCCTCCCAGGTGCCAGGGTCCGGGATGTTTCTGATTGCGTCCACAATATCCTGAAGTGGGAAGGTGAACAGCCAGAGGTTGTAGTACATATTGGTACCAATGACATAGGTAGGAAAAGAGAGGAGGTCCTGAAACAGACTATAGGGAGTTAGGAAGGAAGTTGAGAAGCAGGACTTCAAAGGTAGCAATCTCGGGATTACTGCCTGTGCCATGCGACAGTGAGTATAGGAATCGGGTGAGGTGGAGGATAAATGCGTGGCTGAGAGATTGGAGCAGGGGGCAGGGATTCAGATTTCTGGATCATTGGGACCTCCTTTGGGGCAGGCGCAACCTGTACAAATAAGACGAGTTGCACTCGAATCTGAGGGGGACCAATATCCTGGCAGGGAGGTTTGCTAAGGCTATTGGGGAGAGTTTAAACTAGAATTGTTGAGGGGTGGGAACCGAACTGAAGAGACTGGGGAAGAGGAGGTTGGCTCACAAATAGAGAAAGCTTGGAGACAGTATGCGAGGGAGGATAGGCAGGTGATAGCGAAGGGATGCACTCAGACTGATGGTTTGAGATGTGTCTATTTTACTGCAAGAAGCATTATGAACAAAGCAGATGAGCTTAGAGCATGGATCAACACTTGGAGCTATGATGTTGTGGCCATTACAGAGACTTGGATGGCTCAAGGGCAGGAATGGTTAACTAGAGTGGCAGGCTTTAGATGTTTCAGAAAGGACAGGAAGGGAGGCAAAAGAGGTGGGGGCATGGCACTGCTGATCAGAGATAGTGTCATGGCTGCAGAAAAGGAGAAAGTCATGGAAGGATTGTCTACTGAGTATCTGTGGGTGGAAGTTTGAAACTGGAAGGTGTCAACTCTACTGGGTGTTTTTTTATAGACCTCCCAATAGTAACAGGGACATTGAGGAGCAGATAGGGAGACAGGTTCTGGAAAGGTGTAATAATAACAGGGTTGTGGTGGTTGTAGATTTTAATTTCCAAAATATTGATTGACATCTCCCTAGAGCAAAGGGTTTAGACGTGGTGGAGCTTGTTAGATGTGTTCAGGAAGGTTTCCTGACACAATATGTAGATAAGTCTACAAGAGGAGAGGCTGTACTTGATCTGGTATTGAGAAATGAACCTGGTCTCTCAGAAGGAGAGTATTTTGGAGACAGTGATCACAATTCTATCTCCTTTACCATAGTGTTGGAGAGGGATAGGAACAGACAGGTTAGGAAAGCATTTAATTGGAGTAAGAGGAAATATGAAGCTATCAGGCAGGAACTTGGAAGCATAAATTGGGAACAGATGTTCTCGGGGAAATATATGGCAGAAATGTGGCAAATGTTCAGGGGACATTTGAATGGCGTTCTGCATAGGTATGTTCTAATGAGATGGAAAGGATGGTAGGGTACAGGAACAGAGGTGCACAAAGGCTGTTGAAAATCTAGTCAAGAAGAAAAGAAAAGCTTACAAAATGTTCAAAAAACTGGGTAATGATAGAGATCTAGAAGATTATAAGGCTAGCAAGAAGGAGCTTAAGAATGAAATTAGGAGAGTCAGAGGGGCCATGACAAGGCCTTGGCAAGCAAAATTAGAGAAAACCCCAAGGCATTCTACGAGTATGTGAAGAGCAAGAGGATAAGACGTGAGAGAATAGGAGCAATCAAGTGTGACAGTGCAGAAGTGTGTATGGAACTGGAGGAGATAGCAGAGGTACTTAATGAGTACTTTGCTTCAGTATGCACTATGGAAAAGGATCTTGGTGATTGTAGAAATGACTTACAGTGGATTGAAAAGCTTGAGCATATAGACATTAAGAAAGAGGATGTGCTGGAGCTTTTGGAAAACATCAAGTTAATTAAGTCTCCAGGATTGGACGAGATGTACCACAGGATACTCTGGGAGGCGAGGGAGGGGATTGCTGAGCCTCTGGCAATGATCCTTGTATCATCAATGGGGATGGGAGGGTTGCAGGTGTTGTTCCCTTATTCAGGAAAGGGAGTAGAGATAGCCCAGGAAATTATAGACCAGTGAGTCTTACTTCAGTGGTTGGTAAGTTGATGGAGAAGATCCTGAGAGGCAGGATTTATGAATATTTGGAGAGGCATAATATGATTAGGAATAGTCAACATGGCTTTGTCAAAGGCAGGTTGTACCTTACAAGCCTGATTGAATTTTTTGAGGATGTGACTAAACACATTGATGAAGGAAGAGCAGTAGATGTAGTGTATATGGATTTCAGCAAGGCATTTGATAAGGTACCCTATGCAAGGCTTATTGAGAAAGTAAATAGGTATGGAATCCATGGGGACTTTGCTTTGTGGATCCAGAATTGGCTTGCCCACAGAAGGCAAAGAGTGGTTGTAGATGGGTCATATTCTGTATGGAGGTCGGTCACCAGTGATGTGCCTCAGGGTTCTGGGACCCCTGCTCTTTGTGATTTTTATAAATGAACTGGATGAGGAAGTGGAGGGAAGGCTTAGTAAATTTGCTGATGACACAAAGTTTAGGGGTGTTGTGGATAGTGTGAAGGGCTGTCAGAGGTTACAGTGGGACATTGATAGGATGCAAAACTGGGCTGAGAAGTGGCAGATGGAGTTCAACCCAGATAAATGTGAGATGGTTCATTTTGGTAGGTCAAATATGATGACAGAGTATAGTATGTGGAGAATCAGGGGGATCTTGAGGACTTGGGTCCACAGGCCTTACAGCTATATAAGACCCTGGTCTGACCCCACTTGGAGTACTGTGCTCAGTTCTGGTTGCCTCACTACAGGAAAGATGTGGAAATACAGAAAGGGTGCAGAGGAGATTTACAGGCATGTTGCCTGGATTGGGGGGGCATGCCTAATGAGAATAGGTTGAGTGAACTTGGCCTTTTCTCCTTGGGGTGGCAGAGGATGAGGGTGACCTGATAGAGGTGTATAAGATGATGGGAGGCATTGATTGTGTGGATAGTCAGAAGTTTTTATCCCCATGGCTGAAATGGCTAACACAAAGAGGGGACAGTTTTAAGGTGCTTGGAAGAAAGTACAGAGGATATGTCAGTGGTAAGTTTTTTACGCAGAGAGTGGTGAATGCGTGGAATGGGCTGCCAGCGACAGTGGTGGAGGTGGATACGGTAGTGTCTTTTCAGAGACTCCTGGATAGGTACATGGAGCTTAGAAAAATAGAGGGATATGGGTAACCTTAGGTAATTTCTAAAGTATGTACATGTTCAGCACAGCATTGTGGGCTGAAGGGCTTGTATTGTGTTGTAGGTTTTCAATGTTTCTATATTGTGTATGTCTGCAGACTGTCACAGCATTCATGGACTCAAGGTGTTGGACAATGATCTTTTTTGTGTATGAGACTATATTTCACTGATGTATGTGTCTTGTGCTGTGTGGCTGTTGTTACTGTGTTTTGCACCTTGACCCCAGAGTAATTCTGTTTTGTTTGGCTGTATTCGTGGGTATTGATGTATGATTGAATGACATTTAAACTTGAACTTGACATTTCCAGCTGAGACAGTAATAAAGCATTTTGTGTGTGTTCGGCAAATGCTGGATGATGTGATTAGATTGGGTAGCTCCTTTTCAACTTGCATGGAAAAAAAGGTTTTAATGGCCTCCTGTGTTGTAAAATGTCCATGATTATATTATAGATGTCATCAAAATTTCCAAATAAACACTGTTTAAAATAAATGTTTCATCTTTAAGAGAGACTGGTTGTAGCACCTTTAATTGTTTATCAGCTGATATCTGTGGAATTCATTGCCACAGTCAGATGTGGAGGCCAATGCTTTGGATATATGTAAAGTGGAGGGTGATAGGTTCTTAATTTAACAAGAATGTTATGGGTGAAGGCAGAGAATGGGGTTGAGTGTGATAATAAATCAGCCATGATGGAATGGCAGAGCAGGCTTGATGGGCCAAATGGCCTAATTCTGCTCCTGTGTCTTATGGACTTATACAATGTTCACGTTTTGTTTACCTTCTCATTTGTTCTGCACAGGACCTGCAAGAAGCTAGTTAATTTGATTTTTTTTGTCATTGTTGTATGTTCCAATAATTTGTACTTCTGAAACAATATGTATATTAGGCATCAGCCCTGCTTGAACTGGTGCGAACTTGCAGTGAATGTTCACCAGAGGCTGCTGCTCTCTATTATGATGAGATGGCTAACTTGGTTCAGAAAGAAAACCTGGATCCACAAGTGCAGGGAAACTGAGATTAATTTTCTGTTTAATGAATGGACTTTATGTGATTTAACAACTAAATACTTTTATAAGCAATCTACCTGCTAGAGAAACTCAGTGGTCTAATAATATTTGTAGGGAGGAGAGGAATCAAGAGCATTTTGGGTCAGGACTGAGAGGGGCGATAACCATTACAAAAAGGAGGGGGGCATAGTGACATAGGAGTTGCAGGTGTTTGGTGGACTGAGTAGGTGCAAAAGATGACAGGCAGATTATGCCACATGGGAATGGGTGAGATGATAGAGTTGGGAGACCAGGGCAGATGGTTGATAGATGGAGTCAAAGAGCAGATGGAGCAAGGTGGGTGGAGAGCTGGGTGAAGATTGGAGACGGCTGATAGAAGGCATTAAGCAGGAACATATTCCAGTGCTGGAATCTGTTAAATACAGAACATATTAACGGAGACCATGAGGGGAGTGGTGAATGGCAAATGGAACGAGAACTAGACAGGAGAGGGTAGTGAGGAGAGGCAGGAACAGATGAGGAAACCTGTGGGTGAATTATTCCAGACTCCTGGTTTGGCCCCAGCCCAGATTTTGGGTATGAATCACTTCTCCACTAATTCACCACTTCTAACTGCTTTTACTCCATGTCCTATGTTCTAACATCTCCATCTTCCAGCTCCAAATACTTCTCCAGATACGTCCTCAACTAACTTTTTGACTTGACCATCAAAAGATCGGTTTGAGTTATTTTCCTTTATTTTGCCTTGTTTGTAATTATTTTTATGATTTGGCATCTTGAATCCTTGAGAAGTATGGGCTGTTTTAATTTCTACATTTTGATTCTATGTGCAATTGCATCTAATTTTTCAGCCCTTTCTTTGCTCCATGTTTCTTCTTTTAATGGAGAACTGTGCAGCGCAATTTATTCATTAAGGAGCAGAAAATGATATCGGGCATTGAAGAAAGCTTTTGAAGGTAGTTTTGGAGATTGAAGAGGAAGTTATGAGATCCCCATTGATTGAGGCTGTTTCGCTGTACAATGCTGAAGTATCTCTGAGCAGATATAGTTTTACCTTAAGCAACTAAAATAGGCTTGGAATCCTGTTGATGTATAATTACAGAAAATTTCTTAAGTTGGGAATTGTTATAAAGTATAGTAGATAGTAAAGCTGACACCCGCTTTTCCCACCCAAATGATGGTTGCTCTGGTAATGCAAATTTGCCCTTATGAAATTCACAAACAATTCAGATACGGGCTAAAGTTTGCTCTTAAGGAATTTATGTCAGGTGGAGGTGAGGGAGGAATAAATAAATAAACTTGAAATGTGAAAGAAACAAACTTTGTGTAATTTAAGTCACTCATATAGTGGGATAATATGATTTACATATGACATCAGTGCTTCTATTGAGTTGGCAGTGAAAACCCTGTCCCTTCCTTGCCACACATGTCCTTCATCTATAAAACGTATTCTCTGATACATTGAATTGTAGAAAACCGCAGTTGTCTTCGACCTTTACATCACATCCACTAAATCACCATGTTTTTACCCATTGTCCCCTGAACTCCACCAAAACCACCCATGAACCCTGATCCTTGAGTCCCATCACTTTCCCTAATATCCTCACTTTCTAAACCATTCCCTAATACACAAACCTTGTGATTCAGAGAAAATACCTCACAGATGAAGAGCTTGGCAGTGCTGCTCTCTGAGGTGTTTTGCTCACGTGTCCATGGACTAGAGAGGGTGTGGCAAAGGAGGGACTTGGCTGTGATTGCTATTCCAGTTGACATGGTGATGTCATATCCAACTCTTATAGCCCACAGTACTGAGTAACTAAAAAATAAAAATAGACAACATTTGTTGCTTCTTTTGTATGATTCTTGAAGCTAATGTTGGCCTTGGCTATTAAATCAATCTGATGTAATTTTATCATTGCAGATAAAATGGCTTTATGTGAGAAAAAACATTCCTTAAGGACACGTCTCTGCTTATAACATGGGATTCAATGGAAAATGGGGTGTTTACATTACAGAAGATTGTGTAGGGAAACTGCAGTAAGGCAAATAGGAAAGCTCTACAATGGATAGTCAAAACTGCTCAACACACCACTGGCACCAGTCTACCTGCCGTCAAGGATGTGTGTACAAAAAAGTCCTAGAAAATGGCAAACAATATTATGAAACATCACACCCATCTTGTTCGTGAATTGTTTGTCCCTCTGCCATCAGGGAGAAAGCTGCATAGCATCCATGCCAGGACCACCAAACTCAATAACAGTCACTTTCCCCAAGCAATAAGGCTAATCAATACCTCTATCCACTAACCGACCCCAGAATATTCCCACCACCACTACTTTTTCATTCCCTGTCAGTTACCTTATGTTCAGACACTCCTGTACCTAGTGCCACTTTATGGACATACAGTCAACCTATATCTATCTATCTATATATAAAACTATCTTATGTATTTAATTTATTGTGTTATTTTAATCTTATGTTTATTTTTTTGTGCTGTATTGGATCCACAGTAGCAATTACTGTGTTTTCCTTTACACTTGTGTACTGGAAATGGCATTAAACAATCTTGAATCATGACTCTTGATATACATGGATGGTTTTATAGGACTGCCTTCTTATGTGATCGCCTGTGTATGTGGAACAAGTACAAGTGTGAAATTGTGTCCTCCTTTGAGATTTAGCATTACTGAGCTGTGCCACTCTGTGCTTCTCGGTGTGGTAGAACTTTTAAAGACAATAAATTGGAAAAATATGTTGAAGCGTATATAAAGCACCTTCCCCCTTTTGCTCATGATCTAGGAACTGATTGGAAGAAGTGTACTTGATGCTTTTCAAGAGAACTTTGTTGAAGATCTGATACCAGAAATAGATAAGTAAGTTGTGAATTATTGCGTGCTCATGTATGATAAAAGTAAACTTTTGTTTATTAGGGAACCACTTATTCAGTATATGGAATACCATGGTGAGGATGAGTCAATGAATGGCATAACTGATCATTCATTAAGTAATAATCACAAGCAATTCTGCGGATACTGGAAATCCAAGGCAACTCAGCAGGTCAGGCAGCATCTATGGAGGGGAATAAACAGTCAGCATTTTGGGCATAGACTCTTCGGTGACCAGTGGTGTTCTGGAGGGATCTGTTTTGTGACCCCCTCCTCTTGGTGATTTTTATAAATGACCTGGATGAAGAAGTAGAAGGATGGGTTAGTAGGTTTGCTGATGACACAAAGGTTTGGGGTGTTGTGGATAGTCTGGAGGGTTGTCAGAGGTCATAGGACATTGATAGGATGCAGAACTGAGCTGAGAAGTGGCAGATGGAGTTCAACCCAGATAAGTGTGTAAGTGTGTTTTGGTAGGTTAAAATTGAAGACCGAATACAGTATTAATTGTAAGACTCTTGGCAGTGTGGAGGATTAGAGAGATCTTGGGGGGTCCGTGTCCATAGGGCACTCAAAGCTGCTGTGCAGGTCACATGGTGTTTTGGCATTCATCAACTGTGGGATTGAGCTTAAGAGCCATGAGGTAATATTACAGCTATATAAGACCTTAGTCAGACCCCACTTGGAGTACTATATTCAGTTCTGGTCACCTCACTACAGGAAAAAATGCCAAGGAGATTTACAAAGATGTTGTCTGGATTGGATAGCGTGCCTTATGAGAATAGGTTGAGTGAACTTGGCCTTTTCTCCTTGGAGTGATGAAGGATGAAAGGTGACCTGATAGAGGTGTATAAGATGATGAGAGGTATTGATCGTGTGGATAGCCAGAGGCTTTTTCCCAGTGCTGAAATGGCTAACACAACGGGGCATAGTTTTAAGGTGTAAGTATAGAGTGGATATCAGGGGTAAGATTTTTACACAAAGAGTGATGGGTGTGTGGAATGCACTACCGGAGTCGGTGGTGAAAGTCGGTACAACAGAGATTTAGATAGGTACATGGAGCTTAGGAAAATAGAAGGCTGTGCGGTAGGGCAATTCTAGGCTGTTTCTAAAGTAAGTTACATGATCAGCACAACATGTTCTTCATCAGGACACCTCACCAAAAATAATTGTTCTGTGTCAGCACCAGAAACATCATTTGTAAATTGCATTTGATTGGGGAAGAAAGATGTTATGAGACTAAAAAATGCAGTGGATAATCTAAATACAGTCAGGATTTTGTTGCTCTTTCACCTTTTTAAAATGTGTTTGTGCAGTAGGTTGGACAATGTAGTGATTAACATTGCCTTTAGAAACTCCTGGATTGCACAAGCATGATCTAATTTTGACTTCACCTTGCAAGGACTGGTCCATGGTCTGAACAATACTGTCAACTGATGCTGCATCAGGGGCAACTTTGGGATTCTGAATAAGGGGATCATGAGCCTTTCTATTAGAAGTTGGATTGAAACTCACCAAATTAATTTTGTCCAATTTTCTACAGTCAGTTTTATTGACACGTTTTGAATATGTGAAAATATTTCCAACACTCAATGTGTTTTATTATGCTGTTCTGTGCTCCGTATTTTGATTCTTCAGTAAATACCTGCTACCATTGAAGTGCATGTATAACTTGGATGGAGAAGAGAGTGAAGGTGGGATTGTAATCAACCTTCTGCCGCTGTTGTCCAATAGTGTGAATAACACTGGCTTTAAAGGCAAACGGGGACTCAAGAAGTAAGGATTAGCAGTGGTCATAACAGTTTTATTGTAAAACAGTCAAAAGCATAGATTGACTTTGTTTTAAAGAAAATGAAGAACAAAATGTTGTTTATTTGTCTATTTTTAGATGTGTTTCACCTGTGAGTCTTGCTTCCTTTTTCTGTTTCCTGTGGGTCTGTGAAGAGGTGCACCATCACAGAAATTTGGAGGAAATTGACGCCTTGTTAGGTAGGTTTTGAGGGCCTTGCTGGAGTTTGAATAGGAAAAAGATAATATTGGAAAAGATTCAGATTCACTTTTGTTTATTTATCACACATAAATTGAAGCATGTAGTGAAATGCAGTGTTTGCATTAACAATCAACACAGCCTAAGGATGTGCTCAAATAAATAGCACTTGACTTTAGTTGAGGTTGTTTTCCAAGAAGCTGGTAATTTCTTGACAGTCGTATTTCTGCAATTTTGCAATGAACCTACTTTGGCTAATTTTTAAAACAACCTAATTGTCTGTAAATATACCTGTAGGTATAGCAAAACTCTGATAATCTGCTATTTAAATGTTCAGAAATCTCTATGGTTCAGCTTCTGGATCACTAGGTTATGTTTGCTGCATTATTTTTCCTGTTCGCTGGGGCCCCAGTTCCTGCTCACCCCTCAACTTGATCGGTTCACTGGGAAATTTATTATCATAATGTTTAACACATAAAAATGTGAATTTAAAATGTGCGGAGGGGTGAGGGGAGATAGTCTGGAAAATCTGCTGATCTGGCACCAGCAAAGTCCTAAATGTGGTGGATTGTCTGAGCTTTGCTGTAATGAGTTATCTGTTAGTATCAGTTTAACTCATTCTGTTAGGAGTGCTCCACAATAATTTATTTCTCTCTCTGATCCCAATATCTTCATTATCTTTTTTCTCTTTGCTCTGGTTTGCTGCTTTGTACCATTTGCAATTTGTTGCCGTTAGTTGGTAATGCTGCAAATATAAGCACAGTTATTATCCTGTTAAGAACATTAGAGGTTCAAAAATGTAAGTCTCCACTATAGAACTATTTCTGTTATTTAGGCCACAGAGACATGAATGATAGACCAGCTGGTGGGCGTAGTGGCATCAGCGCTGGACTTTGGGGCAAGAGGTCCGTCAGAGCGTCGTGGAAGGAATTCGTCCACTAACTGGAAAAAAATCCGGGTGCGACATACCTTTCTTTCTTTAGTCATGAATGATAGCTTCTCATTATTCCCAGAAAAGCTTGTATTTACACTCAATGGGCACTTTGAGGTACACCTGTACACTTGCTCATAATCGGCCAATCACATGGCAGCAAACTGAAGGCATAAAAGCAAGTTACTCAGACCAAACATCAGAATGGGGAAGTAATGTGATATAAGTGGAAAGATTGTTGCTGCCAGACAGGGCGGTTTGAGTATCTCAGAAACTACTGATCTCCTGGGATTTTCACACACACGGTGTCTAGATCTTACAGAGAATGGTGCATAAAATAGAATAAAATAGAGCATCATAGGAACTCATTCCTGCCTGTGGCCATCAAACTTTACAACTCCTCCCTCGCAGTGTCAGACACCCTGAGCCAATAGGCTGGTCCTGGACTTATTTCCACTTGGCATAATTTACTTATTATTTAATTATTTCTGGTTTTATTTTGCTATATTTCTATTCTATTCTTGGTTGGTGCAACTGTAACGAAACCCAATTTCCCTCGGGATCAATAAAGTATGTCTGTCTGTCTAAATAAAAAAAAAATCCAGTGAGCAGCAGTTCTGTGGACAAAGATGCTTTGCTGATGAGAGAGGTCAGAGGAGAATGGCCAGACTTTTTCGAGTTGTCAGGAAGGCAACAGTAACTCAGATAAAAACATGTATCACCACAGTGCTGTGCAGAAGAGTATCTCTGAATGCACAGCATGTTGAATCTTAAAGTTGATGGCTGAGAGCAGCAAAAGACCATGCATATATACTCAGTATCACTTCATCAGGTACCTAATAAAATGGCCACTGGCTGTATATAGCATGTTCCATGCCTTTGCAATAAGGAGATAAAACTGAAAAGGTAAGGAATAAAACCATCAGGATGTAGAACAAGAAACTTGGTAAGGTGGAGGGCTTTGCATAATTTTTGAGCATAGATTAGTAGAAACAGGGCTAGTAGCTAAGCCACACAGGAGCTGGACTCAGCTGTCAGAGGCCATTTGATACACACACCATTAGGAGCATTTAATAGGTAGTGGGAGCATATCCCCACCACCCCCCTCGGCTATGACAACCTTAAGGAAGCAAAGTAAGTGTAGATCACCATATACTACCCTGAAATTCATTTTCTTGTGAGCATTCACAGTAGGTACAAAGAAATACCCATAGAATCAATGAAAAAAATACACACAATCAAAGATGGACAAACACAAAAATTCACAAGATGTGCAAATAATATGAACTGGTGATAATATACATATTTTCAAAGAGCTACTCAGACAATTATTCTAAATGGTGACCAATGAGAAGTCTTTGTTTCAGATTTAATCCACATTCAATCATCTTTGAAACACAGATTCCATTGGTCTTCTCTACAATGCACAACCAGTAACAATGAGTTCACTTTAAAGTTCCTTCTTCCAGGTTGCTTGGGAAAAGGTGGGGTTACTGGCGCCTTAGAAACAGTTGCTTTGGGCAAATGGGGCTTGTCAGTCATGATTGGCAGCTCATCTAGGAGAACAAAAACTGATCTCAAACATCTGCTGTCTTGCAGCTATATCTATTCATGGGGAAGGTTTCAGGAGTAAACCCTGAGGGAAAAATCTGGCCCTGGAGTCCCTAAGGCAGTCCAATGCTGAGTTCAACACTGACTGGCAACTACTGCGATGCCTCTGGAGGCAAACTGTATCAGTCTCTGCCGTTTCTTTGGATTCATCAGCTCCACGGAGAGGGGGAACCTTCTGCATGACCAACAGCTTGCTCTCCGTATCACTGTTCTGGCTTACGTATCATATAGACAGCTAGGATGAAATGTCCATGGTTGACCCCAGCCAATGGAGGCTTCACACATACTTCGAAAATAAACAAATTTAATATACTTTTACTTTCAAGAGGAAACTGTATCTGGTGAAGCTTGACAGAACTGAGTCGAGCAAATCTGTGGTGGATAAATTTGTTTCTGCAATGTAATTGTGCTGATTTCATTTGTACAGCTTGGCACAAGAGCAGAAATCAATATGAACATCAAAATTGTATTTTTTTAAGTTAATTTGAATGATTCCTCAATCAGTTCCCCTCCATCACCAACTTCTTCCATCTAGCAGAACTGGTCCTCATTCTCAACAATTTCTCCTTTGGCTCCTCTCACTTTTTCCAGGCTTGAGGCCGTGCCTGCCTTTTTGGTGGCTCTGTAGAACAGTCCATGTTCCAAGCCTTCCCCAATAATGCCCACCAAAACTTTGTCCGCTATATTGACGACTGCATTGGTGCTGCTTCATGCACCCATGCTTGAGCTTGTCAATTTCATCAACTTTGTCTCCAACTTCCACCCTGCACTTAAATTCACTTGGTCCATTTTGGACAACTCCCTCCCCTTTCCTGGAAAGGAAAGGCTTATCCTGGGAATACTATTGTCTTTTCTCAATTCCTTTGTCTCCAGTGCATTTGTTCCCAGGATAAGCCTTTCCTTTCCATGACATCAGTGAAGTCTTCCTTCAATGAATGGGGTTCTTTTTTTCCTCTCGCATTGATGCTGTCCTACCCACATCTCCTGCATTTCCCAGACATACCTGCTCACCTCATATTCCTGCTACCTTAACAGTGATAGAGTTCCTCTTGTCCTTACCTACCATCCCATGAGCCTCCACATCCAACTGTTACAAGAGACTCGGGCTTGTACTGTGAGTGTTACTTAAAGAGCGCCTGAGTGAGGCTGGAATATGATGTCAGTCACAGGCTGTGGCAGCCAGCTGTGGACTTAAACAGAGAGAGGGAGAGAGAGGAAAAAAGCAAGCTGTTGGAACTTTAGTTTGTTGCTGTCATTGTAAGACTGGGAGTTCCATACTCTCCCTTGCCCAAAAGGTTGGGTTGATTATCGGCACATAGTGCACAAAGAATGTGTGACTGTCACTTCGTATAATCCGTATGTGTGGATTCAATGGAGTATCCTGTGGTACCACTTTTGTTGGCCCTTTAGCTGGAATCAGGGTGTTAGGTGATAACCACTAGAAGACGATGCTCCTGTGACTGTCACCTGGTGGATTTCAGAATGACTCAACAGACAAGATCTTCGACGATTGTTATTTTGTTTACCCAGCGTGGAACCTGTGATTCTTCGTATCGCCCTCTCTCTGTGGATTACAAATCTCTCTTCCATCATCTATTCTACTTTGCCATCTGAACCTTAAGACTTTAAGAATTGTTCCTAAGCTTAATTGTTTGGGAGCCACACACACACACACATATATACGCATAACACTGTTAACTTCTGTTTATTTCGTTTAAGTTACCATATTTTAAGTAGATACTAATAAAGATAGTGGTTTTAACATTAAAACCTGACTCGATGTATAATCTATTGCTGCTGGTACGTAACACAACACATAATTTTACACAAACTCTGCCATCTCCAAAGGGATCCTACCATCAAATACATCTTTACCAACACCCCCCCCCCCCGACTCTCTGCTTTTCCACAGGGATCCTCTGTGATTTGCTTGTTGCTTTGTTGCCACCCACTAATTTCCCTCCTGGCACCTATCCCTACAAACAGCCAAAGTGCTACACCTGCCCATTCACTTCCTCTCTCACTTCCATTCAGAGCTCCAAACAGACCTTCCAGGTGAAGCAACACTTCACCTGTGAATCTGCTGGGATCGTCTGTTGTATCTGATGCAACGTTCTCTATATTGGTGAGACCCATGGTAAATTGGGGTTCACTTCGTCAAGCACCTCCACTCCAGACTTCCAGTAAGATAGCGATAGTTTAGTCGCTTAAAACTATCGCTCCATTTCATTTCTTACCTCCGCACTCTTTATCTCCTTTCTTTTCACTCCAGGCCGTTAACTTTTTTGCTCTCATACCTGCCTGCGAATATGCCTGTCCTACAATGGCCACAAAGTTCCCTAAATCTGGGAAAAAAGAAGCCTCTATGACTGTGACTGTCTCTGGTTCCTCTGCCGAGATTATCTCCATTTTGGAACAGCACTGACAAGAGATTGTATCTGAACTTCAGTCTGAATATAAGTCTTCTTTCAGTTCATTGGAGTCAAAATTGGATCAAATTAATTCCAAAGAGGAGGATCGTGCTGAACGTCTCTCTCATCTCGAGTCAGCTGCTGAAAATTTAAAATGTCGTGTTCAGCAGCTGGAAGCCGTCTGTTCCAATTTGAATGAGCATAACACCAAGTTAACATCCAAAATAATTGATCTCGAAGGTCGGAGCAGACGACATAATCTATGAATCCTCAGTCTGCCAGAGGCTATCGAAAGTAGTTCTCTTGTTGAACTTTTTTCCTCTTTACTCTGTGAGATTTTTGGGAAAGGTATTCTTCCAACCCCACCCAAGTTAGACAGAGTGCACCGTACATTTCTGGCCAAGCCCGAGTTGGGCTCTGGGCCACACCCAGTAATTCTGTATTTTCATCAATATCAGGTGAGAAACCTGTTGATCATGGAAGCACGTCGGAGAGGAAAATTGGATTTCAAGGGACATTTTATCCATATTGTTGAGGATTATGCTCCTCAAGTTCTGAAGCTGTGTGCGGAGTATAAAGAAGTTATGAAAGAGTTTTACAATCGTGGATTCAGGCCCTCTCTGTGTTATCCAGCCCATCTCCGAATAACTCTTAGTACTGGACACAAAAAAATGGTTTAACTCAGTTACAGAAGCTCAGAAATTTATTGTAAGTCTCCCTGCCATTTCGACTCCATCAGACTCGGTCTGATTATTTAAAATGGCTGATAAGTACTTTTTAAAAATTGTTTTTCTTTCTTTTTTTCTGTTTTCTTTTAAAATTACTGTATTTTTTCATAGTTTCTCGCGGGTAGGCTACTCTGGATTATTACTTTGAGTTAAGTTTAATACTTTTTGATGGAACTGTTTCTCTTTTTATGCAAAATTTTAATTCGTAGTGCATAAGTTCTCTGGTTTTTGGATTGTTAAACGGAGCTTACAATGATGTTAAGAAACTGGAAGTTGGTTTTTCCTCTGAAGAGCTTGTAGCTGTTTTTTGGTAGCTTTCTTGTTCTGGGATTGGGGGAAGGGGAGGGGGAGGGCTCTCCAGTGCCAACACCATACATAGAACCTTTAGTTATTCTTTGCTACTCAGGACATTTTTTTGTTCTGATTCTCTTGTCTTATATTTTTGCCCCAGACTGTTATTTGAATGTTTGATCTTGTTCATGCCTACTACCCTTTATGTTTTTTTAAATGACAATGTTTAGCCTGTTGAATCTTATAAGCTGGAATGTTAAGGGATTGAATCATCCTGTTAAAAGGAAGGTGTTTTCACATCTTAAGCAGTTCAAAGCTTACATTGATTTTTGCAAGAAACTTGTATTCGATAACTCTCATCTTATGTCGGGGGGGGGGTCTCAATCCTTATTAATCAAAATGTTCCCTTTGAGCTTCACAACAAAGTATCTGATACAAATGGTCGTTTTATTATTGTCTCTGGGAAACTGTATAATACTAGGGTAGTCTTGGCTAACCTGTATGCTCCCAATTCGGATGAACTTTTTTGATCTTTTTTCTCTTTATTGTCTGACTTGAGTTTATATTCTCTTATACTGGGAGGTGATTTTAATTGTTGATTAGATCCAGTTTTGGATCGATCATCCTCTGTTCCAAGGCTACCTAGTAAACCTAGCTACCTATCTATTCACTCTTTTCTTTCTAATTATGGTATCTCTGATGTGTGGAGTTTTTTTCCATCCTACTGAGAGAGATTATTCCTTTTTTTCACATGTCCATCATACTTTGACTAGAATTGATTTTTTTTTATGGATAACAAGCTGATTCCATCTGTTCACTCTTGTGATTATCAGAGTATATTGATTTTGGATCATGCCCCAGTTACCCTGTCTATAAATTTTCCTGGTTTCCCTCAAATGAATAAACATTGGCGTTTTAACCCAATCTTGTTGTCGGATAATGATTTTGTAAAATTTATGAAGGACCAGATAACTTTTTTTTTAAACGCTAACACGTCATCTGAAATCTCATCTCAGATTGTCTGGGATGCCATGAAAGCATATTTGAGAGGTCAAATAATTTCATATACTGCGAATCTGAAAAGAAAGACCCATTTGGAGCGATTAGATTTGATCAGTCAGATTAAAGCAACAGACCAACTATATGCCCAGACCAAAAATCCCGAACTGTACAAGAAGCGAGTAGAACTTCAAACTGAGTTTGACCTTATTTCCACTCAACCAGTTGAACGTCAACTTCTTGAAACCAAGAGCCATTTTTACATTCATGGTGATAAATCTGGCAAGTTTTTTGTCAATCAACTAAGACGCTCTAAAGCTAAACAACAGAATACAAAAATTCAAATAGGAAATGGGAACATCACTTCGAATCATTCCGAAATTAATGACACATTTAAGAATTATTATTCTCGACTTTATACCTCTGAATCTTTAAATGATAATATTTCTGGTGAGCATTTTTTAAACTGTTTAAATATTCCTTCGCTTTCTTCCGATCTTAAAGCAAAACTCAATGAGCCATTATCACTAGAGGAAATATCCTCTGCCATTTCTGCACTGCAGTCAGTTAAATCTCTTGGACCTGATGGGTTTTCTGCAGAATTTTATAAATCATTTTCCTCACTGTTTCTGTCTCAATTATTCTTACTTCTATCTGATTCGTTTAAACATGGTAAATTGGCAGCATCATTTAACGAGGCATGTATCATTCTTTTAGGTGAAGATCCGACAGAGTGTTTTCGTATAAGCCGATTTCTTTGTTAAATGTTGGTGTTAAAATTTTGGCTGAAGTTTTGGCTCGTAGATTGGAGAACATGGTACCTTCTATTATTTCTGAAGATCAAACTGCTTTTATTAAAAATTGCCTTCCTTTTTTAATATATGGTGTCTATTTAATATCTTATATTCACCCTCAATTGGGACTCCTGAATGTGTCATTTCTCGATGTGGAGAAAGCGTTCGATTGTGTGGAGTGGAATTACCTTTTTGCGGTTTTAGAAAAATTTGATTTTGGACAAAGTTTTATTTCATGGATTAAATTGTTATATTTGTGTCCTACTGCTTCTGTTTTGACCAACTCTCAGCAATCTCAGTCTTTTAGCCTTAAATGTGGCACCCGACAAGGATGCCCTTTAAGTCCCTTACTTTTTGATTTGGCCATAGAGCCACTGGTGATTGCATTCCGTAGCTGTGCTGAATTGATGGGGATTTGAAGGGGAGGTGTTGAGCATGAAGTTTCTCTTTATGCCGATGATCTTTTACTTTTTATATCAAATTCGACTACTTCCTTACCCTCAATGTTTTTACTTTTTATATCAAATTCGACTACTTCCTTACCCTCAATGTTTTTACTTCTTAATCAATTTAGTCAGCTTTCCGGTTACAAACTTAATTTAAACAAGAGCAAACACTTCCCAATCAATAGAGAAGCATAAGCATTAGTATTTCACAACCTCCCTTTTAAAGTAGTTAACAAGGAACTTCAAGAATCTTTTTCGAGAAAATTTTGCTAATCTTCTAAATTCTACAAAACAGAGTTTGACACAGTGGTCACCCTTGTCCATGTCTCTGGTAGGTTGAATTAATGTTATTAAAATGTATATCCTTCCTAAATTTTTATACTTATTTCAGTCTTTCCCAATTTTTATTTCTACAGCTTTTTTTGATTCGTTAGATTCTATTATTTTGTTTTATCTATAGAAGGGCAAACTTTTATATCGAAACTTTTATACAAGCCATCACGTGACCTCACACTGGCGGGAAAATACATCATCCCATCATCACAAGACCATGACATCACACTCACCAGATACTCAATTACATCATGGTCATGAGACAGTCACAAGATACCAACAGGGTATGTAACATTATAATGACCACTAATAGTGTGTGTATATTCACAATTTAATCCTACCCTAATTATGGGACAATTTATAATGACCATTAATTGTGTGTGTATGTGGCAATACCCAATTTAATCGTACCCTAATTATGGGACAATATATAATGACTATTAATGGTGTGTGTGTGTGTGTGTGTGTGTGTGTGTGTGTGTGTGTGTGTGTGTGTGTGTGTGTGTGTGTGTGTGTGTGTGTGTGTGTGTGTGTGTGTGTGTGTGTGTGTGTGTGTGTCTTGATATGTTTCAGGAGTCATATGACACTGGATCCCTTCCCCCCTCTCTTAATATGGCAGCAATTACACTACTGTTAAAACCTGGAAAACCACCGTCTCTATGTGGATCTTATAGGCCAATCTCACTTCTGAACAATGATCTCAAAATTCTCTGTAAGGTATTAGCTAGGAGGCTGGAACCACTCTTGCCAGAACTGGTCCACCCTGACCAAAATGGATTTGTCCAGGGAAGGCAGGGCTTCTACAACATTCAAGGAGTGGTTAATATACTTCATGAAAAATCTGGAAGCTCTGATAGCACTATTCTGTCATTGGATGCTGAGAAAGCCTTTGACAGAGTGGAATTGCAATATCTATTTAAAGTTTTAGAAAGATTTGGTATGGGGGAAAGTTTCTAAGGTGGATACAGCTTCTTTATTCCAACCCACAGGCTGAAATTTTAATTAATGGGCTTTTTTCAACAGCTTTTAAACTCCAATGAGGAACAAGACGGGGCTGTTCCCTATCTCCCCTCCTGTTTATCCTGACCATTGAGCCACTTGCTATGGCAATTCGAAAACAGGCTAATATAGCAGGAATAACTATAGGAGATATAGAACATCGCATAGCCCTGTTCGCGGATGGCATAGTTTTGTTTTGCTAACCTGAAACAAACATTACCTGCATTAATTGACCTGATAAGTACTTTTGGAACTTTTGCGGCTATAAAATAAACAACAACAAATCTGCAATATTATTCATAGATAAAGATGAGAGATTCAACACCCCACTTCAAACTCTGTTTATGGTGTCAGTACAGGGTTTTACTTATTTGGGTTTTAAAATTACTCCTACTATTGATAAAATTATCCCAACAGACTCTCACAGACTTATAATCCTCTCACAGACTTAGTTATTCAACTTATAAACAGATAGACAAAATTGCCCATATCTTTGATTGTACGCATAAACACTCTAAAAACGTCAATTTTACTGAAGTTCCTGTACCTTTTCCAATCTATCCCACTTTCTCCTCCATCATCTTTCTTTTATTTATTAAAGAAACATTTTTCTAATTTTATCTGGAATAATAGACGTCCAAGACTCAGGCTTTCCCCATTATATTTGCCGTATGATAGAGGCGGCCTACAGCTACCAAATCTTATATGGTATTTTTGGGCAGCCCAAATTAGAGTGGGAATGTTTTACTTTGTTAAGGATCACTCCCCTACTTGGGTCTCAATGGAATCCCAGTCGATCGATGTCCCTCTAGATCTGTATATGTATTCAGCAGATAAGAAAAAAACTGGTCAAACAAACTAAAAACTCTTTCTTAAAAAAATACAATAATGGTTTGGCACGATGCTGTTGTGTATTTGGGAGACACATCACAGTTATCCCAGTTTACTCCTGTGAGATTCAAAATTAAGATGTGCGTTTCTGAAAGAGGTCTGGGTTAAAGTCAGAGGACAAATGTGATTTAATTATGTCTGGGTTAAAGTCAGAGGACAAATGTGATTTAATTATGTCTGGGTTAAAGTCAGTAAACAAATGTGATTTAATTATGAATGCAGAAGCCCTGACAAGATTAACTGTTTGTGGAATCATTGAAGTACTGAGATATGGACTATTGTTTTACAGAAATGTGTAAAAAAACAACTCCAAATATGGAATGGGAAAACACTGTGTACCTCCCGAGTCAGGGAGGGGAGGGGTAAGGAAGAAGGATAAAACCTGCTGCCCTGTAAGGTTCAGGGTTCCCTTCTCTGAGGGGGCCCAGCTCTGCAGAACTGTTAATAAACTTTGTTTCCTTGAATTTGTCTTGAAGCCATTATTCGGGAGCGTGGCTCGTTTCTGACAGTGTTTTTTTGGAATTCCATATGTGGCCTTGAGTTCTTCAAATGACATAAATGTATTGACATTGTAAAGATCAGACACCTTAGCTATGCCTCAGGTCGAACAAGTTTTAGAGCCAGGGTCTGTTCTGCCATTACCAAAGATAGGAGTTGTCAGAAATGAGCCACGCTCCCGAATAATGGCTTCAAGACAAATTCAAGGAAACAAAGTTTATTAACAGTTCTGCAGAGCTGGGCCCCCTCAGAGAAGGGAACCCTGAACCTTACAGGGCAGCAGGTTTTATCCTTCTTCCTTACCCCTCCCCTCCCTGACTCGGGAGGTACACAGTGTTTTCCCATTCCATATTTGGAGTTGTTTTTTTACACATTTCTGTAAAACAATAGTCCATATCTCAGGACTTCAATGATTCCACAAACAGTTAATCTTGTCAGGGTTTCTGCATTCATAATTAAATCACATTTGTTTACTGACTTTAACCCAGACATAATTAAATCACATTTGTCCTCTGACTTTAACCTAGACCTCTTTCAGAAACGCACATCTTAATTTTGAATCTCACAATTCCACCCTTTTTATTTTTAAGATGTGCGTAGCAGCTAGCATTTCTCCTCTTTCCAGGGGGCCCACCGTCCTTCCTCCGCCCCCCCGTGGAGGGTCAACTTTCTTCTTTAATAGCATAAGTTTTAGCTCGTTTGTCCCATGTTGGGATATCGCTACTGCCTGGAGCTGGAATATACTGCGCCTGATCAGTGTTCGTATACAAGGAATCACACACGGCAAAAGTAAGAGAATCATTAGACCCCCGCCTGCTACTAGGAGAGCGGTGCGCCACCAACTACCTCCCAGTAGCCCGTCTAGCCAACTCATGTTCCCCAGGGATCTCCAGGTTTGTACTGGCACGTGGGCCAGTTTCCGAATTTTGTCGGATATTTTTAACACGGCCTTTCCACTGTCGTCTATCTTAAGGCAACAGTTTGTAAGATTGAATTTCCCACATACCCCGCCTTCAGAGGCCAATAGGTAATCCACAGCCAGCCTGTTCTGGTATATTGCTGTTCGCATCTGACTCTGCTGTTTTGCCAACAGCTCCAATGCCAGTGCCATGCTGAGGTATTGCTATTGCCTGAAGTTGTGACTCACTTCGTCTTATTAGTGCTTGTACACAGGGAATGAGGCAGGGTAAAAGCATCAAACTCATTAATCCACCTCCCACCATCCAGAGTACTGTTCGCCACCAACCGCCTTTATTATAGACCTGATAGTACGGCTTACCATTTCCCCAACACCCTTCTGCTTTTATCATAACAACGGTCATTTACATGCGAGTGGGACACAAATGATCCTGGGAACACCCTCTGCCCCACTCGTACCACGGTTCTGCACTTGTCACATTTCCCTTCAATTTCCCCGACATATAGAATCAAATATATTACAGTCAATAATGTTACAGTCCACATAGAGTTCATTTTTGCTGCCTTTTTAGCTTCACCACCAACGGTTCTTCACCGGGAACACAGGTCCACTCAGTGCGGCTTTCGGGCTTCACCAGTCCTTTTACCCTGGATGCGTGTGTCCACCCTTTTTCTTTTGTCCGTACAGCCGCCTCTGTTGTTAGCAGGACCTGGAAAGGGCCTTCCCACTGTGGCTGTAACTTCTCCGGCTTCCAGGTCCTTACCAGAACCCAATCTCCAGGCATGATCTGATGTAAAGCAAAGTCGAGCGGCGGAGTCTGGGCCAAGAGACCCTTTTTCCGCAGTTCTGCAAAGGAACGGGACAAGGCCAGTAAATTGTTCTTTACAAATAAATCACCCCCCTGTAGTGTGGGATACCCCTCTATTTTATTCCAATATGGCAGTCCAAAGAGCATCTCGTAAGGAGATACTCCTATGTCCTTCCGGGGCGCTGTACGTATTCTCAGGAGAGTGATCGGCAAACACTTGGTCCATGGTAGCTTGGTTTCCAACATCAACTTGGTTAGCTGTGCCTTCAGGGTGCTGTTCATTCGTTCTACTCTTCCCGAACTCTGGGGATGCCACGGGGTATGGTACTTCCATTTGAACGCAAACATGTCACGACTGCTCTCTTCTAGCGGGCAACTCCAGAAGGCGTCTTTTAGATCTATTACACTGAACCATTCATGGTCAGGGGAGATCTTACTCATCAGCGTGTAAGGGTTGGGCACTACCGGGTATCAGGTTTGGACTACTGCATTTAGGCCCCGCAGGTCTTGTACCATCCGATGTCCCATCTGGCTTTCGCACCAGGAGTATTGGGGTATTATATGGTGACATACATTCCTCCAGTAGTCCGTCAGCGATCAATCCCTCCATCACCGGCTGCAGCCCTTTTCTTCCTTCCATCGCAATGGGGTACTGCTTCCTTCTCACTGGGCGACTGTCCGGTAACAAGGTATCAATCCCTCAATCACCGGCTGCAGCCCTTTTCTTCCTTCCATTGAAATAGGGTACTGTTTTCTCCGTACTGGCGAACTGTTAGGTAATAGTGAGATTTGCAAGGGGGGACGTTCAAACCCCCCCGGTTCCCTTCCTGGTACCATACCTCCGGGCTTATTTTCCTATCGTCTTCTTCCCTGAGGGCAAACAGCTGTACCATTATCTTCCCGTTCCTGGGCACAGTCCCAATGCCTAGCCTGACTTGCAGATCCCGCCCGAGCAGGTTGAATCTCGCAGAGGGTAACAAAAGTAGGTCCTGTCCCGTTACCCTATCCTCATGTTCAATTTTCACGTTTTCTATAACAGGTACTTGTATTATTTTGCCTCCAATACCGGATACTCCCATTACCTTTGTTCCAGTTCGGGCGCCGGGAGGTATCTGGATTACGCTAGATCTTTCGGCACCCGAATCTACCATAAAGGTTGTATCTCACCCTTGGGGACCTACTTTTAAATTTACCAGGGGTTCCTGCCGATAATTCATCCCCAAGGGGTGGAACCCCCGACCTCCCTAGTCTTCATCTTCCATTATAGCGTACGAGCGCACTTCCCGTCGGTATCTGGGGCACTCGCACCTGAAGTGTCCCTCTTCGTTGCAGTGAAAACATCTTAAAGCCTTCCTTAGCCCTCCTCCTTGCTCCTGGCTACTACCTCGATACAACCATGGTCCCCGTCTCTCTCTCTACTATCTGCGGTTACTTGTCGCACTGTCTGGACCATTATCCTTGCCGTCTTCTGCTTCTCTTCATCCCTTTTACAAACACTTTCTGTGCCTCCCTAAGTAGTTCACTTAAGGGTTTAGTATTCCAATCTTCTAGTTTTTCCAGTTTATTTTTCTTATATCTGGCCATGCTTTCGATACAAATTCAACACGAATCAGCTGTTGGCCAACCTCCGTCTCAGGGTCTTCGATTTGCGGAGCGGTAGGGGGCACATATGGGGGCGGCAGGTGGTCAAGCACCTCCCATGTATTCTTTTTCTGTCCCCCTTCATTTATCGTTTTCAATTTATAACTATTTGTCGTTGGTAACCAGCATAGGGCATAATCACTTTCTTCGGGTTTAACGTTAGGTTTTGAATTCACGTACAGATTAAGGGCTTGTTGTACCCAATCCTCGCTAGACCCGAACTTAGGCCATCACACAGCTGACCCTTGGATCGGCTGGCGGGACCAGAATTCACAGTACTGTATCATTTTTTCTTTGACTTCCCTTTTCGCCTCCCATAATCCCAATTTTCTAACATCCGTCCCAACGGACTATCAGGGGGTACCCCGGGGTATTTTTCATCGTTGGCGCCTGGATTTCCATTACCCTTTTCTCTCTTAGACCCCTTATTCCCCATCTCAAGGACTTGCCCGGTTCCAATCCACCCGCAGGCACCCCGTAATTCCACAATTCTCGTGCACTACGTCTCTGCAGGAATTTAATTTGAATGTGACCCACCTAGCTCGGTCACTCCTGTCCAATTCCGGAACCTGTATTCCCGCGATCGTCCAGGAATCCACCTGCAGGCACCCCGCAGTTCCACAATTCTCGTGCACTACGTCTCTACAGGATCTACCTGCAGGAACTCCGCAGCTCCACGATTCTTGTGTACTACGTCTCTACAGGAATTTAATTTCTTACCTGGGTCCTGTGCACAGAAATTACTCGATCGCTCACTGTCTCGACTGCCTCGACAACCCCTCTTTGTTTCCTTGAGTCCGCCGGATATCACTCGCTCAAGCCGCGCGGGGCGACGAGCAAGGAATCAGGGACTGCCGAACTCGGCAGGGTGCACCTTCTCCGATGTCCTTCCTTGCCCCCCTCACGGCTGGAGTGTGGATCCCGGACGAGCACCCCAAGTTGTCAGAAACGAGCCACGCTCCCGAATAATGGCTTCAAGACAAATTCAAGGAAACAAAGTTTATTAACAGTTCTGCAGAGCTGGGCTCCCTCAGAGAAGGGAACCCTGAACCTTATAGGGCAGCAGATTTTATCCTTCTTCCTTACCCCTCCCCTCCCTGACTCGGGAGGTACACAGTGTTTTCCCATTCCATATTTGGAGTTGTTTTTTTACACATTTCTGTAAAACAATAGTCCATATCTCAGGACTTCAATGATTCCACAAACAGTTAATCTTGTCAGGGCTTCTGCATTCATAATTAAATCACATTTGTTTACTGACTTTAACCCAGACATAATTAAATCACATTTGTCCTCTGACTTTAACCCAGACCTCTTTCAGAAACGCACATCTTAATTTTGAATCTCACAAACACTTTTTTAAATACCTTCAGTTGCAAAGTTTTATTATGTCCAGGGAAGGTTACAGTTTGAAACTCCCTCCTTTATCTACCCTAGAAGACATGACTCTGAAATTATCTGAAGCTAGGGGACATGTGTCTGTATTATACAATTTGTTTGCAAGTATATGCAAAGAGTCATCAAACAACATACTACAAGCTTGGAGAACTGATTTGCATGAGAGTCTGTCAGAAAAAAAGAGTTGTCAGAAGCTTGTTCCTTAGTTCAAACCCAATCAGTGAACCCTCATTCTAAATTACAACAATACAAAACAATAACCAGACAGTAGATTATGCCAGTCAGGTTGCATCATTTTAACCCCAACATCCCAGACACATGCATTAAATGTAACCATCAAAAGGGGTCTCTGTTTCATTGTATGTAGGAATGCCTCCAGATAATCTGCTTCTGGAAGAAGGTGCTGGATTTGATTAGTCAGATTATTAGAAAAAAGGTGCCCTATGATCCTAAACTATGTATTCTGAATATTTATACAAAGGACTTTGTAACCTCCAAAAATGTAAGGTTTCTGCTTAATATTTGTTTTTTGGAAGCTAAACGCTGCATAGCCTATTCATGGAAGAAACCATCAACCAGTGGACTCTCATAATGACTGAAAGGAATGTCTTCTTATCTTGCTCTAGAAAAGCTAAGTTACATCACAAAAACAAACTTGGCAAATTTCGGGAAATTTGGGACATTTTCTACAAGTTTCTGGAGAACGATATTCAGGATGATGAATGTAACAGACTGAATTGACTGCTTTTTTTTAAATGGTGGGGTGTTTGCTTTTTTAATGTGTTTTTTTCTTTTGATTTTTTAATGTACAGTATTTTATTTTTTCCTTTTCTTTAACTTTGTTGTACTTTCAAACTTATGATCTAATGTGTTTTCTTTTCATTCTGTAAAAGCAATAGAGATGTTTTAAAAAAAAACTCTGCTTCTTAAACTGCCTTATATTTTACTACTCAAATCCATTCAACACTTTATGTTCATAATGACAAGTTTTACAAGAATGAATTCCTTTCATGCATTTGGATCCTTTCATTTCCTAAACTTTATTTGTACATGCTGTGCCATCATCTCAGTAAATATAACTGTCACATCAAAATACCCAATTCTTCATGACAGAATTAATATTTTAGTACATAGTGGAAAGAAAGCTGAAGCCTCACTGACCTTTAGTGTCCGATTATAAGCGTCAAAAAGTAGTTTGATTTTGTCCTGAGTCAAATGAAGGATGAGGTCATGACTGAATGGCAAATAGAAAGAAAGAGACACTCTGTTAAATGACAGTGATAACACTATACACTCTTCATGCATGGTACAAAACAAGCAGATGCGATTTGTACAACCTCATGGACTGGATTGCTAATGAGTAATTGTCATGTGAAGACAAATCTATTGACCTAATTGCTTTACTGCAAGTATTTAACAATTATTGGTATAATTAATCATTGGACGTGAAAAGTGTTTGCAATGTTACTTTTACATCCTAGATGCCAATGTGGAAAGGTTTAAGATCTTTTCCCTGAATTATTATAGCCCTGGCATGCATTCTCTTAATGCTGTTGGGGAGGGATTTCAGGACAATGACTCAAAGAAAGAGCTGAGGACTTCAGGAAACACTAATGTCATCTTTTGTGATGGTGGGAGGTCAAAGGAAAGAAAGTGCAAACAAAGCCCATACGTTGGAGTGCATGTTAAGAAGTGTACACACTGCAACCACAATGTGAGTGGGCAGGCCATGGAGAATATCAACATGTCTTAATGCTCATTTATCAAGACAAAAAAATACTAGATTAAATATTAGATTGATAACAAGATTAGATCTAAAATATTAGACTGGACTTCGGGTCCAGTGATGACAATGCCATTAGTTTCAATATAATTATGGAGAAGGATAGTTCTGGACCCAGGGTTGAGATTTTTGATTGGAGAAAGGCTAACTTTGAGGAGATGCGAAAGGATTTAGAAGGAGTGGATTGGGACAATTTGTTTTATGTTAAGCATGTAATAGAAAAATGGAGGTCATTTAAAGGTGAAATTTTGAGGGTACAGAATCTTTATGTTCCTGTTAGGTTGAAAGGAAAGGTTAAAAGTTTGAGAGAGCCATGGTTTTCAAGGGATATTGGAAATTTGGTTTGGAAAAAGAGAGATCTACAATAAATATAGGCAGCATGGAGTAAATGAGGTGCTTGAGGAATATAAAGAATGTAAAAAGAATCTTAAGAAAGAAATTAGAAAAGCTAAAAGAAGATATGAGGTTGCTTTGGCAAGTAAGGTGAAAATAAATCCAAGGATTTCTACAGTTATATTAATAGCAAAAGGATAGTGAGGGATAAAATTGGTCCCTCAGAGAATCTGAGTGGACAGCTATGTGTGGAGCCAAAAGAGATGGGGGAGATTTTGAACGATTTCTTTACTTCGGTATTCACTAAGGAGAAGGATATTGAATTGTGTAAGGTAAGGGAAACAAGTAGGGTAGTTATGGAAACTATAATGATTAAAGAAGAGGAAGTACTAGAGCTTTTAAAGAACATAAAAGTGGATAAGTCTCTGGGTCCTGACAGGATTATCCCTAGGACCTCGAGGGAAGTTAGTGTAGAAATAGCAGGGGCTCTGACAGAAATATTTCAAATGTCATTAGAAACGGGGATGGTGCCAGAGGATTGGCATATTGCTCATGTGGTTCCATTGTTTAAAAAGGGTTCTAAGAGTAAACCTAGCAATTATCGACCTGTAAGTTTGACGTGAGTGGTGGGTAAATTAATGGAAAGTATTCTTAGAGATGGTATATATAATTATCTGGATAGACAGGGTCTGATTAGGAACAGTCAACATGGATTTATGCGTGGAAGATCATGTTTGACAAATCTTATTGAATTTTTTGAAGAGGTTACTAGGAAAGTTGACGAGGATAAAGCAGTGGATGTTGTCTATATGGACTTCAGTAAGGCCTTTAACGAGGTTCCACACGGAAGGTTAGTTAGGAAGGTTCAATCGTTAGGTATTAATATTGAAGTAGTAAAATGAATTCAACAGTGGCTGGATGTGAGATGCCAGAGAGTAGTGGTGGATAACCGTTTGTCAGGTTGGAGGCCGGTGACTAGTGGTGTGCCTCAGGGATCTGTACTGGGTCCAATACAGTGTTGTTTGTCATTAAGGATCTGGATGATGGGGTGGTAAATTGGATTATTAAGTATGCAGATGATACTAAGATAGGTGGCGTTGTGGATAATGAAGTAGGTATTCAAAGCTTGCAGAAAGATTTAGGCCAGTTAGAAGAGTGGGCTGAAAGATGGCAAATGGAGTTTAATGCTGATAAATGTGAGGTGCTACATTTTGGTAGGAATAATCCAAATAGGACATACATGGTAAATGGTAAGGCATTGAGGAATGAAGTAGAACAGAGTGATCTAGGAATAATGGTGCATAGTTCCTTGAAGGTGGAATCTCATGTGGGTAGGGTGGTGAAGAAAGCTTTTGGTATGCTGGCCTTTATAAATCAGAGCATTGAGTATAGGAGTTGGGATGTAATGTTAAAATTGTACAAGGCATTGGTGAGACCGAATTTGGAGTATTGTGTATAGTTCTGGTCACCGAATTATAGGAAAGATGTCAACAAAATAGAGAGAGTACAGAGATTATTTACTAGAATGTTACTTGGGTTTCAGCACCTAAGTTACAGAGAAAGGTTGAACAAGTTAGGTCTTTATTCTTTGGAGCGTAGAAGGTTGAGGAGGGGCTTGATAGAGGTAGTTAAAATTATGAGAGGGATAGATAGAGTTGACATGGATAGGCTTTTTCCATTGAGAGTAGGGGAGATTCAAACAAGAGGACATGAGTTGAGAGTTAGGGGGCAAAAGTTTAGGTAACACGAGGGGAGCTTCTTTCCTCAGAGAGTGGTAGCTGTGTGGAACGAGCTTACAGTAGAAGTGGTAGAGGCAGGTTCAATTTTGTCATTTAAAAAAAAATTGGATAGGTGTATGGACAGGAAAGGAATGGAGGGTTATGGGCTGAGTGCAGGTCGGTGGGACTAGGTGAGAGTAAGCGTTTGGCATGGACTAGAAGGGCCGAGATGGCCTATTTCCATGCTGTAATTGTTATATGGTTATAGATGATGTTGAGAATTGGAGCTATTTTCTTTGGGGATTTGGAAGGCCAATAGTTTCATAAAACATTCACTGCTGGAATCCCCAGTTTTAATGTGTATGATTTGGTTATACCGTTGCAAAAAAAAACTGTGAACCCTTTGCAATTACCTGGTTTTCTGCATTAATTACTCATAAAACGTGGTCTGATCTTCATCTTTCACAATAATAAACAGATCTGCCTAACCTAATAACAATTGTATTTTCATAGAAACATAGAAAATAGGTGCAGGAGTAGGCCATTTGGCCCTTCGAGCCTGCACCGCCATTCAGTATGATCATGGCTGATCATCCAACTCAGAACCCTCTACCTGCTTTTTCTCCATACCCCCTAATTCCTTTAGCCACAAGGGCCATATCTAACCTCCTCTTAAATATAGCCAATGAACCTGCCTCAACTGTTTCCTGTGGCAGAGAATTCCACAGATTCACCACTCTCTGTGTGAAGAAGTTTTTCCTCATCTTGGTCCTAAAAAGCTTCCCCTTTATCCTTAAACTGTGACCCCTCGTTCTGGACTTCCCCAACATCGGAAACAATCTTCCTGCATCTAGCCTATCCAATCCCTTTAGAATTTTATATGTTTCAGTAAGATCCCCCCTCAATTTTCTAAATTCTAATGAGTATAAGCCTAGTCGATCCAATCTTTCTTCATATGAAAGTCCTGCCATCCCAGGAATCAATCTGGTGAACCTTCTCTGTACTCCCTCTATGACAAGAATGTCTTTCCTCAGATTAGGGGACCAAAACTGCACACAATACTCTAGGTACGGTTTCACCAAGGCCTTGTACAACTGCAGTAGAACCTCCCTGCTCCTGTACTCAAATCCTTTTGCTATGAATGCCAACATACCATTTACATTTTTCACCGCCTGCTGTACCTGCATGCCCACCTTCAATGACTGGTGTACAATGACACCCAGGTCTCGTTGCACCTTCCCTTTTCCTAATCACCCACCATTCAGATAATAATCTGTTTTCCTGTTCTTGCAACCAAAGTGGATAACCTCACATTTATCCACATTAAATTGCATCTGCCATGAATTTGCCCACTCACCTAACCTATCCAAGTCACCCTGCATCCTCTTAGCATCCTCCTCACAGCTAACACCGCCACCCAGCTTCATGTCATCCACAAACTTAGAGATGCTGCATTTAATTCCCTCGTCTAAATCATTAATATATATTGTAAACAACGGGGGTCCCAGCACTGAGCCTTGCGGTACCCCACTAGTCACTGCCTGCCATTCTGAAAAGGTCCTGTTTACTCCCACTCTTTGCTTCCTGTCTGCCAACCAATTCTCTATCCACATCAATACCATACCCCCAATACCGTGTGCTTTAAGTTTACACACTAATCTCCTGTATGGGACCTTGTCAAAAGCCTTTTGAAAATCTAAATATACCACATCTACTGGCTTTCCCCTATCCACTCTACTAGTTACATCTTCAAAAAATTCTATAAGATTCATCAGACATGATTTTCCTTTCACAAATCCATGCTGACTTTGTCTGATGATTTCACCTCTATCCAAATGTGCTGTTATCACATCTTTGATAACTGACTCTAGCATTTTCCCCACCACCGATGTCAGACTCACCGGTCTATAATTCCCTGGTTTTTCTCTCCCTCCTTTTTTAAAAAGTGGGGTTACATTAGCCACCCTCCAATCCTCAGGACCTAATTCAGAATCTGAGGAGTTTTGAAAAATTATCACTAATGCATCCACTATTTCTTGGGCTACTTCCTTAAGCACTCTGGGATGCAGACCATCTGGCCCTGGGGTTTTATCTGCCTTTAATCCCTTCAATTTACCTAACACCACTTCCCTACTAACATGTATTTCCCTCAGTTCCTCCATCTCACTAGACCCTCGGTCCCTTACTATTTCCAGAAGATTATTTATGTCCTCCTTAGTGAAGACAGAACCAAAGTAGTTATTCAATTGGTCTGCCATGTCTTTGTTCCCTATGATCAATTCGCCTGTTTCTGACTGTAAAGGACCAATCTTTTTCTTTTCACATATCTATAAAAGCTTTTACAGTCAGTTTTTATGTTCCCTGCCAGCTTTCTCTCATAATCTTTTTTCCCTTTCCTAATTAAGCCCTTTCTCCTCCTCTGCTGGTCTCTGAATTTCTCCCAGTCCTCAGGTGTGCCGCTTTTTTTTGCTAATTTATATGTGTCTTCTTTGGACTTGATACTATCCCTAATTTCCCTTGTCAGCCACGGGTGCACTACCTTCCCTGGTTTATTCTTTTGCCAGACTGGGATGAACAATTGTTGTAGTTCATCCATGCGATCTTTAAATGCTTGCCATTGCATATACACCGTCAACACTTTAAGTATCATTTGCCAGTCTATCTTAGCTAATTCACGTCTCATACCTTCAAAGTTACCCTTCTTTAAGTTCAGAACCTTTGTTTCTGAATTAACTATGTCACTCTCCATCTTAATGAAGAATTCCACCATATTATGGTCACTCTTACCCAAGGGGCTTCGCACGAGAAGATAGCTAACTAACCCTTCCTCATTGCTCAATACCCAATCTAGAATGGCCTGCTCTCTAGTTGGTTCCTCGACATGTTGGTTCAGAAAACCATCCCGCATACATTCCAAGAAATCCTCTTCCTCAGCACCCTTACCAATTTGGTTCACCCAATCTATATGTAGATTGAAGTCACCCATTATAACTACTGTTCCTTTATTGAATGCATTTCTAATTTCCTGTTTAATGCCATCCCCAACCTCACTACTACTGTTAGGTGGCCCGTACACAACTCCCACCAGCATTTTCTGCCCCTTAGTGTTATGCAGCTCTACCCATATCGATTCCACATCCTCCAGGCTAATGTCCTTCCTTTCTATTGCATTGATCTCCTCTCTAACCAGCAATGCTACCCCACCTCCTTTTCTTTCCTGTCTATCCCTCCTGAATATTGAATATCCCTGGATGTTGAGCTCCCATCCTTGGTCACTCTGGAGCCATGTCTCTGTGATCCCAACTAAATCATATTCATTAATAACTATCTGCACATTCAATTCATCCACCTTGTTACGAATGCTCCTCGCATTGACACACAAAGCCTTCAGGCTTGTTTTTACAACACTCTTAGCCCTGAAACAATTATGTTGAAAAGTGGCTCTTTTTGCTTTTTGCCCTGGATTTGCCTGCCTGCCACTTTTACTTTTCACCTTACTACTTTTTGCTTCTACCCTCATTTTACACCCCTTTGTCTCTCTGTACTTGTTCCCATCCCTCTGTCACATTAATTTAAATCCTCCTGAACAGCAGTAGCAAACGCTCCCCCTAGGACATTGGTTCCAGTCCAGCCCAGGTGCAGACCGTCCTGTTTATACCAGTCCCATCTCCCCCAGAACTGGTTCCAATGCCCCAGAAATTTGAATCCCTCCCCCTTGCACCATTTTTTAAACCACGTATTCATCTGAAATATCCTCCTTTTTCTACTCTGACTAGCACGTGGCACCGGTAGTAATTCAGAGATTATTACCTTTGTGGTCCTACTTTCAGTTTATCTCCTCACTCCCTAAATTCACCTTGTAGGACCTCATCCCGTTTTTTACCTATATCGTTGGTACCTATGTGCACCACGACCATTGGCTGTTCACCCTCCCATTCGAGAATGTTCTGCAGCCGCTCAGAGACATCCTTGACCCTTGCACCAGGGAGGAAACATACCATCTTGGAGTCTCGTTTGTGGCCGCAGTAATGCCTATCTATTCCCCTTACAATCGAATCCCCTATCACTATAGCTCTCCCATTCCTTTTCCTTCTCTCCTGTGCCACAGAGCCACCCATGGTGCAATGAACTCGGCTGCTGCTGCCTTCCCCTGATGAGACATCTCCCCCAACAGTATCCAAAACAGTATATTTGTTCAGGAGGGAGATGACCTCAGGGGACTCCTGCACTACCTGCCTACTGCTACGCTGTCTAGTGGCCACCCCTTCCCTTTCTGCCTGTGTAGCCTTTACCTACGGTGTGGCCAACTCACTAAACGTGCTACTCACAATTTTCTCAGCATCGCGGGTGCTCCAGTATGAATCCAATTGCAGCTCCAGACACTCAATGCGATCTGCCAGAAGCGTCGGTGCAGGCAGCAGAGCGGGAGTAAGGAGTGCTCGTGATCGACATACGACTGGAGATCGGAGGATCAGCCGTTGTAGGTAGGCCGAGACCCTCGGACCTACCTGGAGAATACCTGAGGAGGAAGGTAAAGCTGCGCAAGCGTGGGTGACATCAGTGGCGAGCGCGGGCTTTAAAAAGTGACCCACTTTCAGGAGCGGGCAGCGGAGTGCGCAGGAGCAGAGTGCTGGGCTTTGGCTCAGTGGGCTTCGGCGCAAGAGGACTTCAGTGAGAAGAAATCAGTGAGCCTGAGTACGTGCTTGCTGAGGTCAAAAGGTAAGGTCAGTAGGTTCTTTTTTCATTTATTCTGACTAATCTGGGATCAGGTAATGGGGGAGACAGTTAGAGCAGCGGTGTGCTCCGTATACGGTATGTGGGAGGTCAGGGTCAACACAGTTGTCCCTGATGACCACACCTGCAATAGGTGCATCCAGCTGCAGCTCCTATCAGACCGAGTTAGGGAATTGGAGCAGGAGCTGGATGAACTACGGATCATTCGGGAGGCAGAGGCAGAGATAGATAAGAGTTATCGGGAGGTAGTTACACCGAAAAGACAGGAGGTAGGCAAATGGGTGACAGTCAAGAGAGGCAGGGGGAGCAGACAGAGAGAGCAGAGCACCCCTGTGGCCGTTCCCATCAAAAATAAGTATACCGTTTTGGATACTGTTGGTGGGGATGACCTACCAGGAACAAGCTGCAGTGGTCCTGTCTCTGGCACTGAGGTTGGACCCTCGACTACGAAGGGGAGGAGGGAAGAGAAGAGAGCGGTAGTGATAGGGGATTCTATAGTCGGGGGGCGGATAGGAGATTTTGTGGGGAAGATCGGGAGTCTCGGATGGTATGTTGCTTCCCTGGTGCCGGGGTCCGAGACATCTCAGATCGGGTGCAGGTTATTCTCAAGAGGGAGGGCAAGAATCCAGATGTTGTGGTTCATGTAGGGTCCAATGATGTGGGTAGGATGAGTGAGGGGGTCCTGTGTAGGGAGTTCAGGGAGTTAGGTGCGAAGCTGAAGAGCAGGACCTCCAGGGTAACAATCTCAGGATTGCTACCTGTGCCACGTGTGAGTGAGGCAAGGAACAGGATTATACAGATTAATACATGGCTGAGAGGATGGTGCAGGAGGGAGGGCTTCAGGTTTTTAGATAATTGGTCTTTGTTCCAGGGAAGGTGGGATCTGTTCCGAAGGGACGGTTTGCACCTGAACTGGAGCAGTACTAACATTCTTGCAGGGAAGTTTGCTAGTGCTTCTTGGGGGGGGGTTAAACTAAATTTGCAGGGGGCGGGGATCCAGAATGTGAGGGAGGATAGTGAGAGGAAGAATAAAGGACAGGTTGGGACTACATGGTTCCGGAATATTAAGTGTGTAGTAGAGAAAGGTGAGGCGGAACAAGTGATAAGGAGGACACATGTACAGAGGGATGGTCTGACGCAACATGGAGTTAAATGTGTTGAAAGAATAAGTAAATTTAGGAAGGACAACAAAATTCTAGGGGCGTATAGCCCGATGGGAGTTCGGGGAGCTGGGTTAGGCACAATAGGCAACGATTCAAACAGAGAGAGGAGAAATGGGCTAAAAATTCTATGTCTGAATGCACGAAGTGTCAGAAATAAGGTGGATGAGCTTGAAGCCCAGGTGCGAATGGGTAACTATGATGTTGTTGGGATAACGGAGACATGGCTGCAGGGAGATCAGACCTGGGAAATGAATGTACAAGGGTATACGTGCTATCGTAGGGACAGGAATGTGGGCAGAGGGGGTGGGGTGGCCCTGTTGGTGAGGAATGAGATTCAGTCCTTTGCAAGGGGGGACATAGGATCAGGAGAAGTAGAGTTTGTGTGGATAGAACTGAGGAACAGTAAGGGCAAAAGGACCCAAATGGGTGTTGTCTACAGGCCACCAAACAGTAGCATGGATATTGGGTGCAAGTTGAATAGGGAGTTAACATTGGCATGTGGCAAAGGTAATGTCGCAGTAGTTATGGGGGATTTCAACATGCAGGTGAACTGGGAGAATCAGGTTGGTGCTGGACCACAGGATAGGGAGTTTGTAGAGTGCCTATGGGATGCATTCTTGGAACAGCTTGTACGAGAGCCGACCAGGGACAAGACTAATCTGGATTTAGTGTTATGTAATCAACAGGATTTGATAAGCGATCTTGCAGTAAAGGAGTGTACAATGTCCTGTGTATGTTACTAAAAAGGGCTTCTGTGGTGTGTTACGAGTAGGAATGCTTCTTTGTCTGTTAAAAGTTTCTCTTGCCGTTGTTTCGCTTTAGAATGGCTGATATGGTAATTGTATTCATTTGTTAATCAATGGGGAATGTTATTGTGTTTTGTGAGGCTGGGAACTTGGGGGAGGGGTTGCGCGGGCTTGGAGAGTCCGGAGGGAGACGCCGAGGAAGGAGGACGTGCGCTCGGGAGACCACCGGGGAGTCCGAAGTGGGAGTTTCGGGAGGACGACCACCAAGGAGTCGAATGGTTCGCTGGATGAGCTCCACCGATGTGCACTAAACTGACTGAACTTTGATAAGTTGGCGCCTTTTGTTTTTTTCTTGTATATATATATATATTGTACTGCCTAATACTCTTTTAATTTTAGTAAACTCTTTAAAGTGTATTTCATAACGGTATTTGTTGTGAGTTTGATACTGCCGGCGGGGGCGCGAGGCATAAACTCGATTCTCACAGCGCCTGCGTGAACGGGAGGCGGGGTTGGTGTGTGGCTGGATTTTTTTTTCCCCTAGACATATACCAGCCTGTTGGGTAAGTGTTACAGGAGTCATTAGGAGGTAGTGATCATAATATGATGTTTTTATCTGCAATTTGAGAAGGATAAGGGCAGCTCGGAGGTGTCAATGTTGCAGTTGAACGGGGAAACTATGGAGCCATGAGGGAGGAGCTGGCCAAAGTTGAATAGATGGATATCCTAGCAGAAAAGACAGTGGAACAGCAATGGCAGGTATTCTTGGGAATAATGCACAAGGTGCAAAATCAGTTCATCCCCCGGAGAAGGAAGGATTCAAAGCGGGGAAAGGGGCCACAGTGGTTGACAAAGGAAGTCAGAGATTGCATAGCATTAAAAAAAAGTATGACAGAGCTAAGGTGAGTGGGAGAACAGATGATTGGGAAGTTTTTAAGGAACAACAGAACTTAACTAAAAAGGCAATACGGGGAGAAAAAATGAGGTACGAACGCAAGCTAGCCAGGAATATAAAGGAAGATAGCAAAAGCTTTTTTAGGTATGTGAAGAGAAAGAAGATAGTTAAGAACAATGTTGGGCCCTTGAAGAATGAATTGGGTGAAATTGTTATGGGAAACAGAGAAATGGCAGAAGAATTTAATGAGTACTTTAGATCTGTTTTCACTAAGGAAGACACAAGCAATCTCCCAGATGTATGGATGGGCCAAGGACATAGGGTAACAGAGGAAATGAAACAGATTGACATTAGGAAGGAAACGGTGATGAGTAGACTGATGGGACTGAAGGCTGACAAATCCCCAGGTCCAGATGGTCTGCATCCTAGGGTACTAAAGGAGGTGGCCCTGGAAATTGCAGATGCATTGGTAATCATTTTCCAATGTTCCTTAGATTCAGGATCAGTTCCTGAGGATTTGAGAATGGCTAATGTTATCCCACTTTTTAAGAAAGGAGGGAGGGAGAAAACAGAGAACTATCGACCTGTCAGCCTGACATCGGTGGTGGGGAAGATGCTAGAGTCCATTATTAAGGATGAAATAGTGGCATATCTAGATAGCAGTGATAGGATTGGGCCGAGCCAGCATGGATTTACCAAGGGTAAATCATGCTTGACTAATCTATTGGAGTTTTTCGAGGATGTAACCAGGAAGTTAGACAAGGGAGATCCAGTGGATGTAGTGTACCTCGATTTTCAGAAGGCATTTGATAAGGTCCCACATAGGAGATTGGTGGGTAAAATCAAAGCTCATGGCATTGGGGGGAAGACATTGACATGGATAGAAAACTGGTTGGCAGATAGAAAGCAAAGGGTAGCGGTGAATGGGTGTTTCTCGGAATGGCAGGTGGTGACTAGTGTGGTGCCACAGGGCTTGGTATTGGGACCACAGCTGTTTACAATTTACGTCAACGATTTAGATGAAGGCATTGAGAATAACATCAGCAAATTTGCTGATGATACTAAGCTGGGTGGCAGTGTGACATGTGATGAGGATGTTAGGAGAATTCAGGGTGACTTGGATAGGCTGGGGGAGTGGGCAGATACTTGGCAGATGACGTTTAATGTGAATAAGTGTGAGTTTCTCCACTTCGGGAGTAAGAACAAGAAGGCAGATTATTATCTGAATCAGAATCAGACTTTAATCGCCAAGTACCTATGCACATACAAGGAATTTACTTCCGGCATATGTTGTCTCTCTGCTCATAACAATAATAATGATAAATATAAATTGTACATACAGGTAGTGCAATCCAAGTAATAGTTAGCTGACAGTTAACCGGCAGTTAACTGTTCAGCAAAGTGACCGCAGTAGGGAAAAAACTTCTCCAGTGCCTATTAGTCTTAGTCTGGAGGGATCTGAAGCACCTACCAGACGGAAGCAGATCAAACAGTCTGTGCGCAGGATGGGAGGAGTCCTTTATGATGTTCCCCGCCCTCTTCTTCAACCTGGAAGAGTACAGGTCCACAATAGAGGGCAGGGAGGCTCCAATAATGCGCTCGGCAGTCCTCACTGTGCGCTGTAGTCTGGTTCTATCCTGCTTGGTGGCGGCTCCAAACCACACAATGATGGAGGTGCACAGGACAGACTCAATGACTGCAGTGTAGAACTGCAGCAGCAATTCCTGAGGCAGACCGTATTTCCTCAAGAGCCGCAGGAAATACATCCGCTGCTGGGCTTTCTTCAGGATGGAGCTGATGTTCTGCTCCCACTTCAGATCCTGAGAGATGGTGGTTCCCAGGAACCTGAAGTTCTCCACGGTGGACACAGGGCTGCTGAGGACTGTGAGGGGAGACATAGCGGGGGGATGTCTCCTGAAATCTCCTGAACGGTGTAGAGTTAGGTAAGGGAGAAATACAAAGAGATCTAGGAGTCCTTGTTCATCAGTCACTGAAGGTGAATGAGCAAGTGCAGCAGGCAGTGAAGAAGGCTAATGGAATGTTGGCCTTTATTACAAAGGGAATTGAGTACAAGAGCAAGGAAATCCTCTTGCATTTGTACAGAGCCCTTGTGAGACCACACCTGGAGTATTGTGTACAGTTTTGTTCTCCAGGGTTAAGGAAGGACATCCTAGCTGTAGAGGAAGTGCAGCGTAGATTTACGAGGTTAATTCCTGGGATGTCCGGACTGTCTTACGCAGAGAGGTTAGAGAGACTGGGCTTGTACACACTGGAATTAAGGAGATTGAGAGGGGATCTGATTGAAACATATAAGATTATTAAGGGATTGGACAAGATAGAGGCAGGAAATATGTTCCAGATGCTGGGAGAGTCCAGTACCAGAGGGCATGGTTTGAGAATAAGGGACAGGTCATTTAGGACAGAGTTAAGGAAAAACTTCTTCTCCCAGAGAGTTGTGGGGGTCTGGAATGCACTGCCTCGGAAGGCAGTGGAGGCCAATTCTCTGGATGCTTTCAAGAAGGAGCTAGATAGGTATCTTATGGATAGGGGAATCAAGGGATATGGGGACAAGGCAGGAACCGGGTATTGATAGTAGATGATAGATAGATAGATAGATAGATAGATAGATACTTTATTCATCCCCATGGGGAAATTCAACTTTTTTTCCAATGTCCCATACACTTGTTGTAGCAAAACTAATAACATACAATACTTAACTCAGTAAAAAATATGATATGCATCTAAATCACTATCTCAAAAAGCATTAATAATAGCTTTTAAAAAGTTCTTAAGTCCTGGCGGTTGAATTGTAAAGCCTAATGGCATTGGGGAGTATTGACCTCTTCATCCTGTCTGAGGAGCATTGCATCGATAGTAACCTGTCGCTGAAACTGCTTCTCTGTCTCTGGATGGTGCTATGTAGAGGATGTTCAGCCATGATCTCAAAATGGTGGTGCAGGCTCGAAGGGCCAAATGGTCTACTTCTGCACCTATTGTCTATTGTCTAGAAGCTGCAGCTGGACACACTTCCTGCACACATAGTCGTCAGGGACACTGGAAGTATCCCTGATTTCCCACATGCTGCAGGATGAACAAACCACGGGGCTGATCTCAGCTGCCATGACCTACCCAATACTTGCCTCAACTTTTGAAACGTTCTCCTTTGAAAGGAACTTACCCAGCCTTACCTCACTTGGAGTGAAGCTCGTCCTCAGCCTCTGCTCGCCAAAGCCTCTCGAGACAAAGCCTTCCTACTCTGTCCCCCTCTACTCCGTTGCCTGCTACTGAGAACGTCTATTGTTCTCTTTAAATACTCCCGCTGCCTCAAGGTCCGACTTACACGCGCTTGTGCAGTCGTGCCCCTGTTAAACTGCCGAAGAAACTTTATTCTTCATGGAGAACTTCATGGCTTTATTGAACAGATTGTTTAATCATTCACGATCCAGGCTAGAAAGGGTATGTGAACCCTTGTAGTTAATAGCTGGTAGAATCTCCCTTAGCAGCAATAACCTCCACCAAGCATTTCCTGCAGCTGCAGATCACACCTGCACAACAGCAAGGAGGGATTTTAGACCATTCCTCCATACAAAACTATTTCAGTTCATCAACATTTCTGGAATCCCTTGCATGAACAGCCCTCTTCAGGTCATGCCACCACATCTCAATTGGATTAAGGCCTGGACTCTCACTTGGCAATTCCAAAACACGAATTTTCTTATTTTTAAACCCTTGTGTTCTTGATTTACTTGAGTTTGGAATCATTGTTTTGTTGCATCATCCAAATTCTATTAAGCAGCAGGTGACTGACTGCTACCCCGACATTATTGTGTAAAATGTTTTGTTACAATTTTGAATTCATTGTTCTCTCAGTAATCAAGCTGTCCAGGCTCTGAGGCAGCAAAGCAGCCTCAAACAATGATGCTCCTTCCACCATGCTTCACAGGTGGAATGAGGTTTTGGTGTTGGTGTGCAGTGCCCTTTTTCCTCCAAACATAGCAGTGTGTATTTCTGCCAAGAAGTTCAACTTTTGTCTCAACTGTCCACAAAACACTGTTCCAGAAGCATCGTGGAACATCCAGGTGATCTTTTGCAAACTTGAGATGCACAGCAATGTTTTGTTTGAAGAACAGTGCTTTTCTCCATGGTGTCCTCCCATGAACACCATTTTTGCTCAGTGTTTTCCTTATAGTGGGCACATGAACGGAAACTTTAGCAAGTTCTAGAAATTTCTGCAGGTCTTTTGCTGTTACCCTTGGGTTCCTTTTCACCTCCTTCAGCATTGCACGTTGTGCTCTTGGTGTGATCTTTGCAGGATGCCCACTCCCAGGGAGAGTAGCAACAGTACTGACTTTCCTCCATTTGTAGACAATTTCTCTTACTGTGGACTGTTGAATACTCAGATCTTCAGAAATGCACTTGTAGCCTTTTCAGCTTCATGCATCTCTACAACTCTTCTAAAAGTCCTGTGAAAGTTGATGTGATCAAAGCATGGAGCACAGAAACAGATCTTGAGAAGAGCAGGCTCTTCTGTGTTGTCAAGTACACAACTTACCAACCCTTTGTCTTTAGAACATGGGAGGAAACCAGAGCACCCGGAAGAAACCTACGGGGTTTACGGTACATTCACAGGGAGAATGTAGAAACTCCTCACAGACAGCAGTGGGAATTGAAGTTCGACCAGTGTTCGCTGGTGTTATAAAGCAACTGCGCTAACCATTACATTACCACTGACCTGGTCAATGTAGAATTGTGCTTGAACTTAAATAATATATTACTCATTTCGCACATTACGTCATCTATTGCAGTATCTACTGGATCTCTTCTGTAATTAGCCACCATTGAACGCTGATCAGACAGCATTCAAAATGAGGACTGGCACAGGGCTGTATAATATCTTAAATAAAACTAGAGAAGACTTGCCATCAGGTTGGAAGGAGAAACAGGGTTAACAGATGGAAACACCTTTATGTGATGTGATGGATATGTTGGTTGAATGAAGGATCTTTGAACTGAAAAACTGACAGACATGTTGAGCATTTTACGCTTCTCTATTTTGTTTCAAATTTCCAGCATATGGATTTAGTTTTGATTGTCAATCACTGTATCGTATTTGTATTGTATATATATCTATTCTAATATGTCTTTTCAACAATTTCCTTTCCGTCCATTTCCTTCTACAAGAGCCTTGGTCTATTTGTGAACATGCAGAAATACATGTATCAGCATTTCTCCTGCCAAGTTTCAGCAACTTTTTCCAATTATTTTCTTCGAAGTTGGACAAAGAAATTTTTTGTAAATTTAAGATATTCTCTTAACTATAAAATGATGATACTTAAAAAAAAATCTATTGAAAAGACTGCATAGGTGCGGTTGTCCAGGGTGATTGGGTTCAGTTGTCATATTCCATCAGTCACCAAAAAAAGGGAAATAGAACGGTAACAATTTTTTTTGCTTGAATGACATTTAATAGATGTGAAAAGCTGAAAAGAGAAAAAAGTTATATATAGCAATCCACTCATTTTGGGAGTAGAGATCTTGCTCAGAAGAGTAAGTTTTGAAAAAACAAAATAGTTCGTCATGCAACAGATCAAACAAGTACAAACTTTAGACTAGTATAACTTCTCGGCATTTGGCCAGCAGGATTAAACATTTTCTAACTTGAGTCTTATGGAGACAAACTCACAAAATAACTGATGACACAGTGTCCTTTTGCTTAGCTGCTAAGCACAGAATTCCTAAAATATTTATAAATATCAGTCTTCTCAATACAAAATGTAGTTTTTTTTACCCCCTCTTCTGATAAACAATTCTATTCAGAACATTCTGGAGACTATTAAATCCTTTTAACCTTCTACCACAGAGAGAAGGCAGGCAGCTTCATTAAAGCTTCTTCTGATTGCCTAACTCATTCCATTCTGATTTCTAACTAAGTTGGGAAACTTCTTTGCTCCTATAGGATTCAATATTCACTTCCAAAAAAAACCTAAGTCTAGCAGTTCATTCCATTAAATGGTTGGACCTGTGCCCATCAAAAGAACCCACAAGCACAGTTATTTATAAGGAGGTCACCACAGCCACTTCAGAATGGGAGGGACATAAACAAACTTCACTTTAATATCAAGTGTAATAACAAATTAATTACATGGGTTCACATTGTACAAAAGGCTTCCAATTTTATTTTTGTTAGGCAGTGTATACTGATATTCTATGGCCAACAAATGTGTACAAGTGGTCAAAGAACCAGGCAAGTAATCAATAATCAGAATAAACGCTGCATGACTGACTGTTTCCCTTCCCTGAACTGAACCTTAAAGCAGTACAAAATCTGACAACAGGCAAACACAACTTTCATGGCATGTACAAAGGATTAGTCTCACCCATTTGCTCACTGTAGAGAACCTGTACGTTTTTGATGATGCGACAGTGCTTCTGGAGAATAGCAACACGCTGAGCCAATGGCATTCCTGAAACAGGCATACAATACGAAAGAATTTGCATTTAATTAGGTGTGCATATTTAGAGACATAAAATATTTTAATTAATTTTTTGGTACATATTTGTCCAGCACGACAGCATAGCAATTCAGCATATCAGCTGTAACATGGGGGTTCAATTCCTGCTGCTGTAAGGAGCTTGTACGATATCTCCATGACCGTGTGGGTTTCCTTCAGGTGCTCCAGTTTCCAAAGACATTTTGTTAGGGCTAATGATCTATGGGTAGGTTATGTGGGTGCTGGAAGCATGGTGACGCTTGTACAATAAGAGAAATGGGGTAATTTATCCAAGGCAAGATAGTGTGCCCATTGGAATGATGTGGTGCTCCTCTGGGTCAGCTGGTCTTATTCTAGAAATGGAGCTCAGGTTTGAGGGATGCTGCTGGTATAGATTAATAACGTGTACTTAGATTGCACAGATTCTAATTAACTTGGCCATGGATGGGTCCAAGCCCAGCTGCGAGAGGAGGAGGGTTGAGTATGGGACTAGCAACCCCAACCCATAAAAAAGTGCTACAGAAATGTCAACAGAAGCTCTGGGGACTTCATTCCTGTGAGAAGAAGGATGAAAGATAATGGGCTACACCTGGGGACTTCTTGAAAGACCGGCCAAGGACAGAGGGCTCTGGCAAGCTGCTGTTGGCAGCCTATGCCCCAGTAGGGGTGACTGGTTTAAGCCAAGCCAAGCATACATCTAATCAGGAGCTGATCTGATTGGAAACTAAACTCTATATTCCTGAACTACAACAATCTTTCACCCCTTCTTTACTGGGCATCTACGACTGTAATAAAAATATTTCAAGAGTTGGCAGCCAAAGCCCTTTGAGAAAGAGTTCCAAAGACCCATCAGTCAGCAGGACAATACTACAGAACACCCAGTGGCACTGAAGACATTTATTTGACTGGCCCTGTTGAGCTTTTAGTGACATTCTATGGGATAATGATAATGGGGACAGCAATGGCAAAGCAAGGGGTGATGGTGAGAACTCTTGTTGGATCAGTGGCACACTAATCACACTGAAATGTGACCTAGGTTTTGCTTCATGCAGTAACACTGGGCAACAAAGATTTTGCTTCCTGAAATACTTACGAATTTTGGACCATTGATCATGAAATTTCTCTATCATACATCACTTCTTTAAATATATATTTATATTTGTTATTTCAAATTATAACGCAAGTCAGAATAACTGATGCCAAGATTAAGGCTGGCATTTCTGTTCATCCACAAATCAAACAGGTCGTCAATGACAGGCAATTCAAAGAACTTCCAGTGGAACTGGAGAAAATCGCACAGAAGGCTTCAAGGATGTTTTTGAAAATTTTCTTGGAACTACAGAACTATGTGCAGCTGGTTAACAACAGGCTACGAGCAGACAAAACCATGAAATGCACCATGTCACTAAAGATTCATTTTCCACACTCCCATTTAGACTTCTTCCCTGTAAATCTTTCAGTGACGAGCACTTTCACCAGGGCACAGCGGTCATGGCGAATGGTTTCACTAGGGTATTGCGGTCCTGGAGAAATGGTACCAAAGCAACTGGAATCCATCAATGCTGCTGATTATTGTTGGACGCTTAAGCCACAAGCCTCAGACACAGAGTACAAATTAAATTCATCAGAACATCTTTAGCTTAGTTAAACTATTGCAAAATGCCAACACCATTATGCAAACTTATTATATTCAATAAAAATTGATTTCTTATTTCTCCAAATTCCTACATGATACAAGTAGTCTGAAATTATATTTGTGTTCAGCTTCAAGCAGTATATCATAAACAAAAATTTGAAAAAAATTGTTGTTGGTGTAATAGAAACATAGAAAATAGGTGCAGGAGTAGGCCATTTGGCCTTTCGAGCCTGCACTGCCATTCAGTATGATCATGGCTGATCATCCAACTCAGAACCCTGTACCTGCCTTCTCTCCATACCCCCAATCCCTTTAGCCACAAGGGCCACGTCTAACTCCCTCTTAAATATAGCCAATGAACTGGCCTCAACTGTTTCCTGTGGCAGAGAATTCCACAGATTCACCACTCTCTGGGTGAAGAAGTTTTTCCTCATTTCGGTCCTAAAAGGCTTCCCCTTTATCCTTAAACTGTGACCCCTCGTTCTGGACTCCCCCAACATCGGGAACAATCTTCCTGCATCTAGCCTGTCCAATCCCTTTCGAATTTTATACGTTTCAATAAGATCCCCCCTCAATCTTCTAAATTCCAGTGAGTATAAGCCCAATCAATGCAGTCTTTCTTCATATGAAAGTCCTGCCATCACAGGAATCAATCTAGTGAATCTTCTTTGCACTCCCTCTATGGCAAGAATGTCTTTCCTCAGATTAGGGGACCAAAACTGCACACGATACTCCAGGTGTGGTCTCACCAAGGCCTTGTACAACAGCAGTAGAACCTTCCTGCTCCTCTACTCAAATCCTCTTGCTATGTATGCCAACATACCATTCACCTTTTTCACCACCTGCTGTACCTGCATGCCCACTTTCAATGACTGGTGTACAATGACACCCAGGTCTCGTTGCACATCAGTGAAATCAGTGAATGTGAACAATCAGTGAACATCCTCAGTTCCATTCACAGAATGAAAGGAAGGGAGATGAAGAGGATGTGCATTGGGGAGTGAGGTGGGTGAGAATAAGATGGGTTAGGGGTCAGTAGAAATTAGTGCAGATAGGTGCATATAGTGCAGATGGTCAGTGTATACTCAGTGGATCGAAGGGCCTGCTCCTGTAATGCATGATTTGCTGTGTCCTCACCCGTTTCATAATATTACAAGTTGTCAATTCTGTCCACTTGTTGTGGAGCAGAATACTAGAATTGCTCAAAAAACTTTCTAAATACAGTGGATTTGGTTAATTGAGACTCATCTGGTCCAGCACATGATGACCCAATTAGCCAAAGTCTTTCATGGAACGAGTTAAAAAGGTGTAAAAAAAAATTGCCATTAACTGTAACAAATCATGCATTTAAATTAAACACAGAACAAATTAGAACAATATCAATACTACTACAGTACTATAAAACTATTAATTCTTAATTGTTATCAATAGAGGAATTTGTTCAGTATCTTTTGATTGATTATAAATTAACAAAATCAATGCAGGCACCTAGGACTGCCTTCGTACAATGCTTTCAACAATTGCATCCTCCAAATCTTCATTTTCACTGTAACAATGAAGATGATTGTCAATAACTCAATTTCCTCATAGCTCCTAACTTATTGAAGTAGTGAAATTGTTTCATTTTTACTCCTCTTCATATCTGGCATTTCCAAGCCTGAATGCTTGAAACCACAGTGAGCAAAACAGTTCTGAATCGTCTTATTGCTTATTTCTTTCCAACTATCAGTGACAAAAATCACTGCTTTTTGAATACACACACAGTTGACGCTAACTAAAACTGTTCTAAGCACAGTGTAGTGTCTAACATACAAGTGCACACAGTTGACGCTAATTAGAAATGGTTGAGCAACAGACTCCTGCCCCGATTAAGCAGCATAGTGTCTAATAAACAAAGGGTATCCAGCAATTTTCTCCATTAGTTTTTGTCCTTTAAGAGTTGTCCCACATGGCTGCCCTGATTAACCAACGGCCCAATTAACCGGAACGCACTGCATATTGAAACACTGTTTAGCTGGAAAACGACCAACATTAGTGGGAAAGAGGAAAATGCAATAAATAAAACTTAGTAAAATATAATCACTGCAAACCAATCACAAGTTTTTAAGGAAACAACATGCACAGCAGCATGGGTGTGCTTCACAAGCTTTGCAAGATGAACTTTACAGTCCACCTTATATCAACTAAGTACATGAATGAAAAATAATTAAAGTACTAGAATGAAACAACTGGGCCAGATTAAAACAAGAATATAAATACTCAGAACACTATTGCTGGAAGCTTCAACTTTCAGAGCTTTTCTGAAAACAGCTTATTCACTTGCTCAAATTTAAAATCCTTTTAAGGTTGGTTTTAATCAAATTATGTCATTTATTGATAATGTATCACAATATAACGAGTACTCTTCAATTATTGGATGAGAAATCATTAGTGTTCACACTCTCACTGTTTCAGTATTGAGCATTTTCAGGTTCCACTCTGAATAGCTGAATGAGGGGTAAAGTTTCCTAAACTGTACCTAATAATATTCCTAATTCCAGAGTTCAGATCAGCACCAGTTGTCACAGCAGCAAAATTCTAACAGGACTTCTAACATACTGCCAACATGCCATGAGATGTGTTTATGGACTTGGTCTCAAAGCACTAGGTCAGTGCAGCACATGGCTGCCTGGTAGTGTGGAGAGTGAACACTCATTTCATCAGTTTGAAAACTATTCCATGTCCCACAGGTGAAAGGACAGCTTGCAAAAAACTATTCCTAAATACCTGAGTGTTCAAACCACTTTCAACATAATTAGCTTCCACCCTTTCCTGTGATGCAGTTGCATACGAAATGGTGAACATCCAGTGTCTTGAACACACGCTGTCAGCTAATGTATTTAACCTACAGCAGCAGGACTTATCATCGATACTGTGGGCTGTTGAACTACAACTTGCTGTAATTTTCCAGGTCCTACATGGGCTATTAATCCAAATATTCCAAATCGATCATTGCCTTGTTTCAGAAAAGATATCTTTTGTAATCAATTGGAAAATCAATTGTGCTCTCTGTAGTAGCCAATCACAATTTTAAAATGAGGGGGAAAAAAAACAAAGATGCCAGTATTTCCTTAAATTTAACTACAAGTCTTAAGTTCTTACGCATTTGGTTACAATGCACTATGAACTACTATACTGTTAATAACCGTCATTTGCACATCCACAATCTGGATTATAATTATCCCAATTTTTCTCACTAACCGATTAATAAAAAAATCAATTGAAAAGTGAACTTCACTTAACATTTCTTCCAAGGTTCACAAATGTCATATAAATGCATATAGTCAAATACGAGTATGTGCACGCTCGTTTTGTGCCGTGTCGTATGTCGTGGGTGATTATTATCTTTCCATGACCGTGATTGCTCCTGGCAAATTCTTCTGCATGAATGGCCTGCCATTGCCTTCTTCTAGGCAGAGTCTTTACAAGATGGGTGACCCCAGCCATTAGCAATACTGTACTCTTCAGAGACTGTTTGCCTGTGTTATGCCCTCGGCCCCCTCCTTTGTGAGAATCGCAAGAGCCTTAGTCGAGGGGGGGTCAACTGACCCAAGAGAGAAAGAGACGTGCTGAATAGACACAGGAAAATGGAAGAGAGAGAGAGAGACGTGCGGAAGACCACGTTCTCCCAAGGAGCAGAATAAAGGCGACATTGACTATTGTCTCATGAAAAGACACGTGAAAAGCCCTCGGGCAAAGTGGGCTGGTTGAGAGAAAGATCGCATTACCTGCAACCTGATTGACACCTGCGATCCCGTGAAGAAGTATAAAGGAGGGTCTGAGGGGGGGAAACCCTCAGACGCACCAAGGAGACACCAAGGAAGCACGATACCGATTCCCGTGGGAGCGGGAAGCCATTTTGAAGGAAGCCACGTGCGTTAGATTCCAAATGTTGAATCTGTGGCTAGAACCAACGGAAGACTGCTTTTAAATAACAACGGGGAAGCCTGCTCCCCTGATTCCAAGGATTTGCTCTGTAAAGACAACGGGCAAGTGTTTATCTTTTCTAAACCATCTCTCTCTCTCTACAACGTGAAAACCCCAGCGGTTCCCAAAAGGGAAAAGCCTGCAAACTTCTGAGTGACTCTTTATATTTCAATTGGACTCAGTATTAACCCCTAGACAACTATAGAGCTTATTTCTGATTGATTATTATTACACCGGTGTTTTAGATTGAGTTTTGACGATGTATATGATCTGAATGTTTTGTATTAACCATACGTTTGTGCCCTTTTTTGAATAAAACGTTTGAAAATATTAGCATCCGACTCAGCTGATCCCGCTATCTTTGCTGGTAAGTTACCTGGTTACGGGGTTACGTAACACCTGGCATCAGTGGTCACATAACCAGGACTTGTGATATGTACCAGCTGCTCCTGCAACCATCCATCACCTGCTCCCATGGCTTCACGTGACCCTGATCAGGGGGTTAAGCAGGTGCTACAACTGAAGGCTAGAGCAGGGAAGGAGCAGCTTGTACCTCCTGTATATGATACCAACCTACTCTGGCATCAGTCTAACTACCCCCCTCCCCATAGGCCATGTGCCTAAAAGTTTCTTAAATGTTGCCCATGTATCTGCCCCCACCACTATCACTGGTAGCACATCCCATGCACCCACCACTCCGTGCAAAAAAAACTTACCTCTGATATCCCCCTATAATTTCCTGCAATCAGTTTAAAATTATGCCACCTTGTACAAGCCATTTCAGCCCTGGGAAAAAGTCTGGCTGTCCACTCTACCTATGCTTCTTATTTTAGACACATCTATAATGTCATCTCCCATCCACACTCATTCCAAATAGTCCAAACTCACTCACCCGCCCTCAAAAGACATTCTCTCCAATCCAGACAGCTTCCTGGTAAGTCTCCTCTGTGCCTCTCCAAGTTCCCACTTCCAAAGTTCTTCCTATGAGGCAACCAGAGCTGAACACAATGGTCTAAGCAGACAGCTGCAGTATTAGCTCATGTCTGTTGAACTTAATCCCTTGATTAATGAAGGCCAACACACCATGCACCTTCTTAACCAGCCTCTCAATTTGTTCAGCAGCTTTGAGGGATCTGTGGATGTAGACCGTCGGGCACCTCTGCTTAACCACACTGCTAAGAATCCTGTACGCTACCTTCAACTTTGATCTTCCAAAGTGTACCACTTCACACTTTTCTGGACTGAATACCATGTGCCACTTCTCACCCAGCTCTGCATCCTATCAATGTCCCGTGTTAACCTATGAAACCTTCTAAATCAGGTGTTCCCGATTTTTTTTATATGCCATGGAACAATACCATTAAACAAGGGGTCCGTGGACCCCAGGTTGGGAAACCATGTTTTATACCATTCACTATACCACCAACCTTCCTATCATCTGCAAACTGACTAATCTATCCTTCCCCCTCCTCCTCATCCAAATAATATACCAAAATCATAAAGAGCAGGGGGCCCCAAAACAGTTCCCTGTCAAACTGTTCCCAGCCTGTTCTGACCTGAGGTAGAATACAGTACATTTCATCTACCACCACCTTCTGCCTTCTGTGGGCAAGAGGCAAGTTTTCCTGGATCCTGGAAAGCCTTCTGACTTTCTGAATGAGCCTAGTGAGGAATCTTGTCTAACACCTTAGTAAATTCCATATAGACCACATCCACTGACAAAACAAATTAAATTATGGTAGAGCAAATTGTTTTTCCTCTTCACTTTTAGTAATTTTTGTTTTTTATCAGTATTTGTGCTTTTGATGCATTGCACTGGGACAGAATTATGGTCATCATGATTTTTGTGCAATTTCTGACTTACTGAAAAAAATCTACTTATGGACATCTCAAAAATTAAACTATTTTGTTACCAGGAATGGCCTGTACCCATCTCTGTGTTGAAAAACTTGCCACTTGAGCCTCTGTTAAATCATTGCCCCGTATTTTGACTCCCCTACCATGGGAGAAAGACTACCACTATTCATGTTATCTACATCCATCATGATTTTATAAACCCCTGAAAGGTCACATCTCAGCCTCCTACACCCTAGAGAAAAGTGCCTCAATCTATCTATTCACTCCTCATTTCTTAATCCCTCCAGTTCTACTAGTAGCATCATTGCAAATCTATCCTCTGCCCTTTTTAGCTCAATGACATCTTCTTGCAGCTAAGATTTGCTAGAAACAGCAATGAAACCAATTTGGGCAATAATCTAGACGATCACATATTTCTTTTTTCAAGGTCACAGAAGCCCAATGAGAGAAATTAAAATCTTAATTTAAATTTAAGAAGAAACATTTTCCATCAGCAAAAAGCTGAAATAGTTTACTAGGACAAGGAAATAACAGGTTAGTATCAATCTATGCCACAACACAGCCCCAGCTGCACGATGAGGAAATGTGTGTGGCACTTCTCATCACAACTGCATATCAGGACTGCACAAGAATACGTTTCCCGCCCAGACTCTTGAAGAAGGGATGTCTCAAATTCTAATTACCCTTTCCATTAAGAAGTGCCGCACGACTTTTCACTTTTTTTCAGCACAGGTCAAATTGAAGGGATAAGCCTAAAGAGGATCTGGAATCTGGTCAGGCGAGAACGCCCTTTGATATACGTACTGAGGGAATGGCGTGCGATGCGAACTACAAGTCCCAGCTAACCACTGCGGAAGGCGGAGAAAGAGAGGTTCTTCCTCGCTGCGACGTTGCTGTTGACCTTTATAATGCAAAGAGGAAGTTTCCGAGAGGCTAGAAACGTCCCTCTGGACGCGTTGCAAAGGAAGAACGGGGGATGAGCACGCTGTGCAATAAACAGTCCAGGCAGAGAAGCAAGTAAGCAAGGGAAATAGTGGCAGAGAAAATAACAGCAACGTTCAATTCCTCTGCCCTTCCTCCCGGAATCTACCGTACACAGGCCTGAAAATACAGCAGGTTAGTGTAGGAAACCGGCCGTATTGCATAATGAAATGCTCTCGTCTGTGATTAATAATTAATAGTCGATTCGTTTGGGAGGGAGAGGGGAACTTAATTGTAAAATATTATTTATTATTCTCTGTCCTTAGTCCATTCGATACTGAAGGTAATTTCAGAAGCAAAACTCACTAACACAATTGATAATAACATCACGTAATAATTATTTGCATGCATGTGTGAAGCCGATACGACCTGTTGTGATTTGCATGTGTACTGTGTAAAGGAGAGAAGAAAGAGAAATAATGGGTTTGGGGGAGGAAAAGCGGAGAGAGCGAGTTATTGTTCATCTGTCCGTCGTCAGCTCCTTGTATCCGGGTGGCCATTGACAGTTTAAGGATGGAGGGAGAATTGGGGTTAGGATAACCGTGAAATAGAAGTTACGTATGGATGATTCAGCTCTAAACTCAGGTTTTCATTCACTGACTTCCCTTCTTTGAAGGAAGTACCTGAAATGAAGTTGGTAGGAGAGCTGAAGCTGGGATTCGGCAACTGTAAAGGCTCCAACTTGGAGGAAAAAAAGCTGAGCTGCTGGAACTCAGCAGGTCAAGCAGCATCTGTAGAGAAAAATGGACAGATAAAAAGGTCTTGACTCAAAAGATCCACTACCCATTTCTCTCTGCTGATCCATTGAGTTCCTCCATCTAAAGCTGAGTTCTTACTGTAGGAACCCCAGAAATATTATATCAAAGTTTCAGTATTCAAAGTAAATGTATTATCAAAGTACATATACACCATATACAGCCCTGAGATTCATTTTAATGTGAGCAATCACAGTAAACACAAGAAATACAGTAGAATCAATGAATGTCTGTGCCCAATAGGATGGATAAATAACCAATTTAAAATAAAAAGTAGTAATAACTAATAATTAATAAGAAATATCAAGAACATGAGATGAAGGGTCCTTGAAGGCGAGTCCATAGGTTGTGGGAACAGTTCAGTGATGGGTGAGTGAAGTTATCGCCTCTGGTTTAGGAGCCTGATGGGCAAGGGGGTAGTAATCGTTCCTGACCCTGATGGTGTATGTCCTGATGGCAGCAGTGAGAAGAGAACATGGCCTGGATGGTGGGGGTCCTTGATGAGGGGTGCTGCTTTCCTGTGAAAGCACACCATATGGATGTGGTCAATGGTGTGTAGGGCTTTAGCTGTGATAGACTGGCTGTATCCACCACTCTTTGTAAGCTTTTTTATTGAGAGGTAGAATTTTGTCCTTGCCTCACTGTAGAAACTCCTATTTCCCTGTTACAGGAGTTGCCCAATACTTTTATTGATTGATTGATTGAGATACAGTGCAGATTAGGCCCTTTGAGTCATGCCATCCAGCAATCTCCCAAATTAACCCTAGCTTAATCAAAAGACCATCTGCAATGATCAATTTACCTGCCAACAGGTGGACTGTGGGAGGAAATCTATGCACTCATAGGGAGAAAGTACAAACTCCATATAAGCAGCAGTGGGAATTGAACCCTGGTCACCATTGTGCCACTGTGTCACCCCAATCATATTCCAACTGAGAAAATTAGGCAGTAGAGGTGGTAAAACCACACAATGCAGAGATATTCCAGTTGATGTGGCACACTCATGCCATTTCTTTTCATTTGACCTTAACTCCCCAGATCTTCCAGCTCTTGTCTGCAGTTCTACAAATCTTTCCTCTTCAAAGTTAAAGTTGGAATTGACCTGCTTCCACTGCTTTTTTTTCTGACTGTGTTCTAATCACACCAATCTGCTGTGCTTTATTTGGGGGGGGGGGGGGGGAAGCTCCCCTTCTTGCCCATTCCCGTTTTTTCTGCCAGTGAACATAAATCTTTGTTTTATATGGATTGGCTTACATGCCGATGGAAGTGGGATTTTCTCATCAAAAGGTTCAGGATTAAATTGGTTAAGGATTTTTTTTTATTCAAAAAGAAAGGTCTGTGCGACAAGAAAGGAAAGTTGGTTCCATGTTAATTTAAGGAGGAACTGACCTTTTCTTATGATCATTGTGTACTATTCCTTTCATGCCTTCCATACTTACTACCCATCACGGTTTTTGTCTTTATGTAGATGGTGATGTTAATGACAGGAGGAGTGTGACAGAAGGGGCATTACATTGAGTATATACCTTATATAGAGTTGGTTATTGGTTCTTTTCATTGCTATTTATGAAATCTGCTTGGAAATTAATGAGCAACACAAAAATGTTGGAGGAACTCAGCAGGTCGGGCAGCATTATATGGAGGGGAATAAAGAATCAAGGTAATGGGCCTAAACCCTTCATCAGGACTCAATTTCTCATTTATTTACACAGGAAAAGCTTATTTTGTGAATGAAGATTGCATTTAGTGGATGTACGTCCAAAGTATGTTATAGATAGCAAATTATCGTAGTTGGCTGGATAACTAAAACAAAACAGTATATCCTGGAAATATTTAGATCAGGACTAGAGAAACAGGATTAACGTTTCAGTTGATGGTTGAGATTTTTTAAATTTTTCCTCTTTGTATTAGAAGAATTGCAAAAAGTGACTATGGAAATACAAAACGAGGAGCACAAGGAGGAGGTTTAGGAGCTTGAAGACATGCACTCAATGTTTCAGGAACAGCTTCTTCCCCTCCACTGTCAGATTTCTGAATGGGCAATTGACTCATGAATGCTATCTTACTATTTTTTTTCTTTTGCTCTATTTTTGTACAGCAATTAATTATATATTGTAATGTAATGCTCGCTTGGCTAGCGGCTTAATATAGGGGATGATAGACCCCCCCCACCCCCACTGGCCTGGCCAAACTTAAGAAATCTTGTTTGGGTGAATGCTGTGTGATGTGTTCCCTGTTACAAACCAGTACCATATAACAAACAGTACACAATATGCAATTAAACAATTGAGCTTTATAATTCTTAATTTGACTACATGGCTAGTAAAGAAAACAAAAAAAGGAAAAGGGCCCATTCCCATGAAACAGTCTAATGCGCAAGGTTGGAGCTCACTGATAAGGCCGTTCATCCAGCATCGACCTCCTCCAATGTCACGACATAGGCCAGTGACATTAAACCTGATTCTGATTCAATTTGTTGTTTTGCACATTGATTGTCCATCTTTGTGTGCAGTTTTTCATTAATTCTATTGTGTTTCTTTGTAACAACTGTGAATGCCTACAGGAAAGTGAATCTCACGATTGCATATGGTGGCATACATGTACTTTTATAATAAATTGACTTTGAACTTTAATTGCAGGAGAACAGTAGCGATGATAAAGGTATGAAAATAAAATGACCCATGAAGCAATTCCCCAAAATATTATTCATATGAGCAATAATGTCTTCTCGCAACACCCAGACTAGGGTATTGTTTATTTTTGAACGAGAGGACAGATTCTCATGGAATCACATCGTTGGGTCTGAGATGAAGCCAAAGTTTCTTCAGTATTTGGTTTCCACTTTCTGAGAGTCATTGAGCATAGGAAATGGGCCCTTTGTCTCACCACATCTGTGCCAGCCAACCCTCCTCTTCCCCCCACCCGCCCCAAACCACCACCTATTCCATTTCCACTTTACACTTGCCAAGTAACCTACCAGTCACATTTCTTTTCTATCTGGAAGGAATTTGATGCTGCCACAGATTAAAATTGAGTCAATGCACGAAGTTCAAAGTTTGAAGGCGTTCATAGTAAATACAAAATACACACTGGAATCAATGAATGATTACACACAAACGGACGGATAAAGAACCAATGTGCAAAAGACAACCATCTGCAAATATAAAAAGAAGAAAAAATAAATCAATAAATAAATAATATTGAGAACATGAGTTGTAAAGTCCTTGAAAATAAGTCAATAGGTAGACGGTTTGTATTCTGCATGCAGGTTGGTGACCAGTGGTGTTCTGCAGGGATCTGTTCTGGGACCCCTCCTCTTTGTGATTTTTATAAATGACCTGGATGAAGAAGTAGAAGGGTGGGTTAGTAAGTTTGCTAATGACACGAAGGTTGGGATGTTCTGGATAGTCTTGAAGGTTGTCAGAGGTTACAGCGGGACATGAATAGGATGCAGAATTTGGCTGAGAAGTGATAGATGGTGTTCAACCCAGTTAAGTAGTTCATTATGCTAGGACAAATTTAAAGGCAGAATGTAGTGTTAAAGATAAGACTCTTGGCAGTGTGGAGGATCAGAAAGACCTTGAGGTCCATGTCCATAGGACACTCAAAGCTGCTGCACAGGTTGACAGTATTGTTAAGGCGAATGGTATGTTGGCCTTCATCAACATTGGGATTGAGGTCAAGAGCCATGAGGTAATGTTACAGCTACACAAGACCTTGGTTAGAACCCACTTGGAGTACTGCGTTCAGTTCTGGTCACCTCACTACAGGAAAGATGTGAATACTATAGAAAGAGTGCAGAGAGTGGTGGGTACATGGAATGAACTGCCAGCGATGGTGGTGGAAATTAATACAATAGGGTCTTTTAAGAGCCTCTTAGATAGGTACATGGAGTTTAGAAAAATAGACAGCTATGCAGTAAGGTAATTCTACTCTAGAAACTGCCTAGGTTACGTGGTTGGCACAACATGTGGTCCGAAGGGCCTGTAATGTGTTGTAGGTTTCTGTGTTCTATGGGATCAGCCAGGTGCTGGGGTGAGTAAAGTTATCTCTTCTGGTTCAAGAGCTGATGGTTGAGGGATACTAACCGTTCCTGAACCTGGTGGTGTGGGTCCTGAGGCTCCTGTTATTTGATCAAGACTCTATATGAGAACTCAGAATGTAGTCCCCTCTCAGTCTTGAAGCAGGGTCTTGACCTGATACATCGACAGTTCCTTTCACACACACGTGCTGGTTGACTCACTGAGTCATTCCAGAATGTTGTTTGTTGATCCTCTAGATAGATAGATAGATAGATAGATACTTTATTCATCCCAATGGGGAAATTCAACTTTTTTCCCAATCGTTCCTTATGATTTCACATCTGTGAAAATTAAATAAAACACATGCAAATGATGGAAATCTAGAATCAGAATCGGGTTTACCATCACTGACGTATATAGTCAAATTTTTGCAGCAGCAGTATAGAGCAAAATGTAAAAACTGCTGTAACCTACAAAATCAATAATGCAGAAGAGAAATGGTGAGGTAGTGGTTCACATGTTCATGGTCTGTTCTGATGGTAGAGGGAAAGAAGTTGTTCCTAACATGTTGAGTGTGGATCTCCCTCAATGGTAGTAATGAGAAGAGGGCATGTTCTGATGGTGTAGATCCTAATTGATGTATACTGCTGTTTAGAGTCAGCACATTTTTAACATTTCCTTAATGGCAAGGATGGTTGTATCCATGAGGGAGCTGCCTGAATCTACAACTCTCTACAACCACTTGCAATCCTGTGCTTTGGAGCCTCCATACCAGGAATAGAAACATAGAAAACCTACAGCACAATACAGGCCCTTTGGTCCACAAAGCTGTACCAAACATGTCCTTACCTTGGAATTTACCTCGGGCTATTTTTCTGAGCTCCATGTACCTGTCCTGGAGTCTCTTAAAAGACCCTATCGTTTCTGCCTCCACCACCATCGCCGGCAGCCCATGCCACGCACTCACCACTCTCTGTGTTTATATAAAAAGAAATCTTACCCCTGACATCCCTTCTGTACCTACTTCCATGCCCTCTCATGCTAGCCATTCCAGCCCTGGGGAATAAAGCCTCTGACGATCCACACGATCAATGCCTCCCATTATCTTATACACCTCTATCAGGTAATCTCTCATCCTCTGTTGCTCCAAGGAGAAAAGGCCGAGTTCACTCAACCTATTCTCATAAGGCATGTTCCCCAATCCAGGCAACATCCTTGTAAATCTCCTCTGCACCCTTTCTATGGTTTCCACATCTTTCCTATAGTGAGGCAACCAGAACTGAGCACAGTACTCCAAGTGGGGTCTGACCAGGGTCCTATATTGCGGCAAAATTACCTCTCGGCTTCTAAACTCAATCCCATGATTGATGAAGGCCAATATACCGTATGCCTTCTTAACCACAGAGTCAACCTGCATAGCAGCCTTGAGTGTCCTATGGACTCGGACCCCAAGATCCCTCTGATCCTCCACACTGCTAAGAGTCTTACTGTTAATATAATATTCTGCCATCATATCTGACCTACCAAAATGAACTACCTCACATTTATCTGGGTTGAACTCCATCTGCCACTTCTCAGCCCAGTTTTACATCCTATCTATGTCCCGCTGTAACCTCTGACAGCCCTTCACACTATCCACAACACCCCTAATCTTTGTGTCATCAGCAAATTTACCAACCTATTCCTCCACTTCTTCATCCAGGTCATTTATAAAAATCACGAAGTATAAGGGTCCCAGAACAGATCCCTGAGGCAGACTGGTCACCAACCTCCATTCAGAATATGACCTGACTACAACCACTTACCTTCTTTGGGCAAGCCAGTTCTGGATCCACAAAGCAATGTCCCTTGGATCCTATGCCTCCTTACTTTCTCAATAAGCTTTGCATGGGGTACCTTGTCAGATGCCTTGATGAAATCCATATACACTACATCTATGGTTCTTCCTTCATCAATGTGTTTAGTCACATCCAAAAATAATTCAATCTTGCTCGTAAGGCACGACCTGCCTTCGACAAAGCCATGCTGACTATTCCTAATCATGTATTGCCTCTCCAAATGCTCATAAATCCTGCTGCTGCCATCAAGAAGAAAGTGCAGGAGTCTCAGGACTCACACCACCAGGTTCAGGAACAGTTATTATCTCTCAACCATCAGGCTCTTGAACCAGAAGGGATAACTTCACTCAACTTCACTCACCCATCACTGAACTGTTCCCACAACCTATGGATTTGCTTTCAAGGACTCTTCATCTCATGTTCTCGATATTTATTACTTATCTATTATTATTATTATTATTATTATTAATTTTTTCTCAGCTCAAGCTAGTAAAACCTGAACTACGGGCATAGCCAAGCACACTCATTTGTCAATTGCAAGGAACTTTCGGATTATTCTAGTGTTCTTTAGTATTATGGCTTTTGGAAGATTTACATAGATATTACTGTGTAGCCTTAATTGTTTAATGCTATTGTGTTGTGCCTTTGGGATGATGCTAGTTGTAGATATTACTCTTGGGACAATGTTTACCTTGTTCATGTTCCAGTCTTTCAACTTCCCGTTTTAATTCAGCATATTTCTGATGTTTTTCACTTCTTGATTTCTGTCTGTTGTGTGTGTTTGGAATGGCTGTATCTATTAAGTAAGTTGTTCCTGCTTGTTTATCCTGTGTTATTATATCGTGGTGGTTATATTGGATTGTCCTATCTGTAATAACTGATTGGCTGTAAAATAATTTTTGGTATTCTGACTCTAAAACTGGATTAGGCTTGTATTTATAGTAAGATGTGATTTCTTTTATGAGTTTGTATTTTAGAAAAGATTTTCATGCATGATGTTGGCCATTTGATGGTGTTTATTATGATTATTATTATTTCTTTTTCTTTCTTTTTGTATTTGTGCAGTTTGTTGTTTTTTGTGTTTCCAAATTGGTTGTTTGTCTGTTCTGTTGGATGCAGGCTTTCATTGATTCTCTTGGGTTTCTTGTATTTACTGAGCATGTCTGCAAGAAAATGAATTTCCAGGTTGTATATGGTGTCATATATGTACTTTGATAATAAATTTACTTTAGAACTTTAGACTTTTGATTTCTCTGTTGGGAGCTAGTATTGACCTGATGGGTTGAATTTCCTTTTGTATAAGCAAGGTACATTGTATAACATTGCTGATTCGACTGAAATTGAAAACTTGCCTCTTCTCCATCAACTATGGTCAATCTTTTAATCATCTGCAGATGTCCTTTATACATATTCTACTTTATTATCATGTACTAGCAAAAATAAGCAGCTTATTTCAGAGTTCTGGGTGTTCCCTGGTAACGCCCTTCAAATCAGGTTTAATATCACTAGCATATGTTGTGAAATGTTGTTGTTTTGCGGCAATAGTATACCGGTAGTACAATACGTAATAATCAAAAAACTATTAATTAAAATTGGTATACTATTGGCTGTGTGAGTCTAGGGAAAACACTCTCCATTCCCACCGATCTCGTGAGATTGAGACGTCCCCAAACCCCGGTTTGTGTGGACGCTGTGGAATTTGCTCCCTGTTACAGATTAGTGTCATGAAATAACAGACACTACACTGCATAGGATTAAATGAATTATATTTATGAATCTTAACTAAAGGGTTAGTCAAGAAAAACAAAAAGAAAAGGGCCCACTTTAATTAAACAGTCAAATTGGAGTTCATCTTCAATTTCTCTGTCACTCATGCACTGGGCCCTTGGTCTGCGTGAAAGCACACACCACCTTTCAAACATCGCTTGCAATCCATCTTGTACAAACAGGTTTCCCACTGGGTCGTATCCTAGACCAGTTCTCCCCAATGTCTTCTGTCTTCATCTCCCGCTGAACCAAGAAAAAAGACCAAGACCAACCTCAGTGTTTCACCAAAAGAACCTCCAAATTCTACCATCCTAAAAGGGTGGCACCCATTCCTCATCATCCCTTATCTTCAACAATAATCCAAGCTGACTGACAGCAGAGCAGACTGCTCTTACAGAGCTGTTAAATGAAATATGTACAACATAACAGTAAAAATATGAACCAGGGCATTACATGTATGTGTATGTGATGTAATTAAGGCTTAAGAGCAGAATTAGGCCATTTGGCACATTGAATCTGCTCTACCATTCCATCGTGGCTGATTTATTATCCATCTCAGCCCCATTCTTCTGCCTTCTCTTTGTAATATTTGTTGTTCTGACTCATCAAGAAACTATCAACTTTCACTTTAAATGTACTCAATGACTTGGCCTCTGCGGCTTGTTGGTAGTATTAAAAGAGAGGGAAAATAGTGAGGTAGTGTTTATGGGTTCACTGTCCATTCAGAAATATGCTGGTAGAGGGGAAGAGGTCGTTCCTGAAATGTTGAGTGTGTCTCTTCAGGCTCCTCCTAGGTGGTACCAATGAGAAGAGGGCATCTACAGAGTGAAGGGGGTGCTTGATGGATATCACTGTAGGTGTTATTCTTGTTTAATACCTCAGCACACACTAAATCCACTTATTTAAATATTACACAGTAAACAGAAGGAGGTGATAAGGTGAGAGAGGGGAATAGGGAATGGTGACGGGGGAGGGGCGCATTACCAAAGTTCAAGAAATCAATGTTCATGCTATCAGGCTGGCGACTACCCAGACAGAATATAAGGTGAAGTTCTTCCAGCCTGAGTGTGATTTCATTGCGACTGAGGAGGAGGAGGCCATCGACTGACGTGTTGGACTAATATTGATTTCTTGAACTTCCAGTGATGTACCCCCCCGCCCCCCCCCCGGCAACGTTCCCCATTCCCATCCCACTGGTGCTCCTCCCCCTTTTCTTTCTTCCGTGGCCTTCTGCCCTTTCCTATCAGACTCCCCCTGCTCTAGCCTTGTATTTCTTTCACTAATCAACTTCCCAGCTCTTTACTTCCCCCTCCCCCCTCCCAGTTTCACCTGTCACCTTGTGTTTCTCCTTCCCCTTCTCTCACCTTTTTGCTCTGACTCCCCATCTTTTATTTCCCCCAGTCTCGGCTCGAAATGGCGGCGTAGTCTTTTCCATAGAGGCTGCCTGACCTGCTGATTCCTCCATTGTGTGTATTGCTTGGATTTCCAGCATCTGCAGCTTTTCTCTTGTTTGTGATACAGTGAAACGTGCTGTTTTCCTCACATCACATCAGTGAGGGTTGTGCTGGACAGTCCAGAAATGTGGCTGTGCTTCTGGCACCAACATAGTATGCATGTAGCTGACTAACCTTATCCTGTACATCTTTAGAATGTGGGAGGAAGCCCATGCGGTCATGGGGAAAACATACAAGCTCTTGACAGTCAGTGGCAGGAAATGAACCTTGATCAGTGACCACTGGTGCTATAAAGTGATACTCAAACCATTACGTTATTGATTGTCCCCTGCTGCCCTTTTCGGCTGTACAGCTCACTGACTGTGCCAAAATATAGTGCTGCTCCCAGCTGGTTCATGTTGGTTGTAGTACCTAAGTGAATACAGTACAAGTGACTTTTCTTCACCTATAGTTACTTATTATTCACTATAAAACTTACTGTAATAATTGATTAATTTCTCTGTTAGTAATCAAAACTGCTCGCTTGCCAGATTCACAGAGCAAAGGGTGGGACCTCTATTTCCCTGCATTATGTACCGCCTCAGCAGTGAGTGACGCTGACTGTTGCTTATTTGTGAGTAGTGTGAGGGGTATTTCATCAGTTATATCAGATAAAGACTGAGTTCTTGGAGGCAATCATACCTGTTTAAACCAGAGGGCATGCATTTAAGGTGAGGGGGGTAATTTCAAAGGAGATGTGATGAGGAGACTTTTTAATACATTGAGTAATGGGTGCCTGGAATGTGTGGCAAGAGATGATGGTACAGGCAGAAACGTTAGAGATTTTTAAGAAAGGTTAAGACAGGCACATGAGTGTGAGGGAACTCAGAATCAGAATTAGGATTATTATCACCAGCATGTGTCGTGAAATCTGTTAATTTAGCAGCAGCAGTTCAATGCAATACATAATCTAGAAAAATAATAGTACATAAGTAAATCAATTGCAGTATACGTATATTGAATAGATTAAAAACTGTGCAAAAACCAGAAATAATATATATTTAAAAAATGAGGTGGTGTTCAAGGGTTCAATGTTCATTTAGGAATTGGATGGCAGAGGGGAAGAAGCTGTTTCTGAATCACTGAGTGTGTGCCTTCAGGCTTCTGTACCTCCTACCTGATGGTAACAGTGAGAAAAGGGCATGTCCTGGGTCCTTCATAATGGATGCTGCCTTTCTGAGACACTGCTCCTTGAAAATGTCCTGGGTACTTTGTAGGCTAGTAACCAAGATAGTACTGATTAAATGTACAACCCTCTTCAGCTTCTTTTGGTCCTGTGCAATATCTCCCCCACACCAGACAGTGATGCAGCCTGTCAGAATGCTCTCCATGGTACATCTACAGAAGTTTTGTGTGTATTTGTTGACATACTAAATCTCTTCAAACTCCTAATGACTCCTAATGAATACACATACAAATAGGATTTACATCCTGGGAATGGGGGAAAAATTGATTGCATCTTGCATTTGCAAGCTCTACATTTCCCAAGTGGTTCTGCATTGATCAGAGTTTGATCTGGGATTCATTTGCACTGTTGAGAATTCAGCTTTTCCAAGTGCTCCACTTGCAGTTGGATTCTGCTTATCAACAGAAACCCCTCATATTCTGACTGGTATCGAGTTTCCAGATCTCAGATGAGGTACGAGTGACAGATGGAGTTCAATCCAGAAAAGAGTTAAGTGACTCACTTTGGAGAGTGCAGCTTGATGGCAGAATACAGGGTTAATGGCAGGATTCTTAGCGGTGTGGAGAAACAGAAGGATCTTGGGGTTGATAGGGTGGTTAAGAAAGCATTTGGTGTGTTTGCCTTTGTTATTCGAGGAATTGAGTTCAAGAGTCACAAGGTAATGTTGCAGTTCTATAAAACCCTGGTTAGACCACACTTGGAGTATCTCTTACATCACCGCTACCTCGGAAGGAGCGCCGAAGGTGAGGGAGAAGGACTGGTGGCGACCTAGTGAGGCTGAGACGGCATGCTAATCGGCCGCCACTCCCTAGCATGCTCCTGGCTAACGTTCAGTCCCTGGACAACAAGCTGTATGAACTGAGAGCCAGAATCTCCTATCAGCAGGAAACAAAGGAATGTAACGTTTTGTGCTTTGTGGAGACCTGGCTGATGGAGGAGATAGCAGACCACGCTATTGAGCCCTCTGGGTTCTCCCTGTTCCGGGTGGTGAGGTGTAAAAACCTCTCTGGGAAGAGTAAAGGAGGAGGGGTAAGCTTCATGGTCAACAATGCTCTGTGTGACCCCCCCCCCCCGCCTCCAGAATGTGCGTGCCCTCAAATCCTTTTGTTCCCCAGACCCTACTGGATGCCTAGGGGAGTTCACGGCTGTTATCATCACAGCGGTGTACATTCCACCGCAGGCTGATACTGACCTGGCTCTCAAGGAACTGTACGAGACCAGCAACACGATGGAGACTGCACACCCAGAGGCTGCCTTCATTGTCGCTGGTGACTTTAATTGAACATCACTGACAAAAGTCTCTCTGAAGTTTTGTGTTCACATCTGGGTGAGCACTCGTGGAGATAAGACACTTGACCACTGCTACACTCCCTTCCGCAATGCCCACAAAGCTCTCCTTCCCCCAGCTTTTGGAAAATCAGATCACTCTTCGATCCTGCTTTTGCCAACGTACAGGCAGAAGCTGAAACAAGAGGCAGCCATAAAACCATCCACTGTTGGCCCGACCAACTGGTCTCCATGCTGCAGGACTGCTTTGATGATGTCGACTGGAATGTCTTCCATGATGAGGATGTCTCCGATTTCACGGATGGAGTCACATGTCTCATCCGGAAGTGCATCAACTATGTTGTCCCCCAGAAGTTGGTCAGGGTCTTCCCGAACCAGAAACCCTGGATCAATAGTTCCGTGCGAGCAGTCAGCAGGAGCTCAAGAGAAACAGCTACGATCTGCATAAAGCTATCATGGCTGCGAAACAACACAGGGACAAGATAGAGTCAAGATTCACAATGAATAGCACACGTGACTTGTGGTGAGAGCTGCATACCATCGCAGACTTCAAAGCCAAACGTGGTGCCACCAACATCACAGCCTCTCTCCCAGATGAGCTCAATCACTTTTATGCTTAGTTCAATGTTGCTAACTCTGAGCCTCCAAGGAAATTCACTGCTACAATCTGCAACCTGGTCATCGCTGAAGCCGAGGTATGCAGAAGTTTCCAACGAGTGGACAGTTGCAAGGCTGCGGGAACAGGTAGTATCCCAGGGCGTGTACGTAGGAAGTGCGCAACACAACTGAGAGGTATGTTTACAGCCACTGCTCTACACACCATCCTTACACATGTGCAGAAGAAGGATGCTTATGTGAAAAAGCTGTTCTTGGACTACAGTTCAGCATTCAACACCATAATGCCATCCAGACTTAACAGGAAGCTCAGAGACCTCGGCCTTCTCCCTGCCTTGTGTAGCTGAATCCTGGACTTCCTGACAGATTGCCGGCAGGTGGTAAGAGTGGGCTTCCTCACCTCCGCCCCCTGACTCTCAACACGAGCCCCTCAAGGCTATGTACTGTCCTCTCCTTTACTCCCTGTATACCCATGACTGTGTCACCACCCACAGCTCTAATCTGCTAATTAAATTTGTCCACGACACTGATTGGCCTAATCTCAAACAAGAACGAGGTGGCCTACAGGGAAGAAGTCATCTCTCTGACACAGTGGTGTCAAGAAAACAACCTCCCTCCTCAATGTCGTAAAAACAAAGGAGCTGGTTGTGGATTATAGGAGGAATGGAGATGGGCAAACCTTTATTGACTTCAGTGGATCTGTGGTTGAGAGGGTAAACAGCTTTAAGTTCCTTGGCATGCACATCACTGAGGACCTCATGGTCTGTACACACCAGCTGTGTGGTGAAAATGCCCTAGCCTGCTCAACCTATCCTCATAGGACAGGTTCCCTAATCCAGGTAGCTTGTTGGCAAATCTCCTCTGCACCCAGATCTTTCCTATAATGAGATGACCAAAAATTAACACAGTCAGAATAGAATTGAATTGAATTGACTTTATTTCTTATATCCCTCACATACACGAGTAAAAATCTTTACATTACTTCTCTAGGGCATTTCTCCTTGGAGTGAAGAGGATGAGGGGTAACTTGCTAGTGGTGTACAAGATGATAAGAGGCATACATTGAGTGGACAGCCAGTACCTTTTTCCCAGGGCAGAAATGGCTAATACGAGAAGATAGAAGATAGAAGGTGATTGGAAGATAGTATAGGGGGCTGGCAGAGGTAGTTTTTTTATGCAGAGGGTGGTAAATCCATGGAATGCACGCGTGATGGTAGAGGTAGATACATTAGGGACATTTAAGAGACTCTTAGATAGGCAAACAAATGAAAGAAAATGGAGGGCTATTTGGCAGGGAAGGTTTGGATTTGAGGTTGGAGAAGGTTAAAAGGTTGGCACAACATTGTGGGCTGAAGGGCCTGTACTATGCTTTAATATTCTGTGTTCAATTGTTTTACATCTGGGAGTAGGAAACGATAAGGCAGTTAGTGTTCTTGTTATGTTTTATAACTCCAAAACATAAAAGTAATTCAACAGAAGCAAAGAGCTGGGAATGTGAGTCTAACTTCATTTTTACTTTAAGCAAGGCATTCACGTATGACACAATGGCATGATGATGAATCATAATGAATTATTTAAACAACAAGAATGCTTAACAAAGAATGGTTAATCAAATGATATATTTACAATATTACTGAAATATTCAATACACAACTCCCCTGGCGGCCACAATCAAGAGGAAGGTTGAATTTGACCTTCAGCTCTGGGGCAACAGAAACAAGTATGCTAGAATACCACACCCTCTAATACAGTGAGAAGTACTGCTGTGAAGTTCTTTTTGCAATACTTATTTTACCTTATATACAGTATGTTTATTGTAATTTATAGTTTTTATGTATTGCACTGTATTACCTCCACAAAACAACAAATTTCACGACCTATGTCAGTGATATTAAACCTGATTCTGATATAAATGGCATTTAATACTAATCAAGCCTTCTGCTACAGGTATTTCAAAAATATAAAATCCATATCAAAAATAATTCAGGTACCTTAAATTGAGCTACAGTTTGACAGTTTCACTTTGTAACTGCAGTGATTCATTCAGAAAATAAAGTTTAAGCAGATGTATTTTCTAAGGGATTATGAAGTGCTTAATTGTTTCGCAAAGAAAGTGTCCTGTCCAACTAATAGACTCGATTTCACCTACAATAGAATAGCCACAAACCAGCATTCTAAATTCATTGAGATCTTAACACATTGCATCCCAATATAGTTAAGGGAAGAATCTCATGGAATCACAGAAAATCTACGAGGCAGAATGAGACTATTCAGACCATTGTTTGTGCTGCTGAAAAAGAGCTGGCAAGCTTAATTCCACCTTTAAAAATCATGGTTCTTCAAGTACACGTCCAAGTACTATTTAAATGCAATGAATGTTTAAGTCCGTCTTTCGTACAGTGAGATCCACATCCTTATTTAGCGTTGCAGCACGGAATAGCCCTTTGACTATGCCATCTCAGCAGCCTCAATTCTAGCCTCATCGCAGGACAATTTACAATGACCAGTTAACCTACTAACCAATATGTCTTAGGACTGCAGGAGGAAACCAGAGCACCCAGAAATAAACCCAGGCATTCCACATGGAGAATGTACACACTACTTGCAGATGGTGTCAGAACTGAATTCCAACAGCCCAAGCTGTAATAGTGTTGCACTAACCACTACGATAAATGAGAAAGGTTTCTGCATCTCCTCTCTAATCCCTGTACTAATGGTTTTAAATCTATGCCCCTGGTAACTGCTCTGCTAAGGAAAATATCTATTTGCTCTAGCTAACATATCTTGTAATTTTATGCATGGTAATTAAGTATCCCCTTGGGCATTCATACACAAAATGCTGGAGGAAATCAGCAAGTCAGGCACTATCTATGGAGGGAATAAACAGTCAATGTTTAAGGGCCAGGACCCTTCATTGGGACTGGGCTTCTTAGTTCCAAAACCCTTGGGTTTTGTAGTTCCAAAGGAAACGACCTCAAATTATCCCATACAGATTTCCATTCACAGCAATATATTTGTAAATCTTCTCTCCATACTCTTCTGTGCAAACATATCTTTAATCTAAAGATACCAAAACTGTGTCCAGTCCTTGAAGAGAGACACAAGCAGAGTTAAGTGGAATTCTTGTATAACTTGTCTGGTCTCTAATTCCATGTCTTGGAAATAAAGGACAACTTTGTATGCATTTTAATCACCTAATTGACCTGTTCTGATACTCTAAAGCATCTGTACACACACACACACTCCAAGGCTCCTTCATTCCCCAATACTGCACAGTGTACTCCTACTTACTGCCTACTTCCTTGCCTTGTCGCAATACCTCACGTGGCGTTTCTGGGTTGAATTCCATTTGCTATTCATCTGCCCGATGGTTCAGACATATGAATTGCAGGCAGAGTGGGTTAATCAACTCCTCAAGCCTCCTCTATCAATTAATAAGATCCCTGATCTATTCCTGGTAACTATTAACACATGAGATTCTGCAGACACTGGAAATCCAGAGCAACATACAAATGTTCGAGGAACTCAGCAGGTCAGACACCATCTATGGAAGGTAATAACCAGTTGACATTTTGGTCAGAAACCTTAGATTGTCACAGAGGAAGACGTTAGAAGAGCCTTCCTGAAGATAAATCCAAGGAAGGCGACAGGCCCAGATGGCGTCCCCGGACGGGTTCTCCGGGCCTATGCAAGCGAGCTAGCTGGAGTGTTTGCTGACATCTTCAACTGCTCCCTGCTTCAGTCTAAGATCCCCTCGTGTTTTAAGAAGGCAAAGATAATCCCGGTGCTGAAGAAAAGCAAGGTGGCATGCCTGAATGACTATCGACCTGTGGCTGTGACATCAATTGCTATGAAGTGCTTCGAGCGATTGGTTATGGCACACATCAACCATAACCTACTGGTCAATCTTGACGCTTTGCAATTTGCCTACCGGAGCAACAGGTCAACGGCAGATGCCATCTCTCTGGCACTACATTCCTCCTTAGAACACCTGGAGAATAAAGATGCGTATGCAAGGCTCCTTTTCATTGACTACAGCTCTGCTTTTAATACCATCATTCCAAATAAACTGATTCCTAAGCTCCAGAACCTGGGTCTTAGCACTCAGATCTGCAGCTGGATCGTCAACTTCCTCACAGACAGGACCCAGGCTGTAAAGATAAGGGACAAGCTCTTCTCTACAATCATTTTGAGCACTGGTGCCCCACAAGGCTGTGTACTTGGCCCCCTGCTGTACTCACTGTACACACATGATTGTGTAGCCAAGTTTCCATTAAACTCAATATATAAGTTTGCTGATGACACCACAATTGTAGGCCGTATCTTGGGTAATGATGAGTCTGAGTACAGAGAGGAAATTAAGAAGCTGGTGGCATGGTGCAAAGACAATAACCCATCCCTCAATGTCAGCAAGATGAAGGAATTGGTTGTTGACTTCAGAAGGAGTAGCGGACCGCACAACCCCATCTACATCTGTGGTGCGCAGGTGGAACAGGCCAAAAGCTTTAAGTTCCTCAGGGTGAGTATCACAAATGACTTGACTTGGTCTAACCAAGCAGAGCCCACTGCCAAGAAGACCCACCAGCGCCTTTACTTCCTGAGAAAGCTGAAGAAATTTGGCCTGTCCCCTAAAACCCTCACTAATTGTTATAGGTGCACTGTAGAAAGCATTCTTCTAGGGTGCATCACAACCTGGTATGGAAGTTGTCCTGTCCAAGACCGGAAGAAGCTGCAGAAGATCGTGAACCTAGCCCAGCACATCACACAAACCAATCTTCCATCCTTGGACTCGCTTTACACCGCACACTGTCGGAGCAGTGCTGCCAGGATAACCAAGGGCACGACCCACCCAGCCAACACACATTTTGACCCTCTTCCCTCTGGGAGAAGGTTCAGGAGCTTGAAGATTTGTACGGCCAGATTTGGGAACAGCTTCTTTCCAACTGTGATAAGACTGCTGAACGTATCCTGACCCGGATCTGGGCCGTACCTTCCAAATATCCGGACCTGACTTGCACTACCTTACTTTCCCTTTTCTATTTTCTAATTATGATTTATAATCAAAATTTTTATTATATTTACTTCGATTTGTACTTAAGGGAGCGCGAAGCGCGGAATCAAATATCGCTGTGATGATTGTACGCTCTAGTATCAATTGTTTGGTGACAATAAAGTAAAGGATAGGAAGGGGGCAGAAGCCAGAATAAGAAAGTGGGGTGGGGGAGAAGGAGGAGGAGTACAAGCTGGCAGGTCAGAGGTGAGACGAGGCAATGAGGAACGTGTGGGTGGGGTAGGGGGGTGATGAAGTGAGAAGTTGTGAGATAAAGGACTGAAGAGGTATCTGATAGGGGAGGAGAGTGGACCTTTGGAGAAAGGGAAGGAGGAGGAACACCAGACGGAGGTGATAAGCAGGTGAGGATAAGAAAATGGGTTTTCTTACAGTCTATCAGGTCAAACATTATCCATTCCTTCAGCCACTGAACCACTTAGGATCCACTTGATCACTTTCCTTGCAACCTGCAGTTTTTAACTTTTTAAAGATTAAAGATAAAGATTAGTTTTATTTGTCACATGTACATTAAAACATACAATTAAATGCATCATCTTGCATCAATGACCAATGCAAGTGTTGCCATACTTCCAGCACCAACATTTATGCACAGCTCACTAACCCTAACTGTACATCTTTGGAATGGGAGAAAACCTGAGTAAATCCACTTTGTTACAGGGAGAATGTACAGATAACCAGTGGTGGGAATAGGAATCTGATCGCTGGTTCTGTAAAGTGATTACACTAACTGCCAAGTTATGGTGCCCCCCAACTTTGATTAGTCTGCCATGTGGGATTTGTCAAAAAGTCTTGTGATAATCCATAAGGGTTTTCTTCAAACACATTCCTCACAAAGCCTCATTACTGAAGAATTGATTAAGAGTTTGTCTATTAATGTAGATCTTTAACCTCAATTAAAACTATGATATAAAGCCAGAAATGTTATTTATTGGGACTTTGTATCTCAGATTGTCCTGAAACATTTTTTCGATGTTTAAGTAGATTTTGTCAGGATCGTCAGTGTGTACATCTGAATATTTACACAGTAGCCAGAGGCTTTTCCCCAGGGTCATCAGTATACACATCTGAATATTTACACAACACACACAAAATGCTGGTGGAATGCAGCGGGCCAGGCAGCATCTATAGGGAGAAGCACTGTCGACGTTTCGGGCCGAGACCCTTCGTTAGGACTAACTGAAAGGAAAGATAGTAAGAGATTTGAAAGTAGGAGGGGGAGGGGAAAATGCAAAAAGATAGGAGAAGACCGGAGGGGGTGGGGTGAAGCTGAGAGCTGGAAAGGTGATTGGCAATATGGATACAGAGCTACAGAAGGGAAAGGATCATGGGACTGGAGGCCTGGGGAGAAAGAAAGGGGGAGGGGAGCACCAGAGGAGATGGAGAACAGACAGAGTGATGGGCAAAAAGAGAGGAGAAAAAAAAAAGGAAAAAAGTTAAATATATCAGGGATGGGGTAAGAAGGGGAGGAGAGGCATTAACGGAAGTTAGAGAAGTCAATGTTCATGCCATCAGGTTGGAGGCTACCCAGCCAGTATATAAGGTGTTGTTCCTCCAACCTGAGTGTGGCTTCATCTTGACAGTAGAGGAGGTCATGGATAGACATATCAGAATGGGAATGGGATGTGGAATTAAAATGTGTGGCCTCTGGGAGATCCTGCTTTCTCTGGCGGACAGAGCGTCGCAAAACAGTCTCCCAGTCTGCGTCGGGTCTCACCAATATATAAAAGACGCAGTATACCACATCAGCCGACTCACAGGTCAAGTGTCGCCTCACCTGGAAGGACTGTCTGGGGCCCTGAATGGTGGTGAGGGAGGAAGTGTAAGGGCAGGTGTAGCACTTGTTCCATTTGCAAGGATAAGTGCCAGGAGGGAGATCGGTGGGAAGGGATGGGGGGGATGAATGGACAAGGGAGTCACGTAGGGAGCGATCCCTGCAGAAAGCAGAAAGTGGGGGGGGGGAGGGAAAGATGTGCTTGGTAGTGGGATCCCGTTGGAGGTGGCGGAAGTTAAGGAGAAATATACGTTGGGTCCGGAGGCTGGTGGGGTGGTAGGTGAGGACAAGGAGAACCCTATCCCGAGTAGGGTGGTGGGTGGATGGGGTGAGGGCAGATGTGGGGGAAATGGGAGAGATGCGTTTGAGAGCAAAATTGATGGTGGAAGAAGGGAAGCCCCTTTGTTTTAAAAAAGGTAGACATCTCCTTTGTCTTGGAATGTAAAGCCTCATCCTGAGAGGAGAATATTTACACAGTAGCCAGAGGCTTTTCCCCAGGGCTGAAACTAACACGAGGGAGCATAGTTTTAAGGTGCTTGGAAATAAGTACCGAGGGGATGTCAGGGGTAAGTTCACACAGAGAGTGGAATGTACTGCCAGCAGCAACAGTGGAAGTGGATACAATAAGTTTTAAGAACCTATTAGATAGGTACATGGAGCTTAGAAAAATAGAGGGCTCTGCACTAGGGAAATTCCAGGCAGTTTCTGGAGTAGGTTACATGATCGGCACAGCAGTGAGAGCTGTGAGAAGAGTTTAAAAGGAGTCGGTTATTTCGTCAGCAGTTTGATTGGGGCACGACTGTGCAAGCGTGTGGACGTCAGCCAGTGAGAACAGCGAGAAGAGTTTAAAAGGAGACAGCTTTACAGAGCAGGCAGCAGAGTAGAGGGAGCCAGAGTAGGAAGGCTTTGGCTTATATTAGGCATTAACAGGTCGAGGCGAGGTAGGTTACAGACAGGAAGAATGTGTGTGACGCTGGTGTTCTGTGCTCGGTGTCAGATGTGGGAAGTCTGGGAGACTCCCAGCCCCCTGGATGGCCACATCTGCACCAGGTGCATCGAGTTGCAGCTCCTTAGGGACCGTGTTATGGAACTGGAGATTCAGCTCGATGACCTCCGTCTGGTCAGGGAGAGTGAGGAGGTGATAGAGAGGAGCTATAGGCAGGGTGTCACACCGGGGCCTGGGGAAATGAATAAGTGGGTAACAGTCAGGGGAAGAAAGGGCAGGAGTCAAAGGCTAGAGAGCACCCTTGTGGCTATACCCCTTGACAATAAATACTCATGCTTGAGTACTGTTGGAGGGGACAGCCTACCTGGGGGAAGCAACAGTGGCCTCTGGCACAGAGTCTGGCCCTGTGGCTCAGAAGGATAGGGAAAGGAAGAGGATAGCAGTAGTGATAGGGGACTCTATAATTAGAGGGTCAGACAGGCGATTCTGTGGATGCAGGAAAGAAACTCGGATGGTAGTTTGCCTCCCAGGTGTCAGGGTTTGGGATGTTTCTGATCGCGTCCACGATATCCTGAGATCATGTCCATGATATCCTGAAGTGGGAAGGAGAACAGCCAGAGGTTGTGGTACATATTGGTACCAATGACATAGGTAGGAAAAGGGAGGAGGTCATGAAAGCAGACTACAGGGAGTTAGGAAGGAAGTTGAGAAGCAGAACCTCAAAGGTAGTCATCTTGGGATTACTGCCTGTGCCATGTCACAGTGAGTATAGGAATAGAATGAGGTGGAGGATACATGCATGGCTGAGGGATTAGAGCAGGGGGCAGGGATTCAGATTTCTGAATCATTGATAGAGATAGATAGATAGATAGATACTTTATTCATCCCCATGGGGAAATTCAACTTTTTTTTCCAATGTCCCATACACTTGTTGTAGCAGAACTAATTACATACAATACTTAACTCAGTAAAAAAAAAATATGATATGCATCTAAATCACCATCTCAAAAAGCATTAATAATAGCTTTTAAAAAGTTCTTAAGTCCTGGCGGTAGAATTGTAAAGCCTAATGGCATTGGGGAGTATTGACCTCTTCATCCGGTCTGAGGAGCATTGCATCGATAGTAACCTGTCGCTGAAACTGCTTCTCTGTCTCTGGATGGTGCTATGTAGAGGATGTTCAGAGTTATCCATAATTGACCGTAGCCTACACAGCGCCCTTCGCTCAGCTACCGATGTTAAACTCTCCAGTACTTTGCCCACGACAGAGCCCGCCTTCCTTACCAGCTTATTAAGACGTGAGGCGTCCCTCTTCTTAATGCTTCCTCCGCAACACGCCACCATAAAGAAGAGGGCGCTCTCCACAACTGACCTATAGAACATCTTCAGCATCTCACTACAGACATTGAATGACGCCAACCTTCTTAGGAAGTACAGTCGACTCTGTGCCTTCCTGCACAAGGCATCTGTGTTGGCAGTCCAGTCTAGCTTCTCGTCTAACTGTACTCCCAGATACTTGTAGGTCTTAACCTGCTCCACACATTCTCCATTAATGATCACTGGCTCCATATGAGGCCTAGATCTCCTTGACGTCTTTTGGGGCAGGAGTGACCTGTACAAAAAGGACAGGTTGCACTTGAAACCCAGGGGACCAATAACCTGGCGGCGAGGTTTGCTAAAGCTACTGGGGAGAGTTTAAACTAAAATTGCTGGGGAGTGGGAATCAAACTGAAGAGACGGAGGAAGAGGCGATTGGCTCACAAACAGAAAGCTTGGACACAGTGCAAGAGGGTGGATAGGCAGGTAATAGAGAAGGGACATGCTAAGATCAATGGTTTGAGATGTGTCTATTTTAATGCAAGGAGTATTATGAACAAAGAGGATGAGCTTAGAGTGTGGATCAGTACTATGATGTTGGGGCCATTACAAAGACTTGGATGGCTTAGGGGCAGGAATGGTTACTTTGAGTGCCAGGCTTTAGATGTTTTAGAAAGGACAGGGAGGGAGGCAAAAGAGGTGGGGGGGGGGGTGGCACTGTTGATCAGAGATAGTGTCACGGCTGCAGAAAAGGAGGAAGTCATGGAGGGATTGTCTACGGACTCTCTACGGGTAGAAGTTAGGAACAGGAAGGGGTCAGTAACTCTACTGGGTGTATTTTATAGACCACCCAATAGTAACAGGGATATCGAGGAACAGATAGGGAGACAGATTCTGGAAAGGTGTAATAATAACAGGATTGTCATGGTGGGAGATATTAATTTCCCAAATATTTATTGGCATCTCCCTCAAGCAAGGGGTTTAGATGGGATAAAGTTTGTTAGGTGTGTTCAGGAAGGTTTCTTGACACAATATGTAGATAAGCCAACAAGAGGAGAGGCTGTACTTGATCTGGTATTGGGAAATGAACCTGGTCAGGTGTCAGATCTCTCAGTGGGAGAGCAGTTTGGAGATAGTGATCACAATTTTCTCTCCTTTACCATAGCATTGGAGAGGGATAGGAACAAGTTAGGAAAGTGTTTAATTGGAGTAAGGGGAAATATGAGGCTATCAGACAGGAACTTGGAAGTGTAAATTGGGAACAGATGTTCTCAGGGAAATGTTCAGGGAATATTTGTGTGGAGTTCTGCATAGGTACATTCCAGTGAGACAGGGAAAGGATGGTAGGGTATAGGAACTGTGGTGTACAAAGGCTGTTGTAAATCTAGTCAAGAAGAAAAGAAGAGCTTATGAAAGGTTCAAAAAACTAGGTAATGATAGAGATCCAGAAGATCATAAGGCTAGCCGGAAGGAGCTTAAGAATGAAATTAGGAGAGACGGAAGGAGCCATGAGAAAGCCTTACCAGACAGGATTAAGGAAAACCCCAAGGCATACTACAAGTATTTGAAGAGCATGAGGATAAGACGTGAGAGATTAGGACCAATCAAGTGTGACAGTGGAAAAGTGTGTATGGAACTGGAGGAGATAGCAGAGGTACTTAAGGAGTACTTTGCTTCGGTATTCACTACGGAAAAGGATCTTGGTGATTGTAGGAATGACTTACAGCTGATTGAAAAGCTTCAGCATGTAGATATTAAGAAAGAGGATGTGCTGGAGCTTTTGGAAAGCATTAAGTTGGATAAGGCACCCAGACCGGATGAGATGTACCTCAGGTTACTGTAGGAGGCGAGGGAGGAGATTGCTGAACCTCTGGCGATGATCTTTGCATCATCAATGGGGACGGGGGAAGTTCCGGAGGATTGGAAGGTTGCGGATGTTGTTCCATTATTCAAGAAAGGGAGTAGAGATAGCCCAGGAAATTATACAACAGTGAGTCTTACTTCAGTGGTTGGTAAGTTGACAGAGAAGATCCTGAGAGGCAGGATTTATGAACATTTGGAGAGGCATAATATGATTAGGAATAGTCGGCATGACTTTGTGAATGGTAAGTTGTGCCTTACAAGCCTGATTGAATTTTTTTGGGATGTGACTAAACACATTGATGAAGGTAGAGCAGTAGATGTAGTGTATATGGATTTCAGCAAGGCGTTTGATAAGGTATCCCATGTAAAGCTTATTGAGAAAGTAAAGAGGCATAGGATCCAAGGGGACATCACTTTGTGGGTCCCGAACTGGCTTGCCCACAAAAGGCAAAGAGTGGTTGTAGACGGGTCATATTCTGCATAGAGGTCGGTGACCAGTGGTGTGCCTCAGGGATCTGTTCTGGGACCCCTGCTCTTCGTGATTTTTATAAATGACCTGGAGGAAGAAGTGGAAGAATAGGTTGGTAAATTTGCTGGTGACACACAGAGATTGAGGGGTGTTGTGGATTGTGTGGATGGCTGTCAGAGGTTGCAGCAGGACATTGATAGGATGCAAAACTGGGCTGAGAAGTGGCAGATGGAGTTCAACCCAGATAAGTGTGAGGTGGTTCATTTTAGTAGGTCAAATATGATGGCAGAATATAGTATTAATGGTAAGACTCTTGGCAGTGTGGAGGATCAGAGGGATCTTGGGGTTCGAGTCCATAGAACACTCAAGACTGCTGCGCAGGTTGACTCTGTGGTTAAGAAGGCATATGTTGCATTGGCCTTTATCAATCGTAGAATTGAGTTTAGGAGCCGAGAGGTCATGTTGCAGGTATATAGGACCCTGGTCAGACCCCACTTGGAGTACTGTGCTCAGTTCTGGTCGCCTCACTATAGGAAGGATGTGGAAACTATAGAAAGGGTGCAGAGGAGATTTACAAGGATGTTGCCTGGATTGGGGAGCATGCCCTTTGAGAGTAGGTTGAGTGAACTCGGCCTTTTTTTCTTGGAGCGACGGAGGATGAGAGGTGACCTGATGGAGGTGTATAAGATGATGAGAGGCATTGATCGTGTAGATAGTCAGAGGCTTTTTCCCACGGCTGAAATGGCTAGCATAAGTGGACACAGTTTTAAGGTGCTTGGAAGTAGGTACAGAGGAGATGTCAGGGGTAAGCTTTTTACGCAGAGAGTGGTGAGTGCGTAGAACGGTGGTGGAGGTGGATACAATAGGGTCTTTTAAGGGACTCCTGGACAGGTACATGGAGCTCAGGAAAATAGGCTATGGGTAACTCTAGGCAATTTCTAAGGTAAGGACATGTTCAGCACAGTCTGTGGGCCGAAGGGCCTGTATTGTGCCGTGGGGTTTCTGTGTTTCTATGTTTCTGACATTGTGGCTAAAGGACCTATAATATGCTATAAATTTTTATGTTCCATGTTCATTGCAAGAAACTACACTGTGGCCACTTTATTCGTGTCCCCCCCTGCCACTACTGCTCCCCCTCTCCCATGTAGTGTATAGACAGGCCTAGGCTATGCAGCCTCAACAGATGTTGTCCAATTTGAAGATGTAAAGTCTAGCTTACAATTTAAAATACCCATTTTAGTAGGTGTCAAGATTGAGAATGCTGTTTTCACATTTACTGTAATCATGATCTGCACAATCACACAGCTTTTTAATCCTTACACACGGTTGTTTCGTGACCAAACTCTGGCACTGAAAATATTTCGGGGGCAGCCCGTAGACTTGAACCATATATCTCATTAACCTAAATTAATCCTATCCAGCATAATTTTTCCATCAAATTTAATTAACTGCAATAAGCTATCTGTCCTAACTCCACCACGAACCCCTTTTAAAAGTTTAGCAACTACAACTTTTCTCCCTTTCCTCCAGATACATCTGGAGGTACTCCAGAGATTACAGCCTAAAAACCATGTCGTTCAATGTAATTTTTTTGTGTTTCTTTCCTCCCTCCCACAGCTTTTCATGCTAAAGCTTTCTCACATTGCTTACTATATTTACAAAAGCTCAGAGCCACATCTCTTAATGGTTTTGCGCTCATAATATCAATTGGATTGATAACAGGAACAGGTCCGCATTCAAAACTCAGCAATACCTTAAACTCTTCCTTCCTGCTTTAAATCCTGCCTACTGCCTTCATCATTGGACGATAAGCCAGTGCAGTTCTCAATCAGCGGATTATTGTTCTGTTTCCCAGAAACCTGCCATTTCTCTTTCTTCATACAACTCCTACCACCCAGTACCACTTCCTATTTGCTATCTCCATCTTTTCCATTGCTTCCTGCCATCTCTACCGCACTCCCTGCCTGAAAGAAAACTCCCAACAGCAGGCTCAGCCCTTGCTTCAACCCGAATCAGCTTCACCAAATCCTCTCTGGATTTAGAGCTCAGTAGTCTGCCAGCCTTCCGGCCAGGGATCAGATCGATATGGGGAATAAAGGAAATGAGCCCCTTCTACTTCTTTTGACTTTTAGTGATGGTTGGTCGTCCATTTTAAAGCTGCGTTACCATCAGTGGTGTAGAAATTGGGAAATAAAATCCTTACCACTACTTTTTCAAACAAAAGCTAAATTACCCCCAAAAGCTCTATAAATTGTAAGTAGTGAGAAACAATACTGTGAATTAAATTAAAGTCACTCCCATAACCTTATAAAGATTTAAAATAAAAACTGTCAACCCTAAAGGTTGTAATGAAGCTTGTATTTGATATCTTTCAACCCCTTATATGCTTCACATTGTAACAGTATGTATTCAACTGTTTTCCTAATGATGACAAAACCTACACAACCCTGAATGATTTCCAACAAGATATAAGGAATAAGTATAGTAAACCCAATTCTAAGCCAAGTCAACTGAACCTCTTGACCATGTCTGCATGCTTTTATGCATTGAGTTGCTGTTACATGTTTGGCTGATTAGACATTTGCATAAATGAGTAGGTGTATCTAATAAAGGGAGTGTATACTCTCAGGTATAATAGTGTATTATAGAAAAAAAATTAAACTGGATTCTTGAGAGGCTGTTATGGTAATGGATCTCAAGTGAGTGAGTTTGTTAAATGCTTTTTAGAGCAGTTTACGTTGAGCCTTCTAGGGGCTCAGCTATATCGGATTACGTGCTGTGTAATGAACTAGAGGTGATTAGGGAGCTTAAGGTAAAATAACCCTTCGGAGGCAGTAATCACAATATGATTGAGTTCAACTTGAAATTTGCGAGGGAGAAAGTAAAGTCTGACGTAGCACTATTTCATTGAAGTAAAGGAAATTACTGTGGTATGAGAGAGGAGATGGCCAAAGTAAATTGGAAGGAGATGCTGGCAGGGATGACAGCAGAGCAGCAATGGTGTGAGTTTCTGGGGAAAATGAGGAAGGTGCAGGACATGTGTATTCCAAAAATGAAGAACTTCTTAAATGACAAAATAATATAACCATGGCTGACAAGGGAAGTCAAAGTTAATGTAAAAGCAAAAGAGAGGGCATACAACAAAGCAAAAATTTAGTGGGAAGATAGAGGATTAAAAACCTACAGAGTAAATAAAATAATTAGGAGTGAAAAGATGAAATATGAAAGCAAACTATAACAAGGTGGATAGAAAAAGCTTTTTCAAGTATGTTTTTAAAAAAAGTAAAAGAGAGATGAGAGTGGATATAGGACTGCAAGAAAATGAGGGTGGAGGTAAAATGGGGGTCAAGGAGATAGCAGATAAACTAAATGAGTATTTTGCATCAGTCTTCACTGTGGAAGACACTAGCTGTATGCCCGATTGTTGAAAAGTGTGAAGGAAGAGAGTAAGTGCAGTTACTATTGAAGGGAGAAGGTGCTCAAAAAGCTGAAAGACCTAAAGGTATGTAAGTCACATGGGCCTGCTGAACTGCACTCTAGGGTTCTGAAAGAGGTAGTGATAGAGATTGTGGAGTCATTAGTGTTACGAACCCCGTAACTGGGTCACTTACCAGCAAAGATAGAGAGGTCCGTTGAAGTCTGATGGTACTATCTTTAACAGTATTTATTGGTAAAAATACACAAAAATAGTATCAATGCAAACATACAGATAATATACGTTGTCAATACTAAATCTAAAAGTGCGGGTATAATAATAATCAATCAGAAATAGCTCTATCGTTGTCTAGGGGATAATGTATTGTCCGATGGAAATATGAAAGTCACTCAGTTCATGCAGGCTGCAGCCTTTGGTTGGAGTCAAGAGAGAGTTTTTAGAAACTTGCCAGCTTTTCCTTTTTATGATGTCGATCCTTCGAAATTTCATTGGTGGCCTCTTCTTTAGCTAAGCTGTTCTTCCGTGGTAAGGCCCCAATCCCAGGCAATGGGAAAGGACGCAAGCGAGCCCTCCACCGGCTGTCGCTATTAAACGCTGTCACGGGATTTCTAGCGTTTCTCCTGGTGCGTCTAAAGGGGTTGTTCCTCAGACCCTCTTTTATCCTTACTCACGGGGTCTCAGATGTCAATCAGGTTGGGATGATGCAATCCCTCAACCAGCCCACTCTGGTCATTCCCTGAGGGCTTCAATGAATAGTACAGTACTCAATACACAATTCCGTCTCCAAGAGACAATGGCCGTTATCCGTGGCTTTGTCTTGCTGAGGGGCCAGGACACATTCCAAAAACCTTGAGGATTCTCTCTCATTTCCTGGGTCCCAGACCCGAATTAATAGCGATCTTGCGATTCTCAAGAAGGCACGTTCGTAACATTAGTAATGATCTTTCAAAAATCTTTGGACTCTGTCATGGTACCAGAGGGTTGGAAAATTGGAAAAGTCATTCCACTCTTTATGAAATGAGGAAGGCAGCAGAAAGGAAATTATAGACCAGTTAGCCAGACCTCAGTGGTTGAGATAATGTTGGAGTCAATTGTTCAGGATGTGGTTATGAAGTACTTGGTGACATAGGACAAAGTCAGCATGGTTTCCTTAAAGGAAAATCCTACCTGATGAACCTGTCGGAATTCTTTGAGGAGATTACAAGTAGGATAGATAAAGAGGATGCAGTAGATGCGAGTGGGTAGTGGTATTCCACAGGGGTCATTGTTGGGACCACTTCTTTTTATGCTCTGTCTCAGAGATTTAGATGATGGCCTTGTTGTCAAGTTTGCAGATGATACAAATATTGGTGGAGGGACAGGTAATATTGAGGAAACAGGTAGGCTGCAGAAGGACTTAGATGAGGAGAATGGGCAAGAAAGTGGCAAGTGAAATATAATGTTGGAAAATACATTGTCATGCACTTTGATAGTAGAAATAAATATGCAGACTATTTTCTAAACATGGAGAAAATCCAAAAATCTGAGATGCAAAGGGACTTGGGAGTCCTTGTGCAGAACACCCTAAAGGTTAACTTGCAGGTAGAGTCAGTGGTGAGGAAGGCAAATGCATTGTTAGCATTCATTTCAAGAAGTCTATATTTCTTTTCTATATAGAGCAGTGTATGACCTGCTCCCAACACCTGCCAACCTCAGCACCTGGTATGAAGATAAGACAGACAGGTGTGCTGCTTGTGGCAAGAAGGGTACACTTCAGCATATTTTGAGTGCATGCAGAGTCAATCTTTCCAGCGGCATGTATACTTGGAGACATAACAACGTTCTCAAAGTTGTAACAGAAGCGGTTGAGCAGGGAGTACTGCAGCACAACTTATCTCATGCCCCATGCTGCTCAGAACATCGCATATCATTTGTGAAAGAAGGCTCTAAGTCAAGGGTGTACAGCGCAGGCCCACAATCAAGCATACTTTCTTCAGCCAATGATTGGTGTGTCAAGGCCAACCTGGATGGGAAAGGTAGTTTCCCAGAGCAAATAGTTTTCACCACATTGCGTCCAGATATAATCATCTGGTCTGACACCAGTAGAGAAGTGGTTATTGCTGAGCTCACAGTCCCCTGGGAAGACAACATCGATGAAGCCCATGAGCGCAAGTTAACCAAGTATGCAGAATTAAGATCAGAGTGCAGAGACAGAGGGTGGAAGGTCTCATGCTATCCATTTGAAGTAGGGTGCCGTGGCTTTATTGCGTTCACTTTCCAGAAGTGGTTGCGTGACCTTGGCTTCACTAGAAGAGAGATCAAGTCAACCCGCAGGGCTGTAGCTGAGGCAGCAGAGGCAGGATCATCATGGGTGTGGACTAAGTACGTCCAGAGGGGCAGATAGTTGGACAGTGTATCCATCTTTTGTAAACTCTTCAGTAGCTGCATAGATACCTGAAGAGTAAACTATCTGTCGGATGGAAGCGACCAACAACTCTGATAGAGGCAGATGCCAAGTTGTTAAGCTCATCAGTGGGAGGTGGTGCTTTAGTACTGCTGGCCCACCATCTTGAGGGAGTCTTGATCATAAGCGGGCCAAAACTCCTGAAGACAGGTGGCAGATCAACTGATTATCCCACTGATGATAGCACAGGACAAGTTAACATCTTAGTCCATGTGTATTTTCAATTCTAGAATACAACTGTAGGAATGTGATGCTGAGGCTTTATAATACACCTTGAGTATTGTGAACAGTTTTAGACTCCTTCTCTGTGAAAAGATGTGCTGGTATTGGAGAGGGTTCAGAGGAGGTTCACAAGGATGATTCCAGGAAAGAAAGGGGTATCATATGGGGAACATTTGATAGCTCTGGATCTGCACTCATTGGAATTTAGAAATAAGGGGGAATCTCATTGAAACCTTCCAAATATTGAAAGGTCTACACAGAGTAGATGTGGAAAGGATGTTTCCCATGGTGAGGGAGTCTAGGACAAGAGGGCACAGCCTCAGGATAGAGGGCATCCATTTAAAACAGAGATGTGGAGAAATTTCTTCAGCCAGAGGATAGTGAATTTGTGAAGTTTGTTATCACATGCAGCTGTGGAGGCCAGGTCATTGGTTGTACTTGAGACAGAGCTTGATAGGTTCTTGATTGGACATGGCATCAAAGGGTATGGGGAGAAGGCAAAACAGTGGAGCTGAGGAGGGCAAATAAAAGGATCAGTCATGATTGAATGGTGGTGCAGACTTGATGGGCCAAATGGCCTAATTCTGCTCCTGTGTCTTCTGTTCTTATGTGATATGCTCAGCTTCTAGCTCAGGAGACCTGGCCTCTCCAGGCATTATTATTTAATTTAAATAGACTCTGCTCATTCCACCCAATTATCTTTTTGCTTGCTTCCAGTCAGCTAAGGAGTAAGAACATGGAGGCTGATGTTCACGATAGGAAAGTATCCTGGGAAGTCAATGGCTCCCTTGTTCCAGTTGAGCTGCAGCGTGGTAGCAGGTCAGAAAGTCCCACTCCAGGTCTGGTGGAAGGCACGGAGCCAGGTAAGTAATCCTTATCTAGAGCTGAGGAAAAAAATATTCTCTGTCTTCTTCTCTTACATTGCTTAAGTGAGTAGATGTTTCATTTTGTTTAGATATGTTAGTTGTTCGCCGTATCTGATGATGACAGGAAACCTGCACGTGAGAGTATTTAAAGTGGGAAAGTTGTTGCATTGGGGCATTTCCACTCTCAACCTCAGAAGTCCAGGTCCAGTGGTGTGAGTAGCCATTACAAGCTAGGGTCTTCCTTGGTTGCAGTGGATAACCGTGACCTCTTCAGTTCCTTCTCATGCCTGGAGCATTGCAGGACCACGTTCCTGGTCATTGGATCTTACTGTACATATCGTCTGCCAGAGCTGACTTCACATGCTCGGACAGGCATGACTTTAACTCACCAGGGTATAAGCCCCAGTGGCTACCCTCGCCCAGTTTAGTGCCTGTTGAAGTTGTATATCAGGATGCAGCTGCCGTTACATGCAAGTAGCTACTTAGAATCACAGGTAAGAGCTGAGTGTCTGGTGGGGAACAAAGGTGATTGAGCTGCCCCAGATTGTACACAACAAGCCCTTTCACTCTTTCACTGGCTACTCCTCCCCAAGCACTCCATACACCCCTTTATTTAGTTACACAGCTTGGTAACTGCTCCAATGAGTGCCTCCACTGCCTAATTACACCCATGTCATCAAGTAACCTCCTAATCCATCCATCTTTGGGACTATGAAAGGAAACCAGAGTACCAAGAGGAAACTCACACAGCCAGGCAATTCAAGCTCCTTACAGTCAGCGGTGGGGAAAAAAATCATCTGTTAAAATTCAGCTTTCCAAGTGTGGGAGATTTAAAGGTAATTTATTTTATACTTGCCAGTGCTACACCTCTGCAAAAGTTGACAAAATAATCTATAGTTAAACCACAGATCATGCTGTATCATACTTGCCTGCAGCTGCTGGCGGGGATCTTGTAAACCTTAGTGCATTGAGGCATGGGCTTTGGAAAATACCAAAACTCAGATGTTGATGTATTTTCTGCTGTGCACAAGACCACAAGAAACTGCAGGGAGTTATGAACAGAGCTCAGCACATCACAGCATCACCCCACCCTCTATAGATTCTGTCTACACTTCTCACTGCATCAGTAAAGCAGCGAAGACCCCACCTACATTCTCTTATTCCCTCCCCGTCGAGCAGAAGGTATGAAAGCACATCCCACCAGGCTCAAGGACAGTTTCCATCCTGCTAGTATGTTGATTAACTTGTTCTCTAGTACAATAAGATGGACTCTTGACCCTCACAATCTACCTCATTATGCACCTTATTATTTACCTGCACTGCCACTAAACCTAGCAGAGGAAAACTGATTGGTGAGGGAGGGTGTGGATGCACTTTGAATAGAGATGGTGGGGGTCTTTGATGATGGATATTGCTTTCTTGTGCCAGCGCTCCTTGTAAATATGCTCATTGATGGGGAGGGCTTTTCTTGTGATGGACTGGGCTGAGTTCACTACTTTTTGTAGGCTTCAATGCATTATTATGAAAGAATTTCTTGTTCCAAGTGCCTATTGTTCCATTCAAATCATGTGAGCATGATCAGATTATTATCTGTTATCTGAGAATGATTGTATTGTAGGTTAAAAATCTTTGAATGCTCTAAAAGACGACTGAAACTCAGTCACATAGACATTGTTCATGCCTAGCACTTATCAATGAGGAGATGAGTAGGAGAATGAATATAAGTAAACTGCTTATTCCTTTATCTAGGTGCAGGGCAGGAGAGTGCAATGTTTGTCCACACACGATCCTATGAAGACCTAACTGTGGATGATGAAGTGAAGACATGCCTGGACAGTGTGGACAAGGAAGGCAATGAACAATCGCAAATCGAAGAGATCAGTAAAGATTTTAAACAGCTGAGCACCCAGCTGACTGGTGTGGCGATGGATGTGAACAAGGAGATGAGAGACAGTGATGCAGATGGTGAGGTGCTGTCTGAATGCCCTCTCAGAGAATCGGTGCTGAGTGACAAGGAGGAGGACATCACGGCCGACTCGTGGAAGCAACATCGCAAGCATGTATTTGTCTTCAGTGAGGCTGGGAAGCCAATATATTCTCGTTATGGGACAGAGGAAGCCCTTTCCTCCATGACAGCGGTGATGGTAGCACTTGTGGCTTTTATTGAGGCAAGCAAAAATGTGATCAAGTCCATCCATGCAGGTCTGTTTGATTTCATTTTCTTTTTCTTAGACCATAAGACCACAGAGTCAAAGTTCAAAGTAAATTTATTATTAAAATACATATAGGTCACCATATATAATCCTGAGATTCATTTTCTTGCAGGCATATCATTGAATCCAATAACCGTAATCGAATCAATGAACTAACAGGGTGGACAACTAGTGTGCAAAACACAACAAACTGTGCAAATACCAAAAAAAAAGAAATAACAATAAGCAATAAATATCAAGAACATAAGATGAAGAGTCCTTGAAAGTGTGTCCATACGTTGTGGGAAGATTTCAGTGATGGGGCAAGTGAAGTTGAGTGAATTTATCCCCTCTGGTTCAAGAACCCAAAGATTGAGGGGTAATAACGGTTCCTAAACCTGGTGGTATGGGTTCTGAGGTTCCTGTACTTGCTAACTGTTGACAGTAGTTAGAAGAGAGCAAGTTACAGTTATTAACAGCCAATAGAATCTACGCATTAAAGGCTAATAACACATCAGAATTAGTATGTCAGATAGCTTCTATCCTCTGCTGTGCAAAGGATTACTATGCTCTTCAAAGTTCAAAGTAATTTTTTAATTAAACTACATATATACAACCCCGAGATTAATTTTCTTGCTGGTATTCACGGGCATTTGTAGACCCTGTATGTAAGTGTAATTACGAGGAAAGCATGGCAGTGCCTCTGTTTTCTTAGGAGTTTATGAAGACTCAACATGACATTTAAAACTTTGGCAAACTTCTATAGGTGTGTGGTGGAGAGTATATTGACATGTCACATCATAGCCTGAGATGGAAGCAACACTGCTTTTGAATGAAAAATCCTTCAAAAAGTAGTGTATTCGTTCCAGCCCATCCTCCCCAGCACTGAGCACATCTACAAGGAGCACTGTCACGGGAAGGCAGCATCCGTCGGCAGAGTCGCCACCATCCAAGTCATGCTCACTTCTCACTGCTGCCATCAGGAAGAAGATGCAGGAACCTCAGAACCCACACCACCAGGTTTCAGAATAGTTGCCACCCCTCAACCATCAGGCTCTTGGGGATAACTTCGCTTGCCCCATCACTGAACCTTTCCTACAGCCTATGGACTCACTTTCAAGGACTCTTAATCTCATGTTCTCAATATTTATTGCTTATTTATTTATTGTTACTATATTTTTCTGTTGTATTTGCACAGTTTTTCTTTATCACATTGGTTGTTAGTCAGCTCTGTTGGGTGTGGTCTTTCATTGATTCAATTATGGTCCTTGAATGTACTGAGCATGCCCACAAGAAAACCAGTCTCAGGGTTGTATATAGTGACATATATGTACTTTGATAATAAATTTACTTTGAACTTTAAATAAGCAATAAGTATCGAGAACATGAGATGAAGAGACCTTAGGTTGTGACTCCATTGGTTGTGGGAACAGTTCAGCATTGGGACAAGTGAAGTTGAGTGAGGTTATTCCCTCTGGTTCAAGAGCCTGATAGTTGAGGGGTAATAACTGTTCCTGAACATCGTGGTGTGGGTCCTGAGGCTCCTGTACCTTCTACCTGTTGACAGCAGCAAGAAGACAGCAAGACCTTTCTTGCGTGAGTTGACTGAACCATATCAGTAAGCCATCCTTGCCTGGACATTACCTTAACTTTTGCCTAGCAGTAACTTCCACACAGGTGCATTCATACCCATTCATTTGGATAAGGGGGATAACTGAGGGAATTTGTTGTTAAATTTTATTAATTTGTGGGATATGGCTGTTGCATTTATTATCTGTACTTACGGGTGTGGGGAGCCTCTGATCATTGTTACATCTTTAGCATTTCTTTATTTTAGTTTAGTTATTTTATTTAGAGAATAGCCACTTCGAGCTCTTTGAGCTTCACTCCCCAGCAACCCCTGACAACCCTGATTTAACCATGACCTGATCACAGGGCTATTTATAATGACCAGTTAGTTTACCTGGTATATCATTGGACTATGGAAGGATACTGGAGCACCCAGAGAAAACCAACCCATTCCACGGGGAGGACTTACAAACTCCTTACAGAGGACGCCAGGATTGAACTTCGAACTCCGACACCCCAAGCTATAATAGCGTCATGCTAACAGTTATGCTACCGTGGCAACTACATCAATTGGTTGATTGAATTTAAACTGCTTAGTTGCTATGGTATGCTTTGACCTTGAAAGACAGAAGAGTAAAGTAGTAAGAATATTTTTTTCAAAGTAGAGTCACAGAATTGTGCAAAATTTAAATGGGCCTTTGTCCCATTTGCCTATGGCCTGGATAGAGTGGACATGGAGAGAATGTTTCCTAAAGTGGGCGAGTCTAGGACCAGAGGGTACAGCCTCAGAATAGAGGGACATTCCTTCAGAACAGAGGAGGAATTTATTTCACGCGAGTGAACTGTGGAATTCATTGCCAAGGATAGACATCAAGGCCAGGTCATTGGGTATGTTTAAATCTGAGGTTGATAGATTCTTGATTTGTAAGGACGTTAAAGGATATGTGGAGAAGGCAGAAAAATGAGGTTGAGAGGAATATTAAATTAGACATGTTGGAATGGCAGAGTAAATGTGATTGTCTGAGTGGCTTAATGCTGCTCCTATGTCTTGTGGTCTTATGCTGAACATCATGCTTAAATATAATATCTTGTCTACATTAATTTTATATCTCTGTACACTCTGCTCATTGAAGTATCTACAGAGATGTCATTTGATTTTATTACAATTCCTGCCGCCTCCTGGAATGACCTCCAAAAATGTCAGCAACTCTTCATGTGAAAATTATACAGATATTCTTTACCCCCCCACCCCATCTTAAACTGATACCCCCATGTTTTAGACATTCCTCCAAAGCGAAACGGATATTGTTAACCTGCCCTGACTGTGCCTCAGGTAATTTTATATACTTGTATCATAAGACATAGGAGCAGAATTAGGCCATTCAGCCCATTGAGTTTGCTGTGCTAGTCCATCATGGCTGATCCCGGATCCCACTCAACCCCATACACTGCCTTCTTGCCATGTCCTTCGATGCCCTGATGAAATTTCCATCTTAAGTATACCCACAGTCTTGCACTCTAGCGCAGTTTGTGGAAGGGCATTCCACATGTTCACAACTCTCTGGCTAAAAAACTTCTTCCTTTACCTCTGTTCTAAAAGGTCGCCCCTCAATTTTGAGGCTGTGCCCTCTAGTTTTGGATCCCCTCACTACAGGAAACATCCTCTCCACATTCACCTTACTTAGTCCTTTCAACATTCGGTAGGTTTCAATGAGATCCCTCCGCATTCTTCTAAATTCCAGTGAGTACAGGCCCAAAGTTGCCAGATGCTCCTCATATGTTAACTCCTTCATTCCCAGAATCACCCTTGCGCACCTGCTCTGCACCCTCTCCAATGACAACACATCCTTTCTGAGGTATGCGGCCCAACACTGTTGACAATACTCCAAGTGCAGCTTGACTAGTGTCTTAAAAGGACACTATTATATTCCTTTAAGGAATATAAAAGTGGATAAATCTCTGGGTCCTGACAGGATATTCCCTAGGACCTTGAGAGAGGTTAGTGTAGAAATAGCAGGGGGTCTGACAGAAATATTTCAAATGTCATTAGAAACGGGGATGGTGCCGGAGGATTGGCGTATTGCTCATGTGATTCCATTGTTTAAAAAGGGTTCTAAGAGTAGACTTAGCAATTATAGGCCTGTCAGTTTGACGTCAGTGGTGGGTAAATTAATGGAAAGTATTCTTAGAGATGGTATATATAATTATCTGGATAGACAGGGTCTGATTAGGAACAGTCAGCATGGATTTGTGCGTGGAAGGTCATGTTTGACAAATTTTATTGAATTTTTTGAAGAGGTTACGAGGAAAGTTGATGAGGGTAATGCAGTGGATGTTGTCTATATGGACTTCAGTAAGGCCTTTGACAAGGTTCCGCATGGAAGGTTAGTTAGAAAGGTTCAATCGTTAGGTATTAATATTGAAGTAGTAAAATGGATTCAACAGTGACTGGATGGGAGATGCCAGGGAGTAGTGGTGGATAACTGTTTGTCAGGTTGGAGGCCGGTGACTAGTGGTGTGTCTCAGGGATCTGTACTGGGTCCAATGTTGTTTGTCATATACATTAATGATCTGGATGATGGGGTGGTAAATTGGATTAGTAAGTATGTAGAAGATACTAAGGTAGGTGGTGTTGTGGATAATGACGTAGGTTTTCAAAGTTTGCAGAGAGATTTAGACCAGTTAGAAGAGTGGGCTGAAAGATGGCAGATGGAGTTTAATGCTGATAAATATGAAGTGCTACATTTTGGTAGGAATAATCCAAATAGGACATACATGGTAAATGGTAGGGCATTGAAGAATGCAGTAGAACAGAGTGATCTAGGAATAATGGTGCATAGTTTCCTGAAGGTGGAATCTCATGTGGCTAGGGTGGTGAAGAAAGCTTTTGGTATGTTGGCCTTTATAAATCAGAGCATTGAGTATAGGAGTTGGGATGTAATGTTAAAATTGTACAAGGCATTGGTAAGGCCGAATTTGGAGTATTGTGTACAGTTCTGGTCACCGAATTATAGGAAAGATGTCAACAAAATAGAGAGAGTACAGAGAAGATTTACTAGAATGTTACCTGGGTTTCAGCACCTAAGTTACAGGGAAAGATTGAACAAGTTAGGTCTTTATTCTTTGGAGTGTAGAAGATTGAGGGGGGACTTGATATAGGTATTTAAAATTATGAGGGGGATAGATAGAGTTGACGTGGATAGGCTTTTTCCAATTGAGAGTAGGGGAGATTCAAACAAGAGGACATGAGTTGAAGCAAAAGTTTAAGGGTAACACAAGGGGGAACTTCTTTACTCAGAGAGTGGTAGCTGTGTGGAACGAGCCTCCAGTAGAAGTGGTAGAGGCAGGTTTGGTATTGTCATTTAAAGTAAAATTGGATAGGTATATGGACAGGAAAGGAAGGAGGTTATGGGCTGAGTGCGGGTCAATGGGACTAGTAAGTGCTCGGCACGGAATAGAAGGGCCAAGATGGCCTGTTTTCGTGCTGTAATTGTTATACTGTTATAAAGCCTCAGCATTATCTCCTTGTTTTATATTTAATTCCCCTTGAAATAAATGCCAACATTGCATTTGCCTTCTTTACCACAGACTCAACCAGTAAATAAACCTTTTGGGGTCTTGCACAAGGACTCCTAAGTCCCTCTGCATCTCTCGTGTTTGAACTTTCTCCTATTTAGATAATAATCCACACCAAAATGCATTATTATAAATCTCCCAACATTGTATTCCATCTGCCACTTTTTTCCCATTCTTTCAATTTGTCTAAGTCTTGCTGCAATCACATTGCTTCCTTAGCATTACCTATCCCTCCACCTATCTTCGTATCATCTGCAAACTTTGCCACAAAGCCATCAATTCCATTATCCAAATCACTGATAAACAATTTGAAAAGCAGCAGTCCCAATACTGATCCCTGAGGAACACCACCAGTCACTGGCAGCCAACCAGAAAAGGCCCCTTTATTCCCACTCTTTGTCTCTTGTCTGTCGGCCATTCCTCCTTAAAGTGCCAATATCTTTTCTGTAATGCCATAGGAATGTATCTTTTTAAGCAGCCTCATGAGTGGACCCTTATCAAATGCCTTCTGAAAATCCAAGTAAGTTACATCCACTAACACGAGGAAATCTGCAAATGCTGTAAATTGAAGCAACACACACAAAATGCTGGAGGAACTCAGCAGGTCAGGCAGCGTCTATGAGAAAGAGTACAGTCGACGTTTTGGGCTGAGACCCTTTGGCAGGGCTGGAAAATAAAAGCTGAGGAGTAGATTTGAAAGATGGGAGGAGAGGAGCAAGAAACACAAGGTGAGATTAGTGAAACCTGAGGGGGGAAGGGATGAAGTAAAGAGCTGGGAAGCTGATTAGTGAAGGAGGTACAGGGCTGGAGAAGAGGACAGAAGGCCATGGAAGAAAGAAAAGGGCGGAGGAGCACCAGAGGAAGGTGATGGGCAGGCAAGGAGATAAGATGAGAGAGGCAAAAGGGGATGGGAAATGGTGAAGGGGCGGGGGAACATAACTGGAAGTTCGAGGACTCAATGTTCATGCCATCAGTTTGGAGGGTACCCAGATGGAATATAAGGTGTTGTTCCTCTAACCTAAGTGTGCAGGAGGACGTGGATAGACATATCGGAATGGGAATGGTAAGTTGAATTAAAATGGGTGGCCACTGGTAGATCCCACTTTTTCTGATGGATGGAGCAAAGGTCCCAGTCTACAACAGGTCTCACCGATTTACAGGAGGCCACACCAGGAGCACCAGGTCCAGTATATGACCTCAACAGACTCACAGGTGAAGTGTCTGGTGCTCCTCCCCCTTTTCTTTCTTCCATGGCCTTCTATCCCCCTTCTCCAGGCTTGTATCTCCTTCACCAATCAACTTCCCAGCTCTTTACTTCATCCTTCCCCCTTCACGTTTTTCCCTCCCAACAGTACGCAAAATGGTGTACTTATTGTTGAGGGTCAGCCACAGGGATACTCTCTACTATGTGACGTTCTCCCTTCTCTCTCCTGACGGTCACCCATTTATCCGTCTCCTGTAGCCTTGCGGTGACTACCTCTCTGTAGCTCCTGTCTTATCACCTCTTCACTTTCCCTAACAAGCTGAAGATTATCGAGCTGCAGCTCCAGTTCCCTAACGTGGTCTCTAAGGAGCTGCATCTCGATTCACCTGGCACAAATGTGGCTATTAGGGAGGCTGGGATTTAGGATTTCCTGGAAATCCTATGTCTGACACCCAGAAAAGAACACTGGCCCTGTAGACATACCCCCTTTTCTCTTGAGAGTTAAATAAGAAATACGGAATGAACTTAACTACTTACCTTCCCATGTCATTATATTATCTCAACCTCTTTTGATTCAGGAAAACAGATCTAGCCTACCAATTTCTCTTGATCGCTTGTAGTCTGTATTCCATGATGCCTGTGCGCTCCCAGTCATCCACAAACAGTTTCTGTCATTGTCACTGGGACCATGTAACAACACTCTATACTGAAAGAGCTCTGCATATTTTCAACTACCTTATCAGACCTTCTAATGGAAAGACCTTTATTTATTCATTCTATACTTGACTTTAACTGAAGTGTCTCATTTCCTTATACAACCCTAGGAAGGTTTTTTTTAAAAAGAAAGAGGGGAAAAAATAGCTTTCTGTGTAACAGTGTAGATCAGAACATATAGTGAAATGTTTCATTTGTGTCAATGACCAAAACAGTCCAAGGATGTGCTGAGGGCACCCCACAAGTGTCTGGTCCCAATTTAGGACGTCCGCAGATTACTAACCTAACTCTTCCATGTTTGGAACGTGGGAGGAAACCGGAGGAAGCGCGTGATCATGGAGAATTGCACTAACTCCTTATGGACAGCGGTGGGAATTGAACCCTGATTGTTGGCACTGTAAAACATTGTGCTAACTGCTATGCTATGCTACCGTGCCGTCTCAAGATTTTAGCACTCCTTTTGCAAATAAAGTGCCAAGAGATGGGCATGGACCTTTAACAATGTTTGAGCCTTTCACTGGAGTTGCCTGTGTGTCTCATCTACTTTATAGTATTGGGCAAAGATGGGAAAACCAGAGAGGAAATATCAAGGGGGTGTGAAGTCTTAAGTTTCTGATAGCAGGACTAGCATCACTGTTGGACACATATCAGGAAAGATACAGCTTGTAGAACCACTGTCCCACAGAGTCTGAGACCTGGTTTCAGTCCTAGCAATCGGTGCTGTCTGTGTGGAGTTTGCAGATTCTTCCTGTGACCATGTGGGCTTCCTTCAGGTGCTCTGGCTTCTTCCCAAGTCCCAAAGATACGGAGGACTGGCAGTTCAATTGGCCACTATGAGTTCTCCCTGATGTATAGGTGAGTGTAGAATCTGGGATTGTTGCTGAGAATGTGTGGAGAATATCTTTAAACAAAGGATTAACATAGGATTAGTGTTTTGGGGTGGTTGGCAGTCATTGCAGACTTGGTTGACTCTAGGGTCTCTTTCCGTTCTAGGAGTCAAATCTCTCTATGGCTATTAATTCTTAATTATGGGCAATCAATATACAACAGACATGAAGGTGTGCAGTCTTTTTCTCCATCTGAAATAGTTAAATGATAGCCCTGGATTGATAACTCATCTGCCTTTCTCAGAATGTATTGACTAAATTTGCCCTTTCTTTAACAGAGAATTACATGGTAGTTTTTATCCGCCGAAGTCCTCTGGTCCTCGTGGCAGTCACACACGCCCGCCAGTCAGAGCAGGAAGTGGCCAAAGAACTTCTGTATGTATATTACCAAATTGTTAGTCTCCTAACCTTAACGCAGCTCAATCGAATCTTTGAGCAGAAGAAGAACTACGATCTCCGGCGGCTGCTCTCAGGGTCAGAGAGGATAACAGATAATCTCCTCAATCTAATGGACAAAGACCCTAGCTTCCTAATGGGTGCTGTGCGATGCTTACCACTGACTTCCTCCTTGAGGGATATGATTAGCAGCAGCCTCCAGCAGGCCAAAGACAAAAGTCTCGTCTTTTCCATTCTGGTCGCCCAGAACCAACTGGTATCATTGGTGAGGAAAAAGGACCAGTTTCTACATCCCATTGATCTCCATCTTCTCTTCAACCTCATCAGTGCGTCTACCTCCTTCCGAGATGGAGAGGTCTGGACGCCGATATGTCTACCCAAGTTCAATTCCAATGGTTTCTTTCATGCTCATATCTCTTACCTTGACCAGGCTAGCAGCCTGTGTTTGGTCCTCATCTCCACAGACAGGGAGCACTTTTTCCCCATCTCAAACTGCAAAAGTAAGTTCCTGGAGCGGCTGAAGAAGCGGAATACTTTCCAGATGCTGCTGGAAGAACTGCAGACCCCATCTTACGGCATTTCACAGGTGGGGATTCCAGATCTGAGGCACTTCATCTACAAGTCAAGAAGCTCAGGTTTGTTCACGAGGTAAGAATGTTTGGTGCTTCTGGACCACTGGCTGGGCTGTTCAGGTTACAAAAGATAAAGAATTACTTGAATCCATGCAGCATGTTTTCTGGCTTCAAATGCTTTAGATCCAGGAGTGCTTGTCCAGAGATCCTCGAAAGTTGACCTACAAGTTGTTAGGGTAGATAAGAAGGTCCTCATTAGTTGGGAAATTGAGTTCAAGTCATGAGGTAATGTAACTCTAAACAGTACTTAGAATATTGTGTTTAGTTCTGGTCATCTCATTATAGGAAAGTTGTGGAAGCTTTAGGGAGGGTGCAGAGGAGATTTGTCAGGATGCTGCCTGGATTATGAGGATAAGCTTTGTGGGCTAGGAGATACATGAAGGACATCAAAGAGACTCTTAGATTGTGGACATTGCATTTAAGAGGAGGGCGAACGTTGAAGGGAAATAAACAGGGCAATTTATTTTTTTACACTGAGTTCTAAGTGCCTGGAAGGGGCACCTGGAGTAGTGGTGAAAGCAAATTACGATCGCGGTGTTTAACAGACTTTGAGATAAACACATACAGTACATATATATAGGGACTGAAAGGATACAGATCATGTGCAGGCAGAAGAGAGTTTAATCTGGCATTATGTTCAGTGTAGACATTGTGGGCTGAAGGGCCTGTCCTGTGCTGTACTGTTCTGTACTCTGAGGCAAGGCATACAGGATCCTTTGAATTTCTGCCTGCATTTTTCACCCTCAAACCTTCAGTTCAAAGTAAAATCATGTATGTACATGTCACCATATGCTACCTCGAGATTCATTTTTTGTAGGTATTTACAGGAAAATAAAGGAATATAATAAATTTATGAAAAACTATACATAAACAAAGACTGACAAATAACCAATATGCAAAAGAAAACGAGCTGCAAAAAAAGTAATACTGAGAACATGAGTTGTAAAGAGTCCTTGGAAGTTATTCTACAGGTCATAGAACCAGTTCAGAGTAGTAGTGCTTAAAGTTATTAAGGATCCTGATGGTTGTAGGGTGTAATGGTCTTGAACCTTGTGATGTGAGCCCTAAGGCTTCTATACCTCTTTCCTGATGGTACTGGCGAGAAGAGGGCATGGTTTGGATGGTGGGTTCTTTGATGATGGATGCTGCTTTCTTGTGGCAGCTCTCCACATAAGTATGCTCAATGGTGGGGAGGACTTTGCCTGTGATGGACTGAGCTGTATCCTTTTCCATTCCTGAGCATTGGTACTTGCATACCAGGCTGTCATGCAACCATTTAGGACACTCTCCACTGTTCATTTAAAGAAGTTTGTCAAAGATTTTGGTGACATGCTGAATCTATGCAAATTTCTATGAAAGTAGACATCCTGTTGTCCCATCTTGGTGATGTCACATTAGTGCTGGTCCCAGGATAGTTCTCTGATATGTTAATGTCAAGGAATTTAAAGCTACTGACCCTCTCCACCTTGCTTTCTCTAATGAAGACTGGGTCATGGATATTTCGCTTCTTCCTCCTTAAGTCAATAATCAGCTGTTTAGTTTTGCTGATATTGAATGAGAGGTGGTTGTTGTGCTCAACCAGATTTTCAATCTCCCTTCTTTATGTCGATTCATCACCATCTTTAATTTAGCCAACATCCGTGCTGATGATTTGGAGGGAGATTGAAAACCTGGTTGAGTGGTGCCACAGCAACAACCTTTCACTCAATGTCAGCAAAACCAAAGAGTTGATTAGAGCTTATAAAGCTGTTACCTCATATCTCCAATGAACCAGGTTCAATCCTGCCTTTCGGAGCTGTTTGTGTGGGGATTGCACATTTTACCTGGAAATGTGTGGATGGATAAACTAGGATTTGTATAGAATTAATACTTATGAGTGTTTGATACTTTTCTTATGGACTTGCTGAGCCTTAAGACCTGTTTCTGTGCTGAACCAGCTGAATTTCAATGTCACCTTTCTGGGAGAATAACCTCTGAACAGCATGCAGCTTCTGGTCCTGATATAGTTTTGATATATAAGGTGAAAAAATCCAGAATTGTAAAGAGATTACATGTCAAAATCTGTCCTTGGGTGCTCCACTGATTCAACATCACAATGCAGTTGGAGGACAGATTACAAAACCATACCAGAAGCATTACAAAGCAATTGATGCTGAATTACAGTGGATTCTGGTTAATTGGGCCATCGGTTCATCAGAGTAGCTGCTTATTTGGGAAAACTTAATTGGGACTGGAGATTGTTGCTGAACAGTTTCTATTTAGCATCAGATGCATTCATATCATGTGGCTGTGCTTAAAACAAATTGTTTTTAAGTAGTGAACCTTGTGTGTGTTCATGTTCAAAAAGCAGTAATCTCTGTCACTGATAGTTGGCAAGAAATAATCAGTAAAACAGTTCAGAACTGTTTTGCTCACTGCAGTTTCAAGCATTCATGCTTGGAGATGCCATAAATAGAATTGAAAAGAAAATAATTTATCTACCTCAACAAGTTAGGAACTATGAAGAATTTGCAGGTATCAATAATTATCTTGAATGTTATAGTGAAAATGAGGAATTGGAGGGTGCCATCATCAAAACCAGGTGTCTGCATTGACTTTGTTTGTTTAGTCAATCAAAAGAACATGGTGGCATACACTGGTTGATTCTTCCATTGGTAAATATTAGGAACTAATACAACGTATTATAGTACTGTAGTAGTATTGGTTGCTTTCTAATGTGTTCTATATTTCATTTAAATACATAATTTGAATAATTTGTAAATAGTAGTTTGTTCTTTTTATATCTATTAACTATTTCCATGAAGCTTTGGCTAATTGGAGCAGCCGCTTAATTGGACCAAAATGTACTGGTCTCAATTGTATCCCAGTGAAATGGAATCCTCTGCACATGTTTGGTGGAATTACTTTGGCACAGATGGAAGCCATTCTGCCCTTTAACGAGCAGTCTTTTCCATGCTCTCCCCTTGCAGCCTGCAAATAATTCTCATGTATCTATGCAACTCCCTCTTTAGAATACTGACTGACCTGTCTCCATCACTCCTCCCTGCCTTGCATTTTAATCAACACATACAAAATGCTGGAGAAATCCAGCAATTGTGGCAGCTTCTGTGGAGGGGAATAAACTGTTGATGTTCTAGGCTGACACCCTTCCTCAAGTGTTCTTGAATTTTAAAACTATGTTCCCTTGTCCCTTGTGAGGAAAACATCCTCTTTTAAGGCAGCAACTATTTTGTACACCAATTGAATCTCACTTCTACTATACAAATACAAAACAGTATAAATACTAGAATTTTAAAATTTTAAAAGTACAGCCCTTTTGGCCCAGTGCTACCCAATTACACCCATGTGACCAATTGACCTATTAACCCATACGTCTTGGAATGTGGGGGAAACTGAAGCAACCAGGGGAAACCCACGCAGTCACATGGAGAACGTACAAACTCCTTCCAGACAGTGACAGGAATTCAGCGTGGGTCACTGACACCATGCTAACGGCTACCATACCCCCCCCCCCCCCCCCACTTCAGATGGAAAATCTGAAATAAAAGCAGTGTAGGTGAAAAATACTGAGCAATTTATCAACTTGAAACAGTATAGTCTGTCTTTATCCTCTACAGATGCTGGGTGTTTCTGGCATTTTCCAAACCCATTCTTAACTCTTTTTACTTCAAAGTCAAAGTCAAGTTTAATGTCACAAGTGCATCTATGCGCGGGTGCAATGAAAAGCTTTCTAGCAGCAGGATTGCAGGCACATAGCATCATATTGGCAGTTTTCACGAGGGAAACCTAAGTTAAACATAAATTATACATAGTTCTTACAAGAATAAACACAATTACAACAAAAAGTCCATTTTAATATAAACAACACACAAAATGCTGGAGGAACTCAGCAGGCTAGGCAGAATCTATGGAAAAAAGTAAAGTTGCCATTTCGGGCTGAGAACATTGACTGTACTTTTTTCCATAGATGCTGCCTGGCCTGCTGAGTTCCTCCGGTGTTTTGTGTGTGTTGCTTGGATTTCCAGCTTCTGTAGAGTTTCTTTTGTTTGCATTTTAATATAAAGTGATCTAGTGGTTATCGTGTTACTGAACCCCTGCAGCCATTCTATGTAATGAAGAAGAGGAGAAAATCTTACAAAGATTAAGCAACCATTCCACGTTAATGCACAATGCACAGAATGGTCCAATGAAGACATTTTACTGAAATTTGCCAGGTGGTTACTTGAAAGAATTTTTCTGCAACTCCACACAAAGCAAAAGAAGCACTTGATCTTAAATTGTTTTGACAATTTTCCGTTCAGTATGAAGTGTCTTGTTTTCTCTTGTAGCCCTGCAGTAGAAGCTCCATACACAAGTGTGCAGCAGCGGGAGAGACTCCTGGAGCTGTATCAGTATCTGTACAGCCGCATTCACAATTCTGCAAGGCCTCTGAAGTACATCTATTATGCAGGAGAACGGGAGAACCTTCTGGCATGGGTAAGGAATGAGGCTGGGATGCTCCAGGTCAGTACAGAAGTGAGCTACTTGTGAAGTATCAGTGCTCCTCAAGTCTCCTTCCCATCTTGAATAAAACTACCCTTCTCTCACCATAGTCATAGTGCACTACAGCACAGAAACAGGCCTTTTAGCCCATCTAGTCTGTGCCAGCCTATTCCTCTGCCTGGTCTCATCTACCTGCACCCGGATCATAGTGCCCCTTACCCCTTTCATGCATGTACCTATCAAAGTGGTACAATTAAACTCACATCACCCACTTCTGCTGGGTGTTCTAATTTGTTCTAATTTATGTTCTAATTTGAATTAGAACATAAAGCAGTATATCAAAGTACAGGCCTGTAGACCACCACATTGTGCTGATCCTCTAAGGGCAATCTAATCCTTCACTTCTTCCATTTTTTAGTTCATCCAAGTGTCTATCTAAGAGTCCTAAATGTCCTTAATGTATTTGGCTCTAACACCACCCTTGGTAGTGCATCCCATGCACTCACCACGCTCCGTGTAAAATCTGCATCTGACAAACTCCTTGAACTTTCCTCCAAGCACCTTAGAGTTATGCTCCCCTACATTAGCCATGTTCCACTTGATACCTGTTGGAATCTTCTGATTTTTGCTAGATGACTTAACTGTACAGTGACCTAAATAGTAATTAAATAAAAGGCTTGGCCTTGGATGAAATGGTTGTTACAGGGGATATTCAATAGGATATCAGTGCTGTCTGATCCAGGTTAGAGACCAGTGAATGGAAGGCCAGATCTGTTAATTGTTCTCATATACAGTGAGGACAATATGAGTGAGGTTGATGTTCTGGGACATGTTGATATTAAGGGAGAGGAGGTGTTGGAGTTGTTAAAAGACATTAGGACGGATAAGTCCCCGGGGCCTGATGGAATATTCCCCAGGCTGCACCACGAGGCAAGGGAAGAGATTGCTGAGCCTCTGGCTAGGATCTTTTTGTCCTCGTTGTCCATGGGAATGGTACCGGAAGATTGGAGGGAGGCGAATGTTGTCCTCTTGTTCAAAAAAGATAGTAGGGATAGTCTGGGTAATTATAGACCAGTGAGCCTTACGTCTGTGGTGGGAAAGCTGTTGGAAAAGATTCTTAGAGATAGGCTCTATGGGCATTTAGAGAATCATGGTCTGATTAGGGACAGTCAGCATGGCTTTGTGAAGGGCAGATCGTGTCTAACAAGCCTGATAGAGTTCTTTGAGGAGGTTACCAGGCATATAGATGAGGGTAGTGCAGTGGATTTTAGTAAGGCAGTTGATAAGGTTCCACATAGTAGGCTTATTCAGAAAGTCAGAAGGCATGGGATCCAGGGAAGTTTGGCCAGGTGGATTCAGAATTGGCTTGCCTGCAGAAGGCAGAGGGTTGTGGTGGAGGGAGTACATTCAGATTGGAGGGTTGTGACTAGTGGTGTCCCACAAGGATCTGTTCTGGGACCTCTACTTATTGTAATTTTTATTAACAACCTGGATGTGGGGTTAGAAGGCTGGGTTGGCAAGTTTGTAGACGACACAAAGGTTGGTGGTGTTGTAGATAGTGTAGAGGATTGTCGAAGATTGCAGAGAGACATTGATAGGATGCAGAAGTGGGCTGAGAAGTGGCAGATGGAGTTCAACCTGGAGAAATGTGAGGTGGTACACTTTGGAAGGACAAACTCCAAGGCAGAGTATAAAGTAAATGGCAGGATACTTGGTAGTGTGGAGGAGCAGAGGGATCTGGGGGTACAAGTCCACAGATCCCTGAAAGTTGCCTCACAGGTAGATAGGGTAGTTAAGAAAGCTTATGAGGTGTTAGCTTTCATAAGTCAAGGAATAGAGTTTAAGAGTCGTGAGGTAATGATGCAGCTCTATAAAACTCCAGTTAGGCCACACTTGGAGTACTGTGTCCAGTTCTGGTTGCCTCACTATAGGAAGGATGTTAAAGCATTGGAAAGGGTACAGAGGAGATTTACCAGGATGCTGCCTGGTTTAGAGAGTATTCATTATGATCAGAAATTAAGGGAGCTAGGGCTTTACTCTTCGGAGAGAAGGAGGATGAGAGGAGACATGATAGAGGTATACAAGATATTAAGAGGAATAGATAGAGTGACTCTTCCCCAGGGCACCACTGCTCAGTACAAGAGGACATGGCTTTAAGGTAAGGGGAGGGAAGTTCAAGGGGGATATTAGAGGAAGGTTTTTCACTCAGAGAGTGGTTGGTGTGTGGAATGCACTGCCTGAGTCAGTGGTGGAGGCAGATACACTAGTGAAGTTTAAGAGACTACTAGACAGGTATATGGAGGAATTTAAGGTGGTGGGTTATATGGGAGGCAGATTTTAAGGGTCGGCACAACATTGTGGGCTGAAGGACCTGTACTGTGCTGTACTATATATGTTCTATATTTCCAGATCTCTGGCATTACCAACACCATTTTTTTTAGGATCTAGCATCATCAGGCCATATCGGAGACTTAACAGCATTTCCATCAACAGTACAGCAATTTTTGTTTCATTTCTTCCACAAACAGATTTAAGACTCTATGACCACAAGACATGCAAGCCGAATTAGGCCATTCAGCCCATCAAGTCTGCTTCGTCATTCCATCTTGGCCGATTTATTGTTCTTCTCAACCCCATTCTCCTGCTTTCTCCCATAATCTTTGACGTCCTTACTAATGAAGAACCTGTCAACCTCTACTTTAAATATACTTAACGATTTGGCTTCCACAACTATCTGTGGCAAATAATTCCACAGATTCACTACCCTCTGACTACAGAAATAGTTCTTCATCTCTTTTGGTGTGGGTTCAATTTCAACATTTAAGAGAAATTTGGGTAAGTTATGGATGGGAGAGGTATGGGTGGCTATCGTCCAGGTGCAGGTCAATGAAACTAGGCAATGCAAAATTTCAGCATGGCCAAAGGGCCTGGTTCCGTATTGTAGTGCTCTAAGACTCCACTGCGATCTGAGCTTGTTTTGTCAAAGAGTTAGGCAGAGGCTTTCCACTCCCTTCAAAATAAACTGCACGTTGATCTGGAAAGCTCAGTGTCACCTTTCAAATGTATGTGAAAAGATTTCAGTTAAAGAGCTCAAAGTTGAGTTTATTTTGTCAGATGCACGAGTCCATGAATATAAAGATGCAACGAAAAACCTACTTGCAGCATAATCACAAACATAACGTTTACAAGAAAAACATTAATTAAGCACCAAGTAAGCAATCTTTACAAGAAAAAAGATTATTACAACAAAAGGAAAAAGTCCATTGTAATGCAAGGTGATCACAGTGTTGCTATACAGAGATAGAGATTAGGGTTGTGCAGATTGGTCTAAGAACCAATTAGTTAAAGGGAAGTAGCTATTCTGGAACCTAATGGTGTGGGACCTGAGGCTTCTGCACCTCCGGCCCAATGGAGAAGATGACGGGCCTTTATATGGTATGTTCAGAAACTCCAGGCATATGGAACCTTGGCTCAATAGAACTAGAAATAATAAAATGGGCAAACATTCTATTTGTTTATTTCCTCCCAACCTGTGTTTTACTCACTGTACAGGTCACCAATGGATTTGAACTCTACATGTGTTTTACCCCAATGGGAACCAAAGCAGCGGCAGTAAATGCTATTACCAAACTGATGAAGTGGATCAGGAAGGAAGAAGACAAGCTTTTCATTCTGAACCCAGTAACCTATTGACATAGCCCTTGACAGTCTCCTTCATTACCTCCAGAGAAGACAAAGATGGACTAACCACTGAGATTGTGTGGCAAGTAATTGAAGCTTGCAGATCATCAAGATGGTCATAACATCTAGAGTGAGAAACGTCATGCTGACCAGTTGTAGAAACACTATTTCCATTTTAAAAAACTTTGCACCAACATATTTGATTGCTCCTTCACATGTCACAAGTCTATGTCTTATGCAGTGTTGAATTCTGGAGGTATATATGTATTATAGGAGCTATAAATAAACTTATAGGATCCAATGCACTGAGTGAAAATTGTCACTGTTCAGTTAAGTGAGGCGTTCCTGAGAGTGCTCCTCACCAATCATGAAATATCTTGCAGCGAAGGTTAATTATTATCGTGAATGGGAGTCCCCAATCGAGTCCCCAATTATTTTTTTAACAAAATGTACAAAATATTGTTTATGCATTAAGCATGACCTTTCTTGCCTCTGACTAGAAGGGTGTGGGTTCAACTCCTTTAGAGTCCTGAGCACAAAACTCAAGGCTGATACACCAATTGAGCACCAAGGCAATGATCTGACCTCTCAGATGTTGAAGATCTCAAGGTCCGTGAGCGGAGTGTGAAAGTTGTGCCCAGTTTATCCCACATTCATTATGGCAGAAGGCCAGAATCAGGATTCTAGGGAAAACGCATGTAGATGGAACTGAGTCCTTGGCCAGATTAGCCATCATCTTATTGAATGGTGCAACAGGCTAGTGGGCCACATGGCTGACCCATGCCCTTCTGTTCTTATGACTAATGATCTATTCAGATTGATGTTCATGTTGACTGCTATGTTTCCTACAGCCCTCGGTAGCATAGCAGCTAGCATGATGCTATTACAGCTCAGGGCATTGGAGTTCGGAGTTCAATTCTGGCATCCTCTATAAGCAAGTCAGTACGTTCCTTCCCATTTGTGTGTGTATTTTCCTCTGGTGCTGCAGTTTCCTCCCACAGTCAAAATATTTACCAATTGATAGGTTAATTGGTTGTTGTAAATTGTCCAGTGATTAGGCTAGGGTTAAATCAGTGGGTTGCTGGGCAGTACAGCTTAGTGAGCTGGAAGAGCCTATTCCACACTGTATCTCTAAATAAACAAAAAATAAATAAATTAGCAGTGACGACTTGTAATAGTATTTCAAAGCATTTTGTGGAGTCCATGGATTGTCACATATGCTGTTGAGAGTGCATCTTTCTTTCTTGGAGAAGAGGTGATGTAATCTGGCATGAATTTTGGAATCCTTTTGATCCACAATCTTCACAGGTTACTGGAGAGACGAAGCTCTGGTGTATGACATTGTTTCCAGGCTGTTGCCCACGTCTAAGTCAAATTTGCAAACAATAAAATGAGATGGCTGCTGGATTCTAACTGAGAAATCAGGAACTGGGGTAGGCCATTCAGACCTGTAAACCTGTGCTGTCCAAATGCTGGGGTTTGAACTTTAAGAGAAGGGTCTTCGTGTGAAGATTCATTTGATAGTCAAGTTGTGGGTTATGCTGACGGGTCATCCCTTGGGAATGGATAGATTTCAATTTTATAGACATCTGTAAGTCAAATTTGTGCTTAAGTGCACAAAACTTTCAGTATCATACTCTTCAGTACTACAATAAGTAACATCTAAAGCACATAAGTCTGGTAAGGAAGAGCAGTTACCAACAGTGAAGAGTGAGAGAAAGAATTAATGCTGCTACAATCACATACATGTATATCGGAGTTTTAAATTTAACAATTTTATGGGAGTTTATTCATATGTTAAGCATATGTAACCTGGGAACAGGAACCTGGGGTAGACAGTCCATCGATGTTCTGGTAGCTAATAAATAGATCACTGAAATGAATGGAGTGCCCCAGTTTGAATTAATCTGAACTGGGTTTGTGAATGTTTCAAGGCACCATGGTAGCGTAGTGGTTAGCGTGACGCTATTAGAGCTCAGGGTGTCAGAGTTCAGTCGCAGCGTTTGTACATTCTCCCTATGAACCGCGTGGGTTTCCGGTCTGAGTGCTCCAGTTTCCTCCCATATTCAAAAGTTAGTAGGTTAATTGGTTATTGTAAATTGTCCTGTGATTAGGCTAGGGTTAAATCGGTGGGTAGCTGGGCTTGTTCCACACTGTATCTCTAAATGAATGAATGAATAAATAAATATTCCCACCTTTAATCTGTACAATAAATTACTTGGGTAATGTGTCCTAAGCCCGACTGTTTTCCATTCCCATAACTCCATTAACATGGTAGTGTTCTGAGGCACTGACTGGAAGGTTGCCAAGGTTTGACAGGTGAGGAACAAGGGAAGCCTTGTCTGAAGAAGTCGATTTTAAGAAACACCTTAAAGTAAGTGAGGGAAGTGGGCAGGGTTAGGGAGGGAACTACAGAATTACTTTGCCTGCTGCCCATAGTAATGCTTTTAAAACAGTCCTTTGTAAAAGATCAGAAGTTAAAAGCAGATGTCGTACTAGAGGTGTAGTAGTAAGTTTGGAAGATATCTTGTCCAATGCTGTTTCTACTGAAGGCCAGGATTGCATTTAGTTTTGTACTACAGCTGCTGAAGATGGGCCAATGGCGACTCTTCTCCCCCTTTGCTTTTCCTGACGTAATTCCTACAAGCTGTTTCCAATTGGTCCTCTCCACCCCATGGAAGCATGTCTGGTTTACTTAGGCACAATATAAAAGCTCGTCAAAGGTCGTGAGTGCAATGTAAGTTTTATAAAGTAATTTTTTGCGCTGAACTGAATGGTTACAGGCATTGGGCTCCTGGACCAGCTGCAGTACTGACTGACTCCGTGTCTGTAGACTCACTTTTAGGGTCTCTGCAGTTCATGTTCTGTGTGTAACTTACTTAGTTTTTTATTCTTTGCAATATTTGTTTTTTTTCACAGTTTGGGTGTTTGACAGACCTTGTTTTGTGGTGATTTTTTTCTCGTGGATTCTATTGTGTTTCTTTGTTTTGTGGCTGCCTGAAGAAAGTGAATCTTAAGATTGTATATAGTATATTTTGATAATGAATGTACTTTATATGGAAGCAGGGAATGTGGACATTTAGGTAGCCTGATTAGAAACTACGGTTGATCTACATTTAGAATATGCACGGATAATGCATGTGAGAGATTAGGGGAGAAAAAAACACATAGAAAAGGAAAGAAAGAAAGTGTGTGCAAGGAGAGAGGGAGTGCTGAGGTCACAGCATCATGGGATTCAAGGCCACTTCCACACATTCTCCCCCTTAGGTCTATTTTTTCCCCTTCAAGGATTTAATGCAGTTCCTTTTTGAATGCACTTCCATGATCTACCAGCTCAGTAGTGCATTGGAAACTCTAACCATTTGCATTGTAAAAAGTTATTCATCTGGCCACTGTTCTCCCTGCAGTCTAATCATTAGGGATGAGGTGAGGAATTAATTTTCCTTTCCAGAGAGAATTTGAACAGTCATAGTCATAAAGCACAGAAAAATACCCTTCAACCCGTCACGCGTATGATGACTGTCATGTGTCTGTACTCATCCCATTAACGAGCACTTGGTTCATAACCTTTTATGTCTTGATGTTTCAAATGTTAGTCCAGAACACGAGATTCTGCAGATCAGCAGCTCATAAAGCATCTATGGGAGTTAATAAACAGTTGATGTTTTGTGCTGAGACCCTTCATTGGGAAGGGGAAAGTCTCCAGAATAAGAAGGCTTGTGGTGGGGGGGTGGGGGGGAGGAGGAAAGGAGATCAAGCTGGAAGGTGTTAGCAGAAACCAGATGGGTGGGACATTTAAAGGATTGCAGAAGCAGGAATCTGATAGGAGAGGAGAGTAGACTGTGTGTGAAAGGGAAGGAGGTGATAGGCAAGGGAGGTGGAGGGGAAGAGGTATGAGGCCAGAGTGGGAAATAGAAGACAAGAAACACGAGGAAACCTGCAGATGCTGCAAATTCAAGCAACGCACACAAAATGCTGGTGGAACGCAGCAGGCCAGGTAGCATCTATAGGAAGAAGAACAGTCGACGTTTCAGGCCTAGACCCTTCATCAGGACTCTGAGTGTGTGTTGCTTAACAAATAATAAGGTTCATTTATGATACAAATTAAAAAGTAAACAGAATAACATTACTGATGTTTCATACGTGATGAGACCTGGGTGGTGGCGGGTAGAGAAAGAAGCTGTTTCCCATCCTTGTCTAAATGCTATAGTACCTCTTGCCTTATGATGAAGGTCAAAGAGATTGTTGGGAGCGAACATTGATAATACTAATGCAGCAAGTTGCTTTTGGGTATGTGGTGCGATAAACTGAATGGAAGGCAAGATGTCTTGTACACATAGTAAGCAAAGGGCCAATACTGGGGCACCCTGGTAACATTTGGAAGTAATTGGCAAGGCAGATTAATTGCCCAACTCCAAGTCATCTGAGAAACCATGAGAAACAAAAACTTCTCCGCTTTCCAGTCATTACTCTGGTGCCTTCCCACTTTGATTTCTCTCAATGTCTTTTATTCATTCTTGATATAAGCACTGCTGAATATATTGTCAGTCCTTAAAAATCAACCACATTGGTGTATATGGAGTCACAGCCTGTTGGGCAGCTCCTAGTCTCCATCCAGCTAACAGGACCCTCTGCCTCATTTCCAGCTCATCACCTGCAGCCTATTTGAACCCAGCTTTCATATACAATCCCTATTCACTTACTCAAACCAGCCAGCCTGAAATAGTTGCACCTCGTCATCAGTTACCTTGTTCTGTTAAGCATCTGTTCTCTCTTGTTTTATGACCTCTCATGATTTATTATTAAAGTGATTACCCACCAAGAAATTATCTCCACTGCTCTGCATTGGGATCAAGCCTCCTCTACATTTCCTGACACAGACAGGTCAGTGTGGGTAGACGTAGATGGATATTACTGAGGTTTGCATTGCTGAGCAAAGGTATTCATTTTAAAATCCAGGTTTATTTACTACTTGAATTTAAATTGCTGTTCCTTTGGTGGGCTTTGAACTTGTGTCTTAGATGCATCCATGCAGTACTCTGGCTGCAAGTCCAGTAACTTAACGGCAATGCTGCTGTGTTCCCAAGGAGGAACAGCTCAAGAAAGCTGTAGCAGAGCTGCTGGGCAGTGAAAGTCGTCCTGAAGTTTTTAATTGTTTGCTGACGTGTAGAGATCTTTGTCCTTTTGTATTCATATCTGATCTCGCCACGCAGTGTTTGAGTGGGGAAGGAGGTGATTGGAGTAGAAGATATGGAGGGTGTGGTTAGTTGATTACGTATATTTCCAGTGCTACAAAACCCATGATGTATTTTAAAATGCAGGGATTTGAAGATTGTAACAGGTTGCTGGCTGATAAAACTCAAACTGTTTAGCTATTCTGATGGAAAGACAGCAGGCATCAAGTGGACAATTGAAGGATGGGGGATAAGGACTGAAGGTCTGTGATACCCCATGAAAATTACCTGGCCCTAAATATTGTGATAAAGAACTAGCCCGTTACTCTTGCCAGTGTCTTGGTTCATTCTTTGTTTTTTTCTCCCCCTGCAGAATAGCTATGAATGGAATTCACTGCCTGTAGGAGTGGTGGAAACAATCAGTGCTTTTAAATGGAAATGGGAACGGGATAGGCACTTCTGAGAGAAAATTTTACAGAACTCTTAGTGTACTCTTGTAGGATCTAGTAGTTACTGAGCTTCCAGCAAAACGGCATGTATATCACCAGAACCATCTTGATCCAAACCTGAGGAAATCTGCAGATGCTGGAAATTCAAGCAACACACACAAAATGCTGGTGGGACACAGCAGACCAGGCAGCATCTATAAGGAGAAGCACTGTCGACGTTTCGGGCTGAGACCCTTCGTCAGGACTAACTGAAAGGAAAGATAGTAAGAGATGAAAGATAAGATGTCTTGCTTTCAAATCTCTTACTATCTTTCCTTTCAGTTAGTCCTGACGAAGGGTCTCGGCCCGAAACGTCGACAGTGCTTCTCCCTATAGAGGCTGCCTGGCCTGCTGCGTTCCACCAGCATTTTGCGTGTGTTGCTTAATCCAAACCTGCTATATTTGTGTCTAAATAATTCTGAGATTCTTTGCCCACCAATTGTGCTGCATTGGAAGTGGAAGCAAGTACATGTCCTCTTAAACCAAAGGCAAGCATTAATATAAAACTTGAATTTAAGGAGCCTCTCAGTATTGGGGACGGCTGCTGAGGAGGGAGAAAGGTGGAGAAGTGTCAGATGGAGAGATGGTGTTCAAAAACTGACAACGTAACTGAAGAAAAGATTTTTTTCCTCCTGTAATTTTAAGCCGACAAGCATTGCTGGAAACTGGAGTTTCCAAACTTTGCAGTTGGATTTAGTTCATAAGTGTAGGTTAATGAATTGCTATTGTCAGACTTGGTACGTGACTCTGGTCTTTGGTTCATGGTTTGCTGGGCTGTGTCCTCTGTGATTACTCCACTGACACTGAGGTGAACAGAATGCTCTGTCAAACTACTGCCGGAGCACAGCAGCGGCATGTGGGTTTTCTCAAGGGAAATATAGGACAGTTTTCAAATAAAAATAGACACAGGAGACTGCAGATGCTGGAATCTGGAATCAACAAACAATCTACTGAAAGAACTCCAAACACAAAATGCTGGTGGGAATCAGAAGGTTAGACAACATCTATGGAAATGAATAAACATAAATCAACGTTTCAGGCTGAGATCCTTCATCAGGGCTGGAAAGGAAGGGATAAGAAGCCAGAATAAAAAGGTGGGAGGAGGGGAAGGAAGACAGGGTGAAGCCAGGTGGGTGGAAGAGGGAGGATGGGGTAAGAAGCTGGCAGGTGATAGGTGGAAAAGGCAAAGGGCTGGAGAAGAAGGGATCGGATAAGAGAGGAGAGTACACCATGGGAGAAAGGGGAGGAGAGGCACCAGAGGGAGGCGATAGGCAGGTGAGGAGAAGAGGCAAGTGGTCAAAGTGGGAAAATGAAGAATAATGGGAAGGGAAAACATTACTGGAAGTTGGAGAAATCAATATTCATGCCAGCATTTTATGTTTGTTGCTCTATATTTTCAGCAGCAGCAGGATTTGCTGTTCCCCATGGAGGGACTCAGCAGGTTGAGCAGTACCTGTGGAGGGAAAAGAACAGTCGATACTTCGGGGTGACGTCCTGTGTTGGTGCTTGTTCTCCAGATGCAGGACTTCAATCTGACAGATCCACAGATGCTGCTCAACCTGTTGAGACCCTCACACAGTTGTTCCAGTTGAAAACAAAATAACCTGACAATGGTCAGTCATCTGTTCATGTCCCCATCAATCGTAGCCATAGGAAATTTGTACCACATTGAAGCCACGGTTTACCAAGGATGCACCAGTTCTGATAAATGAGAAGTTTAAGGAGGAATCTGAGTTCTCCCTACCCTCACAGGGATTTAGTCTTCTACGCCATGGTAGTGTAGCAGTTAGTGTGACGCTTGGGCTATCAGAGTTCAATTCCAATGTCATCTGTAAGGAATCTAGGTTTTCCCTGTAACCATGTATGTTTTTCCAGGTTCTCTGGTTTCCTCCCACAGTCCAAAGACATGCTGGTCAGTCGGTTAGTTGTTCATTGTAAATTGTCCTGTGATTAGGCTTGGGTAAATCAGGGGTTGCAGCTCAAAGGGTTGGAAGGGCCTGTTGTATGCTATATCTCAAAATAAATTATAAATAAATAGTTAATGAGTCTAGGGATTCTTCTGCTTCTTAACTGTATAATGAGTTTGTATAATTCATATATTCTCGACTCGAGAGAAAATATTGCTTAAGCTTTGGAATGATGGTGCTGAGTGCCAGGGGTTGTTGTGCAAAATTATAAAAGAGCCTGCAGAGCAATTCCGAAAGCAAGAATCTTTCCAGCTAAATGCAACAAGTAGTAGATAGATTTTATCTGAATTACATTTGATTGCCAGGGGATAATACAATCACCTCAGCAAAGTGCAGTGCGATGGAAGTCCTGGAGTAGAGGCTGAGTCCTGTCAGTTGGCTTCATGGCTTTCTACCTTGAGAAAAGTAGCTGACATTTAGAGTGGCAGTGTCCTGGCAGCTTCATTTAGAACTCAAAAACTTGAAGATTTAACACTGAAAGTAAAGATTTATTTTTTGTTGTTAACTGACAAATTATTTAATCTTCCATTACAAATGTTTGAGGACCCAATTGATCCAAAACTGACCCAGATAGGATATGTTTTTATGGAAGAAAATAGGACCAGAACTTAATTTGCTCATGGGCTATTAAAATACACATTGTTATTGTATAATTTTCTATGCCTCCTAATTAATGCAAAGGCATACAGTAATGAATGGAATCCCAGTCTGAGTTTGTCTGCTAGAGTCAGAGTGTGATAATGCTCCCTCCAGTGGCAAATAAATTTAGGAGAAAACTTGTTCAAAATCACTAATGAAACAATATGAAAATAAATATAGTATTTTCTTTGAACTTTGATAATTATTGCTTTTCAGTGGAAAATGTAAAAACATTGTAATTTAAATAAAATATTGATACGAAATTTTTACTGTAAATTCTTTCACAAATCGGTAACATATCGGCACAATATTATTACGGCTTGGCATCTTCGGTAAGGAGTCTATGCTCTCCCCATGGAAATTGCGGGGTTTTCCTGGGTGCTCTGGTTTCCTCCCACAGTCCAAATGTGTACTGGTTAATAGGTTAATTGGTCATTGTAAATTGTCCTGTGATTAGGCTAGGTTTCATTGGGGGTGGCTGGGCGGAACAGCTTTAAAGGCCAGAAGAGCCTATTCTGCACTGTATCTCTAAATAAATAAAATTGGTAGCGTAGCAGTTAGTGCAATGCTATTACAGCTCGGGGCATTGGAGTTTGGAGTTCAAACCCATCCTCCTCTGTAAGGAGTCTGTAAATCCTTCCTGTCGCATAGGTGGGTTTTCTCTGGGTGCACTGGTTTCCTCCCACTGTCCAAAGCCATGTTGGTTGATAGGTTAATTGGTGATTGTAAATTTGTACCATGATAGGCTAGGATTTAATGGAGGGTTGCTGGGCGACATGGCTTGAAGTGCCGAAAAGACCTGTTCCATGCTATATCTCTAAGAAAAAATTAAATTTCAACTTCAATTCAAAATCAACTGATGGTAGAGATCAAAGAGATTGTTAGATGGGAGGATAATTGATAATGCTACGGCCTGTTACACTGTGAGTTGCTTTGGGCACTGTGCAGTTGTTTAGAAGTCGAGTTGACCCAAGTCCTTTATCATACAATAAGATGGAAATGGTAAGCACAAAATACTCTGCAGATGCTGGGGTCAAAGCAATACACACAACACGCTGGAGGAACTCAGCAGGTCGGGCAGCATCGGTAGAAATGAACAGTCAACATTTCTGTCCTGATGAAGGGTCTCGGCCCAAAACGTTGACTGTTCGTTTCCAGAGATGCTGCCCGACCTGCTGAGTTACTCCAACGTGTTAAGATGGAAATTGTGTATCCCAAAATGGTCAGAGGTTGATGTGGGTGAGGAATTTCCTGGTTTGGGATAAGTGTGTAGTTATTGATCTCAGTGGTAGTATCGGTATTGGTTTATTATTATCACATGTACTAAGAAACAGTTAAAAGCTTGTGTTGTAAGCTCTTCACACAGATCAAATCATTACACAGTGCTTGGAGGTAAAATAAGTTAAATAAAACAATAAAGTAACAGCTGCAGAGAGTGAAATGCAGGTAAACAAGGTATAAAATCATTACAAGGTCAAAAGTCCTGCTTAGTGTAATAGGGGCGTGGTAAAGAGTGTGATGAACAGCAGGGTGGAAACTATCCCTGAGCCTGTTAGTACATGCTTTCAGGCTTTTGTGCCTTCTGCCCACTGGGAGAGGGGAGAAAGGAGAATGCCCAGGTCGGGTGATAACTTTGATTATTCTCTCTGCTTTACTGAGGCAGTGAGAAGTGCACAAGTAAAGGTGTCGGCACATGTTGCAGCATTTACAGTGAGGTAAGGTTATTCTGGTCATAAACGAGAAAATCTGCTGATCCTGGAAATCCAAGCAACACACACAAAATTCTGGAGGAATTTTCAGCTGAAATGTCACCTGTACTCTTTTCCATAGATGCTGCATGGCCTGCTGAGCTCCTCCAGCATTTTGTGTGTGTTGTTAAGGTTATTCCTTCACTATCGTTCCAGGAATCCTGCATGAGCTCTGACCTCCAGCAAAGTGCAAGAAGGAAGATGGTGGAGCTGAAATTGCAGAGTCAGAGGCAGCAGGAGAGAAACATAAAAAAGGAGAAAGTGAAATCCAGTGAAAAACTTGAAAAGGGGTCCTTCAGCTCAACTCATCCATAAGGCATAGGAGCAGCATTCAGCCTGCTGAATGTGCTCTGCAGTTCCATCATGGTCATTCCAGATCCCACTCAGCCCAAACACTTGCCATCTCACCATATCCTTCGATGTCCTGACTGATCAGGAAATTATCGATTTACACTTTAAATATACCCATGGACTTGACCTTCACTGTAATCTATGGTAGAGTATTCCACAGATTCGTTACTCTCTGGTTTAAAAAAACCCTCTGTTTTAAAAGGGCAACCCTCAGTTTTGAAGCTGTGCCCTCTAGTGCTGGATTCTCCCACCATAGGAAACATCCGCTCCACATCCACCTTATCTAGTCCTTTCAACGTCCAGAAGGTCTCTATGAGATCCTCCACTTTTCCTAAATTCCAGTGAGTACAGGCTCAAAGCTGTCAAACGCTCCTCATACATTAACCTCTTCGTTCCCAGCATAATCCTCGTGAACCTCCTCCGGACACTCTCCAATGAGAACTAAAAAAGTTATAAGAAGGGAAAAGATGAAATATGAGGGCAAACAAGCCAATAATATAAAGGAGGATACTATAAGTTCTTTTCAGTGATATAAAGCGTGAAAGAGAAGTGAGAGTTGATATCGGACCACTGGAAGATGATACTGGTGAGGTAGTAAGGTGGCACAAAGAAATGGCAGATGAACTTAATGGATACTTTGCATTAGTCTTCACTGTGGAAGAAACTAGTAGTGTGCCAGAGGTCTGTGAGTGTCAGTGAACAGGAGTGGGTGCTATTGTTACAAAGAAACAAGTGCTAGATAAACTCAAAGGTCTTAAGGTGGATAAGTTACCTGGAGCAGATGAACTACATCCCAGAGTCCTGAGAGAGGATGCTGAAGAGATAACAGATGCATTGATCATGATCTTTCTAGAATGACTTGATTCTGACATGCTCCCGGAGGACTGGAAGATTGCAAATGTCACTCCACTCTTTAAGAAGACAGAAAGCCAAAAGAAAGGAAACTATAGGCCTATAATTTCCTTTCTTTTCCCTTCCTACTGCTTTATACTATTGGCTAGTTTACAGTCATATTTGATTTTTACCCTGATAGTTTTTTTTAGTTTCCTTTTTTTGGATTGTAAAAGTTTCCCAAATATCCAACTTCCCACTCATTTTTGCTACCTTATATGCCCTTTCCTTGGCTTTTATGCAGTCCTTGTATTCCCTTGTCAGCCATGGTTGCCTATACCTGCCGTTTGAAAGCAACTTCTCCTGTGGGTCATATCAATCCTGTTCCTTGTGAAGTATTCCCAAAAACTTAAGCTGCCTCTGCTCTGCCAGTATTGTCCTCCAATCTATCTGGGCAAGCTTCTCTCTCATGCCTCTGTAATTCCTTTTATTCCATTGTGATACTGATACATGTGACTTGTGCTTCTCCCTTTCAAATTGCAGAATGAATTCAATCATATTATGATCACTGCCTCCTAAGGTTCCTTTACATTAAGCATCCTAATAAGATCTGGGTTATTATACAGCACCCAATCTAAGATAGTCTGTCCCCAAGTAGGCTCAAGCGTGATGATCTAAAAAGCCTTCTCATAGGCATTCAATAAATTCATTCTCTTATGATCCAACACCAACCTGATTTTCTGAGTCCCCTTGCATATTGAAGACCCCCCATTACAATTGTGGCGCTGCCCTTATTAAATGCCTTTTCCATCTCCCTTTGCAATCTCAACCCCACATTGTGGCTATTATTTGGAGGCCTATATATGATTCCCATATGTTTTTTTTTACTCTTGAAATTTCTTAACTCCACCCCAAAAGATCCAACTTTCTCTGGCCCTTCGTCACCTCTTTCTAAAGATGTAATTCCATCTCTTACCAACAGAGCCACACCACCGCCTATGCCTTCCTGCCTGTCCTCTTGATAGAAAGTATATTCTTTAATGTGAAGCTCCCAATTATGGCCTTCTTTCAGCCACAACTTAATGATGCCCACAACATCATACCAACCAAACTCTAATTGCACCACAAGTTTGTCCACCTTATTCACCTTCAGTCCTGTATTCTTCACCCTTTTGACTTTTCCTTCTGTGGTACAATTTAACACTTTGCTCTGTATACATTTGTACCCAGTCATTGGCTTGTCCTTCCTTACATTCATGTTACATCTATCATCTACTTGTAAACCTGCTGGCTCATCCTCAGCTCTATCATCCTGGTTCCCATCTCCCTGCCATATTAGTTTAAACCACTCCCAACAGCCCTAGTAAACCTGCCCGCAAGAATGTTGGTCCCCCTCGGGTTCAAGTGCAACCCGCCCCTTTTGTTCAGCTCACATATGCCTCAGAAGAGGTCCCAATGATCCAGAAATCTGAATCCCTGCCAAGGTTTGATCTGAGCTAATTCATTTTCCTGTGTCGAGTTCACATCCTTCAAGCCCTTTCTTAGCCATAGGTGACATGGTAGCTTAGTGGTTAGTCTAATCACAGGACAATTTGCCCAGTAATTGATACTACAGAGTTCAATTCCGACGCCATCTGTAAGGGATATGTGTGTCCTCCCCATGGAATATGTGGGTGTCCTCTCGCAGTCCCAAGATGCACCAATTAGTAGGTTAATTGTTGGGCAAATTGATTATAGATATGGCTATCTTCCATGGTGCATGCTCAACTCTTAGAAATGTCAAAGGAAAGCACAATTGTGGAAATGAGATTCTGCAGACGCTGGAAATCTTGAGCAACGTGCACAAAATGCTGGAGAAACTCAGCAGATCAGGCACTATCTATAAAGGGGAATAAGCAGTTGACATTTTCAACCGAGACCCTTTTTCAAGACTGGAAAGGAATGGGACCGTAGCCCAAATTAAAAATTTGGAAGTGACCAAAGAGATGAAGTGAGGGGGAAGGTGGGTGAAGTAACAAGCTGTGAGGAATAGTGAAGCACTTTGAAGGAATCAGATGGGAGAGGAGAGTGGACCATGGGAGAAAGGGAAGGGGAAGAGACACTAGAGGGAGATGAAGGGCAGGAGAAGAGAGGGATCCCCCAATCTGTGTCACTTCACCAATGTAGAAGAGGCACACCGGGACCATTGGATACAGTGGATGACCCCAAAAGAATCACAGGTGAAGTGTTACTTCACCTGGAAGGTCTGATTAGAGTTGTAAATGGTGGCAAGGGAAGAAGTATAGAGGCAGATGTAACACTTCTGCTTGAAGGAGGGAGATTAATGGGAAGTCCCATAGAGCAATCACTACAGAAAGGCTCTATTGCATTTCTTGTATTTACAATGAATGCCCAGAAGAAAATGAATCTCAGGGTTGTATAGAGGTAATTTGTATACTGTATTTGGTAATAAATTTACTTTGAACTGTATGACCACAATGTCTTGAGTGCCAATCAGGTGAAAAGTTGATATGTCCTTTGTTTCCTACCATGAAAAGCCAATCTGCTAGGCCAACAATTGAGATTAAACATAGGTGCATAGGGATAGTTTGATATTGAACTTAAGAGTCACAAAATAACTATCACACCTTCAGATCATACAACAGGTTATTACAGATAAATTTGCATCTGGGATGACTCACACTTCCAATGCAGAGTAAATAGCACAGAAATTCAGCCATTGATCATAATCTTTTCCCATATATGTATAATCAATCTTTGAGAGATCATTATACACCTTACTGAGGTGAACTGTACCATGAAATTATACAGCGTAGTACAAAATTCATCAGGTAGACATCTATAAAGGTTAAGGTTGGGGGAGTATTTTAGTGAGGAGCATTGTGGCTGTATGTCAACAGAACCAGAGGAGGGGAATGGATGAGTGTAAGGAGGGATGGATGTTATTGTTACATGTACCAGAATGCACTGAAAAATCACAAAACATCGCAAAATCATAACAGTGTAGAATAAAGTGTTATAGCTACAGAGAAAGTGCAGTGCAGGTAAACAATAAAGTGCAAAATGGTAGATCGTAAGGCCACCTTACTGTACCATTCAGCAGTCTGATAACGATGGGATAGGAACTGCCCTTGAGTCTGGTGATATGTACTTTCAGGCTCTTGTGTCTTCCGCCCAGTGGGAGAGGGAAGAAGGGAGAAAGCCCAAAGTGAGTGGTACATCTGAAGAGGTTGCCTTGAGTTTGCACTCTCACCCCATAAAGAAGGATTGGCTTTAGCTGTCACATGTACATCAAAACATCGAAACATACAGTAAAGTATGCCATTCGCATCAATGATAAATGCTGTTTCTCTCTCCATAGATATAGACGGACCTGCTAAGTATTTCCAACAGGTTTTGATATTACTTTAAAGATTTCCAGCATCTCCAGCTTTTTATAGACCAGCATTGAGCACAGCTTCTACCTTACTGTCACACAACACACACAAAATGCTGGTGGAACACAGCAGGCCAGGCAGCATCTATAAGGAGAAGCACTGTCGACGTTTCGGGCCGAGACCCTTCGTCAGGACTAACCGAAAGGAAAGATAGTAAGAGATTTGAAAGTAGTGGGGGGAGGGGAAATGCGAAATGATAGGAGAAGACCGGAGGGGGTGGGGTGAAGCTAAGAGTTGGAAAGGTGATTGGCGAAAGTGATACAAAGCTGGAGAAGGGAAAGGATCATGGGACGGGAAGCCTCGGTAGAAAGAAAAGGGGGGGGGAAGCACTAGAGGGAGATGGAAAACAGGCAAACAACTAAATATGTCAGGGATGGGGTAAGAAGGGGAGGAAGGGCATTAACGGAAGTTAGAGAAGTTAATGTTCATGCCATCAGGTTGGAGGCTACCCAGCCGGTATATAAGGTGTTGTTCCTCCAACCTGAGTGTGGCTTCATCTTGACAGTAGAGGAGGCCATGGATAGACATATCAGAATGAGAATGGGAATGGGACGTGGAATTAAAATGAGTGGCCACTGGGAGATCCTGCTTTCTCTGGTGGACAGAGCGTAGGTGTTCAGCTAAATGGTCTCCCAGTCTGCATCGGGTCTCACCAATATACAAAAGGCCACAATGGGAGCACCGGATGCAGTATACCACACCTGCCGACTCACAGGTGAAGTGTCGCCTCACCTGGAAGGACTGTCTGGGGCCCTGAATGGTGGTGAGGGAGGAAGTGTAAGGGCAGGTGTAGCACTTGTTCCGCTTACAAGGATAAGTGCCAGGAGGGAGATCGGTGGGACGAGTGGACAAGGGAGTCGAGTAGGGAGCGATCCCTGCGGAAAGCAGAAAGGGGGGGGAGGGAAAGATGTGCTTGGTGGTGGGATCCCGTTGGAGGTGGCGGAAGTTACAGAGAATTATATGTTGGACCTGGAGGCTGGTGGGGTGGTAGGTGAGGACAAGGGGAACCCTATCCCGAGTGGGGTGGCGGGCGGATGGGGTGAGGGCAGATGTGCGGGAAATGGGAGAGATGCGTTTGAGAGCAGAGTTGATGGTGGAAGAAGGGAAGCCCCTTTGTTTAAAAAAGGAACACATCTCCTTCGTTCTGGAATGAAAAGCCTCATCCTAACAGCAGATGTGGCGGAGATGGAGGAATTGTGAGAAGGGGATAGCATTTTTGCAAGAGACAGGGTGGGAAGAGGAATAGTCCAGGTAGCTGTGAGAGTCTGTAGTAGATATCAGTAGATAAGCCGTCTCCAGAGATGGAGACAGAAAGATCAAGAAAGGGGAGGGAGGTGTCAGAAATGGACCAGGTAAATTTGAGGGCAGGGTGAAAGTTGGAGGCAAAATTAATGAAGTCAACGAGCTCAGCATGCGTGCAGGAGGCAGTGCCAATGCAGTCGTCAATGTAGCGAAGGAAAAGAGGGGGACGGATACCCGTATGGACTTGGATCATGGACTGTTCCACATAGCCAACAAAAAGGCAGGCATAACTGGGACCCATGCGGGTGCCCATGGCTACACCCTTGGTTTGGAGGAAGTGGGAGGAGCCAAAGGAGAAATTATTGAGAGTAAGAACTAATTCCGCTAGACGGAGGAGAGTGGTGGTAGAGGGGAATTGCTTAGGTCTGGAATCCAAAAAGAAGCGAAGAGCTTCGAGACCGTCCGGGTGGGGGATGGAGGTATATAGGGACTGGTCGTCCATGGTGAAAGTAAGGTAGCGGGGGCCAGGGAACTTAAAATCATTGAAAAAATTCAAAGCGTGATAAGTGTCACGAACATAGGTGGGAAGAGATTGAACAAGGGAGGATAAGACAGTGTCAAGGTATGCAGAAATGAGTTCAGTGGGGCAGGAGCAAGCTGAGACAATAGGTCTACCTGGACAGGCAGGTTTGTGCATCTTGGGTAGGAGGTAGAAACGGGAAGTGCGGGGTGTGGGAACTATGAGGTTGGTGGCAGTGGATGGGAGATCCCCAGAGCTGATAAGGTTGGTGATGGTATAGGAGACAGTGGCCTGGTGCTCCTTAGTGGGGTCATGATCAAGGGGTAAATAAGAGGAGGTATCAGAGAGTTGTCGCTGTGGCTTGGCCAGGTGGAGGTCAGTACACCAGACAACAACAGCTCTCCCCTTATCAGCAGGTTTTATAGTGAGGTTGGGATTGGTGCGGAGGGAGCGGAGAGCAGAGCATTCAAAAGGCGTTAGGTTGGAATTGGAACAGAGTGTAGTGAAGTCGAGACGGTTATGTCCCGTCGCCAATTAGCAATAAAGAGATCCAGAGCAGGCAGAAGACCAGAGCGGGGTGTCCATGAAGTGGAGGAGGGTTGAAGACGGGAGAAGGGGTCATTGGTGGGGGTAGGAGAGTCCTTGCCAAAGAAGTAAGCTTGGAGACGGAGCCGGTGGATGAAGAGTTCAGCGTCATGGCATATGCGGAACTCGCTGAGGTGTGGGCGAAGGGGGACAAAGCTGAGGCCCTTACTGAGGACAGAGCGCTCTGCCTCAGAGAGTTGAAGGTTGGAGGGAATGGTAAAGACCCGGCACAGATGAGAGATGGGATCGGGGGGGGGGGGGGGGGGAAGGGAGGCTGGTAGTGTCAGTGGAGAGGGAAGGGTTGGGGTGAGAGGAAGATGGAGCCTCTGAGGGCCCAGGAGCTGACGATGGGATCTGAGGGAGAGGGGATTGCAGAGTGGTAGTGGGGGAAGGGGAGACGGGAGTCACAATCGCAGCATGTGAAGACCCGGCCTGGAGTTCATGGCTGGAGTCGCAGTCGGTGGTTGTGCAATCGCTTTGAAGCTGTCCATGGTGGTTGGAACATGCGGTGATGGTGCTGGAGTCCGGGTTTTCAATATGCCCTGGGTTGCTGGGGCAGCCGAGATCGACGGCCGATGCCAATCCATGGTCGTTGGAACACGCGGTGATGGTGCTGGAGTCCGGGTTTTCAATATGCCCTGGGTTGCTGGGGCAGCCGAGATCGACGGCCGATGCCAATCCATGGTCGTTGGAACTCGCGGTGATGGTGCTGGAGTCCGGGTTTTCAATATGCCCTGGGTTGCTGGGGCAGCCGAGATCGACGGCCGATGCCAATCCATGGTCGTTGGAACACGCGGTGATGGTGCTGGAGTCCGGGTTTTCAATATGCCCTGGGTTGCTGGGGCAGCCGAGATCGACGGCCGATGCCAATCCATGGTCGTTGGAACTCGCGGTGATGGTGCTGGAGTCCGGGTTTTCAATATGCCCTGGGTTGCTGGGGCAGCCGAGATCGACAGCCGGGGCCAATCCATGGTCGTTGGAACACGCGGTGATGGTGCTGGAGTCCGGGTTTTCAATATGCCCTGGGTTGCTGGGGCAGCCGAGATCGACGGCCGATGCCAATCCATGGTCGTTGGAACTCGCGGTGATGGTGCTGGAGTCCGGGTTTTCAATATGCCCTGGGTTGCTGGGGCAGCCGAGATCGACAGCCGGGGCCAATCCATGGTCGTTGGAACACGCGGTGATGGTGCTGGAGTCTGGGTTTTCAATATGCCCTGGGTTGCTGGGGCAGCCGAGATCGACAGCCGGGGCCAATCCATGGTCGTTGGAACCCGCGGTGATGGTGCTGGAGTCCGGGTTTTCAATATGCCCTGGGTTGCTGGGGCAGCCGAGATCGACAGCCGGGGCCAATCCATGGTCGTTGGAACCCGCGTTGATGGTGCTGGAGTCCGGGTTTTCAATATGCCCTGGGTTGCTGGGGCAGCCGAGATCGACAGCCGGGGCCAATCCATGGTCGTTGGAACACGCGGTGATGGTGCTGGAGTCCGGGTTTTGAATATTCTACCTTACTGTTATCAGACAGATGTATTATGTGTTAAGATGGACTGTAGACCTCACAATCTACCATGAAGGAGGTACAGAAGCATCAGAACCAGGACTGCCAGACTAGGTACCGTCTTCTGTGAGTCTTAATGAATACCCTGCAACCACTGAGCTCTCATCACTAGGACAGCAAACTGTTTACCTGCACTGCACACGACATGCATTTTGAATTATAGTTTATTAACTTGTTTGTGGTGATATTTTGTTTTATATGCTGTGTGTGATATACGTTTTGTAGGTGCACCGTCGTGCAGAGGAATATTGTTTCATTTGCTTGTGTATGTGTACAATCAGACAACATTAGACTTGAAATTGAACTTGAAAAGATCTGGTTGTGGCCTTAAACTTTATTGTCTAGCTGCACTGCATTTTCTCTGTAACTGCAACTCTATATTCAGCTTTCTACTATTGCTCTTCAATTATACTGACCTTGTACTGTGTGATGAAGTGATCTATAAGGATGGCATACAAAACAAAGTTTTAACTGTACTTTGTAACAATAATAAACCAATTTATCAGTTATATTGGAGTGAATGTATATCTTATTCCAAAACTAAACTTTATTTATAATAAATAACACAAAAGAATTAAATGCAGTGCAATACTCTTTACATTCTAGTGTCATTTGGTTAATATATTCAGTGCTGTTAACACATTTTTTTATTTACACATAACCTTTCCCATTTAGTCATTACCTCTGGTGGAATACAGCCTTTTGCTGTTGAGCACCTTCCCCACCAGACTCTTTGGATCCAATCAAAGGTGCTTTTGTTTTTCTTAAATCGCAAGTCACTGCTGGAATTAAGAACATCAAGTACTGCAGGATTATCCCATCAGTGAGTTGCTCCATGGTGATGGAGCTGGAATTATTGCGCACCATTGTACTGTTGCCTGTACTTGCTGTGTACCATTGTGCCAGGAAGATGGATGGTGCAAGTGATTGTCTTGGATGTTGTTGTTTTTTTTTAAAAAAGTTTTTTTATTAGTTTTTCAAAACATTTTACAAAATTAAAAACCCCAAATCCCAGTGAGGAGCATTAATACAGAGCAAGGTTAAGCATACAATAACAATATGCTACAAAGGAAGAGAATTTAACAAAAAAGCACCTAAATTAAAGACAAGTGAGCTTAGTGTCCTCCCCAAACCCCACAACACAAGAAAAAAAAAACAACAATTCCAGACCAACCACCACACAATATAGAGAGTATAAGTCCGGACAGTCAAACTCCCAGACTGTGAATATACTTAGCAACAGAGGATAATAATGCCTACTACCAGAAAAAAAAAGGGAGCTGAAAGCAAGGGACCGAAAAGAAAAAAAACCCTAGTCAAGAGGAAGGTTATGAAAGTACTCGATAAAAGGCCCCCAGACCTTATGGAACTTTAAATCTGAATTGAGAACTGAATAATGAATTTTTTCGAGGTCCAAGCAGGCCATAATGTTGTTAAGCCATTGCGCATGAGTGGGCGGGGCAACATCTCTCCATCTAAGGAGGATCAAGCGTCTCGCCAGGAGAGAGGCAAAGGATAGTATTCGGCATTTGGTCGGACCCAGACATAAATCTCTCTCGCCCCAAAAACCGAACAGAGCAATTAAGGGGTTAGGTTCTAGGTGCTGATTCAGAATACCCGATAGTGTAGTGAAGACATCTTTCCAGAATTTCTCCAAGCTAGGACAGAGCCAGTACATATGGATGAGAGAGGCCACGCCCCTCTTGCATTTATCACAGAGCGGACTAATGCCAGGGTAGAATCGAGATAGTTTAGATTTAGACATATGGGCTCTATGAACAATCTTAAACTGTAAGAGACAATGGCGAGCACAAAGAGAGGTTGGGTTAACTGACTTGAGAACTGAGTCCCAGCTCTCCTCGGATGAGGTGATATTTAAATCCTGCTCCCAGGCCATTTTAATTTTATCCACAGGGGCCCGTCGTAAGGTTGCTAGTTTATCTTGGATAATTGAAATTAAACCTTTACCTAGTGGATTAATGGAGAGAAATAGGTCCATAGCATTTTTCGCAGGCATTTCAGGAAAGTTAGGAATTAAAGGAGCAGTGAAGTGTCGGATTTGAAGATATCTGAAAAAGTGAGCATTAGGCAGGTTGAACTTAACAGAGAGCTGTTGAAAAGAAGCAAAGCGGTTATCAATGAAGAGATCTTCAAAATGTCTAATGCCCTTCCTGTACCAAACATGGAATGCTGAATCGAACGTGGTAGGTAAAAAAAGGTGATTGTGTGCGACAGGGCTGGAAACGGAAAACCCCTGGAAACCATAGCATTTCCTGAACTGAGCCCATATACGCAAAGTGTGTCTAACAAGAGGATTAGCTATTGATCTGGGCAGACTGCTAGGGAGTGCAGAGCCAAGAAGTGCAGATATAGATAATTCTTTAGTGGAGCTCAACTCCATTGCCACCCAATAGGGCACTCAGGTTGACCGTGGAAGAAAGACCAGAAGGCAGCACAACGTATATTAGCTGCCCAGTAATATAAGCGAAAGTTAGGTAAAGCCATGTTGGATGTTTTTATTGTGATCACAAGGCCCTTTTGGACATTGGTAATGTAGAATACTGCGAGTCTGATTCACTGGTTCATTAGCGAGACTGACAACAGGGATGCTGGATTACCTTATCTGTGGCGAAGAATAGGCCTAGGCCACGGGCTACGTGTTGCAGTCGCCCAGGGGAGGAAGGGTCAAGGTGGTGCTGCTTTCCAGTGCTTTCTCAGTGTGGCCCTGTACTGTTCACTTGTCGGTGCACCCTGGTGCATGCTCAGTGCTGCCCTCCGGTGTTCGCTTGGTGCTGCGCTGCAGTGTTGACTTGGTGATGCACTCAGGAATGTGCTCAGTGCTGTTCTCCAGTGTTCACACTGTGCAACACACCAGTGTTCACTCAATGCTAAACATAGAAAACCTACAGCACAATACAGGCCCTTTGGCCCACAAAGTTGCTCTGAACGTGTCCCTACCTTAGAAATTACTAGGCTTACCTATAGCCCTCTGTTTGACTAAGCTCCATGTACCTATCTAAAATTCTCTTTAGAATAGATAAAGGACCCTATCGTACCTGCCTCCAACACCGTTGCCAGCAGCCCATTCCAGGCACTCACCACTCTCTGAGTAAAAAACTTACCCCTGACATCTCCTCTGTACCTACTCCCCAGCACCTTAAACCTGTGTTCTCTTGTGGCAACCATTTCAGCCCTGGGGAAAAAGCCTCTGACTATCCACACAATCAGTGCCTCTCATCATCTTATACACCTCTATCAGGTCACCTCTCATCCTCCGTCACTCCAAGGAGAAAAGGCTGATTTCACTCAACCTATTCTCATAAGGCATGCTCCCCAATCCAGACAACATCCTTGTAAATCTCCTCTGCACCCTTTCTATGGCCTGTACTGAGGTGACCAGAACTGAGCACAGTACTCCAAGTGGGGTCTGACCAGGGTCCTATATAGCTGCAACATTACCTCTCGGCTCCTAAATTCAATTCCATGATTGATGAAGGCCAATGCACCGTATGTTTTCTTAACCACAGAGTCAACCTGCGCAGCTGCTCTGAGCGTCCTGTGGACTCGAACCCCAAGATCCCTCTGATCCTCCACACTGCCAAGAGTCTTACCATTAATACTATACTCTGCCATCATATTTGACCTACCAAAATGAACCACTTCACACTTATCTGGGTTGAACTCAATCTGCCACTTCTCAGCCCAGTTTTGCATCCTATCAATGTCCTGCTGTAATCTCTGACAGCCATCCACACTATCCACAACACCTCCAACCTTTGTGTCATCAGAAAACTTACTAACTCATCCCTCCACTTCCTCATCCAGGACATTTATAGAAATCACAAAGAGTAGGGGTCCCAGAACACATTCCTGAGGCACTTCACTGGTCACTGACCTCCATGCAGAATATAATCCATCCACAACCACTCTTTGCCTTCTGTGGGCAAGCCAGTTCTGGATCCACAAAGCAATGTCCCCTTGGATCTCACGCCTCCTTACTTTCTCAATAAGCCTTACATGGGGTACCTTATCAAAAGCCTTGCTGAAATCCATATACACTACATCTACTGCTCTTCTTTCATCAATGTGTTTAGTCACATCCTAAAAAATTCAATCAGACTTGTAAGGCACGACCTACCATTAACAAAGCCATGCTGACTATTCCTAATCATATTATACCTCTCCAAATGTTCATAAATCCTGCCTCTCAGAATCTTCTCCATCAACTTACCAACCACTGAAGTAAGACTCACTGGTCTATAATTTCCTGGGCTATCCCTACTCCCTTTCTTGAATAACGGAACAACATCCACAACCCTCCAATCCTCCGGAACCTCTCCCGTCCCCATTGATGATGCAAGGATCATTGCCAGAGGCTCAGCAATCTCCTCCCTTGCCTCCCACAGTAGCCTGGGGTACATTTCATCCGGTCCTGGCAACTTATCCAGCTTGATTCTTTCCAAAAGCTCCAGCACATCCTCTTTCTTAATATCTACATGCTTAAGCTTTTCAGTCTACTGCAAGTCATTGCTACAATCGCCAAGATCCTTTTCTGTGGTGAATACTGAAGTAAAGTATTCATTAAGTACCTCTGCTGTTTCCTCCGGTTCCATACACACTTTTCCATTGTCACACTTGATAGGTCTTATTCTTTCATGTCTTATCTTCTTGCTCTTAACATACTTGTAGAATGCATTGGGGTTTTCCTTCATCCTGCCCGCCAAGGCCTTCTCATGGCCCCTTCTGGCTCTCCTAATTTCCTTCTTAAGCTTCTTCCTATTAGCCTTATAATCTTTTAGATCTCTAACATTACCTAGCTCTCTGAACCTTTAGTAAGCTTTTCTTTTCTTCTTGACTAGATTTATTACAGCCTTTGTACACCACGGTTCCTGTACCCTACCATAACTTCACTGTCTCATTGGAACATACCTGTGCAGAACTCCACACAAATATCCCCTGAATATTTGCTACATTTTATCTGTACTTTTCCCTGAGAACATCTGTTTCCAATTTAAGCCTCCAATTTCCTGCCTGATAGCCTCATAATTCCCCTTACACCAATTGAAGGCAAGTTTTAACTTGTCTGTTCCTATCTCTCTCCAATGCTATTGTAAAGGAGAGAGAATTATGATTACCATCTCCAAAATGCTCTCCCACTGAGAGATCAGACACCTGAGCAGGTTCATTTCCCAATACCAAATCAAGTACAGACTCTCCTCTTGTAGGCTTATCTACATATTGTGTCAAGAAACCTTCCTGAACACACCTAATATACTCCACCCTATCTAAACCCCTTGCTCTAGGGAGATGCCAATCGATATTTGGGAAATTAAAATCTCTCATCACGACAACTCTGTTATTATTACACCTTTCCAGGATCTGTTTCCCTATCTGCTCCTTAATATCCCTGTTACCATTGGGTGGTCTGTAAAAATCACCCAGTAAAATTATTGACCCCCTTCCTGTTCCTAACCTCTACCCACAGAAACTCTGTAGACAATCCCTCCATAGCGTCCACCTTTTCTACAGCCATGACACTACCTCTGATCAACAGTGCCACACCCCCACCTTTTTTGCCTCCCTCCCTGTCCTTCCTGAAACATGTAAAACCTGGCACTTGAAGTAACCATTCTGGTTCCTGAGCCATCCGTTTCTGTAATGGCCACCACATCATATCTCCAAGTACTGATCCACGCTCTAAGCTCATCTGCTTTGTTCACAATACTCCTTGCATTAAAATAAACACATCTTAAGCCTTCAGTCTGAGTGCGTCCCTTCTCTGTCACCTGCCTATCCTCCCTCACACACTGTCTCAAAGCTTTCTCTATTTTGTGAGCCAACTTCCTCTTTCCCAGTCTCTTCAGTTCGGTTCCCACCCCCAACAATTCTAGTTTAAACTCTCCACAGTAGCCTTAGCAAACCTCCCCGCCAGGATATTGGTCCCCTGAGCTTCAAGTGCAACCCGTTCTTTTTGTACAGGTCACACCTGCCCCAAAAGAGGTCCCAATGATTCAGAAATCTGAATCCCTGCCCCCTGCTTCAATCCCTCAGCCACGCATTTATCCTCCACCTCATCCTATTCCTATACTCACTGTCGCATGACACAGGCAGTAATCCCCAGATTACTACCTTTGCAGTCCCGCTTCTCAACTTCCTTCCTAACTCCCTGTAGTCTGTTTTCAGGACCTCCTCCCTTTTCCTACCTATGTCATTGGTACCAATATGTATCACGACCTCTGGCTGTTCTCCCTCCCACTTCAGGATATCTTGGATGCGATCCAAAACATCCCGGACCCTGGCACCTGGGAGGCAAACTACCATCCAAGTTTCCTTACTGTGTCCGCAGAATTGCCTGTCTGACCCCCTAACTATCGAGTCCCCTATCATTACTACCTTCCTCTTCCCTTCCCAACCCTTCTGAGCCATAGGGCCAGACTCTGTGCCAGAGGCGTGGCCACTGTTGCTTCCCCCAGGTAGGCTTCCCCCCAACAGTACTCAAACAGGAGTATTTATTGTCAAGGGGTACAGCCACTGGGGTACTCTCTAGTACCTGACTCTTCCCCTTCCCCCTCCTGACTGTGACCCACTTGTCCGTCTCCCGTGGCCCCGGTGTGACCACCTGCTATAACTCCTCTCTATCACCTCCTCACTCTCCCTGACCAGGCGAAGGTCATCAAGCTGCATCTCCAGTTCCCTAACACGATCCCTCAGGAGCTGCAGCCCAACACACCTGGTGCAGATATGGCTGTCCCCCCACATCTGACACTGAGCACAGAAAACTGGCCTCACACACATATTTCCTCCTTCCCGCAAATAACACAGGTAAATCTCCAGTGTTTGCTCAATGGAAGAACAAGATGGACCAGGACAACTTAACATCAATCTAGATATGTCACACAGGGCTTTGGTCTATATTATTTTTTTTTTCTCTATGTGACTGTATACTTTTTTCTGAAATTGTAAATATACAGAATGTGCTATTTGTGTTATGTGCTATATGCATTGTGCTGTGTCCTGATGGTAATGTGTTTTGCACCTTGACCCCAGAGGAACTCAAGTCAAGTCACTTTTATTGTCATTTTGACCATAACTGCTGGTACAGTACATAGTAAAAGTGAGACAATGTTTTTTCAGGACCATGGTGTTACCTGACACAGTACAAAAACTAGACTGAACTACATAAAAAGCAATACAGAAAAAAAACTACACTAGACTACAGACCTACCCAGGACTGCATAAAGTCAGTGCAAAACAGTGCAGGCATTACAATAAATAATAAACAAGACAATAAGGCAGCATGTTGGTGTCAGTCCAGGTTCTGGGTATTGAGGAGTCTGATAGCTTGGGGGAAGAAGCTGTTACATAGTCTGGTCATGAGAGAACGAATGCTTCAGTGCCTTTTCCCAGATGGCAGGAGGGAGAAGAGTTTGTATAAGGGGTGCGTGGGGGCCTTCATAATGCTGTTTCCTTTGTGGATGCAGCGTTTAGTGTAAATGTCCGTGATGACGGGAAGAGAGACCCTGATGATCTTCTCAGCTGACCTCACTATCCGCTGCAGGGTCTTGCGACCCGAGATGGTGCAATTTCTGAACCAGGCAGTGATGCAGCTGCTCAGGATGCTCTCAATACAACCCCTGTAGAATGTGATGAGGATGGGGGGTGGGAGATGGACTTCCCTCAGCCTTCGCAGAAAGTAGAGACGCGGCTGGGCTTTCTTTGCTATGGAGCTGGTGTTGAGGGACCAGGTGAGATTCTCCACCAGGTGAACACCAAGAAATTTGGTGCTCTTAACGATCTCTACAGAGGAGTCATCGATGTTCAGTGGGGAGTGGTCGCTCTGTGCCCTCTTGAAGTCAACAACCATCTCTTTTGTTTTGTTCACATTCAGAGACAGGTTGTTGGCTCTGCACCAGTCCGTTAGCTGCTGCACCTCCTTTCTGTAAGCTGACTCGTCGTTCTTGCTGATGAGACCCACCACGGTCATGTCATTGGTGAACTTGATGATGTGCTTCGAGCTGTGTGTTGCAGCACAGTCATGGGTCAGCAGAGTGAACAGCAGTGGACTGAACACACAGCCCTGGGGGGCCCTCGTGCTCAATGTGATGGTGTTGGAGATGCTACTCCTGATCCGGACTGACTGAGATCTCCCAGTCAGGAAGTCTAGGATCCAGTTGCAGAGGGAGGTGTTCAGGCCCAGTAGGCTCAGCTTTCCAATCAGTTTCTGAGGGATGATTGTGTTGAATGCTGAACTCAAGTCTATGAACAGCATTCGAACGTATGTGTCTTTTTTGTCCAGGTGGGTTAGGGCCAGGTGGAGGGTGATGGTAATGGCATCATCTGTTGAGCGGTTGGGACGGTACGCCAACTACAGGGGGTCCAGTGAGGGGGGCAGCAGGGTCTTGATGTGCTTCATGACGAGCCTCTCGAAACACTTCATGATGATGGATGAGAGTGCAACGGGACGGTAGTCATTTAGGCAGGACACTGAAGACTTCTTCGGCACGGGGATGATGGTGGCGGTCTTGAAGCACGTTGGAATGGTGGCGCTGCTCAGGGAGATGTTGAAGATGTCAGTGAAAACATCTGCTAGCTGGTCTGCACATCCTCTGAGCACTCTACCAGGGATATTGTCTGGTCCAGCAGCCTTCCGTGGGTTGACCCTGCACAGGGTTCTTCTCACATCAGCCATGGTGAGACACAGCACCTGTTCATTTGGAGGAGGGGTGGACTTCCTCGCCACCACGTCATTTTCTGCCTCAAAGTGGGCACAGAAGTTATTCAGCGCATTTGGGAGGGAGGCATCACCTGCACAGTCAGGTGATGTTGTCTTGTAATTGGTGATGTCCTGGATGCCCTTCCACATGCGCCGCGTGTCGCCACTGTCCTGGAAGTGACTGTGGATTTGCTGGGCATGTGCAGACTTTGCCCCTCTGATGGCCCGGGACAGTTTGGCCCTTGCAACAGCTGCCTTGTTAGGGCTGCCTTGTGACCTGCTCTGAAGGCGGAGTCATGGGTCCTCAGCAGCGCACGCACCTCTGCGTTCATCCATGGCTTCTGGTTAGTGCATGTAGTGATGGTCTTGGACACAGTGACATCGTCAATGCACTTCCTGATGTAGCTAGTTACTGATGCCGTGTACTCCTCTAGGTTGGTGGAGTTGCCATCGGTTGCAGCCTCCCTGAACGTGTGCCAGTCAGTGTGCTCAAAGCAGTCTTGAAGAGCAGAGATGGCTCCTGCTGGCCAGGTTTTCACCTGCTTCTGAACTGGTCTGTAGCGCCTGACGAGCGATCTGTATGCTGGGATTAGCATAACAGACATGTGGTCTGAGTATCCGAGGTGGGGGCGGGGCTCTGCCCGGTACGCATTGGGGATGTTTGTGTAAACCAGGTCCAACGTGTTCTCCCCCCTTGTTGCAAAGTCCACATACTGATGGAATTTGGGGAGCACTCACTTAAGGTTCGCGTGGTTAAAGTCACCGGCGACAATAAACAGACCATCAGGGTGTGCGTTCTGCAGTTTGCCAATAGCCCCGTACAGTTCACAGAGAACCTCCTTAGCATTAGCGCTGGGGGGAATGTACACACCAAATATAAAGACAGAGGTGAATTCCCGTGGCAAATAAAATGGTCTGCATTGAACTGCCACAAACTCCACTAGCGATGAGCAGTGTCTGGAAACCAGCACAGAGTTCTTGCACCATTCCGTGTTGATGTAAACACACAAGCCACCACCGCGAGTCTTACCGGAGAGAGTTGCATCCCTGTCTGCTCGAAACAAGGCGAGCCAGTCCAGCTGAACGGCAGTGTCCGAAATTCCCTCAGTGAGCCATGTTTCTATAAAAACGTACACAGAGCAGACTCTACTCCCACTGAGTATTTCGTCAAAGTCGGATGTAGTCCAGTTTATTGTCCAGGGAGCGGACATTGGAGAGCAGAATGGACGGGAGAGCCGGCCGGCTAGGGTTCACTTTTTGCCTGGCACGGACCCCTGCCCGCTTGCCTCGCTTCCACTTCCTCGCATGGTGCTTACAACGTCTCCATCACCGGCTACCAGCATCAGGCGAGTCCGAGGAATGTAGGCCCAATCCCCTCAGCAAGCCGAGGTCACGTAATTTGACCAGCAGATCTTCATGAAGGTTTGTTTTTGGGCGATCTGGCGATGGTAGATAGTTGCTTTGTTATCCATGTGCCCTAATAAAAAATTGTGTCTCAAATTAAATTAGAAAATTAAATTAAAGTAACACTGTGGTGACCCACTTTCCAGCGCACTCGAACCGGCTCACAAAGTGGCGTGTGTCGGCATAGAGGCCGGTTCCAAAGAGGGCGTCAAGTCTGCTTCACCAGCAAGGGGAAAAGCCCGCACGTGGGACGGGACTGTGAATACGCGCCCCCTACAGCATTCCCGCCCGGGGAGGGTAGGATCAGGAAGGCTTTAAAGCAAGGCCGTGAAGTTTGAATAAATCTCTTTTGCAACTGCAGCTCACCGACTCCGTGTCGTTATTCCAGCGCTGTGTGTAGCACACCGCTACAATTGGTGACCCCGACGGCCCAAACGATATTTGGGCCGAAGATGAATGACACCGCATCTGTTCATGCAGTTTTGTTAAAACTGCCAAGCTTCTGGACGCTGCGACCTCACCTATGGTTCCAACAAGCAGAAGCCCAATTCCACATTCAGCAGATAACCTCGGAGGACACACGTTACTACTACGTGGTGAGCTCCCTCGACCAGGACACAGCGGCCCAGGTTGAGGAGTTCATACAGTCACCCCCGGAAGATGGCAAATACACAGAATTCAAAGCCTTGCTCATAAGGACTTTCGGACTCTCACGGCGCGAGCGAGCTGCCCGCTTACTGCACCTGGATGGTTTGGGAGACAAGCTGCCGTCGGCTTTGATGAACAAGATGCTCTCCCTGGCCGGAGGTCACAAGCTTCGCCTCATGTTTCAGCAGGCGTTCCTGGAGCAGCTGCCCGATGCAGATTTCAGCGACCCCCGGAGGGTGGCAGCCCGGGCAGATGTGCTGTGGAAAGCAAGAAGGAGAGTGGGGCGTCCGTCGCACAGATCACCAGGCCATGCTCCCAGCAGCAGACCAGACCAGGCCCGGCAGCAGAGCCCGCTAACCCCAGAGGCAGGGGTGAGACCAACGAACAATGGTGCTTCTACCACCAGCGGTGGGGCGCAGAAGCCCACCGCTGTAGCCCGCCCTGCAAGTTCCTGGGAAACGCCAGGGCCAGCCGCCGCTGATGGCTATGGCAGCTGGCCTTCGGGATAGCCTCCTGTATGTGTGGGACCAGCGGCTTTTTGGTCGACACTGGAGCTGAGATCAGCATCTTACCTCCGACGAGTTACGACACCTGCAACAGGGCACCGGGTCTCACCCTGAGGGCTGTGAACGGCAGCACAGTAAGGACCTACGGCACCCGTACGGTGCGGCTACAGTTCAGCTCCAGCCAGTTCACGTGGGACTTCACACTGGCCGCTGTAGCCCAACGACTCCTGGGCACGGATTTTTTGCGGGCTCACAGCCTATTAGTCGACCTGCCAAGGAAGAGACTGGTCCACGCCGAGACCTTCCAAACGTTCTCCCTGGGTGCAGCCCAGTTGTCAGCCCTTCACCTCGACTCCATCACGCTGTCCGGCAACGACTTCACCAGAGTCCTGGCGGATTTCCCATTGGTTCTGGCACCGCAGTTCACGGCAGCCATGCCCCGACACGGCGTACAGCACCACATCCTGACACAAGGACCACCCCTCCACGCCCGTGCTCGAAGGCTTCCCCCGGACAAGCTCTGACTGGCGAAGGAGGAGTTCAAGAGGATGGAGGAATTGGGGATCATACGGCGGTCCGACAGCCCATGGGCCTCCCCCCTGCACATGGTGCCCAAAGCAACAGGGGGCTGGAGACCATGCGGCGACTACCGCAGGCTGAACGAGGCTACAACACTGGACCGCTACCCTGTGCCGCATATTCAGGACTTTGCAGCAAACCTGCACGGCGCACGGATCTTCTCCAAGGTAGACCTCGTCCGGGGATACCATCAAATCCCGATGCATCCGGACGACGTCCCCAAAACAGCACTCATCACCCCTTTCGGCCTTTTCGAGTTCCTCCGCATGCCGATCGGCCTAAAGAATGCCGCACAGATGTTTCAGCGGTTAATGGACGCGGTGGGACGCGACCTGGACTTCGCTTTCATCTATTTAGATGACATCCTCATAGCCAGCAGCAGTCGTCAGGAGCATCTGTCCCACCTCCGTCAACTCTACGCCCGACTGAGTGAATACGGCCTGACAATCAACCCGGTCAAATGCCAGTTCGGGCTCGACACCATCGACTTCCTGGGCCATAGGATTACTAAAGACGGGGCAACCCCTCTGCCCGCTAAGGTAGACGTGGTCCGCCATTTCCCCCGAACCACCACGATCAAAGGCCTTCAGGAATTCGTGGGTATGGTAAATTTCTACCACCGCTTTCTCCCTTCAGCTGCCCGAATCATGCGCCCCCTGTTCTCCCTGATGTCAGGTAAGGGCAAGGACATTACCTGGGACGAGGAGTCCGCCGCCACTTTCATTAAAATGAAAGAAGCCTTGGCAAACGCCGCGATGCTAGTGCACCCCAGAACGGACGTCCCTACCGCTCTCACAGTGGACGCATCTAACACGGCAGTTGGTGGGGTGCTGGAACAACTCATCGAGGGTCACTGGCAACCCCTGGCGTTTTTCAGCAAACACCTGTGACCACCCGAGCTCAAATACAGTGCTTTCGACCGGGAACTGTTGGCGCTATACCTGGCAATCCGGCATTTCAGGTACTTCTTGGAAGGTAGGCCCTTCACGGACCACAAACCACTTACCTTTGCGTTCATGAAGGCATCCGACCCCTGGTCGTCCCGCCAACAACAACATCTGTCCTACATCTCCGAATACACGACGGATGTCTGGCATGTCTCGGGAAGAGACAATGTCGTGGTGGACGCCCTCTCCCGCCCTAACATCCTAGCCCTGTCCCAGGGGGTAGACGATGAAGCCCTGGCGGAGGTGCAGCAGGCTGACGAGGAGATCCCTGGTGACAGGACTGCAGTCTCCAGTTTGCAGCTCCAGGACCTCCCCGTAGGCCCAGGTGAGAGGACCCTACTCTGTGACGTCACCACCGGCCAACCCCGTCCCGTCATCCCGGCAGCCTGGTGGCCACGAGTTTTCGATTCCATTCATAACCTAGCGCACCCCTCCATCAGGACAACCGTCCGGATGGTCTCCAACAGGTTCGTTTGGCACGGACTCCGCAAGCAGGTCAGTGAATGGGCCAAAACGTGCCTGCACTGCCAGACGGCCAAGGTGCAGCGGCACACCAAAGCTCTGCCGCAGCAGTTCCACCCCAACCACTGGCGTTTCGACCACATTCATGTGGATATCGTGGGCTCCCTGCCAGTGTCGCGAGGAGCGCGGCACCTCCTGACTATTGTGGACCAGTTCACAAGATGGCCAGAGGTGGTCCCGCTCACCGACACCACCTCCGAATCTTGCGCCCGGGCACTGATCGCCACCTGGGTATCTCGCTTTGGTGTACCGGCCCACATTACCTCCGACAGAGGTGCCCAGTTCACCTCCAGCCTGTGGTCAGCTATGGCCAGCCTTTTGGGGACACAGCTGCACCACACAACTGCCTACCACCCGCAATCGAACGGACTAGTGGAGCGTTTCCACCGTCACCTGAAGTTGGCTCTCATGGCCCGCCTCAAAGGGCCTAACTGGGTGGAGGAGCTTCCCTGGGTCCTGCTCGGAATCCGCACGGCGCCCAAAGAAGATCTGCACACCTCGTCGGCCGAGTTGGTGTACGGTGCACCCCTGGTCGTCCCAGGGCAGTTCATACCAGCCCCAAGGGGGCAAGAAGAGGAACCCGCAGTAGTCCTGGGCAGCCTATGCGAGAGGCTCAGTAACCTGGCCCCCATACCCACTTCACAGCATGGGCAGAACCCGACCTGCGTACCCAAAGACCTGCGTTTTTGTACGATGGGGTGGACATCGGGCACCACTACAGCGGCCCTACGAGGGGCCGTTTACAGTGATCAGAAACAATGGGTCCACATTCGTACTGGACATTGGGGGGAGAGAGGAGGTTTTCATGGTGGACCGACTCAAACCGGCCCATGTGGACGTGGCGCAGCCGGTCGAGATTCCGGCACCGCAGCGCAGAGGCAGACCTCCCAAACAGAGTCCGACCCAGACTGTGGACATTGGGGGGTGTATCGCCGGTTCTGGGAGGGGTTATGTGGCGACCCACCTCCCAGCGCACTGGAACCAGCTCACAAAGTGGCGTGTGCTGGAATAGAGGCCGGTCCCAAAGAGGGCACCAAGCCTGCTTCACCAGCAAGGGGAAAAGCCCACACGCGGGAAGGGACTGTGAATACAGTATTCCCGCCCGGGGAGGGCGGGATCAGGAAGGCTTTAAAGCGAGGCCGCGAAGTTTGAATAAATCTCTTTTGCAACTGCAGCTGACGGACTTGGTGTCGTTTATTGCAGCGCTGCGTGTAGCACACCGCTACAACACCAGGTCTGACAGGCCACCGCTGTCATGCTGCGCCACCTCATGCAACTCTACTTTGTTTGGATATATTCATGTATGGTTGAATGGTAATTAAACTTGAAGTTGAAATCCTTGAGACTGAATGTGTAACACTGGAAGAATCCTAGGCTTTGGTCCTCAGAGTTGGGACAGACAATTGGGACATGACATTGCACCCTCTTGGCAAGAGGTAGATGGATCACAAAAGGCAACTGAGACAAAGGGCTGAGTTCATGGCGATTTACCACCATATCTCGAGAGACACACTGAAACTATGAACAAGGAACACTGAAGAGATAAGGTTAACAATGGAGGAATGTGCTTTGAAAGTATGGCTCATGTTCCCTGTAATGTTGTTGTTGGGTGTATAGGCCACAGACAACAATTCACCAGAGTTCTCTGTCCTGGGCCAGTCTTTCAAGTTATCCCAAGTGTAGTCCAGCTTCTCTTTCCTCTCCCAGGGATGAGGTCTTTGGAGCTTCTGTTGGCATTTTCTTAGTTCTGGATTTTTACAAGATGGGGTTTTCAGTTCAATGTCCAACCCTCCTCCTTTTGTAACTGGGCTTGGGACTGTCCATAGCAGAATTGTTCCCAATATTGTACATTTTTAAAATTTGTACAGTTGTTGTTATTGTTTACTGCTTGTCAATCTTTGTTTATATTTGATTTTTCATAGCGTATATTGCATTTCTTTATTTTTCCTCTAAATGACTGCAAGAAAATGAAACTTATGATAGTACATGGAAACATTTACATGCTTAGCTAATACATATGCACACATAATGAACTTACTCCGAACTTTGAACTTTGAATGTTTGGCAGCGATGTGAAGTGTATCAGACAGCTGAGAGCAGCCAAGCACAGGAAGCAGACAGCGTCTAATCAGACGAGGCATTAGGAGCACAGAATATTTAAGAATTAAAATACTTGGCACCATTGTAATGTGGTCATGTCCAGAGAGCTCTCTGCTTCAAACTTCTGCATTGTAAAAAATGGTCATGGTCACATTTGGTGGGCTGTCAAAGATCATTAATACAAGAGATTCTTCGGATGCTGGAAATTTTGAACAACAGGGTTCAGCCTGAAATGTTGACTGTTTACTCCTGTTCATAAATGCTGCATATCTTATCATTGAAGCTGATGTATTAAAACACTGTCAATTTTAATTCTTAAGGACTCTCTTTCTCATTTTCCCTGTATATACTGTATTTTTCCAACATATTGATGCAATTACAAAGAAGGCATGACATTTCATTAGGAGTTTGAGGAAAACTTCTCAAAACACCAAACTCACCAAAAACATTTACAAATTTTCATAGATGTACCGTGGGGAGCATTCTAACTGGTTGCATATAGAGTCTGGTATAGTATAGAGGAGCCACTGTACAGGATTGGAAAAAGATGGAGAAAGTTGTAAGCTCAGTCAGTTCCATCACAGGCATTAACATTCTCAGTATCCAGGACACCTTCAAAGGTGATGCCTCAAAAAGATAGCAGGACATGCCCTCTTCACATTGCTATCATCAAGGAAGAGGTACAGGAGCCAAAGACATGCACTCACCATTTCAGGAACAGTTTCTTCCCCTCCAGCATCAGATTTCTAGACCTCATGCCATGGTGTCATTTGTTGTAGCTGCCCGGAGAGGTGATGCCGGGGGTGGTGTGGTGCAGCGTCCATGCTGGCATCAGAGTTGGCTCATTGGAAGATTGCATTTGTCTGTAGACTGCTGGAGGATCATTCTTGTCAACGACATCCATGAACTCGGCTGGGGATTTAGGCTATATTTTGTATTTTTGTGTGACTGTATGTTTATCAGGTTTATTATCACTGACATTTGTTGTGAAATTTAACAAGTTGGGCAGCATCTATGGAAGGAAATAAATAGTCAATATTCAGGCCAAGACCCTTCATCAGACTTGATGATGAGTATTGGCTTGAAACGTTGACTGTTTATTTCTTTCCATTGACACTGTCTGACCTGTTGATTTCCTCCAGCATTGTGTGTGTGCTGCTCAAGGTTTCCAGCATCTGCAGAATCTCTTGTGTTTATGCCATGAAATGCATTCTTTTTCTGGCTGCAGTACAGAGCAAGATATAACATTTACTACAAGTTACAACAATAAAAATAAAATAAATAAATAGTGCAAAAAAGGAATTGTGAAGTTGTGTTGATGGGTTCTTGCACCATTCAGAAATCTGATGGTAGAGAAGTAGAAGCTGTTCCTAAGATGTTGAGTGTGGGTCTTCAGGCTCCTGTATCTCCTCCTTGATGGTAGCAATGAGAAGAGGACGTGTTCTGGTTGGTGAGGCTCCTAACAGATGGATGCTGCTTTCTTGAAGCACTGGCTTTGGAAGATGTTCTTGATGGTGCTGGCTGTGAATGAACTGGCTGAGTTCATGTCCCTCTGCAGCCTCTTTTGATCCAGTACATTGACTTGCCAGCCAAGTCAGTACCCCTGAAGCAGAGGGATCTGACAGGAGGCCTGCCAGAGGCATTCAGGATCATAACTGGTTAGGAAAGTGAATGGAGAGAAGTTGTTTCCATTAACAGATGATTCAATGACCTAAGATACTGAATGTAGAGGTGTTGGTTACTGTGCCTTTGTATGGAATTGGATTCCTTGAAATGCCTGTGTAAGACACCACCTGTCTTTTGTAAGCTCCTTGGATAGAACGTCCACTGCTCCAATTAACCCATGCAGTCTGGCTAGCATAGACAGACTGGGCTGAAATGCCTATTTCTATGCTGGACATGGCTCTAGCAAGTGTCATCACCTGGGCATCTCCCTGATCTGCCACATCTCACAGAAGAAGCATATCACTCTGCTGTCTGCCATTACTGACTCTCAAGTTATGGCCTTAAAAGTAAGAAAAAAGAAGGAAAGACCTTACTTTGACCTACGTTACAACTCAGTCTCTTTACTGCACTTAAGCCTCAAGCACTGTATTTGTTTCACAGATGTGCAGAAGAGTGAATCCTAACAAGCTGTATCACTGCTTGCTACAGAATCTGCAGTGCGGTGGGCAGGAACGCTCTGCCTCAGGTGGTCAACACTGCCCAATGCATGACCGGTGCCAGCCTACCCACCATCAAGCACTTTCAGTATATACAGAAAGGTGCCAGAAAAGGGCTAGTAACATCATGAAGGATCCCACCCACCCTGTTCATGGACTGTTTGCCCCATTTCCATTAGGGAGGAGGCTACGGGGCATCCACACCAAGACCACCAGACTCAAAAACTGTTTACTTTCTGCAAGCAGTAAGACTGATCAACACCTCCGCCCATTAACTCCACTACTACTTTATTATTTCCCGTCAGTCACTTTATGTACAATGTACTTATATTTATTGTGTGTTTTATAATTATAATTACTATTGCATTCTTTATCTCTTGTGTTTTTTTTTGGTGCTGTGTTGGATCTGGAATAACAATTATTCCAATCTCCTTACACTTGTGTACAGGAAATGACATTAAACAATCAATAGACAATAGGAGCAGGAGTAGGCTATTCAGCCCTTTGAGCCAGCACTGCCATTCAAAATGATCATGGCTGATCATCCACAATCAGTACCCTGTTCCTGCCTTCTCCCCATATCCCCTGACTCCGCTATATTTAAGAGCTCTATCTAACTCTTTCTTGGAAGCATCCAGAGAATTGGCCTCCACTGCCTTCTGAGGCAGAGCATTCCATTGATCCACAACTCTCTGTGTGAAAAAGCTTTTCCTCAACTCCATTATAAATGGCCTACCCTTTATTCTTAACTGTGGCCTCTGGTTCTGGACTCCCCCAACATCGGGAACATGTTTCCTGCCTCTAGTGTGTCCAATCCCTTAATAATCTTATATGTTTCAATCAGATCCTCTCTCATCCTTCAAGATTCAATCCTGAATCTTGAAACAAAAGCTTTGCTGAAAATGGCCACATCACTGCAGCTCACAGCCTTCCAGTTATCAGAAACAGAAGCCTACTGCCTGTGTAGATGGTGGAAGAGGATATGCTCACAACAGTTAAAACTAGGACTTGAGTTGCCAAGCATGGGACACTATGGATCATTAGAGGCTTCAGGGCTTTGTAGACTCAGGAATCTCCATCACAGGCACAAACTTCCCCACTACTTAGGACATCTTCAGAAGGCATAACCTCAAGGAGGCAGTATCCATCATTAAGGACCCTCACCATCTGGGACATGTTCCCTTCTCATTATTAACATCAGGGAGGAAGCACAGAAGTCTGAAGTCCCACACTCAATGTTTCAGGAGCAGCTTCTCCTCTGCTATCAGATTTCTGAATGGTCTATGAATACTACCTCACTATTTCTCTTTTGCTCTATCTATCTAAATTATTGATTGAAACATCATAATTTATTATACCTGCACTGTATTGCTGCCACAAAACATGGTTGTAGCAAGGACTAAGATTCAAGTTTAAAAATTTAACTGCTGTGGAGGATTTTTTACTCTTGTCAGATCACGACTTTCCTGACAAGAGAGGTCTCTCTGCTTGGCAGGTGTAACTTGTGGCTGTGAAAACAATCTCAGGTTCTGGGGTGGTTGCAGAAGTTGTGTCTGAGATGTTGGAGTCGGTACTGACCATCCCAGTGTTTGTTCGGCAAAAGACAGACCATAATGTGTTTGACTGCAGATTTCTGCAACATTTATGTGACTGTATTTTAATGATTTCTTATATGTGCTTGCTATCTTATATGTGTTTTGTGCTGTGTGTGACTGTTGGTACTGTGTTTAGCACATTGGTCCCAGAGTAATGCTGTTTTATTTGGCTGTATTCATGAGTATTCATATATGGCTGAATGACACTTCAACTTGAACTTGAAGGATATAATGCTGAAGGCACTTGAGAGGCCTCACTTGGAGTACTGTGAGCAGCTTTGGGCCCCTATCTTGGAAATGATGTACTGACATTGGAGGGAGTTCAGAGGGGGTCCACATGAATGATTCCAGGAATGAAAGAACTATTGTATGAAGAGTGTTTGATGGCTTTGGGCCTGTACTCACTGGAATGCAGAAGATTAAAGGAGGTATCTCATTGAAAACTATTGAATGTTAAAAGGTCTAGATAGAGTGAATATGGAAAGGATGTTTCCTATAGTGGGGGAGTCTAGGACCAGAGAGCACAGCCTCAGAATAGAGAAATATACACCAGAGAGCACAGCCTCAGAATAGAGAAATATCCAAGTAGAATGGAGCTAAGGTGGAATTTCTTTAGCCAGAGGGCAGGTCATTGGGTGTATTTAAGGCAGAGGTTGATAGGTTCTTGATTATTCAGGGCATGAAAGGTTACAGGGAGAAGACTGGAGAATGGCATCTAGAGGGAAAATGGATCAGCCATGATGAAACGGTGGAGCAGACTTGATGAGCCAAATGGCCTAATTCTGCTCCTATCTCTTATGGTCTTATGGATTCAATTCCACAATTGCAAAAATTGCCTCTGAGGAAACTGTTGAGTGGTCTGTCTGGAACTCAAGGGGAATGGTGCCAAACCTGCTCCTCCACCTATTTCGTATCATCTGCAAATTTTGCAACAAAGCCATCAATTTGCTCATCCAAGTCATTGACATATAACATAAAAAGAAGTTATACAATACAGACCCCTGTGGAATACCATTCATCACTGGAGCCAACCAGAAAAGGCTGCCTTTATTCCCATTTTTTGCATTTTGCCAATCAGCTACTGCTTTATCCATTCTAGTTTCTTTCCAGTAATACCATGGCTCTTAACTTGTTAATCAGCTTCATCTGTAGCACCTTGTCAAAGGCCTTCTGAAAGTCCAAGTACACAACATAAAAATGGCGTTAGGGGATACGGTGAGCCAGCAGGTAAGTGGACATGAGGCTAGGTTTAGATCAGCCATGTGATCTCCTGGACCAGTTTTTGATAGCCTGGATGGATCGGAGAGGAATTTTCCAGATTTTTTCTCCTCAATTGGCAAATCGTTTTTTTTCCCCCGGGTGATCACATGGGTTTGGGTGGGATGAGTAATAAAATAAAATGGGCGGCATGGTGCCCTGTTGATTGGCACTGTTGCCTTGTGGGATTTGGTGAAAACTAGAGTTAAGATTGGATCAGCCATGATCTTGTTGAATGGCGGAGTAGGCTTAAGGGGCCGATTGGCCTACTCCTGCTCCTATCTCTTATGTTCTTATGTAACATCCACCGATTCTCCTTTTTCTATCCTGGTTGCTTTTTCTGTAAAGAATTCCAGCAGATCTGTCAGGCAAGATTTTCCTTTGAGAAAAACAGCTTATTTAACATGTGCCTCAAGTACCTGGAAATCACATCTTAACAGTTGACTCCAACAGCTTCCCAACCACTGAGGTTAGACTAATTGGTGTACAATTTTCTTCTGCCTCTCTCCCTTCTTGAAGATTGGAGTGACACCTGTAATTTTCCAGTCTTCTGGAACCATTCCAAAGTCTAGTGATTCTTGAAAGATCATTACTACTGCTTGTACAATCTCTTCAGCCACCTCTTTCAGAACCCTGGAGGTACACCATCTGTTTCAGGTCACTTATCTAGATCTTATCTAGACTTATCTAGCTCTAGACCGGATCTTATTAGGGAGCTTGACGTAAAGGGACCCTTAGGAGGCAGCGGGCAGTGATCATAATATGATTGAATTCATACTGCAATTTGAGAGGGAGATGCATAACTCACATGTATCAGTATCGGAATGGAATAAAGGGAATTACAGAGTCATGAAAGAGGAGCTTTCCCAGGTGGATTGGAGGAGGATACTGGTGGGGATGATGGCAGAGCAGAGATGGCTGAAATTTCTGGGAATCATTCACAAGGTGCAGGATTGTCCGACAGAGGAAGAAGTTCTCAAATGGCAGGAGTAGGCAGCTGTGGCTGACAAAGGAAGTTATGGACTGCAGTAAAGCCAAGGAAAGGGCACATGGTAGCAAAAATGAGTGGGAAGTTGGATGATTGGACAGCTTTTAAAATCCAACAAAAAGCAACTAAAAAAGTTATAAGAATGAAAAAGATTAAATATGGGGTAAACTTACCAATAATATAAAGAAAGATACTAAAAGTTTTTTCAGTTATATAAAGAGTAAAAGGAAGATTAGAGTTGATATTGGACCACTAGAAAATGATGCTGGTGAGGTAGTAATAGGGGACAAAGAAATGGCAGCTGAACTTAATGGGTACTTTGCATCTGTCTTCACTGTGGAATACACTAGTAGTGTGCCAGAGGTCTGTGAGTGTCATTGCTATTACAAAGCAAAAAATGCTGGGCCAACTCAAAATCTTAAGATGGATAAGTCACCTGGACCAGATGGACTACATCCCACAGAACTGAGAGAGGTTGCTGAGGGATGTATTGATCATGATCTTTCAAAAATCACTTGATTTTGACATGGTCCTGGAGGACTGGAAGATTGCAAGTGTCACTCCACTCTTTAAGAAGGGAGGAAGGCAAAGAAAGGAAATTATAGGTCAGTTATCCTAACCTCAGTGGTTGGGAAAGTGATGAAGCCTATTATTAAGGATGAAGTTTCGGGGTACCTGGAGACAAATGATAGAATAAGTTAAAATCAGCATGGTTTCTGTGAAGGGAAATTTTGCCTGACAAATCTGTTAGAGTTCTTTGAGGAAGTAACAAGCAGGGTGGACAAAGGAAAGGCAGTGGATGTCATTTACCTGGATTTTCAGAAGGCATTTGATAAGGTGCCACACAAAAGGCTGCTTAACAAGGTAAAATCCTATGGTGTTACAGGAAAGATGCTGACGTGGATAGAGGAATGGCTGATGGGCAGGAGGCAGCGAGTGGGAATAAAGGGCCTTGCTGGTTGTCTGCCGGTGACTAGTGGTGTTCCTCGGGGTCAGTATTGGGATGGCTGTTTTTCACATTGTTTGTCAATGATTTAGATATTGGAATTGATGGCTTTGTGGCGATTTTTGCAGGTAGCTGAAGGGGTAGGTAGTGCCGAGCAAGCAATGCAATTGCAGCAGGACTTAGACAAGTTGGAAGAATGGGCAAAAAAAGTAGCAGATGGAATACAGTGTTAGGAAATGTGTGATAATGCAGTTTGATAAAAGAAGTAGTAAAGCGGATGATTATCTAAATGGGGAGAAGTCTAAACCATCAGAGGTGCAGAGGGACTTGAGAGTCCTGACGCAAGACTCTCAGAAGGTTATTTTGCAGGTTGAGTCTGTGGTAAAGAAGGTAAATAGACTGTTGGCATTTATTTCAAGGGGAATAGAATATAAAATCAAGGAGATAATCCTGAGCTAGTGGAAGGAGGGGGTATTTCTTATTTTGTCCTTCCAAAATAAGACACTAGTCAGGCCACACTTGGATTAGTGTCAACAGTTTTAAACATAGAACATAGAATAGTACAGCACAGTACAGGCCCTTTGGCCCACAATGTTGTGCTGACCCTTAAACCCTGCCTCCCATATATCTCCCCACCTTAGATTCCTCCATATACCTGTCTAGTAGTCTCTTAAATTTCACTAGTGTATCTGCCTCTACCACAGACTCAAGCAGTGCATTCCACACACCAACCACTGTCTGAGTAAAAAACCTTTCTCTAATATCCCCCTTGAACTTCCCACCCCTTACCTTAAAGCCATATCCTCTAGTATTGAGCAGTGGAAGAGGCGCTGGCTGTCCACTCTATCTATTCCTCTTAAAATCTTGTATACCTCTATCATGTATCCTCTCATCCTCCTTCTCTCCAGAGAGTAAAACCCTAGCTCCCTTAATCTCTGATCATAATCCATACTCCCTAAACCAGGCAGCATCCTGGTAAATCTCCTCTGTATCCTTTCCAATGCTTCCACATCCTTCCTATAGTGAGGTGATCAGAACTGGGCACAGTACTCCAAGTGTGGCCTAACTAGAGTTTTATAGAGCTGCATCTTTACCTCGCATCTCTTAAACTCTATCCCTCGACTTATGAAACCTAACACCCCACAAGCTTTCTTAACTATCCTATCTACCTGTGAGGCAACTTTCAGGGATCTGTGGACATGTACCCCCAGATCCCTCTGCTCATCCACACTACCAAGTATCCTGCCATTTACTTTGTACTCTGCCTTGGAGTTTGTCCTTCCAAAGTGTACCACCTCACATTTCTCCAGGTTGAACTCCATCTGCCACTTCTCAGCCCACTTCTGCATCCTATCAATGTCTCTCTGCAATCTTCGACAATCCTCTACACTATCCACAACACCACCAACCTTTGTGTCATCTGCAAACTTGCCAACCCACCCTTCTACCCCCACATCCAGGTCGTTAATAAAAATCACAAAAAGTAGAGGTCCCAGAACCGATCCTTGTGGGACACCACTAGTCACAACCCTCCAATCTGAATGTACTCTCTCCACCACAACCCTCCGCTTTCTGCAGGCAAGCCAGTTCTGAATCCACCTGGCCAAACTTACCTGGATCCCATGCCTTCTGACTTTCTGAATAAGCCTATCATGTGGAACCTTGTCAAATATCTTACTAAAATCCATGTAGATCACATCCACTGCACTACCCTCATCTATATGCCTGGTCACCTCCTCAAGGAACTCTATCAGGCTTGTTAGGCACGATCTGCCCTTCACAAAGCCATGCTGACTGTCCCTGATCGGACCATGATTCTCTAAATGCCCATAGATCCTATCTCTAAGAATCTTTTCCAACAGCTTTCCCACCACAGATGTAAGGCTCACTGGTCTATAATTACCCGGACTATCCCTACTACCTTTTTTGAACAAGGGGACAACATTCGCCTCCCTCCAATCCTCCGGTACCATTCCCATGGACAATGAGGACATAAAGATCCTAGCCAGAGGCTCAGCAATCTCTTCCCTCACTTCGTGGAGCAACCTGGGGAAGATTCCGTCAGGCCCCGGGGACTTATCCATCCTAATGTATTTTAACAACTCCAACACCTCTTCTCCCTTAATATCAACTTGCTCCAGTACTTCAACCTTGCTCATATTGTCCTCACCATCGTCAAGTTCCCTCTCATTGGTGAATACCAAAGAGAAGTATTCATTGAGGACCTCGCTCACTTCCACAGCCTCCAGCCACATCTTCCCACCTAATTCTCTAATTGGTCCTACCTTCACTCATGTCATCCTTTTGTTCTTCACATAATTGAAGAATGCCTTGGGGTTTTCCTTTACCCTACTCACCAAGGCCTTCTCATGCCCCCTTCTTAAGCTCCTTTCATGCTCCCCTAAATTCCTCAATAGACCCATCTGATCCTTGCTTCCTAAACCTCATGTATGCTGCCTTCTTCCACCTGACTAGATTTTCCACCTCACTTGTCACCCATGGTTCCTTCATCCTACCATTCTTTATCTTCCTCACTGGGACAGATTTATCCCTAACATCCTGCAAGAGATCACTAAACATCGACCACAGGTCCATAGTACATTTCCCTGCAAAAACATCATCCCAATTCACACCCGCAAGTTCTAGCCTTATAGCCTCATAATTTGCCCTTCCCCAATTAAAGATTTTCCTGTCCTCTCTGATTCTATCCTTTTCCATGAGAATGCTAAAAGCCAGGGAGTGGTGGTCACTGTCCCCCAGATGCTCACCCACTGACAGATCTGTGACCTGACCCAGTTTGTTACCCAATGCTAGATCTAGTATTGTATTCCCCCTAGTCGGCCTGTCAATATACTGTGACAGGAATCCATCCTGGACACACTTAACAAACTCTGCCCCATCTAAACCCTTGGAACTAATCAGGTGCCAATCATTATTAGGGAAGTTAAAGTCATCCATGATAACAACCCTGTTATTTTTGCACATTTCCAAACTCTGTCTCCCAATCTGCTCCTCGGTATCTCTGCTGCTACCAGGGGGCCTATAGAATACCCCCAATAGAGTAACTGCTCCCTTCCTGTTCCTGATTTCCACCATCCTGATTCAAAAGAGGATCCTGCTACATTTCTCACCCTTTCTGTAGCTGTAACAGTCTCACTGACCAGTAATGTCACCCCTCCTCCCCCTTTCCCCCCCTCTATCCCTTTCAAAACACTGAAATCCAGAAATATTGAGAATCCATTCCTGCCCCGGTGCCAGCCAAGTCTCTGTAATGGCCACTACATCATAATTCCATATATGTATCCAAGCTCTCAGTTCATCACCTTTGTTCCTGATGCTTCTTGCATTGAAGTACACACACTTTAGCCCTTCTAACTTACCACCTTTATACCCTTTATTCTGCTTCTCTTTCCTCAAAGCCTCTCTATATGTTAGATCTCGCTTTACTCCATGCACTATACTTGCAGTTCTTGTATGACCTTTATCCTCCTCCACCTCACTATCTGCTCTAACACTCTGGTTCCCCTCCCCCTGCAAATCTAGTTTAAACCCGCTGGAGCAGCATTAGCAAACCTTTTTGGGCCCCATATCTCAGAAAGGTTGTGTTGTCATTTGGAGAGAGATCAGAGGAGGTTCACGAGCATGAATCCAGGAATGAAGGGGTTAACATATGAGGAGCATTTTTCAGCTTTGGGCCTGTACTCACTGGAATTAAAAAATAATGTGTGGGGGGGGGGGGGAGGGAATCTCATTGAAACCTACTGAATGTTGAAAGGACTAGATAAGGTGGACGTGGAGAGGATGTTTCTTATGGTGGGGTATCCAGAACTAGAGTGCACAGCCTCAAATTTGAGGGGTGATCTTTTAGAGCAGAAGTAAGGAGGAAATTTTTTTTAGCCAGAGAGTGGTAAATCTGTGGAATGCTCTGCCACAGACTGCAGCGGAGGCCAAAGTCCATGCATATATTTAAAGCAAAAGTTAATCGTTTCTTGATCGGTCGGGGCATCAAAGGATATGGTGAGAAGGCAGGTGTATGGCGGTGAGTGGGATCCGGGATCAGCCATGATGGAATGGCGGAGCAGACTCGATGGGCTGAATAGCCTAATTTTGCTCCTATGTCTTATGGTCTTATGGTCTATCTACCTTCAGACCAGTTTCCCAAAGTATAATAATAATAATAATAATAATAATAATAATAATAATAATAATAATAATAAATAAACAATAAATATTGAGAACATGAAATGAGGCATCCTTGAAAGTGAGTCCATAGGTGTTGGGAACAGTTCAGTGATATGGCAAGTGAAGTTGAGTGAAGTTATCTGCTCTGGTTCCAGAGCCTGATGATTGTGGGGTGATAACTGTTCCTGAACCCAGTAGTGTGAATCCTGAGGCTCCTGCACCTTTTCCCTGATGGCAGCAGTGGGAAGAGAGCATGGCCTGGGTGGTTGGGAGTCTCTGATGATGGATGCAGTTTTCTTGCAACAAAGCTCTGTGTAGGGGGACTTGATAGAGGTATTTAAAATTATGAGGGGGATAGATAGAGTTGACGTGGATAGGCTTTTTCCATTGAGAGTAGGGGAGATTCAAACAAGAGGACATGAGTTGAAAGTTAGGGGGCAAAAGTTTAGGGGTAACACAAGGGGGAACTTCTTTACTCAGAGAGTGGTAGCTGTGTGGAACGAGCTTCCAGTAGAAGTGGTAGAGGCAGGTTAGATGTGCTCACTTAAAAAAATTGGATAGGTATGTGGACAGGAAAGTAATGGAGGGTTAAGGGCTGAGTGCAGGTCTGTGGGACTAGGTGAGAATAAGCATTCAGCACAGACTAGAAGGGCTGAGATGGCCTGTTTCCATGCTGTAATTGTTATATGGTTATATAGATGTGCCCAGTAGCAGGAAGGGCTTTTCCCATGATGAACGAGATGGTATCCACTACTTGTAGGGTTTTCAAAGGCATTGAAGTTACTAAACAGGCTGTGATGGATACACTCTCCAGCAGCTATAGAAGTTTGTCTAAAGTTTTAATTGTCAAGCTAACCAGTCAATATACTCACAATTAATGTTAGGGAAAGAAAACAATTTTGTCTTTCTTATTTTGTGGCATTGCTTGTTATTGCATAATTGGCAGCTGTTGTTCGTTTATTGAAAGCGTTACCCTGTTTGCTTATTATGTACAGATGGTTCGCATAATTACACACTTCGAGCCAGAAGGTGGCGAGTTCAAAGCCCACCCTAGTCACTAGTATCTAGACTGACGCTCTCCATTGTAGTATCGAGGGTGTGGCCAGACTCTTCTATTCAGTCAGCTGGGCTGTGGAGATACGTGAAAAAAAACTGAAAATATTTCAAGTAAAACTAGGAATGTTTTCCCGTTTCCTGTCAATATTTATCCCTTAAACAAGAATCACTGACTTATCTGACGTGAAATTGTTAATGTTTTGTAGTAGCAGTAAAGACATAAGATTACTGTGAATTACAGTACAAAAATAGAGTAAAAAAAGGAGCTAGTGTTCCTAGGTCGTTTTGATTGAAGAGGGAAAGAAGCTGTTCTCGAAGGATATCTGATTATGCCATCTCGCTCTGGACACCTTGCACTTTCGGTAATGAACGCATTTCAGAGAGAAGTGCTCGTTGCTTTAAAACGATTTGAAAGATGTTTATGCATTGCAAATATTTGTTTTAATCCAGCATTGCGAAGTTCTCGGAACGCTGGGGGTGGAAACGTGAACGCAATGCAGAGTGTTACCAGCAGAGGGCAATTGGGGGTTAAAGTGGCGCAAGAGCAAACTGCCTGGGTGAAAAAGTTGAAGAGTGAGTGAGACGGTGTGAGGGGAACGTTTGGTACAAACAGCCTGTTCCCGACGCTCCAGTTTCTTCCCGGATTGTCGGCTCAGGTGAAGGGGCGCTTCTGTGTGAGAAGTCCACAGCATCGCCAGTGAATTGTCAGCCCTCGGAGTCCAAGGGTGGGACGGCACCTTCCATAAACAACTGCAGCCAGGAACCCCACCACTCGCAAGCTAATCGGGAGACACCATTACCTGAGCCAGGTAGGGAAGGCTCCGCTCCTATACCCTCTTCAGCTCTCTTCTCCTCCGTCCGGAGGTCTCCAGACTTCTTTAGAAACTTCTGATCAAGAAGTTCAACATTAAGAAATATTAAGAGAGAGACACACACACGCTAATTCTTCAGACCGTGAGGTAACTGAACCTTCGGATAGATAAAAGGCAGGAACGATTTTGTTCGCGAACGTCTATTTAAAAGTCTCAATGAGTGCGGTAAAAGTGTCTTATCTTAAAAGGGCTTCAGTTACACGAAGTTCTAATTCATAATTATTCTGTATTACACTGTACTGCTGCCACGAAAGTTTACGACAAACGACAGTGATATTTAACCTGATTCTGATTCTGGCACTGAGAGGGTTAAATGGGGAAAATGAATACTGTATGGTTTGAAATTTTAACAGCCCATTGTAATTACCTGCTTACAGTCCATAAAATAATTCAGCTTTTTTTGGGATCACACAGCAGAAAGACGTGCCTATGAATCGGAACAGTAAATTCCCAAGAGATTATTCAGAAAGAGATTCTACAGGGTCTCACCCAAAACATCGACTGTTTATTCTCCTCCATAAATGCTGCCCGACCTGCTGAGTTCCTCCGCATTTTGGGTCACTCAAGATTTTTAGCATTTGCAGAACCTCTTGTGTAAATCATTTAAGAATAGCTTAGGTTCGTTTAAATTTCAAAAAATAGTTTATCATAGTAAAACAAAATATAGCAAAAGGGGAACAGTGTGAAGCCTTTTACAGTCATGATCAGTATATCCTGCAGTGCTAACCTAAGTGCAGTGGCAGAAGGAGCCCTAGGCTGCGATCTTTTCCCACAAAACCTTAGTTTGGCTGTACGGATTTCAGTACATCCTTCAGCATGTACTCCTGGAGCCTGGAATTTGCCATTCGGCAGCAGCATTCCAATAGGGATCTCCACCTAAGTTTCAGGCAGACCCAAGGATATTGAAAAGGTGTGTGTTACGGAGACTGCAGTTAACAGGTAACGCTGAGTTTCACAACGTCACTCCCAGGATAGCATTCGGTCAAAGTGCAAATTAAATGTGCCATATCCTGCCTTGAGATTTATTTACTTACAGGAACAATGAAAATATACAATAGAATCTACAAAAACACACTTACAAGACTAAAAACTGATGTGCAAAAGAAGACAAATTGTGCCCAGGACCTCCTTGTAACATGAAAATGAAACTCAAAGGAACTGTAGATGCTGGTAATAGAAACAGAACGTGACTGAAATTCCTATCCGGTTGAGGAGCTTTGGTCAGAGCTGGGAATGAGGCAACAGAAACTTGTGAAGCTGCAGGAAGGGTGTGGGAGAGGGAATGTCCCTGATAGGGTTAAACCAGAGTGACGATGAGAATAAACAGGGTTATCTGGTGAATAAGTAACTGGGAGTGGGTACAGGGAAGGAATGTAGCAGATGAGAGGTGGTCCGAGTTGTGAAATGCAGAAGCAGTTCTCTGGGAAGTTAGACTGTGCATATCCTTCACTGCTAGAGAGGGAAAATTAATCGAGCTAAGCCAATATTACAGATGGATGACTGACACAGAGAAAGAAAGCAAGTTACTTGAAGTTGTAAAATATGATATTGAATCCAGAAGACTGCAAATTGCCTAGATGATAGATATACAAAGGATGGAACTTTAAAGGGGATCAGAAAGGAAAAGGTTTTTTTAAGCATTGATATCTGGAAACTTGCTTTTGGAGGTGATGGTGGTGTCAGAATTGCTTTGAATGTGAGACATTTAGACAAGTCGCTTAAATAATCAAGGCATGGCTGCAAAAGGACCAAATGCAGATAAATGAGATAAAAATAAATGGACAAAAAAGTCAACATCTAATCTACATTTGATGAAGGATCTTTGCCTGAAACGTTGACATTTATTCCTTTCCATAGATGCTGCCTGACATGCTGAGTTCCTCCAGCATTTTGTGTGTTGCTCAATATTTTCAGGATCTGCAGAATCCGTTGCGTTTATTATGAAGGTTTGGGGGTGGGGCAGTGTAAGGGGAATATTAAAGGAGGGGGGAAATAAATGGAGCGGTTGGGCAATGTAAATCCAGGATGATGAAAATGCAGTTGAGTCCAGAAGGGGCTCTGATGTCTGGAGGTGATTAGAGTCGCGGAGAAGTCCAGTACAGAAATAGGCCCTTTGGTTCATCTACTCTGTGAAACCATTTAAACTGCCTACTCCCATCAGTCTGCACTGGCATCATATCCCTACCATCCGTGTATCTATCCAACCTTCTCTTAAATGTTGATTTGAGCTCACATGGGCCACGTGCAGGCAGCTCATTCCTCACTGTCAGAGACTCATTCCACCGAGATGCAACACTGAGCGTCATAGGAAGTCATTCCTGCCTGTGGCCATCAAACTTTACAACTCCTCCCTCGGAGTGTCAGACACCCTGAGCCAATAGGCTGGTCCTGGACTTGGCATAATTTACTTATTATTACTTAATTATCTATTGTTTTATATTGCTATATTTCTACACTATCCTTGGTTGGTGTGACTGTAACGAAACCCAATTTCCCTCAGGATCAATAAAGTATGTCTGTCTGACTGTCACGACCCTGTGAGTGAAGAAGTTTCCCCTCATCTTCGCCTTAAACTTTTCACCTTTCACCCTTTAGCTATGATCGCTGGTTATAGTCCCACCCAAACACTGTGGGGAAAAAAGCCTGCTTATATTTACCCTATCTACAGTATATCCATATCTATAATTTTGTATACCTTTATCAAAACTCCTCTCAATCTTTTATGTTCTAAAGAAAACAATCCTAAGATTTTCAATTTTTCCTTTTAACTCAGGTCCTCCAGACTAGGCAACATCCTTGTAAATTTTCTCTGTACGCTTCCAGCCTTGTTTACATTCTTCCTGTAGATAGGTGACCAGAACTGCACACAATACTCCAAATTAGGTCTCACTAATGTCTTATAGAATATAACATCCCATCTTCTTTATGAAGGCCAATGTCCCAAAAGCTTTCTTTACGATCCTATCTACCTGTGACACCACGTTCAACAAATTATGTACCTGCATTCCCAGATCCCTCTGTTCTATCCCACTCCTCAATGCCCCACTGTTCACTGTGTAAGACCTAGCCTGGATGGTGCTACTGAAGTGCAAGACTTCGCACCTCTCTGCATTAACTTCCATCTGCCATTTTTCATCCCATTTTTCCAGCTGATACAGGTCCTGCTACAAACCATGATAGAATTCCTCGCCGTCCACTACACCCCTAATCTTGATGTCATCTGCAAATTTGTTGATCCAGTTGACCGCATTATCATCCATATCATTGATATAGATGACAAACAACAAAGGACCCAGCACCAATCCCTGCGGCACTCCACTAGTCACTCTAATCCTCTTCTACCACTCTCTGGCTTCTCCCGCTAAGCCGACGTCTAATCCAATTTACTACCTCATCACGAATGCTGAGTGACTGAACCTTCTTGACCAACCTCCCACATGGAACCTTGTTGAATTATTTGCTAATGTCCATGTAGATAACATTCACTGCCTTACCTTAATCAACTTTCCTTTTAACTTCCTTGAAAAACTCTGTAAGATTTAGACATGACCTACCATGCACAAAGCTGTGCTGATTGTCCTCAATCAGTCCATGTCTATCCAAATATTTACATATCTGGTCCCTTAGAATACCTTCCAATAATTTTTCCAGAACTGATGTCAGACTCACTGGCCTATAATTTCCTGGATTCTGTTTAGAGCCTTTTTTGAACAGCCGAACAACATTGGCTATCCTCCAATCCACTGGTACCTTTCTTATCAATAGGGATGTTTAAACTATCCCTCTGGGGCCCTGGCAATTTTTGCACTTGCCTCCCATAAGGTCTGAGGGAACACCTTGTTAGGCCCTGGAGATTTATTCACCCTGATTTGCCTTGGGGCAGCAAACACCTCCTCCTCCTCTGTGACCTGCACAGGGTCCATGAAGCTGATGCTAATATGTGTAAAGTTAAAATCACCTACTATAATAACCTTATGTTTCTTGCAACAGTCTGCAATCTCTTACAAATTTGTTCCTCTAAATCCCTCGGACTGTTGAGTGGTCTGTAATGTAGCCCCATTAATGTGGTCATACCTGTCTTATTTCTCAGTTCCACCTCTAACACCTTACTAGTCGAGTTATCCAGTCCCTGGGAGAGAGCCCAGTGATCCAAAATTCTTATGCCCTCTCTCTTACACCAACAACTTATTCACATATTAAACTATGTAATCTTCCTAGTTCTGGATTCAGTAGCAATTGGCATGAGTAGCAATTCTGAGATCACAACCCTGGAAGTCTTGCCCTTTAACTTGGCACCTAATTCCCTTCTCACTTGTCCTACCCATGTCATTAGTACCTACATGGACCATGATATCAGACTATTCACCCTCCCACTTAAGAATGCTGAGGACTCAATCCGAGATTTCCCGGGCTCTGGCACCTGGGAGGCAACATACCATCTGGGAATCTCATTCTCGCCCACAGAACCTGCCGTCCATCCCTCTAGCTAACGAATCCCCTGTCACCACCGTGTGCCTCTTCTCCCCACTTTCCTTCTGAGTCACACAGGCAGACACAGTGCCAGAGACCTAACCATTGTGACTTTCCTCTATTAGGTCAATATGCCCGCCCCTCAACAGAATCAAAAGTGTTGTTGAGGGGGATGGCCACAGGAATACACTGCACTGGTTGTTTAACCTCTTTCCCCTTCGTGATTATCACCCAGTCTCCTGTGTCCTGTATCTTGGTTGTAACTACCTCTTTATATGTCCTGTCCATCATCCTTTCAGCCTCACAAATGACCTGGCGTTCATCCAGTTCCAGCTCCAACTCCTTAATGCAGATGGTTAGAAGCTGCAGGAGGATACAGTTCTCACAGCTGTAGTTGTCAGGGATACTGGAGATCTCCCTGCCTTCCCACATCCCACTAGAGCAGCATTTCACTATCTACTGCCCTAGCTCAGCAGATATAAAGGAGGGAAGGAAAAATAAATTGAAGCTAGAGCTTTTCTTTTCTTTGTCTTCTTTGACTGAAACCTCAAAGATCTGAAGCTTCAGGATCACCACTCTGACTCTGTTCACCCCGATGATGGCCACTGCACTTGCCCTTGCCTTCCTTTAATCTGCTGTTGTGAATCAATCCCAAATACGGATTGGCTGCTGGTCAGAGCTCAGTTATGTTGCTGCAACCCACTGCTGCCTCTTTCTACTCAGGCAGTGGACCTGAGAGAAATCCCCTCCTCTCAAACTTCCATTGTTCAGATTGGTCACTGGTCAGAGCTTGAAGAGATGGAGAGGGTACTCGAAAAGGAGAGTGAGAATTTTAAAGCAGTTGTTGATTGATAGCAACCAGTGTAAAAGCCGGGGGTGAGGGGAGAAGGCTGAAGAGGACTTGGTGCGAGTTAGGAGATGGACAGCTAAGTATAGGATGTGTTGCACGTGAATGTCCAGAGTGCAGAATCAAGAGACTAGGACAGCCCCTTTAACACACCACATGGGGCATTTGTCACTTTGTTTATGTGTACCTTTTCATAAATTCTATTGCATTTCTTTATTTTCCTGTAAATGGTTGCTAGAAAATAAATCTTAGGGTAGTGTGTGTGTGTGTATGTGTGTGTATATATATATATAGTAATGTATATATACTTAGATAATAAAGTTATCTGGAAACTTCAAAGTAAATCTATTGTTTGAAAAACAGGACCTTTCCCTTCAGATTGCCTATAAAATTCCATCCTCTTAAGTGTAACCCTGCCGCCAAAGGCTGATCGACCCGATACAATAGCGCAAGGTACCACAAATTCAATAAAACCATAAAAAAAGCGATACTTCGTCAAACTTCACTTTTTATTCATAGCATGCTGTGGGGGAAGTTACAGACTGATCTCCCAAAGAGACAGCACTGCCCACCCCCGAACACAATTCCACACAATTTATTACATTGATCATTACAGGAAATATTATAATTACGCAAGTTAATACAGTTTTAGAATAGTTTTGATCACATGCTAAGATACAATTAGATGTAAAATCATTATTGGTTGGTTATAATTATTTCTGCCAAGACCAGAATGGATACAGTCTCAGTTCTTTATGTTGACACCTGCCCCCACTCTCCAACGTTCTAAGATAGGATAGGACATACTTTATTGATCCCGAGGGAAATTGAATTTCATTACAGTTGCACCAACCAAGAATAGAGTAGAAATATAGCAAAATAAAACAAAAATAATTAAATGATAATAAGTAAGTTATGCCAAGTGGAAATAAGTCCAGGACCAGCCTATTGGCTCAGAGTGTCTGACACTCCGAGGGAGGAGTTGTAAAGTTTGATGGCCACAGGCAGGAATGAGTTCCTATGACGCTTAGTGTTGCATCTCGGTGGAATGAGTCTCTGGCTGAATGTACTCCTGTGCCTAACTTGTACATTATGGAGTGGATAGGAGACATTGTCCAAGATGGCATGCAACTTGGACAGCATCCTCTTCAGACACCACCGTCAGAGTCCAGTTCCACCCCCACAACATCACTGGCCTTACGGATGAATTTGTTGATTCTGTTGGTGTCTGCTACCCTCAGCCTGCTGCCCCAGCACACAACAGCAAACATGATAGCACTGGCCACCACAGACTCGTAGAACATCCTCAGCATCGTCCTACCACCCCCCCCCCCCCCCCCCACACTGTCCTTCCCCTATTTAGTTATGTTATTCTTCAAAAATGCTTTGTGCGACCAGATAATTATTTATTTAGAGCTCTGCCTAATGCTATTAGGGAACAATGTCTGGTACATCATTTGTTGCTGGGTAAGGTTCCCTTTTTGGCTGTACAGCAACCAGCATAAGGTACCTATAAGGTAATTGATCATAAGCTAATCATACCCCTTAATCCATTCCTCCATTTACCTATCCCTCTACCTAAGTTTACCTTTCCCCTCATCACGGTAACCTCTTGTTTTGATACCCCTGTCAAGGGAAAATGATTATCAAAGTTCCATCATGTCTGATTTATTATCCCTATCAACTCCATTCTCCTGCCTTCTCCCCATAACCTTTGACACCCTGACTAATCAAGATTCTATCAACCTCATTTCATTATATAGAAGTGCAGTGCATCAATAAATATCCATCTGTCATGTAATCCTTTGGTTACCTTTACTCCAGGGAAAATATACCTAGCCTATCTAACCTCTCTTAAAAACTGAAGTCATCCAATTCGGGCAATGTTCTGGTGAATTCACTCTGCATAGTCTTCAGTGCAACCATGTCCTTCCTGTGTTGTGGTAACCACAGCTGGACAGAATATTCCATGTGTGTTCTCACTGGGGAACTGCTGCGTTGGGTACCTTTGTTCCATCTGCCACAAAAGGTGGGCTTTCCTAATGGCTACACATTTCAATTCTACTTCCTCTTCCTATTCTGACATGTCAGTCCATGGCTTTTTTTACTGCCACACTCAGGTTGGAGGAGCAACACTTTGTATTCTGTCTGAGTACCCTCCAACCGAATGGCATGAACATTGATTTTTCTGATTTCTAATAAGTTCTCTTCCCTCCCCTTCTCTCTTTTCCCATTCCCCATTCTGGTTCTCTTCTTGCCCATTATCTTCTCAATTGCCCATCACCAGGCTGATTGTAAATCCAATTAGCCAGCTTGGTTTGGATCCCATATACTTGAACCTCTGGGCCAGCTTACCATGTGGGACCTTGTCAGATGCCTGACTGAAATCCAAATTGAAAACGATTATCGACCTGCTTTCATCATTTTTCTTACTTCCCTCTTTAATGAGAGAGGTGAGACTAGAACTAAAGGTCACAGGTTTAGGGAGTGAGGAGAAATAGTTAAGGTAAATCTGAAGGGAATTTCTTCTCTCAGATAGTGGTGCAAGTGCGGAATAAGCTTCCAATGGATGTAGTAGATGTGGGTTTAATTGTAACATTTAAGGGAAGTTTGAATAGGTATGTGGCTGAGACCAAAGGATATAGGAGCAGAATTAGGACAGTTGCCCCCTCAAAGCTGTTCTGCCATTCCATTATGGCTGACTTCTCCTCCTTCTGCCTTCTCCCCACCGTCCGATCACATGACATTGACCGGTGCAATCTGTAGTAGGGTGGAATTTTTGTTCATCCAGTATGACACAGTAGATTAAAGATGATTTATTTAGAGATACGGTATGGAACAAGCTCTTCCAGCCAACCAAGCCACACTACCCAGAAACCCACTAACCTAATTACAATGACCAATTAACCTACTAACTGGTAGGTCTTTGGACTGTGAGAGAAAACCAGTCACTCCATTCTTTAAGAGGGAGGAAGGCAAAAGAAAGGAAATGATAGGCCAGTTAGCTTAACCTCAGAGGTTGGGAAGGTATTGAATTCCGTTATTAAGGATGAGGTCTTGGGGCACTTGAAAACTAATAATAAAATAAGTTAAAATCAGCATGGTTTCTGTAAAGGGAAATCTTGCCTGACAAATCTGTTGAGTTCTATGAGGAAGTAATGAGCCAAGTAATGAGAGGCAGTGGATATTATTTACTTGGATTTTCAGAAGGTATTTGATAAAGTGCCACACATGAGACTGCTTAACAAGAAAAAAAATCCTATGACATTATAGGAAAGATACTGGCATGATAGAGGAATGGTTGAAAGGCAGGAAGCAACGAGGGGGAATAAAGGGGCCTTTTCTGGTTGGCTGCCTGTGACTAGTGTTGGGCTTGAAATTCTGCCCTGTGTTCGTTTAGGAAGAGAGACAACCAACACCGGAATATTACAAAACTTAGGTTTATTGCAGAATTCGTAACTGGTACAGCGAGTCGACGGAATCGCTGGAGAAGGCGCGTTCCGACCTCCCCTTACAATCTGCTCTTATTTATATCCCTTTTCCCCCCAGCACAACCCCCCGCTACATATTAGGTAATATCGGGCACTTGTGTCCATCTTATTGGCCCGCAGCCATATGCTCACGAGTTACCTGTTTCTTTTGTTTACTGAATCGCGTGACACTGTTAGTTTCGGTGTAGCGGGGTCCCCAGTTTCGCTCCCCCCACCCTCTCATTACGTGAGCCACTCCTGACCTGTAATGGCAGTCTCGAATTAACCCTAACATTAACCCTAACACTCCCTCCCTTGGCCTCCCAGAGGCCACACCCCTTACAAGCTTTTCCGCGGCTGCCGGGATCAGGCAGGGAGGTGAGCGTCCCCCGGCACTCTTTGGCGTGTCCTCCCTATTTGCTTATCCTGATTTGTCCGATCTAGGGTCACAAAATATGGGTAGGGGTTCCCTAAACATCCGCAATTTTTACAAGAAGCATGCAACATTTCAGAAAACTTATTCAAGAACAAATTCACAATCCCCCCCTTGCCATGGTCCATTTCAGTCCGTGTCCTCCCATAGCGCGTCCGCTTTCCGGGAGGGCCGTGTCCTCCCCTTCCACTGGGAACAAGGGTGCCTGGTACGCCGGTGGAGTTCCATCCTTTCCGGTCAAGGCTCGATCTATAGTCCCGCAACAACAACCACACGTAATAAAGATAGCAATTGAAATAGACAGTCCTAGAGCCGACTGTCCCAGAAACGCTCCCCACTTGCCAGAGGTCTTATTTAGCCAGTAGAAAATGATGCCAGTTATTGTCCCCCTCCCTTCTTACCTTTTAATGCCCTGTTGGAGACCTCGGTGACAGGGTATGGACCATGCCACCGTTTTCCGTTCCAGGTGAGCTTCCCCGGGCCTCGGAGGAACACTTCCACTCCTACCTTGATGGTGTCCGACCCCTGCGGCTGCTCACTGTTAGTTTATTGAACTCGCACAGTTATCAATTTTACCATATTTCTAAAAACTCTCATATACTCTGTTACTCAACACACAAATGTCTGAGTTTCGGTAACTCGAAATTGAAGTGCTCCATGGCTCCCTAGTACACAGAGAGGATCAAATATGGGACGGTCGCCTTTCAAAACCTGACCTTCGCGTGGGAGATTTCTCCTCTTAACAACCAGTCTAAGGTAGGCGCCGTCAGTATCCCCGTGCACTAAGGTGTACCGCGGAACACTTTCTCTTCTCCTCCTCACTCCTGAGACTTTTATGCCCATCGTGGGCGGCGGGTACCCTCACTCAGAAGACTTTTCCACGGGCGGAGGATCTTCCTAAAAACAGATAAGAGTTAGTACTTACCAGTCACGATTCTGCACCGGGAATGATCTCTCCCAGGGTAATTTGGGGTTGGTGAGGATCCGTCAGCAGACAAGATCTAACTCAGTGATTTAACTATCTAGTGGAAGTCTTCGATATAACAGGCACTTCCTGACCTTAGTCGAGCTTGCGGCCGCAAGTTGTCTGCTGTCGGACCGCCAGCCTGTGTTGTCTCTCCCTCCCCACGTCGGGGTCACCAAATGTTGGGCTTGAAATTCTGCCCTGTGTTCGTTTAGGAAGAGAGACAACCAACACCGGAATATTACAAAACTTAGGTTTATTGCAGAATTCGTAACTGGTACAGCGAGTCGACGGAATCGCTGGAGAAGGCGCGTTCCGACCTCCCCTTACAATCTGCTCTTATTTATATCCCTTTTCCCCCCAGCACAACCCCCCGCTACATATTAGGTAATATCGGGCACTTGTGTCCATCTTATTGGCCCGCAGCCATATGCTCACGAGTTACCTGTTTCTTTTGTTTACTGAATCGCGTGACACTGTTAGTTTCGGTGTAGCGGGGTCCCCAGTTTCGCTCCCCCCACCCTCTCATTACGTGAGCCACTCCTGACCTGTAATGGCAGTCTCGAATTAACCCTAACATTAACCCTAACACTAGTGATGTTCCTCAGGGGTCAGTATTGGGACTGCTACTTTTTACATTGTTTGTCGATAATTTGGATAATGGAATTGATGGCTTTGTGTCAAAGTTTGCAGATGTTACAAAGATAGGCGGAGGGATAGGTAGTGCTGAGGAAGCAATGCAATTGCAGCAGGACTTAGACAGATTGGAAGAATGGGTAAAAAAGTGGCAGATGGAATACAGTGTTGGGAAATGTATAATAATGCATTTTGGTAAAAGGAATAATAGTGCAGACTATTATCTAAATGGGGAGAAGGTTCAAACATTAGAAGAGCAGAGACACTTGGGAGTCCTCATGCAAGACTCACAGAAGGTTAATTTACAGGTTGAGTCTGTGGTAAAGAAGGCAAATGCAATGTTGGCATTTATTTCAAAGGGAATAGAATATAAAAGCAAGGAGATAATGTTGAGGCTTTATAAGACACTAGACAAGCCACACTTGGAGTATTGTCAACAGTTTTAAGCCCCATATCTCAGAAAGGATGTATGGTCATTGGAGAGAGTCCAGAGGAGGTTCACAAGGATGATTCCTATGATGGGGGTATCCAGAACTGGAGGGCACAGCCTCAAATTAAGGGGTGACTTTTTAGAATAGAAGTAAGGAGGATTTTTTTTTTTTTTAGCCAGAGAGTAGTGAATCTGTGAAATGCTCTGCCACAAGCTGTGGTGGAGGCTGGGTCTGTGGTATATTTAAGGTGGAAGTTGATCATTTCCTGATCAGTCAGGGCATCGAAGGATATGGTGAGAAGGTATGTGTATGGGGTTGAGGGGTATGCAGGGTCAGCTATGATGGAATGGTGGAGCAGACTCGATGGGCTGAATGGTCTAATTCTGCTCCTACGTCTATGGTCTTATGGAACTGAAGGAAAGCTACGCACACCCATGAAGAATGTACAGAGGACTCTGGAACTGAACTTTGAACTCTAGTGCCCTGAGCAGCAATAGGTTTGTGCTAACTGCTGTGCTCCTGTGGTGACCCCCTGCAGTAGTGTAGTAGTTAAAGATTAGCTTTATTTGTCACTTATACATCAAAACATAGAGTGAAATGTGTTGTTTGCATCAACGACCAACACATTCTGAGGAAGTGCTGGGGAACGCCTGTATGTGCCATAGTGCTTCTGGTGCTAACGTAGCATATGCCTGCAGCTTACTGACACTAACCAGTACATCTTTCAGAATATGAGAGGAAACATACACGGTGATGGGGAGAATGTACAGACAACAATGGGAATTGAACCCTGATCAGTGAATGCTGATGCTGTAAAACAATGCACTAACCACTACACTACCATGCCACACAGAACCGTATTCTTCAGCAGGACACATCTGTGAATGGGCTAGGAGTGGAGATGTTCCTTAAGAGTGTGCATCCAGAAATTGACACTGCCCCTATGTGAACTAAGAGTTATATAGCACAGAAACAGGCCCTTTGGCCTAACTCATCTTTTCTGACTAAGATGTTTATCTGATTTGCCTGTGTTTGACCCATGACTCTAAACTTCTTCTATCCGTGTACCTGTCTAAACGTCTTTTAAAGATTGTAATTGAGCACACCTCTACAAATTCCTCTGGCAGCTCATTCCATGTGGCCACCAGCCTCTGAAATAGTTCTCCATAGGGTCCCTGGTTAAATCTTACCTCTCTCATTGTAAATTGCTGGGGAACAGTGTGTGGTTAGGAAACTGACTCAATGGCCATTTTATTAAATAAGGAAGAAGAACCTGATGAGGTCTTCTGCTGCTGTAGTCCATCCACTTCAAAGTTCAACATATTGAATGTTCAGAGATGATTTTCTTCACATCATTGTTTTCACACGTGGTTATGAGTTACTGTTGTCTTCCTGTCAGGTTGAACCGGTCTGGCCATTCTCCTCTGACCTACCTCATTAACACGGTGTTTTTGCCCTCAGAACTGCAGCTCACTGGACATCTTTCTGTTTCTCGCACCATTCTCTGTAAACTCTAGAGACTGTCGCATGTGAAAATCCCAGGAGATCAGCTTCTGAGATACTCACACCACCCTGTTTGGCACCAAATATTATTCCATAGTCAAAGTCACTTTGATCACATTTCTTCCTCATTCTGATCTTTGGTCTGAACGACAACTGAACCTCCTGACCAAGTCTGCATGCTTTTATGCTTTAAGTTGCTGCCACATGATTGGCTGATTAGAAATTTGCATTAATGAGCAGGTGTACAGGTGTAACTAATAAAGTGGCCACAGTGTAAATTGGGGAGTATCCTCGCCAGTGGTACTGCCTGTCCCTTTAAGACCACATATGTTATTTTAGCTGTTAATGATCTGTAGCTTTAAAGACTCAGTCATTACCATGGATATGAGACTCCCTGTACGACCTCTTTTCTCTATAATATGCATGCTTTTGCCTTATGTCTATTGGCTTACCATGAGTAATGTTGTGAGAGACCTAGTATCTTCTTAGTTTTGATTAGATGGTCAATCCAGCAGGTGACCTCTTTGATTCTTGAGTTGCCTTTTTTACTGCCTTTGTTGCCCTCCAGCTGAAAGTTAATGCTAACCACCAGTTGGTCATTACTTACACCTCTCACGGTTGAGGGTAAGCCTGTGGGGAATTAATTCTTGGCAGAAATATCCTGTGTTCAAAACAGGATTGCAATCAAGGTTACAAGACATGGTATTTGGTAAGACAAAGAATTAAGAAAATAACTTGCACAATTCCTGAGCTAATTTTGCAGGAAGCAGCTGAGGGACTTTGTTGCAATGTCTTTATTTTATTGACTAACGTTTGTGCCAGCTACATTTATTTCTGCACTGCATGTGTAATTGAAATGTCTTGCAAGGTTTTTGCTCTTTCGTCCGACTGTAGTTACTGAGATAATTATAGATTTCTAAACCTAGTCAGGGTTTGTGTGGTTTGTGGTATTTACTCCTTCCTGGTGAATTCTGGTTTTGATTTCTGTTGGGATCTAGGAATATCAGTCAGAGGTCAGCCAAAAGTTTGTGAAATACAGTGAATTCCTCAAAGCAGGATTCACAAAGACGCATTGCATTCTAGTTCAACTATTTGTTCTGAAATTGTGCCTGTTCTTTTTGCTCAGATATATTTTTTCTGCTGACTCATTCCTGCCTTTCTACTTGGAGTGCTCATTCCTTGTTGATGAATTGTGCTATCAAAAATGTTGGATCAGATTGATGTTATCTCTTGGGTTTTGTCATGAAGAACAGAATGACGGAGCACTTAAACAGCATGACGAGGGGAGGCTAGCTTTGTTACAAGCAGCGCATGCCTGACTAATGCATTATCATTTCTTTTTGATGAAAGGGCATTAGTAACAAGTCAAATAATGGAGAGTTTGTGATTGCTATCTGTGTAACCTGCAGAATGCAATCAATAAGGTCCCTGGGACCTTCATTCGTTGATGAAGGAAGAGCAGTAGATTTGTGTAGCGTGGAGGATCAGAGGGATCCTGGGGTCCAAGTCCATAGCACGCTCAAAGCAGCAGCGCAGGTTGACTCTGTGGTTAAGAAGGCATACGGTGCATTGGCCTTCATCAATCGTGGAATTGAATTTAGGAGCCGACAGGTAATGTTGCAGCTATATAGGACCCTGATTGAACCTCACTTGGAGTACTGTGCTCATTTCTGGTCTCCTCACTACAGGAAGGATGTGGAAGCCATAGAAAGGGTGCAGGGGAGATTTACAAGGCTGTTGCCTGGATTGGGGGGCATGCCTTATGAGAATAGGTTGAGTGAACTTGGCCTTTTCTCCTTGGAGTTACGGAGGATGGGAGGTGACCTGATAGAGGTGTACAAGATAATGAGAGGCATTGATCATGAGGATAGTCAGAGGCTTTTCCCCAGGGCTGAAATGCTTGCCACAAGAGGACACAGGTTTAAGATGCTGGGGAGTAGGCACAGAGGAGATGTCAGGGTAAGTTTTTTACTCCGAGAGTGGTGAGTGTGTGGAATAGGCTGCCGGCAACAGTGGTGGAGGCGGATACGATAGGGTCTTTTAAGAGTCTTTTGGATAGGTACATGGAGCTTAGTAAAATAGAGGGCTATAGGTAAGCCTAGTGATTTCTAAGTTAGGGACGTGTTCGGCACAACTTTGTGGGCCGAAGGGCCTGTATTGTGCTGTAGGTTTTCTATGTTTCTATGTTTTCTATGTCCCAGTTAAAAAGCTTCTGGCAAAATTGAGAGAAGAAGGGATCAGAAGTGGCATTTTCTAACTTTTGCTCATTTGAAGATTTCTGATTTTTGCACCATTCTCTGTAAATTCTAGAGACTTGTGCATGAAAATCCCAGGAATTCAGCAGATGCTCAAACCACCCTGTCTGGTACCAACAACCATTCCATGGTCAAAGTCATTTAGATCACATTTCTTTCCCATCTGATGTCTGGTCTGAGCAGCAACTGAATCTCCTGACTGTGGCTGCATGCTTTTATGCATTGAGTTGCTGCCACATGATGGGCTGTTCAGATATTTGCATTAATGAGCAGGGTACCTAATAAAGTGGCCACTGAATGTTTAATAAACATGAAAAACATAAATGGCCTAAGGTAAGGCTTTTGATTAGTTAGGGGGCTTTAGGGCAGTGGGGAGAAGGGGTAATAATAAGGTTGAGAGAAAATCACTTTAAGCAGCTGTAAGATTGGGGTTCTGTTCCTGCTGCAGTCTGTAATGAGTTTTATGTTTCTCCCTGTGACAATGTGGGTTTCCTACAGGTGCTCCAGTTTCCTCCCATATTCCAAAGATGTATGGTTGGGGTTAATGAATTGTAGGCATGCTATGTTGGTGTTGGAAGTGTGGAGACACTTGCACTATCCTTGCTGATTTGATTTGATGTAAATGGCACATTTTGCTGTAAGTTTAAATGTACAAGTAACAAAAATAAAGCCAACTTTAAAATTCTTTCATCTTTAAAGCAGCTGTAATTGGTGGAACAGATTTATGGACTGAATGGCCTCATTCTGCTCCGATATCCCATGGTCTTAAATTAATATAAATTATGCATGACTTGCACAACAAAATAAAGAAAACATAACTGCATTAGTGCAAGTTGAAAGAGGGAGAGAAATAACAGAAGTATAGTTCAACGTTGTGTTAATGACCTTACAGAGAACAAGGATAAGGAATTTGAAGGGTGTAACCAATAATGTCCCTGGGGCCTAACATTTTTTGTAAACTACGTTAATGACCCGGATGGAGGAATGATGTTTTATAGGTTCAGGTTTTGCCTTAACACAATTAGCATAGTAAAGAGTGTGGGTGAAATGGTAAGTGGCAAAGGAAGAAGAACAAGTAATGGTATGTGGCACATAGTTTAACATGAACGTGTGGACAGGCCAATCTGAGAATGGAAACTGCAGGTGCTGGGCTTTTAGAAGCCATAGACCAAATCCAAAAGCTGAAGCAATAAATTATTTAAGAATCCTGAAATACACAAAACACTTAAAAATTGGACATCATGTAAGTGTAGCGGTTAGCACAACGCCATGACTGAAGTCGAAGTTCAATTCCAAGATCATCCGTATGTCCTCCCCGTGGAATGTGTTGGCTTTTTCTGAGTGCCCTGCTTTCCTCCCACAGTCCAAAGACAGTCCATAGTTAGTAGTTTAATTGGCTATTGTAAATTGTCCTGTGATTAGGCTAGGGTTAAGTCAGGGTTGCTGGGTAGCAAGGCTTGAAGGGCAGGAAGGTTCTATTCTGAGCTGTATCTTAGTAAAAAAAAAAGAAAAAAAAAAGGTGAATGGAATTTTGATCGCTTATCTTAAGGGGTTTGGAGGAAGAAGTTATGTTTCTTGACCAGAACTGTCATTATGACTTGAGCTTCAGGAGATCCACCTCAGGAGGAGGATGTGTTGGAAGGAATGCTGTGTAGATTCACTGGAGATGTGATACCCTTAAGGGTTAGCATTACAATATAGAACATAGAAATCTACAGCACATTACAGGTTGTGCTGACAATGTAACCTACTCTAGAAACTGCCTAGAATTTCCCTAGCGCATAGCTCTCTGTTTTTCTAGCCCCGTGTAACTATCTAAGAGGTTCTTAAAAGACCCTGTTGATACGGTTCCATCACCACTTCTGGCTGTGCATTCCACACACCCACCACTCTGTGTGAAAGTTACAAAGTACAAGACTCAAATTTCCAAATCTCTCATTTAACAACAAAGTTTAAAGTTACCTCTGTCACTGTCAACTAGAAAACTGCAAATTGTCTATTTTCTATTACCATAAATGTTTTTGTAATGACCCCTGCATTTAAATTTAAATCAGACTACAGAAATTGATCATCAAAGTCTGTCAAATCCTAATCATCACAAAACCACCAGCCAACAAGTACGCTTAGCTCCCTGATATGAAGCTAAATTGGGATCTAATTTGCCACTATCTCTTGGACCAGCTGCCATTTAAGATGCCTCATGGAAAAAAAATATACAAACTACATCAAAGATTCTGTCCTCAGAAACTTTTCATGTAACCTCATCAAGAAACTCAATCTAGTTAATCAGGCATAGCTTTTCGTTAACAAACCTGAGCTGAAATATCTTGAATAGTGTGTCCTTTTTTTAAAACAGCTTTTGAATTTCTCAAAAGTGATTCCCAAAAATTGCCCACATCTGAAATGAAACTGCTGGCCTGATGATTATCCCCTTATTTGTTTCCTTTGAAACAGAACACAGAACAACAGTACAGAACAGCCCACCATGACTATGCTGACCACAATCCAATCTAACTCAGTCCATCAGCCTGCACATGGTCCATATCCCCTCTGTCTTCAGCCTGTTCATATGTCTGTCTATAATACAACTTCAGCAGTTCTTTAATTCTCTTGTGCCACTCTTAGCAAGGGACTATTGAAAAATTATGGTCAGAACCTTTGCATTTCAACCCTTACTTTTTCTAACAACGAGGGACATATTTAATTCCAGCCTAGTGACTTACCAACTTCCATGGATATTTCCACTCTTGTTATGGTTCTCCCACTCAGAATTTCACACATTTCCTCACTGACTACAAATTTAGCAGTATCCATTTAAAAACCTTGCCCACATCCTTTGCTTCCACAAACAGGTTACCTGTTTCATTGACAACAGACCTTACTATTTCCTTAACTATCTCCTTGCTCTTTATGTCTTTCAAAAACATCATTTTATTTTATTTGGCAATACATTTTCATGTTCTCTCTTTGTTTTCCTAATTCTCCTTTTTAGTTCACTCTTGCACTTCTCATAGTATTCTAGCTTTCTGCACTATTAAGCTCTCAGTGTCTGATATAAGCTTCTGATTTTTCCCTGTCACTTTACCACTCAGGGGCAGCCAAATTCTTTATCCTTATTTATCCTGAATACCTGAGACCAGCTTGCCTTCAAGCAATTTTTGCCAAATTATTTTCCAACCAGTAAAATTTACCTAACCCTAATTTAAAATACTTGTCGCTACTTCCATCATGATATAATCTAACAGAGTTATGATTACTATCACAAATCATCCCATTGATTCTCCTTCCACTTGCTGAAGTTCTTTTCCAAAACTAAATCAAAATTTACTCACTCTGCTCCCCTTCTTGTTGGATGTTCAACATATGGACTAGCAAAACATTCTGAATGTGATTAGGAATTTTGTGCCCTCTATAACGTGATTAGGAACAGTCCGCATGGCTTTGTGAAGAGCAGGTCGAGCCTTACGAGCCTGATTGAATTTTTTGAGGAAGTGACTAAACATACTGATGAAGGAAGAGCAGTAGATGTAATGTATATGGATTTCAGCAAGTTATTTGATAAGGTTCCCCATGCAAGGCTTATTGAGAAAGTAAGGAGGTATAGGATCCAAGGGGACATTGCTTTGTGGATCCAGAACTGGCTTGCCCACAGAAGGCAAAGAGTGGTTATAGACAAGTCATATTCTGCATGGAGGTCCATCACCAGCAGTGTGCCTCATGGATTTGTTCTGGGACCCTTACTCTTCGTGATTTTTATAAATGACCTGGATGAGGAAGTGGAGGATGGATTAGTAAATTTGCTGATGACACAAAAGTTGGAGGTGTTGTGGATAGTGTGGAGGGCTGTCAGAGGTTACAGCAGGACATTGATAGGGTGCAAAGTGGCAGATGGACTGAGAAGTGGCAGGTGGAGTTCAACGCAGATAAATGTGAGGTAGTTCATTTTGGTAGGTCAAATATGATGGCAGAATATAGTATTAATGGTAAGACTCTTGGCAGTGTGGAGGATCAGAGGGATCTTGGGATCCAAGTCCATAGGACACTCAAGGCTGCTGCGCAGGTTGACTCTGTGGTTAAGAAGGCATACGGTGCATTGGCCTTCATCAATCGTGGGATTGAGTTTAGGAGCTGAGAGGTAATGTTGCATCTATATAGGACCCTGGTCAGACCCCACTTGGAGTACTGTGCTCAGTTCTGGTTGCCTCACTACAGGAAGGATGTGGAAACCATAGAAAGGGTGCAGAGGAGATTTACAAGGATGTTGCCTGGATTGGGGAGCATGCCTTATGAGAATAGGTTGAGTGAACTTGGCCTTTTCTCCTTAGAGCGGCAGAGTATGGAAGACGACCTGATAGATGTGTATAAGGTGATGAGAAACATTGATCATATGGATAGTCAGAGGCTTTTTCCCAAGGGCTGAAATGACTAACATGAGGGGCTTAGTTTTAAGGTGCTTGGAAGTAGGTACAGAGGAGATGTCAGGGGTAATTTTTTTTATGCAGAGAGTGGTGAGTGCGTGGAATGGGCTGCCGGTGATTGTGGTGGAGGGGGATATGATAGGGTCTTTTAAGAGACTCCTGGACAGGTACATGGAGCTCAGAAAAATAGAGGGCTATGGGTAACTCTAGGTAATTTCTCAGGTAATGACATGCTCGGCACAGCTTTGTGGGCCGAAGGGCCTGTATTGTGCTGTAGGTTTTCTGATAGTTAAAAAACTCCAATTATTGCTCATTTGGTGTTTTCATACTTGTCAAACTAACCAGAGATGATAGAAATCTGAAATACAAATATAAAATGCTTGAATACTCAGCTAGTCAGCCAGGATCTGGGGAGAGATACGAGGTCAATGTTTCAGGTCAAAGAACTTTCATCATAGTTGGGAAAGAGCAAACAAGTCAGCTTTAAAATGCATGGGGAAGGAATGAATAGGACAAAAAATCTAATCTAATCTTGTAGCTGAAAATTTTCATGTGTGGAAGCAAGACAGAGAAGTGGTTACAGTTGTCGGAAACCATGATTACACCATACTTGGAATACTGTGTACAGTTCTGTTTGCCACACTACAGAAAGGATGCGGTTGCAATGGAGACAGAGCAGAAGAGATTCAGCAGGGACTTTCCTGGTACAGAGGGTGGGATACAAAAGCAGAGATTAGACAGACTTATTCTCACTAGAGGGTAGGAGGCTGAGGAGTGGCCTTCAAGATTGTTTATTGTTATTCTTCAGTGCCTGAGTGCAAAGGAGAACAGAATGATTGTTACTCCAGATCCAATGCACCATTTTAAAAACAGACAAAAAGCAGAAACAAACACAGTAAATAGAAATATAAAGCCAATCATATAAAACAAAATGTACAAGTAATTGAGTGTGATCATGCATGAGTAAGATTAGCTAACGTACATAGACAGATTGTCTGCACATGAAGTGATACTGAGTGCAGGAGTATCTGCGCATCAGGTGACTGACAGGAAGTAATAAAGTAGTAGTGGTTGGGGGTGGTGAGGGACTGTGGAGGGTGTGTCAGTGTAGGTATGAGTGTGGAGTGTCAGTGTAAAGTGACACTGAACGAGAGGATGAAGGGGGTGGTGAGGGACTGTGGAGAGGAGTGTGTCAGTGTAGGTATGAGTGTGGAGTGTCAGTTTAAAGTGACAATGAACGAGAGGATGAAGGGGTGGTGAGGGACTGGAGAGGGTGTGTCAGTGTAGGTATGAGTGTGGAGTGTCAGTTTAAAGTGACAATGAACGAGAGGATGAAGAGGGTGGTGAGGGACTGGAGAGGGTGTGTCAGTGTAGGTATGAGTGTGGAGTGTCAGTGTAAAGTGACAATGAAGGGGGTGGTGAGGGACTGTGGAGAGGAGTGTGTCAGTGTAGGTATGAGTGTGGAGTGTCAGTTTAAAGTGACAGTGAACGAGAGGATGAAGGGGTGGTGAGGGACTGGAGAGGGTGTGTCAGTGTAGGTATGAGTGTGGAGTGTCAGTGTAAAGTGACAATGAAGGGGGTGGTGAGGGACTGTGGAGAGGAGTGTGTCAGTGTAGGTATGAGTGTGGAGTGTCAGTGTAAAGTGACAATGAAGGGGATGGTGAGGGACTGTGGAGAGGAGTGTGTCAGTGTAGGTATGAGTGTGGAGTGTCAGTGTAAAGTGACAGTGAACGGGAGGATGAAGAGGGTGGTGAGGGACTGTGGAGAGGAGTGTGTCAGTGTAGGTATGAGTGTGGAGTGTCAGTGTAAAGTGACAATGAGGGGGGTGGTGAGGGACTGTGGAGAGGAGTGTGTCAGTGTAGGTATGAGTGTGGAGTGTCAGTGTAAAGTGACAATGAAGGGGGTGGTGAGGGACTGTGGAGAGGAGTGTGTCAGTGTAGGTATGAGTGTGGAGTGTCAGTGTAAAGTGACAATGAACGAGAGGATGAAGGGGTGGTGAGGGACTGGAGAGGGTGTGTCAGTGTAGGTATGAGTGTGGAGTGTCAGTGTAAAGTGACAATGAACGAGAGGATGAAGGGGTGGTGAGGGACTGGAGAGGGTGTGTCAGTGTAGGTATGAGTGTGGAGGGTCAGTGTAAAGTGACACTGAACGAGACGATGAAGGGGTGGTGAGGGACTGGAGAGGGTGTGTCAGTGTGGGTATGAGGTGTGAAGTGCAAGTGTAAAGCAGTGTTTCTCAACCTTTTTTAGTTCAATGCCCCCCAAAGCACTTTCATACTTACCAAAACTCCCCTAAAACTCCTCTTAGGCACAGTATACTCTCTAGCACCCCAAAGTGTAAAAACATTGCTACTGTACGCTAACATGAGAAAATTTAAATTTTTATTTGTCTTGAAACCTAGCTTTAAATTTAGATTTGTCTTGAAACCTAGCTTACACAGTACATGCGCTCTGTATAGCAGCTTCGATATCAATGTGATCCTTGAGCCTTTAGTCCCATGTGTAACACTGTCCAAGTAGTTTCTGTTTTTTGTGAGTATGTGGTCCACTGTACTGAAGCTTCTTTCAACAAGGTAGGAGGATGGAAATGCAGCAAAGAGCAGTTTGCCTCTTTTCCAAAGGCCAGGAAACTTTTTATGACAGTGTAGCTACATGCCATAAAAGCCAGTATTTTTGAAAAACATTCTTGCTTCTTCATCATTGTGAATTTCGATAATTTCTTCTTGTTCTTCCACCTTGCAAAGAAATGGGTTAATTAACCCAGTCGGAATTACCAGATTGTTCAAGTCCTTGAATAAATTCTGAAAATACTGCTTGAGTGATTGCAGATGTAAGCAGTTCTCTTGCAAATCACCATCTGTGGAAAAAGAGTGTAGTACTTACTATGGAGGGAAACTGTGAGAACATTCTTATCCCGATGCTTTGCTTATATATTTCCAATTTTCTGATAAAAGTGGACTCTGCACTTTTTGCCTGGATTAAATTGAAATTCTTACCCTGCAGTTTCATATTTCGAATATTAATTTTGTCATACAGGTCAGCTGTGTGTGCAATATCTCCATGTAGAAGTTCAATCTTATTTCCTAAGCTCTTGTCGACTTTGAACAAAAATTCAACCACAGTGTCAAAAATGTCAAAGAAATGTTTTAAACTACAACCTTTTGAAAGCCAATGCACTTCAGTGTGAAGAAGCAAGTGTTCAAATTCTTCATCATTATTTTGGCATAACTGGTGAAATATTCTTCTGTTTAATGGATGAGCTTTAATTTTGTTGATGGGCAGATATTATAAGAGTCATACTTGAAAATAGTTGCTGGCTGAGGTTATTGACTGAAAGATGTTGATGATGAATTATACAATGGGTTGCAAACAGAATCCATAAATGCCACAAAACCAGCACAGTGACCTGACGTACATGGCTCTCACGAGGAAATCTGTAGATGCTGGAAATTCAAACAACACACTCAAAATGCTGGTGGGACACAGCAGGCCAGGCAGCATCTATAAGGAGAAGCACTTGTCGACGTTTCGGGCTGAGACCCTTCATCAGGACTAACTGAAAGGAAAGATAGTAAGAGATTTGAAAGTAGGAGGGGGAGGGGAAATGTGAAATGATAGAATACTGGAGGGGGTGGGATGAAGCTAAGAGCTGGAAAGGTGATTGGCAAAAGTGATACAGAGCTGGAGAAGGGAAAGGATCATGGGACGGGAGGCCTTGGGAGAAAGAAAGTGGGGGAGCACCAGAGGGAGATGGAGAACAGGCAGAGTGATGGGCAGAGAGAGAGAAAAAAAATAAACAACTAACCCTCCGGTCTTCCTCTATCATTTTGCATTTCCCCTCCCTCCACTATTTTCAAATCTCTTACCATCTTTCCTTTCAGTTAGTCCTGATGAAGGGTCTCGGCCCGAAACGTCGACAGTGCTTCTCCTTATAGATGCTGCCTGGCCTGCTGCGTTCCACCAGCGTTTTGTGTGTGATATATGGTTCTCCATCAGTTACTCAAGAAATCATGTTCCTATTTGGAATACTTTTATCCTCCATATAAATTTTGAGCTTATGGTAGATTGATTCTCCATTGATATTTGCTTTTAACTCTTTACAAAAGAGAATCTCTTCATAAACATTTCTATTTTTGATAAACCATACATATGCCATTAACAATGGCTCATTTTCTCGCAAAGTTGACTCATCCAGTTGTATCACAAATTCTGCTTATTGTAGCCCTGTGCATAGTTGATATTCAATGTCTTCAGTCATTTCGTCAGTATGACAAGCAACAGAGTTACTCCTCAGAGGAAATGATTTTAAAATACTGGTATCCATTTTGAGAGAGAGCTCTTCTGATCAGCAGGCATTATTTATCTTTAACTTTCACCACTTGTTTGAGATTTTCCCCAGTTCGCTAACATTTTGGAAATGTTATAAGAAGCGAAGAGTCTACTATCAAGGTCATTTTAGCTTTCTTGGTAAATGCTTCACCACTTTGCAAGGCGTCTTTTACGGAAGTATTCTTGCAAACTTGATGCTTTCATGGCTTCATTAGACAGTACAGGTAGTCCCCAAGTTATGAATATCCGACTTACGGACAACTCGTACTTATGAACCGAGGAAGGAGAACGCCGTCCACCATTTTAAGTCAGATCGCGACGCCGCTCACCATTTTAAGTCGAATCGTGTCGCTGTCTGCCATTTTAAGTCGTAGCCGTTCACACTGTGTTGAGTGTTTAACTTTGTATTTGGCTTAAATTTTTCTTAGTAAGATTCACCCTGACCCCAACCCCCCCATTCCAGTGGCCTGGTGGCGCGGTGAGATCAGCGTCGGGCTGGAGAATGGAGGTTTCCGAGTTCGATACAGTGACAGACTGCTCCCATGCCGGGTTGATGTCGATCCAGTGACTCCCGTACCATCCGTACCAGGTTGATGTCGAGCTCACAACTCAACCTCATAAAAAAACCACTACCACCTCCAGTTTAAATTCCCACACGGAATATTGTGGAGGATCAAATACCCAAACCCAGCACAGCCCCCACTTGTCCCATTTAACCTGTCTCTGTGCGGTGGTCGTTAGGACCCAGCGGACCTCGGGAGCCGGTGGAGCTCGGTACCGGCCGCCCGCAGTGTTTCTGTTCCATTGACAGGAAGTGATCGCGATCGAAAATAAAGTGGAAATAATAAAGTGTTTGGAAAGAGGTGAAACACCATCGGTCATTGGAAAAGCGTTAGGCTACAGTCGGTCAATGATTGGAACAATGTTAAAGGATAACGGATAAAGTGAGAATAATGGAGCATGTGAAATGCCCTGCCCCGATGAAAGCTACAATTATTACTAAGCAGCGCAGTGGTTTAATTATTGGAACACATACGTTTTATATGCATAGAAAGGTAAAATATACACTATATACTAAGACAAACATTTGACTAACTGATGCTAAATAACCATATAACAATTACAGCATGGAAACAGGCCATCTCTGCCCTTCTAGTCCATGCCAAATGCTTACTCTCACCTAGTCCCGCTGACCTGCACTCAGCCCATAACCCCCCATTCCTTTCCTGTCCATATACCTACCCAATTTTACTTTGAATGACAATACTGAACCTGCCTCTACCACTTCTACTGGAAGCTCGTTCCACACAGCTACCACTCTCTGAGTGAAGAAATTTCCCCTCATGTTACCTCTAAACTTTTGCCCCCTAACTCTCAACTCATGTCCTCTTGTTTGAATCTCTCCTACTCTCCATGGAAAAAGCCTATCCACGTCAACTCTATCTATCCCCCTCATAATTTTAAATACCTCTATCAAGTCCCCCCTCAACCTTCTACGCTCCAAAGAATAAAGACCTAACTTGTTCAATCTTTCCCAGTAACTTAGGTGCTGAAACCCAGGTAACATTCTAGTAAATCTTCTCTGTACTCTCTCTATTTTGTTGACATCTTTCCTATAATTCGGTGACCAGAACTGTACACAATACTCCAAATTTGGTCTTACCAATGCCTTGTACAGTTTTAAAATTACATCCCAACTCCTATACTCAAGGCTCTGATGTATAAAGGTCAACATACCAAAAGCTTTCTTCACCACCCTATCCACATGAGATTCCACCTTCAGGGAACTATGCACCATTATTCCTAGATCACTCTGTTCTGCTGCATTCTTCAATGCCCTACCATTTACCATGTATGTCCTATTGAGATTATTCGTACCAAAATGTAGCATCTTACACTTATCAGCATTAAACTCCATCTGCCATCATTCAGCCCACTCTTCTAACTGGCCTAAATCTCTCTGCAAACTTTGAAAACCGACTTGTTCCGACTTGCATACAAATCCGACTTAAAGAAGGACTCAGGAACGGAACTCGTACGTAACCTGGGGACTGCCTGTACAGTATTGCAAATAAGATGCATGGGGCATTTCTGATCTGACCGGAATGGAATAAAAATGTACTCCAGGTATGTAAAATTGTATTGATGCACTTTCTGTAGTTTCTGTTTCTTAGCAGGATTAGAATTCAAGGCTTCACCACCTTCAGAATCATAGAGATTGCACCGTACGTATTTATCGATCATTAATTAAGCTAAATTAAAGTAAAAAATTAACACAAACTGGGTATGCCTATCGGATGTTGATGATGGTAGCGGCAAAGTAATGGCAAGGTGAAGATGAGGACTATCACAACAATGAAAATGACATTGACAAGGATTCAGATTAGTCAGGATAGAACTGGTGTTTGGCAAGCTACCTTTATACTGTTCCAATTGACCAATCACATAAGGTCTCTTAAACCCCAAAGATGGTTCTTTACTGCACATATGAAGCTGAGGTTGATTTGAACACCTTAAGAGGAATCCTTGGGGTTGTCAGATTCACTGATTGGCTCTATTTCACTGTTTGGTTCTGGTCAGCACTGTATGCATACGTGACCTGTTTTCTGTAGATCTGTAGAGAAAGTTGAGAGAGTGTACTTGGCTTACCAACTTCTAACTTGCATGAATTTGTTCTGTTCTGCAAATCAAGGGGAACTGTTGGGCTCCCTGGTTGCTAATTTATGCATAATCAACAATGAAAGTTTGGTTGTTAAGGTCGGATGAGATTGCTGAGTTTCACGCGTTGTGACGACGAGGCTCACTGCCTAGACAGGTATGGTTCCTTCCATGTTCCAGTGCCTCATCATTAATTTTTGAAGTACCTGGTCCACTACTGGTTGGTTAGGTCTCGTGACTCAAGTTAGGGTGCCACTTACAGCCCCACCACCCAGGAATCCTGAACACCCTGTGACGACTTCTATTACCCCTAATGTCTCCTTAGGACACATAACAAACCCCTGGGGGTGCTACTGCTCCTGTTGAGAATCATTGGTGATAGTGAATGGAGGGATGAAGGGCTGGTGAGGGACTGTGGAGAGGAGTGTGTCAGTGTTGGTATGAGTGTGGAGTGTCAGTGTAAAGTGACAGTGAACGGGGGATGAAGGGGGTGGTGAGGGACTGTGGAGAGGAGTGTGTCAGTGTAGGTTTGAGGTGTCGAGGGTCTGTGTAAAGTGACAGTGGCTGCGAGGATGAAGAGTGCTGATTGTGGAGAGGTGTGGACGTAGTGTTTGTGAGTGTGTGGATGGGTAAGACAATGATTGGAGGTGTTGCTCAGCCTGATGGCCTGGGGGTTGTAACTGTTATCGAGTCTAGTCGACCTGCTGTGGATGCTGTGTAGCCTCTTTTCTGTTGGGCGTGGGAGAAACATTTGGAAGTGGTTACTAAAATATGAGAGGAAAGGATTGGGTAGATATTGAGAATCTTGCTTACTCAGAACAGTCTCTGACTGAATCAAAAACTCTTGCTAGCTGTTTATCATTCTTTGTAATTGGGACAATTGGATAACTGATATCAAAATAACCTCCTGGGCTCTTGTTTCTTGTCTTTGCACAGCTAAAAAAGAAACTGGTTATTTTTTGAATATATGAGGAGTGTTGGAATGTATAAATGTAGAGCTGTGCAATAAAATGCCCTTGCCTCAACTTGTCTGCCTACTGTATATACTTCATGTGTTACTGCTATATAGGTCTCTACCACTATCTGCGAGATGGAATCTGTCCCTGTTCCACAATGAAAAACCCAAGGACTTGCTTTACTGGTTCTCTGGGACTTGTAAAAGTTAGTCTGGGAACAGGTTTACCTGCTTTTGCTGGGAAAATGATGCACAAGCCCTAAGTGGAGAAAATTGGAAGCTGGTCAATTAGCTCCCAGCCATTTGTGTATTCCTAATTTCCTTTTCTTTTTCATTGAAGTCCCTCATCTTTCACTTCCTAGATGAGAACCTCTGGATTTATTTTCCTTCTATTGCTTCAGCTATTTAAAAACTTACTTACTTGAACCTGTTTACTGTAGCAGCTGTGATCTCCTGGTGGCCAACCATTTTAATACCTCTTCCTGTTCCCAAACTCTATGTCTGTCTATGGCTTCATCTAGTCAGAGTGAGGCTAGAGATGAATTAGACTAGTGCAGGGGTTCTCAAACTGGGACCCATGGGCCCTCGGTCAATGGTAGGGGTCCATGACATAAAAACTCATGTCAAGGGAACCCCTGGATTCGAGGAACTGCAAGTTATCTGACATCTTGTCATTTATCCATCTATCATCTGTCCATAGTGCAGAGTAAGCCTTTTTGACCCTTCAAGCCACACCGCTGAGCAATCCCCAATTTAACCCTAGCCTAATCACGGGACGGTTTACAATGACCAGTTAACCTATGGTCTACCATTCCTTCTGATCAGATTCCATCTTCTTCAGCACTTTTGTTACTTCTACCTAGCACTTTCCAGCTTCCTGCATCATTACCCCCCTTCCACCATCTGGCTATCACCATCCACCTCACCTGGATCCACCGATGCTCTGCCAGCTCTTTAACAGGCAGTGAAACACGTCATTTACATTGAATTACTTCAGCGAGAATTGTGTATCCACGGTTCTGGTGTTAACTACTTACCAACCCTAACCCTAACTATATGTCTTTGTAATGTGGGAAGGAATTGGAGCACCCAGTGCAAACCTATGCTGTCACAGGGGAAGATGGGCCCTGGCAGGAGGTGAAGCACAGTCTTAAACCATAGAACATTACAGCACAGAAACAGGCCTTTTGGCCCTTCTTGGCTGTGCCGAACCATTTTTCTGTCTAGTCCCACTGACCTGCACCTGGACCATATCCCTCAATACACCTCTCATTCATGTACCTGTCCAAGTTTTTCTTAAATGTCAAAAGTGAGTCCGCATTCACCACTTCATTCCACACTCCCACCACTCTCTGCGTGAAGAAGCCCCTCCAATGTTCCCTTTAAACTTTTCCCCCTTCACACTTAACCTATGACCTCTGGTTTATTTCTCCCTGGCTGGCACCGTGAAGCTATGGACTAACTGCTACACACCGTGCTGTTCCCATCTCTTGCTCCACCACCCCCCCAACTTTTTATATCGACTATCTCCCCTCTTACTTTCCTGTCCTGATGAAACATCTGCTGTGAATTTCTCTCCATAGTGTAGTTCCTGCAGCTTTTTGTGTGTTGTTCCAGATCTCCAGCATCTTGTGTCCCTTTATTGCTCGCACTTTCCTGCTAAATCTCATTTCATGGCTTTAACTTTTCCTTACCATTTTAGGATCTGTTGCCAATTTGAAAGACCATATAAATCCAAGATATTATTGTGTAATTGCTTCACTTAATTTTTAACTTGATTTGGATGTGGCTTCTTCTAATGACATTGAGTGCATTGGTGATCCAATCACAATCGAGAAAATCTGCAGATGCTGAAAATCCAAAGCAACACACACAAAATGCTGGAGGAACTCAGCAGGTCAGGCAGCATCTATGGAAAAGAGTACATTCGATGTTTTGGGCTGAGACCCTTCAGCAGGTCCTGATGAATTCTGGACTCAAGTAATTCTTTATCTTTTATAACCTGAACAGTCCAGCAAATGGTTCAGAAGCACCAAACATTCTTACCTCACGAACAAACCTGAGCTGCTTGATTTGTAGATGAAGGGCCTCAGATCTGGAATCCCTACTTTTTGCCCTGGGAAAACATCTCTGGCTATCCACTCAATCTATGCCTCTGTGTACATCTCTATGAAGTCATCTCGCTCAACTTACCCTCATAAGACATGCTCTCTAATTCAGACATCATCCTGGCAAATCTCCTCTGCACCTCTCTCAAACATCCACAGCCTTCGTATAATGAGAATTTAGGGTACCATGGTAGTGGTACCATGGTCATACGGCCAGATTTGGGAACAGCTTCTTTCCAACTGTGATAAGACTGCTGACCTTCCAAATATCCGGCCCTGACTTGCACTACCTTACTTTCCCTTTTCTATTTTCTAATTATGATTTATAATTTAAATTTTTATTATATTTACTTTGATTTGTACTTCTGCGAAGCGCAGAAACAAATATCACTGTGATGATTGTACGTTCTAGTATCAATTGTTTGGTGACAAAACAGTACAGTGTAGCACTTCTACCTTCTCAGGCAGTTTGAAATGTGAAATACATGCTGGCCTTGGCTGTGACATCCAAAACAGTAAAATAGTGAATGGAGAAGCTCTCATACCCTGACCTACCCACTATCTGTCACCATGGTAGCGTGGCTGCTGGGGTGATGCTATTATAGCTCAGGTCATTGGACTTTAGAGTCCAATCCCCATGTCCACTGTAAGGAGTCTGTACACCCTCCCTGTGGAATGTGTGGGTTTTCTCCGGGTGCTCTGCTTTCCTTCCACAGTCCAAAAACATAAGGGTTAGTAGGTTAATTGGTGATTGAAAATAATCTGTGATAAGGTTAAGGTTAAATTGGATTTTGTCAGGAGTTACAGGGCAATGCTTCTCAAAGGGCTGGAAGGGTCTGTTCTGCACTGTATCTATAAATTAAATAATGAGATGACCAGAGCTGAATATGACACTCCAAGTGTTCTTGAGCAAAATGTGACAGCTGGCAGTGTATGAATTTACTGTGGTAAATCTTGCTGACTAACTGAACTGATATCAGTCATTTGAAGCTACAGTAAGTGACTGATCTTGATATCCAACAACACACTGATCACTGTGGACATGATGTTGCTTGGTATTCAGCAGTAAGAAGGAAAGTACGTTGTTTTGCTTCATTGCTTTTAACTGTAGTTAACTTTTAACAACTTAATCTTTAACTGTCAATCATAACTGTTAAAAATAATCATTGTCTTCAATTAAACTATTGAAATAAGTTGCAACAATTTTGGCTAGCAAAGGTATTGGAATCAGCTTTATTATCACTGACATACAGTACTGTGCGAAAGTCTTAGGCACATATATATAGCTAGGGTGCCTAAGACTTTTGCACAGTACTGTACTTGTCAACGTGGAGTAGAGGGTGAGTTTGTAAATCTGGCGGGAGCAAAGGATGTTGGGAATGGTGAGGGTGGAGCACTGCAGGAGAGGTGTGGGACAAGTAGCTGAGAAAGAGTGCCAGAGCTGGTGGTGGCCCCGAGACATCAGGCAAGGTCATTTGATTCCAAATAATTGCTTTACTGATCATTACAGAATGCTTCTCTGGTGCTTCCTGTGCTCTCCCCTTCTTTCCAACTATGAATTCCATCCCTCTGCTGCTTTCCTACTCTCAGTCCACAATAGAGACCCATATCAGAATTAGGTTTATCATCACTCACATATGTCATGAAATTTGTTTTTCACAGTATAGTGCAATGATTAAAATTATTACAGTATGTTGAAAGGACTTGGGCATTAGCTATCTACATACTGTGTGTGTATATATGTAGATGTATGTCTATATCTATTATATATACATATATACACAATAGACTTTTGCAGAGTACTGTATGTTGTGAAATTTGTTGTTTTGAAGCAGCAGTATAGTGCAAGATGTAGAAATTACTGTAAATTACAAAAGATAAATGGTGAAAAAGAAGAGTAACGTGGTAGGGTTCATAGGGACATTAACTGTTCAGAAAGATGTTGGTGGAAGAGAAAAAGCTGCAAAAATGTTGAGTTACTCCTCAGGCTCCTGTACTACTTTGCCTGCAGTTAAAAGCTGTTAGATGTTTTGAGGATGGGGCCTTGTACTCAGCACCTCGTAGCCCAACGAAGTTATCTTTGTGCACATGAGAAGGTAAATGATTCACACAGTGGGTGGTAGGTGTATGGAATGACCTACCAGTGGAGGTTGTGGGGATAAGTACGATTACAGTGGTGAAAAGGCATTTGGCTAGGTTGAGGAACATTTATTACCCCTCAACCATCAGACTCTTGAACCAGAGTGGATAACTTTACTCCGCTTCACTCACCCCATCACTGAACTGTTCCCACAACCTATGGACTCACTTTCAAAGACTCTTCATCTCAGGTTCTTGATATTTATTGCTTATTTGTTTATAATTATTATTTTTTTTCTTTTTGTATTTGCACAGTGTTGTCATTTGCACATTGGTCGCTTGTCTGGGTGTGGTCTTTCATTGATTCTATTGTGTTTCTTGTATTTACTGGGATTGCCCGCAAAAAAATGAACCTCGGAGTTATATATGGTGACATATATGTACTTTGAGCATAGGCAAAGTTTAGAGGGATATGGGTCAGATGTAAGAAAATTGGACGAGCTTAGGTGGACATCATGGTCAGGAAGGATGACTTGGGCTGAAGGAGCTGTTTCCATGCTATAAGACTGATTTCTTGCCTATATTTGGAAATGGAAGCCAGTTTATTTGATTACATACTGCATCAAAGAGGCATGCTTTAGAAACATATCTCAGAAGACAGAAATAGAAGTTTGTTTGTTTGTTATGTGCTGCGTTGTATGACAAAGGTGACCATGGTCTTTCCATGACCATGATTGTTCTCAGCAAATTTGTCTACAGAAGTGGTTTGCCATTGCCTCCTTCTGGTCAGTGTTTTCACAAGACATTTGACCCAAGCCATTATCAATACCTTTTAGAGATCGTCTGTCTGATGTCAGTGGTCGCATAACCAGGACTTGTGATATGCACTGGCTGCTCATATAACCATCCATCACCTGTTTCCATGGCTTCACCTGACCCTGATTGGGGGCTAAGTAGGTGCTACACCTTGCTCAGGGGTGATCTGCAGGCTAGTGGAAGGATGGAGCACCTTACACTTCCTTTGGTAGAGACATATCTCCACCCCACCACCCTAAAGGGAGGGAAAAAGGTAGTGGTGTTAATTGGTTTTGTGTTAGAATTCTGGAGCCTAGGAAATGGTGAAATGATTAAATTCAGAGGAGATAGTGAGCAGGACAGGAGCTTCACTGTGGATGGTCTCAAGCCCAGCTGAGAAAGGAGGAAGATTGGGCACGGGCAGCAACCCCATCCCGTAAAAACCCAGTGCAAAGGATGCACCAACAGAAATCCCAATTACCTCATCCCTGGGAGAGGAAGGATATACCAAGAAGGTGGGCTACACCTGGAGACAATGTGAAAGAGTGGCCCAGGGCAAAGGACTCGAGTGACCTGCTGTTGGTAGCCTGTGCCTCGGTAGGCGTGATGGGCTTAAGTAAGTAAAGGTAGGTCAGGGATCTGAAAACAGATGAGAGTTTTTCCATTTTTTAATGGAGCTGGTTATCACAAAAAAGGCCAACATTTATTGCTTATCCACACAGACCTTGAAGAGGTAGTGGTGTTGCGTTGAAAGGCCGCACTGACTCTGTTGAAGGTACTCCTGCATTGATGTTGACATGGGACTTCTTGGATTTGGAGCCAGTGGTGATGGAGGACCAGGGATGTATTTCCACATCACGATGATGTGCGCAAATTGGAGGGTGAATGAGATCCAGCCTCACGGATGGCTGTGTTCCCATACAGCTGCTGCTCTTGTCCTTGGGTGTAAGTCATAAGTCAGGTGGGTCCTCACTCAGCTGTATATCTGCAATGCATTCTATAGGTGGTACACATTGTCACCAGTGCCCAGCTGTGCTTTCCATCGAGATCGTGGCTCACAGTTTGTGGTTTCTAAGTTTGTAGGGATGGTTTTGGGGACAGGGAGGGGAGTTGGGGGGTCAGGTTAGGGTTTAGGGACAGCCAGCTCCATTGTGGATACTAGCCTTCCCAGCATCCAGGACACCTTCCAAAGGCGATGACTCAAAAAGATGGCATCCATCATCGAGGTTGGTATGGAAGGCTATTTCACAGGATCAGAAGAAGTTGCAAAATTTTGTAAACTCAACCATCTCCATCGTGGGCACTAGCCTTCTCAGCATCAAGGACACTTTCAAAAGGCAATGCCTCAAAAAGGCAGCATAATTAAGGGCCCCCATCACCCGGGATGTGCCCTCTTCTCGTTGCTACCATCATGTGGTGGTACAGGAGCCTGAACAAACACACTCAACGTTTCAGGAACAGCTTCTTCCCCCTCGGCCATCATATTTCTAAACAGACAATGATCCCATCCACACCACCTCACTATTTTTTCCACTCTCTTTATGGACTACGTATGTTATTTATTTTTTATATATACAGCACCTATATTTATTGTAATTTGCAGTTTTAATTCCTATGTATTGCAATGTACTGCTGCTGAAAACAACAAATTTCATGACATGCATGATTTGCTGCGGACCAATTAATTCAAAGAGAGAAAAGGCTTCGCACAGGTCGGAGAGAAATATTAAACAGGAGCATCTCGCAGGACTCAGCGCGTTAGCAGTGGATCAAGCTATTTGAAGAGGGAGAGGGCTTCGCACAGGTCAGGGAGAAGAGTTTAAAAAAATAGTGTCTCGTGGGGCTTGGCGCATTAGAATAGTGAGTATGACTGCGAACCCAATTTTCTGTTTTGGATGTCAGATGTGGAATGTCCGGGAGACCTCCAGCCACCCTGATGGCCACATCTGCCCCAGGTGCATCGAGCTGTAGCTCCTTAGAGACAGAGTTAGGGGGCTGGAGCTGCAGCTCGATAACCTTTGGCGTATTAGGGAGATTGAGGAGGTGACGGACAGGAGCTGTAGGCAGGTAGAAACCCTGGGGCCACAGGAGACAGGTAAGTGGGTAACCATCAGGAGAGAGAAGGGTGGGTGTCAGGTAGTGGAGAGCACCCCTATGGCTGTTCCCCTTAACAATAATTACTCCATTTTGAGTGCTGTTGGGGGGGTACGACCTATCTGGAGGAAGCAACAGTGGCCATGCCTCTGACACTGAGTATGGCCCTATGGTTCGGAAGGGTAGCAAATGGAAGAGGAGGGCAGCAGTAATAGGGGACTCTACAGTTAGGGGGACAGATGGGCAATTCTATGGATGTGAGAAAGAAGCAAGAATGGTAGTTTGCCTGCCAGTTGCCAGGGTTTTTGATGTTTCTGTGTGCGTCCAAGATATCCTGAAATGGGTGGGTGAGCAGCCAGAGGTCATGGTACATATTGGTACCAATGACATAGGAAGGAAAAGGGTGGAGATCCTTAAAACAGACTACAGGGAGTTAGGAAGGAAGCTGGGAAGCAGGACCTCAAAGGTAATAATCTCAGGATTACTGCCTGTGCCACGTGACAGTGAGTATAGGAATAGTGAGGTGGAGGATAAATGTGTGTCTGAAGGATTGGAGCGGGGGCAGGGATTCAGATTTTTGGATCATTGGGAAGGGATTGGTTGAACTTGAATCTGAGGGGGACCAATATCCTGGTGGGGAGGTTTTCTAATGCCATCAGGGAAGGTTTGAACTAGATTTGCAGGGGTGTGGGAACTGAAGTGAAGAAGCAGAGGATGGGGAGGTTGGTGTGCAGGTAGAGACAGCTTGTAGGGAGTTTGTGAGGAAGAATAGGCAGATGATAGAGCAAAGATGCACTCAGCCTGATGGTTTGAGATGTGTCTATTTTAATGCACGGAGTATCATAAACAAGACGGATGAACTTAGAGCATGGATCAATATGTGGAACTGTGACATTGAGGCCATTACAAAGACTTGGATGTCTCAGAAGCAGGAATGGCTGCTGAGTGTGCCAGGCTTTAGATGTTTCAAAAAGAACAGAGGGAGGCAAAAGAGGTGGGGGCATGATTGCTAATCAGGGATGGTATCACGATTGCAGAAAAGGAGGAAGTTATGGAGGGATGGTCTACTAAGTTAGTGTGGGTGGAAGTCAGAAACAGGAAAGAGGCAATAACTACTGTTTTTTTTATAGACCCTCCAATAGTAACAGGGATATCAAGGAGCAGATAGGGAGGCAGATTCTAGAATGGTGCAATAATAATAAGGTTTTTGTGATGGGAGATTTTAACTTCCCTAATATTGATTGGCATCTCCTTAGTGCAAGGGGTTTAGATGGCGTTGGGTGTTCAGGAAGATTTCTTGACACAGTGTGTAGATTAGCCAACTAGAGGAGTGGCTGTACTTGATCTGGTATTGGGGAAATGAACCTGGTCAGGTGTCAGATCTTTTTTGGGATAGCATTTTGGAGATAGTGACCACAACTCTATCTCCTTCACCATAGCACTGGAGAGGGATAGGAACAGACAGTTTGGGAAAACATAAAATTGCGATAAGGGGGAAATATGATGCTATTAGGCAGGAACTTGGGAGCGTAAATTGGGAGCAGGTGTTCTGAGGGAAATTCATGGCAGAAATGTGGCATATGTTCAGGGGACATTTGCATGGAGTTCTGCATAGATATGTTGAAGCGGGGAAAGGATGGTAGAGTTAAAGAATGATGGAGTACAAAGTGTGTAAAAAATCTAGTTAAGAAAAGCTTACGGAAGGTTCAAGAAATTAGGTACTGTTAGAGCTCTAGAAAATTACAAGGTTGCTAGGAAGGAGCTTAAGAAAAGAATTAGGAGAGTCAGAAGGGGCAATGAGAAGGCCTTGGTGAGCAGGATTAAGGAAAACCTGAAGGCATTCTACAAGTATGTGAAGAATAAGAGGATGAGTTGTGTGAGAATAGGACCAATCAGGTGTGATAGTGGAAACGTGTGCTTGGAGTCGGAGCAGGTAGCAAAGGTACTTAATAAGTATCTTGCTTCGGTATGCTCTGATTAAAAAGACCTTGGCATTTGTGGGGATGATTTGCAGCAGACTGAAACGCTATAGCATATAGGCATTAAGAAAGAGGATGTGCTGGAACTTTTGAAAAGTATTAAGTTAGATAAGTCACTGGGACCAGATGAGATATACACTAGGCTACTGTGGGAAGCAGGGGAGGAGATCGTTGAGGCTTTTGTGATGATCTTTGCATCGTCAATAGGGACAGGAGAAGTACCAGAGGACTGGAGAGATGGAAATACTGTTTCCTTGTTCAAGTAAGGGAGTAGAGATAACCTGGGAAGTTATAGACCAGTAGGTCTGACTTCAGTGGTGGGCAAGTTGTTAGAGAAGATCCTAAGAGGCAGGATTTATGAGCATTTGGAGAGACAAAATCTGATTAGGGATGGTCAATGTGGCTTTGTCAAGAGCAGGTCATGCCTTATGAGCCTGATTGAATTCTTTGAGGATGTAACAAAAAAAAATTGATGAAGGTAGAGCAGTGGATGTCGTATATATGGATTTCAGTAAGAAACTTGGTAATGTTCCCCATGCAAGGCTCCTTCAGAAAGTAAAGAGGCCTGGGATCCAAGGACACCTTGCTTTTACATAGAGAGTAGTGGGTGCATGGAATGTACCGCCAGTGCAAGTGGATACAATAGGGTCCTTTAAAAGCCTCTTGGATAGGTGCATGGATTTTAGAAAAATAGAGGGCTATGCACTGGGAAAATTCTAGGCAGTCTCGAGAGTAGATTACATGGTTGGCACAACATTGTGGGCCGAATACCCTGTAGTGTGCTGTAAATTTCTATGTTCGATATGCCAGTGATTTAAAACCTGAATCTGATTGTGATGTGGAGGAGTTGGAGGTCAGGCTTCCACTCCATGCTTGAAGTCTGTTCATTGGCTTGTCCTGTGTTGATATAGAAAAGACACTGTTGATATATCAAAGATGGATCAGAAGTCGGGAAATCAAAGCCCAATGGCCAAAGCCTGGAATATGAAGACTGGAGAATGGAGACCTGTCCTGGAGTGGGAGGGAGGAATGGGGCTTGTTTTGCTGTTGTTGTTTTGTATTGATTTGCATAGCAATACTTTGAGCACATCTACATGGGGCATTGTTGCAGGAAAGCAGCATCCTTCGTTAAGGACCTCCACCATCCAGGCAATGCTCTCATCTCCTTGCTTCCATTAGGAAGAAGATACAGGAGCCTCAGGGCCCACATCACCATGTTCAGGAACAGTTATTACCCCTCAGACATCAGGCTCTTGAACCAACGGGGATAATTCACTCAACTTCACCCGCCCCATCACTGAACTGTTCCCACAACCTATGGACTCACTTTCCATAGGAGCAGAATTAGGCCATTTGGCCATTTCAGTCTGTGGTGCCATTTAATCATGGCTGATCCTTTTTTTTTCCCCTTCTCATTCCCACTTCCCAGCCTTCTCCCCTAACCTTTGATGCTGTGGCCAATCAAGAACTTATCAATCACTACCTTAAATATACCCAGTGACCTAACCTCCACAGCTGCCAGAGGTAACAAATTCCACAAATTCACAACCCTCTGGCTAGAGGAATTTCTCTGCATCTCTGTTTTAAATGGTCGCCTCTCTATCCTGAGACTGTGCCACTTGACCTAGACTCCTCCACCATGGGAAACATGCTTTCCATACCTACTCTGTCTAGGCCTAGATGTGGAAAGGACTTTCAAGGGCTCTTCATCTCATATTCTCAATATTTATTGTTTATTTGTATGTTATTATGTTTTTTCTTTTGTACAGGTATTTGTAGTTTGTTTTCATTTGCACTCTGGTTGTTTGTCCTGTTGAGTGAGGTCTTTCATTGATTCTATAGTGCTGCTTGGATTTACTGTGTGTGCTGTAATAAAATGAATCTCAGAGTTGTATATGGTGACATACATGTACCTTGATAATAAGTTAACTTTGAACTTTGAGCATTGTGTGCACGCTATGCTGGCGCTAGAATGTGTGACAATACTTGTGGGCTCCCCCAGCACATCCTTGGGTGTGTTGATTGTTAATGTTACACATTTCGCTGTATGATTCCAAGTACATGTGATAAATAAATCCGAATCTGACTCTGAAATAAGATGCTTTATCCTGGATGTTGTGGACCTTGAATTGTTGGAATTGCATTCCTTTGGGTAAGAGAGGAGTGTGATGGAACTCAAGTAGTTTTCTTGGAGGACCATCAACTGCTGTGGAAATACTGTAAGATGTATTCTGTACCAGTGACAGTGGCAATTAATTAACCCTTGTTTATCCCAGAATACTTTCCACTAATAACATCGTGCTGAGGTGCAGCCATTGTTGTGATGTATTGAATGCTGCTGCTAAGTTATTTACAGTCATCTTTGCCATGAGGCAATGTGGCTGTGACTAAATAATATATATTGTTGTGTTGTTTGGGGATAAGGACTTGCCAGGAATCAAATAAGAAGTAATGCTATTCACGTCAACTTGGAAATATGGGCTGTCAAATTAATATTTTTTATGTTACATTATAAACATTTAATTTTGTGTTAAATTATAAACACATTTCTTGTGTTTACTATTTAACATCTTATTGAAAAAACATCTGGCAGCACTCACAAAATGCTGGTGGAACCCAGCAAGTCAGGCAACATCAATGGACGGGAATAAATAGCTAATATTTTGGGCCGAGACCTTCCCCTTTCTCCCATGGTTCACTCTTCTCTCCTCAGATTCCTCCTTCTTCAGTCCTTTACCACCTGTCACCTCTCACATTCCCCCTCATCTGGCTTCACCTATCACCTCTCGCATTCCCCCTCATCTGGCTTCACCTATCTCCTCTCGCATTCCCCCTCATCTGGCTTCACCTATCTCCTCTCGCATTCCCCCTCATCTGGCTTCACCTATCTCCTCTCGCATTCCCCCTCATCTGGCTTCACCTATCACCTCTCGCATTCCCCCTCATCTGGCTTCACCTATCACCTCTCGCATTCCCCCTCATCTGGCTTCACCTATCTCCTCTCGCATTCCCCCTCATCTGGCTTCACCTATCTCCTCTCGCATTCCCCCTCATCTGGCTTCACCTATCTCCTCTCGCATTCCCCCTCATCTGGCTTCACCTATCACCTCTCGCATTCCCCCTCATCTGGCTTCACCTATCACCTCTCGCATTCCCCCTCATCTGGCTTCACCTATCACCTCTCGCATTCCCCCTCATCTGGCTTCACCTATCACCTCTCGCATTCCCCCTCATCTGGCTTCACCTATCACCTCTCGCATTCCCCCCTCATCTGGCTTCACCTATCACCTCTCGCATTCCCCCTCATCTGGCTTCACCTATCTCCTCTCGCATTCCCCCTCATCTGGCTTCACCTATCTCCTCTCGCATTCCCCCTCATCTGGCTTCACCTATCACCTCTCGCATTCCCCCTCATCTGGCTTCACCTATCTCCTCTCGCATTCCCCCTCATCTGGCTTCACCTATCTCCTCTCGCATTCCCCCTCATCTGGCTTCACCTATCACCTCTCGCATTCCCCCTCATCTGGCTTCACCTATCTCCTCTCGCATTCCCCCTCATCTGGCTTCACCTATCTCCTCTCGCATTCCCCCTCATCTGGCTTCACCTATCTCCTCTCGCATTCCCCCTCATCTGGCTTCACCTATCTCCTCTCGCATTCCCCCTCATCTGGCTTCACCCATCTCCTCTCGCATTCCCCCTCATCTGGCTTCACCCATCTCCTCTCGCATTCCCCCTCATCTGGCTTCACCCATCTCCTCTCGCATTCCCCCTCATCTGGCTTCACCCATCACCTCTCGCATTCCCCCTCATCTGGCTTCACCCATCACCTCTCGCATTCCCCCTCATCTGGCTTCACCCATCACCTCTCGCATTCCCCCTCATCTGGCTTCACCTATCACCTCTCGCATTCCCCCTCATCTGGCTTCACCTGTCATCTGTCAGCTTGTACACCTTACCCTCTGCTCAACTTCTTTTTCTGGCATCTTCTCCCTTCCTTTCCAGTCTTGGCTCAAAACATAGACTGTTTATTCATTTCCATAGGTGCTGCCTGACCTGCTGAGTTCCTCCAGTATTTTGTGTGTGTTGCTTTGGATTTCCAGCATCTGCAGGATCACTTGTGTTTCTGAAATATTTCTGACAGCACGGCACTCTTTCAGTCCTGCACTGGATTAGACTAGATTTGTGCTTGTTTCTGAAGTGGGGCTTGAACACAAAGTCTTCTGACATGAAATGAGGCAATGCTATGACATAATGTAAATTGGGGGAAAAAATGCATTTCTCAGGTTATGCTGGGGTTCATTCTTATGAACTGTGTAAAACATCCATTTTCTATAGTAATGCACATCTTGCTGCTCTACATACATGTTTGTTCATTATATTGAATGTTCACCCTTACACTTGCCATAATTAAACTACTGAGGTATGTGCTATAATGGATAACTTTGGGTTGTTTCCTTTGGAGCAGCAGAAGCTGAGGGGAGATGTGATAGAGGTTTATAAGATTGAGAGGCATGGATAGAGTGCAGACATGATCTTTTTCCCAGACACGAGGAAATCTGCAGATGCTGGAAATTCAAACAACACACACAAAATGCTGGTGGGACACAGCAGGCCAGGCAGCATCTATAGGAAGAAGTACAGTTGACATTTTGGGCCGAGATCGTTCGTCAGGACTAACTGAAAGAAAAGATAGTAAGAGATTTGAAATTGGGAGTTTCGGATTTTCCCCTCCCCCTCCCATTTTAGCCATGTTAGTGACTGTGTTTCCAACTATCTTCAGTTGCTTCATCAATGACCATCCAAATAGAACTTCATCTATTCTCCAACTGCATTCAGAGAACTTGAGACAGCAGTCTGATTCACTGACACTCAGTGCACCACTTTCATCCCTCCAGTATCATTGCACAGTGGCTGCTGAGTGAAGCAATTACTCATCTCAGCTCCCTTGATAAACCTCAGTAAACATTGGAGCATACCACTATGGAGGGCAAATGTGGGACACCACTACCTTCAATTCCTCCTCCAAGTCACAAACCATCCCTTATCTCCCTATGGAGGGGAAAAAATGGTTGATGTTTTGGACCAGAGCTCTTCATCAGTTCTGGAAAGAAAGGCCAGAAGCTAGGAATTCTAGCTTCTGCCCCCTTCCTTTCCTGTCCTGATGAATAGCCTCAGCCCAAAACATTGACTGTTTATTCCTCTCTGCAGGTGCTGCCTTTCTTTTCATGTTCCCCTAGCATTTTCTGTGCGTTGCTTAAGATTTCCAGCATCTTCTGAATCTCTTAAATTCATCCATTGGAATTCCCAATGCAATTGTGTGCAGTTCTGGTCACCGAATTATAGGAAAGATATCAATAAATTAGAGAGAGTGCAGAGACGATTTACTAGGATGTTACCTGGGTTTCAGCACTTAAGTTACAGAGAAAGGTTGAACAAGTTAGGTCTCTATTCATTGGAGCGTAGAAGGTTGAGGGGGGATTTGATCGAGGTATTTAAAATTTTGAGAGGGATAGATAGAGTTGACGTGAATAGGCTGTTTCCATTGAGAGTAGGGGAGATTCAAATGAGAGGACATGATTTGAGAGTTAGGGGGCAAAAGTTTAAGGGAAACACGAGGGGGTATTTCTTTACTCAGAGAGTGATAGCTGTGTGGAATGAGCTTCCTGTAGAAGTAGTAGAGGCCAGTTCAGTTGTGTCATTTAAGGTAAAATTGGCTAGGTATATGGACAGGAAAGGAGTGGAGGGTTATGGGCTGAGTGCGGGTAGGTGGGACTAGGTGAGATTAAGAGTTCGGCATGGACTAGGAGGGCCGGAATGGCCTGTTTCCGTGCTGTGATTGTTATATGGTTATATGGTTAATTGCGTAGTGGGAGCACCTTCACTGAACAAGCGACAGCAGCTTAAGGGTATGGCTTATCGTGACCTTTTCAAGGGCATTAGATGCTGACCTTTCCAAAAAAAACTACTGCTCTGCAGCATACTGATATAATTTCCTGATATAACAGCTTGTCCTTTAGTGTTTGGCTGTTCCTTGGATACGGAAAGTGTTACTGAACACCTGCCCATTACATGAGTCAGTCTCTTTTTTTTATTAATCTTTTATTGATTTAAAAAGGGCATATATACAAACAAGAGGAGAATTATCTCAAATATAATATCAATAACAATACAAACAGAAAGTAAAATAGACATTATCAAAATCATACATAGTATTAAGCTAATATGTAGTATATAATAAAAAAAACAGCTAATTCTCCTCTTATCAATTCATGGAGAGAAAAATAACTAAATTTTTTTTGGTCATATCCTGAATCTCTGTTGCTGTCTAGGGCCTGAATGTACAAGCTTACTGCATGAGTTGTTGGACTTTGCTGAGGAAAGGTGATGAAGGTCTGTAAATTCCTTCTGAAATGAGAATTGGATTAGGGAGAAGTACCCGCTGTCCTTTTATTTAAATAATTTGGAGAGTATCAGGTAAACTGACAAAGGAGAACATCAGAGATATCATGGTAATGTAGTGGTTAGCATGACACATTGTCAGATATGGGTGTCAAAGTTCAGAGTTCAATCCCAGTGTCCTCTGTAAGAAATCTCTGTATGTCCTCCCCATGGGCTGCATGGGTTTTCTCCAGGTGGTCTGCCTTCCTCTCTCAGTCTAAAGCCATACCAGTTAGTAAGGTAATTGGTCATTGTAGATTGTCCTGTGATAAGGCTAGTGTTAAGTCTGGGGTTGCTGATGGAGTGGCTCGAAGGGCCAGAAAGGTCTGTTTGGTGTTGTATCTCTAAGTAAATAGGAATCAGTGATGTTCTTCTTCTTCAAAGAATGGGGTTTCCAGCATCTGCCGAATTACTTGCGTTTAACAGTTAGAGAACATTGTTTAAAAGAAAATGTGATGAAATTATGGACTGTACACAAAATGTTAGATCTGTGTGTACACATTCTGATGAAATATAGTATTACATTTTGTGAAGAAAATTAGTCGATCATTTTTTGAGTAGCGCTGTACGAAGCAACTATGTCTGCATGTAGTATTAAACCACAGTCCAACTCAGGCACAGCAGCCAAAATAAGATGGTTGTATAGACTGTGGTCTGCTGGCCATCATACATCCTATACCATAGCTTGGGAAGCAAGGCTGAGGTCTGAGAATGATTTTAACTGATGTGAGTGTTGTTCAGAGCAAGCTTAAGAGTGTGAGTGGACTGCTCCTGCTTATAGTTCTGTAGCGTTTCTTCAGTGAATTGTGGCCCTTCTTAAACAACCTCCATCTCAGCACTACTGTTTGGGGTCCTCAGTGTGTGCAGCTCTGCCAGACAAACAACCATCACTGCGTTTCAACTCTTCACAGTTGATGTTTGAACTCTGAACTCCGATGCCCTGAGCTGCTGTAATCACGTCACACAAACCCCAGCGCTACGATGGCACTCCATGGATGTTCTGAAAAGGAACAGATGTGGTAGTAGTGTTACTCATATGTACTCATGTAACATTTAATGTTTGTTTTCTGCACCTATATGAGTGTGCTTTGATAAAATTAGTCTAGACTTTGGGGTGGGAACAGGAAATGTGAACTTCAGATGATGCTGTAGGTTGTGTAATCACTACAAAAATGTAACTACAAGCACGAGATTTGGGGTTGTTTAATGTCATTTCTAATGCTTGAGTGTAAAGGAGAACAAAATAATTGTTACTCGGGATCCAATGCAGCCCAAAAAACCACAATAAGATAAAGAACACAGTAGTAAAAAACCCACAATAAATACAAGTACATAAGATAGCTTATATACATTGATTGTATGTCCATAAAGTGACGCTAGGCACTGGAGTGTCTGTACATAAGGTGACTGACAGGAATTGATAAAGTAATGGTGGTTGGGGGTCTGGAGGGGTGGGTTACTGGACCCTTTCCAGCATCTTTCTGTATATATGTCCTTAATGATGAGAAGGCTGGTGCCAGTGATGTGTTGGGCAATGTTAACCACACTTTGTAGAGCCTGGGGTCACCCATGTTGTGGATGATGGTGATGGGGCGGGAGGAGCGGTTGTGCATCTTGACTATCTGAGGTCTGTTGGTTAGTAAGTCCAACATCCAGTACTGTGTTTAGATTGAAGGGAGATATTACATTGTCAGAATCAGAATCAGGTTTATTATCACCGGCATGTGACATGAAATCTGTTAACTTGGCAGCAGCAGTTCAATGCGATACATAATCTAGCAGAGGGAGAGAGAGAGAGAAAAAAAAATAAATAAACAAGTAATTCAATTACATATATTGAATAAATTTTAAAAAATGTGCATAAACAGAAATTCTGTATATTTAAAAAAAAGTGAGGTAGTGTCCAAAGCTTCAATGTCCATTTAGGAATCAAGTGGCAGAGGGAAAGAAGCTGTTCCTGAATCACTGAGTGTGTTCCTTCAGGCTTCTGTACCTCCTACCTGATGGTAACAGTGAGTAAAGGGCATGCCCTGGGTGCTGGAGGTCCTTAATAATGGACACTGCCTTTCTGAGACACCGCTCCCTAAAGGTGTCCTGGGTACTTTGTAGGCTAGTACCCAAGATGGAGCTGACTAGATCTACAACCTTCTGCAGCTTCTTTCAGTCCTGTGCAGTAGCCCCCCAGCCCCCCATACCAGACAGTGATGCAGCCTGTCAGAATGCTCTCCACGGTACAACTATAGAAGTTTTTGAGTGTATTTATTAACATGCCAAATCTCTTCAAACTCTTATTGAAGTATAGCCGCTGTCTTGCCTTCTTTATGACTACATCAATGTGTCGGGATTAGTTTAGAACCTCAGAGATCTTGACACACAGGAACTTGAAGCTGCTCACTCTCTCCACTTCTGATCCCTCTATGAGGATTGGTATGTGTTCCTTTGTCTTACCCTTCCTGAAGTCCACAATCAGCTCTTTTGTCATACTGATGTTGAGTGCCAGGTTGTTGTTGTGGCACCATTCTACCAGTTAGAAACAGGCCCTTCAGCCCACAAAGTTGTGCCTAACATGACCCTACCTTAGAAATTACTAGTCTTACCTATAGCCCACTATTTTTCTAAGCTCCATGTACCTATCTAAAAGTCTCTTAAAAGACCCTATCGTATCTGCCACCACCACCGTTGCCGGCAGCCCATTTGACGCACTCACCACTCTGAGTAAAAAATACTTACCCCTGACATCTCCTCTGTACCTACGCCCCAGCACCTTAAACCTGTGTCCTCTTGTGGCAACCATTTCAGCCCTGGGAAAAAGCCTCTGACTATCCACACGATCAATGCCTCTCATCATCTTATACACCTCTATCAGGTAACCTCTCATCCTCCATCGTTCCAAGGAGAAAAGGCCAAGTTCACTCAACCTGTTCTCATAAGGCATGCTCCCCAATCCAGGCAACATCCTTGTAGGTCTATTCTACACCGTTTCTATGGCCTGTAGTGAGGTGACCAGAACTGAGCACAGTACTCCAAGTGGGGTCTGACCAGGGTCCTATAAAGCTGCAACATTACCTCTCGGCTCCTAAATTCAATTCCACAATTGATGAAGGCCAATACATCATAAGCCTTCTTAACCACAGAATCAACCTGTTCAGCTGCTTTGAGTGTCCTGTGGACTCAGACCCCAAGATCCCTCTGATCCTCCACACTGCCAAGAGTCTTACCCTTAATGCTATATTCTGCCATCATATCTGACCTACCAAAATGAACTACCTCACACTTATCTGGGTTGAACTCCATCTGCCACTTCTCAGCCCAGTTTTGCATCCTATCAATGTCCTGGTGCAACCTTTGACAGCCCTCCACACTATCCACAACACCTCCAACCTTTGTGTCTTCAGCAAACTTACTAACCCATCCTTCGACTTCCTCATCCAGGTCATTTATAAAAATCACGAAGAGTAAGGGACCCAGAACAGATCCCTGAGGCACAACACTGGTGACCGACCTCCATGCAGATTATGACCCGTCTACAACCACTCTTTTTGTCTTCTGTGAGCAAGCCAGTTCTGGATCCACAAAGCAATGTCCCCTTGGATCCCATGCCTCCTTACTTTCTCATTAAGCCTTGCATGGGGTACCTTATCAAATGCTTTGCTGAAATCCATATACACTACATCTACTGCTCTTACTTCATCAATGTGTTTAGTCACATCCTCAAAAAGTTTGATCAGGCTTGTAAGGCATGACCTGACTTTCACAAAGCCATGCTGACTATTTCTAATCATATTATACCTCTCCAAATGTTCATAAATCCTGCCTCTCAGGATCTTCTCCATCAACTTACTGACCACGGAGGTAAGACTCACTGGTCTATAATTTCCTGGGCTTTCTCTACTCCCTTTCCTGAATAAAGGAACAACATTCAGAACCCTCCAATCCTACAGAACCTCTCCCGTCCCCATTGATGATGCAAAGATCATCACCAGAGGCTCAGCAATCTCCTCCCTCGCCTCCCACAGTAGCCTGGGGTACATCTCATCCGATCCTGGTGACTTATCCAACTTGATGCTTTCCAAAAGCTCCAGCACATCCTCTTTCTTAATATCTACATGCTCAAGCTTTTCAGTCTGCTGAAAGTCCTCACTACAATCACCAAGATCCTTCTCCATAGTGAATACTGAAGTATTCGTTAAGTACCTCTGCTATTTCCTCCGGTTCCATACGCACTTTCCCACTGTCACACTTGATAGGTCCTATTCTTTCACGTCTTATCCTTTTGCTCTTCACATTCTTGTAGAATGCCTTGGGGTTTTCCTTAATCCTGCCCGCCAAGGCCTTCTCATGGCCCCTTCTGTCTCTCCTAATTTCCTTCTTAAGCTCCTTCCTATTAGCCTTATAATCTTCTGGATCTCTAACATTACCTAGCTCTCTGAACCTTTTGTAAGCTCTTCTTTTCATCTTGACTATATTTATTACAGCCTTTGTGCACCACGGTTCCTGTATCCTACCATAACTTCCCTGTCCCATTGGAACGCACCTTTGTAGAACTCCGCACAAATATCCCCTGAATATTTGTCACATTTCTTCCGTACTCTTCCCTGAAAACATGTTTCCAATTTAAGCCTCCAATTTCTGCCTGATAGCCTCATAATTACCTTTACTCCAATTAAATGCTTTTCTAACTTGTCTCTTCCTATCTCTCTCCAATGCTATTGTAAAGGAGACAGAATTATGACCACTATCTCCAAAATGTTCTCCTACTGAGAGACCTGACACCTGACCAGGTTCATTTCCCAATACCAAATCATGTACAGCCTCTCCTCTTGTAGTCCTCATCAAGGAATCAGCAGTGGAAAGGGTGAGCAGTTTCAAGTTACTGGGTGTCAACATCTCTGAAGATCTATCCTGGGCCCAAAGTATTGATACAATTAGAAAGAAGGCACGAAACAGCTATAATTAATTAGGAGTTTGAGGAGACTTGGAATATTACCAATGACACTGGCTAATTTCTGCAGATGTACTGTGGAGAGCATTCTAACCAATGGCATCATCGTCTGGTATAGAGAGGCCACTGCACAGGATCAGAAGAAACTGCTGAGCATTGTAAACTCAGCCAGCTCTATCATGGGCACTAGCCTCCCCAGCATCAAGGACACCTTCAAAAAGCGACCTCTCAAAAAGACGGCATAATGAAGGACTCCCATCACGCAGGATATGCCCTCTTCTTATTGCTACCATCAAGGAGGTGACACAGGAGCCTGATGAAACACTCAACATTTCAGGACCAGCTTCACCTCCATCATCAGATTTCAGAATGGACAGGGAACCCATGAGCACTACTTTACTATTTTTACATCTCTAGTAATTCATGTTTTTTTTAATTATTTTATATTGCAATGCATTGCTACTGCAAAACAACAAATTGCATGACATATACCAGTGATACTAAACCTGATTTTGAGTGAATTTGATGAGCTGAATGGCCTAGTTCTGCTCCGATGTTTTATGGACCAATACTTGACATTTCTACCTTGGGGAAACAGTTTCTGACTTTCTCCATCTTGTAATTTTATAAAGTTCCATCAGGTCTCTCCTCAGAAAGCCACCCAGGTTTGTCTAACTTCTATTTGATTGAAGCAGCCCTATAACCATCACATTAATCCTATCTCCTTACTGTAAGTAAGGGTTACTTCTTTTACCAAATGTCTTCTCAAGGGAATGCCATCATGTTAGATGTTGTAACCATTATCACATGGAGGTTTTGTTGGGAAAAGTTTTGTTAGCATTTTGAAAAGCCTAAGAGCGGGGTTCACTCCAGCAGTACTTGAAGCATTTCTATTTTTGAAAGCGTTGGGAATGAATCCAGCCTTGTCTGGACAGGAGTTGCCACAGATTTGTAACAGCCAGACCACAAGGTTCAGAGAAGGAAGCAGAGTGGTCACTTCCTGCAACTTGCTGCCAGTGTTAAAAATACATTTAACAGCCACTTGGTTCCTCATGGCGTGCTGCAATGTGAATCCAGCGCTGATTTATCACAAGAAAAATGTGTTCCTGTGCAGGACTTTGAATCCAAAATCTGACCAAGATGAGAATAGCAACTCTGAGGAAAGTGAATGCTCTTATTACTCTAAATGGTAAACGAGTTTTTTAGAGAAGATCCTATTAAAATGACCAAATATCAGATCTTTATTGTAGTACCTCGCTGATTGATGTAATTTGGAATGGTCTCTCGGATGGGAGCGCAGAATTATCATTACTGAATGTGCAGAATTGTTTTCTGCTACGCTCTTAAGGAAGTTAATATTTTTTCTCTGCAGATGTTGCCTAACTAAGCAGAGACCATTTTAAGGCCTTCGTTTCCCTGCTATGATGCTTAATAATTCCACCGGAATTGTGACACATGACAGTTCAGTTAAGGGAAAATGTGCCCTTTGGAATGCCACTGAATTAACTCTCTTTCTGGATGGCTACTGTTTAATTTTTTGAGAATGATAACACAGGCTGTAAATGGTTGTTGTTCTGCCAATGATAATGCCTGTCTGTTTGGAAGTCCCCATTCAGCACACGATTTCTTTTGCTACAGCAGGAATAGGCTCTTCCCGCACTTCGAGCCGCACCTGCCAACAATCCCGGCACTCCCTGATAACACCCAAATCTCATCTCGGTTTATAACACCCAAATCATCTCAATTTATAATGACCTATTCACCAGTATGCCTTTGGACTGTGAGAGGAAATTGGAGCATCCTGAGGAAACCCACATATCGCATGGGGAGGACGTACAGACTCCTTACAGATGACATCGGAATTGAACTCTGAACTCCAATGCCACAAGCTGTAAAAGCGTTACACGACTGTGGTTCCTTAGAATTTTTCCTCGTGGTGCTAAGTTGAAGAGTCACAGGTTTAGTGGCCACAGGCAGACAAGGTGTAATTAAACCAAATGTTCCTCTCCTAGTCTGCCTAGAAACCAAGGAGACCACAAACTAAAATGTCAGTGGCTTAATTCCAGTCATAAAGAGGAACATTGCCTCACTGGTCTGGCGCGGAGTCGTAGCGGTTAGCATAATGCTTCACAAACAAGAGAAAATCTGCAGATGCTGGAAGTTCGAGCAACACACACAAAATGCTGGAGGAACTCAGCAGGCCAGGCAGCATCGATGGAAAAAAAAGTACAGTTGACATTTCGGGCCGAAACCCTTTGGCAGGACTGGAGAAAAAAAGCTGGTTTAAAATGTGGTGGGAGGAGGGAGAACCACCAGAAACCAGGAGTGGGAGGGATGAGGTAAAGAGCTGGGAAGTTGATTAGTGAAAGAGATACAGGACTGGAGAAGGGGGGTTCTGATAGGTGGGGATAGAAGGCCATGGAAGAAAGAAAAGGGGGGAGGAGCACCAGAGGGAGGTGATGATAAACAAGGAGACAAGGTGAGAGAGGGAAAAGTGTATGGGGACACCTGTGAGGCCACACTTCACTTGAGTCTGTTGGGATCATTTTCTGTGTTTGGTGTGGCCACCCGTACATCGGTGAGATGCGACGTAGATTGGAAGACCGTTTCATTGAGTATCTATGCTCCATCTGCTAGAAAAAGCAGGATCTCCCGTTGGCCACCCATTTTAATTCCACTTCCCATTCCCATTCTGGTATGTCCATCCATGGCTTCCTCCACTGTTGTGATGAGGCCACACTTGGGTTTGAGGAACAACACCTTGTATTCTGTTTGGGTAGCTGAGGCAAGAAAAATAATAATGAGGGACAAGGGGATGGCTGATGAACTCAGAGTATTTTGCATCAGTCTTCACTGTGGAAGACACTAGCAGTGTGCTTGATATTGTAGTGTTTGAAGGAAGAGTAGTAGGTATAGTTGCTTTTACAAGAGAGGAGTTGCTCAAACAGCTGAAAGACCTAAAGTTACATAAGTCAACCAGACCAGATGAACTGCACCCTAGGGTTCTGGAAGAGGTAGCGGTAGAGATTATGGTGACATTAGAAATGATCTTTCAAAAATCATTGGACTCTAGCATGATGCCAGAGGACTGGAAAATTGCAAATGTCACTCCACTCTTTAAGAAAGGAGAAAGGCAGTAGAAAGGAAATAGACCAGTTAGCCTGACCTCAGTCGTTGGGAAAATGTTGGAGTCAATTGCTAAGGATGAGGTGATGGAGTACTTAGTGACACCAGACAAGATAGTACAAAGTCAAATGGTTTCCTTCATAGAAAATCCTGCCTGATGAACCTGTTGGAATTCTTTGAGGAGGTTACAAGTAGGATAGATAAAGGGGATGCTGTGGATGTTGGATATTTGGACTTTCAGAAGGCCTTTGACAAGGTGACACACATGAGGCTGCTTACTAAGTTATGAGCCCATGGTGTTACAAGAAAGCTACTAACATGGTTAGAGCATTGGCTGATTGGTAGGAGGCAGTGAGTGGGAATAAATGGATCCGTTTCTGATTGGCTGCCAGTGACTAGTGGTGTTCCACAGGGGTTGGTGTTGGGACCACATTGTCTATGCTGTATATCAATGATTTACATGATGGAATAGATTACTTCATTGCCAAATTTGTAGATGATATGAAGTTTTGTGGAGGGGCAGGTAATGTTGAGGAAACGTGTAGGATACAGAAGGACTTCGATTAGGAGAATGGGCAAGAAAGTGGCAAATGAGATACAATGTTGGAAAGTGCATGGTTATGCACTTTGGTAGTAGCAATAAATGTGCAGACAATTTTTCTGAACTGGGATTAAAAATCTGAGATGCAAAGGGACTTTGGAGCCCTTGTGCAGAATACCTTAAAGATTAACTTGCAGGTTGAGTCAGTGGTGAGGAAGGCAAATGCCATGTTAGCATTCATTTCAAGAGGTCTAGAATACAAGAGCAAGGATGTGATGAAGGCTTTATAAGGCACTGGCGAGGCCTCACCTTGAGTATTGTGAACAATTTTGGGCCCCTCATCTTAGAAAAGATGTACTGGCCTTGGAGAGGGTCCAGAGGAGGTTCACAAAGATGAATACAGGAATGAAAGGGTTATTATATGAGGAAAGTTTGATGGCTCTGGGTCTGGACTTGCTGGAATTCAGAAGGTTGAGGGGGGGATCTCATTGAAACTTTTTGAATGTTGAAAGGTCTGGTTAGAGTAGATGCAGAAATGACGTTTCCCATGGTGGCAGAGTTTAGGAAGAAAAGGCATTTCAGGTTGTATATTAATTCAGATATAAAGTTCCAAAAGGTGTGGGGACCTTTTCTTGAATATTTTCATAATGCCCATTTAGATTAAGGGTGCATCCCTCTTTTTTTCTTGTGCATTTAAATCCCTTACTTCCAACTTCTTACAGTTAACATTTATGGTTTTTTTTAATGTGTAAACATATTATAGTTTAGGTAGTAGGCAATATAGCTTTTTTTATGGTGGTGATATAGTTCTGATTAACTTTTTTATATATTGTAAGGGTGGCTAGGAGGTGGGTAGTGAGAGGGTGGGGTGGTAACTAACTTTATACGATTTTACTATGGATGCATTGCTTAATTGTTATGAACTGTACTTTGTTATGTATGGTTTGCACTGTATAAACCTCTTGTTTTTTTTGTTGCATTGTAAAAACGCATAAAAAATGTTAAAAAAGGATGTATATTGTATACATTTCACTGACATTAAATGTACCTTTGAAGAGGGCACAGCCTCAGGGTGGGGGGGGGGGGTGCCATTTCAAAGCAGATGTGGAGAAATTTCTTTAGCCAAAGGGTGGTGAATTTGTGGAATTTGGTGCCAGGTGCAGCTGAGGAGGCCAGGTCGTGGGATGTATTTAAAGCAGAGATTGATAGGCTCTTGTTTGGATATGGCATCAGAGGTTACGGGAAGGCCGGGAACTGGGGTTGAGGAGGAGAAAAGAAAGGATCAGCCATGATTGAATGGTGGAGCAGACTCAATGGGCCAGATGGCCTACTTCTGCTCCTGTATCTTATGGTCTTCTTTCTCCTACGGCCTTCTGTCTCTTTCACCAACCAACTTCCCAGATCTTCAATTAATTCTTACTCCTTCTGGTTTCACATATCACCTGGTTGTTCTTTCTTCCTTTTATCCACCTTTTAAATCTACTCAGCTTATTTTTTCCTCCAGTCCTACCAAAGGGTTTGGGTCTGAAACGTTGACTGTACTTTTTTAAATAGATGCTGCCTGGCTTGCTGAGTTCCTCCAGCAATTTGAGTGTGTTGCTAGCACAATAAAGGGGATGAACTTAGAGCATAGTTACGTGGAACTATGATGTTGTGGCCGTTACTGAAACTTGGCTGGAGGAAGGGCAGGATTGGCTGATGCAGGTACCGGGGTTTAGGTGTTTTAAAATGAATAGGATGGGAAGTAGTAAAGGGTGGGAGTAGCGTTACTGGTCAGGGATAGTATCACGGTTATAGTAAGGGAGGATGCTGCAGAGAGGGAGTGTCCACTGAGTCAGTGTGGGTGGATATCAGAAATAGGAAGGGATCAATCACTGTGCTGGGAGTAGTCTATAGGACCCCAAATAGCCCTCGGGACACCGAGGAGCAGATAAGCAGACAGATTTTAGAATGGTGTAGGAAATACAGGGTTGTAGTTATGGGTGACTTCAACTCCCCTCATATTGACTGGCACTTCCTGACTGCAAGGGGGATAGATGGGGCTGAATTTGTCAGGTGTGTTCAGGAAAGATTCCTGACAAAGTATATGGACCAGCCGATGAGAGGAGAGGCCACGCTGGATCTAGTTCTGGGTAATGAACCTAGTCAGGTGGCAGACCTTTTGGTGGGGGAGCATTTGGTAAGAGTGACCACAACTCCCTTAGCTTCAGCATAGCTATGGAAAAGGATAAAAACAGACAAAATGGGAAAGTACTTAACTGCGGAAGGGCTAACTATGAAGGGATGAGGCAGGAGCTAGTGAGAGTAAATTGGAAATAGATGTTCAAGGGTGAAAGCACAGAAGTAATGTGGAGGAAGTTTAGGGACCACTTCTGCTGGGTTCAGGATAGGTTTGTCCCCCTGAGATGAGGGAAAAAATGGTAGGAAAAGGGAACCGTGGCTGACAAAACATGAGGCAACTCATCAAGAGGAAGAAGGAAGAATATGTTAGATATAAGAAGCAGGAGGGGCTCATGAGGAATATGGGGTAGCCAGGAAGGAGCTTAAGAAAGGGCTTAGGAGAGCTCGAAGGGGGCATGAGAAGGCCTTGGCATGTAGGATTAAGGAGAACCCCAAGACATTCTATGCTTATGTGAAGAACAGAAGGATGACAAGAATGAAGGTGGGGCCACTGAAGGATAAAGAAGGCAACATGTACCTGGAGGTGGAGGAGGTTGGGGAGGTACTAAATGAATACTTTGCTTCAGTATTCACAAGTGAAAAGGACCTTGATCAGGGTAACGTTGAAATAGAACAGGCCTGTGTGCTGGACAATGTGGAGATTAAGGACGAAGAAGTGTTGGATCTTCTTAAAAACATCAAGGTTGATAAGTCCCAAGGGCCATGATATACCCCAGGTTGCTGTGGGAAGTGAGAGAAGAGATTGCTGGAGTAGTAGCTATGATCTTTGAATCCTCTTTGGCTGTAGGGGAGGTGCCGGCAGATTGGAGAAAGGCAAATGTAGTTTCCTTGTTTAAAAAAGGTAATAGGGAGAATCCTGGGAACTATAGATCGGTGAGTCTTATGTTGGTGGTCTGCAAACTATTGGAAAGGATTCTTAAGGATAGGATCTATGAGCATTTGGAGTAGTACGGTCTACTCAAGGATAGTAAACATGGCTTTCTGAAGAGAAGATCGTGCCTCACGAGCCTGATTGAGTATTTTGAAGAGGTAACAAAATAAATTGGTGAGGGTAGGGCAGTGGATGTGGTCTACAAGGCACTTGATAAGGTCCCCCATGAGAGACTCATCCAGAAAGTCATGAGGCGTGGGATAAGTGGAACCTTGGCTGTTTGGATAAAAAATTGGCTTACAGAAAGAAAGCAGAGGGTAGTAGTGGAAGGAAAGTATTCTGCCTGGAGGTTGGTGACTAGTGGAGTGCCGCAAGGATCTGTCCTGGGACCCCTGTTCTTTGTGACTTTTTAAAAATGACCTGGATGAAGAGGCGGAAAGATGGGTGAGTAAGTTTGCAGATGACATGAAGATTGGAGGTGTTGTAGATGGAGTTGTAGGTTGTTGAAGGTTACAAGAGGATATAGACAGGATGCAGAGTTGGGCAGAAAAGTGGCAGATGGAGTTCAATCCGATTAAGTGTGAGTTGATGCATTTTGGAAGGGCAAACCAGAAAAATTAGTACAGGGTTAATGGTCAGTTACTTAAGAGTGTGGATGAAAAGAGGGACCTTGGGGTTCAAATCAATACATCTCTGAAGGTCGCTGCACAGGTTGATAGGATAGTTAAGAAGGCCTTTGGGATGCTAGGCTTTGTTAATAGGGGGATTGAGTTCAAGAGTAGAGAGGTCATGTTGCAACTCTACAAATCTCTGGTGAGAATGCACAGAGTATCGTGTTCAGTTCTGGTCACCTCATTATAGGAAGGATGTGGAAGCTATGGAGAGGGTCATATCCCTCAACGTCAGCAAGACAAAGGAATTGGTTGTTGACTTCAGAAGGAGTAGCGGACTGCACAACCCCAACTACATCGGTGGTGCACGGGTGGAACAGGTCAAAAGCTTTAAGTTCCTCAGGGTGAATATCACAAATGACCTGACTTGGTCTAACCAAGCAGATTCCACTGCCAAGAAGGCCCACCAGCGCCTTTACTTCCTGAGAAAGCTGAAGAAATTTGGCCTGTCCCCTAAAACCCTCACTAATTGTTATAGGTGCACTGTAGAAAGCATTCTTCTAGGGTGCATCACAACCTGGTATGGAAGTTGTCCTGTCCAGGACCTGAAGAAGCTGCAGAAGATCGTGAATGTAGCCCAGCACATCACACAAACCAATCTTCCATCCTTAACTCCACCGCAAGCTGTTGGAGCAATGCTGCCAGGATAATCAAGGACACGACCCACCCAGCCAACACACATTTTGTCCCTCTTCCCTCTGGGAGAAGGTTCAGGAGCTTGAAGATCCATACGGCCATATTTGGGAACAGCTTCTTTCTAACTGTGGTAAGACTGCTGAACGGATCCTGACTTGGATCTGGGCCATACCTTCCAAGTATCTGGACCTGACTTGCACTACCTTACTTTCCCTTTTCTATTTTCTAATTATGATTTATAATTTAAATTTTCATTATATTTACTTCGATTTGTACTTCAGGGAGTGTGAAGCGCAGAATCAAACATCGCTGTGATGATTGTACGCTCTAGTATCAATTGCTTGGTGACAATAAAGTAATGTAAAATAAAGGGTGCAGAGAAGATTAACCAGGATGTTGGCTGGATTGGAAAACAAGTCTTATGAGGCAAGGTTAGCAGAGCTGGGACTTCTCTCTTTGAAGCATTGAAGGATGAGAGGAGACTTGATAGAGGTCTACAAGATTATGAGAGGCATAGATAGGGTGGATAGTCAGTACCTGTTTCCCAGGTCACAAATAGCAAACACCAGAGGGCATATGTACAAAATTAAGGGAGGGAAGTTTAGGGGAGACATCAGGGGTAAGTTTTTTACACAGGGTTGTGGGTGCCTGGAATGATTTGCCAGGGATGGTGGTGGAGGCTAAAACATTAGGAGTATTTAAGAGCCTCTTGGACAGGCACATGGATGAAAGAAAAATAGAGGGTTACGGGGTAGTGTAGGTTTAGTTTTTTTTTTAGGAATATATGGGTCGGTACAACATCAAGGGCCAAAGGGCCTGTACTGTGCTGTAGTGTTCTAGTGCCTAGTCTAGTGTCTAGTATAATCCTTTACAGGTTATTGACAGGTGTTATATTTGAATGTGCACAGTATGCGGAATGAGATAGCTGATGTATCACAGTTAGAGTTTGGCAGGTATGACAATGTCCGCATCACTGAGATGTGGCAGAACGAAGATTAGAGTTGGGAGGTTAACATCCAAGGATACATCTTGTATTGAAAAGACAGGAGATAGGCAGAGAGGGTGGTGTGGCTCTGTTGGTTTAAAAAAAAAAGTGAAATCAGATTCTTTGAAAAAGGTGACATTGGATTGCATGACGCAGAAACCTTGTGGGTAGAGTTAAGAAACTACAAAGGTAAAAATACCCCGAGTTGTATACAGGTCTCCAGATAGTAGCCAAGATCTTGGGTACTATTATGGGAGATAGCAAACAGAAGTTTAAGAGGGAAATGTTGAAATAGTCATGGGGCATTGCCTACGAGATGACTTTTTAGAGCAGCTTGTGCTTGAGCCCACTGATGGAAAGTTGTGTACTGAACAGATTTGATTAGGGAGCATAAGGTAAAGGAACCCTTAAAAGGCATTGACCATAATATGATAGAATTCACCCTTCAGTTTGAGAGAGAGAGGATAAAGTCAGATGTATCAGTATTACAGTGGAGTAAAGGCACTGTATAAAGTGGAGTATAGAAGCATGAGTGAAAGGGAACACTAGCAGGGATGATGGCAGAACAGCAATGGGGTGGGGGGGGGGGGGAAAGAAATGGTGAATGAATTCAATAAGTATTTGCGTTGGGTTTCACTGTGGAAGACACTAGCAATACACCAGAACTTTGAGAGTGGGTATTTGCAAATGTCACTCCACTCTTTCAGAAGGGAGGGAGGCAGAAGAAAGGACACTTTAGGCCAGTTAGACTGAGTTCAGTGATTGGTAAGATGGAGTCCATTATTAAGGATATGTTTTCAGGGTATTTGGAGGTACATGATAAAGTAGGCCAAAGTCAGTGCAGTTTCCTTCAGGAGGAGACCTTGCCTGATAAATTGCCTTTTGGAATTTGTTATGTTTTGTAACTCCAAAAGCTAATTGAAAGTAAAACATGGGAGAGCCATTTTGTTTTTCTTTAGCGGGGTGCAGTGTTGTAATAACATTCATGTAGTTTTACATATAACCTGTAAGGAACTGTATAAACAACAAAGAATGCTTAATCAAACAATATATTTACAATATTACTCAAATATTACTGTAATATTAAGTGCACAACACTCCTTCCTGCTTAGCTATAAACTCCAACTCAATATAGAATATATTCTCATATACATACAGTATACTATATAATACAACTACTATATAGACATCCACGGCATAGTAAAATCGAAATTGCCCCATTCAGGTCTACAAATCTAATCACAAATCGATTTTTTTTTACTCTTGTGGGGTAATGTCTTTCCTGACCAGGGAGGTCACTGTGTTGGATTTGAGACTTGGGGATATTAAACAGACTTAGGTTCTGGGGCATCTTCCATGGTGGTTATGGGAGTTTGACTTTACGACTGCAGGAAGTGCTTCTAACAGCTCTGGATACCTTTTTTCTGGATGTGTTGGCATCCAGTTGCCCGATCTACTGATATATCCCAGGCCACCAGATGAAGATTTGAGCCAATGTTTTCATTCTGACTACATCTAGTTGACCGGCATGTAGCTCCTCCAACACTTTAACTCTCAGCTTGGATGGTACAACAACTCTCAATCCCCACATAAAGCAGCTTCTGTCAAAAGCGAGTTCGTGCTGGTAAAATGGGGAAACTGGAGTTTCTGCTGCACGTTCCGGCTGTCTTGGGTGGCCATGTAGACCTAAGACAAGTATGAGGTCTTTTCTGGTTTCCTTGTGGATCATCTCTGAATTAATAGGGAGACTTTCGATTTACATTAGGGAGAGTACTGTATATAAAGGAGTGTCTCCTTTTGTAAATTTTTTAGGTAAAGGGGACAACCATCAACATTTCCATGTTTAGTTGCCTTCTTGAATTTGGTCTTGTGATTATGTCCTCCAGGAGACAGACCCATCTCTGTATTTGTGAGCCTGCTGTTAGTGAAACACCTTTCTGTGGATTGAAAATGGATGCAAGTGGTTGATGATCAGTATTGAGGGTAAACTCACTCCCATACAAGTACTGATTGAAAAGTGTGACACGCCAAACCTGATTCAAGACCTCTCTGTCAACCTGTGTGTTATTTTTTATCTGCAGCGGCATGGGCACGTGATGCACAAGCTATGACTGCACCTAGCCCATAAGGCAGGGTGTCACAGGCAAGCTTCACTGGGTGATATGGATCATCCAGAGGGTGAGTACAGTGTCTGACATCACCATTTCCTATACTTTTTGGAAAGTCAGCTCACACTGCCCGTTGCCCATTGCCATTTCTTCCTCATCTGTAATAATGAGTTCAAGGAGTGGAACACAGTATCCAGGTTTGGCAGGAGCCTGTTATAGTAAATGACAAGTCCTGGAAAGGACCACAACTGTGACATGTCCTGTGGGCTTGGGACACCCACCACTGCTTGAATTTTCTCATTACACTTGACGCACGATCCTTGTGCGTCACTGGTGCGACCACAATAAGCGATGCTTATTGTTTAATGAATTCACACTTGAGGTGTCGTGCTCTGAGCACATAATCTTCTAATCATTTTGACACTCCATTGAGATTTTGGAGATGTTCATTGTCGTCCTCACTGGTAACAATGATGTCAGTGCTTGGACAGGTTTGCAGCATCTGGTCCAAAGCAGGTGCAGATGTTACTCCAAAAACAAAGCATATCGTGGTGATTAATGTTTTTGTGAATGTTTAAGGTGAGAAACACTTTGGACTCTTCTTCCATCTCCATCTGTAGGTAGGCCTCAGCTAAGTCCACTTTGTTGGTGTGTTTTCCTCTATCTTAGGTAGAGGGTATTGATCTACTTTCAGTATTGGGTTGATAGTGTTACGTACCCCGTAACTGGGTGTCTTACCAGCAAAGATAGAAGTATCCATTGGAGTCTGGTGGTACTATTTTCAACAGTGTTTATTAGTAAAAATATACAAATCAATATCAATGCAAATATACAGATAATACACGTTAGCAATACTAAACCTAAAAGTGTGGGTATAATAATAATCAATAATAAACAAGCTCTATCGTTGTCTAGGGGATAATGAATTATTATGGGGAAAGTATAAAGTTCAGTTCATACAGGCTGAGGTAGTTGTTGGTCGATGTGTTGTAATTGCTAGAGAGAGAGAGAGGGCGATCAAACAGTGACAGCTATTGTCTTGCAAACCTTCCTTTACGATCTTGATCCGTCGATGTGTGGTTGTGGCCATTCAGGTATGACCCCTCTGTCCTTTAGCTAGTCCGTTCTTCCGTGGTGGACTCGTCACCCAGGCAAGGATGGACACACACACAGGCCCCCACCAGCCTCGCTATAAACACTGTGAGTGAAAATTGACCGATCCTTCGTTTGGTCTCTGATGCCCCACACTTTCTCGTGGGTTTCTGATGCTCACTAGTGTGTCTCCTGGTGCGTCTGAGGGGTGTCACCCCAGACCTCACTTTTATCCCCACTCATGGGGTTTCAAGTGTCAATCAGGTTTGAATGACTTAACCCATCAAACCAGCCCACTCTGGCTGTCCACTGAGGAATTTTAATGAGCAGGATGGTACCACGTAAACAGCCCTCTCCGCAGCCATAAGTCTTTCGGGAGTCATAACATGGTGGATAAACATAACTCTCTCTCAGGCTGTTATCAGTAACAGATGTCCTGGCCTGTTTTCTTTTTTCTCTCTTACTCTCTCGTTAGCAGCATCGAAATAGTAACAGTTTGCGATTCTCCAAAAGGAGGGGGGGGGCATGGGCAACTCTGCACCCTTCTGCCCATCAGAGTTGTTCATCCTTCGTAACAATAGTGACCTTAAAATCGCCACAGATCCTGACAGCTCTATTCTGATTAGTTACTAAGATGTCAGGCATTGATGGGATGGGCTCCAGTGAACCTTGGAAAGAATTCCTTCAGCCTCCATGTGATCTAGCTCACTGGCTACTTTATCACAGGTGGTATAAGGAACCGGATGAGCTTTCTAAAGCTTGGGTGTGGCATTTTTATTTAACACTGTTTTACCTTTGATCTATTTGAGCTTTCCAATGACATCCTTGAACAGTTCTGGGGCATCATCCAGTAACTTTCTTAATTTGCTTTCTCATGGCTTTATTGCCGAGGATGTGGCATGCACAGAGTGGATGGATCTCCAAACAAGTTGTCGTTGTCTCAGACAATCATGACTCCATAATGCTGGCCCTACAATTTTACCACATACAAGTCCATTATGGCTTGTTGGTTGTTGTATTTCACTGTTACAAATGTTATTCCCATAGGAGTTATCTCATTCTTCAGTATAAGATCTTAGTTGGATATCTGCAGGCTTTAGTTCAGGATCTTTGGCATGCCATTCAAACTAATTTTGTGGAGTGACTGACACAGCTGAGCCAGAGTCCAATTCCATATTTATTAATTTCCCATTCATTTCTGGTGTAAGCTATATTACTTGTCTCTTGTTAATTTTCACATTGTAAATCTCAAGGCTACTCAGTCCTATATAAATTTCATCATTATCAGATTTTTAATCAAAAACATGCAAATTAGGGCTCTTTCTGAAACTGCAACTTGACTTTTTGTTTTCTCTGCCCTGTGTAATCTATTTATTTTTGTCTGCCTGACATGCCATTTGTATGTGCCCTACTTTGTTGGATTTTCTGCAATTTCACCTTTAAATCTGCATTGGTCTGGTGTATGTGACGCCCTGCCATTATGGTGACACAATGTTGTTCAGCCAAGCAGATTTCTAATTGGGCGTTGCCATTTTGTCCACATTTACTTTAATTCCTGACTGCAACTCAGTTGTGTTTCTGTCTGCATTTTGAATGCCTCCTTGTAAGATTATACAAACTAAACAACCCCTCAGTGCATCATTAAGCCCATCACTGAACTGACAATGCTCAGACAATTCTTCATTTCAGCAATGTATGCTGAAATAAACTCCCCTTCCTTTTGATTCTGCTTACAAAACTTAAAGCATCTGGAATCAGCAATGGTTTTGGTTCTAACTGTTCCTGCATTACGTTCATGGTATCAGCAAAGCTTATTTCATCCAGTTTGGTTGGAGCAGTTAAACTTCAAAACAAAATATGTGTTTAAATCCAGTACACTCAGCAAAATTGGCTTTGGCTTCTCAATGGCTACTTGATTTGGTTTAAAATACTGCTCAATCCATTCAGTGTACAAAATCCAGCTATAGTGTAATGGAACACGCTAATCTTTCCATTTGTAGCCAGCTATTTCTGCTTTTTTAAATGTCTATTATTATCTGATAATCAGAATCGGGTTTATTATCACCGGCATGTGTCGTGAAATTTGTTAACTTAGCAGCAGCAGTTCAATGCAATACATAAAATAGAAGCAAAATTAAAAATAAATAAGTAAATCAATTACAGTATAGATATATTGAATAGATTAAGAATACAGTTGGCCCTCCTTATCCAGGGTTCTGCATGCACGGATTCAACCAACCACGGATTGGGAAAACCTGGAAGTTCTCTCTCCAGCACTTGTTGCTTGAGCATGTACAGAGTTTTTTTCTTGTCATTATTCCCTAAACAATACAGTATAACAACTATTTACATAGCATTTACATTGAATTAGGTATTATAAGTAATCTAGAGGTGGTTTAAAGTATACAGGGAGATGTGTGCAGGTTACCGTGGATTGGGAATCGAGAAAAAAAACTGGAAGTTCTCTAAGTCTGGTATTACTTAGCATCAGTTAGTCAAACGTTTGTCTTAGTATATAGTATATATTTTACCTTTCTATGCATATAAAACACTTGAGAAACATATATATTTCAATAATTAAACCACTGCATTTGCTTAGTAATAATTGTAGCTTTCATCGTGGCAGGGCCTTCACATGCTCCATTATTCTCACTTTATCCTCACTGTAGCCTAACACTTTTCCAATGACCGATGACGTTTCACCTCTTTCCGATGGCTTTATTAATTTCACTTTATTTTCAATCATGATCGTTTTCCGGAACAGAAACACTACAGGCGGTGGGTCCCGAGCTCTGCCGGGTCCTAAAGTCCACCGACTTGAGCATCCACATTTTTTGGTATCTGCGGGGGGCCCCGGAACCAATCTCTGCGGATAAGGTGGGCCGACTGTAGTGCAAAAACAAAAATTTTATAATATAGTGAGGTAATATAGGAGCCATTAGGAGGTAGTGATCACAATATGATAAGCTTTCATCTGCAATTCGAGAAGGATAAGGGCAGCTCGGAGGTGTCAGTGTTGCAGATGAACAGGGGAAACTATGGAGCTGGCCAAAGTTGACTGGACGGATAGCCTAGCAGAAAAGACAGTGGAACAGCAATGGCAGGTATTCTTGGGAATAATGCACAAGGTGCAAAATCAGTTCATCCCCCAGAGAAGGAAGGATTCAAAGGGGGGAAAGGGGCCTCAGTAGTTGACAAAGGAAGTCAGAGACTGCATAGCATTTAAAAAAAAGGAAATATGACAGAGCTAAGGTGAGTGGGAGGACAGATGATTGGGAAGTTTTTAAGGAACAACAGAACTTAACTAAAAAGACAATACGGGGAGAAAAAATGAGGTACGAACGCAAGCTAGCCAGGAATATAAAGGAAGATAGCAAAAGCTTTTTTAGGTATGTGAAGAGAAAGAAGATAGTTAAGAACAATGTTGGGCCCTTGAAGAATGAATTGGGTGAAATTGTTATGGGAAACAGAGAAATGGCAGAAGAATTTAATGAGTACTTTAGATCTGTTTTCACTAAGGAAGACACAAGCAATCTCCCAGATGTATGGATGGGCCAAGGACATAGGGTAACAGAGGAAATGAAACAGATTGACATTCGGAAGGAAACGGTGATGAGAAGACTGATGGGACTGAAGGCTGACAAATCCCCAGGTCCAGATGGTCTGCACCCTAGGGTACTAAAGGAGGTGGCCCTGGAAGTTGCAGATGCATTGGTAATCATTTTCCATTGTTCCTTAGATTCAGGATCAGTTCCTGAGGATTTGAGAATGGCTAATGTTATCCCACTTTTTAAGAAAGGAGGGAGGGAGAAAACAGAGAACTATCAACCTGTCAGCCTGACATCGCTGGTGGGGAAGATGCTAGAGTCCATTATTAAGGATGAAATAGTGGCATATCTAGATAGCAGTGATAGGATTGGGCCGAGCCAGCATGGATTTACCAAGGGTAAATCATGCTTGACTAATCTGTTGGAGTTTTTCGAGGATGTAACTAGGAAGTTAGACGGGGGAGATCCAGTGGATGTAGTGTACCTCGATTTTCAGAAGGCATTTGATAAGGTCCCACATAGAAGATTGGTGGGTAAAATCAAAGCTCAGGGCATCAGGGGGAAGGCATTGACATGGATAGAAAACTGGTTGGCAGATAGAAAGCAAAGGGTAGCGGTGAATGGGTGTTTCTCGGAATGGCAGGTGGTGACTAGTGGGGTGCCACAGGGCTCGGTATTGGGACCACAGCTGTTTACCATTTACGTTAACGATTTGGATGAAGGCATAGAAAATAACATCAGCAAATTTGCTGATGATACTAAGCTGGGTGGCAGTGTGACATGTGATGAGGATGTTAGGAGAATTCAGGGTGACTTGGATAGGCTGGGTGAGTGGGCAGATACTTGGCAGATGGCGTTTAATGTGAATAAGTGTGAGGTTATCCACTTTGGGAGTAAGAATAGGAAGGCAGATTATTATCTGAACGGTGTAGAGTTGGGTAAGGGAGAAATACAAAGAGATCTAGGAGTCCTTGTTCATCAGTCACTGAAGGTGAATGAGCAATTGCAGCAGGCAGTGAAGAAGGCTAATGGAATGTTGGCCTTTATTACAAAGGGAATTGAGTACAAGAGCAAGGAAATCCTTTTGCATTTGTACAGAGCCCTGGTGAGACCACACCTGGAGTATTGTGTACAGTTTTGGTCTCCAGGGTTAAGGAAGGACATCCTGGCTGTAGAGGAAGTGCAGCGTAGATTCACGAGGTTAATTCCTGGGATGTCTGGACTGTCTTACGCAGAGAGGTTAGAGAGACTGGGCTTGTACATGCTGGAATTAAGGAGATTGAGAGGGGATCTGATTGCAACATATAAGATTATTAAGGGATTGGACAAGATAGAGGCAGGAAATATGTTCCAGATGCTGGGAGAGTCCAGTACCAGAGGGCATGGTTTGAGAATAAGGGGTAGGTCATTTAGGACAGAGTTAAGGAAAAACTTCTTCTCCCAGAGAGTTGTGGGGGTCTGGAATGCACTGCCTTGGAAGGTAGTGGAGGCCAATTCTCTGGATGCTTTCAAGAAGGAGCTAGATAGGTATCTTATGGATAGGGGAATCAAGGGATATGGCAGGAACCGGATATTGATAAGGAATTGATCAGCCATGATCTCAAAATGGCGGTGCAGGCTCGAAGGGCCGAATGGTCTACTTCTGCACCTATTGTCTATTGTAATGTCCAAGGGTTCAATGTACATTCAGGAATCAGATGACAGAGGGGAAGAAGCTATTCCTGAATCGCTGAATGTGTGCCTTCAGGCTTCTGTACTTCCTACCTGATGGTAACAGTGAGAAAAGGGCATGCCCTGGGTGCTGGAGGTCCTTAATAATGGACACTGCCTTTCTGAGACTTGAAGATGTCTGGGGTACTTTGTAGCCTAATACCCAAGATGGAGCCAACTAAATTTACAACCCTCTGCATCTTCTTCCGGTCCTGTGCAGTAGCATCTCCCCCCCACTGCCATACCAGACAGTGTTGCAGCCTGTCAGAATGCTCTCCACGGTGCATCTATATAAGTTTTTGAGTGTTATGTTAACATACCAAATCTCTTCAAACTTCTAATGAAGTATAGCCACTGTCTTGCCTGCTTTATAGCTGCATTGATATGTTGGAACCAGGTTAGGTCCTCAGAGATCTTGACACACTGGAACTTGAAACTGCTTACTCTCTCCACTTCTGATCCCTCTATGAGGATTGATATGTGTTCCTTTGTCTTACCCTTCCTGAAGTCCACAATCAGTTCTTTCATCTTATTAATGTTGAGTGCCAGGTTGTTGCTGCGACACCACTACTAGTTGATATATCTTACCCCTGTAAGCCCTCTCGTCTCCATCAGAGATTCTACCAACAATGGTTGTATCCTCAGCAAATTTATAGGTGGTATTTGAGCTATGCCTAGCCACATAGTCATGTGTATATAGAGAGTAGGGCAGTGGGTTAAGCACACACCCCTGAGGTGTGTTAGTGTTGATCGTCAGCGAGGAGGAGATATTATCACCAATCTACATAGATTGTGATCTGTCGGTTATGAAGTCGAGGATCCAATTGCAGAGGGGAGCACAGAGGCCCAGGTTCTGTAACTTCTCAATCAGGATTCTGGGAATCATGGTGTTAAATGCTGAGCTATAGTCGATGAACAGCATCCTGACGTAGGTGTTTGTGTTGTCTCAGACGGTTTAAAGCCATGTGGAGAGCCATTGAGATTGCATCTGCCGTTGACCTATTGTGGTTTTAGGCAAATTGCAATGGATCCAGGTCCTTGTTGAGACAGGAGTTCAGTCTAGTCATGACCAGCCTCTCAAAGCATTTCATCACTGTAGATGTGAGAGTTAGGTGATAGTCATTAAGGCAGCTCACGTTATTCTTCTTAGGCACTTGTATAATTGTTACCTTTTTGGAGCAAGTGGGAACTTCCACCTGTGGCAGTGAGAGGTTGAAAATGTCCTTGAATACTCCCACCAGTTGGTTGGCCAGGTTTTCAGAGCTTTACCAGGTACTCCATTTGGGGTGCTCCACTTTCCACCTCACTGTTTATGAACCTGTGAATTCTTCTATTTTGTCCTCCTTTACAAAAACACTAGATTGTGTCTTCCCTTCCAAAGAGCATGTGCTGTGCTGCTATTTTATAATTGGCCATTTTTCGCTGCACTATTTAAAAAAACCCTCAAATGTCTCACTTATTTCAACAGGTAGGTACGCGTTTTGGGTTTGTTTTAATAATACCTCATTGCCTCTGTTATGTTTTGTAATGGCAAAACACCAAATTGCAAGAAAAGCATGGAACTGGGGGTGTGTTTTACTTTAAGCAAGGCTCACATATCACAAGCTATCATCATGACAATTGCAGTTCACTTATTTTTACATATAAATTTAAACAAACAATACTAAATCAACATATTTAGAAGATTACTCAGATATTAAATACACAAAAAGTTTTGTAAGTGCTGTTTGAAATTTCCACAAAGCCTGTAAAAGGTTCAATATTTTTAAGTTGTACTGAGCAACTGTTCTATTCCTGTGAGGTGTTTGGTGCTAGGAGAGGGTAAGACATTTTCATTAGTAAGTGCCAGAAATTTGTACACTGGCAGTTAGTTGAGTGAAGATCATTCAAATCACCCTGATCGCAAACCCTGACTCTCTCACTGAGTTAATTTCTTGTGTCAAATATGGGTTAAAACAACATCTCAGCTTAGTTTTTCATCTCAAACTTTTGTGACAAAGGTTTTCTGAGAAACTTTGCCTTTTTGTGAAATTTCATTATTAGCCAAATTTGAGACTACAAACATATTTAACAAGAAGTCTTAAGAATCATTTGAAATTATGATAGTTAGTAAAGGTTAGTTCAATCCAGTAGTTTGATTGACAGGGGAATTATTCAATTATCTTCATTCTGTACTGACACAACTTTGGATCCAACTATACAGTCCAAAGATGTACCAGTTAGTAGGTTAATTGGTCATTATAACTTGACCTCTGCTCAGGCTAGTGTTAAACAGGTGGGTTGCTGGGTGGTGTGGCTTGTTGGGCTGGAAGGGTCCGTTCCTCAAACTCTGTTTAAATAAAAATACAACCCCAGGCAATGCTAAAATCATGAGAAAGTCAGTATATTACACAGTAATTAGATACATCTGGTGAATGTCAAATTAAATAAAATGGGTAATAAAGGCTTTATGTACTAAAAATAGAAGTTGGATAGATTTCTTTTTTGTGATCAGCTTTTGACAGCATGTATTTTCCCTGCTGTTTTGGCCAATTTAATCTTGTTGTAGCTTTCATTATCTGTAACACAAACCAATATGAGTATGAGAGAGATTGTGTGTGTGTGTGTGTGAGAGAGAGAGTGTGGGTGAGTGTGCGCGTGAGAAAGAGACTGCGTAAAGTAGGCGATTGTGTGTGAGTTAAGAGAGAGGTGGGGAGATGTCTTGCTTTATTCTAATGTTTCTGATGTATTTGTGTTCCCAGATTCCTTAATATAGGGAATTTGAGCACGTTTAAGACTGGGAAAACTGGTTTGAGAGTATCTTTAACTTGATGTCATTAGTGCAAGCTAGGATGGTCATGTGACCTGTATTCACATTTAAATGGGAGATTCACAAATGGAGTGGATAACTTTAGTCATTCAATGCTACATTTTGACCTCAATATTTGGATCTGATGGTAGTGTTTTAAAGAATAATTCCTGGGTTGTAAAATATCCTCCAGACAAAAACAAACTACTCATTTTTGTCATCACTGAGGAGAGGTAACATCAAAGTCCATTTGTAGAAATGGATTGCCTTCATTGCGTTAACAGAGCTTGAATGAACAAGTTGAGTGATTAAGCATTGAATGAAATCTGACCTTGGGAAAGACAAGAATGTCAAAGGAAAATGTCTGATGCAAGGGTTGAGGAATGTGAATCTCTAGGAAGGTGTAGGTTTGAACTTTGGCCAAAAGGAAATGATTAAGTGAAATGTCTCCATATTTAATTTACCTGAGGTTTTAGACTATGTGAAACACTGGAGAGAACTGAATGTTATTTAAGAGATCAAGTTCAAGTTTATTGTCAATTAACCATACATGTGTGTAGAGCTAAATGAAATAGTGTTCCTCTGGGGCCAAGATACAAAACACAGTCTCATACAGCACCTATAGTAATGATCCAGCAGGTACAGTCACAAAGTAACATTAACACAAGGCACACACACAAAATGCTGGTGGAATGCAGCAAGCCAGGCAGCATCTATAAGGAGAAGCACTGTCGACGTTTCAGGCCGAGACCCTTCGTCAGGATGCTGCCTGGCCTGCTGTGTTCCACCAGCATTTTGTGTGTGTTGCTTGAATTTCCAGCATCTGCAGTTTTCCTCGTGTTTGATTAACACAAGTGTCTGAGTGGCCTGAAGATTGACAGGTTAACATAAGCATGCACCCTACACTTTATGTAAGACAGTATAATGTTACTGACTCAATTATAATAAAACAGCAGTCATATAAAAATGTGAAACAGTAGTAATAAAAGATGACCAGTGCAGGATAAGGGTGTGTCTGTGGCCTGGGGAATGGAGTGGGCAGGAGGGCATTCAGACAGGGTGTACATGTGTACTGGGGTGGCAGTCTGAGGGAAGAAGCTGTTCCTCACCCTGACAGTTCTGGTTCTTTGTGCTGTGATACCTTCTGATGGCAGGTGGTCACAGAGATTGTGGGAAGGATGGGTGAGGTCTTTGACAATGCTGGAGGCATTGTGTAAATGGAATAAATTAGTCAATGGAAAATTTTGCGAAGTTACTTGTTTTTTATATTATAATAGAAAGATTATCACACTTGACATGATTTTTGATACACTAACCATTTTCATTCCTTCTGGTGTTGTTCTCTGCAGAAGGAATGCTTCATTGAAGACTCTAGAACTACAACTCCATCATCTTCTACCTCATATTTAGTGTAAAAAAAGACGTTGTTCATCATTGAGCTTGGCCTTGTTTCCTGGGCTACAGTGACATGGTACCAGCTTTAAAAGTGAATACTCAAATATTAAGGACTTTTTCTTGATTGTTGCTGATTATTTCACCTCTCATCCACCACTCATCGAAGTCAACGTGATGACATCTGGCTCAGAAATCTTCCTCTGGTTAAGTACATGGATATTGGGCTATAGTTTGATCTCTGGTAGTCAAGAGTGCATGAGGGAGCCCAGACACTTCAACTTTGATGTCCAATACAAACTGAAAAATTTTAATGTAGGACAGCCAATCCAGAATATAGTGGTGTCTCCTAACCCTCCAGGGATCTATCTTGCAGTGAGGAACCGAGTATTATCTCTAAGCTTTTCCCTCAAGAAGAATTATGAACTGCAGACTGGTCCAGTCGGCAGCCCAGATTGTGAGATCTGTGAACTTTGTAAGACAAACTGGGAAGCAGAAGTTGGCATGCAGAATAATGACAATGTGGTTTTGATGGCTGATCCTTTTGAACCATTGCTGTATATTTGTGGAACCTCTCAACATGGTATCTGTTACAGCCATAACATCCGGACAAAAAATGAAAACACTTGCCTATTTAAGAAGGAAAATAATAATGCTGGTTCTTGTCCTGACTGTATAGTAAGCCCACTGGGTACTCAAGTGTTTATTCATGAAGAGTTATTTTCCATCTATTTGTTTATTGGTGCCACAGTCAACAGCACGATTGCAAGAAGCTATAGTCCAAAATCGGTATCAATAAAAAGACTGCTAGGATCCATGGATGGTTTCACATTCAATCCCCAGGATCAATCTTTAACAGTGTTGGATAAATTCCTAGACTCATATTTCATTGATTATGTTTATTCCTTCCACTCCGGTGAACATATCTACTTTCTAACAGTTCAGAAAGAAACAACAGATTCAAAAAACTATCACACAAGAATTGCACAGTTGAAGGCAGGGGAGTATGAAGTTAAGAATTACCGTGAGCTAGTGCTGGAATGTCAGTATGAACCAAGACGGAGGAGGAGAACACCTGGCGATGGGGACACCCTGTACAACGTGGTACAAGCAGCTCACTTGGCTAAAGCAGGTGCAGATCTGGCCAAGGAGCTTGATGTTTCTGAAGGAGATGATGTGCTGTATGCTGTTTTTGTGGAGAGTGAGCCCAACAGCAAAACCTTGCGCAGGAAGTCAGCATTCTGCACTTTTCCTGTTAAAACAATTGCTGAAATAATCGAAAAAGGGATGGCGACCTGTTGTAAGCCTGCAGATGAATCCCAGAATAGGGGGTTGGAATTCTACCAGGAGCTGGAGTACTGCCCTCATATTGTAAGTACAATGTTCTCCCTTTGTTTCTTTCCCTGTTTTATTCCCAAGTTTTTACCAAATACTCGATGTATTAACTAGTGCCATTTGGTGCAAGGCCATGAATTGAGCGTTTTTGTAATCCCGGTTCCTTTATTGATGTCATTGGAATACATACACAGGGTATAAAGATTATGAAAATCAGCATTTTGCAACAGCAATACATTACAAGTAGAGGGCCAAACTGAAGTTAATGTTAAATTAACATAAATTATACAAACTGTACATTTGTGTGCATAAGTTAAACAAAATGTCTCTTGTGCAAAATTGAAAGAGAGAAAAATGTAGCTGGGAGTAAGACTACATTCAGCCAACATATTAGACCATAAGACAAAGGAGAAGTCAGCCATTCAGCCCATCGAGTCTGCTCCGCCATTTCATCATGAGCTGATCCAATTTCCCCTTTAGTCCCATTCCCCCGCCTTCTCACCATAACCTTTGATGCCCTGACTACTCAGATACCTATCTATCTCTGCCTTAAGTACACCCAATGACTTGGCCTCCACTGCCGCCTGTGGCAACAAATTCCACAGATTCACCACCCTCTGGCTAAAATTTTTTTTTCGGATCTCTGTTCTGAATGGGCGCCCTGCAATCCTCAAGTCATGTCCTCTTGTACTAGACTCCCCCACCATGGGAAAAAACTTTGTCACATCCACTCTGTCCATGCCTTTCAACACTCGAAATGTTTCTATGAGGTCCCCCCTCATTCTTCTAAACTCCAAGGAGTACAGTCCAAGAGTGGTCAAACATTCCTCATATGTTAACCCTCTCATTCCCAGAATCATTCTGGTGAATCTTCTCTGAACCCTCTCCAACATCAGCACATCCTTTCTTAAATAAGGAGCCCAAAATTGCACACAGTTGTCCAAGTGAGGTCTTGCCAGTGCCTTATAGAGCCTCAACATCACATCCCTGCTCCTATACTCTATTCCTCTAGAAATGAATGCCAACATTGCATTCGCCTTCTTCACCACCAGCTCAGCCTGGAGGTTAACCTTAAGGGTATCCTGCACGAGGACTCCCAAGTCCCATTGCATCTCAGAACTTTGAATTCCCTCCCCATTGAAATAATAGCCTGCCCATTTATTGTAGTTGTATCGTAAATGTTATGGTGAGCTCTGGTCTTAACCCCAATTCTTTGATAAATTTGGATATCAAGGATCCAGCAATCTCAGTTTTAAAGTTAGCTATTAATAAAATCAGCATGAAGTTTAGCTTGTGGAGGGACGTTCTCCTATCTTGGCATGTTTTGCCTAATTAAAGATGTTAGGGACATGAAAGTTGTTGATGTAGGCTGCTCCAAGCTCTCCAATCACACCACTCCCCTTCTCCTCTTTAAACCAAATATCTGCCCTCTCCGTTCTAAATCCCAATGCAAGGCAAACTGTTGACAGTCTTCCCCCCACCCCCGCACCCCACGGATGCTACTCAACCCTCTGAATTCTTTCAGTAGTATGTTTGTTGCTGCAAATTCCATCATCTGCCATCTTTTGTCTCCATAGTGGTACCAAGATTATTTGTGGAATGAGACACTGAGGTATAGACAATTAGAGATGGGGGCAGAATTAGGCCATAGAGCCCATTGAGGCTGCAGTACCATTCCATCATGGCTGATTTAATATTCCTCACATCCCCATTCTTCTTCCTTATCCCTGTAAACTTTGACACCATTACTAATCAAGAGCCTGTCAACCTCCTCTTTAAATATACCAAATGACTTGGCCTCTACAACTGTCTGTGGCAATGAACTCCACAGATCATTGCCCTCTGGCTAAAGAAATTTCTGCTCATCTTTGTTCTAAGGGTTGTGTTTATATTCTGAGACTGTGACCACACATCCTAGACTTCCCCTCTATAGGAAACATCCTCCTCACATCCATTCTATCTAGGCCTTTCAATGTTCTATGTTTCAGGGAGATCCCCCCTCATTCTTCTAAACTCCAGGAAATACAGGCTGAAAGTCATCAAATGCTCCTCATACATTAACCCATTCATTCCCGGAATCATTCTTGCCATCCTCCTCTGGACCCTCTTCAATACTAGCACATCTTTTCTTAGGTAGGCAGCCCAAGGCTGTTCACAATACTCCCAAGTGCATTCTGATCAATGCCTTATAAAGCCTCAGCATTACAGCTTTGCTTTTATATTCTAGACCCAAGTCCATAATTCAGATTGAGATGTGTTAAGCTTTTCAAAGAGACACATAGAAAAAAGTGAGATGAGCTCATCGCTGGTATTATATCTTCAGGCCACTTCCTCCAGTTGGTTGCTGCGTTTGCAGGTTATGAGTGCCCCTAATCCATTACTGAACATAAGTGCTTTGGGATGACTATTCAATGGAAGCATTGTGGCTAAGCTAATGGACCAGCAACCAAGATCAATCTTAGAATCAGGTTTATTATCACTGTCTTCTATGATATGAAATTTGTTGTTTTGCAGTAAATGAATCGTGCAAAAACGGAAGAATAATATGTTCATGGACTGTTCATAAATTTGATGGTGGAGGGGAAGACGCTGTTTCAGAATTATTGAGTGTGGGTCTTTAGGTTCCTGTATCTGCTCCCTGGTGGTAATAATAAAAAGAGGGTATGACTTTAATGATGGATCCTCTGGAGGATGAATTCAAATCCCAGCATAGCATCTGGAGAATTTAAAGACAGTTATTTGAATACTTGCAGAATCAGAAAATTGTGAACCTATTGATAGATTTGATAACTATTTGACTTGTGCATGCTTGCTATTCTTGACTCTACTTCACTGGACGTGTCTCCAGATGCACCAGTGTGGAGAACCTATTTGTCCTCTCAGTGACTCACTTCAGGGTGGGGCGATTACAATTGGACAATAGATCTTGGGCCTTGCAGGTGCTACCCACGTTCCCAGCTAAAGCAGACGGTGCTGGAAACACTCAATATCTGTGGAGAGAGGAGGATGGTCTCAAGGTTATCAATCCTTCGTCGATTTTTCACTTTTCCCTTTCTAGCGAAAGGTCATGGGCTTGAAATGTTAATGGTTTTCCTCTCCCTATAGGTTCTGCCTGGCCTGCTGAGTGTTTCAGCATTTTGCTCATTTCAGGTCTCCAGCATCTGTAGTTTTTATCTTCAATTCTGAATCCTGAGAATGAATTAATAAATGCAAGTTTAAAAAAAGTAAGGACTGGAGCAGTCTGGCCTGGGCTGTTTATTATTTAGCAGATGAATGGGTACTTCGCTAGAACCATTAATAGATGTGCATCAAGACACCTCCCCATCACCCTCATCAACTTACCCTGTGGCTACTCAACAGCTGTTTTTCCCATGTAGCAGACAACCCCAGCTGCGTGCTGACCACATAATTTACTGATAAAGTTTAAAACGCAGTTTGATGTGTGGGTCACTGCTCCTAGTCCAAAGATTTCATCCATTCCTTCACCCATCCTGATCCCAAGAAAATGCATTTTTAAAAGTAACTTATGTGCTTTGGAAAGAATTGTTCAGATACTTGGCACTGAATGGAGTCAGTAACAGAATGCAGAATGGAATGTAAATAGTCGTTTGTCATACTGAAAATATTTCTAACCAATACACCCAGATGCACACAAGGCAGTTTTGAAAAAGTTCAACTGCATATACAATCCCCCATTTTTTTGGTTTTAGAAACTCTGTGGATTTTGGAGGAGGAAACTAGCCCTGGATTCTGAGTTCATTCCAGGATGAGGGCCAAATGGCCAGCTTGTTGAAACAAATTCAATTATTTCCTCTTAAAGCAAACTCATCCTTCTCCAATAAGGCAGGGGATTTTAGGGAAATTAGCCAAGTTGTGAATATTTTTACTATTGGAAGAAGATCTGTGCATATATTTAACCAAAGAGTTATTTTGGAAGTTTTAAATACAAGAGATTTTGCAGGTGCTGAACTCAGTAAGTCAAGCAGCTTCTCTAGAACTGAATAAACAGTTGATTCTTGGGACCAAGACCCTTCCTCTGATTCACGATTCTGATGAAGGGCCTCAGCACAAAATATCGATTATTTATTCCCCTCCATGGATGCTGTCTGACTTACTGAGTTGCAGCAACAATTTGTGTGTTTTGGAAGTTTATTTGGATATAGAAGGGCAGGCCTGTTTCATGAGGAGAAAGAAGTCGTCCTTCAGACCTGGTTTTGGATGTGACATCAGTCAGCTGTGTTTCCCCTGTCTACTGGCACGATCATATCCATAACTTGGCCCATTGAGATGGTTAATCTGACTGACTTCGTGTTCTGGTGTTCAGTATTTCATTGATTCTAATACCCACAAGAAAATGAATCTCAAGGTAATATACAGTGACATTATATACTTTGATAATAAATTTACTCTGAACTTCGAGGAACAGGCAATTTCTCCAAAAGGTAAGGCTTCGAAGTGGATTGAAGTATTCAGAAGGGACAAGCATTGAGGCAAAATGGAAAAGGTAAAGGAATTCAAGCCAACTGACAAATAAATCAGCGGAGATGTGAGGGAAAGTGGGAAGATATTGCAATCTGGAATTCTTTGTTTTCAGAAGGGAATTGGATGCATTCTCTCAAATTCCCTCTGTGTGCCCTGTCTGTGTTGCTGGTTCTAGGTAACAGTATTTATTTGGTTAGGGAATTTCAAAGTTCAAAGTAAATTTAGTATCAAAGTACATATATGTCACCATGTACAATCCTGAGATTCTTTTTCCTTGTGGGCATTCACAGTAAATACAAGAAACACAATAGAATCAATGAAAGACCACACCCAACAGGATGGACAACAAACCAGTTTATCAAAGTCAAACTGTAAATACCAAAAGTAAAAAAAGAAATAATATTAATGAATAAATAAACAATGAATATCGAGAACATGAGATGAAGAGTTCTTGAAAGTGAGTCCATAGGTTGTGGGAGCAGTTCAGTGAAGGGTGAGTGAAGTTATCCCCTCTGGTTCAAGAACCTGATGGTTGAAGGGTATTAACTGTTTCTGAACCTGTTGGTGTGAGTCCTGTAGCTTCCTGATTGCATCAGTGAGAAGAAATCATGTCCCAAAGTAATCAAAGCAAGATTGTCTTCATAGCTCTGCTACCCATGGTTTGAACCCTAAAAGACAGGGCAGAAGCTCAAATAAAAATTTGAATAGCAGCCCCAGTGTTCTTTTCTGATGTGTTCAATATTTCTCTCCTTGATAGGAAAAACATGTTTGAATTTTCAATCCTGTTAGAAATCTCAAGACGTCTTACAGCCAAAAAAGTATAAGACTGTAAGACCACAAAACAAAGGAGCAGAGTTAGGCAATTCGGCCCATCGTCTTTTCACTATTCCTTTATGGCTGACTTGTTATCTCTTTCAATCCCATTACTTTATATTATTATTTCCCATCAGTCACCTTGTGTATAGTCTAGTGCCACAATCAATCTATATCTATAATCTATAAACTCTGTATTTTTAAAATTACTATTACTGTGTTTTTTGTACAGTTTCAGATCTGGCTTAACAATTATTTCATTCTCCTTACACTTGTGTACAGGAAATGACATTAAACGATCTTGACATTGATATTCTCTTGCATAAGTAAGCTGTGAAAAGTAGTTGCTGCTACAGTTGAGGAAATGCGACATTCAGTTTGTGCATACCTGTATTATTAGTTGTGGGAGCTTGTCAGATGTGGAGTGATAAAGTTAGATCAGGATATGGTGAAGGACTTGCTCTAGTATGAACTACTTTGTATTCAACTGAGAGTGCATCAGGCTCAATTGAAAGATGAACTGTTGAGCCTGATGGCATAGCCATTAGAGTGGTGGTCTTGCACCTCTAGGTCCCTAGTTTGATTCTGATCTGGGGAACTGTTTGAGTAGATATAGTCTGTTCTTCCTGTAGCCGTGTGTGTTTCCCCTGGATTTTATTGTAGTTGCTTATTTATTTAGTGATACAGCTTAGAATAGACACTTCTGGTCCGTCAAGCTGTCCAGCAGCCCCTGATTTAACACTACCCTAACGAAGGAACAACGTGCAATGACCAATTAACCTACTAACCAGTACGTCTTTGGACAGTGTGAAGAAGCCGGAGCAGCTGGAGAAACACATCCATTCCATGGGGAGAACATACAAATTTCTTAGTGAGGATGCTGGGATGCAGCTCCAAATTCCGATGGCCCAAGCTGTAATAGCTTTGTGCTTACCGTTGTGCTACTGTGGTGCCTCCTTTCTGGTTTTTTCCTTCTTCCAAAAGGCGTGGTGAGTTATTTGGCTACTGCATGTTAGCCCAAGTATAAGTAATTGGCAAAATAATCAAAGAGGAGTAGCTGGTTTAGTGTGTGAGAGAGTGGTTTGCAATTGGATGGGGGGGGGGGGGGGGGTAGGGGGAATGAGTCTTATAGTGATGCCGTTTTGGTCATTGGTGTGCACTTGTCCCCCATGACATCACACCTCATTATCTATCGGATCTTTGATTACTCGACTCTGTCCCAACATGTGAGCTCTCTGTCAATGATGATGAAGCAGAAACACCAGCTAATCTTCTGAATATTTGAGAATAATGCCCGGTCTGCACCTCAGGGCATGGAGCCTACTTCTAACATGTTGAATTTACCTCTGATTTGCTTAAATCCAAATTGTTGTCCAGCTGAGGAAATTCCTTCATCTCTCATTCCTCTTCATCTTGACATGTATGAAGTAAATGCATGTCCATGTGTTTTTGGAGTTGCTGAATACTGTGAAGCAGAAGTATTTTCTGGTGTTTAATATGGAGAGTAAAGGAGATTGTTGCTTCATTTACTTTGGTAGTAAGGAGGTCATGTATAGGCAGGAAGAGGCCTCAATGCAAAAAGGTGATGTGTCATCAATGAAGTAATGATGGAAACATGCAATAGCAACAGCCTGCTGCTGGACAGAATGCTGTTCTAAGCACCTCTGTACTGGTAACACCATTGTAAAGGTCATCCAGCTGTGAAGATAGTTGTGGCTGTGGGATGTCAGTCATCTGGAGGACTTCAAACATCATGGTTGCTTCATCAGTGACCATTCTTCTATCAAACTAGTAAAGTGAGGTACACACAAAGTGCTGCAGGAACTCAGCAGGTCAGGCAGCATCTGTGCAGGGAAATATAGAACCATAGAACATTACAGCACAGAAACAGGCCTTTTGGCCCTTCTTGGCTGTCCCGAACCATTTTTCTGTCTAGTCCCACTGACCTGCACCTGGACCATATCCCTCCAAACCCCTCTCATCTATGTACCTGTCCAAGTTTTTCTTAAATGTTAAAAGTGAGCTCGCATTCACCACTTCATCTGGCAGCTCATTCCACACTCCCACCACTCTCTGTGTGAAGAAGCCCCCCCCTAATGTTCCCTTTAAACTTTTTCCCCTGCACTCTTAACCTCTGGTTTTTTTCTCCCCTAGCCTCAGTGGAAAAAGCCTGCTTGCATTCACTCTATCTATACCCAACATAATTTTTTAAAATATATGTATGTATGTATATGTATGTATGTATATATATACCGGTGTTGTCGCAGAGCAATGTATTGTTAAGCGCCTTGCTCAAGGACACAACACGCTGCCTCAGCTGTGGCTCAAACCGGTGACCTTCAGATCACTAGACTGATGCCTTATCCACCAGGCCACGCGCCAACAAATACGTGTGTGTGTGTGTGTGTGTGTGTGTGTGTGTGTGTGTGTGTGTGTGTGTGTGTGTGTGTGTGTGTGTGTGTGTGTGTGTGTGTGTGTGTGTGTGTGTGTGTGTGTGTGTGTGTGTGTATTTATTTTGATATTTTGGGCTGAGACCTTTCATCAGGATTGGAGGGGGGAGAAAGCAAGAGTAAGATGGGGAGGGGAGGAAGTACAAGCTGTGAAGATCACAGAGGAGGAAGCAGTGAGAGAGGGTCTCATTGAACTCCTGTCCGAGAGAAGATTTAAACTTCATCTAGGTAAGCATTCCTTGTAGAGACTTCACAGTGGAGCAGCATATCATCAACAAGAGATTCTACAGGTGCTGGAAATCTAGAGCAACACACACGGTATGCTGGAGGAACTCAGCGGGTCAGTCAGCGTCTATGGAGAGAAACCAGTCCTGGTGAAACCAGTCCTACTGTTCATTTCCCTCCATAGACGCTGCCTGACCTGCTGAGTTCCTCTGGCATTTTCTGTGTATTGCTCTAAATTTGCAGCATTTGAAGAATATTTTGTGTCTGTACTGTCTAAGTGGTTTATTTGGTAATGATTCTATTTGCTACTCTCCAGAAAATAAAGCAGTTATACCTAGATCACTTTCAGGCACAGGTCAAGCGTAACACAATTGCTTTACAGCACCAGCCAGCCATCAATGATTGGAATTCAATTCCTGCCGCTGACTGTAAGGAGTTTGTATGTTCTCCCTGTGACTGCATGGGTTTCCTATGGGTGTTCTCATTTCCACCCACATTCCAAAGACCTATGGTGAGGGTTAGTGAGTTCTGGACATGCTATGTCAGTGCTGGAAGCATGGCAAAACTTGCATGTCTAGCACAATCCTCACTGATTTGATTTGATGCAAATTATGCATTTCACTGTTTGTTTTGATGTGGATGTGACAACTAAAATTAAACTTTAGTCTTTAACTTTCCAACCACTTCTCCTTGATGGTTGCAGTTGTTACTATTGCACTGTCAAAATTCTGGGTCACTATTGATACAGAAATCCAACTAAACCAGCCGGAGAGACACTGCAGCAGTGAGAACCGCTCAAAGGCTGAGTCTCCTTATAGAGAGAAACATGCCATTTGGTTCATTTTTATTTTGCCCCAAATGGTATTCAACACCCCACACATCTATCCCACATTAGATTAATCTGCACATTAGGGTTCATTTCGGATACTCAATCTGCTCATTAGACAAAAGTAGGAATTCAAAGAATTTCATAAACAGAAAGATGGACTTCAGCCTATGGATGTAGAAGATTACTGAAGTCATACAGGCCAGTCAGCCCTACACATTCCTGTTGTCCAAGTATCCATTGTCATTAATCCTACCCCAATCCCATTTTCATTCTCCAACTGGCCCCACATCTACACAGAGCATGGTCATAGGAAAGCACCATCGATCGTCAAGGGCCTCGCCATCCAGGTCATGCTCTCTTCTTACTGCTACCATCAGGAAAGAAGGTACAGGAGCTCTGGATTCACACCACCAGAATCAGGAACAGTTATTCCCTCAACCGTTAGGCTCTTGAACCAGCAGGTACAACTTCACCCAACTTTACTCACCCCATCACTGAACTGTTCTCACAACCTATGGGTTCACTTTCAAGGACTCTTCATCTCATGTTCTTGATATTTATTGCTTATTTATTATTATTATTATTATTATTATTTCTTGTTTCTTTTTCTCTTTATTTGTGATTGCAGGGTTTACTGGTATTTTCCCCACATAGGTTGGTTGTCCATCCCATGGATGTGGTCTTTCATGGATTCTTTTGTGTTTCTTGTATTTACTATGAATGACTGTAAGACAATATAGGTTCTTGGAATTGTGTATATACAGATCTGGTATGCATAGAGAAGTGCAGCACTGAAACAGGCCTTCAGCCCATTTAGTCCAGGCCGAGACCATTTAAACTGCCTACTCCCATTAACCTGCACTGGTACCACAGCCCTCCATATCCCTTCTATCATATACCTATCCAAATTTCTCTTAAAAGTTGAAATTGAGTTTCCATGTGCCATTTGAGCTAGCAGCTCGTTCCACACTCTCATGATCCTCAGAGTGTACAAATTTCCCCTCCGGATCCCCTTAAGCTTCTCACCTTTCACCCTTAACTGATGATCTCTAGTTGTAGTCCTATGCATTTACCTCATCTATACCCTAATAATTTTGTACACATCTATCAAATCTCCTCTCAGACTTCTATGTTCTAAATAATAACCATCACAACTGATCAACAGATGACGCAATGGGCACAGCTCTATACACCGTCCTTACACATCTGGAGAAGTTATTTACAACATTCCTGTAGGTAGGTAACCAAAACCACATGCAATACTCCAAATTAGGCCTCAACAATATCTTGTACAACTTCAACATACCACTCCATCTTCTGTATTCAATACATTGATTTATGAAGGCCAATGTGTCAAAAACATTTTTTTTAAACAATCCTATTTACCTGTGACACCACTTTCAATTAACTATGGACTTGTATACCCTTTGTTCTCAGCACTCCTCAATGCCCTAACGTTTACTTTGTTAGACCTACCCTGGTTGGTCCTACTGAAGTGTAAACCTTGCAATTCTCTGCAATAAATTCCGGCTGCCATTTTTCCAGCTGATACAGATCCCCCTACAAGCCATGATAGAATTCCTTGCTGTCCACTACACCCCTAATCTTGGTGTCATCTGCAAATTTGCTGATCCAGTTAAACACATTATCATCCAGATCATTGATATCAATGACAAATAACAAAGGACCCAGCACTGATCCCTGCAGCACTCCACTAGTCACAGGCTTCCAGTTAGTGAGGCAACCCTCTACTACCACAAAGCCAATGTCTAATCCAATTTATTACCTCATCATGAATACAGAGCGACTGAACCTTCCTGACCAGCCTCCCATGTGGAACCTTATCAAATGGCTTTTTAAAGTCTGTGTAGACTTGCCTTCACAAACAAGAGAAAATCTGCAGTTGCTGGAAATCCAAGCAACATACAATATGCTGAAGGAACTCAGCAGGCCAGGCAGCATCTGTGGGGGAAAAAAAGTACAATTGATGTTTCAGGCCGAGACCTTTCGGCAGGACTGGAGAAAAAAAAGATGGCGAGTAGATTTAACACGAGGAAATCTGCAGATGCTAGAAATTCAAACAGCACACACAAAATGCTGGTGGAACACAGCAGGCCAGGCAGCATCAAAGTAGTGGGGGGAGGGGGAAATGTGAAATGATAGGAATGATAGGAGATAAATCATTTCACATTTCCCCTCCCCTACTACTTACAAATCTCTTACTATCTCTCCTTTCAGTTAGTCCTGACGAAGGGTCTCGGCCCGAAACGTCGACAGTGCTTCTTCCTATAGATGCTGCCTGGCCTGCTGTGTTCCACCAGCATTTTGTGTGTGCTGTGAGGAGTAGATTTAAGAGGTTGGGGATGGGAGGGAGAAACACAAGGTAATAGGTGAAACTGGAAGGGGGAGGGATGAAGTAAACAGCTGGGAAGTTGATTAGTGAAAGAGATACAGGACTGGAGAAGGGGGAGTCTGATAGGTGGGGATAGAAGGCCATGGAAGAAAGTTAAGGGGGGAGGAGTACCAGAGGGAGGCAATGGGTAAGCAAGGAGATAAGGTGAGAGAGGGAAAAGGAGATGGGGAATGGTGAAGGAGAGGGCAAGGGTCCATTATCAGAAGTTTGAGAAATTGATGTTCATGCCATCAGGTTGGAGGCTACCTAGATGAAGTATAAGGTGTTGTTCCTTCAACCTGCATTGCAACAGTAGAGGAGGCCATGGATTGACATATCAGAATGGGAATGAGAAGTAGAATTACAATGGGTGGTCACTGGGAGATCTTGCTTCTTCTGGCAGACGGAGCGTAGGTACTCAGCAAAGCAGTCTCTGAATCTATGGTGGGTCTCACTGATGTGCACTGGGCATGGCATGTAACACCAACAGACTCACAGGTGAAGCTTTGCCACACCTGGAAGGACTGTTTGGGACCCTGAATGGTGGTGAGAGAGGAGGTGTAGGGGCAGGAGTAGCACTTTTTTCCACTTGAAATGACAAGGAGGGTGATCAGTCGGGAGGGATCCTAGTGGAAAGCAGATAGATGTGCTCGATCATGGGACTCCGTTGGAGATGGCAGAAGTGCGGGAGAATTATGTGCTGGATATGGAGGCTGATTGGGTGGTAGGTGAGGACAATAGGAACCCTATCCATGCTATGGTGGTGTGAGGATGGGGTGAGAGCAGATGTGTGTGAAATGAATGAGATGCGGTTGAGGGCAGTGTTGAAGGTGGAGGAAGGGAAGCTCCTTTCTTTGAAAAAGGAGGACATTCCTTCATTCTAGAATGAAAAACCTCATACTGAGAGCATATGTGGTGGAGATGGTGTTTTTACAAGTTAACAGGGTGGGAAGAGGCATAGTCCAGGTAGCTGTGAGGGTCCGTGGGTTTATAATAGACATCAGTAGATAAGCTATCTCCAGAGATGGAGACAGTGAGATTGAGGGAAACCAGGTAAATTTGAGGGCAGGTGGGAGTTGGAAGCAAAGTTAATGAAGTTGATGAGCTCCACGTGGGTGCAGGAAGCAGCACCAACATAGTCATTGATGTAGCGGAGGAAAAGTGGGGGTGGAACCTACACTGTTCCATGTAGCTGACAAAAAGGCAGGCCTAGCTGGGACCCATGTGAGTGCCAGTGGCTACACCTTTTGTTTGACGGAAGTTGGAGGAGCCAAAGGAGAAATTATTAAGGGTGAGGACAAGTTCTGCTAGACGGAGGAGAGGTGGTGGAGGGGAACTGTTTGGAGCTGATGTCCAGAAAGAAATGGAGAGCTTTGATGCTTTACTGGTGGAGCATGGAGGAGTACAGGGACTGGAGATCCATTGGGAAAGTAAGATGATGGGGGCCACAAATCATTGAAAAGATTCAGAGTGCCTGAAGTGTCACAGATATAGGTAGGAAGGGACTGAACTGGGGGGGGGGGTGGTAAGACAGAGTCGAGGTATGAAAGTACGAGTTCAGTGGGACAGGAACAAACTGAAACAGTGGGCCTACCTGAACAAGCGGGTTTGTGGATCTTGGGTAGGAGGTAGAAACGGCCATGGAAACTGTGAGGCTGGTGAAAGTAAATGGGGCTAATAAGGTCAGTGATGGTGTGGGAGACAATGGCCTGGTGCTCCTTAGTGGGATCCTGTTTGAAAGGTAAGTAAGAGGAGGGGTCTGAGAGTTGTCGCCGGGCTTCAGCAAGGTAGAAGTCAGTCCATCAGACTAAGCACCCCTTTATTACAGGTTTGATGGTGAGGGAGGGAAGAGCAGAGTGTTGTGAAGGGGTGAGGTTGGAATTGGAGAGAGGAGTGTTGAAGTCGAGATGGTTGATGTCCCAATGGCAGTTGGCAATGAAAATGTCTAGAGCTGGCAGAAAACCCTGGCAGGGTGCCCAGGAAGAAGAGTGTTGAACTTGGGAGAAAAAGTCATTGATGCAGGGTGGAGAGTCCTTGCCAAAGAAATGTGTCCAAATTGATATTTGCCAGATTATTTCTGATACCATCAGAAACTTTTAAAAGCCTTTCTCCAATTTAGAATCTCAACCTGCGGATCAGACCTTTTTGCATGTTTATTTTGAAACTAATAGCTTTGTGGTCACTAGATACAAAGTGATTCCCTACAGAAACTTCAGTCACCTGCCCTGTCACATTCCCTAAAAGCAGATCCAGTAACACATTGGGATTTCTATGTACTGATGAAGGAATCTTTCCTGAACACATTTGACAAACTGTCTAGTCCTTGTATGGGATTCCCAGTCAATATGTGGAAAGTTAAAATCACTAACTAAAACAACCTTATGCTTCATTGAAACAGTCTGTGATCTCTTTACAAATTTGTTCCCCTCCTCCCTAGGACTGTTGGGTGGGCAGTAGTATAGCCCCATTAACATGGTCATACCTTTCTTATTTCTCAGTTCTATCCATAACACCTCACTAGAGGAGTTCTCCAGTCTGCCCTGATGGAGCACTGCTGTGACATTTTCTCTGACTCGTATTGACACTCCTCCTCCTTTAATCCTTCTCTCTCTGTCACTTCTGAAGCAGCAGAACCCTGGAATATTGAGTTGCCAATCCTGTCCCTCCTGCAACCAAGTCTCACCAATGGCTACAATGTCATAATTTCAGGTGTTGATTAATGCTTTGAGCTCATCTGCCTTTCCTATGATATTTCTTGCATTGAAATATGTGCAGTTCAGAACATTAGTTGCACCATGCTCAACCTTTTGATTCCTGCCTTTGTCTGAGGTCTTATCAACATCTGTCCCCACAACTTCTCCACTAACTGTTCTGACATTCTGGTTCCCATTCTCCTATAATTCAGTTTCTTTGTTAATGAACTTGTTTTGAGTTTTGAACTTCGAAATTCAACCGCTCACACCAATTTACAGTGGCAAATCACCTACCGACCCACACGTTTTTGGGATGTATGATGTTGGCACCATGGTAGAGTAGCGGTCAGTGTGATGCTATTACTGCTCGGGGTGTTGGAATTCAGAGTTCAATTTCACTGTCATCTCCAAGAAGTCTGTACGTATTCTCCAACAGTCCAAAGACATTCCAATTAGTAGGTTAATTGGTTATTGTAAATTGTCCTGTGATTAGGACAACGTTAAATCAGGGTTTGCTGGGTGGCGTGGCTGGAAATTCTGGAGTGGCCTTTTCCACGCTGCATCTCCAAATAAAAATAAATAAAGCTAGAGTGCCTGGAAGAAACCCACACGGTCATAGGAAGAACATGTAAACTCCGTGTTGAATCCTGGTCTCTGAGGTCGTCGTTCTGCCAGTTGTGGCACTATGCTGCTCTTGCATGAGCTTCACCTGATGCCTCCAAAACATTCCCACCAACTCCAATGCCCAGTTAGGAATGTGATGGGATGCTTTCCACTTAACCTGGCTGCATGCTGCTCCATCAACAGTCAAGAAGCATAGCCATTAAAGACCAAACATATTCTATTGTGTACCATTGTGATCACCTACCTGTAGAGCCTTCCTTTCCACCACAGCGCAGTGGTTCAGTGCTGCAATGGATCCAGAGTAACAATGATTTTGTTCTCCATACATTTGTGACATTAAACAACTGTGAATCTTGAAACCTTCACTATTAACACATCAGAGTGGACCCATCCCACCATGCACAGTTACTTGCCTAGTGGACTCTGACAGTACCTCCTACATCCCCAGCCAATATCACTGGTTGTCCCGTTGATTAGGTTAGGGTTAAATCTGGAGTTGCTCGGTGATAATCCTTGAAGGACCCTCACTGTATCTCAATAAATAAATACATTTCTAGGCACTTCACTGATTTATTCTCCTGTCCATCAGGAATCTCTTCACCTCTCAGCAGAATGTCAATTTGGCAGTGTTTTGATCTGGAAGCTGCCCACACTCTTTGTTCCAGGTTCCAGCATCTGCAGTCTTTTCTGTCCCCATTGCAACTGTAAGCACTGCTCTAGGCAACAGGATGAAATGTACTGCATTGACTGGGAGACAAGCTGTTGGTGATAAGAATCATGGAGAACTCTTTGGTTTGTCCTTCTCTCAGAGAAAGCTCTTCATCTGGGTTGAGGATTTATTTGTATGCGTTCTGAAAACGTTGAAGAAACCCATGTGAGATCCACATTCTCTGCCACAGATGGGGCAGGAGGTATTTGACAGGTTGGTTGGTGTAGATTAGAATTGCAATGGCACTTGTGGCCTGCCACGTCCATGTTAATCTGTTTGTCCTTTACGTTAATCTCATTTGCCACTATTAGTACCACACCCTCCCTGCCTTCCCTTTTGTAGTAACTGTATCCTTTGATAGTGAATTCCAGATTTCTATCACACTCTGTGTAAAAACTTAAAACAAATGAAGGGGTAATGTTTGAGGAGAATTTGATAGCTCTGGGCCTGTAGTCACTGGAGTTTAGGAGAAGGTGGGGTGGGGGATCATTGAAACTTATCAAATATTGATAGAGTGGATGTGGAGAGGATGTTTCTTATTGTACAGGGAGTCTAGGACCAGTGGGCACAGCCTCAGAATACAATGATGCTCCTTTAGCCAAAGGGTGTTGCATCTATGGAATTCATTGCCACAAATGGCTGTGGAGGCCATATCATTGGGTACATTTAAAGCAGAGGTTGATAGGTTCTTGGTTAATCAGGACATCAAAGGTTGCAGGGAGAATGGGCTTAAGAGGGATAATAAATCTGCCCTAATGGAATGGTGGAAATAACCCAATGGTTCGAATGTCCTAATTCTGCTCCTGTGTCTCAGTCTTATAATTTTAACCCCTCAGATCCCCTTTAAAATTCCTGTCTGTCTCCTTAGACCTCTTGATTTTAATATCCTTATCATGTGGTTGGTAGGATCAGAAGATCTGCATGCCAACCACCACATATATTTTGGGTATCAGTGCCCTTTTGCTGTGGAGACATGCATCTTTTGATGTTTTCTCAGATGCTCCATTTGAGCTATCAGGGATCAGTTACCGAAACATGTTTTATATCTTTTTTCAAGGAGAGTATTCAAGATTCAAGTACATTTATTATCAGAGAATTTATAAATAATACAACCTTGTGATTTGTTTGCTCACAGGTAGGCACAAAGTAAGAAACCTGAATGTACCCTATTCAAAAAAATAAATTAAAAGACACACAATGCACAAGATAAAGAAAACAAATACAAGTTGTGCAAGCAATTGAAGTGAACAACAGCATTCTGAACCAAAACTGAGTCCTCCGGTCCAAACCCTGGAGTAGGCCCAAAGCCTACTCATTATATTAGTGGGCAGCAGCTGGGGCAGTCTTCATAGCCTCAGCACCATGGAGATAACCATTGCAGAGGCTGAGCAAAATCAGCTCTCGTCCTGACCTTTTCAGTCTATCTAGTTGTGTGTTTAAATTAACTCAACAATGGAACAGTGAAAGGATCCGGGGCCTTCGAGAGAGGAGTAAATATAAGTGGGTAACAGTCAGGAGAGGAAAGGCCAAAGACTGGCTCTAGCCCTTGACAATAAGTACTCCTGTTTGAGTACTGTTGGGGGGGGGGGGAAACGGTGTACCTGGGGGAAGCAACAGTGGTCTTGCCTCTGGCTCAGAGTCTGGCCCTGTTGCTCAGAAGGATATGGAAGGGAAGAGGACTCTATAGTTAGGGGGTCAGACAGGCAATTCTGTGGATTCAGGAAAGAAGCACGGATGGTAATTTGCCTCCCAGGTGCCAGGGTCCAGGATGTTTCTGATTGCGTCCATGATATCCTGAAGTGGGAAGGAGAACAGCCAGAGGTTCTGGTACATATTGGTACAAATGACATAGGCAGGAAAAGGGAGGAGGTCCTGAAAGCAGACTACAGGGAGTTAGGAAGGAAATTGAGAAGCAGAACCACAAAGGTAGTCATCTCAGGATTACTGCCTGTGCCATGTCACAGTGAGAATAGGAATAGAATGAGGTGGAGGATAACTGTGTGGCTGAGGGATTGGAACAGGGGGCAGGGATTCAGATTTCTGGATCATTGGGACCTCTTTTGGGGCAGGAGCGACCTGTACAAAAAGGACAGGTTGCACTTGAATCCCAGGGGGACCAGTATCCTGGCAGGGAGGTTTGCTAAGGCTACTTGGTAGAGTTTAAACTAGGATTGCTGGGGCGTGGAAACCAAACTGAAGAGATGGAGGAAGGGGCAGTTGGCTCACAAATAGAGAAAGCTTGGAGACAGTACAAGAGGGAGGATAGACAAGTGATAGAAAAGGGATGCACTCAGACCGATGGTTTGTGATGTGTCTATTTTAATGGAAGGAGTATTATGAAAAAGCAGATGAGCTTCAAGTGTGGATCAGTACTTGGAGATTTGATGTGGTGGACATTACAGAGAGTTGGATGGTTCGGGCAGGAATAGTTACTTTGAGTGCCAGGCTTTAGATGTTTCAGAAAGGACAGGAAGGGAGGCAAAAGAGGTGATGGCATGGCACTGCTGATCAGAGATAGTTTCACGGCTGCAGAAAAGGAGCAAGACATGGAGGGATTGTCTATGGAGTCTCTGTGGGTGGAAGTTAGGAGCAGTAAGGGTCAATAAGTCTACTGGTTGTTTTTGTATGTATCACCTAATAGTAACTGAGGAGCAGATGGGAGACTGATTCTGGAAAGGTGTAATAATAACAAGGTTGTCATGATGGATTTTAATTTCCCAAATATCGATTGACATGTCCCTAAAGCGAGGGGTTTAGATGGGGTGGAGTTTGTTAGGTGTGTTCAGGAAGGTTTTTTGACACAGTATGTAGATAAGCCTACAAGAAGAGCGGCTGTACTTGATCTGGTATTGGGAAATGAACCTGGTCAGGTGTCAGATCTCTCAGTGGGAGAGCATTTTGGAGATAGTGATCACAATTCTCTCTCCTTTACCATAGCATTGGAGAGGGATAGGAACAGATAAGTTAGGAAAGCATTTACTTGGAGTAAGGGGAAATATGAGGCTATCAGGCAGGATTTTGGAAGCATAAATTTGGAACAGATGTTCTCAGGGAACTGTATGGAAGAAATGTGGCAAATGTTCAGAGGATATTTGTGTGGAGTTCTACATAGATACATTCCAATAAGACAGGGAAAGGATGGTAGGGTAGAGGAACCGTGAAGTACAAAGGCTGAAATAAATCAAGTCAAGAAGAAAAGAAAAGCTTACAAAAGTTTCAGAGAGCTAGGTAATGATATTGTACTGCGTATGTTAATCAAAATGGCTTCTTCGTTTGTTAAAAGTAAAACTGCTTCTTTGTTATGCTAACTGGAGAGAGTGTTGTCTTGCAGAGCATTCTCGAAGCTTCTCGCAGTCTGTTTAGGTTTAGAATTGCTGATAACGGGGATTGTATTCATTTGTTAACCAATGGGGTTGGATGACATTTTTTTCTTGTGGGTCTGGGAGCTGGGATTTCACTGTCTTTTGGGGAGCGGGGAAGAAGACGGTGAAGAAGGTGGACGTGTGCCGCACTGCTCGGTTGACTACTTCGGGTGGTCCCAGGTGCGAGGTCGTGGAGGTCGGAGGAGAGCGAAGGGTGGTCGAACGGTTCGATGGTTGAGCTCCAACGATGTGCACTAAATTGACTGAATTCTGATAAGTTTTGGCGCCTTTTACTTTATTTTCTTTTCCCTCATATATACTGTATTGTTAGTAATCATTTAGTTCTAGTAAAATCTTTAAAGTATATTCTATAACTATCTGGTGTGAGCTTGATATTGTGCATGCGAGGCTGCATGAACTTGTTTTCCACAGCACCTGCATATACGGGAGGTGGGGTTGGCAAGTGGCTGGAATTTTTCCCCTAGACATATACCAGTCTGTCACGTAAGCATTACATAGGAATCTAGAAGATTATAAATCTAGCAGGAAGGAACTGAAGAATGAAATTAGGAGAGCCAGAAGGGGCTATGAGAATGCCTTGGTGGACAGGATTAAGGAAAACCCCAGTGCATTCTACAAGTATGTGAAGAGCAAGAGGATAAGACGTGAGAGAATAGGACCAATCAAGTGTGACAGTGGAAAAGTGTGTATGGAACCAGAGGAGATAGCAGAGGTACTTAATGAGTACTTTGCTTCAGTATGCACTATGGAAAAGGATCTTGGCGATTGTAGCAATGACTTGCAGCGGACTGAAAAGCTTGAACATGTAGATATTAGGAAAGAGGATGTGCTGGAGCTTTTGGAAAGAATCAAGTTGGATAAGTCACCGGGACCAGACGAGATGTACCCAATGTTACTGTGGGAGGTGAGGGAGGAGATTGCTGAGCCTCTGGTGATAATCTTTGAATCATCAACGGAGACTGGAGAGGTTCCGGAGGATCGGAGGGTTGTGGATGTTGTTCCGTTATTCAAGAAAGGGAGTAGAGTTAGCCCAGGAAATTATAGGCCAGTGAGTCTTACTTCAGTGGTTGGTAAGTTGATGGAGAAGATCCTGAGAGGCAGAATTTATGAACATTTGGAGAGGTATAATATGATTAGAAATAGTCAGCATGGCTTTGTCAAAGGCAGTTCATGCCTTACAAGCCTGATTGAATTTTTTGAGGATGTGACTAAACACATTGATGAAGGAAGAGCAGTAGATGTAGTGTATATAGATTTCAGCAAGGTATTTGATAAGGTACCCCATGCAAGGCTTATTGAGAAAGTAAGGAAGCATGGGATCCAAGGGGACATTGCTTTGTGGATCCAGAACTGGCTTGCCCACAGAAGGCAAAGTGTGGTTGTAGACAGGCCATATTCTGCATAGAGTTCGGTCACCAGTGAAGTGCCTCAGGGATCTGTTCTGGGGCGCCTACTCTTCGTGATTTTTATAAATGACCTGGATGAGGAAGTGGAGGGATGGGTTAGTAAATTTGCTGATGATACAAAGGTTGGGGGTGTTGTGGATAGTGTGGAAGGCTGTTAGAGGTTACAGCGGGAAATTGATAGGATGGAAAACTGGGCTGAGAAGTGTCAGATTGAGTTCAACCCAGATAAGTGTGAGGTGGTTCATTTTGGTAGGTCAAATATGATGACGGAATATATTATTAATGGTAAGACTCTTGGCAGTGTGGAGGATCAGAGGGATCTTGGGGTCCGAGTCCATAGGGCACTCAAGGCTTGCTGATACGGGGATTGTATTCATTTTTTAACCAATGGGGAATGTTATTTTGTCTTGTGAGGCTGGGAGCTTGGGGGTTTTGCGGTCTTTTCAGGGGAGGCAGGAAGGAGACGCTGAGGAAGGTGGACGTGCGCTGCACTGCTCGGTCAACCACCGGGGGTGGTCCCAGGTGCGAGGATGTGGAGGTAGGAGGAAAGTGACGAGGGGTCGAATGGTTTGATGGTTGAGCTCCAACGATGTGCACTAAACTGACTGAACTTTGATAAGTTGGCGCCTTTTACTTTATTTTCTTTTCCTTCATATATACTGTATTGCATAGTACTCTTTTAGTTTTAGTAAAATCTTTAAAGTGTAATCCTTAATGGTATTTGGTGTGAGTTTGATATTGTGTGTGTACGCGCGGCATAAACTTGATTCTCACAACACTTGCGTGTACGGGAGGTGGGGTTGGTGAGTGGCTGGATCTCCTTTTCCCCTAGACATATACCAGCCTGTTGGGTAAGTGTTACACATAGACACAAAAGGCTGTAGAAACCGTAATCTTTGAATCTTCCAGCAATCTTTGGAATGTTGTAAAGTTCTTCCTCAGGCCAAAGAATCGGTGAACAGGGCAGCCACCTGTGACTGGGAGGTGGTGAAATTTAATCATAGGAGTGGTGGTGAATCTTTGGAATTCTTTACCCTGAAGGAGTTCAGTTATGGAGTTCATTGTCCATTCACAAGGGTTGTGGCACAGTGGTGTTCAGCATTTAGTGCTGCTAATTCAGTTCCAGCAATATGGGTTCAATGCTGGATCAGAATTGGCTTTATCATCACTTACATAAGACACATATAATGAGGGCCACGGTAGTTTGACGCTATTACAGTTCAGGGCTTAGGAGTTCAGAATTCAATTCCAGCATCTTCTGTAAGGATTCTGTATGTCCTCCCTGTAGAATGTGTGGGCTTTCTCTGGGTGTTTCAGTTTCCTGCCAGTCCGGAGACATACTGGTTTATTGGTTAATTGGTCAATTGTCCCTTGATTAGGTTAGCATTAAGTTTGGGGTTGTCAGGAATTGCTGTGTTGAGTTTCTTGAAGGGGCAGAAGAACCTATTCTGTGCTTACCTCTAAATAGAAAATCAAAACTACATCGTAAAACCTGTTGTTTGTGGCAGCAGTATAGTGCAATGCATAAAAGTTACTGTTAGCTGCAATAAGGATTTAACAAAAATAAGTCATGCAGAAAGAGAGTGAAGGAGAAAGGAGGTGTTTGTGAACCTTTCAGAAATCTGATGGTGGAGGGGAAGAAGCTGTTCTGAAAATACTGAGTGTGGGTCTTTAGACTCCTGTAGCACCACCCCGATGGTAGTAATGAGAAGAGGGCATCTCCTGGCTGGTGAGGGCGCTTAATGATGGATGCTACCTTTTTGAGGCATCACCTTTTGAAGATGTCCTTGATATGGGGAGTCGTGATCATTCTCATGTGGACTCTGCATGGTGTACCTCTGACTGCTCGGGTTCTCTCGTCTCCTCCCACAGCCCAGTGAGGAACAGTGTGGCTGAGTGGTGAAGAAATCAAAGGGAATGGAAGGGAATGTGAGTCGCAGAATTTCAGGAAAATCCCGTTTCTATGTTTGGTTTTCCCTTGTGCTCTGGTTTCATCCACACTCACAGCTGTAAGTTGCCCTTGGTGTGGTGGGTCAAAGGGAATGTGGGGAGAATACAAGTCGAACAGTGCAGAATTGGTGGAAGTAGATGCCTGTCACTCACTGGGCTAATGGGCCTTTCTCCATGGGAGAGTAGAAGAATGGGAATGAAACATTGATTTCTCCTTCCAGTTCATCTCCAGTCTGATGACATGAACATTAATTTCTCCCTCTGGTACTTTTTTTTTCTCTCCCCCTTCACTCTTCTATTCTTCACCCTGGCTTCTTATCTCTTCTTACCTGCCTATCACCTCACCCTGGTGGCCCTCCTCCTTCCCTTTCTCCAATGATCCATTCTCCTCTCCTATTAGATTCCTTTTCCTCCAGGCCTTAACCTTTTCCACCCATCTGGCTTCACCTATCACCTTCCAGCGAATCTGCCTTCCCCTCCCCCATGTTTTTATTCTGATCCCCTCCCCCTTCCTTTCCAGTCCTGAAGAAGGGCCTTGGCCCAAAATATTGACAGTTTCTTCATTTCCATAGATGCTGTCTGACCCGCTGAGTTCCTCCAGCACTTCGTGTGTGTGTATGTGTTACAAGAGAATGGAAATGGTCTGTGAGTTCTGCTGGCATGGAGTTGATGAGCTGAATGACCTCATGTCTTAAGTTGATAGAGGTATACAAGATGATCAGTGGCATAGATTGCATGGATAGCCAGATACTTTTTCCCAGGGTGGCAAAGGCTAGTACCAGGGGGCATATTTTTAAGGCGTTTGCCGGAAAGTATGGCGATGAATTCAGAGGAAAGTTGTTTTTTTTTAACACAGTGCTGCGCACGTGAAACATTCTACCAGGGGTAGTGGAAGAGGCAGATTCATTAGGGGCATTTAAGAGACTCTTGGATTGAAACGTGGATGAAAGAAAAACGGAGGGAAGATTCAGATTGATCTGGGAGTAAGTTAAAAGGTTGGCGCAACATTGTGGGCTGAACAGCTTGTATGTTTCTGTAATGTTTTATTTTCTTTATCATAATAAGTTAATCAGTGAATAGATTTTAACATTTTGACTGAATCAAGGAAAGTGGTATTGATGTTGGTGATCAGCAGAACGAGATTGAAGGAAAAATGGCCGAGTCTGGATCCTAACTCCTGTGTCATTAGATTCAGGCCTTCTGCCCTTTGTTCCACAGATTCTGGCTTCTTCCCTCTTCTTTTCCAGTTCTGATGAAGAGTCTTGGCATGAAACATTGACTGTTCATTCCTCTTCTTAGGTGCTGCCTGACTTGCTGAGTTCCTCCAGCATTTCCTCTGGATTTTCAGCATCTGCAAAATATCTAGTGTTTGTTTCCTTACACTATATGCTTTCTATTTGCTTGCACTACCTGCATGTTAACCTTTCGGGTTTCGTATGCAAGACTTCCCGGTTTCCTCTGGACATTGGAATTTTTCCATCACTCACTACTTCAAAAAGCAAGGTTTTGCACATTTTATGCATTTCCACCATGGACAGTCCCAAGCCCAACCCTAATCCTATTGCAGTTGAACTTAGGGCTAGCAACCCCATTCTATAAAAATCCAGAGCCACTGTAATGCCTACAGATGCTCCAAAGACCTCATTGCTGAGAGAGGAAGGATTTTTGGCTTAGAAGATGTTTGAATTTGTGTGGTCTAAGTTGTAAATCCACAGAAGCCACAGTGCCAGTCACCCTTCTATCATTCAGGACCACCACCAGATTGGCCCAGGACTGGGGACTCTGCAAAGCTGCTCTCAGCTGTCTGTGCCCCCTGGAGAGATGACGGGCTTAATTAACTAACACGTTTTATTCCTTATCAATTAACTTAAGATGTCTGTATCCTCCTGAAGATCTTCTTCATCCTTACAGCCAACAATTTATTATCAATAGCAAACATGATAAGAACAATCAATGCCCTCATCCAAATGTCTGACATGTTGACTGATGTTTTTCCATAGATGCTGCCTGGCCTGCTGAGTTCCTCCAGCATTTTGTGTGTGTTGCTCAGATTTCCAGCATCTGCAGATTTTCTCTTGCTTGTGATATTGTTTGTGAACAGTTGGAAAACCCATCACCAATTCCTGCAGTCCACTATGAGTTATAGACGCTCAGCACGAGACTCGAGATTGTTTAATGACAAGTGTGAGGAGAATGAAATAATTGTTACTCTGGGTCCGATGCAGCACAAAAGCCCCACAAAAATGAATAACTATGGGTTTCAATAAGTGCATTTAATGTCAGAGAAATGTATACAATATACATCCTGAAATTCCTTTTTCTTCACAGACATCCACGAAAAAACAGAGTGCTCCAAAGAATGAATGACAGTTCAAACATTAGAACCTCAAAGCAACCCCAACTCCCCCTCCCACACACATACAGCAGAAGACAATGACCTCCCATCCCCCACCAGCAAAATATCATCAGCATTGTGTAGCAAAGCATTATTAAAGACACAGATTTGCAGTACCCAAAAACGTCATGTTCACTTGATAATTCGACATACCACAGGCTCTCTCTTTCTCTCCTTAATAAAGGAAAAAAAGTGTCCACGTTTCACAGAGAGAGGGGAGACATAACGAATAACTCTCTGATTTATGATGTTAAAAGTCTGTTGTGTCGCTTTTTCCAAACTCTGCACCCAGAGAGTGGGCACCAAAAAGGTGCAACTGTCCAGACACACAACCCCCATCAGCTCACTGCTGAGGTGAGTGTCGATGGGTGTAATCTACAGTCACACAGCTCACTGCTGAGGTGAGTGTCGATGGGTGTAATCTACAGTCACACAGCTCTGTGCTGAGGGGAGTGTCGATGGGTGTAATCTACAGTCACACAGCTCAGTGCTGGGGGAGTGTCGATGGGTGTAATCTACAGTCACACAGCTCAGTGCTGAGGGGAGTGTCGATGGGTGTAATCTACAGTCAGACAGCTCAGTGCTGAGGTGAGTGTCGATGGGTGTAATCTACAGTCACACAGCTCAGTGCTGAGGGGAGTGTCGATGGGTGTAATCTACAGTCACACAGCTCTGCTAAGGGGAGTGTTGATGGGTGTAATCTACAGTCACACAGCTCAGTGCTGAGGGGAGTGTCGATGGGTGTAATCTACAGTCACACAGCTCTGCTAAGGGGAGTGTTGATGGGTGTAATCTACAGTCACACAGCTCTGTGCTGAGGGGAGTGTCGATGGGTGTAATCTACAGTCACACAGCTCAGTGCTGAGGGGAGTGTCGATGGGTGTAATCTACAGTCACACAGCTCAGTGCTGAGGGGAGTGTCGATGGGTGTAATCTACAGTCACACAGCTCAGTGCTGAGGAGTGTCGATGGGTGTAATCTACAGTCAGAGAGAGCTCAGAGCTGAGGGGAGTGTCGATGGGTGTAATCTACAGTCAGAGAGAGCTCAGAGCTGAGGGGAGTGTCGATGGGTGTAATCTACAGTCAGAGAGAGCTCAGTGCTGAGGGGAGTGTCGATGGGTGTAATCTACAGTCAGAGAGAGCTCAGAGCTGAGGTGAATAAAGCCTTACCCAGCCTCTTCTGTTCAGCTATGGAATGTAGTGGCTTGATGCAATTGGAAATTATTACGTATCCACAAAGTATGTTTCACCATTTAGATATCAGGTTGCACAGTTTTAACAATTTAGGAAAAGAATTTGGTGGTTTGTTTTACTTGTTTGATAAACATAAAAGGGAGTGAGCTAACACATACTCATATAGTAAATTAACACACACGCCAGACTGACCCGACTCGTAGTCTGAAACTGGAGCAGACTCTTGTTTTCTTGTGTATTCAAGCTCCTGAACCAGAGGCGTTATGGCCTAGTTAGGAAAGGGCCAACAGCAAGAACAGAAAAGCCTACAAAAATTAGTGGATACAGCCCAGTCCATCATAGGAAAAGTTCTCCCCTCTATTGATCACATCTGTATGGAGTGCTGCCACAAGAAAGCAGCATTGGTTATCAATGACCTCCATCAGACAGTCCATGCTCTCTTCTTGCTGCTGCCACGGACTCACACTGTTAGGTTCAGGAGCAGTTACAAGCATCAGGCTCCTGAATGAGAGGAGATAACCTAACTCAACTCCATTTGCCCCATCACTGAAATGTTCCACGACCTATGGACTCATTTTAAGTATTTTTATCTAATATATTTATTTATTATTATTATTTTTTCTTTACTTTTGTATTTGCACAGTTTGTTGTCTTTTTAACACATTGCTTGTCCATCCTGTTGGGTGAGGTCTTTCGTTGATACAATTCTGTTTCACTGAACTGATACCACGATCTATGGGCTAACTACCTGTCTATCTGAGCAACACACACAAAATGCTGCAAGAACTCAGCAGGCCAGGCAGCATCTGTGGGAGAAAAATAAAGTCGACGTTTCGGGCTGAAACCCTTCGGCAGGACTAGAGAAAAAAATGATGTGGAGTAGACTTGAAAGGTGGGGGGGAGGGGAGAAAGAAACACCAGGTGATAGGTGAAACTGGGAGGGAGACAGATGAAGCAAAGAGCTAGGGAGTTGATTAGTGAAAGATGCAGAAGGCCATGGAAGAAAGAAGAAAGGGGTGGGGGGGGGGTGGGTGTTAGGAGCACCGGAGGAGGTGATGGATGGGCAAGGAGACAATATGAGAAAGGGAAAGGGGATGGGAAATGATGAGGCATTACTGGAAATTTGAGAAATCAATGTTCATGCCATCAGGTTGGAGGCTACCCAAATGGAATATAAAGTGTTTCTCCAACCTAAATGTGGCCTTATCCCGACAGTGGAGGATGGACATAGTGGAATGGGAATGAGAGTGGAATTAAAATGGGTGGCCACTCGGAGATCCCGCTTGTTCTGGCAGACGGAGTGTAGATGCTTGGCGAAGTGGTCTCCCAATCTATGTCAGGTCTCACTGATTATACAAGAGGCCATACCGAGAGCACCAAACACAGTACACGACTCCTAACAGACTCACAGGTGAAGTGTTGCCTCACGTGGAAGGACTGTTTGAGGTCCTGACTGGTAGTGAAGGAGGAGGTGTAGGGGTAGGTGAAGTACTTGTTCTGCTTGCAAGGAGAAGTGCCAGGAGGGAGATCAGTGGGGAGGGATGAATGGACAAGAGAGTAGTGTAGGGAGCGATCCCTGTGGAAAGCAGGAAGTGAGGGGTGAGGGAAAGAGGTGCTTGGTGGTGGGATCCCATTGGAGGTGGTGGAAGTTTTGGAGAATTATGTGCTGGATGTGGAGGCTAGTGGGGTGGTAGGTGAGGACAAGAGGAACCCTATCCCTGGTAGCGTGGCGGGAGGATGAGGTAAGACCAGATGTGTGTGAAATGGAAGAGATGCGGTTGAGAGCAGCATTGATGGTGGAGGGAGGGCAGCCCCAATCTTTGAAAAAGGAGGAGATCTCCTTCGTTCTAGAATAGAAAGCCTCACCTTGAGAGCAGATGTGGCGAAGACAGAGGAATTGAGAGATGGGGATGGTGTTTTTCAAGTAGCGGGGTAGGACGAGGTATCGTCCAGGTAGCTGTGAGAGTCCACTGCTTTATAATAGACATTGGTGGATAAGCTGTCTCCAAAGATGGAGACGGTGAGATTGAGGAAGGGAAGTATTGGAAATGGACCAGGTGAATTTGTGTGTGTTATTCGGATTTCCAGTACCTGCAGATTTTCTCATATCTGTCTATTTTTCTCTCTCACAGTCAGTCTTCTGTATATTGGTGGTTTTCAGTAATTCAATTGTATTTCCTTGTTCTTCAGTGAATGCCCACAACAGAATGAATCTGAGGGTTGTACACGGTGACAAGCATACGAGTATATGGTGATGTTACATTTACTTTGAATTTGAACTTGTACATTTCTTAAAACCAGCTCTTTTAGTTCCGACACTTGACAAACTTAATAAATGTTCAGCTTTATTTTTTCCAAAAGTTGGTTATGTTCAAGTGGAGGAATTAGGAGCAGGATTAAACCACTTGACACTTTGATCCTGCTGTGTCATACAACAGTGTCGACTCATCCAATTGTAACTTTAACCCAGCTTTGGTCCCTCTGTTATCTAAATCTGTCTGACACACTACTAATGACTTGTTTACTCAATCCTTCAGGGAAGTGTCTTCAAAATTCTGACACCACTTGGAGGAGAGAAACAAAATTGCCTGTCTTACAAACATTAGAAAATAAACAGATGCTGGAAATCCAAAGAGACACACACAAAATGCTGGAGAAACTCAGCAGGATAGGCAGCATCTATGGAATAGAGTAAATTTGGGACCTTTTCGCCTTCCTTTCCAGTCCTGATGAAGGTTCTCAACCCAAAACATAATTGCTTGTTCTTTCCCATAGATGCTGCCTGGCCTGCTGAATTCCTCCAGCATTTTATGTGTGTTTCTTTGCTTCTGTCTTAAATGGGTCACCCTTTTTTAAAAAATATGACCCCCTGGTCTAGATTCTCCCACAAGAGGAAATAGCCTCTCCGCATTCACAAGGCTGTGCTTCAGTCAAGTGCCCTCTCACTCTACTGAGGCAAGCATGTCCTCAGACAAGTTCAAGTTTAGTTGTCATTCGAACATATGCATGAATACAGCCAAACAAAACAGCATTCCCCTGGCATTATGGTGCAAAACAGAGAACCAACAGTCACACAGAACATAGCATGTGTAATTATGATAGCAGAAAACCATACAGTTACAAAAATTAGTATATAAATGTAATAATCTAGCCTAAGTCCCTGAATGGCATGGCCTGTAGATTGATGGTGTGTGGATGTTGTCCTGGAGCCACGTTTCTGCAAGCATAAGCAAATAGTAGTTCCTCATCTCACGCAAGCGCAGCTGCAGATGAACATGATCCAGCTTGTCTTCCACCGAGCGAACTCCGGAGCGCAGCACTAGTGGGAGGTGCTGTGATTCCACACCTTGGATTGGCAACTTGCCTTTGATGCTGAATCATTGTAAAGAATTGGATGATGGGTTATCAGAGTTTTATTCTACTTGCTGTATGACAGTTTTCTGTGGATCACGGAAAAGGAAAGGACAACATATAATTTCAGAGCCATATAACTGGTCAAAGTGATAATTTATTTTCCCCTCTGTGTTTCAATATCTAGGTAATGACAATCCACTCTCAATCTTCAGCGCAATAGATTTTAGTGAATTGATTCAAAATGCTCATATGGTTTTGCTCCTGTGTAGTTCCTGGACTCTTTCTACTTGAGGAAGAAAAGTCCATCTAGTTCTTTAAGTCTGGAGTGGCTGTCCTTTGTGGGTGATGCTGTGGTGTAGCTGGTAGAGCTACTGACTCACATTTCCAGTGATTCAGTTTCAAACAAGTGCTGTCTGTGTGGAATTTTCAAAGTTCAACTTTATTATCAAAGTATGTAAACCATGTACAACCTTGAGATTGATCTTCTTGTAGGCAGCCACAAAACAAAGAAGCACAATAGAATTCATGGAAAAACCACACACAACAAAGCAAACGGTTCTGATTCTGAGAACAAATCACACATATAGTAAAATAAAAGTAAACAAGTAGCACATGGAACTTGAACTACAGAGTCCTCTGTATAGATAGAATAGTACAGCACATTACAGGCCCTTCAGCCCACAATGTTGTGCTGACCCTCAAATCCTGCCTCACATATAACCCACCACCTTAAATTCCTCCATATACTTGTCTAGTAGTCTCTTAAACTTCACTAGTGTATCTGCCTCCACCACTGACTCAGGCAGTGCATTCCACGCACCAACCGCTCTCTGAGTGAAAAACCTTCCTCTAATATCCCCCTTGAACTTCCCTCCCCTTAACTTAAAGCCCTGTCCTCTTGTACTGAGCAGTGATGCCCTCGGGAAGAGGCGCTGGCTGTCCACTCTATCTATTCCTCTTAATATCTTGTATACCTCTATCATGTCTCCTCTCATCCTCCTTCTCTCCGAAGAGTAAAGCCCTAGCTCCCTTAATCTCCGATCATAATCCATACTCTCTAAACCAGGCAGCATCCTGGTAAATCTCCTCTGTACCCTTTCTAATGCTTCCACATCCTTCCTCTTGTGAGGCGACCAGAACTGGACACAGTACTCCAAGTGTGGCCTAACTAGAGTTTTATAGAGCTGCATCATTACATCGCGTCTCTTAAACTCTATTCCTCGACTTATGAAAGCTAACATCCCATAAGCTTTCTTAACTACCCTATCTACCTGTGAGGCAACTTTCAGGGATCTGTGGACATGTACCCCCAGATCCCTCTGCTCCTCCACACTACCAAGTATCCTGCCATTTACTTTGTACTCTACCTTGGAGTTTGTCCTTCCAAAGTGTACCACCTCACACTTTTCTGGGTTGAACTCCATCTACCACAGCTCAGCCCACTTCTGCATCCTATCAATGTCTCTCTGCAATCTTCAACGATCTACACTATCTACAACACCACCGACCTTTGTGTCATCTGCAAACTTCCCAACCCACCCTTCCACCCCCACATCCAGGTCGTTAATAAAAATCACGAAAAGTAGAGGTCCCAGAACAGATCCTTGTGGGACACCACCAGTCAAAACCCTCCAATCTGAATGTACTCCCTCCACCATGACCCTCTGCCTTCTGCAGGCAAGCCAGTTCTGAATCCACCTGGCCAAACTTCCCTGGATCCCATGCCTTCTGACCTTCTGAATAAGCCTACCGTGTAGAACCTTGTCAAATGCCTTACTAAAATCCATGTAGATCACATCCACTGCACTACCCTCATCTATATGCCTGGTCACCTCCTCAAAGGACTATCAGGCTTGTTAGGCATGATCTGCCCTTCACAAAGCCATGCTGACTGTCCCTGATCAGACCATGATTCTCTAAATGCCCATAGATCCTATCTCTAAGAATCTTTTCCAACAGCTTTTCCACCACAGACGTAAGGCTCACTGGTGTATAATTACCCGGACTATCCCAACTACCTTTTTTGAACAAGGCGACAACATTCGCCTCCCTCCAATCCTCCGGTACCATTCCTGTGGGCAATGAGGACATAAAGATCCTAGCCGGAGGCTCAGCAATCTCTTCCCTTGCCTCGTGGAGCAGACTGGGGAATATTCCGTCAGGCCCCGGGGACTTATCCGTCCTAATGTATTTTAACAACTCCAACACCTCCTCTCCCTTAATATCAACTTGCTCCAGAACATCAACCTCACTCATATTGTCCTCACCGTCATCAAGTTCCCTCTCATTGGGGAATACTGAAGAGAAGTATTCATTGGGGACCTTGCTCACTTCCACAGCCTCCAGGTACATCTTCCCACTTTTATCTCTAATCGGTCCTACCTTTACTCCTGTCATCCTTTTGTTCTTCACATAATTGAAGAATGCTTTGGGGTTTTCCTGTACCCTACTCGCCAAAGCCTTCTCATGCCCCCTTCTTGCTCTTCTCAGCCCCTTCTTGTTCTTCTCAGCCCCTTCTTAAGCTCCTTTCTTGCTACCCTATATTCCTCAATAGACCCATCTGATCCTTGCTTCCTAAACCTCATGTATGTTGCCTTCTTCCACCTGACTAGATTTTCCACTTCACTTGTCACCCATGGTTCCTTCACCCTACCATTCTTTATCTTCCTCACCGGGACAAATTTATCCGTAACATCGACCACATGTCCATGGTACATTTCCCTGCAAAACCATCATCCCAATTCACACCCGCAAGTTCTAGCCTCATAATTTGCCCTTCCCCAATTAAAAATTTTCCTGTCCTCTCTGATTCTATCCTTTTCCATGATAATGCTAAAGGTCAGGGAGCGGTGATCACTGTCCCCCAGATGCTCACCCACTGACAGATCTGTGACCTGATCCAGTTCGATACCTAATACTAGATCTAGTATAGCATTCCCCCTAGTCGGCCTGTCAACATACTGTGACAGGAATCCATCCTGGACACTCTTAACAAACTCTGCCCCATCTAAACCGTTGGAACTAATCAAGTGCCAATCAATATTAGGGAAGTTAAAGTCACCCATGATAATAACCCAGTTATTTTTGCACCTTTCCAAAATCTGCCTCCCAATCTGCTCCTCGGTATCTCTGCTGCTACCAGGGGGCCAATAGAATACCCCCAGTAGAGTAACTGCTCCCTTCCTGTTCCTGACTTCCACCCATACTGACTCAAAGGAGGATCCTGCTACAGTACCTGCCCTTTCTGCAGCTGTAATAGTATCCCTGACCAGTAATGCCACCCCTCCTCCCCTTCCCCCCCCCCCCCAATCCCCTTTAAAGCACTGAAATCCAGGAATATTGAGAATCCATTCCTGCCCTGGTGCCAGCCAAGTCTCCGTAATGGCTTGATTGCACAGTCCAACTGCCAAAACTGCCAGAACCTCTCGAGTCAAAGCCTCAAAGCTCCACTCCTTCGCTGGCCCACTCACTCACTGGCCGCTTCCCTTTACCTGATCAGTCGTCAGCAGATTTCAGCTTGCAATATACGGACCTTGATATCATACACTAGGACTACACTTGGGTGTTCCTGACCTGAACATACGGCTCATCGCTTCTGTTGTGCAAATCAAAGAATCAAAGCCCTTTGTGAACAGTGCCACTAGGAAATTAAAGGCAACAATAATTACAACAGGAAGATCTTGCAGACGTTCGAAATCCACATTAAAAACAGAAAGTACAAGGAATGCCTAGGTCAGGCAGCGTCTGATAGCACAGGGAAAAGGGTGTCAATTCGGCAGCAGAACCCATGCAGCCTCCCCACAACTCCTGCGCGCAACCCGTCCTCGAAAGAGTGAGAAGTGAGGGAGATGTTTTATTCTGCTGTTGTACAGGGTGGAATCACACAGAGTTCTTGACTGCAGCCCCACAAGTCGAAGCACTGTTCTCCGCAGCCTTTCTGTTCGATGCGCATGCTCAGTCCCATCTTGTTCTTTCCCATCGCCATTTCTTGGTGGGTAAATCCAGGCTGAACCCCTGCCTCAGTGCGACATTTCTTCTCCACCGTCGTGTCTTGTGTCCTAATAAGAACACTGGGAATTCCTCGGCTGTAGCAAGAATGCCTCGTCTGAGCCAAAGGCTGACAATGTAAACGCTGCGATAGTCTGGCCGGGGACTGTTCACCATCCTGTCCACTGGCGGCTCCATACCCACAGATGAACACCACCCCAGGGAAGTGCAGCTGGAGGAGAGGTGTTGAGGTGACAATGCCGATCTGGCACTGAGGTTGGGGCAGCAGACACAAAATGCTGGAGGAATTCAACGGGTTACGAAGCATCTATAGAGAGGAATAGAGAGTCCACATTTTTTGCTGAGTCTCTTCCACAGAGCACCTCCCTCTGGTGCCCCTCCTCCTTCCCTTTCTCCCAAGGTCCACTCTCATCTCCTATCAGCTTCCTCCTTCTTCAACCCTTTACCTCTTCCACCTATCCCCTCCCAATGTCTCATTCATTCCCCCTCCCCCACCCACATACCTACCCCTTGATCTAGCCTCACCTGCTGTATCATCTGCCATCTTGTACTCCTCCCCCTCTCCCTACCTACTTAGTCTGGCTTCTGTCCCCTTCCTTACCAGTCCTGCTAAGGTTCTTGGTCTGCAACGTTGACTCTTCATTCCTCTCTACAGATGCTGCCTGACCTTCTGAGTTTCTCTAGCATTTTGTTTGTGCTGCTTCGGATTTTCAGCATCTGCAGAACTCTTTCACTTCAAGGGAAGATTATTTCCAGGGTCAGTATAGGTGAAGGGTCTTGACTAAAAATGCCGACCGTCCATGTCAGTCCGTGACTGCCGCTGTATCCACTGAGTTTTAATTGCTTCAGTTCCAGGGGCAGTGTGCTTTGGAAAGTTAAATTTTAACTGCTGCCTCACTGGATTTTTCCCAAGTCTTCAGTGCAGTGGATGAAATCTTCTGCTACAGAGTGAATTCTGTTTTGTTACTGAAAATGAATTGGTGAAGCATCCTTTGTGTTTTAATCATACTGTGTCATTCTTTTCTGGAAAAGTGTGAATATTTCGCCTTGTTGGATTCAACTGTTTAAGTTTAGATTAAGCTGTTTAATTGTTAACGTCTTTGCAATTTAACAATTAGTTATCTGCTTGTGTTTTATGCAAATTTAATATGCCTCTAGTGGCATATTTTGGTAATTTTGGAAAGTCTGAAGCTTCCTTGTTCTGGATTAGTTGAATAAGTGCTTTCTTATTGATTTACTTGGTACTGCTGTCTTTGAATGGTAGCTTTCTAATTGGTTAATTGTTTTCTATAAATTTGAATGGAATTTTCCTCATCTCTGTTGTATCAGAATAGTTGTTCTATACTAGGTGCCATCTTAATCTTAGCTTTTCCTTCACTTAGCAGACCTCAGTCACAAGCCAACTTTCCTTTATTTTATCAACTCTTAATAAAACAATCATGAAGCAACCAATTTTGTGCCACCTTCCTGACTTCTGAAAGAACCTTGGATTAAAACATCAGAATGCATCAACATTTTCCTTCCCTTAGTATTCCACACAGTTGTGCCAGCCCAGAATTGTGCGCTCAAATCTCTGGAGTGGGTGTGGTCAGATTCACCGAAGGATGATGGTGTTCAGAAATGACTCCTAAAGAAATTTGACTACTTGCTGAACCCATTTTATTCAAAGGAATGGTGTGTCCTACCTGGTGCTTGAAGACTGTAACCTGAAAAGCCAATGGTAGACACCACCACAGTTATAACAAGGTCAACTAACTCAGTCCCGACTGTGGGTTGAACCCAGCACCTTCCTGGTTTCCTTGCCTCACTGCTGTGAGGGTGCAGGGATGTTTGAACCAGCACATTTTCTCAGCTGGTTTGCATTCACAGAATTACACAAACTCTGTACCATCAGGGAGGAGATACTGCAGCATCAAGACAAGAACAGTTAGGATGGGTAACAGCCTCTTCCCCTAGGCAGGAAGACTACTACATTCTCTGCTACCACTCCAGTCTCATCATGTATGAAGCGCCAGTTGTGTAATACTGTTTACAATTTAACTTGTATCCTAGATGTACCTTATTATTTGTTAATTTATTTGTGGTATTATTACCATGTGTTCTGTGGTACTGTGTTCTGCACCTTGGTCGGGAGGAACATCATTTCATTTGGCCATAAACATATGTACGGTTGAATGACAAACTAGAACTTGAAACAAAGTCATGTGGTGTGGTGGTATTTTATCAGATCTGCTGGCATAGGGGTGGACGTTTGTAGTGATTTGAAAACAGTACGGTACTATACGAAAATTACTCTAACTTACAATAAACATGTAAAAAATAAACAATGCAATAAGAGAGAAAAATTGAGGCAAACATGAGGAAATCTGCAGATGCTGGAAATTGAAGCAACACACACAAAATGCTGGTGGAACACAGCAGGCCAGGCAGCATCTATAAGGAGAAGCACTGTCGACGTTTCAAGCCGAGACCCTTCATCAGAAAAATTGAGGTTGTGTTGATGGGCCATTCTGAAATCTGATCATGGAGGAGAAGATGTTGTCACTAAAATGTTGAATGTGGGTTCTTTCGGGCTCCTGTACCTCCACACGTACTGAAAAACAAATACAGGTAGTCCCCAAGTTACGAACGTCCGACTTACGAACCGAGGAAGGAGAGTGCCGTCCGCTTTTTTAGGTCAGATCGCGACGCTGTCTGCCATTTTAATGTTGGATCGTGATGCCGTCTGCCATTTTAAGTCTTTGCCTTGACACTGTGTTGAGTGTTTAACTTGTATTTGGCTTAAATTTTTCTTAGTAAGATCCACCTTGACCCCCTCCTTGCCCCTCAGTCCGGTCGGCTGGTGGCGCAGTGAGATCAGCGCCGAGCTCAAGAACGGAGGTTCGATCCAGTGACACCTGTACCATCCATGCCGGGTTGATATCGAGCTTGCAACTTGACCTCGTAAAAAAAAAAACACTGCCACCTCCAGATTAAATTCCCATGCGGAATATTGTGTGGGATCAAATACTCAAACCCAGCACAGCCCCCACTTGTCCCATTCAGCCTGTTTCAGTGCAGAGGGCCTTAGGACCCAGCGGACCTCAGGACCTGCCGCCCGCAGTGTTTCTGTTCCATTGATGGGAAGCAATCGCGATTCAAAATAAAGTGGAAATAATAAAGCGTTTGGAAAGAGGTGAAACACCATCGGTCATTGGAAAAGTGTTAGGCTACAGTCGGTCAATGATCGGAACAATTTTAAAGGATAATGGATAAAGTGAGAATAATGGAGCATGTGAAATGCCCTGCCCCAATGAAAGCTACAATTATTACTAAGCAATGCAGTGGTTTAATTATTGGAATACGTACGTTTCTTAAGTGTTTTATATGCATAGAAAGGTAAAAAAATATATATATATATACCAAGACAAAAGTTTGACGAACTGACGCTATATAATACCGGATGTATTTGTTTCGACTTGCGTACAAATCTGACTTAAAGATGGACTCAGGAACGGAACTCGTACATAACCTGGGAATTGCCTGTAATAACAATTCCCATGATATTGTTGATGGAAAATTCAGTAATAGTAATTCCATTAAATTCAATGTGAGGTGGTTAGATTCCTTCTTGTTGGAAATAGTTATTGTCAGGCAATTGCATAGAATAAACCTCACTTGCCATTTACCAGTACACATATTAATGTTATCTTGGTTTAACTGCAAGCAGGCATGGGCTGCCCCAGAGTCTGTAAGTAGAATCCAATGTTGTGTGATTACCAACAAAGACCCTTACTTCTGACTTTAAACTGCAAGGAAAGTCATTGGTGAATTAGCGGAAGCTGGCTTGGCTTCTGCAGCCCTTCAGTTCTGCAAGGTGTGATCTCATTCAGGGAGGTAATGTACCCCAATTACTTCAGGTGCGGTTGGGAAACATATGAGTTAGCTGGAAGCTTATGCAATTTACTTTCGGCCTGGATAGTGCAAGTTTGTGTTGAGTTAAGGAACTAAGAGATTCTGAAGTACAAATCTAGCAACTATAAAAGTTTGGTCAATTTATTAATAAGACCATAAATCAAGAACCTTGGTCAGTGCACAGCAGGAAAGCTCAAAGCTCAAATTAAATTTCACCATATACTGCCTTGAGATTCATTTTACAGGAAAATAATTAAATACAATGGAGTTTATGAAGAATTATACACAACAAAGACAAATGTCCAATGTACAAAAGAGGACAAATCATGCTAATAATAAATAACAAAAATAAATAAATGAAACTGAGAAATTAAGTGACCTGTGGTGTACTTCAGGGATCTGTTCTGGGACCCCTACTCTTTGTGACTTTTATAAATGACCTGGATGAGGAAGTGGAGGGATGAGTTAGTAAATTTGCTGATGACATAAAAATGTTGGGGGTGTTGTGGATAGTGTGGAGGGCTGTCAGAGGTTACAGCGGGACATTGATAGGATGCAAAACTGGGCTGAGAAGTGGCAGATGGAGTTCAATCCAAATAAGTGTGAGGTGGTTCATTTTGGTTGCTCGAATATGATGGAAGGATATAGTATTAATGGTAAGACTCTTGACAGTGTGGAGGATCAGAGGGATCTTGGGGTCTGAGTCCATAGGACACTCAAAGCTGCTGTGCAGGTTGACTCTGTGGCTAAGAAAGCATATGGTGCATTGGCATTCATCAATCGTGGGACTGAGTTTAGGAGCCGAGAGGTAATGTTGCATATATATAGGACTCTGGTCAGACCCCACTTGGAGTACTGTGCTCAGTTCTGGTCGTCTCACTACAGGTAGGATGTGGAAGCCATAGAAAGGGTGCAAAGGGTACAAGGATGTTGCCTGGATTGGGGAGCATGTCTTATGAGAATAGGTTGAGTGAACTCGGCTTTTTCTCCTTGGAACAATGGAGGATGAGAGGTGACCTGATAGAGGTGTATAGGATGATGAGAGGCATTGATTGTGTGGATAGTCAGAGGCTTTTACCCAGGGCTGAAATGGCTAGCATCAGAGGGCACAGTTTTAAGGTGCTTGGAAGAAGGTTACAGAGGAGATATCAGGGGTAAGTTCTTTACACAGAGAGTGGTGAATGCGTGGAATGGACTGCCAGCGACGATGGTGGAGACGGATGTGATAGGATCTTTTATAAGACTCCTGGATATATACATGGAGCTTAAAAAAATAGAGGGCTATGGGTAACCTTAGGTAATTTCTAAGGTAAGGACATTTTCGGTACAGCTTTGTGGGCCGAAGGGCCTGTATTGTGCTGTATTGAGTTGTAGAGTCTTTGAAAGTGAGTCCAGAGGTAATGGATTCAGTTTAGTGTTGAAGTGAGTGAAGTTATCCACACTGATGCAGGAACTTGCCAATTTTATGGCAATAACTGTAAAGATATAGGAGCAGAGTTAGGCCATTAAGCCCATGAAGTCTGCTCTGGTCACAGTTAGAAATATTACACTTGGTTCTGGCCACCAAATTGTGAAAAGAAATAGAAATGGTGGAAACACCCTGGGAAAAATTTACAAGAATGATGTGAAATGCACATGTCAGGAAATATTGAAAGGACTGGCTTTCTTTTTCTTGACAGAAGAAAGTTGTGGACTGACCTCACAGAGGTGTTTAAAACTCTTTTGACAGAGTAGATGCAGGGAGAATGTTTCCACAGGTGGGTGAGCACAAGTACAGGCTGTCACTAAAATATGGTCACCAGGACATTCAGTAAGAAAGTCAAATTAAATGTCTTAACCCAAAGATTGGTGAGAAAGTGGAATATGCCATCACAGGGATTGGTGGATTGATAGAAGGGAATAGTATGGATACACTTACAATGAGGCTAGAAAGTATTTGAGGAAGAAATAAATGGAAGATTACAGATAGATTTAGTTGCAAAAATGTAGAAACTTGAATGAAATGTACAATAAATACCTGCGTGAATTGGATTGACCAAATTGCCTGTCTCCATCTATGCAGGTCTGTGTATGTGGCTTGATGAGATACTCAGCAAACTGGGTGTTGAAATGAAGCACTCATTTTCTTTATTTTTGGCCTGATATAGTATCCTGTTTAAACTGAGAAAAATAAGAAAGTTTGTTTTACCCAAAGTTTCCTTGCTTTAGATGGTTTTGGACAATTTGCCTTAAATGTGAATCAATAATTGATAATTGTAGTGAGATCACAAACAAGAGAAAGGAGTATGATGTTTCAGTCTAAAACGTCGACTGTACTCTTTTCCTAGATGGTGCCTGGTCTACTGAGTTCCTCCAGCATTTTATGATTACACTGAGATCTCAAGGAAGGCCTCCCCATTGCTATGGAAATAACGTACCAATCACCTCACATTCACTGAACTTACCTGGGAATTAAGTGGACCTCTGGATTATGAAATGTATAGTTCAAAGTTAATATTAGTTGAATTTGCAGTCGAATTAGCAGTCAGTAAGCCGCTACAGTAGTAGTGGCTGCGGTTTCAAGAGCAGAGTGGAAACGTGTATATGAGAAAATCCATATTCTGCATGTGCAATTGGCCTTTAGCTTCCATTGTTTAGCCTGAGTGGGTCAGAATGGAAATCTGCACTGATTCTTTGCTACTTTTCCCTTCTTTATACAAACAGACTGAATGGGAACACAAGAGAGACGGCAGAATTTGGAAATCTGGAGCAATATGCAGCAGATGCTGGAGGAGCTCAGCAGATTAGGCAGCATCGATGAACAGTTGATGTTTCGGGTTGAGATTCTTCATCAGGACTGGGAAGAATGAGGGCAAAATCCAGAATAAAAGGTTGGCGAGGGGAGAAGGTTGGAGATACACAGAAAGTGCAGTGCAGGTTGTCAATAAGGTGCAAGAACATAAGTTGATAAACTGATCCCTGATCAACTCACTTCCATCCATTGAAGAACAAATCATGTGTGTGCAGACGGATATTACACTGAGTCCGATTTTTACTACAGGAGCGTATTATATCTAATAGTTAAAATATCCAGCTTTATCCAGTAACGCTACTTGAGAGAGAACCTGCTCTGATCTTAAATTGTATTGTATGATATGTTAATGGGCCTGATTAAATGCAATTAACCCAGGCTGGTATTAAAACAATAAAGCAATTCAGAACAAACCGTTGTGGCATCTTATGAATTTTGTATACGTATAGTGGAATTCCCATTTCTCACTGACTCCCACAATTACCTGGACTATATCTCTTCAAATCCTGACATTTGCAAGGATACTATTCCTTTCTTTCCGTTCCTCCATTGCTGAACATCTGTTATCATGATGAGGTTTTCCATTCCAGAACACTTGAGATGTCCTCTTTTTTTTCCAGAAAACATAGGTTCATCCCCACTGCTATCACTGCTGCCCTCACTAGTATTTCTTCTGTTTCCTGCATGTCTGCCCTCACCCATTCCTCCCCTTACTGACTTAACAGGGATCGCATTCCCCTTCTCCTATCACTCCATGAGCCTTCATATCCAGTACATCATTCTCTGCAACTTCCACCATCTCCAATGTGATCCTACTACCAGGAACATCTTTCCCTCTCTCTGACCACACCCCCCCAACTTCCCACTCTCCATAGGGATCACTCCCTACCTGTCTTCCTTACCCACTCGTTCTCCCCCACTGATCTCCCACCTGGCACTTACCCTGCAAACGTGATAAGTGCCACACCTGCTCCTACATCTCCTCCCACACCACCATTCAGGGTCCTAAACAGTCCGTCCAAGTGAGGCAGTTCTTCACATGTGACCCTGTTGATATCATTCATTACATCTGGTGGTCTCAATGCAGCCTTCTCTACAGTAGAGAGACCTGATGCAGATTGGTGGGCCATTTTGTTGGTCACCTTTGCTCCATCTGCCATATCAGCCAGGATTTGCCAGTGTCCAGCCATCTTCATTCCACTTCCCTTTCCCCCACCAACATATCTGTCCACTGCCTCCTCTACTGACACATTTAGGCAAGATGCAGGCTGGATGAGCATCGCATCATATTCCATCTTGGCATTCTGCAACCTGATGGTATCAGCAACAATTTCTCTAACTTCTGGTAGCTCTTCCCATCTGTAACCATCAATATGTTTTCCCATATTCCCATCTTATCCCTTCTCTTTCCCTTCCCCACCCTCACGATCCGGTTGCCTTCTTGCCTCTGTTTCCCCATTCTCTTTCCCTTTATGCCATGGCCCATTGTTCTCTCCAAACAAATTCTTTCTGCTTCAGCCTTTGTCTCTTCCACCCATCACCTCTGAAGGGAGATCATTAAGGATCCTCACCATCTGGGACATGTCCTCTTTTCATTATGACCATCAGGAGCCTGATGGAGCCTGAAGACCCACACTCAATGTTTCGAAACAGTTTCTTCTCCTCTGCCATCTGATTTTTGAAAGGAGCCTGAACATAATTTTGCCATTCCTCTTTTGTATCATTTACTTATCTATTGTTTTATTGTAACTAATAACTTTTTATGTCTTGCATTGTACTGCTGCCCCAAAAGAACAGATTTGATGAGATATGTCAGTGATGATAAACCTGATTCTGACTGTGATTCACTTAGGGTGATATTTCTCAACCAACTGCCAATATGCCTAACTTTAAATTCTGGCAGTGAACAAAGAAAGAGGTTAAGAGCTGCTTTTCCAAATGTTAGCATCCATCAACTGAATGAATTGAGGCAAAAGAACTTCTCAAATAGTGCTTCAGGGCTTACTTTCAGAATTCAAATCTGTGCGCAATTGTTGTAGGTGTATACTTTCAATCATAAGAGCTTAAAAGCTGAAATGATCATGTTCACTGATTTTCCAAAGTGAGGGAAATCCAATTTATAATTCAGTTATGTACAGTCCAGTGGTCCGCCAGGCAGCTGAGAAGAGGGCGGCAAGAAAGGACAGGTCCACACCAGGAGTGGACATAATACACAATATAGCTGAGGGAAGCGAACATCTGGGGTGAGGATGAACAGCTGGTAACACAAAGCAGAAAGATGAAAGGATTGGATGAAAATACACTGAAGCCTTCTGTTGGAGAACAGCAAACCAGAAAAGTCACCAGTAAATAATTCAGTACTTGTGTCAGCTGTATAAATTCTTAACACATATCACTTACACAAATTATTTGCACCAGGAATTACAATTGTAATTGTAATTGGTTTATTATTGTCACCTGTGCCAAGATACAGTGAAAAGCTTGCCTTGCATAGTGTTCATATACATAAAGTCATTACACAGTGTATTGAGGTAGTACACAGTAGTGCAGAACAAAGTGGAACAGCTCCATAGAAAGAGCAATTTGTAAAGCTATGTTCCATCATAATGCTATTTAAACAAGGATTACTTGCATATATTTGAAGTACTAGTGGCTATTTTTGTTGCAAGTTGTCCCTAAATATCAGCTTGATTGTATGGTAAATTAACTTCAGTCTAGGAATATTACCATTATTATTATATTACCAATATCATTATCCTTCAGAGCACAGTTCTTCTGGCTATGTGTTCTAAGGGAATCAGACAGTTTAAAAGTCATTCATCTCAATTTTTTAACATCTCTATAAGCCAGTGTTCTGATAGAAGGAATAATGTGGAATGGCAAATAGATTGCTTCAGTGGTTTAGGACAATAATGTATAATGTAAGCACAGACAACTTCAGAGTTTCCAACTCTAGTTTTCGGCTTACCCAGCAGAGTTTGATGCATTGTAGACAGATGTCTTAGTGCATCATTTCCTCTCAGGTTTCATCTTTTGCATGCTTGCCCTAAGCAACATTTGCAGTTGTACATTCATTCTAGTCCTCTGGTTAGTTCAGTAAATACATTCAATCACTTAGTAGACCATCTGTCTTGTTTTGTTTGATTTTCACTCATGTATTTGCGACTGATTCTCATGGATTGTGTGACTGAGGGTAATGAATGCTGAACAACTAATCTGTCATCTCAGGATGGATTATAAAGTAATTGGCAAAATTAGCATCATGACTCCCAAAATGTCCAGATGCATCTTAGTGAAACTTATTTTATTAAAATGTACTCATTATACAAATAACACACAGATCCTTTCATCTGATGTCATGCCTATAGGACATCACAGTAGCGTAGTGGTTAGTGTAATGTTATTACGGCTAAGGGCGTTGGATTTCAGAGTTCTATTCCAGTGCCGTCTCTAAGGAATTTGTATATCTTCCCCATGAATGCATGGGTTTTCTCAGGGTACTCACAATACTCTTTCCTTCTGTGCTCGGTTGAGCATCGAGCTAGCAACTCAGCCTTGTAAAAAACAGACTAATCCTAAGGAAACAGCAAAAAATGCCTCCCAATACACCACAAGGCGTGAAAAGGAACAACAATAACAAGTATTTTGGAGGTGCAAATATCAATTTTGGTTTCTTATTATGACAATTGCATATTTGTGAGGTTTTCCTCTACACTCTGAGCTCTGCAGCTTGAAACAATTTGCAACCTCTTTGTATTTATTGACCCAACAGTTTAAAAGGATTTCCACCTGTTATTTGGGTGCAGATGAAGGATGGCCAACAAGCATGTCAATGGGCAGTATCACTATATTGTACATAGAGAAGTCATAGAGCATGGATGCAGACCCTTTCGCCCAACTCATCTGTGCCAACTATGATGCCTAGCAATCTAGTCCCATCTGCCCACACTTGGCACATAGCCCTTTGCTTATCCGCCCTTATTCAGATTCCTTTTAGATGCTGCTTATGTGCAAATCTCAATCACTCTTTCTGGAGGTCATTATAAATACTGTAATGTTCAAAGAAGTCAAATTGTGCAAATACAAAAACAAAGAAATAATAACAATAAATAACTAACACTGAGAACATGAGTCTTTGAACATGAGTGTTATAGGTTGTGGAATCAGTTCAGTGCTGAGGTGAGTGAACCATCCACAATGGTCCAGGAGCCGACAGTAGGTTACTATTATAACTTAGAGTAATTGTTTATGTATTTTTCTTGCTGCCCTTCAACCCATTTAGGTATGCTCACCCCTTCCCTGTAGCACAGCAATTGAAACAGTACTGATTGATTTTTGCCCCATTCTTTCTCTTCCAGGATGCAAATAACTGTATGAACAAGCCAACTAGAGTCTGGAATGCTTTTATCCGCATGGACCGATTTGACGGTGATCTAGATGATACCAAGCTGACATCCATCTTTGTAACCGTGATCGGAAATTTCACAGTTGCTCACCTTGGGACGTCAGACGGAAGGATTTTACAGGTAAAAGGCATTTAACAAACGCACAGCTGTCTATTGGGTCCTGATGAAGGGTCTGGACCCAAAATGTCAACTGTTCATTCCTTTCGATTGATACTGTTCCTCCAACGTTTTGTGTGTGTGTTGTACTATTGGTGATATACTTCAGGTTGAGGTTGCCAGCTGGGTCAGAGGATATGTTTGTCATAGACTTCCACAGCACAGAAACAGGCCCACTGACCATCTATTTATTCTAATCCAACACTAATCCCAGAATTCCACAACACAGATATAGACCCACTGACCATCCATCTATACTAATCCAACACTAATTCCAGAATTCCACAACACAGAGGTAAGCCCACTGACTGTCTATTTATTCTAATCGTGTACTAATCCCAGAATTACACAGCACAGAAACAGGCCCACTGACCATCCAAATCCTACACTAATCTTGTTTTATTCTCATCAAATATTATTTATTTATTTAGCAATAGAGCATGGAGTTGTCCCTTTGAGCTGTGCTGCCCAGCAATCCCTGACAATCCCAATTTAACCCTAACTCAATTGTGGGACAACGTACAGTGACCACTTACCTACCCTAGTCTTTGGACTGTGGGGGGAAACCAGAGCACCCAGGGAAAACCAACAGGGAGGACGTTCAGAGACTTCATACAGATGGTGCTAGAACTAAACTCCAAACTCTGCTGTCTCAAGCTGTAATAGCAGTGCGCTAACTGTGGCACCCAATTTTCATTGAATCTAGAATCTGCCATTTATGTGCTCACTAGGGGAAATTGATAGAAGTTAATCAATATACCAACGTGTTCCTCTTTGGGACACAGGAAGCTGAATGCCCTGGAGAGAGCCTGCACAGTTTGAGGCGGAATGTGCAATCTCTGCAGAAGGTTGAGTGTGGATTGTTGGACCAGTGAAGGCAGCTGTTCCAGTTATGTCACCGTGCCAACCCCAAAGCAGGGCTTTTGTTTTGAGTCAGACAGGCCACTTGGCTTCAGCTTGAATCAGACATTTAACAGGCAATTTTGCAGGCAATAGAGAAGATTTTGGAGGACTCAGCTGCTCAAGTGACATCTGTAGAGGGAGATGAACAGTTGATATTTGGGTCAACGTTTCCTTCCACAGAAGCTATTTGACCTGCTGAGTTCCTCCAGCATCATGAGGCACATCGTCAGGGACACCTTCCATCCACCATTAAGGACACACACAACCCAGGACAATACCATCAGAGAGGAAGTACAGGAGACTTAAGACACATGCGCACGCACGCACACACACACACATGCACGCACAGGCTCACATACACATATGCAGGCACTCACACAGACACATACGCACACGCACACAACACACACGCACACACACACACACACACACACACACAGGCTCACATACACATATGCAGGCACTCACACAGACACATACGCACACAGGCTCACACAGACATACGCACACACGTACGCACACACATACACACGCACTCACACGGACACACAATCATAAAACACACTCAGACAGACACACACACATACACACACAGACACACACACAAAATCACACACACACACACACACACACACACACACAGACTCTCCCTCACACACACAAATACACTTACACGCAAACACTCACACAATCTCTCTCTCACACACAAATCCATTCACACATGCACTCACACAGACTCTCTCTCTCTCTCATTCACACACACACACACACACTCACTCACTCACTCTTACACTTTCTTTCTCTCTCTCTCTCACACACACAGACTCACTCAATGTTTCAGGAATAGGTTCTTCCACTCTGCTATCAGATTTCTGAATGGACAATGAACTAATCCACGCTAAATACCTCAGCATTTTTGCTCTATTTTTGCACTACTTTTTTATCTTTTTATTTGTATTTTAACTTAGAGTATGTTTTATCTATTACATTGTGCTACTGCTATCAAACAACAAATTGCCCGACATACATTATGCCAGTACTAATAAACTTGATTCTGATTGTGTTTTGCTCCAGATTTGAGCATCTGCAGTCTCTTGTGTCTTTATTTAATTTCTCTGTGTCTCGCCAGTCATTTCTCCCTTGTTCCTGGCTTCCTGGAATCTGATTCTGGAATTCATTTAATGGGAGTCATGTTAGTCCGACCAGCACTAACTGCTTCCTCTCTCTGAGATATTTTGATCATGTAGACCCTAGCTCTGCTGTGACACACTCACTGGGGTCTCAGTCTTGAGATCGAATCACAAAAGCAAACTTAGCAGATGTTAGGGTGCCGTGATAGTGGAGTGGTTAGCATGACACTATTCTATCTCGGGGCTTCGGAGTTCAGTTCCAGCATTCTCTGTAAGGGATCTCTGTACATCATCCCTGTGGAATAGGTGGGTTTTAAGGTCATAAGACATAGGAGCAGAATTAAGCCACTCAGCCCATCGAGTCTGCTCCGCTATTCCATCATGGCTGATTTGTTACCCCTCTCAACCCCATTCTCCTGCCTTCTTGCTGTAAACTTTGACACCCTGACTAACCGAAACAACCAAGGTTTCTTTAGGAATCCAGTTTCCTCTCGTATTCCTAAAGGTGTATTGAGTATGTCTACCGGGGAGGTTAATTGGTCGTTGTACATCATCCTGTGTACAGGTTAGGGTTAAATAGGCATTGTCGGGGTCGCTGGGTGGCATAACACAAAGAAACCGGAAGAGCCTATTCTGCACTGTATCTCCAGGTAAAAAAAATAATTAAAATAAATCAAGTATGAAATGCTGATTATGCACAGCCAGAAAGAGACATAGAAAAGCAGTGTCTATGATTCCGGTTGACAACCTGTTATCAGAACTAGGACAAACTAAAGGACAGCAGGAGAAAGAAAGAGGACATTCTGTGATGGGTTGAAGAGAGGGAATGGTAAAAATGAGTGCAGAAAGAGATGTAACTGGGATGGTGTAAGGAGGAGAGGACTCATAACTGGCAGAAATGGAGGAGAAGAATGAGTGCTTGGCCACACTGGGGTCATGAGGAGAATGTACAACCTCCTTATAGACAGTGGTGAGAATTGAACTCCGATCAGTGATTGTGCTAACCACTACTCTGCCGTGCAGCCTCACTGTGCTACCATGTTGATTTGATGGATGAAAGTCATGATGGAATGGCGGAGCAGACTCGATGCACTGAATGGCCTAATTCTGCTTCCATGTCTCATGGACTGGTGGTGTTATAACAAGAAGGTGCAGCAGAGTTCTCCACAGTGTCCTGTCTCTCACCTAATAATGTAGTTATTTGGCCATTGTCATAGCAGGGCAGCTGCTGCAGGCAAATTACTAGCCACATGGTGATGCATGGGTGCCACAGTAGTGAAGCAGTTAGTGTACTGCTACTACAGCTCAGAGTGTCAGAGTTCAAAGTTTGTTCCTGGTGACCTCTGTAAGGAATCTGTACATCCATCCCTGTAGAATTTGTGTGTTTCCTCTGGGTGCTCTGGTTTCCTCCCACAGTCCAATGACTGTGTCATTGTCATTGTACAATATCATTGTAAACTCTCCTGTGATGAGGTTCGGGTTATATCGGGAGTCATTCGGTTGTAACTTGGTCATTGTAAACTGTCCTGTGATGAGGTTCGGGTTATATCGGGAGTTGTTTGGTTGTAACTTGGTCATTGTAAACTGTCCTGTGATGAGGTTCGGGTTATATCGAGAGTTGTTCGGTTGTAACTTGGTCATTGTAAACTGTCCTGTGATGAGGTTCGGGTTATATCGGGAGTTGTTCGGTTGTAACCTGGTCATTGTAAACTGTCCTGTGATGAGGTTCGGGTTATATCGGGAGTTGTTCGGTTGTAACCTGGTCATTGTAAACTGTCCTGTGATGAGGTTCGGGTTATATCGGGAGTTGTTCGGTTGTAACCTGGTCATTGTAAACTGTCCTGTGATGAGGTTCGGGTTATATCGGGAGTTATTCGGTTGTAACCTGGTCATTGTAAACTGTCCTGTGATGAGGTTCGGGTTATATCGGGAGTTGTTCGGTTGTAACTTGGTCATTGTAAACTGTCCTGTGATGAGGTTTGGGTTATATCGGGAGTTGTTTGGTTGTAACTTGGTCATTGTAAACTATCCTGTGATGAGGTTCGGGTTATATTGGGAGTTGTTTGGTTGTAACTTGGTCATTGTAAACTGTCCTGTGATGAGGTTCGGGTTATATCGGGAGTTGTTTGGTTGTGGAGCTCTAGCCAACTCTGTGCTGTACCTCTAAAAAAAAATCTTTCAGGATGTTTTGTGGCTAAGATGGATGTTGCTGAAATGCATATCTCTAATAACATCTTTACACTTTTGCGGTTATTTTTGCAGTGCTAGGCTAGGCAACCATTTAATCTACTCCAAAAGTTGATATCATGGGATCTAAATTCACTGTACCATAACTGTGCCCTTATTATCATTGTTTAGACGTGGAAAGTTTTGATATTGTGATGGAATTGTGGATAGGGGCCAAGCTTCAACTAAAGAATGTGAAATGACTTTCAGCATGTGCCCTCAGTGTGGGAGATTTATGTTTGTTTTGCTTGGAATACAATCATGTCCTTTTTGGATTTAGTAGTTTCAAATAAAGGAAATTCTTGTATGTTGCTAGTCGTCTTCTCAGAGCTATGAGCAGAAAAATTGGGAGCACATTGTAGTTTACAATGACTTTCTGAGTCAATCATTTCATTACGTATCAGTACAAAGTTCAAAGTCAATTTATTATCAAAGTACATGTACGCCACTCTATACAATCCTGAGATTCATTTTCTTGCAAACACTCACAGTAAATTTAAAGAAGCACACGAGAATCAATGAAAAACCTGCGCACAACAAAGACAGACAAACAAATGATGTGCAAAAGATAACTAACTGTGCAAATACAAACAAATAATAATAATAAATAAATAAGCAGAAAATATCAAGAACATGAGTTGTAAAGTCCTTGAAAGTAAGTCCATAAATTGGGGGAACAGTTTAGTGCTTGGGTGAGTGAAGCTGAGTGAAGTTATCCTGTCTGGTTCAGGAGCCTGATGGTTGAGGGGTAATAACTGTTCTTGAACCTGGTGGTGTGGGTCCTGAGGCTCCTGAACCTCCTTCCTGATTGTAGCAGTGAAAAGAGAGCATGGTCTGGATGGCCGGGGTCCTGGATAATGGATGCTGCTTTCCTTCAACAATGCTCAGTGTAGATGTGCTCAATGCTTTCATTGTTGTCTTCATGGAGTCACTGGATTTTGATATTCATCCCCAGAATGCATTCTGTGGTCTTCTGAACCACACCCATTTGATCAGTTTTGTTTCATTGACAATGCTGCAATTGCATTTGCACTGTGAGCCTTCTAAGTTCTTTCATTGTTTCACTTTGCTGTCCCCTTGTGTCACATGCACAGTGAACTGTGCCAATTTGCGTCAATGACCAACAGAGTCCTAGGTTTGGGATGCAGGCAACCTGCAGGTGTTGCTGCATCAATGTAGCATGCCCACAACTTACTTGTATGTGCATCTTTGGAATGTGGGATGAAACCGGAGCACCTGGAGAAAACCCATGGGGACACATTCAGGACATCCAAACTCCTTACAATGGCAGGAATTGAACCCCAGTCGGTGATTGCTGATCCTGTGAAGTGATTGCACTAAACGCTATGCCACCATGCTGCCCCGTGTTCTGCCAATGTAAAAACATTAAACATATCAAAGGGTAAGAGTTCCAGCGTGAATTTGCTTTATTGGAGTTGGGTAGTGTCATTTATTCTTATTTTGATTTATTTAGAAATACAATACGGAATAGGCTTTTCTGACTCTTCAAGTCGCAGTACTCCAGCAACCTACCGACTTAACCCGAGCCCTATCGTGATACAGTGTACCTACTAACTGATATGTCTTTGGACAGTGAGAGGAAACCGGTGCACCCAGAAAATAATTATGCATTCCATAGGGAGGACGTACAGAATCCTTACAGATGATGTCGGGATTAAACTCTGAACATTGATGCCCTGAGCATCACACTAACTGCTATGCTCCTGTGGCACCCAAAATGAGTTTATATGAACATATGTCATTGAGACTTCTTGCGAGAGAATTATTTACTGCGATGAACTTCAGATTAGGTCTGGACCAATCTCTCATGACTTTCTACTCAAATTGCTTAGATTCTTCCTGACCCAGGGTTAATTTACATTGCTCAATTAACATGCCAGTGCACTTATCTCTGGCATGCCAGGATGCCTCAAAGAAACATGTGATTAGAGAAGAAACTCTAAGCATTTTTGCACCAGATGTCAGGATTGACTGGGATTACTGGAGCAGTTTTGCCACTGAGCCTCTCAAAGATCTAAGGCAGCCAAATCACTGAATATATTCAAAGTTGGCACATCATGGCCCAGGAATGGAAAAAATCTATAGAAGGTCATGGATGCAGCCTAGTCCATCCTCACCATTGAGCACATTTACAGGAGTACCCCACCATTCAGGTCATGTTCTCTTCTCAATACTTCCATCGGATAGGAGGTAAAGGCACAATAAATCCCATATCGCCAGGTTCAGGAACAGTTATTACCTTACAACCATAAGGCTACTGAACCAGTGTGAATAACTTCACTCACCTCAACTCTTAACTATCTCTACAGCCTACAGACTCACTTTCAAGGATTCTATAACTTGTGTATCAGTATTATTTTTTATTTGTTTACACAATTTGTCTTTTGCACTTTGGTTATTTGTAAGTCTTCGTTTATGTGTAGTTTTTCATAAATCCTACTGTATTTATTTATTTTCATGTGAATGCCAGCAAAAAATGAATCTCAAGGAGTATATGGTAACATGTACTTACTGGATAATGAATTTTACTTTGTCTTTGAACTGTAGGGGCTCATGAGGAGAGAGGCACTGAGGCCAAATCTGCCCAGCTGTAATGTCATTGAATAACAGAACGGGTTCAATGGGTATCATAGCCCAAGGCTTCCATTTCATTTGATCTTGTGACATATGGGCTCTTAATGTCAGATCTAAATCATCCCTGTTCCTTTCTGAAGCCATAGGTTAGTGTTGTCATTCACAGTTGGAACCAGTTAAATAAACAGTGTTGCCAAGAACCATTTAGAGGGGAAGTAGTTTCTGCACCCTGGAGATTTTTATTCCTTCACTCTGTTGGATTGTTTAGTCAACGGGCTGTGAATGGGCACTCTCAGAAAGGGAAACAGCTGGAGAGAGAGGAAGAGGTCTGAGCTTGATGATGGAGACAAGAATTGCCTGACGTTTATAGCAGAAGTAAAACAATTTATGTCAATGGGCAAATGTGTAAAATCTGATTTGTTTATGAATTAGGAACACTGCAAGATGATATTGAGGTTAGTTTGCTTTGCCTTTTAGAAATGATTGATCATTTCCAGTTAGAATATGAACTGTTTGGAGACAGCTGTAATGTTCATTAAGACATGGAGTTGAACAGTATAAAAGGATAACCTTTAGCCCCACCATAAACAGAAGATTTTGCAGATGCTGGAAATCTTGAGCAACACACACATACTGCAAGAGGAACTCAGCAAGTCAGATAAAATCTATGGGGCATCACATTTTGGACTCAGCCTGAAACTTCGACTATTTATTCCACTCCATAGATATGCTGCCTGACTTGTTCAGTTTCTCCAGTATTTTGTGTGAGACTTTAGCTCAATGCATCTGAATCAACCATCATGCTTGAATACACTAATCCCACTTGCCTGCATTTATTCTATGTCCCTCTTTGTCTTGCTTGTTCGAGTACTTATCCAGACACCTATTTAATGATACTGTTGCTGCCTCTGCCATCATGTCTGGCTACTCTTTCCAGATACTAACTACGCTTTATTTGAAAGAATTTATCCCTTGGTCCCCCTTTATACTTCCTTCACACCTTAAACCTATGTGGAACTTTTCTTTTGCTACATTGACGACTACATTGGTGCTGCTTCCTGCACCCATGCTGAGCTCGTCAATTTCATCGACTTTGTCTCTCACTTTCACCCAGCCCTCAAATTCCATCTCGGGCACTTCTCTCCCCTTTCTCGATCTCTCGGTCTCCATCTCTGGAGACAGACTGTCCACTGACATCTTCTATAAACCCACTGACTCCCATAACCACCTCAACTATACCTCTTCCCACCCTGCCAAATGTAAAAATGCTATTCCCTATTCCCAGTTCCTCCGTCTCCGCCGCATCTGCTCCCAAGATGTTCCAGGGCATCTCAAATATCGTCTTTCTTTAAGGATTGTGGTTTCCCTTCTGCCATCATCAATGATGCCCTCACCCGCATCTCCTCCATTTCCTGCACTTCGGCCCTCACCCTATCCTCCCGTCACCACAACAGGGACCGAGTTCCCCTTGTCCTCACCTACCACCCCACCAGCCTCTGGATCCAGCATATTATCCTCCGCAACTTCTGCCACCTTCAACAGGACCCCACCACTAAGCACATCTTTCCCTCTCTACCCCTCTCTGCTTTCCGCAGGGATCGTTCCCTCCGTGACTCCCTGGTCCGCACGTCCCTCCCCACAGATCTCCCACCTGCACTTATCCCTGCTAGTGTAAGTGCTACACCTGTCCCTACACCTCCTCTCTTACCACCATTCAGGGCCCCAAACTGTCCTTCCAGGTGAGGCAACACTGAACCTGTGAGTCTTTTGGGGTAATCTATGGCTCCTGGTGTGGCCTCCCCTACATCGGTGAGACCCAACGCAGATTGAGGGACCACTTCGGCGAGCACCCCTGCTCTGTCCGCCACAGCAGCCAGGATCTCCCGGTTGCCACCCACTTCAACTCTGCTTCACATTCCCATTCGGATATGTCCATACATGGCCGCCTCTACTGCCACGATGAGGCCAAACTCAGGATGGAGGAGCAACACCTCATATACTGTATGGGTAGTCTCCAGCCCCTTGGCATGAACATTGAATTCTCTAACTTCTGGTAATTCCCTCCCTCTCCCTTCACCCATCCCAGTTTCACTCTGCCTCCTTCACCAGCTGCCTATCACCTCTCTCATGATTCTGCCTTCTTCTACTACCCATAGTGCTTTCCCCTTACATTCCTTCTTCACCTTTCCTGCCTATCCCCTCCCTGCTTCCTCTCCCCCACCCCTTGATCTTTCCTCTGATTGGTTTTTAACCTGACACCCACCAGCCTTCTTCCCACCCTCTCCCCATCTTCTTTATAGGGCCCCTGCCCCCTCCCTCTTCAGTCCTGACAAAGGTCTCGGCCTGAAACGTTGACTGTTTGTTTCCACAGATGCTGCTTGACTTGCTGAGTTCCTCCAGCTTGTTGTACATGTTGCTTTGACCCCAGCATCTGCAGTGTACTTTATGTTCACCTTAAATCTATGGTCCTTAGTTTTAGACATTCTACCATGGGAAACAGATTTTGGCTATTTACTGTAGCTATGATTTGCTGTCATGTCACATCTCAGTCCCCATTGCTTCAGGTAAAAGAGATCTAATCTATCTGATCGCTGCTTAATATTCAAGTCCTTCAAAACTAGGCAACAGTTTTCTGAGTTCTTTTCTGCATCCTCTGTTTCTTAACCACATCCTTACTGTATAATGGTGACTGGAACTGCATGTAATTCTCTAAGTGGAGTCCAACCGATGTTCTGTACAACCGTAAAATGCCATTCCAAGTTTTGTACTCTGATGAAGGTAAGACTATTCTATGTCTTCCTTGCAATCCAAAAGTTCAATGTTCAAAGCAAATTTATTATATGTTACCATATACAATCCTAAGATTCATTTTCTTGCTGGCATTTACAGTAAATACAAGAAACACAATAGAATCAAATGAAAGACCACACCCAGATAAACGACCAATGTGCAATACAGAGCAAAATGTGCAAATGCAAAAAAGAAAAAACAATAATAAATAAGCAATAAATAATGAGAACGTGAAATGAAGGTCCTTGAAAATAAATCCATAGGTTGTGGGAACAGTTCAGTGATGGGGCAAGTGAAGTTGAGTGAAGTTATCCCTTCTGGTTCAAGAGCCTGATGGACAAAGAGTATTAATTGTTCCCGAAAGTGGTGGTGTGGGTCTTGAGGTTTCTGTACACTCTTCTTGATGGCACCTATCTATCAGTCTACCTATGTTTCAGGTCATTATGTACTTTTATCCTGTTTTCCTCTGTTCGACAGTACTCCCTAGGGCCCTGTCATTCACTGAGCACTACTCTGTCCTGGTTTAATTTCCCAAGATGCATCCCATCACACTTTTAAAATTCAAAGTAAATTTATTAACAAAGTACATATATGTCATCATATACAACCCTGAGATTCATTTTCTTGCAGACATACTCAATAATAGAATAATAACCACAATAGAATCAATGAAGGATGGCACTAACCTGGGTGTTCAACCAGTGTGCAAAGACAACAAACAGTGCAATTACAAAAAAAAAGAAATATTGATATTAAATAAATAAATAAACAAACAATAAATATTGAAAACATGAGATGAAGGGTCCTTGAAAGTGGGTCCATAAATTGTGGGAACATTTCAATGATGGGACAAGTGAAATTGAGTGAAGTTATCCCTTTTGGTTCAGGAGCCTGATGTTTGAGTTAAATACCATCTCAGCTTTCCTTGCCAACATTCCCAGTTGATTCATATCCAGTTCTAATCTTTGACAACCTTTATTGTTCACTATGCCATCAATTTTGGTGCCATCTACAAACTTACTAATCATAGCTCCTAATTTCAGAAGTAATGAAGCATAAAGTATCTAAGTTAGCAACAGGACTGGGAGAGTTTGAAGTTTAGCAGGAACCTTCATCATTGGAAGATAGGAGCATTGCATCATTCATGACTGCACCAGATATTTATGGTTGCTGTTTTAATACTGGGCGACACCTGTATTGCAGGGGATGGGAAGGCTCTACAATGGGTAGTCAAAACTGCTCAATGCATCAGAATCAGGTTTAATATCACCGGCATATGTCGTGAAATTTGTTAACTTTGAGGTAGCAGTACAATGCAATACATGATAAATATAGAAAAATAGGATTAAAGTAAGTATATGTATGATATTAAATACTTAAATAAGTAGAGCAAAAACAGAAAGAATAAAAGTGAGGTAGTGTTCATGGATTCAATGTCCATTTAGCAGTTGGATGGCAGAGGGAAAGAAGCTGTTCCTGAATCGCTGACTATGTGCCTTCAGGCTTCTGTACCTCCTACCTGACAGTAACAATGAGAAGAGTGCATGTCCTGGGTGGTGGGGGTCTTAATAATGGATGCCGCCTTTCTGAGGCACCGCACCCTGAAAATTTCTTGGATACTATAGAGGTTAGTACCCAAGATAGAGCTGACCAATTTTACAACTTTCTGTAGCTTCTTTTGATCTTGTGCAGTAACACCCTACCCCCATATGCAGCCAGTTAGAATGCTCTTCACTGTTTTTGAGTGTTTTAGGTGACAACCCAAATCTCCTCAAACTCTCAATGAAATATAGCTGCTGTCTTGCCTTTTTATGGCTGCATCAATATGTTTGGACCAGGTTAGATTCTCAGAGATATTGACACCCAGAAACTTGAAATTGCTCACTTTTTCCACTTCTGATCCCTCTATGAGGATTGGTTTGTGTTCCCCCATCTTACGCTTTCTGAAGTCCACAGTCAGCTCTTGGGTTTTACTGTTGTTGAATGCAAGGTTGTTGCTGCAACACCACTCAACTAGTTGATATATCTCACTCCTGTACACCCTCTCATCTCCATCTGAGATACTGCCAACAATGGTTGTATTATCAGCAAATTTATAGATGGCTTTTGAGCTATGCGTAGCTACACTGTCATGGGCATAGAGAGAGTATAGAGCAGTGGGCTAAGCACACATCTCTGAGGTGCACTAGTGTTGATGGTCAGTGAGGTGGAGATGTTATTTCCAATCCAGACAGATTGTGGTCTTCCAGTAAGAAAATCAAGGATCCAGTTGGAAGTACAGAGGCCCAGGTACTGTATATTTTTGATCAGATTGTAGGACTGAGGGTGTTAAACACTGAGCTATAGTAAATGAAGAGCTCCTGGACACATTGTCCAGATGATCTAAGGCTGCGTGAAGAGCCATTGAGATTGTGTCTGTCATAGACTATTGTGGTGATAGGCAAATTGCAATGGGTCCAGGTCCTTGCTGAGGCAGGAGTTGATTCTAACCATGACCAACCTCTCAAAGCACTTCATCTCCATAGATGTGAGTGCACTGAATAATAGTTATTAAGAGTGATCACACTGCTCCTCTTGGGCAAATTGTTGCCCTTTTGATGCAGATGGCAACTTCTTCCCATAGCAGTGAGAGATTGAAAATGCCTTTGAGTACACCAGCCAGTTGGTTGGCACAAGTTTTCAGAGCCTTACTAGGTAAAAAAAAAAGAGACATCTTGGGAATCAAAGTTGGTGGTGAAAACATCAATAATTTCAGATATGCGGAAGACACTGCGTTAATTGCAAGTATGGAGGAAGAACTAAAAAACTTAATTGATATAGTTGTTGAAGAAAGTGCAAAAATGGTTCTATCTATCAAGTGCAAAAATGGTTCTATCTATCAATTGCAAAAAGACAGAATGTATGGAGATACCCAAAAAGGAGAATCCTGTCTGCAGGCTGAGAATAAACGGGGAAGACATAAAACGTGTACAGAACTTTTGCTACTTAGGAAGCTGGGTGACATCAGATGGCAGGTGAGACATGGACATCAAAGGAAGAATAGGGATGGCAAAAGACACCTTTACGAGAATGAAGAATATACTGACCAACACTAAACTAGGCAAGACAACCCACCTCAGAGAACTGAAATGTTACATTTATCCAGTTATGTTATATGGCTCAGGATGTTGGACAATATCTAGTATCATGAGGAAACAAACTGAGCAACAGAGATGTGGTTTTTGAGGAGGATGCAAAGAATATCATGGATGAAACGAATATTTAACGAGGATGTCATGAACAGAGCAAGCACAAAAAGGGAAATAATGTATGAGATCTTGAAAAGGCAACGTAACTTCACTGGACATGTGATTAGGAAAGAGGAGTTAGAATGCATGGTAATTATGGGAAAGATTGAAGGGAAGAAAGCGAGAGGAAGGCAAAGACAAATGATGATGGAGACAGCAGCCAGAGAACTGGAAATGAATACCAGTGAATTGATCCACTTGACCCGAAACAGGAGTGTGTGGGCCATGGCAGTCAAAGCTCAAACTGGCCATGGCACCTGATGATGATGACTAGGTACTCCATTGGGGCCTGCTGCCTTGCAAGGGTTCACCATCCTGAAAGACAGCCCAACGTCATCCCTGAGACAGAAATCACAGGGTAACTGGGCCCAGCAGGGATCTTCACAATTGTAGTCTCCAACATCGCTTGGAATTGTTTCTTAGCTCTTGAAATAGCCCTCCATGAGTCAAACTTTGTTTTGTTGTACAGACCTGGGTCGCTAGTCATAAACGCCACAGCTCTAGCCCTCAGCAGACAACGAACCTCCAGGTTCATCTGTGGCTTTTGGTTTGGGAACGTATAGCAAGTTTTTGTAGGCACTGACTCATCTGCGCAGGATTTAATGAAGTCAGTACCAACAGCGGCATATTTATCCAGACTTGAAGATGACTCCCCGAATGTCGTCTAGTCCACTGACTCAAAGCAGTCCTGTAAGCTCTCCTGTGCTTCCCTTGTCCATACATTCTTAGTCCTCACTGCTGGTGCTGCAGTCTTCAGTCTCTGCCTATACACAAGGAGTAGAAGTACAGCCAAGTGATCAGACTTTCTGAAGTGAGGGCATGGATTAGCACAGTAGGCATTCTTGATCTTAGTGTAACAGTGGTCCAGTGTGTTGTTTCCTCTGTACTACAAGTGATCTGTTTGTCTAGAGTCTGTTTGACATTGGCCTGAGGTGGAATGTACATTGCAACCAAAATGATCGCAGAAATCTCCTGCGGCAGGTAAGGTGGACAACACTTTATTGAGAGGTATTCCTGGTCTGGTGAACAGGATTGAGACATCACTGACACATTTGTCCACCAAGTGGAGTTGTTCAGGAGGCATATGCCCACACCTCTGATTTTGAGAGACTCAACAGTTCTAACTTGACATTGTATAGTGACCCCATGAATTTAATTGCTGCATCTGGTAAGGAAGGGTTTAAGTAGGATTCTATGAAATAAAGGACATTAGTGGTCCTAATGTCCCTCTGATACAGCAACGTAACTCTGAGATCTTCAATCTTATTTACCAAAGACTGTACATTTTCCAGCAAGATGGTCAGCATCGGGAGTCGAAAACCTTCTTGTTTTTTTTTAAAAAATACGCTAATAGCCCGGAAAGCCAGCCTCATTTCCACCGAGGATGCCTTGCGAGGATAGTGTGCCAGCTACAGTTGGCATTATTTCCATCGGTTTTAAACAATGATAGATAGTTCAGCTGCATAAAAACATAGTTATTCAATGCCCAGACCTTGGATGCAGTTGTGGTTCTCAGCTGTAGCTGGCCGAAATGGGAAAATGTTATCATTTCCATCGAGCTGTGCCACTTCGAGTTCACCCTTGAAGGCATCCTGAAAGTAAACTCTTGTGTTCGGACGCAGTTAAACATTGTGTGATAGAGAAGCTGTTTGTAGCGAAGGTCAAAGGCATCCCATGGGAAATTGGAGGCAGCTAGGAAATTGTTGGAAAGACTTAATCATTTATTGATGGTGGATATCTGGATATTTTTCTAAAAAAGAAAGATCAATTTTGTTTGTCACAAATACATCAAAACATACAGTGAAATGCATTATTTTGCATTAATGACTTCCACTGTCTGAGGATCACACTGGGTGCTGACTGCAAGTGTCCCCATGCTGACATCACCAATATAGAATACCCTCAGCTCACTCACTCTACTGGAGCACAGGGAGAACAAATAAACTCCTTACAGACAGCAGTAGAATTTGACTCCGGATCGGTGATTTGCTACTGTAGTAAACGATTGAGCTAAATGTGATGCTACCATGTAGACTTGTGAAGAGCTGGTGAAAAACTGGAGAAATGAGGGTGATGGGGAAGTGACACAAAAGAGAGTTAAGTTCTGAGGTAAATCAGCCATATAACCATATAACAATTACAGCACAGAAACAGGCCATCTCAGCCCTTCTAGTCCGTGCCAAACACTTACTCTCACCTAGTCCCACCGACCTGCACTCAACCCATAACCCTCCATTCCTTTCCTGTCCATATACCTATCCAATTTGACTTTAAATGACAATATTGAATCTGCCTCTACCACTTCTACTGGAAGCTTGTTCCACACAGCTACCACTCTCTGAGTAAAGAAATTCCCCCTCGTGTTGCCCCTAAACTTCTGCTCCCTAACTCTCAACTCATGTCCTCTTGTTTGAATCTCCCCTACTCTCAATGGAAAAAGCCTATCCATGTCAACTCTATCTATCCCCCTCATAATTTTAAATACCTCTATCAAGTCCCCCCTCAACCTTCTACGCTCCAAAGAATAAAGACCTAACTTGTTCAACCTTTCTCTGTAACTTAGGTGCTGAAACTCAGGTAACATTCTAGTAAATCTCCTCTGTACTCTCTCTATTTTGTTGACATCTTTCCTATAATTCAGTGACCAGAACTGTACACAATGTACCATGTTCTTCTTGAGTGCAGGCTCAAGTTGGCCCTTGCCCTGCTGTTCTGATGTTCCTCTGTTTAAGGTACATCCTTAAACATGTACCTTTAATGGTACATTAAAGGTACCAGGGAAATTGTGGTTTACTTGTAATAATTGAATCTCTTACTTATCCGGCATTGTACAGAGACTGGTTGAGGTGACTCTATTGAAAATTATTAGCTGGTATCAGTCCTGAACAGGCAAGCAACTCCCAGTCTCCTCCCAGTTAACAGGAGTCACCTGTCATTGTTTCCAACTCATTAACTACAGCCTATTTAAACCCGGCTCTCATTCACAGTCCTTGTTCACTCATATGAACCAGTCAGCCAGCTGCTTCTAGCCTTCAGTTACCTTGTTGTCTAGTTGTGTTTAGTATCTGTTCTCTTTCATTTTGTGGCCCCTTGTGGCTTGTTATTATGCACTTTATTATTAAAAGTAAATAATGTAGTTTTTGTTCTGTGTTTGGGTCAAACCTCCTCTACAGTTCCCGACAGCTCAAGTTACGTTGACCACAGGTGGCTTGTGAATTCAGAGTTAAATTTTTCTGCCAGATTCACTTCCTGTTGGAAAATAACTGCAAAAATGTAGTGGAACCAGTGAAGGAGCTACAGGCTGGTGCAGATAGTTAATGATGGATCGCTGGGTGTAGTGAACAGTAACTGGAGAAGGATTTATCAAGGTAGAGACTCAGCCAGTTTTGCTGACTGGCAGTTGAGGGCTGTGATTCAGGTAATGGCAAAACAAGATAAGAGGACAAGGGAATGGTATGATGGGCGCTGATGCATTTTATGTAGAACACAATTGTAAAGAGAGTAAACAGAAACTAGAGGTTAATCCATGGGAAGCCAAGGTGAAAAGGAGTGAAACAATGTTAGGAAGCCAGTATGGGTCTCCTGAAAGGACTTCCTTCCCTGTTTTGCACTGGGTCTCCCAGGAGGACTTCCCTGCTCCCATATAAAGGTCTGGCATGTCTAATTATCCCTCCAAGGTCGTCAAGAGAAAGGAAGTGTCATTGTAAGGGGGTAATAAACACAAGAAATTCTGCAGAAGTTGTAAATCCAGAGCAACACACACAAAACGCTGGAGGAACTCAGCAGGTCAAGCAGCATCCATGGAAATGAATAAACAGTTGATATTTTGGACTGCAACCCTTCTTAAGGACTGGAAAGGTTGGGGGAGAATGCCAGAATAAAAAGGTGGGGGAGTGTAGAGAGGATAGCTAGAGGGTAATAGGTGAAGCCAGGTTGGGGGGGGGGGGGGAGGAGGTAAAGTGCTGGACAAGAAGGAATCTGAATTTATGATCAAAGTAGGTATATTGTATGTTACCAAATACTACACTTAGATTCTTGTTCTTACATGTATTCACAGTAGAACAAAGAAGTAGAATAGAATCAATGAAAATCTACACACAAACAAAGACTAACAGATTATGCATGTACAAAAAGAAATGAGCAATAATAAATAAATAAATATTACTGAGAACATTAGTTGTAGAGTCTTTGAAAATGAACACAGAGGTTGTGTTCGATGATAAGTTCAGTGCTGAAGTGAGTGAAATGATCCATGCTGGTTCAGGAGCCTGATGGCTAATGGGTAACAACTGTTCCTGAACCTGGTGGTGTGGGACCCTGAGGCCGATGGTAGCTGTCAGAAGAGAGGATGGCCTTGAAGGTGTGAGTCCTTGATGATGGATGCTGCTTTTTTGTGGCAACGCTCTTTGTAGATGTGCTCAATGGAGGGGAGGGATTTTCCAGGCAAAGACTATGCACCAGCGCAGAGATATCAGTGGTCTCAGGGAAAGAGATATCTAAAGTTGTGTCGTTTAGTTGAACACTGACTTACAAAGGTAGTTGCATCGAGCTTTCTTTAGCAATGAGCAGTGAGAAACCAGACTAGACAAGGAAATGGCTTCAAAGTTGCCTCATTTCCTTCTGAAGTAGTACTTGGAGTCCAGCCACACACTGGCTGACAAGAGAGGAGGGAAGGGATAGGTGGGGGTGAGGGGTATGTGGGTAGTATGGCACAGCACCCCAGATAATTCAGCACATATGTTATGCCAACGATGGATACCCACTTCCCCAACACATTATTCCTTTTTCCAATATTTATATTCGTTTCTACATAGAAGAATACAGAGTACAAGAAAGAGTATATAAAAGGTCAAAAAAGATTTAAAAATCTACCAATTACAGTGTTTGTTCATAATAACAATCTCATTACCCCGTATTCATGTAAATTAATCAATAGTTATATTGAAGTATACTAATTACAAAAAAAAGTATCTAACCCCTACCAATACCGAAGCTGTTTATTAAGGAGTAAAGAAGGTAAATACCTTCTCATATAAGAAAAATTAACAATAGCCAACATCTGAGTTTAAACAACGAATTGAAGGTTTTGAAAATAATTCAGAAAAGGTCTCCACAATGTTTGAAAGTCTTGACGAGATTCAGAAATTGAACAACGAATCTTCTCTAAATCTAAACATGACATAACGTCACATAACCATTGAGCATGAGTAGGAGGAAAAACATTTTTCCATTTAAACAAAAGCGTCCTCCGAGCTATTAGAGAGGTAAAGGCCAAAATATGTAAATCAGATGCCTTCAGCTTAATATCTTGTCCTGCAACAACACCGAATAGGGCCATCAGAGGGTTAGGCTTAAAATTGACTTTAAAAAGTAAGGAAAAAGCTTGAAAAACTTCCAATATTTTTCAAGGTTCGGACAAATCCAAAACATATGAATTAATGAAGCTTCTCCATTATTACATCTGTCACAGTAGGGAGATGTATCCGAATAAAAACAAGATAGCTTATCCTTACACGAGGAAATCTGCAGATGCTGGAAATTCAAGCAACACACACAAAATGCTAGTGGAACGCAGCAGGCCAGGCAGCATTTATAGGAAGAAGCACAGTCGACGTTTTGGGCCAAGACCCTTCGTCAGGACTAACTGAAAGTCCTGATGAAGGGTCTTGGCCCGAAACGTCGACTGTGCTTCTTCCTATAGATGTTGCCTGGTCCGCTGCGTTTCACCAGCTTTTTATTTGTGTAGCTTATCCTTAATCATATGAGCTCTATGTACTACCTTAAATTGTATGAGGGAATGACAAGCACATAGCGATGAAGTATTAACCAATTTGAAATTTTCATTCCAAGTTTCCTCAGATATTGATATCTGTAAATCTTGTTCCCAGAGATTCTTAGTTTTGTCTAAAGGAACATCTCTCATCTCTAGTAACATATGATGATTGAACCATTATGAAAAAGTGTCAAACTAAAAATTATGTCTAGTAAGTTCTTATCTGAGCTTATAGGAAATGTGCATAATTGAGATCTTAAAATATCTTTGATTGTTAATATCTAAAAAAGTGAATTTTGGGTAAGCTCTATTTAGCTGACAATTGCTCAAATGAAAAAAGGTTTCCTCCAACAAACAGATCCCAAAAACATTTAATACCCAACCTGTCCCATTCTTTAACAACTAAATCAGTCATGGAGGGTTAAAAAAAAAATTAGAATAAATGGGACTTGAAAGGGAAAATCTCCATAAACCAAAGTGTTTTCTAAATTGTATCCAGATCCTCAGAGTATGTTTAACTATTAAATTATCAGTTAGTTTACTTACAAATGAAGTGAGGATCCAAGAAGAGAAGTAATAAAAAATTGATTAACAGGGTTAGCTTCTGAAGAGACCCATACTGGATAGACTGCACGATTAATATAATATAGCCAAAATGTAAGATATCATATATTAACTGCCCAGTAATAAAACCTAAAATTAGGTAAGGATAAAGCTCCAGACTTCTTAGATTTTTGAAGATGAATTTTATTTAAATGAGGACATTTATTTTTCCATATATAGGAGGATAAAATAGAATCAAGAGAGTCAAAAACATTATTCTCACTGAAGAAGACTGCACACACTCAGCAGGCGAGGCTGTCCAGGAAGCAGGGAAGGCAGGTGGTGAGCAACAGCGGTATAACGGTTAGACAGGAAACCAGGCCATCAAAGCATTAAAACCAGCCTCTGACAATCCAGGCATAGCCCTTTATTGCACACAATCAAACAATGTGAGGGATTTGATGTTCAAACTGCCACAAGAGAGGAAGAGTCCTACTATTCTGACTGTTGTGGTTCGGTTAGTAGTTGAATAATAAGACATAGGAACAGAATTAGGCCATTTGGCTCATTGAGTCTGCTCCACCATTCCATCATGGCTGATTTATTATCACTCCCAATCCCATTCTCCTGCTTCTCCCCATAACCTTTGATGCCCTGACTAATCAAGGCCCTATCAGTCTCTGATTGAAACATACCCAATGGTTTAGCCTCCACAGCCATCTGTGACACTGAGTTCCACAGATTCACTACACTCTGGCTGAAGAAATTCCTCCTCATCTCTATTCAAAATGGACGTTCCTCTATTCTGAGCCTGTGCCCTCTGGTCCTCATGCTTTATCTAGGTCTTTAGACCAGGGATGGCCAACCTATGGTGCATGCTTCAAAAGTGGTACATTGGATGATTAGAAGTGACGCATTGCACCCCAGTGATAATAATAAAAAAGTAAGCTTACTCATGCAAAAAGTATTAATCAAAAACCTATTTGTAGAGAAAAAATCTAGAACAGGAATTTAAGTAGCTTAGAGCTAGAAATGGGATTTACTGAGAATAAATCTAAAACTTAGCACTTATTTTTAGTGATTTTATTATTTCGTGCACATCTTTTGGTGAGTGTTATCTTCTTTCACATTAATCTGTTTTCAATTTAAAAAGATGTTCAATGAGTCAAACTAGGAAAGAAGGACTTTTGTTCTGTAGTCGTTTCATAACTGTTCAATACACGTTTGATACTTGTTCGATACTGCACCAGCGGTGCGTCGCAGGTTTTTGCCAGTCAGTTTACAATTGACACTCGTGCGCTACGGAGTTGTGCTTTGTTCGTCCTTTGTGAACATTTGCAGTTTTGTACTTTTTTGAAAATTAAGCCTTGTTTTTACATTCAGTTACCCATCACAGTGCAAAAGAAAAGCAGAAAGTGATAGTAAGCGTGAATTCAATGAACAGTGGGAAAATGAGTTCTTACTTATAGCAGGTCCATCTGGAAAAATGTTGTGCATTGTTTGTGAAAACACTTTCTCACATAATAGAAGACATGATCTTACTTGACACTATAAAACACATCAGACTGAAACAGAAGGAAAACTGAAGCTAGTGCTTGGGTCTCAGTTACAGAAAGAATATGTGATTAAGAAAAAGGAAGAAATCAAAAGAAGACAAAATATATTTGTTAAAAGAAATTGTGAAAGTTTGGCGATGACAGAAGCATCCTACTAAATTGCTTTAGCATTGTCCAAAAAATGGACGCCTTTCTCTGATGGAGAAGAAATTGCTAAGCCTTGCCTCCAAATATTTGCAAAATGTCTTGGTGATAAAAACAGCAAAAGGAAAGTAGATGAAATTGCTCTGTCAAAGCAAACAGTTATGAGACACACCGAAGAACTCTGTCATGATGTACCTGAGCAACTGAAAGACCTTGTCCATGCTTGTACTTTCTTTTCTGCTGCTGACATATGTGATGTAGCCCAGTTAAGCACTTTTATAAGAAGAACTGATGACAATTTTAGCGTCTTTGAAGAACTTACCGATCTTGAGTTGCTTCATAGAAAAACAAGAGGATCAGATATATTTGATGAAGTAAAATCATGCCTAGAAAATCTATGACTAGATTCTAGTAAACTCACTGGCATTTGTACTGACAGAGCGGCGTCAATGATAGGTAAAGCCGCTGGGTCTACAACTTTGCTTGAAAACTTTTTAGGTCGCCCTCTACTAAAATATCACTGCATTATACACCAAGAGCCACTATGTGGAAAAACTTTAAATTTGCAGCATGTTATGTTACTGGTTGTGAAATGTGTGAATAAAATTAGAGCAAGAGGATTAAACAGACGAGAATTCAGAGATTATTGTGAAATGTTAGATTTGGAATATGGCGATCTTGTCCTCCATTGTGAGGTGCTCTGGATTTCTAGAGGACAGGTCTGAGTAGATTTAGAAACTGAAAAACACTGTTCATAGTTTTCTAGCAGAGAAAAATGAGCTGCCTGAGGAAAGAGCCCTTTTATGTGATAACAATTGGCTATTTGATTTAGCATTTTTAGTTGATGTTACCAATGAAACTCCAGGGCAAGAACAAATCGTTTCCTAGCTGCATTCAAGATGAAGTTAGAACTGTTCACCTCTCAGTTAGAAAATGATGATTTGAGCCAGTTTCCACACTTAAAAGAGCAGAGTGAATGTGCTGAAGATAATGGCAATTTTAAAAATATATTGAAAAAATCAGGTTATTGCAAGAGTCATTTGAAAAATTCATTTTCGTGATTTTGCTAAAGAAGAAGACTGCATACTTGCATTTATAAACCCATTTTCGCTTAGTGAACAAAAAATCATGAAGTTGCCTAGTAACATACAAATGGAACTTATTGACTTGAAAACAAATTCATTATTGAACAGGAAAATTGATGAGCTTCCCTCAGTCTCAAATGCTTCTGACATGATTAATTTCTGGTGATCATTACCTTGTGAACATTTTCCAGAACTAAGAAAATTTGCCCAGAGTTATATCTGTCACTTAGAAGCAACGTACAGATGTGAACAAGCATTTTCAGCCATGAAATTGATTAAAATCAAAACGAGGTCATGATTGACTGATTCAAATTTGAAGAATTCTCTGCTGCTCTCAGTAACTAATTTAACTCCAAACATTAAAAGCTTAGCAAAATCAAAACACTCAAAAGTCTCATTAAGGTAAGTAATGTTTATCTTGTTTTTATATTAAATCAATGTATCAAGTAAAAATGCTTGATATGTCTATATTAACATTTTTACAAGAATTAAATGGGGGTACAAGAGTTGTATGGCACATCTGAACTCATGCGTGAAAAAATGGACACCTGGAATGTAAAAGGTTAGCCACCGCTGCCTTAAACCATAAGGCCATACGGCATAGGATCAGAATTAGGCCATTCAGCCCATCAAGTTCTGCCATTCCATCATGGCTGATTTATTATCCCTTTTGTTACGCTTGCATGATTTAAACAAAAGTTCTCATACATGTGATTTTAAAATTTCAAAGCAAAACCATTTACAGTGACATTAGATCAATTAAGATCAAGATCAAGATTGCTGAATATCATTTCCGGGACACAAGTGAAAGGGGAACAAAATAATTATTACTCTGGATCCAATGCAGTACAGTAAAAACACTAAGAGAAAGACCACAATAATAATAATAAAAACACAATAAATATAAATATGTAAGCTATCTCATTTATATTACTGTGTAAAAGTCTGAGGCACATATATGTAGCTATGGAGCCTAAGACTTCTGCACAGTACTGTAGTAATTTTATATATTGCACTGTACTACCGCCGCAAGAGAAAATATATGTGAGTGATGATAAACCTGATTCTGACATGGGTCTCCATTGTGGACTGAGAGTGGAAGAGGGCAGGGAGCAGAGAATCATGGGTGGGAAAAGGGGAAGGAAGAGGCAAGGAGCAGGAAGCACCAGAGGAACATTCTGTAATGCTCAGTAAACCAATGCTTGAAATTAAATGACCTTGCCTGGTGTCTCAGGGCTGGGTGTGAGGCACAAAACTTGTTGCACCATGATGGTTTTATTAGGATTTGATAGTGCAGGGAAATGTAAATAATTCACAACCACTGTCATTGAGTTGGGGTTTCACTTTAAGAGGCTGGTGTGACGTAATGACATAATTATGCAGAGTTTTTACCATGCTTTGTGTTCAGTGTTTAGAGTACAATAAATTGGCTGTTACGGCATTTTTTAAATATAAAATGCTTCACATCATTTTTATTTGCAAAAACCTACAATAGAACAGAGGAAATGTGAACAGACAGTGATTGAGGTCTACTAAGTGAAGGGAGAGCAAAGATTAAGATGGCACCTAGCATAGAACAGCTGCTTAATACCTCAGAGATAAGGAAAATTCCATTCAAATTTATAAATAAGAAATAACCAATTAGAAAGCTATTATTCAAAGACCACAATACCAAGCTAACTAATGAGAAAGCACTTATTTGAATAATGCAGAGCAAAGAAGCTTTCTAGAATTATATTTTGTACGGCCACTTGTAGAATATTAAATTGTTATTATGCATATTAGAACTATTTAAATACAAGCAGCTAATTAATTGTTTAACTGCAATGAAAAATAACAATTAAATTCTCTAATCTAAGAACTAAACAATATGATCTAACACAAATGAGTACATTTGTTGGTGGATTTCTGACGAGGGCAAATGTCCTCTTGTAGTTATTGTGGAGAATTTCAAATCAAGTCAAGTTTACTGTCATTTCGCCCATAAACTGCTGGTACAGTACACAGTAAAAACAAAACAACATTCCTCCAGGACTCTGGTGCTACATGAAACAACACAATACTACACTAGACTATGTGAGACAGCACAAGGCTACACTAGACTACATAAAAGAACATAAGAAATGCACTAGACTACAGACCTGCACAGGACTACATAAAGTGCACAAAACAGTGCAGAGCAGTACAATATTTAATAAACAAGACAACAGGCACAGTAGAGGACAAATTACAATATAATAATAAATGATGGAGATGTCAGTCTAGACTGAGTACTGAGGAGTCTGATAGCTTGGGGGAAGAAACTGTTGCACAGTCTGGTCATGAGAGCCCGAATGCTTCGGTACCTTTTGCCAGATGGCAGGACAGAGAAGAGTTTGTGTGAGGGGTGTGGGGTCCTTCACAATACTATTAGCTTTGCGGGTGCAGCATGTGATGTAAACGTCTGTAATAGCGGGAAGAGAGACCCCAATGATCTTCTCAGCTGACCTCACTATCTGCTGCAGAGTCTTGTGATCCAGGATGGTGCAATTTCCGAACCAGGCAGTGATGCAGCTGCTCAGGATGCTCTCGGTACAACCTCTGTAGAATGTGATGAGGATGGGGTGTGGGAGATGGATTTTTCTCAGCCTTTGCAGAAAGTAGAGATACTGCAGAGCTTTCTAGGCTATGGAGCTGGTGTTGAGGGCTAGGTGAGATTCTCTGCCAGGTGAACACCAAGAAATTTGGTGCTCTTAACAATCTCAACGGAGGAGTCGTCGATGTTCAGTGGGGAGTGGTCGCTCCATGCTCTCCTGAAGTCAACAACCATCTCTTTTGTTTTGTTCACATTCAGAGACGGGTTGTTAGCTCTGCACCAGTCTGTTAGTCGCTGCACCTCCTCTCTCTATGCTGTGAGCGTCTGTTTATTTTGTTCTTTATTTCAACCCATACAGTCTTTCAGTCTTTCATCGTGGTGATGCACAAAGAGTGGCAAGTGCCTGGGAAGTTCTACCGGAACTCAACTATAAATTTAACAATTTTTAAATAATAATTATCTCTCATTGGAAAAACTATTAATATCACCAGGGTTGTTTTATCCTGTATATCTGGGGTGTAGGACACTGAGAGGTGATCTTACAGAGGATGATAAAATTATGAGGGATGGATCATCCCTGCCTTTTTCCCCAGGGTAGGGGAGTCTAAAACTAGAGGGCATAGATTTAAAGCAAGAGGGAAATGTTTTAAATGGGGTCAGCAGAGCAATATCTTCACACAAATGGTGGAAGTGTATCAAATGAGGCTACAATAACAAGACATTTAGACCGCTACATGGAAAGGTTTAGAAGGATATGGTCCAAAGACAAGCAAATAGAATGAGCTCAGCTCACCATAGACAAGATGGACTGAAACACCTGTTTCTGTGTTGTAAAACTGTATGACCGTATAAATGTTACGTAATAAATTAGCATTGTGATCTTTAGACTTTAGAATATGCCTAATAAGACTGACGTGCTGCAAATTCTATCCAAACAAAACCGTCAAGTGTAAACTGAGTATTGTCTACTGGTTCCCTTTCCATCTGCCCATCACCTCTCTTTGGTTCCCCTCCTCCTCCCCTTTCTTTCCCTGGTACTCTGTCCTCTTTGTGTTGGCGCGTGGCCAAGTGGTTAAGGCGTTCACCTAGTTATCTGAAGGTCGCTAGTTCGAGCCTTGGCTGAGGCTGCATGTATGTCCTTGAGGAGTACTCTGTGACGACACCGGTGCCAAGCTGTATGGGTCCTAATGTCCTTCCCTTGGACAACATTGGGGGCAGGAGAGGGGAGACTTGCAGCTTGGGCAACTGCCGGTCTTCCATAATAAAAAAAAACCTTGTGCCCTGGAAACTTTCCAAGATGCAAATCCATGGTCTATCGAGACTAATGGAGGCCTTCATCTACTCTGTCCTCTCCTATTAGATTCCTTCTTCAGCCCTTTACCACCTCCACCTGTCACCTCCCACCCCACCCAGCATCACCCTTGCCTGATCTCACCTATCACATGCTAGCTGTACTTCCTCTTCCTCCCCCCACATTATTCCAGATTCTGCCTCCTTCCTTTCTAGTGCTGATTGAGGTTTTTGGTCCAAAATGTCGACTCTTTATTTCTCACCATAGATGCTGTCTGATTTGCTGAGTTCCTTAAGCATTTTGTGAGTGTTGCTCAATATTTCCAGCATCTGCAAAATCTCTTTTGTTTAGACTAAGTATTGAACATGTTCCAAGTATGCATGTTGTTCAGTGCTGTTTTTTCAGTCATGGTAACAGAATTTAATCATATGGTGTCAATGCTGATAATAAGATAAATAAAGTACATAAAATAACTGGGCCCAGAACATACACTCTTTTATGACTCAAGCAATCCTTTCATTTTACAAACATGAGAAATCTGCAGACACTGGAAATCCAAAGCAACACACACAAAATGCTGGAGGAACTCAGCAGGTCAGGCAGCATCTATGGAAAAGAGTAAACAGTCAACAATTCAGGCTGAGACGCTTCTTCAGGACTGGAAAGAAAGAGGAGAAATCAGTATCAGTAGTTGGGGGAAGGGGAGGAAGATTACGAGATAGTAGGTGGCAGGTGAAACTGGAAGAGTGGGACAGGATGATACTTTGAAGTCAGCAAAGACAGAGCCTTAGTTGTTTGGTTCCTTTCACATCCCATGTAATCTCAAATGTCCCTTATTGTGTAGAAAGAAGCTATGTTTTAGGAAGACATTTCTGGAAAAGTCTCACTGAAGAGGCCTCACTCATCTGGCTTGAGTACAAACTGCCACACTTAATCGAGCCATTTTTTTCTGTCATAAGCAGAGGTGTCTTTGGTGGTCTCACTTGTCTACAATTGCCCCAGGCTATTCTTGCCTGGACACTGTCTTTAACCCTTGCCTCACTGCAACTTCCACATGTGTTTTTGAATTACTATGTTCAGGGAAGAGTGGATTCCCCTTAAATGTTTTCTGATTCCTCACTCCTTGTAGGTGATTGTTCAAAGGTCCTTTTATCTACATGCGAACTTCAGCCTGAGCGAATCAGATCCTGTTTCCCAAAAAGTCGCACAATTGAACAACTCCTTGCTGTTTATAACTGGAACACAGGTAGGAACTGGGTATTTTGAGAGAAAACCAAAATGGTAATGAATTAACTGCTCACTGTAATAAATACAGTTGCAGGGCACAAGTGAAAGCATGTGTGTGAATGGGGCTGTTGGGATTGTGAGAACTGGCATTGTGTTAATGGGCTGAACAATCTCCTTCTGTGCCACACCAATTCTACAATTTAATCCTCCCATTCCCCAGCCCGGTGGTGTGTTTAACAAACTTTACAAGATTCATTTTATGAATGGAATTTGAAAAAAATGTACCTTCAGTTAATTACAGAAAATGACAACTTTTTTTTCTAGTTCGGTTTCTTTCTGCTCTTTCTTTGTCTCATAAGTTTTGAGAAATTAATTTCATGAATTAAGTCTAGCCTATTTTAGATTAATTCTTGAACCACTTCATAAAAGGCTTCAAGTGATTAGTGTGCACTGGCGTTTTTTTTCCTGGTGCAAGTTCAAGTTCAAGTCTAGCTAATATTCATCTATGTGTGAATATAGCCAAACAAAACAGTTCCTCTGGGGTCAAGGCGCAAAGCACATTACCAGCAGGACACAGTGCATTGCACGTAACACGTTTGGTAACAATTTCAGAAAAACATAAAGAGAAAAAAATAACACAGCTCAAGCCCCTGAGTGGCATAACTGTAGAACTGATGGTAAGTTCTCCTGGTCCAGCTTGTTTATCATCATAAGCATACAGATACAGGGTAAAAGTGCCAAGCAAATGAGCTTTTAGCATTAGCAGCATGGTATGTTACAAACATGACAAACGTAACTTTAAGCAGTCAGGTTCCATGGAGAGACAGGAGCCCGGGAGCAAACAGAATGCAAAACTGTCCTGTTCTCAATTCCCAGGAGCTACAGTATTTGCAAAAGTTTTATGCAAGTATTGTCTGTTGACAGAGTAATTCATAAAACATGATTGTGCAAGAATGTTGAGACTGTAAGACATAGAGCAGACTAGGCCATTTAGCCCATTGAGTCTGCTTTGCTGTTCCACCATGGCTGATTTATTACCCCTCTCAACCCAATTCTTCTGCCTTCTCCCTGTAACCTTTGACACCCTTACTAATCAAGAACCTATTAACCTCTGCTTTAAATATACCCGATAACTTGGTGTCCTTAGTTGCCTGTGACAGTGAATTCCACATATTAATTACCCTCTGGCTGAAGAAGTTTCTCCTAATCTCTCTCTAAAGGGACATCCTTTTATTTCATGGCTATGCTCTCTGGTCCTAGACTCTTCCACTATAGGAAACATACTTTCCACATCTAGTCCATCTAGGCCTTTCAATATTTGATGGTTTTCTAGGTTTCAGTGAGACTTCTCCCACCCCTCTTCTTTCTATCCAGTGAATACAGGCCCAGATCCATCAAGTAGTTCCCTTATATTAACCCTTTCAATCCTGGGTTCATTGTCATGAACCTCTTCTGGACCTTCTCCAATGCCAAAACATCTTCTCCAATAAAAGGGATCCAAAACTATTCACAATACCCCAAGTGCAGTCTGACCAATGCTTATTAAAGCCTCAGCCAGGCTTCATAAGGCTAAGAGGAGCTGTCCACCTGAGATGTAATATTAATCAATAACTTACAGTTGATCAACCCACATGCTGGTCTTCCTAATTTCAAGTCCATTTTGCCTATGTCTTTCCAGTGCCAAACACTCATTCCCACCCCCCCAATCCCTTATCATCTCCTGATCCCTCTTCTTTAAAGCTCTCTCAGCTAGACTCCAAACCTGCAAGCTTTGTTAAATTGATTTTGTCCAAGACCATGATGCCCAATCTACTGCTTTCACTCACCATACAGATATCGATTCTTTCCTTTGTCAAAGCCATTGGGTTAAAATTCCCATTCACATCTCTGAATTTTGCCATGTTGTTGGCCTTCTACTGAACTTGGCATTCCGTAACTCCAGCCTGTTGCGCATTCTTCTGGCAACTTCAATGGTGGCAGTGCTTCCAGGCCCAAGATCTGCCCCTCAGGGTCTCTATCTCTCTGCTAAAGGCCCTCTGTAAAACCCCTTCCCTTTGCTCAAGCTCTCAGAACCTCTCCTTACAACCACTGTAAGTTTTCCGTCGAGGCCCTCTGTTGGTTGGGGCCAACCGTAGATGTTGCATTCGAGCTGTCAATGTGATACGTAAGCCAGGGCAGTATGACATGGAGAGCAAGTTGTTGCCTATGTAGCAGCCCCTTACCCCACTCCCTGACCCCGACCCCGCGGCTGGTGAGTCCAAAGGACTGGCAGAGACAATTTGACCCCGTTGTCATGATGTGTGCAGTCAATATCAGAACCCAAGTGCGGAAAAAAGACAGATGCTGACGAGAGTTTATTTATAGTAATTCCAAAAGAACATCAGAGGCTCGTCCAAGAGGCACTGCAAAACGTAACGTTCTCAAATCTAGGACCCCCACGATTAGCACTGATTGGTCATCTGCAAGTAACACAGCATCCCCAAGCCTATCAAAATAAATTTAACAAGCTTAAGCAGAAAGCACCGGAAGACCACATTACAAAGGCTGAGTCTCTCAGGAAAAACACAAGGAATGCTAAATGATAATTACTTCCATTGAACAGCTATTAACCAATTCAGGTGCTTTAAAAACCCTGGAGTTTCAGAGTTATTGTAAGTTGTCCTGTGATTGGGTTAGGGTTAAATCAGGGTTGCTGGGTGGCCGACTTGGGGCGCTGGTAGGGCCTGTTCTGTGTTGTATCTCCTAAATAAAAAATTATACTGACGTGGTGTGTGGCACTTCCCTTCTGGGGGTGGAGCAGGAGGATGAGCTGGAGGGAGGGGCGTTCTAAACATGACTAGAGCAGCAGGTCCACGTTTACTAAAATTTAAGCAGCTGAGTGATTGGAATCCAGCTCTAACCAGCCAGATTAGCCCTATTATGTGTAGAATGGCATAGCAACTCACCTGAGGATTTCCCTTCCCTTACTAATATAAACCTTTTCCTTTTTAATTGCAGATGACCCAAGTACCAATCACTGGACCAGGCTGCCATCACTTTCTCACCTGCTACAAATGCCAGATGGCACCTTCCTTTATGAAGTGTGGCTGGTGTGATGGACAATGCACCTGGCAGGAGGAATGTCTGAAAACATGGGTCCCAGATACTTGTTCACCTGCAGTTGTTGAGGTAGGTTTCAAGATATCTGAAACAGCTATACTTTCTGTCCATTAATCTGGACATTTACCTAGCGATGTTTATTTACTTATTGAGATACAGCACAAGGCTCTTCTGGTCTTTCAAGCTTTGCCACCCAGCAATCCCAACCTAACCTTAATCTAACTGCAGGACTGCCAGTCCATGCCTGTGTGCATAGGCTAGACTTAGAAAAGCTGGACAGCACCAAGGCTGAGTTTGCTAACATGGAAATGCTTGGCATTGTACACAGGTCGAATAGCCCTTATGTCCCTCCACATGGTCCCTAAGCCTGATGGTGGTAGCTCTTCATGTGGCGATTACTGCTGCCTTAACGAGGCCACCAACCCTCGATCATTACCTGGTCCCACATGTTCAAGACATTTTGGTAATTTTTTTTCTAAAATGGACTTAGTCAGGGGCTAGCTACTGTACTATTATAACTCTGGTCTATTTGAGTTTCTGTGCAGGCCATTGGGCTGAAAAATGCACAGCAGACTTTCTAGTGACAAATGGACTCTGTGTTAATAGGCCTAGATTTTCTTTTTGTTTACCTGGATGACATATCTGTCAGCAACACATCCTAAACCAAATACCTATTATCTCTGCAACACACACAAAATGCTGGTGGAACGCAGCAGGCCAGGCAGCATCTATAGGAAGAAGTACAGTCGACGTTTTGAGCCGAAACCCTCCTGCCTGCTCTGGATCTCTTTATTGCTAGCTTGAATTTCCAGCATCTGCAGATTTCCTCGTGTTTACCTATTATCTTTCCGCATTCTTTAAGCGTTTAAGTCAACATGGGCTGATTATTAACATTACTAAGTGCCTGTTTGAGTTGCCTACTATTGACATTTTTTTTCCATTTCATCACTGCAAAAGGTGTGATATCCCTGCCACCAGAAGGCACTGCAATTATACGCTTTCCACTGCCTTACACTACCAAAGCCCTGCAGGATTTTTTAGGCAAGGTGAATTTCTATTGCTGTTTCATTCTATGAGCTGCTCCCCTGTATAGCGCCCTTAACAGCAGTGCTCCTAATTGCATGCTTGAGTGGTCAGTGGACATGGTCAAAGCATTTGACCAAACAAGTCCTTTTGAACTTGACCCTACTGGCACGCACACCCGCTGAATCGTGCTGTGCACGAAGAGCTAGCTGGAGGTGTGTAGTAGCCATCTGCTTTTCAGTCAGCGGCTCAGCCCTCCCCCCTCAGAGGAATGCAGTACTTCTGTCCACAAGCTTCTTGGTCTCTATCTGACTATCTGCCATTTTCATTTTTATTTTTGACCACAAGCTTCTCGGTCTCTGGCTATTTGCCATTTTCATTTTTAATTTTGACCCTCGGCATTTCACAGCATTTGTGACCACAAACCCCTTGTGTGTGTGATTGCCAAAGGATCAGACCTTTGGTCTGCATGGCAGCCACACCATTTGGCCTACATTTCGAATTCATGACTGACATTGAACATATTGAAGAGAAAAACAACGCTGTGGCTGATTGCCTCTCACCGCCCACCATCAATGCCGTACACATTGTGGTTGACTATAGAACATGGTAGCTGACGAAGCTACTGACCCAGAGGTGCAAGCTTACAGCATAGCAGTCACTGGCCTGTTGTTGGCTAACGTCAATTTCAGGGACTCCATTTTTCTCCTGTGTGATGTGTCAACTGAATACCTTGCCCCATAGTGCCTGCAAACTGCAGGCATACTGTTTTTAACTCCATTCATGGCCTCTCATGTTTGGGTGGGAATGCTTCACAGAAACTGGTTGCTTTAGAGTTTGTGTGGTGTGGCCTTAGTGGATGTGCAAGACTGGGGTGCAACCGGTGTTGTGTGTCAACAGGGAAAATTAACGGTCACGTTCGGGCCCCATCGGCACCTTTAGAAATCCATGAGCAATGGTTTGACAATGCCAGTATGACCTGATTGGTGCTCTCCCCCCTCCCATGGTTTCACACATCTCCTTACCATAATGGATCATACCACCTGTTGGCCAGTTGTCTCTTTAGTGTTGACAATGGCTGCAGAAGTCGTTCGGGTGTTTGCCAATGCCTGGTTCTCTCAGTTCAATACTTCATCTGATATTTATTCCGACCACGGTCCCCAATTCACATCAGACCGCTGGGCCACAACGAACCTCGTCTTTAAAATGCATCACACCACAATGTATCACATGCAGTCCAGTAGCCTTTGTGAGAGGTTTCACTGATCCTTAAGGGCTGCTCTGATAGACAAGATTTGGCACAGTTGTCTCCCTTGGGTCTTGCTTGGGCTCAGAATGGCTCCAAAGAGGACCTGCGGTCCTCTGTAGCTGTGTTGGTGTATGGGCAGCCGCTATGGGTGCTGGTGATTTTATTCCTGTTGCCATGACTGGCATCTCAGCAGCGTTCCGCCCTCCTCAGTAAACTCAGTTCTTTTTCATCAATTCCTGCCTCCCATCATGGTGTGCAGCACTTCTGGGTTCCAGTTGACCTACATTCTACCTAGTTTGTTTTTGTCCAGAATGATGCACATCAATACAGAATCAACAAAAAGATACATACAAACACTGTACAACAGTCAAAAAACTGCAAATACAAAAAAAAAAGTAAGTGAGTCTCCTTACGATGGCCCATTCTGCAATTTGGAACGGGGTGAAAAGACTTTTATTGTAGATAGGACGTGTAAGCCCAAATATATTTCTGTAGTCGCCTTAAACTGGCCCACCAAGACCTGGGTAGTTCCACTACAATACTGCTGCACCACAACATGACCTGGTGTGTGTCAGTACACCCCTGGACGAGTCAGAGGCACCTGCTGTTACTCCAACTGAGGCCCGTGGGACTCGAGCTGGGTGGCTCACACGAGCTTCAGACTGACTTACAATGTCAGTTTTGGTGAATTCTGGGGGAGTCTATGTAGGGTAACGTAATGGGTGACAGATGATGACACATATTATCCATAACAGAAACTGTTCTACATAATTTGCATTGAGTTGTGTTCACTTTAAGAGACGATGTCTGACTTAGTGATGTCAGTGTAAGAAAAATGCTTTTGATTTATTCATAATGGAAGTAAGGGGCTGTAGCTTAGTTTTAAATTTTCTTTTGTATTTGCAGTTTTTTAACTGTTGTACAGTGTTTGTATGCATCTTTTTGTTGATTCTGTGCACTTTGATAAATTTACTTTGAAGTGTCAACTTTCTGAACTTAGATTTGTATTAAATACATAAAGAACGAGTGTGGCAAACATCTGATGATAAGGAAATACTGTCAAGAATATTGAGAAAAGTTGTCAGTCAGTTTGCTGAAGGACAGGAAGTTCAATCTCTGTACCTGTATAAATGTACAGATTATTTGCAGTAATTTGCTTAGTAAATTGTAGTGACTACTCAGATAAGAAGGTTGATTTGAATTTTTATAAATCCCACAGATAAAAATTCAAAATTTTGTATGGTAAGCATACAATATGTGATTGAATAATTGTTCAAAAATATTGCCCTGACATAAAACAGAAAATGCACACCATGTCTGGAAGTGTCCTACCATTTTGAACTTAGTAATTAACTGTATTTAGATTGTTGACGTTTGGACTTTGAACATTTTGTGACAGCCTAAAGCCTTACTTCTATACAACGTCTGCTTGCTTTGGTACACCTCAGACAAGAGTGGGTATAGAAAGTGAGTTGAATAATTAAACCAAATGTGAGACGATGCCAGAAATTCATTGGAAACTTATACGGAAATTAGAACATAGAACAGTACGACAGAGCACAGGTACAGGCCCTTCAGCCCACGATGTGCCAAACCAATTCAATTAATAGAAAAATTACCAATTAAATTAATCTCTTCTGCGAGACAATATCCGTATTCTTCCATTTTCCTCATATTCAGCCCCTAAACTAGCTCCATGGCTATGGCCTGATGCCATCGTGCTCCTGGATTGGTTTCACTTGTGTCAGTGGTGAACTGGCTCCATGGCTGTGGACTCACTTTCAGGGTCTCTGTTGTTAGTGTTTTGTGTGTTGTTTGTGTACTTTTTTTTGTCGTTTGCTCAATTTGTTCTATTTCTGTACATTGGGTGTTTGACGGTCTTTACAGGTAGTCCCCGAGTTACGAATGTCTGACTTACGGACAACTCGTACTTACGAATCGAGGAAAGAGAACGCCGCCCACCATTTTAAGTCAGATTGCGACACCGTCCGCCATTTTAACTTGCTGCCGTTGATACTGTGTTGAGTGTTTAACTTTGTATTTGGCTTAAATTCTTCTCAGTAAGATTCACCCTGACCCCGCACCCCCCCCCCCCCCCACCACCCGTTCTGGTCAGCTGGTGGCGCAGTGAGATCAGCACCGGGCTGGAGAATAGAGGTTCCCGAGTTCGATCCAGTGGGAAACCGCTCCCGTGCTGGGTTGATGTCGATCCAGTGACTCTCGTACCATCTGTGCCGGGTTGATGTCGAGCTCGCAACTCGACCTCTTAAGAAAACTCTGCAACCTCCAGTTTAAATTCCCACACGGAATATTGTGGAGGATCAAATACCCAAACCCAGCACAGCCCCCACTTGTCCCATTTAACCTGTCTCTGTGCAGTGGTCCTTAGGACCCAGCAGACCTCGGGAGCCAGCGCAGCTCGGGACCCGCCGCCCGCAGTGTTTCTGTTCCATTGACGGGAAGCGATTGCAATTGAAAATAAAGTGGTAATAATAAAGCGTTTGGAAAGAGGTGAAACACCATCGGTCATTGGAAAAGTGTTAGGCTACAGTCGGTCAACGATCGGAACAATTTTAAAGGATAACGGATAAAGTGAGAATAATGGAGTGTGTAAAAGACCCTGCCCCGATGAAAGCTACAATTATTACTAAGCAACGCAGTGGTTTAATTATTGGAATACATATGTTTCTTAAGTGTTTTCTATGCATAGAAAGGTGAAGTATATACTATATACTAAGACAAATTTTTGACTGACGCTAAATAATACCGGATGTACTTGTTCCGTCTTACGTACAAATCCGACTTAAAGACGGACTCAGGAATGGAACTCGTACGTAACCCAGGGACTGCCTGTATTGTGTAGGTTTTTTAATGGGTTCTATTGTGTTTCTGTGTTTTGTGGCTGCCTGCAAGAAGATGAATCTGAAAGTTTTAAACAGCAAACATACTTTGATAATGTCCTTTGGCATTCATGTGCCTATCTAAATGCCTTTTAAAAGTCTCTATAATGTTTTTACCTCTACCATCACCCCTCTGTGTAAACAAACTTACCCCTCACATCTTTGAAATGAGTCCCATCTCACCTTAAATGCACATCCTCTGGTATTATACATTTCAACCCTTGGAAAAAGATATTGTCAAGAAGTATGAAACAAGCATATTGCATCACAAAACTGATGCTGTAATATTTCAAGTTGTGGGTATAAGAAGCTAACATGTGAGAAACGTTAAACTCACGTGGAGCCAACTGCAAAAGTTATAGATTATTGGCAATAAAGTTGCAATTCTTTAACTATTTCACAAGAACTGTTCACTCTGGTCCAGCAAAGGCACATGGAAGGCAAATCATTTGGTCCATAGCACTAATTCCAGCCTTTGATAAGGCATAACCATTTAGATTTTGCAAAATATTTGTGGTTTGAAGGCATCACTGATTAAGGGTAGTAATAAAAGGTTTCTTTTTTTAAAATTTTTTTTTATTAGTTTTTCAAAACATTTTACAAATTAAAAACCCCAAATCCCAATGGGGAGCATTAATACAGTGCAAAATTAAGCATACAATAACAATATGCTACAAAGGAAGAGAATTTAACAAAAAAGCACCTAAATTAAGGACAAGTAAGCTTAGTGTCCTCCCCAAGCCCCACAACACAAGAAAAAAACAACTCCAGACCGACCACAACACAATATAAAGAGTATAAGTCAGGACAGTCAAACTCCCAGACTGTGAATACACTTAGCAACAGAGGATAATAATGCCTACTACCAGAAAAAAAAGGGAGCTGAAAGCAAGGGACCGAAAAGAAGAAAAAAAAAGAAAGAAAAAAACGCTAGTCAAGAGGAAGGTTATGAAAGTACTCGATAAAAGGTCCCCAGACCTTATGGAACTTTAGATCCAAATTAAGAACTGAATAATGAATTTTTTCGAGGTCCAAGCAGGCCATAATGTCGTTAAGCCATTGCGCATGAGTGGGCGGGGCAACATCTCTCCATCTAAGGAGGATCAAGCGTCTAGCCAGGAGAGAGGCAAAGGATAGTATTCGGCATTTGGTCGGACCCAGACATAAATCTGTCTCGCCCCAAAAACCGAACAGAGCAATTAAGGGGTTTGGTTCTAGGTGCTGATTCAGAATACCTGATAATGTACTGAAGACATCTTTCCAGAATTTCTCCAAGCTAGGACAGAACCAGTACATATGGATGAGAGAGGCCATGCCCCTCTTGCATTTATCACAGAGCTGACTAATGCCAGGGTAGAATTGAGATAGTTTAGATTTAGACATAGATGAACAATCTTAAACTGTAAAAGGCAATGGCGAGCACAAAGAGAGGTTGAGTTAACCGATTTGAGAACTGAGTCCCAGCTCTCCTCGGTTAAGGAGATATTTAAATCCTGCTCCCAGGCCATTTTAATTTTATCCACAGGGGCCCGTCATAAGGCTGCTAGTTTATCTCGGATAATTGATATTAAACCTTTACCTAGTGGATTAATGGAAAGAAATAGGTCCATAGCATTTTTCGCAGGCATTTCAGGGAAGTTAGGAATTAAAGGAGCAATAAAGTGTCGGATTTGGAGATATCTGAAAAAATGAGATTTAGGCAGGTTGAACTTAACAGAGAGCTGCTGAAAAGAAGCGAAGCGATTATCAATGAAAAGATCTTCAAAATGTCTAATGCCCTTCCTATACCAAACATGGAATGCTGAATCGTACGTAGTAGGTAAAAAAAGGTGATTATGTGTGACAGGGCTAGAAACGGAAAACCCCTGGAAACCATAGCATTTCCTGAACTGAGCCCATATACGCAAAGTGTGTCTAACAAGAGGATTAGCTATTGATCTGGGCAGACTACTACGGAGTGCAGAGCCAAGAAGTGCAGATATAGATAATTCTTTAGTGGAGCTCAACTCCATTGCCACCCAGTTAGGGCACTCGGGTTGGCCGTGGAAAAAAGACCAGAAGGTAGCACAACGTATATTAGCTGCCCAATAATATAAGCAAAAGTTAGGTAAAGCCATGCCACCCTCTTTTTTAGATTTTTGGAGGTGGATTTTATTAATTCTAGAGCGCTTATTCTGCCACAGATATGACAAAATAATAGAGTCTAAGGAATCAAAAATAGATTTAGGAATAAAAATTGGGATAGATTGAAATAAGTATAAAAATTTGGGGAGAACATACATTTTAACAACATTAATACGACCTACCAAAGACATAGAGGTGACCATTGTACCAGACTCTGTTTTATAGCATATGAAAGATTGACAAAGTTTTCACGAAAGAGATCTTTAAACTTCCTTGTGACTGTAATTCCAAGATAAGTAAATTGATTATGGACTACTTTAAAAGGGAGATCACGAAATATTAGTTCTTGTGCTTCTTTATTAATTGGGAAAAGTTCACTCTTATGTAAATTAAGTTTATAGCCAGAGATCTGGCTAAACTGGTCAAGAAGTGAAAACATTAGAGGTAAGGATGTAGACGGATTTGAGAGAAAGAGTAATAAGTCATCAGCATAGAGAGAAACTTTATGCTCGACACCCCCTCTCCAAATCCCGGTCAATTCAGGACAGTTTTGAAATGCTATCGCCAGAAGTTCTATAGCCAAATCAAAGAGAAAGGGACTTAAGGGGCATCCCTGATGGGTGCCACGTTTGAGATTAAATACTTGGGATTTCTGAAAATTAGTTAAAACAGAAGCAGTAGGACACAGGTACAGCAATTGGATCCAAGAGATGAAACTTTGGCCGAGGTCAAATTTTTCTAAGACTGCAAAAGGTAGTTCCACTCTATACGATCAAGTGCTTTCTCCGCATCGAGGGAAATCACACAGTCAGGAGTCCCAGTTGGAGCTGAGTATAAAATATTAAATAGACGCCGAATGTTTAAAAAAAGGGAGATGGTTTTTAATAAAGCCTGTTTGGTCATCAGAGATAATGGAGGGAATAACGGTTTCTAATCTATGAGCCAACATTTTAGCTAAGATCTTTGCATCAACATTGAGCAGAGAGATCGGCCTGTACGAGGAACACTCTGTTGGGTCTTTGCCCTTTTTTAAAAGAAGAATAATAGATGTCTCATTGAAAGAGGGTGGCAATTTGCCGTAATTAAATGAGTCAGATAATACTGAAAGTAACTGAGGAGAAAGAAGTGAAGAGAATGATTTATAAAATTCTACAGGGAACCCATCAGGTCCAGGAGATTTCTCTGAGGACAGTGCAGAAATTGCAAAAGATATTTCTTCTGATGATATAGGCGCATTGAGTTTGGCTTTGAAATCAGATGAAAGTGAGGGGATATTCAGATTCTGTAAAAATTGATCAACAGAGATATTGTCATTCAGAGATTCAGAAGAATAAAGCCGAGAATAAAAAATTTTAAATGCGTCATTAATTTCTAAATGATCCGATGTAAAGTCTCCGTTCTCGTTCCGGATCTTTGTAATATGTTGTTTGGCTTTGGAACGCCTCAGCTGATTGGCTAGGAATTTACCAGACTTATCCCCATGAATGTAAAAGCGACTCTTGCTTTCGAGAAGTTGGCGTTCGACAGGTTGAGTGGACAGAAGGTTAAATTTAGTTTGGAGTTCAACGCGCTTCTTGTATAATTCAGGGTTCTTAATTTGGGCATATATTTGATCCAAATCTTTAATCTGGTTAATGAGGTCTGATCGATCTGCACGGGATCTTCTGTTGAGATTTGCTGTGTAAGAGATTATTTGACCCCTCAGATATGCTTTCATGGCATCCCAGACAATCTGGGATGGCACTTCAGGTGATGTATTAGTGTTAAAATAAAAGGTTATCTGATCCTTAATAAATTTTACAAAATCATCATCCGATAATAAAGTTGAATCAAACCGCCAGTGTTTATTCCTCTGAGGGAGACCAGGAAAGTTCAGAGAGAGGGTAATTGGGGCATGGTCAGAAATCAGTATACTCTGATAGTCACAAGAGTGGGCAAATGGGATAAGTTGGTTATCGAGTAAGAAATAGTCAATTCTAGTGAAGGTATGGTGAACATGTGAGAAAAAAGAATAATCTCTCTCCGTAGGATGGAGGAAACGCCATATATCAGAGATACCAAAATTAGAGAGAAACGATTGGATAGCCAAGGCAGATTTAGTAGGTGATCTGGTAACAGAGGACGATCGATCCAGTTTAGGATCCAACCAACAGTTGAAGTCACCACCCAGTATAAGAGAGTATGAGTTTAAGTCTGGTAGTGAGGAAAAAACCATTCAAAAAAGTTAACATCATCAAAGTTGGGGGCATACAGGTTTGCTAGTGCAACTTTAGTGTTACATAGTTTACCAGAAACAATAATAAAACGGCCATTTGTATCCGGTATTTTATTATGGAGTTCAAAGGAATATTTGAGTTAATAAGAATGGAGACTCCCCTAGCTTTAGCGGCAAAGGATGAATGAAAATGCTGACCCGCCCACTTTGACAGAAGCCGGGAGTTATCAAAACAACGAATATGAGTTTCTTGAAGGAAAGCAATGTCAGCTTTGAGTTGTTTGATATGTGAGAATACCTTCCTCCTTTTAACAGGGTGATTCAATCCCTTTACATTCCAGCTCACGAATTTAAGTGCACTAGCCATTATCAATTGCTAATGCGTAAAAGGCAGCAGGCATATAAAAAGTCAAGCAGTACAATAGCAGTCTGGGAGCAGAGATGTAAACATAGATTCGTAAAATCAAAACATATACATGTCCTGAGCAATAAAGAGAAACAATAAATACAGTGAGTGATGTTGGAACTGGAAAACCACCCCACCCACACAACCCAAAACTAGATGGCTACCAAAACAAGTAGCTAGCTCTACCAAAAAAATTAACCCAAATACAACTTCCAGATCTGTGTCATTAACAACAGTTCCATATAAATACTGTAGCAAATAATAACTAGTTTATGCACTAGAAAACATAACTACAGATTAGAACACCTTCTGCAGAAATATAAAACTTAATACAGAGAAAATCGGAAGAAAACCAAAACTAACCTACCCGCGAAAAATTATAGAAGAATAAAGTAAGAGAAAGGGAAAAAAAAGGTAAAAAAAAAAGGAGAGGAAGGGGAAAATTATAGATTCAAGACGAGTATTTATCAACCATTTACAGAGAGGAGAGAAAAAAAATCAGATTAGAAAAAAGGGGTGAAGAAAAGAAAGAAAAATAAAATAAATATAAAAAAAAGGGAAAAATAAATCAGCAATTAAACTGTGAACCAACAAACAGGGAGGCCTTCACTAAAGACTTCGAACCTCCAAAACAAGTTAGAGTCAGTTGTAGAACTCTGTAGATAAAGTTATACAAGAATAAAAATAGATTACACACACACCAAATCCCGGGAGAGATTGTCAACAGCCCTTAGAGTTTCAATGAATAATGTCTGAGTGATTCAAGTGAAGTCTGAGTCCAGAAAAAGTAATTTTACTATGAGGAGTACTTATCCACCATTTTCGGAGGTCCGATCAGATTCCGAAGATGACTGGATAGCCAGAAGACTTGCCACAAATGCTTCAGCTTCCTTCACTGATTTGAACCACTTGTATCTTCCAGTATTAAGCTTGATTCATAGATCGGCAGGAGTGCGAAGAGAGGGTTTGAAACCACGTTCAAATAGCACTTTCATTGCACCTTTAAACTCAGCGCGCATCTTTAAGGTCTGGGGTGCAAAATCTTCCACAAAGTGAATGGTTGTATCCTGGAAAGTAAAAGACCCCCTGCGACGTGCCTCTACAATCAGACTGTGTTTTACCTGGTATTGATGGAAGCACAAGATTACTGGTCGCGGACAGGAGCCCAGAATTCTGGGGGGAACGTAAACTCCGTGTGCCCGTTCGAGCTCGGGCGGGTTTGGAAGCAAATCTTTCCCGAATATCTCACAGAGAAACTTGGCGAAAAATTTCACGGTTGGTCCATGTTCGGTCGCCTCTGGCAATCCAAGAATTCTAAGATTGCAGCGTCTGCTGCGATTTTTGAGATCCACCATTTTGGAAAGGAGTTTGTTACATTTTTCCTCTAAGCTGGAACAGAGAGTCTCCAAGTATCGAACACGACTTTCTAAATCTTCAGAAGTCGAATCGATGCGAGATAGGTGTTCGGCATGCTTGTCCACTTTATCGTTGATCCGATCCAGTTTGTCTTCCAACTGTTTGAAAGCAGTTTTAAATTCCTTTAAAATTTTGTCTCGGAGCTTTCTGAGCGCAGCCAGGGTCTCGTCTGAGGGAGCCGTAGCTTCCTTTCTCCCGGATTTAGAACTCTTGCTAGATATTGTAAGTTAGATATGTTCACAGGCAAGTAAGAGATACCGAAAAAATTCCTAACTAAGTTTTAAAAAATGGAGACATTTAGTGCAAAGATAGAGACAGTAACGGAACAAAAGTTCGGAGCAGCTAAACAATCGCCATCTTACCAGAAGTCCCCAAAAGGTTTCTTTTTACCAAAGTCAACTACATTGGTCCTGAAGAAAGGTCTCAGTCCAAAACATTGACTTTATTTATTTCCACGGACAATGCCTAACATGCTGAACTCCCCCAGCATTTTGTATGAGTTGCTCACAATTGTGTGGGTGTGCAGAAACGTGAAGTTTAACCTAGTAAAGTCAGCATTCTCATTGCCCACACAACACTAGTGAGCCACACAAACGACGTTAGAACCATAGAACATTACAGCTCAGAAACAGGCCTTTTGGCCCTTCTTGGCTGTGTCAAACTATTTTTCTGCCTAGTCCCACTGACCTGTATCTGGACCATATCCCTCCATACACCTCTCATCCATGTACCTGTCCAAGTTTTTCTTAAATGTTAAAAGTGAGCCTGCATTCACCACTTCATCTGGCAGCTCATTCCACACTCCCACCACTCTCTGTGTGAAGAACCCTTCCCCCCCCATATTCCCTTTAAACTTTTCCCCCTTCACTCTTAAGCCATGTCCTCTGGTTTTTTTCTCCCCTAGCCTCAGTGGTAAAAGCCTGCTTGCATTCACTCTATCTATACCCATCATAATTTTATATACCTCTATCAAATCTCCCCTCATTCTTCTACGCTCCAGGGAATAAAGTCCTAACCTATTCAACCTTTCTCTGTAACTCAGTTTCTCAAGTCCCGGCAACATCCTTGTAAACCTTCTCTGCACTCTTTCAACCTTATTAATATCCTTCGTGTATTTCAGTGACTAAAGTTCTATTGTATACTAGTATGCTTCAATAGTATTCTAGTATACTACTACAGATATAAATTTTATATTCTAAATTCTTGCTCAGCAGATGCAATGGAATTTGAACTTAAGTCATTGCGTCTTTCAACAGGGCCTCTGGAATATAAGCCCAATAAAATTGGGGGCCCTGTCCTCTCCAACTTCTGAGCCTAAAGATCCATATAACTATATAACAATTACAGCATGGAAACAGGCCATCTCGGCCCTTCAAGTCCGTGCCAAACCCCTACTCTCACCTAGTCCCATCTACCTGCACTCAGCCCATAACCCTCCATTCCTTTCCTGTCCATATACCTGTCCAATTTCACTTTAAATGACAATATCGAACCTGCCTCTACCACTTCTACTGGAAGCTCATTCCAAACAGCTACCACTCTCTGAGTAAAGAAGTGCCCTCTTGTGTTACCCCTAAACTTTTGTCCCTTAACTCTCAGCTCATGTCCCTTGTTTGAATCTCCCCTACTCCCAATGGAAAAAAACCTACCCATGTCAACTCTATCTATCCTCCTCATAATTTTAAATACCTCTATCAAGTCCCCCCTCAACCTTCTACGTTCCAAAGAATAAAGACCTAACTTGTTCAACCTTTCTCTGGAACTTAGGTGCTGAAACCCAGGTAACATTCTAGTAAATCTCTTCTGTACTCTCTCTATTTTGTTGACATCTTTCTTATAATTCAGTGACCAGAACTGTACACAATACTCCAAATTTGGCCTCAACAATACCTTGTACCATTTTAACATTACATCCCAACTCCTATACTCAATGCTCTGATTTATAAAGGCCAGCATACCAAAAGCTTTCTTCACCACCCTATCCACATGAGATTCCACCTTCAGGGAACTATGCACCATTATTCCTAGATCACTCTGTTCTACTACATTCCTCAATGCCCTACCATTTACCATGTATGTCCTATTTTGATTAGTCCTACCAAAATGTAGCACCTCACACTTCTCAGCATTAAACTGCACCTGCCATCTTTCAGCCCACTCTTCTAACTGGCCTAAATCTCTCTGCAAGCTTTGAAAACCTACTTCATTATTCACAACGCCACCTATCTTAGTATCATCTGCATACTTGCTAATCCAATTTACCACCCAATCATCCAGATCATTAATGTATATGACAAACAACATTGGACCCAGTACAGATCCCTGAAGCACACCACTAGTCAGCAGCCTCCAACCTGACAAACAATTATCCACCACTACTCTCTGGCATCTCCCATCCAGCCACTGTTGAATTCATTTTACTACTTCAATATTAATACCTAATGATTAAACCTTCCTAACTAACCTCCTGTGTGGAATCTTGACAAAGGCCTTACTGAAGTCCATATAGACAACATCCACTGCTTTACCCTTGTCAACTTTCCTAGTAACCTCTTCAAAGAATTCAATAAGATTTGTCAAACATGACCTTCCACACACAAATCCATGTTGACTGTTCCTAATCAGGCCCTGTCTATCCAGATAATTACATATACCATCTCTAAGAATACTTTCCATTAATTTACCCACCACTGATGTCAAACTTACAGGCTGATAATTGCTAGGTTTACTCTTAGAATACTTTGAACCACATGAGCAATAAGCCACTCCTCTGGCACCATCCCCGTCTCTAATGACATTTGAAATATTTCTGTCAGAGCCACTGCTATTTCTATACTAACTTCCCTCAAGGTCCTAGGGAATATCCTGTCAGGACCCGGAGATTTATCCACTTTTATATTCTTTAAAAGTGCCAGTACTTCCTCTTCTTTAATCATCATAGTTTCCATAACTACCCTACTTATTTCCCTTACCGTACAAAATTCAATATCCTTCTCCTTAGTGAATACCGGTAAAGAAATTGTTCAAAATCTCCCCCATCTCTTTTGGCTCCACACATAGCTGTCCACTCTGATTCTCTAAGGGACCAATTTTATCCCTCACTATCCTTTTGCTATTAATATAACTGTAGAAACCCTTTGGATTTATTTTCACCTTACTTGCCAAAGCAACCTCGTACCTTCTTTTAGCTTTTCTGATTTCTTTCTTAAGATTATTTTTACATTCTTTATATTCCTCAAGCACCTCATTTACTCCATGCTGCCTATATTTATTGTAGATCTCTCTTTTTCCAAACCAAGTTTCCAATATCCCTTGAAAACCATGGCTCTCTCAAACTTTTAACCTTTCCTTTCAACCTAACAGGAACATAAAGATTCTGTACCCTCAAAAGTTCACCTTTAAATGACCTCCATTTCTCTATTACATCCTTTCCATAAAACAAATTGTCCCAATCCACTCCTTCTAAATCCTTTCGCATCTCCTCAAAGTTAGCCTTTCTCCAATCAAAAATCTGAACCCTGGGCCTAGTCCTATCCTTCTCCATAATTATATTGAAACTAATGGCAATGTGATCACTGGACCCGAAGTGCTCCCCAACACAAACCTCCATCACCTGACCTATCTCATTCCCTAATAGGAGATCCAACACTGCCCCTTCTCTAGTTGGTACCTCTTTGTATTGCTGCAAAAAACAATCCTGCACACATTTTACAAACTCCAAACCATCCAGCCCTTTTACAGAATGGGCTTCCAAGTCTATGTGTGAAAAATAAAAATCTCCCACAATCACAACCTTGTGCTTACTACAAATATCTGCTATCTCCTTACAAATTTGCTCCTCCAATTCTCGCTCCCCATTAGGTGGTCTATAATACACCCCTATAAGTGATACTATACCTTTCCCGTTCCTCAATTCTACCCAAATAGCCTCTCTGGACGAGCCCTCTAATCTATCCTGCCAAAGCACTGCTGTAATATTTTCTCTGACAAGCAATGCAACACATCCCCCTCTTGCCCCTGCAATTCTATCTAACCTGAAGCAACGAAATCCAGGAATATTTAGTTGCCAATCACACCCCTCCTGCAACCATGTTTCAGTAATAGCTACAACATCATATTTCCAGGTATCAATCCATGCTCTAAGCTCATCCACCTTTCTTACAGTGCTCCTAGCATTAAAATAGATGCATTTAAGAAACTCTCCACCTCTTACTCTCTGTTTATCCCTAACAGTGCAATCAACTTTATCTTTTTCTTCCTTTTCCCCTACATCTTCGGTCTGAGCGCTCCCCTTCTCTATCACCTGCCTATCATCCCTCTCACACTGTCTACTAGCTTTCTCTATTTGTGAACCTCTCTCCTGGTCTCTGCAATTTGATTTCCACCCCCCAACCATTCTAGTTTAAAGTCTCCCCAGTAGACTTCGCAAATCTCTCCGCCAGGATATTGGTACCCCTGGGATTCAAGTGCAACCCGTCATTTTTGTATAGGACACACCTGCCCCAAAAGAGGTCCCAATGATCCAGAAACCTGAATCTCTGCCCCCTGGTCCAATCCCTCAGCCATGCATTTATCCTGTACCTCATACCATTCCTACTCTCACTGTCGCGTGGCACAGGCAGTAATCCCGAGATTACTACCTTTGCGGTCCTTCTTCTCAACTCTCTTCCTAACTTCCTATATTCTCCTTTCTGGACCTCTTCCCTTTTCCTACCTATGTCATTGGTACCTATATGTACCATGAACTCTGGCTTCTCCCCCTCCCATTTCAGGATATCTTGGATGCGATCAGAAACATCCTGGACCCTGGCACCAGGGAGGCAAACTACCATCTGGGTTTCCTGACTGCGTCCACAGAATCGCCTATCTGACTCCCTAACTATCGAGTCCCCTATTACTACTGCCTTACTCTTCCTTTCCCTACCCTTCTGAGCTACAGGGCCGGACTCTGTGACAGAGGCACGGCCACTGTTGCTTGCCCCAGGTAGGCTGTACCCACCAACAGTACTCAAACAGGAGTACTTATTGTCAAGCGGTACAGCCACCGGGGTACTCTCTAGTACCTGACACTTCCCCTTCCCCCTCCTAACCGTGACCCACCTGTCTGCCTCCCATGGCCCCGGTATGACCACCTGCCTGTAACTCCTCTCTATCAACTCCTCACTCTCCCTGACCAGATCCATCTCCATCTTCCTTTGAAAAGTTTTCATTTCATTTATTTCTAGGCAGAATATTCCAAATTATAACATGCCGAGTGTCAACAAGTTCTTACCATTTCACCTCTATTTTTCCCACTTACATGAATCTGTTCCTCTGCCACAGGAAGCAATTCCTATAATTAACTTTACCAAAGTCTGTACATTATGCTGTGGGACAGTGTTCATTGCCTACTGAATGCCATACCTTTTGAGTGGTTGGACTTTGGTGAGTAAATATACATTTTAAATATACATTCGTTTACTTAATCTTTCAGATTTTTAAAATATGTAGTTTTCATTTGCAGTGTTAAGTAAATTATTTTAATGTGTAGACAGCAACCTGTCAGATAGTTGGGTAACTGGTTCAGACAGGCCAGCTCATGCTGAATGTGTAGACCAGTCTGTGTATCTGCAATGGCACAGTGTTCTCTGTGTGCACTCACTACAGTAAGTGGACTTTGGTGAGTAAGGTATTGAGAATGAGTATGGGGTCTCTCTTCCACTCATCAGAGATATTTATCAGTAGCACAGCATACGTAGGACCCTCGCTATTGTCATCTGTCCAACAATCTCTTTAGCTTTCTACCATCAGACAGTAGGTACCATAGCATTAGAACAAGAACAATTAGGATGAGAAACAGCTTCTACCCTGCAGGTGGTAAGATTACTGAACTCTCTGCCACCACCCAGGTCTCATCACTTATGAAGTGCCGGAGGAGTTATACTGTTTACTTTCTAACTTTAATCAGTGAATGGGATTCATTAGAAAGGGTGACTAAAAATAAGGCAGGAGCAAGCAGAGCAGTGATTGTGTGAATGGGTCGGTGTTGGAGTGGCTTCGGCTTATTAGGCTTGTGTGGAATCAGGTGTGGGTGAGGTAAGTATCTAGTAAGTATCTTTTTTAATCTTCATTCATCATCTGTTAGGGCAGAGTGAGTGCATTTAAGAAGACTCAAGGTCTGTGTTGAGATGTGGGAATTCTGGGAGACTTCCAGCCTCCTTGCCAACCACATCTGCACCAGGTGCACTAAGCTGCAGCTCCTCAGAGAAAGTGCTAATGAACTGGATGACCTTTGGCTCATGTGGAAGACTGAGGAAGTAATAGATGGAGCTATGTGGGAGGTGGCCGTGGTGATGTTAGTCACCTCTAAGTTGCAGGAGGCAGGTAACTGGGTGACTGTCAGGAGAAGATAATAACTGGGTGACTGCCATTGAGGGTAAGAATAGAAGGTTTTGGTAGTTAAATGTGTAGCTGATCAACTGGTACAAGTTCACATTTCTGGATCATTGGGACCTCTTCTGGGAAAGGTACAAAATGTACAAAAAGGACGGGTTACATCTGAACCTGAAGGGACCAATACTGTTGTGGGCAGGTTTGCTAGAGCTGTTCAGGAGAGTTTAAACTAATTCGCAAGGGGGTGGGAGATGGAGTGTAGAGCCAGAGGATGAGGTAGTTGGTTTACAAGCAGAGGCAGTGTGTAGTGAGACTGCTAGCAAGGACTGGCTAATGATAGGGCAAAACTGCAGCCAATGGGATGAGTTGCAATGTAAAAGGGAGACAAAGTTGAAAAGCATGACGCCTGTCTCATGCCTCTGTAATTCCCTTTATTCCATTGTGGTATTGATATGTGTGACTTGTGCTTCTCCCTCTCAAATTGCAGTATGAATTCAATCATATTATGATCACTGCTTCCTAAGGGTTCCTTTACATTAAGCTCCCTAATAAGATCTTGGTTTTTACACAACACCCAATCTAAGATAGCCATCTCATAGACATTCAACAAATTCCCTTTCTTGCAACATGACACCAACCTGATTTTAACCAATCCCCTTGCATATTGAAGTCCCCATTACAATTGTGCTATTACCCTTATTCCCTATTACATTCCTTTTCCAGCTCCCTTTGCAATCTCAACCCTACTATTTGGAGGCCTATATATGATTCCCATATGTTCTTATTACTCTTGCAGATTCTTAACTCCACCCACAAACATTCAACATTCTCTGACACTATGTCACCTCTTTCTAAAGATGTAATTCCATCTCTTAATACCGAGTTACACCACCACCTATGCCTTCCTGCCGGTCCTTTTGATATAAATTATATCCTTTGATATTAAGCTCCTAACTATGGCCTTATTTCAGCCATGATTCAGTGATACCCACAATGTCTTACCACCCAATCTGTAACTGCGCCATGAGTTCGTCCACCTTATTCTGAATGCTACGTGTATTTAAATATAGCACCTCCAGTTTCAGGGTACATGGAGATGTGATGAAATAGGCCAACGTCAGCATGGTTTCTTTAAGGGAAAATCTTGCCTGACAAATTTGTTAGAATTCTTTAAAGAAATAAAAAACAGGGAAGACTTGGATTTTCAGAAGGCCTTTGACAAGGTGCCACACATGAGGCTGCTTAATAAGTTAAGAGCTCATGGTATTACAGGACAGGTACTAGCATGGATAGAGGATTGGCTGATTGGCAGGAGTCAAAGAGTGGGAATAAAGTGAGCATTTTCTGGTTGGCTGTCACTAACTAGTGGTGTTCCACAGGTTTCTGTGTTGGGACTACTTTTTACGTTATATGTCAATGATATAGATGACAGAATAGATGGCTTTGTGGCCAAGTTTATGGATGATACAAAGATAGGTCTCGAGGCAGGTAGTGTTGAGGAAGCAGAAGTGCTACAGAAGAACTTGTATTGGAAGAATGGGCAAAAAATGTGGAATAAAGTGTTGGAAAGTGTATGGTCATGAACTTTGGTACAAGAAATAAAGCTGTGGACTATTTTCTAAATAGAGTGAAAATTCAAAAATCAGAGATGCAATAGGACGAGAGTCCTTGTACAGGATTCCCTGAAAATTAATTTGTAAATTGAGTCGGTGATGAGCAAGGCAAATGCAATGTCAGCATTAATTTCAAGAGGATGAGAATATAGAAGCAAGGATGTCATGTTGAGACTTTATAAAGCACTGGTGAGGCCTCACTTGGAGTATTGTGAGCAGTTTTGGGTATCTTACCTGATGTGCTGACATTGGAGAGGGTTCAAAGGAAGGTCACAAAAATGGTTCCGGAATTGAAAGGCTTATCATATGAGGAGTGTTGGATGGTTCTGGGCCTGTCCTTGCTGGGATTCAAAACATTGGTGGAGTGGAGGGGGGTGGGGTGGAATCTCATTAAAAAATATTGAATGTTGAAAGACCTCAGTAGAGTGGATGTGGAGCAGATGCTTTCTATGGTGGGGAAATCTAAGACCAGAGGGCACAGCCTCAGAATCGAGGGATGGCCATTTTGAATGGAGATCAGGAGGAATTTCTTTAGCCAGAGAGTAGTGAATCTGTGGAATTCGTTTCCACATGCATCTCTGGAGGCCAAGTCATGGGTGTAATTAAGACAGAGGTTGATAGGTTCTTGATCAGTCAGGGTATGAAGGGTTATGTGGAGAAGGCAGGTGATCAGGTCTGAGAGGGAAATGGATCAGTGAGGATGAAACAGACTTGATTGGCCAAATGGTCTAATTCTGCTCCGATACCTTATGGTCATATAGTATTGCTTTGTGTGCTATATGTACTGAGTTGTGCATCATGGTCTGGAGGAGCGTTGTTTCATTTGCTGGTATACATGTGCATGGTTGAACGACAATGAACTTGAATGTGAACTTGAGGTATCGCATGTGAAGGTCTTAGAGGTAAAGACAGTGATGGAGTTTGAAGTTGAAAAATTAGATTACAATGTATTTAATTAACAAGGTAAGTGTGACTAACCAAATAATATGCTGCACTGTCTGGGAGCTGATTTAAGCCATTGGGATCCAAACCAGCCACTTCCACAGACATGCCTACAACTTGAATTCTGCTCATTTTGATGTATCAGGGAGGGTAGGCTTACCGGAGCACTTCCTGAAGGCACTCACACATGTTAGAATAAGCAGACTGTGATCAGCTCTGAATCTTCTTGCCACAGATATTGCTGTAACTTTCTGATTCAGTTTACTTGTCTCCAACTGCTGTATTTTAAAGTAACTATTACAGACATTTCTTTCATTGTCTCCACCTGTCTTGCCATCTGCATCTGAAAACGTGTTTGGTTTTCTCTGTTTTTAAAGTTGTGCTGAAGGGTCTCTGACCTGAATTCTGTGCCAAACAAGGAGGTGGCTTTGCATAAGCCTTTCTTCATTCTTCCTTGTTTCCTACAAAAAATGCCTCTGAAGGCCAGTTCACCACCAGATTATTAATTACTCTTTAGAATTCAATGATACTAGATTTAAGATGGCCTTTTTCTTATTAGCCTCAAGATAATGGTCTCAAGGACCACGTATACCCCACGAATATGCCCTTGCTTTGTCAGGTTTCTCTCATATGGACACAGTCTCATGTCCTTCTTGAAGAAATTTTACTGTCCCTTAGAATGACGTACTTTGCCAATAATACACCCACCACTGCAATTAACCCCTACCCTATTATTAGTTTATTTCTACTTCCAGTAGAAGTGGTAGAGGCAGGTTCGATATTGTCACTTAAAAGAAAAAATTCGATAGGTATATGGACAGGAAAGGAATGGAGGGTTATGGGCTGAGTGCAGGCCAGTGGGACTAGGTGAGGGTAAGCGTTCGGCACGGACTAGAAGGGCCGAGATGGCCTGTTTCCATGCTGTAATTGTTAAATGGTTATTTTTGTTTCTTTCTCTCTACATACATTCCTTGACAGTCCTTTAAACCTCCAGCACCACTTCTATAGCCAGAGGGGACTGATCTACTGTGCTCAAAGTCTTGCTTCTATTAACACCTTGGGGTATATTTCATTTGGCCTAGCTACTTAAACAATTCTAGATACTTTTCCTAAACAATACTTCTTATATAGAGTGGATTCAGGTTAATTGACCCATCAGTTAATTGGGACAGCCATTTATTTGGGATAAATCTTAAAGCACAAAATCTAAACAAGAAAATTTCCAGGATTCCCTTTGTTTATTTGGTACACTATGAAACTTAATTGGAGCAGGAGACTATTGCTGAACAGTGCTAACTAAAGTGCAGTCATACGCAGTTGTGTGGGTATTAAACGCTACACCCTGCATTGAGAGAGCAGTTTCTAAATAGCACCAGTCATTGATCATCAGTGATGAGCACAATTCTGAACTATTCTGCTCACTGGTTTCAAGCATTTAGATTTGGAGATACCAGAAATGGTGAAAATGAAATAAATTTACTACTTCAAATTGGGAACTACGAAGAATTTGAAGGTATCAACAATCATCTTGAATGTTGCAATGAATATGAAGATTTAGAGGATGCAGTCATTGATAGCATTGTAAGTAGGTAGTTAATTATCTATGGTAGGTGTCTGCGCTAACTTTGTTCATTGTGTACCCTGGATGAATTCCTCTGTCGATAACTATTATGAATACCTGGTTTTATGGACCTGTAGTAGTATTGGGAGTGTTCTCACCCTCTGCAGGCCACCTTGACTGAACAGCACCTTTAGTAATAGGCTAAGACAGCAGTGCTGCTCCAAAGAGCACTATGTGAGATTATTCTTACCCTTGGCCGTCAGGCTCTATGAGTCAACCCATAGCTAGGGAAGTGATGACTCCCCCTCTTGTTAGACTGCTTGAGGTAATTTATTTTTTATTCTTTCTACTTTCCTTCTAATATTTATCTATCTATGCACTTGTAATGCTATTGTGACACTGTAATTTCATATGGGAGCAATGAAGTATCTATCTAATTTTTTCTGTATTTCATTTAAATACATTGTTTCTCAGTTTGTCTTTTTTATACCTTTTTAAATGTTTTCATGAGAATTTGATTAATTTGGACAGCTGCTTAACTGGGTTGAAATGTACTGGTGCTGATGTGTCCCAGTTCACCAGAATTTAATGTTACTTGTTAACAAATTCAACATCATTGCAAAGAACTGACTTGGAATCTTGCCTACATCTTCTGTCTCCAGTGACAGATTATCTTTCCAGTCCCCAGAAGGCCCTTACTCTGCCATTAATTCTTTGCTTGCTTTTAATTGATTGTTAAATTACAGTAAAATGCTTCAGAGTGGATATATATTCATGGTAAGACTGCTAGAGTGATCTTTGTAAGCCAATTTACTGAAATTGTTATGTTTTGTATCTCCAGAAACTGGGGGGAAAAAAACACAGGAACCAGGGAGTTTACCTACTTAGTTCTTCTTTCGTATTTTTAGTGAGGCGGTGGCGTAATGGCACATGCTGTTCATATATTCCTTACATATAACTAGTAACATATAACTAGTAAGGAATTATGTAAACAAAGAATGCTTAATCAAACAATGTATTTACAATAATACTCAAATATTTTTGAAATGTTGAATATACTGCAGAAATATTTGCACCTTCTTAAACTTATGTTGTTGCCTGCATACACAGTAGTGTAGTAATAGCAATTGGATGCAGGTGCAATTCCATCAATGTCTGTAAGGAGCTTATACATGCATACTCCTGTGACTGCATGGGTTTTGTTAATTGGTTATTTGTGAGTAATTGGGCATCTGGGGCTCATTGGTTCAGACGAGCCTGTTACTGTGCTGTATCTCTAAATTAAAACAATTAAAATGAATCCAGAGTAAGAAACACAAAATGCTGGTGGAACTCAGCATGTCAGGCCACATCTATGGGAATGAATGAACAGTCAACATTTCATGCCGAGACCCTTCGTCAGGACCTTTATCAGAAGTTGTTGCTCTAATTTAATATCGTGTTTCTTCAGCATAAAAACATTAGAAATAGAACCAAGAGAAGGCCACTTGGCCTGTCAAGCTTGCTCTGCCATTCAATACAATCATGGCTGATCTGACTAATGACTCATCTCCACCTACCTGCCTTTTCGCCATAACCCTTAATTCCCCTACTATGCAATAATCTATCCAACCTTGCCTTAAATATATCTACTGAGGTGGTCTCCACTGCTTCATTGGTCAGAAAATTCTGCAGATTCACCACTCTCTGAGAGAAGCAGTTCCTCCTCATCCCCATCCTAAATTTACTCCCCCGAATCTTGAGGCTATTTCCCCTAGTTCTAGTCTCACCTACCAGTGGAAACAACTTTCCTATTTCTATCTTTCATAATTTTATATGTTTCTATAAGATCTCCTCTCATTCTTCTGAATTCTAGTGAGCACAGTTGCAGGTGACTCAGTGTCTTCTTATAATCTAACCCCCTCATCTCTGGAATCAACCTGTTGAACCTCCTCTGCTCCGCCTCCAATGACAGTACATCCTCGCTCAAGTAAGGAGACCAGAAATGCACACAGTACTCCAGGTGTGGCCTCACCAGTACCCTGTACAATTGTAGCATAAGCTCTCTGTTCTTAAGTTCAATCCCTCTAGTAATGAAGGCCAACATTCCATTTGCCTTCTTGATAGCCTGCTGCACCTGCAAACCAACCTTTTGTGATTCATGCACAAGCACTCCCAAGTCCCTCTGCACAGCAGCATGCTGCAATCTTTTACCATTTAAATAATAATCTGATCTTACATATTCCTTCCAAAGTGGATGACCTTGCATTTTGTACTCCAGCTGCTAGACTCTTGCCTATTCACTCTGTGGACTCTCTGTATCCTCTGCACAGTTTGCTTTTCCACTCAATAGAGTGTCATCAACAAATTTCAATACACCACACTTGGTCCCCTCTTCCAGATCGTTAATATATATTGTGGGCCCAGCTCCGACCCTTGCAGCATATCACTCGCCACTGATTGCCAACCAGGTATCCCAGCTCTGCTTTTTATTGGTTAACCAATCCTCTATTCATGCTAATACATCACCCCCAACTCAATGCCATATAATTATATTCCATATAATTTAGGTCATCACTGTATATCTTTTCTCAGTATTTACCTGACTAAATGATAAGCAGGACCAGAAATCCAACCAGATTGGCTATGTAAATAGGGTGGCTATTCCATCCATTCCTGGTGAATGACACCTACCCAACACTCTAAATCTTACTACTATCTATAAGGCATAACCTGTGAGAGTAGCTAAGTGTGGTTCTAATCTGCTGTATCCATAAAATTCATCATAGCAATGCATCAAATCTCCTCATCAATGTCTTCCAAACCTCAGCCTCAAAGGACAAGGGATCTGGCACATAGGAACCAATACCTGCAAGTCCATCAGTGAACTACATACTATTTAAATATTGTTTCTCCTTGAATTGTGTGACCTGAATTCTGGAACAGCACTTGTTAAAAAAGTCCCCTTCAAGAGCATTGTTGGATATTTCACCACAGCAGTTTGAGAATGAAGCTCATCACCACTAACTCAGGGGAAGTTATGGATGGGGATTAGGCTGGCCTTGCTATAATGCCAGGTTCTGAAAGTGAATAAAAATGATACACCAAGTGTATGAACATTCTGATTCACACTCCTACAGGAAACTGAGGCAACACAGCTCAGCAGCTGCAGTGGTTTAAGAAACCCACTCACTCTCAATTTGACATTTTCATATGCTGAGAAACAAAAAAAAAATCAGATTCAGGGTCAGGTTTATTATCACTGTCTTATATCTTGTTTTCTGGCAGCAGTCCTATGCAAAAACATAAAGTTACTATACGTTACTAAATTAAAAAATGTGCAAATGAAAGGGACAATATTTATGGTTCTGATTTTGAAAAAGGAGTAAATATCAAACTTAGATTTTCTCCCCAAGGCAAGTTTTATGATACATTACAACATCTCCTTCTTCTGTGAATTTCAGTTTCTTCCCAAAAGTGCTCCTGTCAATGGAGAGACGGAGCTCACTCTGTGTGGCTGGGACTTCAAATCTCCAAATGGCCCTGATATTACTGCAGCCTCCCACATGGTGCGAGTCGGAAGCCGTCCTTGTAGAGTGTTGCCTGAAATCAGCAATGCAAAAAGGTATGCTTTCTTAATTGTCACTTCTCTGTTTAAAAACAATTCCCTTTCTGGGAAGGGCTCTCTTTCCAAAGGGAGCCCCTTGGAATCAATGCAAGTTTGAGCAACAGTGAACAATGAATTTGATGTGGCAAGCTATTATGATCGATATATGATTCAAAGTGTCAGAGAACACTATAAGCACAGAAACAGGCCCTTCAGCCCATCTAGTCTATGCTGATTATTTTGCCTAGTCCCATTGATCTGCACCTGGACCATAGCCCTCCATACCCTTCCTGTCCATGTATCTATCCAAATTTTTCTTATATGGTTGGTCCTCCTTATCTGCAGGTTCTACATGCGAAGATTTAACCAACCGTGGATCGGGAAAACCCGAAAGTTCTCTCTCCAGCACTTGTTTGAGCATGTATAGACTATTTTTTTCTTGTCATTATTCCCTAAACAATACAGTATAACAACTATTTACATAGCATTTACATTTTATTAGGTACTATAAGTAATCTAGAGATGATTTAAAAGTAGAAGCAGTCCCTGGGTTATGAATGAGTTCTGATCTTGAGTCCGTCTTTAAGTCGGATTTGAAGTCGGAACAGGCACATCGGGTATTATTTAATGTCAGTTAGTCAAACATTTGTCTTAGTATATATTTTACCTTTTTATGCATATAAAACACTTAAGAAATGTATGTATTCCAATAATTAAACCACTGCATTGCTTAGTAATAATTGTAGCTTTCATCAGGGCAGGGCCTTTCACATGCTCCATTAAAATTGTTCCGATTGTTGACTGACTGTAGCCTAATGCTTTTACATTGACCGATGGTGTTTCACCTCTTTCCAATTGCTTTATTATTTCCACTTTATTTTCAATTGTGATCGTGATTATTTTCGTGAAGAGAAACACTGCAGATTCAGAGCTGCGCCGGGTCCTAAAGACCACTGCACTGAGACAGGTTAAATAAGGTCTGGGGTTCCGCTAGGTCCTAAAGACCAACGTACTGAGACAGGTTAAATAAGGGGCTTGAGCATCTGCATTTTTTGGTATCCACGGGGGGGTCTCGGAACCAATCCGCTGCGGATAAGGAGGGCTGACTGTATGTTGAAATTGAATCATATTCCTGACGATCAGTGTGAAGGAAGGGTAAAGAATGCAGCAATGTGGTTGTGTAGGGGTCTCCATAATTTTCATTGTTCCATGTCTATATTGGACACATTGGGATTTTGCCCCACCTTCAGATCTTGTTGCAGTGACCATTGTCAGAATCAAAAGTTAAGACTACAACACATAGGATCAGAATTAGACCACCCAGCCCATTGAGTCTGTTCCACCATTACATCGAGGCTGATTTATTATCTGTCTCAATCCCATTCTCCTGCCTTCTCCCGTAACCTTTAATGTCCTGACTAATCAAGAACCTATCAATCTTTGTTTTAAATATACTCAAAGACTTGGCTTCCACAGCCATCTGTGGCAATGAATTCCACAGGTTCACAACTTTCTGGCTAAAGAAAGTCTTCCTTATCTTTGTTCAAGGTCTAGGTAAAAGCAGATAGGCTGCTAGCGGCTGTGTGGAGAATTCAAAGCACCTTCTCCACTTCATCAAACCACCCTCTTCATTTAGTCATGGTTGTAACCCTCAGGTTTGGCTGGCGGCTTGCCAGATGTGTGAAAATTGAGGTGCAAAGCCTCTTGTTTGTGTGGATGCTGCGTGATGTGTTACCCTGTTACAAATCAGTACCACGAAATAACAGACAGTACACCATATGCAATTAAACAATTTAGTTCTATAATTCTTAATTTGACTAGAGGGTTAGTAAAGAACAACAAAAAGAAAAGGGCCCATTTTAATGATACCGTCTAACATGCATGTTGGAGCTCACGGTTTCCTGTCCGGTGGCCTTCCATTGATTTTCCTGGGTTTTGTTGACTCCCAGCCCCACTCCAAGTCCACTCCTTTCAGGCATCTCCTCTCTTCATCTTCTGACAAACAAAAGACCGAGATCACCTCGCACTCAGGCACACAACAAGAGAAAAGCACTCTCTTCATTGGATGGTGAACATTCCAAATCCCCCGTTATCTCTAGCCATAACCCAAACACTGCTACTACAGAACAACCATTACATTATCAGTGAACCTTTCCCAGGGTGTTACATGGTTAAAAAGGAAACCACTGCAAAAGTAAGGTCAAAGTTATTATCAAAGTATATATGTATCACCACAGATTACCTTCAGATTCATTTTTCTGCAGACAATCACAGGAAAATAAAGATACAATTGAATTTAGGAAAAACTATACAAAGGCGGACAAACAAACAATGTGCAAAAGAAGAAAACTTGTGGAAGTAAAAAAAAAGATAAAACTAACTGGTACAGTCCTTGAAACTGAGTTCATAGGTTGTGGAATTGGTTCAATGTTGTTGTGAGTGAAGTTATCCACACTAGTGCAGGAGCCTGATAGTTGTAGGGTAATAATCATTCCTGAACCCGGTGGTGAGGGACTTAAGGCTCCTTTACTTCTTTCCTGATGGTAGTAGTGAGAAGAGAGCATGGTTTTGATGGTGGTGGTCCTTGATCATGGGGCTTGTGAAGAGTAAGAGTGCTGGGTTAACTCTGTTGTGCATAAAGATCTGACTGATTTGTTTCTGAGTTGATGGAAAATCGCTGTCTGTGTTTTCTGTTAGGTTGGTGTGTAAACTGGAAGTTACTGGAGTGTATCAACCAGTTGGTTCAACCAAAATCAACATCACGATTCAAGAGACCAAGCGTAGTGGAGAGTTCTCCATTGTTGGATCCACAACTATCGCTGGATTTGAATTTGTGGTAAGATTTCTGCAACATTGTAATCATAAATCATCATGATCATCTTTTCTTTGTTTTCTTAATGCTCTATATTAGTTACTACAATATCCCTTTTAGGTTTCTGAAAAGCATTATGGAAAACTTGTTCTTCACTCTTCCAAGGGTGTTGCAACTATTTATATCAGTGGTTCCTAAAGTGGATGATATCACCCCCTGGGTCAGTACCAAGGGGTTAGGTGAGGGATTACAGGCTTACTTTAAGAAATGAATAACATATTATAAGTGCTTCAGATCCTCAGTGCCTCATAATTGATTGATCACGTAATCACCTCATATCTTGCTAATTCACTGTTCTTTTAGACTTTGCTCAAAGTACATTATAGAAGTTGAAGTGCATTGTGACACTTCCGTATTTGGCATATCATAAGAAATGTGGACTGAAGGAATCATGTTTTTCCGTGCCCACCCCACATATTATTACCATTCACTACTATAGTACAGTGTTAGCTGGTACGATTCCCATACTCCATGCAGTGATGCAGTTCCTGTGAATTAGAGTATGGTGTTTAATGAGGTAAAGTTCAGAATCCACCCTTTTGAATGGTCTTGATTGCATTTGAAGACTCCTTGAATATTTGAAGGGAATACATTCTGATAAAGCAATCATGAACTTGGCTTATTTTTGGTCTTTTCATGAAACTGTCAGAAATGGAAAACACTTCAAAACATGTTTGCCAGCATTTCACAATGAAACAGTGATGATTAGCACGCTTTGTACAACATCTCATTGCCCATACAATTGGTGAGGAACTGATTCTGCCAGCAGTAAGGGAGGTTCTGAGAACGGTTTTGCGTAAATTACCAGACCAAAGAATTAAAGTGATTTCCCTCAGCGTCAACTTTGTTCTAAGACAAATAGATGAAATGCCTGAGAATGCGGAAGACACAATGTGCAGCATACTTTGGACAACATAATTTGCTTTGCAATTTGCAGTTGGATGAGTCAACTTTGCTAGGTAATGCATGGTTATGTTTGCTTCATTAAAGATGAAAGCTTAGTTCAAGTTTTGTTCTTTGCAAGGGAGAATTATTCAGAAAGTTTAATGAAATCAACCTTAAATTGCAAAGAAATGATGTGAATCTTGTCAAAATCAGAACAGCTGCCTCTACATTTCTGTGCAAATTGATCCTATTTAAGTGTAACATTGGCATCACACCCTATTCCAGTTTCTGAGCCTGAGTTGGAAGGGGAAGAAAGACTTGTAGATGATGATCTTCAAGTATATGGTGCACACCTGAGTAAGCTACATAAACATATGTCCAAGAGATTTCTGGATCTTCTCTGCGTCCAAATTCCAGATTGGGTAATAAGTCCATTCCTGAATATTTGTAATGAGAAATTAACAGGAAGGATGGAGGAAAAACTGATCTTGCTTCAAAATGACTTTGAGCTGATGCCAAGCTACAAAAAATTATATCACGACTTTTGGTTGCAGAAAAAAAATCTCTGAACCCTATCCTGCACTATGAAAAGCAGTCAAAATATTCTTTATTACCTTCCCAGTGTTATATTTAGTGGAACACAGTTTCAGTTCCATCACCCAACTTCTTTCAAAACAATGAAACAAACTGCAAGCTACTGAATATTGGAGTCTGTGACTCCTGAGTGACATTCAGTCTCGTATTGAGAAGCTGTATTACTGCACCAAGCCAATCCATCTCATTGAAAGGAGAAAAAGCAATGAAGTAGTGAATAGTTGGACTACCAACGTGCGCTCTAAAATTGTTGATGAGAATTGTTTTTAGAAATAAAGAATTTTATTTGTAGCTTTAATTTTTACAATTATTTGTCACAGTTTTGAATTTACAGTTCCTATTTTCTTTCACTGCATTGTAAATTGAAATACTTTATAATTTTTATGTAATGGCTGGAAAGGGAGAGGCTGGTCACTGGGGACGTGGTCTGAGAGACAAGGGTGTAGTAACCCAAAAATATTTGGGATACACTGGTTTATATTGTGAACTATGGATAATAGAGGTTTAAACTTAGTACCTCCTATACCCAATAAAGTGTCCACTGAGTAGAGTGCCTTGAAAAAGTACTCAGCCTCCACAACTATTTACACATTTTACTCTCATTTTCTAAATTTCTAAGCTGATCTACAAAACATTATGCATCTTGTCATATCAAAAGAAAAAATTCAAAACTTGTCAACAATTTACTAAAAATTAAAAACCAAAATTCTGAGGCTGAAAAAGTATTAATCCCCTTTGTGATCAATACATTAACTTTTCTCAGGTGAACATACAGTATTACCTTATCAACTCACCCAATTTGTAAATGTAGAAAAATCTCTCGGTAAGATCTAATGGTATGAAAGATTTTCAACAGACCAGACCAAAATGAAGACACGAGCATTCAAGACATTCAGGAAAATGATAATAGAGGAGCACAAATGAAGAGTACAGGACCATCTCAAAGGCACTAACATACTTCAGACCTTAGTGCAGTCCATCGTGAAAAAGTGGAAAAAATGTGAAACCACAGCCCCACTGTTGAAGTCTGGCAGCCACTCTAAACTTAGAATGGCACTTGTAAGAGAAGCTACTGTGATGTCAACAGTCACTCTGAGTGAGCTTCAGAAGTCAATGGCTGTAACTGAAGTGAAGTTCATGGCTCCACAAACTCTACAATTGATGTCCTTTTGTGGCCCAGTCAGAGACCTGACCTTAACCTGATTGAACGTCTCTAGCAAAATCTCACGATTGCTTCCATCACTTCTCCCCAACTAATCTGGTATAGCTTGTGCAATTTTGCAAGGAGAAATGGACAAATCTTGCTTCAGTATGTTGTGCAAGGCTGATAGAGACTTGTTCAAAAAGTTGAATAAGGTGTTTAACTAAGTACTGAGCAAATGGGGATGAATACCTTTGAACTGCTGACATTTCAGTTTTTGAATTTTTAGTTTTTCATGCTTTTCAATTTTCCCTGTTTTTTGGGCTCTACTGTAGGGGGAAAAAGGGAGCATGTGATTCACAAATAAAAATTCTCAGTTAAATTGATCAAAATCCCTTGTTGTAATACTCATTTATGTGAACAGAGTTGGGAGCTGAATACCTTTTACAAGGCACTGTTTATGTTCATTGTCTTCTGCTGCTGTAGCCCCTCCACTTCAACATGATGCTGTTCTGCACACCATTGTTGTAAGGAGTGGTTATCTGAGTTACTGTTGCCTTCTTGTCAACTTGAACCAGTCTGGCTGTTCTCCTCTGGCCTCTTTCACTCTTTCACTCACAATAAGGCATTTTCACTCACAGAATTGCCGTCCACTGGATTTTTTTGGTTTATTGAACTATTGTCTATGAACTCTAGGGACCCCAGGAAATCAGTTTCTGAGATGCTCAAATCACCCTTTTTGGCACCAACTATCATTCCATGATCAAAGTCTTTTAGATCACATTTCTTCCCAAATCTGATGTTTGGTCTGAACATCAATTGAACCTCTTGACCATGTCTTTAAGTTTTTATACATTGAGTTGCTGCACTTGATTGGCTGATTATATATTTGCATTAACGAGCAGGTGTACCTAATAAAGTGGCCGCTGAATATATATAGCCTGTGGATTTAATATGTTAAATGTAAAGGGACAGCACAGGGAACAATGGAAGAAAAACTATTGTACCAATGCAAAACAAAAGACACGCACTCACGTGGGGAACGTGTCTTATCTTAAATGGATCTAGTCTCACTCAAATGCATTTAAAAATAATAACCATTTAGAGAAGTGCAGCTTTGTGTGTTTAATCTATCTTGATAGTTATCAAAAAGTTCAGCCCTGATTCCTATACTGTGTTTAAGTAAGTGTCCTGGCCACATTTCGTTAAAACAATTGGTTCTTGGATCCAACCTGATGAGAAAGAAAGACAGAGACAACAATTATCTTCTTTGAACTGCAAAACTATGCTTATTAAGATAGAACAGATTAAGCATTAAAATGTGTGTGCTGGCCATTCTCACTACAGCAAACCATCCATTCTGCTGATCTGTGGTGTTCTTCATGAAAAAACTAGCCCAAGCACCCCTGACCGCTCTACCGTTATACCCTTCCCACTGGTATGAAATGCTGCAGTAAGTGGACCAATACATAGCCCCATCTCAAATCATCGGATTAGGACTGATCATCGTGTGTCACCACTCTTCATGAGTCCCGGCCTTGTGTTCACTGTGTTCCTACAGTATTGTAGTCTCATGGTGTGTTCCCATTGTAGTAAGAAAAGCTCCTGTGACTAGTGCTCTTACATTCAAGGCCACTATTGTAATGAGTTGTTCAACAAGCAGAATGATCAATCCTTTACAATACAGTTATTTACAAAAAAAAATGCTGAGAATACATGATATGTGAGCCAGCATCAGTTTTTAGAAATATGTTTATTTATCTGGCAATGCAGCACAGAATAGGCCCTTTCAACCATTTAAACCATAGCATTCAGCAACCCCGATTTAACCTTAACCTTGTCGTAGAACAATTTACAATGACCAATTACCTACCCACTGGTACATCTTTGTACTGTGGGAGGAAACCAGAGCACCTGGGAAAAAAAACATGCATTCCATGTGAAGGAACATACAAATTCTCTTTTGGAGGATGCTGGGATTGAACTCTGAAATCTGGTGTCCCAAGCTGTAATAGTGTTGCACTATTATGAGGCCCTCTGTTGGTTGGGCATGACATAGACATTGCGTCTTAGCTTTCTACATGATATGCAAGCCAGTGTAGTATGATATGAAGAGCAAGCCGTTGCCCATGAAGCAGGCTGCCCTTCTCCATGTCACTGATAAATCCAAAGAAATGACAGAGACTGATATAGTTTGGCATCAGAGGCGTCACAGGAGTTGCCAGTCAGTGTTGAACTCAACAGTGGACTGACTTAGGGGCTCCAGCTCTGGATGTTTCTTCAGGGATATTCCCAAAGCCTTCCCATGAGTGGGTTTAGCTGCAAGGCAGTGGAGGTTAGAGATGAAATTTTTCTTTCTTCTAGATGAGCTGCTAGCCATGGCTGATCAGCCCCATCTGTCCGAAGCCATTGGTTTTCTTCTTCTCCAGTCAGTGGAAGTGATTCCTCTGGACTTGGTAGCTAAGCCACACGTGAAAGCCAGGAGCTGGACTTGGTTGTCAAAGTCTATTTGAGATGCATGGAATTGGGAACAATCACTTATGCTATCCCTATCGTTAAATGTTATGTAATGGGAACGCAGCAAATCATGCTTCTTTGCAAATTGCTCGTTTGTCAGCTGTCAATTCACAGATGGCTAAGCCACAAGAGATTCTGCAAATGCTGGAAATCTTAAGCAATGCACACAAATTGCTGGAGAAACTCAGTAAGTCAGGCAGCATCTCTGGAGGAGAATGAAATATTGACATTTTGGTCCAAGACCCTTCTGCAAATCTTCATCAGATGGCCAAGCCCACTGACTGCATCCCCCAGCTGCCATTCGCATATTTATACTCTCAACTCTCCAACGGCCAAGGAATTGTTAAGGACTTGACCCCTCCAACAGTGTCTCAGGTTGGGATTTAAAATGGCTCTCAGTGAACTGCCATCAGTTGCCTTTCTCCTCTTGATTTTTTCTATCAGATTTGTACCCTTTCTTCAAAATGAGCATAACTACAGCATCATTGATGCTCTCCAATAAGAGAATTCATCTCAGAAGTAGTTTTTTTGCCATGTGTTAGTAGTTTTGGTAGGGATTTTGTTTGTTCCTGAGTCCTTGACTTCTGGCTGCTGGTAGTTTCTTCAATCTCTTCCAGCCACCATATCATGTTTAGTTTTTTTTCTTTTGGATCTCTGCCTGCAGATCTTTCATTTTGCCCTGAGAGTGGTGGTGTTTACAACCCAAGAGCATTTAGTGTTATTGGATAATTAGCTGATGAATTTCTTGCGCAAACTTGTCGGACTGGTTCTGGTGTTTTGTAGACGCCGAGAGGGTTTAATTCCATTGACGAACACTATGGTGATAACCTTCCGTGCTTCTGTAACTCAAGTGCTTTTCCAGATAATACAATATATACAGTGCCTATAAAAAGTATTCACTCCCCTTGGAAATTTTCATGATTTATTATTTTATAACATTGAATTGCAGTGGATTTAATTTGACTTTTTTGACACTGATCAACAGAAAAAGACTCTTCCGTGTCATAACGAAAACAGATCTCTACAAAATGATCTAAATTAATTACAAATATAAAACACAAAATAATTGATTGCATAAGTATTCATCCCCTTTAAGATGACACATCAAGTCAACACTGGTGTGGCCAATTGGTTTCAGAAGTCACATAATTAGTTAGCTTTCAGAGCAGGCGACAAGGCAGCCCTAACAACAACGAGGGCCAAACTATCCTGGGCCATCAGAGGGGCAAAGCGTGCACACGCCTAGCAAATCCACAGCCACTTCCAGGACAGCGGTGACACACGGTGCATGTGGAAGGGCATCCAGGACATCACCAACTACAGGAGAACATCACCTGCCTGTGCTGGTGATACCTCCCTCCCAGATGAGTTGAACAACTTCTATACTCGTTTCGAGGTGGAAAATGATGTGGTGATGAGGAAGACCACCACTCCTCCCAGTGACCAGGTGCTGCATCTTACCGTGGCCGATGTGAAGAAAACTCTATACAGGGTCAACCCATGGAAGGCTGCTGGACCAGACAATATTCCTGGCAGGTACAACAAGCTGGAGGAACTCAGCAGGTCGGGCAGCATCCGTGGAAACGAGCAGTCAATGTTTTGGGCCGAGACCCTTCGTCAGGACTGAAGAGGGAGGGGGCAGGGGCCCTATAAAGAAGGTGGGAAGAAGGCTGGTGGGTGTCAGGTTAAAAACCAATCAGAGGAAAGATCAAGGGGTGGGGGAGGGGATAGGCAGGAAAGGTGAAGAAAGAATGTAAGGTGAAAGAACTGTGTAGCAGAAGAAGGCAGAAACATCAGAGGTAATAGGCAGCAGGAGGAGGAGGCAGAGTGAAACTGGGATGCGGGAAGGGAGAGGGAGGGAATTACCGGAAGTTGGAGAATTCAATGTTCATGCCAAGGGGCTGGAGACTACCCAGACGGTATATGAGGTGTTGCTCCTCCAACCTGAGTTTGGCCTCATCATGGCAGTAGAGGAGGCCATGTATGGACATATCCAAATGGGAATGTGAAGCAGAGTTGAGGTGGGTGGCAACTGGGAGATCCTGTCTGTTGTGGCGGACAGAGTAGAGGTGCTCGACAAAGCGGTCCCCCAATCTGCGTCGGGTCTCGCTGATGTAGAGGAGGCCGCACCGGGAGCACCGGATGCAATAGATTACCCCAACAGACTCACAAGTTCAGTGTTGCCTCACCTGGAAGGATTGTTTGGGGCTCTGAATGGTGGTAAGAGAGGAGGTGTAGGGACAGGTGTAGCACTTACATTTGCAGGGATAAGTGCTAGGTGGGAGATCTGTGGGGAGGGATGTGTGGACCAGGGAGTTTCTTCTGATTGGTTTTTAACCTAACCTTGTTGTACGTGTTGATTTGATCACAACATCTGCAGTGTATTTAGTGTTTAATATTCTTGGTAGAGTGCTTAGAGGATGTGCAGACCAACTGGCAGATGTTCTCACTGACATCTTCAACATCTCCCTGAGCAGCACCGTCGTTCCAACCTGCTTCAAAGCCGCCACCATCATCCCCGTGCCGAAGAAGCATTCAGTGTCCTGCCTCAACGACTACCGTCCCGTTGCACTCACGTCCATCATCATGAAGTGTTTCGAGAGGCTCGTCATGAGGCATATCAAGACCCTGCTGTCCCCCTCACTGGACCCCCTGCAGTTCACGTACCGTCCCAACCATTCAACAGATGACACCCTCCACCTGGCCCTAACCCACCAGGATGAAAAGGACACATTTGTTCAAATGCTGTTCATAGACTTAAGTTCTGCATTCAACACAATCATTCCTTAGCACCTGATTGGAAAGCTGAAACTGCTGGGCCTGAACACCTCCCTCTGCAAATGGATCCTTCCTGACTGGGAGACCTCAGTCAGTCTGGATCGGGAGCAGCATCTCCAACACCATCACATTGAGCACGAGGGCCCCCCAGGGCTGTGTGCTGAGTCCACTGCTGTTCACTTTGCTGACCCATGACTGTGCAGCAATACGCAGCTCGAATCACATCATCAAGTTCGCTGATTACACGACCATGGTGGGTCTCATTAGCAAGAATGACGATTCAGCTTACAGAGAGGAGGTGCAGCGGCTAACAGACTGGTACAGAGCCAACAAACTGTCTCTGAATGTGAACAAAACAAAAGAGATGGTTGTTGACTTAAGGAGAGCACGGAGCAACCACTCCCCGCTGAACATTGACGGCTCCTCCATTGAGATTGTTAACAGCACCAAATTTCTTGGTGTTCACCTGATGGAGAATCTCACCTGATCCCTCAACACCAGTTCCATAGCCAAGAAAGCCCAGCCGCGTCTCTACTTTCTGGGAAGGCTGAGAAAAGGCCATCTCCCACCCCCTCCATCCTCACCACATTCTACAGAGGTTGTATCGAGAGCATCCTGAGCAGCTGCATCACTGCCTGGTTTGGGAATTGCACCATCTTGGATCACAAGACTCCGCAGCAGATAGTGATGTCAGCTGAGAAGATCATCGGGGTCTCTCTTCCCGCTATTACAGACATTTACACCACATGCTGCATCCGCAAAGCAAACAGTATTATGAAGGCCCCCACACACCCCTCACACAAACTCTTCTCCCTCATGCCATCTGGGAAAAGGTACAGAAGCATTTGGTCTCTCATGACCAGACTGTGCAACAGTTTCTTCCCTCAAGCCATCAGACTCCTCAATACTCAGAGTCTAGACTGACATCTACATCATTTATCATTATATTGTAATTTGTCCTCTATTGTGCTTATTGTCTTGTTTATTAATTATTGCAGTGCCCTGCACTGTTTTGTGCACTTTATGTAGTCCTGTGCAGGTCTGTAGTCTAGTGCAGTTTTTATGTTGTTTTACGTAGTCTAGTGTAGCCTTGTGCTGTCTCACATAGTCTAGTGTAGTATTGTGTTGTTTCATGTAACACCAGGGTCCAGGAAGAACATTGTTTTGTTTTTACTGTGTACTGTATCAGCAGTTTGTGTTGGCGCGTGGCCAAGTGGTTAAGGTGTTTCTCTAGTTATCTGAAGGTCGCTAGTTTGAGCCTTGGCTGAGGCTGCGTGTGTATCTTTGAGCAAGGCACTTAACCACACGCTGCTCTGCGACAACACCAGTGCCAAGCTGCGACAACCCTTTGCTTGGACAACATTGGTGGCATGGAGAGGGGAGACTTGCAGCTTGGGCAACTGCCGGTCTTCCTTGAAAAAAACCTTGCCCAGGCTTGCGCCCTGGAAACTTTCCGAGGTGCAAATCCATGGTCTATCGAGACTAACAGAGGCCTACTACTACTACTACCAGCAGTTTATGGTAGAAATGACAATAAACTTGACTTGACTAGACTAAATGGAGATCTGCTTTTGGAGACCTGTGTGCAGTCAAGGTGTTTCAATTGATTTTACTGAAAAAAGCACCTATATCTGGAAGGTCCAGCTGCTGGTGGGTCAGTATCCTGGTGAAGCAGGACTAAATGCTATGAAGTAGACTAAATGCTATGGTTGGCTGTCATCATCAAAAACATACCACCCCTACCGTGAAGCATGGTGGTGGCCGTATCATGCTGTGAAGGCTTCAGAACGTAGAGGGTAAAATTAATGCAGCAAAATATAGGGAATTTCTGGAAGAAAACTTGATGCAGTCTGCAAGAGAACTGACTTGGGAGAAGATTTGTTTCCCAGCAAGATGATGACCAGAAAGCCAAAGCTACACAGGAATGGCTTAAAAACAACAAAGTTAATGTCTAGGAATGGCCATGTCAGTGTCCAGACCTCAATCCAATTGAGAATTTGTGGTTGGACTTGAAAAGGACTGTTTACTCATGATCTCCACGTGACCTGACAGAGCTTGAACAGTTTTGTAATATGAAGAATGGGGAAAAATTGCAGTGTCCAGATGTGCAAAGCTGATAGAGTCCTATCCACACAGACTTAGTGCTGTAATTGCTGCCAAAAGTGCATCTACTAAATGCTGACTGAAGGGAGTGAATACTTATGCAATCTATTATGTTGTGTTTTATATTTGTAATTAATTTCAATTATTTTGTAGAGATCTGTTTTCACTTTGACTCAAAAGAGTCTTTTTCCGTTGATCAGTGTCAAAAAAGCTAAATTAAATCCACTGTGATACAATGTTGTAAAACAGTATGACCCTCTGAGACAGTATGCCCTTATTATGCCAATGGTTGGACTATGAATATTGGAATGGATGTGTTATTTCTAAAGATGTTAGAAGCATCTCTGAATCTTTGTAATAATTCCCTTAGGAACCTGTTATAACTGAAGTGGTACCAACATATGGCCCCCTGGCTGGTGGGACTTTGATTACGTTGTTGGGGCAACATCTGACAGCCGGCAATACCCAGAATGTGACCATTGGAGGGAAGGAGTGCTCAATACAGAGGTGAGGTGTTCAGAATCCAGAATAGCTATAGAGAGTGGGGTTTTGCAAGCCTTCGATCTTATTGTTTGGTTTCAAACATCAATGTTTAAAGGCACTGATGACTGCCTTGGGTTTGCATGAGATCCTTAATCCTGGACAAAGTGCAAAATCAGAGTAAGGTTTAATATCACTAGCATACGCAGTAAAATTTGTTGTTTTGCGGCATCAGTACAGTGCAACGCATACAGTAATTATAAAGAAAACTATATACTGTATATATAAGTAAGTAGCGGAAAAAGAAAGGAAAATGGTAAAATAGTGCAGATGGGGTCATTGTCCATTCAGAAATCTAATGGCAAAGGGGAAGAAACTGATCTTGAAACACTGAATGTTTGTCTTCAGACTCCTGTATCACCTCCTTGACGGTAGTAAGAAGAGGGTGTGTCCTGGGTAATGGGATTTCTTAATGATGGATGCCGCATTTTTGAGACATCGCCTTTTGAAGATGCTCTTGACACTGGGGAGACTAGTGCCCATGGTAGAGCTGGCTGAGTTTACAACCCTTTGCAATTTTTTCCAGTCCTGTACAGTGGCCCCTCCATACCTGACAGTGATGTAAAAAAAGGTATACATTTGGACTGCAGCTTTGCAGTTCACAAGTCCTCGCTGTGAAGGAGATTGATCAGCAGCCTACCATCCCAAAGTTTTCTGGCTCCTTTGGTCATTTAAAGACAGTGATTTGGTGAGGGTGAACAAGAGAACACAGAGTCTGTGAACTGAGAGAAGTCCACAGAGCTACATGAGCCTATTCTTTCATGCTGGTAGGTTGGATCTGATACGGTACCATTGATTTTTTTCACTCTGCCTTGGTTCCATATGCCCTAATATCACTGCCTGAATCTTTTTAAGTGCATGTGCCCAAATTGGCAACGATTTTAAAACATTATCTCATGTGCCATGTTAGTTTGAGCAGAGATGATCATTCATTAATGAATTAGTAACAATAATTATGGACTTTTTTAAAAGGAACAAGGCTGAGCCCTGGTGTTTTTCTATGGATATTCATTGTTTTACTGTTAATAGAAATACCGTATAACAAAGACATCAAAATAAGTGAAGCATTTTAGAAAACCTATTCAATAATTCTTAATATTAATCTTTTAAAAAGACAATAGAAAAATTACATCATGTCTATATAGTATTGTTATTGTAACATCATTGAAGACTCCACCCACCCTGCTGATGGACTGTTTGTCCCACTCCCATCAGGGAGGAGGCTATGTAGCATTTATGTCAGGACAGACTCAAAACAGTTAAAACACAAAAATACAACTGCAGATGCTGTGGATCATTTGCCCTCACCCGCATCTCCTCCACTTCCTGCACTTCAGCCCTTAACCCATCCTCCCGTCACCACAACAGGGACAGGGTTCCCCTTGTCCTCACCTACCACCCCACCAGCCTCCGGATCCAGCATATTATCCTCCGCAACTTCCGCCACCTTCAACAGGACCCCACCACCAAGCACATCTTTCATTCCCTACACCCTCAGCTTTTCGCGGGGATCGTTCCCTCCACGACTACCTGGTCCACACATCCCTCCCCATAGATCTCCCACCTGGCACTTATCCCTGCAAGCACAAATGCTACACCTGTCCCCACACCTCCCCCCTTACCACCATTCTGGGCCCCAGACTGTCCTTCCAGGTGAGACAACACTTCACCTGCAAGTCTGCTGGAGTCGTCTATTGCATCCGGTGCTCCCAGTGCGGCCTCCTCTACATCGGTGAGACCCGACGCAGATTGGGGGACTGCTTCGTCCGACACAATAGACAGGACCTCCCGGTTGCCACCCACTTCAACTCTGCCTCTCATTCCCATCTAGATATGTCAATACATGGCCTCCTCTACTGCCATGATAAGGCCAAACTCAGGTTGGAGGAGCAACACCTCATCTACCGTCTGAGTAGCCTCCAGCATGGTGGTATGAACATTGAATTCTCCAATTTCCGGTAATTCCCTCCCCCTCCCCCTTCCTCTTTCCCAGGTCCCTCTCTGCCTCTCTCCCCTTTCAACTTTCTGCTTCTTTATCTCTACAGTTCTTTCATGCTTATCCCCTCCCCCTCCCCCTTTATCTTTCCTCTGATTGGTTTTCCACCTGGCACCTCTAGGCCCTACTCCCTCCCCTATCTCTATTACTGGGCTTCGGCCCTCTCTTCCCCCCAATTCCTGATGAAGGGTCTCGGCCTGAAACGTTGGCTACTCTTTTCTCACGGATGCTGCCTGACCTGCTGAGTTCTTCCAGCGTTGTGTACGTATTCTTCAAAACAGTTAATTTACCCAAGCAGTAAGGCTGATCAACACCTCTACCCTTTAACTCCACCTTTACTTTATTATATCCCATCAGTCACCTTACGTACAGACTAGCGTCACATCATGGACATACAATCAATCTCTGTACAGGTAGGCCCCGAGTTACGGACAACTCATACTTACAAACTGAGGAAGGAGAATGCCGTCAGCCAGTTTAATTCGGATCGCGATGCCGTCCACCATTTTAAGTTGTTGCCGTTGACACTGTGTTGAGTGTTTAACTTCGTATTTGGCTTAAATTTTTCTAAGTAAGATTCACCCTGATCCTGCCCCCCCCCCCCCCGCCCGTTCCAGTCGGCTGGTGGCGCAGTCAGATCAGCACCGGGCTGGAGAACAGAGGTTCCTGAGTTTGATCCAGTGACAGACCACTCCCGTGCCAGGTTGATATCGAGTTCGCAACTTGACCTCGTAAAAAAAAAAAACACTGTCACCTCCAGTTTAAATTCCCACGTGGAATATTGTGGAGGATCGAATACCCAAACCCAGCACAGCCTCCACTTGTCCCATTTAACCTGTCTCAGTGTGGTGGAGTTTAGGACCCGGGGAATTCAGTGCTGTAGCCCTTAGGACACAGCGGACCTTGGGATCCGGCGGAGGTCGGGACCCACCACCCGCAGTGTTTCTGTTCCATTGACGGGAAGCGATCGCGATTGAAAATAAAGTGGAAATAATAAAGCATTTGGAAAGAGATGAAACACCATCGGTCATTGGAAAAGCGTTAGGCTACAGTCGGTCAATGATCGGAACAATTTTAAAGGATAATGGATAAAGTGAGAATAATGGAGCATGTGAAATGCCCTGCCCCAATGAAAGCTACAATTATTACTAAGCAACACAGTGGTTTAATTATTGGAATACGTACATTTTATATGCATAGAAAGGTAAAATGTATACTATATACTAAGACAAACTTTTGACTGACGCTAAATAACACCGGATGTACTTGTTCTGACTTACGTACAAATCCGACTTAAAGATGGACTCAGGAACGGAACTTGTGCGTAAATTGGGGACTGCCTGTATATGTAATAGAAACAGAAATGTAGAAAACCTACAGCACAATACAGGCCCTTCGGCCCACAAAGTTGTGCCGAACATGTCTCTACCTCAGAAATTACTAGGCTTACCTATAGCCCTCTATTTTTCTAAGCTCCATGTACCTATCCAAAAGTCTCTTAAAAGACCCTATCGTATCCGCCTCCACCACCATTGCCGGCACCCCATTCCACTCAGTCACCACTCTGAGTAATAAACTTACCCCTGACATCTCTGTACCTACTCTCCAGCACCTTAAACCTGTGTCCTCTTGTGGCAACCATTTCAGCCCTGGGGAAAAAGCCTCTGACTATCCACACGATCAATGCCTCTCATCATCTTATACACCTCTATCAGGTCACCTCTCATCCTCCGTTGCTCCAAGGAGAAAAGGCCAAGTTCACTCAACCTATTCTCATAAGGCATGCTCCCCAATCCAGGCAACATCCTCGTAAATCTCCTCTATGGCTTCCACATCCTTCCTGTAGTGAGGTGACCAGAACTGAAAACAGTACTCCAAGTGGGGTCTGACCAGGGTCCTATATAGCTGCAACATTACCTCTCGGCTCCTAAATTCAATTCCACGATTGATGAAGGCCAGTACACCATATGCCTTCTTAACCACAGAGTCAACCTGCACAGCTGCTTTGAGTGTCCTATGGACTCGGACCCCAAGATCCTTCTGATCCTCCACACTGCCAGGAGTCTTACCATTAATACTAAATATTCTTGCATCATATTTGACCTACCAAAATGAACCAATTTGGTACTTTATCTTTTGTGTTTTTCTTTGGTGCTGCATACGATCCGGAGTAATGTAACAATTATTTTGTTCTCCTTACACTTGTGTATAGGAAATCGCATAAAACAATTTTTAATCTTGTATATATAACATAAGAAATGTAATGTGAAATTGTAAGGTTTGGTCCATATTCAAAAAATATTAAGGAGAGGAAATAAACACTTTTCTTGCTGTACCAATGATGACAAATATTCTATATCTGACTTGCATTTGACATGTGGCACTAGGTTCATCAGTAAATCTACTCCTATAAATAGACAACCAAGTTCATCAGTGAAAACAATGACTCACATGAATATTGCCTTTGCAAGATTTTTCAGGCAGTTAAATGTTTCAGGAATGGAATTGAAGACCTCATTGCTTGGATATTCATGCATTGAGTTATGAAAAATCATTTACTGCTTCATTTGGCAGTATGTATCTTTTTATTGTGGGTGGTTTTGAAGAGGGGTGGGACAATGTGCCATATGCCAACAGAATGTTTAGTCTACACCATGCCTGATTTCAGTTGACCCCCAACATCAGCAGCCATTCCAGTAGAACGAATTCCAGAAACTAAATTGCTAGCGGTCCTTTAATTGCTGAAGCCAAGGCCCTGATTTTCCTGAATTTCATGATGTGTTGAATATTTCCTTCTCCATAATGTAAGAATAGAGGGCTTAAGAAGGAGGAACTAGCTATTCTGCTGCTTTTGCCTTATGCATCATTCAATAACATCCAAGATTCACCACCCTGTAGGTGAAGAAATTTCTTCCAGTCTCTGTCTTCAATGGCTACAACTTTCTTTGAAATAGTGGCCTCCTTATTCTGGGAGAACTAGTCAGAGGAAACATCTCTCAGTGTCTAGCCTTAAGGAGTTTGTACACTTCAATGACATTACATTTAATTTTTCTTTAAAAAATAGGCTTATACCTTTAAATCTCTTCCTGTACAGCACACTGGCATTAAAGAGTGAATTATCACATGAACATTTAAACATACCGTGAAATGCATTATGTACTGTGACCATCGCAGTCCAAGAGTAGTGGCAGGAGCAGCCCACAAGTGTCACTGTACATCTGGTGCATACATAGCATGCCAACAAATAACTAACCCAAACCCGTACATCTTTGGGATGTGGGAGCACCCAGAGGAAATGCACATGGTCACGGGGAGAACGTACAGACTGATATGTGTATTGAACCCCGATGGCTGATGCTATAAAGCATTATGCTAACCAGTACATTATGGGGCCATATTATGGGATCAGTCTGGTTGACCTTTGTTGAACTCCCTCTATCACAAATATATCTGTCTTTTAGAGAGACCAGACATGTACACTGTGGTCCCCAGAGTTCTGTACGCTAGGAGAAAGATATCTATGCATGTTCTCAAAGTGTCTTCCACAAAATGCGAGCATTGCATTTCTTTTTCTAAATGGTTGCTGAGCCATTGAACAACTTGTGAACAAGTACACCTTACCACTCTGATAAAAAGATTTTCTGTCTTTTGTTCTTGCTGAGGTATATTGGGTACCATGTGGCATAGCAATTTGTGCAACACTATTACAGCTCAGTGCTTCTGAGTTTGGAGTTCAGTCCGGGTGTCCTCTGAAAGGAGTTTGTATGTCCTCTCCATGGAATACATGGGTTTTCTTCCAATGTTCCAGCTTCCTCCCCTGTCCAAAGACATACCAGTTTGTAGGTTAATTGGTCGTTGTAAATTGTTCAATGATTAGGTTAGGGTTAAATCGGGGTTTGCTGGTGAGGCTCAAGGCCTGTTCCATACTGTGTTTCTTGTTCTTGCTAAGGTGCATTATAACTGAGCAGATTTTATAAGCAACATATATTGCTATGGTTTCCATGTTGTGTTTTGTACTTATTTCAATCTTAGGCAAAATGATGCTTCTATCAAATGCATAACTCCACAAATGAAGACGTTGATGGAGGAGTTTCCTGTAGTGATGATGGACTCAGCAAATATACCAGTGAAGGGCAATTTCAAGTTCCAGTACCGGAAGAATCCTGTCATCCATGACATGTCCCCACAATGCAGCATCATCAGGTGAGACAACATCATTTAACCACACCTTCTCCAGATGACTAGATTGAGTAGTGAGGCAGGAACTCTCTGTTCTAATTGGAGTCATAAAGCAGCAGTGAAATACTATCAGAATCAGTATCAGATTTAATATCAGCAGCATATGTCATGTAATTTGTTGTTTTGCAACAGCACTGCATTGCTGTACATAATAACAAAAACTAGAAATTACAATAAGTATATATTAAAAAAAATTAAATTAAGTAGGTAGTGCAAGAAGAGAGAAAAAATACTGAGGTAGTGTTCATGGGTTTATTGTCCATTCAGAAATCTAATGGCAGAGGGGAAGAAGCTGTTCCTGAAATGTTGAGTGTGTGTCTTCAACTCCTGTACCTCCATTTCTCATTGCTACCCCCTTGATGGTAGCAATAAGGAATGGCATATCCTGGGTGGTGAGGATCCTTAATAATGGATGCTGTCTTTTTGAGGTATCACCTTTTCAAGATCATGCCGATGATGGAGCTGGCTGAGTTCACAACCTTTGCAGATTTTTCTGACCCTGTGAAGTGGCTCCTCCATCCAGCTGGTGATTCAACCGGTTGGACTCAGATTCACACAGTACAGTATGCACACACACAACAGTCCAGTATGTACACACACAACAGTACAGTGCACACACACACAATAGTACAATATACACACACAATACAGTGTACACACAGTCCAATATGCATACACACAACAGTACAGTATACTCGCACAATAGTACAATATACTCACAATAGTACAGTGTACATACAACAGTCCAGTATGCACACACAATAGTACAGTATACTCACACAATAGCACAATATACTCAATAGTACATTGTACACACAACAGTCCAGTATACTCACAATAGTACAGTATACTCACAATAGTACAGTATACTCACAATAGTACAGTGTACACAATAGTACAGTGTACACACAATAGTACAGTGTACACACAATAGTACAGTGTACACACAATAGAACAGTGTACACACAACAGTACAGTATACTCACAATAGTACAGTATACACACAAAATACAGTATGCTCACAATAGTACAGTATACACACACACAACAGTGCAGTATACTCACACAATAGAACAGTGTACACACAACAGTCCAGTATACTCACACAATAGTACAATATACACACACAATACAGTATACTCACAATAGTACAGTATACACACAACAGTCCAGTATGCACACATAACAGTCTAGTATACTCACAGTAGTACAATACACACACACAACAGTACAGTATACATGCACAATAGTACAGAACAGTACAGAAAAGTATAGTATATACACAACAGTACAGTATGCCCACACTGTACAGTATACACAACAGTACAGTGCAGTACAGAACAGTACAGCAACACACAACAGTAGAGTGTACACAGAACAGTACAGTGCAGTACACAACAGTACAGTATACACACACAACAGAACAGTGCAGTAAAGAACAGTATAGTACACACACAACAGTAGAGTATACACAGTCACAACAGTACAGTGCATACAGAACAGTAGAGTATGCACACATTACAGTATACACACAACAGTACAGTATGCACACATACAACAATACACAGACAACAGTCCAGAATGCACACACACAACAGTACAGTATACTCACACAATAGTACAATATACACACAATAGTCCGGTATGCATATGCACAACAGTACAGTATGCTCACACAATAGTACAGTATACACACACCAGTACAGTATACATACAGCAATACACACAACAGTACAGAATTCACACACAACAGTACAGTATGCACACAGTACAGAATTAACACAACAGTACAGTGCAGTACAGAACAGTACAGCAACACACAACAGTAGAGTGTACACAGAACAGTACAGTGCAGTACACAACAGTACAGTATACACACACAACAGAACAGTGCAGTAAAGAACAGTATAGTAACACACACAACAGTAGAGTATACACAGTCACAACAGTACAGTGCATACAGAACAGTAGAGTATGCACACACAGTACAGTATACACACAACAGTACAGTACATACACACTATAAATTATAAAAATGCATGTAAAAATACAGTACTGACCAAAATAATTAGGCACTTATACAGTCTATAGCTAGAGTGCCTAAAACCTTTGCACAGAACTGTAGTAATTTTATGTATTGTCCTTTACTGGTACCACAGAAAATAATTTTATGACATACGTGCGTGATGATAAATTTGATCCTGATATGTGTCTCTGTTGAGGATTGAGACTGGGAAGAGGTCATGGAGAGAGGAATCTGGTTGGGAAAGGGAAGGCAGAGGGAGGCATCAAGGAGGCATTCTGTATTGATTAATAAATCAATTGTTTAGAATTAAAGACCTTGCCTGCTGTCTCAGGGCTGGTTGTGTCTGCTCTTTGCCCCGGCACTCCTCCTCTGCCCCCACGCGTCCCGTGATGCTGCACCTTCACCCTCGCCATTCCCAACATCTGGCGGGAGGCCAGATTTAAAAACTCGCTCTCTATTCCACATTGTCAAATGTACTGTACAGAGGTCTGAAACACCCTAGCTATGTACGCTGTACGTGTCAACAACTTTTGCACAGCACCGTGTGTGAGCTGAGGGACAACTCATGGCTGCACAAGAACAGGCACAAGAGCAATAGGAGCAGAGCTCTATCACACCAGACAAGACCCAGGTGCTGACTGTGAAAGTAATATGCTGAGACTGTAGTAGTAGGATGCAAGATGCAGGCAGGGACGAGGTACACTGAACGGCACAACCAAGTTGCTGGAATTGTGTACAGGAACACCTGCGCTGAGTATGGATTGGACACCCCCCAGACCAAATGGGAAACACCCGAGAAGGTAGTGGAGAATAACAGAACTAAGATCCTGTGGGGCTTCCAAATACAGACTGACAGGCAGGTACGGGCCAACCAACCAGACATAGTAATACTGGACAAGGAACAGAATAAAGCAATAGTAATAGACAGTAATAGACAATCCCAAATGCCGATACCATCAGGAAGAAAGAATATGAAAAGCTGGAGAAACACCAGAGTTTGAAGAGCTGATAGAAAGTATGTGGAAGGTTAATGCCAGAGTAATCCCAGTGGTGATAGGAGCACTTGGAGCTGTGACACCTGGACTGGGATGAGCATAAGGATAGCATGGCCATGAGAGACTGGTGTAGGGGGCAGGGTTTCAGGTTCCTGGATCATTGGGGCCTCATCTAGGGGAGGTACGGCCTGTACAAAAAGGACGGGTTACACCTGAATCCAAAGGGGTCCAAATTCCTAGCAGGCAGGTTTCATAGAGCTGTCTGGGGGGCGGGGGGGGGGGGGGTTTTAAGCTAATTTGGCAGAGGTATGGGAACCAGAGTGATAGGGCTGAGGAAGGGGAAAACAGAACTAAATCAAAGATAGCATGCAACGGAGATGATAAAAGGACAGATAGGAGATGAGTCATAATCACTGTCAGTGGGATGAGTTACAGGGCAATAGAGGCATGGTGCAGTTAAGACAGAAAGAAACAAATGCTGGACTGAAAATGTTATATTTGAATGCATGCAGCATAAGAAATAAAATGGACAATCCTGAAATTCAGCTACAGTTTGGCAAGTATGACGTTGTGGCCATCTCTGAAACTTGGCTAAAGGATGGCTGCCATTGGAAGCTGAATGTCCAAGGATATACAGTGTATCGGAAAGATAGGTTAGTAGGCAGAGGGGGTGGTGTGGCCCTGTGTATAAGAAATAATATTAAATCATTAGAAAGGGATGACATAGGATCAGAAGGTGTAAAGTCTCTATGGGTTGAGTTAAGAAATGACAAGTGTAAAAGGATACTAACGGCAGTTGTATACAGGCCTCCAAACAGCAGCCGGGATGTGGATTACAAATTACAGCAGGAGATAGAAAAGGCATGTCAGAAGGGCAATGTCATGATATTTGTTGGGGATTTTAACATGAAAGTGGATTGGGAAAACCAGGCCAATACTGGACCTCGAGAGAGAATTTGTAGAATGTCTAAGCTTCTTCGAACAGCTTGTTGTTGAGCCTGCTAGGGGATCAGCTGTACTGGATTGGGTGCTGTGCAATGATCCGGAGGTGATAAGAGAACTTAAGGTTAAGGAGCCCTTGGGGAACAATGATCACAATATGATCGAGTTCACTTTAAAATTTGAGAAGGAAAAACTAAATTCCAATGTGTCAGTATTTCAGTGGAATAAAGGAAATTACAATGGCATGAGAGGAGGAATGGCCAAGATTGACTGGAAAGGGACACTAGCAGAAAGGACAACAGAGCTGCAATGGCTGGAGTTTCTGTGAAAAATGAGGGAAGTGCAAGTCTGATATATTCCAAATAAGAAGACATTTTCGAATGGAAGAAGGACACTACCGTGGCTGACAAATGAAGTCAGAGCCAAAGTAAAAGCAAGAGAGAAAGCATACAGGAAGCCAAAGCAAGTGGGAAGATAGAGGATTGGGAAGCTTTTAAAAACTTACATAAGGAAACTAAGAAAGTCATTAGGAAGGAAAATATGAATTATGAAAGGAAGCTGGTGACTAATATCAAAGAAGATAGTAAAAGCTTTTTTAAGTATATAAAAGGTAAAAGAGAGTTGAGGGTAGATATGGGACCAATAGAAAATGGCGCTGGAGATATTGTAATGAGAGATGCAGAGATGGCAGAGGAACTGAAAGCGTATTTTGCATCACTCCTCACAGTAGAAGACACCTGTAGTATACCGGACATTTAAGAGTGTCAGGGAAGTGAAGTATGTGCAGTGAAAATTACGATCGAGAAGGTGCTCAGGAAGCTTAATGGTCTGAGGGTGGATAAATCTCCCTCAGGTTCTGAAGGAAGTAGCTGGAGAGATTGCGGAGGCATTAACAATGATCTTTCAAGAATCGATAGATTCTGGCATTGTACCGGATGACCGGAAAATGTTATTCTGCTATCTAAGAAGGGTGAGAGACAGCAGAAAGGAAACTATAGACCTGTTAGCCTGACATCAGTGGTTGGGAAGTTGTTGGAATCGATTGTTAGGGATGAGATTACAGAGGACCTGCAGGCACATGACAAGATAGGCCAAAGCCAGCATGGTTTCCTGAAAGGAAATTCCTGCCTGACTAACCTAATTCTTGAGGAAATTACAAGCAGGGTAGATGAAGGAGATGCAGATGACGTGGTGTACATGGATTTTCAGAAGGCCTTTGACAAGGTACCGCACATGAGGCTGCTGAGCAAGCTAAGAGCCCATGGAATTACAAGGGAGTTACTAGCATGGGTGGAGCATCGGCTGTTCAGCAGAAGACAGAGAGTAGGAATAAAGGGATCCTGTTCTGGCTGGCTGCTGGTTACCAGTGGAGTTCCACGGGGGCTGATGTTGGGACTGCTGCATTTTACAGTGTACTTCAATGATTTGGACTATGGGATTAATAGGTTTATGGCTAAATTTGTCAATGATACAAAGATAGGTGGAGGAGAGGGTAGTGTTGAGGAAACAGAGAGCCTGCAGAGAGACTTAGATAGTTTAGGGGAATTGGCAAAGAAGTGGCAAATAAAATACAATGTTGAAAAGTGTATGGTCATGCACTTTGGTGGAAGAAATAAACGGGCAGACCATTATTTAGATGGGGAAAGAATTCAAAATGCAGAGATGCAAAGGGACTTGGGATTCCTCATGCAGGATACCAAAAAGGTTAACCTCCAAGTTGAGTTGGTAGTGAAGAATTTAAGTGCAATGTTGGCATTCATTTTTAGAGGTATAGAATATAAGGGCAGGGATGTGATGTTGAGGCTCTATAAGGCACTCGTGAGACCACGCTTGGAGTATTGTGTGCAGTTTTGGGCTCCTTATTTTAGAAAGGATATACTGACATTGGAGAGGGTTCAGAGAAGATTCACAAGAATGATTCCAGGAATGAAAGGGTTATTGTATGAGGAATGTCTGGCAGCTCTTGGGCTGTATTCCCTGGAGTTCAGGAGAATGAAGGAGATCTCATAGAAACATTCTGAATGTTACAAGACTTGAACAGATTAGATATGGCAAAATTATTTCCCATGGTAGGGAGCCATGGTAGGAAAAGAGGGCATGACTTAAGGATTGAAGGACGTCCATTTAGAAGAGAGATGCGGAGAAATTACTTTAGTCGGAAAGTGATAAATCTGTGGAATTTGTTGCCATGAGCAGTTGTGGAGGCCAAGTCATTGGGTGCACTTAAGGCAGAGATAGATAGGTTCTTGATTAGCCAGGGCATCAAAGGGTATGGGGAGAAGGTAGGGGAGTGGGGAAGACTGGAAGAATTGGATCAGCCCACGATTGAATGGTGGGGCAGTCGATGGGCCAAATGGCCTACTTCCACTCCCATATCTTATGGTCTAATGGTTCATTGTCCATTCAGAAATTTGATGGCGGAAGGGTAGAATAGTTCCTAAAATATTGAGTGTTATAATAGATAAGTGACTGAAATAACTTGACTATGCATTCTAGTGTGTGTGCGTGCGTGCATTAATAGTATAAGCACACTTACACTCCACAGCAATAACTGTTGCTTTTCCACAGGGGCCTCAATGTCACAATATATGGAACCAATCTGAATTCCGTGTATCAGCCAAAGCTTGTATTTACTGATGAAAATGGAAACAAGTTTGAAAAGGTAGGTAAATGAAGTTGTAAATATTTTGTTTTTATTTCTTGTTCTGAACTTCCCTGTTCTCAAGCTTTTCCCTGCAAAGCATTGATGAAAAACAAAACTATGAATTCCCTGTTGTCAATATGAAAAGACCTTTCTGAATAACCAGTTATGTCTGTGAGATAATTGTAAATCCAGGAAGGAACAATTTTGAGCATTCATCCCAGTATTTGCCTGGAATCTGGTTAATGCACCTGAGATTATACTTAGACACCCTTGATTGTTTAAAAAAAAAATAAGAACTAAAAATATTTCCAAAGTCTTTATGATCCACAAAACAGTGACAGGTGAGAAGCAAAGCACAAATCTCTGGCAGCTCTGGACATCAAGTGAATTTTCGGATCACATTTTAACAACCGGAAGAAGATGTCGACAGCAAACAAAGCTACTACCATGGGCGGCATTCTCCAGATGGTCCATGAAACTTTCTCTTTCACTTCTTTTATGTCTTTTTCTTTTAAATATGATTCTGATACTACTGTAGCCTGTGAACTACTGTTTGAAGGTGTATTTTCGGTGCAATTGAGCAATCTGATGCTTTGCTGTCTCCAAGACGTTTCGATGAAGGGAGGGCAAAAAGTTCGGAGATGGAGCACTGATCGAATCCATTTTGCTGATTGTGCTCGCTGCTCCTGAGGGAAGGTCCCTGCATTCAAGTGGTTTCCCTCTGCCTCAATGCTGTTGGAGGATGGTACTGAAGTTCTGGCTCCTCATTTTGATGATTAGACTTGTTCCTGGTTGCTCCTTTTCTGTTGCTACTTCGCTGTTTTGGCCGACTTTCAATTGGGGCAGCGTACAGATAATAAACTTTGAACTGAAATGAATATGGATTTTTTTGGTTTTATTTTCTGTGCTTTTGCTCATTCTTTCTTGTTGCACTTGCACGATTTGTTTTCTGTGCAAGGCAGGGGGTTGATGTTCTTGTTGCCGTTTGCGCAATTTGTTTTCTGTGTGTGGCAGGCTTGATGACTTTCTTCAAATAGTTCTGTGGTTTTCTTAGTTTTGTGGCTGTCTGTGGAGAAGATGAACCTCAGGGCTGTATACTGCATGCATACTTTGACAATGAATGTACTTCGAACATTTGTATAGCCAGAATTGTATGGATTACTAGGTGCCACGATAGTGTAGCATTTAGCATAACACTATTACAATGCTAGCAACTGGGGTTGAATTCCCAAGGAGCTTGTACATTCTGCCTGTGGCCATGTGGGTTTCCTCTGGGTGCTCTGGTTTCCAAAGATGTACGAGTTAGTTGGGTCATTGGTCACGTGGGTGTAATTGGGCAGTGTGGGCTCGTTGGGCCAGAGAGCCCCGTGACTGTGCTGTATCTCTAAATGAGTAAATAAGAAAATAAATAAAACAGATTTCAAAAGAATTTTGCTTTCATGCATTCAAATCTGCTTTCTAAGGGACAAATGAACTTAGTAATGAGAATGATAGGAAAAGGAGACAGTCAGTGTACGTTAGTTTGAGTCTATTCACTGTTAAGTGTTCAAAACTCAAAGTACATTTATTGTCGAAGTATGTATATGAAATAAACCCCTGAGTTTCATCACCAGTGCCATCTTGCAGGACTGACTATTATTTTAAAATTGGTGGAGTTTCTTCCTTCTTTAGAAGCTGTGCTGCACAATAGGCAATTGCAACATTGATGAACTGCTTCAGGATGAGTGTCCGCTGTCACAGTAATAGGGTAGGGAAGGAGGGAAGCAACCAGAGGGACACACTGATAGCAACTCTCATATCCAAGAATGACAAGGCCTCTGGGACCACCGACAGATTCACTTTCTCACACTCTCCTGACTTGAAAATGAATCATTATTCAAATACCATTGTTGAGCTTAAATCCCTCTGAAATGGGACTATTTATTTATTTGTTTATTTTTAGGATACAGTGCGAAATCAGCCCTTTGAGCCGTGCTGCCCAGCAACCCCCCACTCAAACTTAGCCTAATCATTGGACAATTTACAATGATCAATTAGCCTACTAACCAGTACGTCTTTGGACCATGGGAGAAAACCAGTCACGGGGAGAACATACAAACTCCTTACCGATTATGTCAAAACTGAACCCCAAGCTGTAATAACATTGCACTAACCCTTTTGCTGCCATGGCACCCAAATGGATGTAGTTTTACTTAGCAACTGCGGCTGTACCTTTACGTGAATGACCAGAACTCATTACTGTGGAATAAGCTACCAGCAGAAGTTGTGGATGTGGGCTTGAATTCAACATTTCAGAGAAATTTGGATGGGTACATTGATGGGAAAGATAGGGAGAGGTGTGATCTGGGTGCAAGGCAGTTTCATTCTGACTCCTTTTTCTCTCCAGATCTGAGGAAGTGCCTTGGTCTGCAACCTCAACTATTCTCTTTTCCATAGAGGCTGCCTGGCCTGCTGAGTTCCTCCAGCATTTAGCGTGTGTGGCTTGAATTTCCAGCATCTTCAGATTTTCTCTTGTTTCGGCAGCTTGTTTGACCTGTTGCTGTGCTGTAACTCTATGACAATCAGACCCACTCAGGAGACATGGAAAGTAGTTCTTGAATCTCCTGAGAACCATATAACCATATAACAATTACAGCACGGAAACAGGCCATCTCAGCCCTTCTAGTCCGTGCCGAACGCTTACTCTCACCTAGTCCCACTGACCTGCATTCAGCCCCTAACCCTCCATTCCTTTCCTGTCCATTTCCTGCCTCTACCACTTCTACTGGAAGCTCGTTCCACACAGCTACCACTCTCTGAGTAAAGAAATTCCCCCTTGTGTTACCCCTAAACTTTTGCCCCCTAACTCTCAACTCATCTTCTTGTTTGAATCTCCCCTACTCTCAATGGAAAAAGCCTATCCACGTCAACTCTATCTATCCCCCTCATAACTTTAAAATACCTGTATCAAGCCCCCCCTCAACCTTCTATGCTCCAATGAATAAAGACCTAACTTGTTCAACCTTTCTCTGAACTTAGGTGCTGAAACCCAGGTAACATTCTAGTAAATCTTCTCTGTACTCTCTCTATTTTGTTGACATCTTTCCTATAATTCGGTGACCAGAACTGTACACAGTACTCCAAATTTGGCCTCACCAATGCCTTGTACAATTTTAACATTACATCCCAACTTCTATACTCAATGCTCTGATTTATAAAGGCCAGCATACCAAAAGCTTTCTTCACCACCCTATCCACATGAGATTCCACCTTCAGGGAACTATGCACCATTATTCCTAGATCACTCTGTTTTACTGCATTCTTCAATGCCCTACCATTTACCATGTATGTCCTATTTGGATTATTCCTACCAAAATGTAGCACCTCACATTTATCAGCATTAAACTCCATCCAGCATCTTTCAGCCCACTCTTCTAACTGGCCTAAATCTCTCTGCAAACTTTGAAAACCTACTTCATTATCCACAACTCCATCTATCTTAGTATCATCTGCATACTTACTAATCCAATTTACCACCCTATCATCCAGATCATTAATGTATATGACAAACAATACTGGACACAGTACAGATCCCTGAGGCGCACCACTAGTCACCAGCCTCCAACCTGGCAAACAGTTATCCGCCACCACTCTCTGGCATCTCCCATCCAGCCACTGTTGAATCCATTTTACTACTTCAATATTAACACCTAACGATTGAACCTTCCTAACTAACCTTCCATGCGGAACCTTGTCAAAGGCCTTACTGAAGTCCATATAGACAACATCCACTGCTTTACCCTCGTCAACTTTCCTAGTAAGCTCTTCAAAAAATTCAGTAAGATTTGTCAAACATGACCATCCACGCACAAATCCATGTTGACTGTTCCTAATCAGACCCTGTCTATCCAGATAATTATATATACCATCTCTAAGAATACTTTCCATTAATTTACCCACCACTGACGTCAAACTGACAAGCCTATAATTGCTAGGTTTATTCTTAGAACCCTTTTTAAACAATAGAACAACATGAGCAATACGCTAATCCTCCGGCACTATCCCCGTCTCTAATGCCATTTAAAATATTTCTGTCAGAGCCCCTGCTATTTTTACACCAACTGTCCTCAAGGTCCTAGTGAATATCCTGTCAGGACCCGGAGATTTATCCACTTTTATATTCCTTAAAAGTGCCAGTACTTCCTCCTCTTTAATTGTCATAGTTTCCGTAACTTCCCTACTTGTTTCCCTTACCTTACACAATTCAATATCCTTCTCCTTAGTGAATACTAAAGAAAAGAAATTGTTCAAAATCTCCCCCATCTCTTTTGGCTCCACACATAGCTGTCCACTCTGATTCTCTAAGGGACCAATTTTATCCCTCACTATCCTTTTGCTATTAATATAACTGTAGAAACCCTTTGGATTTATTTTCACCTGACTTGCCAAATCAACTTCGTACCTTTTAGTTTTTCTAATTTCTTTCTTAAGATTCTTTTTACATTCTTTATATTCCTCGATCACCTCATTTACTCCATGCTGCCTATATTTATTGTAGATCTCTCTCTTTTTCCTAACCAAGTTTCCAACATCCCTTGAAAACCATGGCTCTCTCAAACTTTTAACCTTTCCTTTCAACTTAACAGGAACATAAAGATTCTGTACCCTCAAAAGTTCACCTTTAAAAGACCTCCATTTCTCTATTACATCCTTTTCATAAAATAAATTGTTCCAATCCACTCCTTCTAAATCCTTTCACATCTCCTCAAAGTTAACCGTTCTCCAATCAAAAATCTCAACCTGGGTCCAGTCCTGTTCCTCTCCATAATTATATTGAAACTAATGGCATTGTGATCACTGGACCCGAAGTGCTCCCCAACACATACCTCCGTCACCTGACCTATTTCATTCCCTAACAGGAGATTCAACACTGCCCCTTCTGTAGTTGGTACCTCTTTGTATTGCTGCAAAAAACTATCCTGCACACATTTTACAAACTCCAAACCATCCAGCCCTTCTACAGTATGGGGTTCCCAGTCTATGTGTGGAAAATAAAAATCTCCCACAATCACAACCTTGTGCTTACTACAAATATCTGCTATCTCCTTACAAATTTGCTCCTCCAATTCTCGCTCTCCATTAGGTGGTCTATAATACACCCCTATAAGTGTTACTACACCTTTCCCGTTCCTCAATTCTACCCAAATAGCCTCTCTAGACGAGCCCTCTGTAGGGCTCCAAGCACCGCTGTAATATTTTCTCTGACAAGCAATGCAACACCTCCCCCTCTTGCCCCTCCGATTCTATCACACCTGAAGCAATGAAATCCAGGAATATTTACTTGCCAATCACACCCCTCCTGCAACCATGTTTCACTAATAGCTACAACACCATATTTTCAAGTATCAATCCAGGCTCTAAGCTCATCCACCTTTCTTACAATGCTCCTAGCATTAAAATAAATGCATTTAAGAAATTCTCCACCTCTTCTTCTCTGTTTATCTCTAATGGTGCAAACAACTTTACTATCTTCTTTTTCTTCCTTCTCCCATATATCTGTTCCTACACCCTGGTTCCCCTCCCCCCTTGTATCTAGTTTAAATCCATTGGAGCCTCTCTAGCAAACCTACCTGCAAGAATATTTGTCCCCCTCCTGTTCTGATGTAAACTGTCCTGCTGGAACAGGTCCCACCTTCCCTGGAAAACTGCCCAATAATCTATAAATCTGAAGCCCTCCCTCCTGCACCATGTCTTCAGCCACGTGCTGATCTGCACTATCTTACTATTTCTAAACCCACCTGCACGTGGCACTGGTAGCAATCCTGAGATTGCTATCCTGGAGGTTCTGTCCTTTAACTTGGTGCCTAACTCCCTAAACTCACCTTTCAGGACCTCCTCACTCTTCCTACGCACGTCATTGGTCCTTACATGGACCACGACATCCGGCTGCTCACCCTCTTGAGAATACTGAGAACTCGATCCGACATATTGCGGACCCTGGCACCAGGGAGGCAACAGACCATCCGGGATTCTCGATCTCTTCCACAGAACCTCCTATCTGTCCCCCTAACTATCGAATCCCCTATCACTACTGCTCTGCTCTTTTCCCTCCTTCCCTTCTGAGCTGAGGGTCCAGTCTCGATGCCAGAGATGCAACCACTGCAACTTGTCCCTGGTAGGTTGTCCCCACCAACAGTATCCAAAACGGTATACTTATTATTGATGGGAACGGCCACAGGGGTGCTCTGCTCATTCTGTCTAATTCCCTTCCCTCTCCTGACAGTCACTCAGCTATCTGTCTCCTGACTCCTAGGGGTGACTATCTCCCTGAAACTCCTGTCTATTTCTGCCTCTGCCTCCCGAATGATCCGAAGTTCATCCAGCTCCAGCTCCAGTTCCCTAACACAGTTTGTCAGGAGCTGCAGCTGGATGCACCTTTTGCAGGTGTAGTCATCAGGGACAATTGTGCTGTCCCTGACTCCCCACATCCTGCAAATGGAGCACTCAACTGCCCTAATTGCTGCCTCCATTACCTACTCCTAAGGTAATTAAATTTACCCGGCCTTACCTCACTTGGAGTGCAGCTTGTCCTCAGCCTCTGCTCGCTATTTAAATTCTCCCGCTGCCTCACGGGCCGACTTCCACGCGCTTGCACCGTCGTGCCCCGTTCAAGCCTCACCTCTGGCTGTTCACGCTGAAGTTGTTGAGCCAAAGCCGTTGCACTCTGCCTCAGTCCACTCCGATGGTGGCCGCAATGACGATGGCCGTTGTATGTGGTGGTCTTTTTAAAAAAACTTTGGCGCACTACGTCGTGCGCCTGCGCAGTCTAGCCTCTTTTCCCCAATCAGTTAAAAAAAAAAAGGCTTCTCTCCGAGATGCCTTTACTTCTTCCCTCTCCGCCTCTTGCTTCGATTTAAAAACCACTGCCCATTTCTATACAATGGAACAGATTCAGGCTTTCCAGGAAAGTGGAGTCATTTAACACATCATGACTCAAAAGGAGAATTTTGGAGATTCAGGCTGTTGCCTACCTAGATAATCAAAGTATGTATACTATAGTATGTGGAACCCAGATAATAATTAAATAATTTGGAAATCATATTATATATGGATTTTTCAAATTCTCACACGTCTGCGGTGTGGTTGTCCTGCATCTTGGAAACATTGTCTGACCTGAAAATATTTAGAATTGTTGTATCATCATTAAATGGCACTGTATCTCTAACACTCACCTTTTTTCCCTTGCCTCCAATGTTGGGATCTGTCTGCACACTTTGAAACACGTGCATGAGTCAAATAAATAGTCTCATTTATGAATGCTCTTCCTGTTACCCGCAGACCTGCAGAGAGCCAGAATCTAACGACGTAATGATCTGCCAGACTCCCGAGATCGAGGAATACGAAGCTGAAGGGAAGCTTACCATAATCATGGATGGTGTATTGCCCAAAAAGGAATTTAACATAGAATACATGCAAAACTATGAGGTTATCCCCTTTGAAAATGAGGAGAAGATATGCAAACTAACAAAGGGTGAAGATGAGATTGAGTTACATGTGAGTTGATGATTTTAATGTAAAGAATTTTCTACCACACCTGGTTTTCTCTACAGTATGTGGCAGTATCACAATAGGTGAATAGAGATGTCTTGGTAGTCAGTTGGAAATGCTTGGCAGTCATGAAGAAGAACTGTAGGGTAGGCTATCCAGAGAAGTGAACAATTTCAGATTTGTATACTTTGATAATAAATGAACCTTTAAACTTTGGAGATCTTTCAGTGTGAGCCAAGAGCGGACTCTATCTCCTGACTTGCTTACAAGCCTCAGCCTGTGTCTTAAGGCAACTCTCTGTGTTAAACATCTCAACCTAAGTAGCTTGTCCAGATGACTAAACTGTGGGTTCTCCTAATTATTATTAGAAACTCTAAATGTTCGGAGACTTGGCTCAACCTTGTCAGAATCTTGGTCATCTTCTAGCCACCTTCCACTTGAGTTAATTACAATGGGCAGCATTTATCTAATGCTTTTGAGTCATATCAGGTCCCAGAATTAACTGATATGATTCAAGATTGCTTGATATCATTTCCTGCACACAGGTGAATGAAATAATTGTTACTCCGGATACGATGCAGTACAAGAAAACCCCACAAGAATAATAATAATAAAAACACACAATAAGCATAAATACATAGATATTTTGTACAGATAGATTGACTGTATGTCCATAAAGTGATGCTGGACTACATAAGGAAATAATAAAGTACTGGCTGAGTTAGTGCGTGGAAGTGTCAATGAGCAGAGTGGGTGGGATCCTTCATGATGTTACTGGCCTTTTTCCAACACCGTTCTGTATTGCTAAATCTTAGTGATTAAGTCCCATCAGTTTCAAATGTAACATTCTGTTGACTGCAGGTATTACAAAATACTCGATTAAAGGCAATTTATCACAGATCAGCTAGTTAGTAATCAAATAATTTTAAAGATCATAAAGGCATCAGACATAGGAGCAGAATTAGGCCATTTGGTCCATCAAGTCTGCTCTGCCATTCAATCATGACTGATCCTTTGTTTCCTTCCTCAGCCCCACTTCCCGGCCTCCTCCCCGATGCTTTGTCCAATCAAGAACCTATCAAGATCTGGCTTAAATACAGCCAAAGACCTGCCCTCCACAGCTGCCTGTGATAATAAATTCCACGAATTCACCACCCCCTGGCTTAAGAAATATCTCCACATCTCCACGTCCTTCTTACATCTACTCTGTCTAGGCCTTTCAATGTTTGAAAGGTTTCAATGAGAACACCCCTCATCCTCTAAATTCCAGTGAGTATAGACTGGATTAAACGTTCCTCATAGGATAACCCTTTCATTCCCAGAATCATCCTTGTGAACTGTCTCTGGACTCTCTCCAATGCCAGCACGTCTTTTCTTAGATGAGGAGCCCAAAACTGTTCACAATATTAAGGCGAAGCCTTACCAGTGCCTTGCATCCCTGCTCTTGTATTCACGACTTCTTGAAATGAATGCTAAGATTGCATTTGCCTTCCTCATCACCAATCCTACCATCAGGCTAATCTCATGTTCTGCACAAGGGCTCCCACGTTCATTTGCATCTCAGATTTCTGGATTTTCTCCCTGTTTAGAAACATCACTAGTCACTGGCAGCCAATAAGGAAAGGATCCGTTTATTCCCACTTACTGCCTCCTACCAATCAGTCAATGCTCTAACCATGCCAGTAACTTTCCTGCAATATCATGGGCTCTTAACTTGGTATTCAGCCTCATGTGTGGCACCTTATCAAAGGCCTTCTGAAAGTCCAAATATATAACATTCGCTGCATCCCCTTTACCTATTCTACTTGTAATCTCCTCAAAGAATTCCAACAGATTCATCAGAAAAGATTTTCCCTTAAGGAAACCATGCTGACTTTGTGTTATCTTATCCTGTGTCACCAAGTATTCCATAACCTTATCCTTAACAATAGACTCCAACATCTTCACCACCACTGAGGTCAGGCTAGCTGGCCTATAATTTCCTTTCTGATGCATTCTTCCTTTCTTAAAGAGTGGAGTGACATTTGCAATTTTCCAGTCCCCAGGTACTATGCCAGAGTCCAATGATTTTTGAAAGAACATTACTAATCCCTCCATAATCCCTACCACTGCTTCTTTCAGAACCCAAGGGTGCAGTTCACTTGGTCTGGGTGACTTATGTACCCTTAGGTCTTTCAGCTTTTTGAGCACCTTCTCCCTTCAATAGTAACTGCATTCACTTCCCTTTCCTTGCACCCTTCAACACCTGACACACTGCTAGTGTCTTCCACAGTGAAGACTGATGCAAAATACTCATTTAGTTCATCTGTCATCTCCTTGTCCCCAGTCATTATTTCTCCGGCCTCATTTTCTGACAGTCTTATATCCGCCCTCATCTCTTTTTTTTGAATTTTTTACGTACTTTTACTATCCATTTTGATATTGTTTGCCAGCTTGCTTTCACATTTCATCTTTTCCTTCCTATTCTTTCTTTTAGTTGCCCTCGGTAGGTTTTTAAAAGCTTCCCAATCCTCTGTCTTCGCACTAGTTTTTGCTTTGTTGTATACCATCTCTTTTGCTTTTTACATTAGCTCTGACTTCCCATGTCAGCCACGGTTGTACTACCTTGCTGTTTGATTATTTCTTTGTTTTTGGAATACATCTATTCTGCACCTTCCTCATTTTACCCAGAAACTCACACCATTGCTGCTCTGCTGTCATCCCTGCCATCAGCTCCTTCCAATTTATTTCAGTCAACTCCTCTCTCATACCACTGTAATTTCCTTTATTCCACTGATAAAGACTTTACTTTATCCCTATCAAATTTCAAGTTGAACTCAAACATGTTGTGATCGCTGCCTCCTAAGGGCCCCTTTACCTTAAGCTCCCTAATTGCCTCCTGTTCATTACGTAATACCCAATCCAATATAGCCGATCCCCTAGTAAGTGCAACGACAAACTGCTCTAAAAAGCCACCTCATAGGCAGTCAACAAGTTTACTCTCATGAGATCCATAACCAACCCAATTTTCCCTGCATGTTAAAATGTCCCATGGCTATCAAATCATTGCCCTTTTAACATGCCTTCTCTATTTCCCATTGTCATTTGTAGTCCACGTCCCAGATACTATCTGGAGGTCTGTATATAACTGCCATCAGGGTCTTTTTATCCTTGCAGTTTCTTAACACAACCCTTAAGGATTCAACATCTTCTGATCCTATATCACATCTGATTTGATATCAATCTTTACCAGCAGAGCAATAGCACCCCCTCTGTCTACTTTCCTATCCCCCCGATACAATATGTAACCTTGGGCATTCAGCTCGCAACTACAACCATCCTTCAGCCACGATTCAGTGATAGCCGCAACATCATACCCAACAATCTGTAAAAGTGTAACAATATCACCCACCTTATTTCTTATACTCCGTGCATTGAGATATGACACTTTGAGTACTATATTTGCTACCCTTTTTGATTCTGCATCCCTAATGCACTGATACTCACCTGCTGGCTGCAATTGTGTCCTATCATCTGACTGCCTTCCCTGACAGTCTGACTGTATGCTAGATTTGCTTTTTTTTTACCGTCCATCCTATCTTAAGTCCCTTCACTCTGGTTCCTACCCCCCTGCCAAATTAGTTTAAATCCTCCCCTACAGCTCTACCAAACCTGCCTACGAGAATATTGGTTCCCCTCGGGCTCAGGTGCAACCTATCACTTTTGAAGAAGTCATACATCCCCCAGAAGAGATCCCAATGATCCAAGAACCTAAAGCCCTGCCCCGCATCAATCTGCCAAATCATCCTTTTTTTTTATCCTTGCTTAAAGGCGTTCCTCTGCTCTTGTGTTCCTAATGGTTGTTTGGCTCATGGAAATCTATAAACTTTTGTTTTGTCTTGTAAGTATTTTAAGATTAAATTGGAAACTTGTTTCCTGGGATGCATTTCACTATTTTGAGCTCACCAACAGTTGACCAATGTCAACATTGCTCAACAGTGTTACCACTTTTCCTCACCTGCATATCACCTCGCCGGTCCCCTCTTACTTCCTTTTTTCCCATGGTCCACCCTCCTCTCCTATCAGTTTCCTTTTCCTCCATCTATCTCCACCCAGCTTCTTGCTTTATACCCCCCTACCTCCTCCATCCTTCTGTTTTCATCTATCATCTTCTAGCTTGTCCACCTTCCCCTCCCCTGCCTTTTTGTCTAGAGTCTTCCCTCTTCCTTTCCAGTTCTGATAAGGAGGCTCGGCCCAAAATGTCAACTGTTTATTCATTTCCTTTGATGTTGCCTGGCCTATTGAGTTCCTCCAGCATTTTGTGTGTGTTACTTAGCTCAGAGTTCGAGTGGGGTCCAGTGAAGTTGTGAGATTGCAAGAGGTGACCAGGCCTTGGTTAACTATCATCGAAGTTCAAAAGTTCAAAGTAAGTTAATTATCAAGGTAGAGATAAATCACCAGATACAACCATGCGATTTGTTTTCTTGTGGACATACTCAGAAAGTCCAATAACCATAATAGAATCAATGAAAGACTGCACCAACAGTGTGGACAATCAGTTTGCAAAAGACAACAAAGTGTGCAAGTGCAAAAGAACTACCTAAGAGAAAGTGGTCATTACATCCTGCAGGGCAGGGGCCATAGACTGAATGAACAGTTAGACACATAGGCAACTGGTGTTCAGGTGGCCACATCTCTGTCAGGCTGCCTATGCACAGAAATTAAAGATATCCTGAGATACAAGTGGTGGTTTCCATTGGAACTGCTGCTTTTTAGCTGTGAGGTTGGGAAGGGGTGGGCGGTGGGGGGTCGGGAGGTCTTATTTGTCTTTCTCATGTGTTACTTTTTTTTCTTCCAATGGAGACAGCACGTCATGCTGTTGAAGCTGAAAGATTGCTTGAATGTGACTCTTGTTGTGGGAGACACTGTCTGTAATGCCATGATCCTTGTGCATGAGATCACCTGCAGAGTGCAAACGGAGCTGATTCCCAGCGAAGGACTTCCAGTCAAGGTTTATATTTCAACTTTGTAACTCTCTGCAGGGCAAAAGTTTTCTGTTGATAGATTTCTGGCAAAGTTTAAGCATTTTCTTTTAACATTAGTTAATAATTCCCACTTGTAAGAAGCAGCAGAAGGAATCCAATAGCTTTGAGTATAACATCATATAGTTCAAGGCTTTGTCATTTCTGGCTCTTCTTCCACATTTCTTCATTATAAAGTGGCCACGTTATTAGATGTACCTGTATACCTGCTCATTAATGCAAATATCTAATCAGCAACTCAATGCATGAAAGTATGCAAATAGGACCAAGAGCAGGCGGTTCCCAACCTTTTTTTATGCCATGAACCAATATCATTAAGGAAGGGTTACCTGGACACCAGGTTGGGAATCCCTGGTCAAGAGGTTAATTTGGTTTCTCAGAGCAAACATCAGAATAGAGAAGAAATGTGAGCTAAATGATGTTGACTGTGGAATGATTATTGATGCCAAACAGGGTAGTTTGAATGTCTTAGAAACTGTGGATCTGCTATGACTTTCATGCAGAGCAGTCTGTAGAGTTTATGGAGAATATACTGAAAAATAACTGCCAGTGAGTGGCAGTTATGTGGCTGAAAATATCTTGTTAATGAGCGAGGTCAAAGGAGAATGGCCAGACTGGTTCAAGCTGACAGGAAGGTCACAGTAACTCAAATAACCAATTGTAAAATAGTGGTGCGCAGAAGATCTCAAAGTACACAACACATTAAACCTTGAAGTGGATTGGCTACTTCAGCATTAATCCATGAACATACACTCAGTGTGCAGAAGGTACCTAATAAAGTGAGACTGTGTTTATATCTTTATGTTCTTTCTCAGGGTCTAGGAATTTATGAGCTTGTAATTCCCAGTGTGAAGAGAGGACTTCATAGGGTGGTGGTTGTCCATCATATCCAACAATGACAAGGAAACCTGTGCAGGAGAGATTTTAAAGTGGAAAAGCCTTTGCGCTGGGATAGTTCCACAGTCTCGACCTTGAAAGTCTGGATCCAGTGGTACAAGTAGCCGTCACCAGCTGGAGTCTTCCTTGGTTGCATTAGATGACCATGACATCTCCTGTGCCTTGTCATGCCCTTTGCTCTCCATGGACCATTGCAGTACTGCCTTCCTGGCCATTGGATCGCACCATAGATCTCATCTGCCCAGTCTGCCAGAGCTGACATTGCATGCTAGGACAGGCGTGTCCCTATCTCACTGGAGTATGAAGGCCATCTAGCTATCCTCACCTGGTTTAGCATATTCCTATTGAAGTGGTGTATTGGTGTGTGGCTGCTGTCACATGCCAACATCTACTTGGAGCAACAGGTGAGAGCTGAATGTCCGGTGCGGACCAAAGATGATAGAGCTGCCCCAGAATGGACACGACAAGCCTGTTCACCAGAAGTGCTCTCTCTCCCTGGACTCCCATACACCCTTTATTTAAGGTAGAGATGGTTATTGAATGCTGACACAGTCTGCAAAGTCCATGGACCTTGAGTGAAAATAAAATGTATAAATTGGCATGGATGAGTTGTCTAAAGGGCCTGTTTCCCAGTCATTCTGTAGTTTAGTTGGAGGTAGTTTGGGTTAGATGTTGCAATTAATTGACGTTTGTGAGGAAAAAATAATCCTTCATCGTTAGTAGTCGATTTGAGCAGGCATCAACATAGTGTAGTGGTTAACGCAATGTGTTACAGTGCTAGTGATAACCAGTTGGGTTTGCTTTCCATTGTTTGCAAGATCTCCCCGAGAATGTGTAGGTTTCTTTCAGGTGTTTGGGTTTTCTCCCATATTCCACAGATGTGCAGATTAGGGTTAGTAAGTTGTGGCCGTACTATGTTGGGACCAGAAACGTGGTGGCACTTGGTTACCCCCAACGTATATTTGGACTATGTTAGTCGTTGATACAAAACAACACATTTCTCTCGATGCTTTGATGTTTCAATGTATAAAAAACAAATAAAGCTAATCTTTTGTTTTTATTTTGTCATCTGCACTGCAAGCTCTGGGTGAATCACATGGAGTACTTCATTGGCTATGTCATCTATGTTGATGAAAGTATCAACACAATTGTAGGCATTGTTATCGGCACTATAGTCTCCCTGCTGCTGATTGTGGTTTTCCTGGTCGTCGTTCTGGTCATATACAAGAAGAAAAGCAGAGGTAACAGCTTATTTCTTGAATCAGATGCTGGACTCCTCTGTGTTCATGTGCAGGGTGATGGGACAGGAGTGCTGGGGTTGAGAACATAAAGCATAAGACATAGGAGCTAAGTTAAATCACTGGGCCCATTGAGTCTGTTGCTCCATTCCATCATGGCTGATTTATTATCTCTCTCAACCCCACTCTCATGATCCACTTGGCTTCACCTATCTCCTTCTATCTAGTCCTCCTTTCCCTCCCCCCGAACTTTTTATTTTAGCATTTTCCTCCATTTTTTCCAGTCCTGAAGAAGGGTCTCGGCCCGAGACAATGGACAATAGGTGCAGAAGTAGACTATTCGGCCCTTCGAGCCTGCACCACCATTCTGAGATCATGGCTGATCATCTACTATCAATACCCGGTTCCTACCTTGTCCCCATATCCCTTGATTCCCCTGTCCATAAGATACCTATCTAGCTCCTTCTTGAAAGCATCCAGAGAATTGGCCTCCACTGCCTTCCGAGGCAGTGCATTCCAGACCCCCACAACTCTCTGGGAGAAGAAGTTTTTCCTTAACTCTGTCCTAAATGACCTACCCCTTATTCTCAAACCATGCCCTCTGGTACTGGACTCTCCCAGCATCTGGAACATATTTTCTGCCTCTATCTTGTCCAATCCCTTAATAATCTTATATGTTGCAATCAGATCCCCTCTCAATCTCCTTAATTCCAGCATGTACAAGCCCAGTCTCTCTAACCTCTCTGCGTAAGACAGTCCAGACATCCCAGGAATTAACCTCGTGAATCTGCGCTGCACTTCCTCTACAGCCAGGATGTCCTTCCTTAACCCTGGAGACTAAAACTGTACACAGTACTCCAGGTGTGGTCTCACCAGGGCCCTGTACAAATGCAAAAGGTTTTCCTTGCTCTTGTACTCAATTCCCTTTGTAATAAAGGCCAACATTCCATTAGCCCTCTTCACTGCCTGCTGCACTTGCTCATTCACCTTCAGTGACTGATGAACAAGGACTCCTAGATCTCTTTGTATTTCTCCCTTACCTAACTCTACACCGTTCAGATAATAATCTGCCTTCCTGTTCTTGCTCCCAAAGTGGATAACCTCACACTTATTCACATTAAACGTCATCTGCCAAGTATCTGCCCACTCACCCAGCCTATCCAAGTCACCCTGAATTCTCCTAACATCCTCATCACATGTCACACTGCCACCCAGTTTAGTATCATCAGCAAACTTGATGATGTTATTCTCAATGCCTTCATCCAAATCGTTGATGTAAATCGTAAACAGCTGTGGTCCCAATACCGAGCCCTGTGGCACCCCATGAGTCACCACCTGCCATTCCGAGAAACACCCATTCACCGTTACCCTTTGCTTTCTATCTGCCAACCAATTTTCTATCCATGTCAATATCTTCCCCCCAATGCCATGAGTTCTGATTTTACCCACCAATCTCCTATGTGGGACCTTATCAAATGCCTTCTGAAAATCAAGGTACACTACATCCACTGGATCTCCCTTGTCTAACTTCCTTGTTACATCTTCGAAAAACTCCAATAGATTAGTCAAGCATGATCCTGCCTGGCCTGCTGAGTTCCTCCAGCACTTTGTGTCTGTTGCTGTGGATTTCCAGTATCTGGAGAACCTCTTGTGTTTGTAACCTCATTCTCTTGCCTTCTCCCTATAACCTTTGAAACTCTGACTAACCAAGAACCTATAAATCTCTGCTTTAAATACACTCAATGAATTGGCCTCCACAGTTGTCCACAGAAATAAATTCCACAGATTCACCATCCTCTGGTTTAAGAAATTCTTCCTCATTTCTGTTCTAAAGGGACTTCCCTCTATCCTGAGGCTGTGCCCTCTGGTCCTAGACTCATCCACTATACCAAATATCCTCATCATATTCACTATAAGGCAGAATAAACTCTTTGGCTCACCATGGTGCTAGCATGTAATCTATTCCAAGATCAAACGAAAACTATGCTCCCATGTAGCCTTCCATTTTTCTATTATCCGTGTACCGATCTGAGTCTCTTAAATGTCCCTAATGTATCTGCCAGTACAATTATCCCTGACAGTGTGTTTCATGCACTCACCACTCTGTGTAAAAAAGCCTACCTCTGACCCTCTACCTGTTCCTCCAATCACCTTAAAGTTATGGCCTCTCATAGTAGCCATTTCCATGTTGCTGGCTGTCATCTTATCATCTTATTCACCTCTATCAAGTTACCTCTCATCTTTCTTTCCAAACAGAAAATCCCTAACTCGCTCAAATCTCCTCTGCATCCTCTTTAAAGCTCTACATCATTCCTATAATGAGGCAACCAGACCTGAACATAATACTCTAAGTTTCATAGAGCTGCTAACCTCAGTTCTTGAACTCAGTCCCCTGTCTAACGAAGGCCAAACATTTGCCTTCTTAATCACCCTGGAGGGATGATTATCCCTCCCTCTCCCCCTCCCTCTCCCCCTCCCTCTCCCTCTCCCTCTCCCTCTCCCTCTCCCTCTCCCCCTCCCCCTCCCTCTCCCCCTCCCTCTCCCCCTCCCTCTCCCTCTCCCTCTCCCCCTCCCTCTCCCCCTCCCTCTCCCCCTCCCTCTCCCTCTCCCTCTCCCCCTCCCTCTCCCTCTCCCCCTCCCTCTCCCCCTCCCTCTCCCCCTCTCCCCCTCCCCCCCCTCCAATTCCAAGACAGGCCCTACTCTCCAGGCTTCCGCCATAGTGCTACGACTTGTGGACTTTCAAATGCCCTTGGGGCTTCGTTCTTTGGAATCGATCCCCAGACTAGCCTTTGATGTGATATGATGATGTAATATTACATGACGATGATGTAGTGTTAGTAATTTACATGAATTGACTGAAAACTATTAACACAGTCTGAGAAAAGGATTCAGCTGGCATTTTGCTTCACTAATTCCACTATTTTATCAGTTTATGTTGGTTTATTGTGAAGGCTGAAGAAGCCACCTGACAAAAATACTCTTATTTTTCAGAGCATGCAGACTTAATGAGCCGCTTAGAAGCTTCAGCAAACATGGTATCTCTCAATACAGTACCACCTGTCCCCAGTGATTATAGAAACTCTCGTAAGTTCAGAAACTTGGTTTCTGTTTCTTTAAAATCAATTGTTCATTTGTAATTTGAAAACTTTGATATTCTCTTGTAAATGCCATGCAGTGTCATTTTTGAAAACAAGATCACTTTTTCTTAAATAACTTGCTGGCCCATATTTATCCAAGTAGTGTTATATACGTAAGGTATTTAGTCAGTGATTCCACCCATCCATCCCATAATATGTTTGACACTGTGCCATCAAACAGGAGGTGCATTAGCATTAGGACAAGAACTGGTAGGATAGGCCACAGCTCTTCCTCCAGGCAGACAGACTGCTGAACTCCTTGCCACCACTCATATCTCATCATGTTTGAGTTGGCAGTAGCATTATAGTGTTTACTTTCTAACTTGCATCATAAATGTGCTTTATGCTAAATACTAATCTCCTCGAACATATTTTTCTATTTGTAAATTATTTATGGTAATACAGTTGGCCCTCCTTATCTGCGGGTTCCGCATGCACGGATTCAAACAACTGCGGATCGGGAACACCTGGAAGTCCTCTCTCCAGCACTAGTTGTTTGAGCATGTACAGACTATTTTTTTCTTGTCATTATTCCCTAGACAATACAGTATATCAACTATTTATGCAGCATTTACATTGTATTAGGTACTATAAGTAATCTGGAGATGATTTAAAGTACAGGCAGTCTTTAAGTTGGATTTGTACGTAAGTCGAAACAGGTATATCAGGTATTATTTAACGTCAGTTAGTCAAAAGTTTGTCTTAGCATATAGTATATACAGTATTTTACCTTTCTATGCATATAAAACACTTAAGAAACATGTTTTTCAATAATTAAACCACTGCATTGCTTAATAATAATTGTAGCTTTCATCGGGGCAGGGCCTTTCACATGCTCCATTATTCTCACTTTATCCTTTAAAATTGTTCTGATCATTGACCGACAGAATAGCCTAAGGCTTTTCTAATGACCAGTAGTGTTCCACCTCTTTCCGATCACTTTATTATTTCCACTTTATTTTCAATGGTGATCGTTTTCTGCCAACGGAACAGAAACACTGCGGATTCAGCAGCAGCCGCAGGCGGCAGGTCCGGAGTTCCCCCAGGTCCTAAAGTCCACCCGCACTGAGACTGGTTAAATAAGGGACTTGAGCATCTGCGTTTTTTGGTATCCACGGATAAGGAGAGCTGACTGTACTATTTTATGTGTGGTGTGTGAATTATGACTCTGAATGTGTTGTGCACCTTAGTCAGAGGAACATTGTTTGCTGGTGTGCATGTATACGGTGGAATGACAATAAACTTGAACTTGTTACTTAAGATGTAGTATTTCATAATCCAGTCAAAACTGAATGCAGTGAGGCAGGGAAAAGAGATGGTTAAGGTTAATGGGAGTGAGACAGGGAAAAGAGGTGGTTTGGGATAATGGGAGTGAGACAGGAAAAATAGGTGGTTAGGAATAATGGGAGTGAGACAGGAAAAGTGGTGTTTAAGGATAATGGGAGTGAGACAGGGAAAAGAGGTGGTTTGGGCTCCCTCATGCAATGACTGCTAGAGGAAGTGGTTGAGGCAGGTGAAGTAACAGAATTTAAAATTTATTAAGTTACGTACATGGAATAGACTGATTTAGTGGGACATGGGTCAAATGCAGGCAAATGGGACTAAGTTGGTTGGCATGATTGAGGTGTGCCCAAGGGCCTGTCTCTCTGATTTTTTGCTGTATGACATCTGACTGACCCCGCTGATGAAAGTTTTTACTCTATGAACTTATTTTTTCCATTCCCACATGGGCCCTCATGGAAAACCGATCAATAACAACAGAGGCTGTAATGGGTCAGCAATGCTTTGCATTCCAATGAATGATCACTTTGAATTGTTTTATCTTCTGTACCCACTGTCAAACTGCAACTGCTCTGGAAGTCAGGGGAATCTCTGTTTTCTTGACAAATTCAATTCTTCAAACGATGTCACTGCTGTTTGCAAATCCCTTTTGACTGAATACTGATTTTCCATGTTTCCTGTAATGTGCTTTAGGGCATACTGAGATCACGAAAAGCTTGAAGTATCAGAACAACACTCACTGGACACTTTATTCAGTATCTCCTTTAGCTAATCAAGTGGCCACTGAGTATAATTCAAAAAGAAAACATATGGTATTCTTCCTTAATTCCAGCTGTAACAATCATTGTGATGTGCACTAAAATTAGGTGCATGTAGTAAATGTGACAAGTATGTAATGAATTTGAATGTACATGGATAGGAAAGGTTTAGAGGAATATGGACAAATAGGACTCAATTAGATGGGCATCTTTGTTAGCTTAGATGAAGGGCCTGTTTCCGTATAGTATGACTGTATGACTCCAATTTTCATGGAGTCATTATTGTCAATGCAGGGAAAGGAGATTCGGTTGAGCAGGAATTTTGGTTGGCAAGGACGAGTTGGGCCAAAGGACTTGTTTCCATGTTGTGTGACATGAATCTGAGAAAGCAGCATGACCATTAGTCACTTAATAATCTTTAGGATATACCACTGCTGAATATTGAAAACAAATCTCTCTTGTTTAGGTTACCCTCTGACCCCAACATCTGGATCGAGTGGGATTACATTTCGGGGAGCTGGTTACAAGAACAACTCTGATGGTTTAATGGTTCCGCTGCTCAGTCCGAGAGAAATTACCTCAGAGAACCTGCGGCCAGAGCTGCTGGAAGAAGTGAAAGATGTTCTGATCCCCAGTGAATGCTTAGTTGCATACATGGACCAGGTGGTCGGCAAAGGTGGGTAGTTCTCATCAACACTGAAACTTCATGGAGCAGGCTTAAAACAGTACTTTCCTGCAGGGCCTAACATTTCAACCTCTTCTCTCTGAATTACACCGGTCTAATGCAAGCTAATTCTGGCCATCACATACACCTTTTCTGTCCATCTTTCAAGCTCCCAGTTTCTGCTTATTTTTAGTTTATTTAGAGATACAGCTCTGAGTAGGTCCTTCCAGCCCTTTGGTCCATGCTGTCCTAGCAAAGCCTGATTTAACCCCAGCCTAATCATGACCAATTAACCTACCAACTGGTATGTCTTTGGACTTTGCGAGGAAACTGGAGCACCTGGAGAAAACCCAGCCATTCCATGGGGAGGACATATAGACTCCTTACAGATGATGGTGGAATTGAACTGCGAACCCTGATTCCCTGAGCTTGAATAGTGTCCTTGTAACACATACAAAATGCTGGAGGAAATCAGCAGGCCAGGCAACATCTAGGAAAAGTGTGCCAAAACCCTTCGGCAGGACTGGAGAAAAGGCTGAGTAGATTTAAAAGATGGGGGGAGGGGAGAGAGGAACAGAAGGTGATAGGTGAAACCTGGAGGGGGGAGGATGAAGTAAAGAGCTGGGAAGTTGATTGGTGAAAGAGACAGAAGGCCATGGAGGAAAGAAAGTGGGGGAGGAGTACCAGAGGGAGGCAGTGGGTGATCAAGGAGATAAGGTGAGAGAGGGAAAAGAGGGATGGGTAATGGTGAAGTGGGGGGAGGTGTGGGGGGCATTACAGGAACGTTGAGAAATTGATGTTCATACCAATAGGTTGGTGGCTACCCAAACAGAATATAAGGTGTTGTTCCTCCAATCTAAGTGTGGTCTCATCACGACAGCAGAGGAGGCATATCAAAATGGGAATGGGAAGTGGAATTAAAATAAGTGGCCACTGGGCAATCCTGCTTTCTCTGGCAGACGAAGTGTAGGTGCTCAGTGAAGCTTACTTCTGTCCTCTCCTCTCACTGCCCTCATGAATCTAGGTTTGTGTACATTTCCTGTGTTTGTGATGTTCTACTGGCTCGAATCATGTTTTTATGTTATTTGGGAACATGTCAAGGATATCATCTTATATTTGAGAAGGAAGTCGGCTGACTGTCATACATCTGGGCTGAAATTTTCCATTATTGGGCCATTGCTTTAGTTTTCCCAGGTCGCACAGATACACATTTAGTAGAGTGGCTACCGAACAGCTCCGGCAGCTTGGCTTCAATCCTGACTTCTGGTGTGACCTGTATACAGTTTGCACATTCTATTTGTGACCAAAAGGTAAAAGATTAGCTTTATTTGTCATATGTACATCAAAACAGACTGTGAAACCTGTCACTTTGTGTCAACAACTAACACAGTGCACATATGCACTGGGGGGCAGCCCACAAGTGTTGCCAGGCTCCCAATGACAACATAGCATGCACACAATTTACTAATACTAACCCATATGTTTTTGGAATGTGGGAGGAGACCCAAGCACCTGGAGATAACCTGTGTAGTCACAGGGTGAATATACAAGCTTCTTGCAGAGAATGGTGGGAATTGAACACTGAACAGTGAACATTGTTCACTAGCGCTGTGAAGCATTGTGCCCACCACTATGCTACCGTGCCACCCTAAGTAGGTTTCTTCTCACATCCAAAGGATGTGCAGGATGGTAGGTTCATTCATCATTGTAAGTTGTTCAGGTGCATAGCTGAGTGGCAGAGACAAGGGAGTTGATTTGAATGTAGGGAGAGCAAAATTGGACATGCAATACCACAAGATCCACAAATAGAATTAGGCCATTTTGTTCATTGAGTTTGCTCCACCATTCCATCATGGATGAATCCCTCTCAACCCCATTCTGCCTTCTCCATTTAACCTTTGACACCCTGACTAATCAAGAACCTATCAAACTTTAAATATACTCAATCAGTTGGCCTCCAGTGACTTCTATAGCAATGAATTCCACATATTCACTACCCTCTGGTTCATCGCTCCTCACCTCTGTTCTAAGTGGATGTCCCTCTACTCTGAAGCTGTGCCCTCTTGTTCTAGACTCACCCACTATAGGAAACATGCTTCCCCTCATTCACTCTGTCAAGGCCTTTCAACTTTCAATAGGTTTCAGTGAGATCCCCTCTCATCCTTCTAAACTCCAGCCCAGGCCCAGAGCCATCAAAGGCTCCTTATGCTTTAACCCTTTCACTCCCAGAATCATTTTCATGATCCTACTTTGGATTCTTTCCAAAGACAGCACATCTTTTCTTCGATAAAGGCCCAAAACTGTTCACAATACTCCAAGTGCAGTCTGACCAATGCCTTAAAGAGCTTCAATATTACATCCTTGCTTTTATATTCTAGACTTCTCAAATTGAATGGGAACATTTTATTTGCCTTCCTTATCACTCACTCAACCTGCAAATTAACCTTTAAGGGATCCTGTATGAGGACTCACAAGTATAGATGGGTGTCCGATGGCTGATGAGTATCTGGAAAGATGGTGGGCATGTTACTTTGGTTTGTGACTGCACGGGTCTATCAACTAATTTAATTTTGTTTCCTTGACTGTACAATTTTGACTTTACAATAATCTAATATATTTCTGAGTCCTAATGGAGTGTGAGTTCTTGGGAATAGTACCATCCACCAGCTCCCTTTGTTCTTGGAAGTGGAAGTTAATGCAAAGCAATGTGGAGTGAGATAGTTCCACCTCTTCTCCCACACCATCCCATCTCTCCACCATTGTTTCAGCCCATAACGGATCTTAATTTTGACATGCAAACACTTAAAAAGGAGGAACATGAAAGAATTTGCACTTAGGGTGAGATGTAGCAGCTCAGAAGAAGCTGATTAAGCTCACTGTTTTCCTATAATGCAAAACTATTATTAGTGAGAATAGGTAACTAAATCAGAATCACTGGCACATGTCATGAAATTTCTTAACTTTGTGGCAGCAGTACAATGCAATACATGATAAATACAGAAAAAAACTGAATTACAGTAAGTGTGTCTATGTATATTAAAGAGTTAAATTAAAATAATTAGTGCAAGAACATGAATTTTAAAAAAAGTAATGAGGTAGTGTTCATGGGTTCAATGTCCATTTAGAAATCGGATGGCAGAGGAGAAGAAGCTGTTCCTGAATCGCTGAGTATGTGCCTTCAGGCTTCTGTACCTCCTACCTGATGGTAAAAATGAGAAAGGGGCGTGTCATGGATCACGTGATGGGGGTCCTTAATGATGGATGCTGCCTTCCTGAGGCACTGCTTCTTGAAGATGTCTTGGATACTCTGGAAGCAAGTACCCATGATGGAGCTGAATAATTTTACCACTCTGCAGTTCAATTTGATCCTATGGAAGTTTTCAAGTGTTTCAGGTGACAAACCAGATCTCCTGAAACCTCTAATGAAATATAGCTGCTGTCTTGCCTTCTTTATAGATGTACTGATAAGTTGGGACAAGGTTAGATCCTCAGAGGTATTGTCACACAGGAACTTGAAATTGCTCACTCTCTCCACTTCTAAATCCTTCTATGAGGATTGGTCTGTGTTCCCTTGTCTTACCCTTTCTGAAGCCCACAATCAGCTCTTTCACTGAGTGCAATGTTGTTGCTGCAACATCACTCATCTAGCTGGTATATCTCACTCCTGTACACCCTCTTGTCTCCATCTGAGATTCTGTCAAAAATAGTTGTATCATCAGCAAATTCATAGATGGCATTTGAGCCACGCCTAACCACACAGCCATGGGTGTAGAGAGTAGACCAATAGTCTCTGAGGTGTGCTAGTGTTGATTGTCAGCGAGGCGGAGATGTCATTGCCAATTCACACAGATTGTGGTCCTCCAGTTAGGAAGTCGAGGATCCAATTGCAGTGGGATGTACAGAGGCTCAGGTTCTGTAACTTTTCCAACAGGCCCGTAAGATGGTGTTAAACGTTGAGCTATAGTCAACAAACAGCATCCTGACTTCAGTATTTGTATTGGGCAGGTGATCCAAGGCCGTGTGATGAGCTATTGAGATTGTGTCTGCTGTAGACCAACTGTGGCGATAGGGAAATTGCTGTGGGTCTGTGTGCTCACTGAGGCAGGAGTTGATTCTCAAAGCATCACCTTGGATGTGAGTGCTATTGGATGATAGTTATTAAGGATGCTCACACTGCTCTTCTTAGGCACTGATATAATTGTTGCCCTTTTGAAGCAGGTAGGAAATTCTTCCCATAGTAATGAGAGATTGAAAATGTCTTTGAATACACCCTCCAGTTGGTTGGCACAAGTTTTCAGAGCCTTATCAGGTAATCCACTGGGGCCTTCCAGCTTGAAAGAGAGCCTGGCGTCAGCTTCTGAGACAGACATCACAGGGTCATTGGGTGAAGCAGAGATCCTCACAGCTGTAGTTATATTCTCCCTTTAAAAGCGGGCATAAATGGTATCAAGCTCATCTGATAGTGAAACATCGCTGCCATTCATACTATTAGGTTTCACTTTGTAGGAAGTAATGACCTGCAAACCCTGCCAGAGTTGACATGCATCCAATGTTGCATGCAGCCTCGCTCGGAATTGTTTCTTAGCTCTTGAAATGTTTCTTAGCTCTATGCAAGCCATACCTGGTTTGCTTGTACAGACCTTAAATGCCACCGATTTAACTCTCAGCAGACAACAAACCTCTTGGTTCATCCATGGCTTTTGGTTTGGGAATGTACAGCAAGTTTTCGTAGGCACATGCTCATCTATATAGGTTTTAATGAAGTTGACAACAACCGAACCAAACCCAAAGGTGGATGCAACACACACAAAATGCTGGAGGAACTCAGCAGGCCAGACAGCATCTATGGAAAAAAGTATGTTTCAGGCTGAGATCCTTCAGGAAGACTGGAGAAAAGGAAATGAAGAGTAGATTTTAAAGGTGGGGGGAAAGGAGTGAGAAACACAAGGTGATAGGCAAAACCGGGATGGGGAGGGGTGAAGTAAAGAACTGGGAATTTGATTGGTGAAAGACAAACAGGGCTGGAGAATGGGGGATCTAATAGGAGAGGACAGAAGGCCATGGAAGATAGAAAAGGGTGGAGGAACACCAGAGGGAGGTGATTGGCAGGCAAGGAGATAGGGTGAGAGAGGGAAAAGGGGATGAGGAATGGTGATCGAGAGGGGGGGAGGGGGCATTACCAGAAGTTCGAGAAATCGATATTCATGCCATCAGGTTGGAGGCTACCCAGACGGAATATAAGGTGTTGTTCCTCCAACCTGAGTGTGGCCTCATCGCAACAGTAGAGTAGGCCATCGACTGACATATTGGAATGGGAATGGGAATGGGAAGTGGAAGTGAAATGGGTGGCCACTGGGAGATCCTACTTCTTCTGGCGGATGAAGCATAGGTGCTCGGCAAAGCGGTCTCCAAGTTTACATCAGGTCTCACCAATCTCTCCAGACACAGTATATGACCCCAACCGACTCCTTGAATATAGTCCAGTCCTTCAATTCAAAGCAGTTTTGTAAGCACTCCTGTACCTCCCTTGTCCATACCTTCTTGGTCATCACTACTGATGCTGTAGTCTTCAGTCTCTGCCTGTACTCAGGAGTAGAAGTACAGCCAGGTGATCAGACAACCCAAAGTGTGGGAATGGAACATCATGGTAGGCATTTTTGATGGTGGTGTAACAGTGGTCCAGTGTGTTATTTCTTCTGGTACTACAAGTGATTTGTCGATGATAATTATTTTGTGACTTTTTCAAGCTGTCCCCGAAATAATGGGGAAGGCATCAGATATGCTGATTTCCTGATTTCCCATTTCCAACTGTTCACTATTTTCCCCTCCCCTCTTCCCTCTTTTTTCCACTCCAGCCCCTCTCTTACCCCTTCTCTCCTCCTCACCTGCTTATCACCTCCACTTGGTTTCACTCCTCCTTCCCTTTTTCCCATGGTCCACTCTCTTTTCCTAACAGATTGCTTCTTCTCCAGCCCTTAACTTTTTCCAACCATCACTTCACAGCTTCTCACTTCATCTCCCTTCCCCCACCCTTCCAGTCTCACCTATCACCCGCCAGCTTTTACTGCTTCCCATCCCTTCACCTTCTTATTCTGGCATCTTCCCCTTTCCTTTCCAGTCCTGATGAAGGATCTTGGACCGAAACATCAACTCTTTATTCACTTCCATTGATACTCCCTGACCAACTAACTACCTCCAGCATTTTGTATGTGTTTCACTATGAAGAGCTTAGTGCTTGTGAACTTTGGTGTGGAATAGAACAAAGAAAAAAAGGCTAATTCCCAGGGTTTTCGAATTGTAAATGAAGTTTCTAAAAACATTTCCTGAAATAAAGCAGTGAGATGAAAACTGAATTTCAGATGTAAATCTACAGCAATTTTCTTCCTTTTAATCTGTTGTTACTGCAGTTTATCTTATGTGGGCCTGGAGTGATGTTTGTATATTAAGTTCATGAGCCCCTATAGTCCTTTAGGGAAGAGTTTATTTTGTAGATATCTTCAAAAGACATTCGGACAGGTACATGGACAGGAAAGGATTAGCTCAAATGTGAGGAAATGGGATGATCATAAGAGGTTCTGCAGATGCTGGAAATCTGGAGCATCACACACAAAATGCTGAAGGAACTCAGCAGGTCAGGCAGCTTCTATGGAAATGAATAAATAGTCAATGTTTCAGGCTGAAACCCTTCATCAGGGCTGAAAAAGGAAGGAGGGAAGACACCAGAGCTCATGTTGACATCTTAGTTAGATGGATTGGGCCGAAGAGCCTGTTGTTGCACTGTATGATTCTGTTACTCTGATGAACTTGTGGGGAGGTAGGAATCTCTTTAATCAGAGATTCAAAGAGACGTGCAGCAGAGAAATGACCCTTTCATCCCACCATGATCATATACCGATGATTGTTTGATTGGATTGTTTAATCTGGATTACTGGAGGAGGATTTACTTACCCACTTTTAAATCAGTAGTCACACCACTCATATCTTTTTTCATTTTCTTTTGAATACCTAACTGTATGATTCTGATGTTTTAATCCAAGGTTCATTCAGAAGTCAGAGGCATAAAACTTGTTGCTTCACGATTGTTTTATTAAGAGTTGATGGAACAAGGGAAAGTTGACCACACAGTGTCTAAATGAAGGGGAAGCAAAGATTAAGGTGGTGCCTAGCATTGTACAGATACTTTTATACCACAGAGATAAGGGAAGTTCCATTCAAATGCTTAAGTATGAATTAACAATTAGAAAGCTAATATTCAAATACTGCAGTACCAAGTTAACCAATGAGAAAATAAAGTTCAAAGTAAGTTTATTATGAAAGTACATATTTATCATAATGTACAACCCTGAGATTAATTTTTTGTGGGCATTAACAGTAAATACAAGAAACACAATAAAATCAATGAACGACCACTCTGAGCAGGATGGACATTCAATCAGTGTGCAAAAGACAACAATCTATGCAAATACAAAATGAAAGAGGACTAATAATAATAATAAAATAATAATAATAAGCAATACATATGGAAAACATGAGAGCAATTGAAAGTGAGTCCAAAGGTTGTGAGATCAGTTCAGTGATGGGGCAAGTGAAATTGAGTGAAGTTATCCCCTTTGGTTCAAGACCACTTCTTCAAATAATGGTTACTTATTATAGTTACTTAGTATAGTTATGGTTACTTAGTGTTAATAGTGGTTACTTATTAAATAATGTAGAACGAAGAAGTTTCCAGACCTTTCTGGAATTATACTTTGTGTAACCACTAGAGGGACATTAAACTACCATATGAATACAGTATAAGAACTACTTAAAATACAAGCAGATAATTGTTAAGATGAAAAGAAAATAATAATTCAGCAGTCTAACATAAGAATTAAACAGTGGAATCTAACACAACTCTCTTGAGTCTGATGAATCCCAGGGAACCCATGTTGCTTGGTTTTGATTGAGTTCATTGGTAGTTTCTAAATGGACTAGGCCTTAGCGTTTGGGAGAATAATAGGTGTCCCCATTGAAACTCTCAGAGTTTTTTCAGGCTCGACAGGGTAAATGCAGTGAGGGCCTGTGTTTCCTCTGGCTGAGGAGACTGGAACCAGTGATCACAGTTTCAGGCCATTTAAGATTGAGATGAGGAGTAATTTCTTCACTCGGAGGCTGGTGAATGTTCGCAATTCGTTACTTCAGAGCTCTGCAGAGGCTCAGTCAGTAAGTTCATTTAAAACATATTGCTGGATGTTAAGGAGAAAGGGACATGGTGGTTGCACAAGAAAATGACATTGAGGTGGAACATAATCTGGATTAATGATATAGCAGACTCAAAGTGCCAGTTCTGCTTATTTCTCCTCCTAATCCTTATGTTTGAATGGTGTTGTTGAGCTACATTCTTCATTGCTAGGCAAGAGGTGGCACTGTGCAAGCTTCTACTGAAGGTTGTAAAACACAAAAGCAATGATCTGTGTTGGACTTAAATCTTCAAATATCTGCATTTCATGTCTAAGCCTGAATTTAATTTATTAATGCCTTGTTTTTCTGGCCTTAAGGGCTAAAGCTTTACTATCAGAGCTTTTCCGTAGCCATACATACTATGGACAGAACAGTAGTGTAATGGCTAGCATAATGCTTTACAGTGCCGATGGTCACCATTTCAATTCCCAGCACTATCTTTAAGTGTGATTAAGCTCTCCTTGTGATTGCATGGATTTTCCTCTGGAATGAAAAGCCTCATCCTGAGAGCAGATGCGGCAGAGATGGAGGAATTGTGAGAAGGATAGCCTTTTTGCAAGAGACAGGGTGGGAAGAGGAATAGTCCAGGTAGCTGAACACCTACGCTTGGTCCGCCAGAAAAAGCAGGATCTCCCAGTGGCCACACATTTTAATTCCACGTCCCATTCCCATTCTGATATGTCTATCCATGGCCTCCTCTATTGTCAAAATGAATCCAAACTCAGGTTGGAGGAACAACACCTTATATACTGGCTGGGTAGCCTCCAACCTGATGGCATGAACATTGACTTCTCTAACTTCCGTTAATGCCCTTCCTCCCCTTCTTACCCCATCCCTGACATATTTAGTTGTTTGCCTGTTCTCCATCTCCCTCTGGTGCTCGCCCCCCCTTTTTTTCTCCTGAGGCCTCCCGTCCCATGATCCTTTCCCTTCTCCAACTCTGTATCACTTTCGCCAATCACCTTTCCAGCTCTTAGCTTCATCCCACCCCCTCCGGTCTTCTCCTATCATTTTGCATTTCCCCCTCCCCCCACTACTTTCAAATCTCTTACTATCTTTCCTTTCGGTTAGTCCTGACGAAGGGTCTCGGCCCAAAACGTCGACAGCACTTCTCCCTATAGATGCTGCCTGGCCTGCTGTGTTCCACCAACATTTTGTGTCTGATTTTGACTTTTTTTTATCATTGATCTCTAAGTACCTCGAAACCTCATCCTTAAAAATAGACTCCAACACTTTCCCAACCATTTAAGTTAGGCTAACTGGCCTATAATTTCCTTTCTTTTGCCTCCCTCCCTTCTTAAAGAGTGGAGAGACATTTACAATGTTCATGTCATCCGGAACCATGCCAGAATCATGTGATTCTTGAAAGATCATAACCCATGCATCTGCTATCTCTTCAGCAACCTCTCTCAGAAATTCTGGGCTTCCCTTAGTCTGTGTTCACCATTGATGCAAATGACATTCTTTACTGTATGTTTCGATGTTTTAATGTACATGTGACAGGTAAATCCTTCCTTATGGGGTGAGAGTGCAAACTCTAGCCAAAATGAACATTGCCTTTGTGGATTCCAGAGTAGAAAGATTTGTATGGTATTTTATTTTGCATGTGCCTCAGGTGGCCACACATCTACTGGAAGTATTAAATAACTGGTTTCATTGTAAATCAATTTTTGTTAAAAAGTTCTGACTGGTAAAAGTAATTGAAATTGCTAATCTCATTACAGGGCATTTTGGGAGCGTTTACCATGGTCTGTACAAAGATCAAAATAAAGAAATTCATTGTGCTGTGAAGTCATTGAATCGTACGTACAAAGCATGCTGTCATTGATTTATTCCTTCATCCTAATCTAGTTATTGTTTTCTGAAAAATCCCTTAATCTCACTTCACCATTCATATGTCATGCACTGCTTTGCTCTTGTGATAATCTGCATTGTGCAAAGACTTTTTCATTCAATTTTGAGTTCAAGATCAATTTTATTGTCATTCAATCATACACATGTATACCGCCAAGTGAAACCACGTACCTCTGGATCAAAGTGAACAACACAGTACATATAACTCACACACAACACGTAAATTAATATTACCACAAATAAATTAACAAATAATAAGGTGCATAAATGATACAAGTTAAAAAAATAAACAGTATAACACTACTAGCATTTCATACATGATGACACCTGGGTGGTCGTAGGGAGTTCAGTAGTTTCACAGACTGAAGTTGTTTCTTATCCTAACAGTTCTTGTCCTATTGCTATAGTACCCAGTACCTCTTGCCTGATGGTAGAGGGTCAAAGAGATTGTTGGACAGGTGGAGCCAATCACTGACAATGCTAAGGGCCCTGAGTATGCAGTACTCCTCCCTCCCAATTTCTTTGTTCGTTGAAATGGCAAAGTGCTTTGTCACTGCCAAGAGTGCTGTCTTTTGGATGAAACTGTGATCTTAGGGGGAAATGTACCATAGCTCAGTGTAGCTCACATCCCCATGCTTATTCAGGCAATATGCTGGGGAGAATTCCTGGGATACCAAGGAAATGCCCACTCTTTGTACTCTTGCAAATCTGACATTGCATTGAAGATATCAGACAACCCCAGAACTTTACCAGAACCAAGAAGCAGACTGCAGAAAGAGTTCGATATCACCTCTTTTGGGGTGGGTGCAGTAAGAGACTACAACACCAGATTCAGGAGCAGTTATTACCCTTCAACCATCAGGCTTCCTGAATAACATGGATAACAATACTCACCTCAAGTCCGAACTGATTCCAAAACCTATGGACTCACTTTCAAGGAGGCTACAACTTATATTTTCTTTCTGTCTGTCTATCTATCTATCTATCTGTCTTTATTTTGATGAATGATTTTTTTGTATTTGCACAGTTTGTCTTCTTTTGCACATTGGTTGTCAGTCTCTGTGTGTAGTTTTTCACTGATTCTATGAGTATTGTATTTATTTGTCTATTGCGAATGTAAGAAAACAAAACTCAGAGTAGTATACAATGGATATACGAGGGATGATTGATAAGTTTGTGGCCCAAGGTAGAAGGAGTCAATTTTAGAAAACCTAGCACATTTATTTTTTAACATAGTCCCCTCCTACATTTACACACTTAGTCCAGCGGTCATGGAGCATACGGATCTTGGACCTCCAGAAAGTGTCCACAGATGGGTGATTGATAAGTTCATGGCCTAAGGTAGAAGGAGATGAGTTATACAGCTCTCGTTACATGCACATGCAGGTCAACTCTTTGAGTGATTATGCAGAAAATTTGAAGTTAATAACTCATCTCCTTCTATCTTGGGCCACAAACTCATCAATTACCCCGATGTTATTAAATGATAAAACAACTCAGTCAATCGGCATCCGTTGGGTGTGTTTACTTTTCTTTGTGACTGTATGTTTTTCTAAAATCATAACCATATCTGCTATATGCAGTGGGCTGTGTGCTGTTGGTACTGTTTTGTACCTTACCCCTGGAGGAACACTGTTTTGTTTTACTGTATTCATGTACAGTATAGTTGAATGATAATTAAACTTGAACTTGGATGGACATTTGGGCTGATGCCCTGATTGTTTCAGCATCTGCAGTCCTGTTTTTCATCCTGTTTGGATCTTGTGAAGCCTCACTGAACCAACATCTCCAGTCCCTTGGTGTTCATTAATTCACCCTGGTTACCATTGCTCTTAACACAGTGGGCATAGCAACCCAGAAATACTCAGGAGGTACAACTCACCGTCACCCTTTACTTATTTAGAGATACCATGTAGAACGGGTTCTTCTGGCCCTTTGAGCTGCACGACCAATTAACCTACTAACCATTATATCATTGGATGGTGGGAGGAAACTGGAGCTGTGGAGGAAACCCATGCGGTCAAGGGGAGAACGTACAAACTCCTTACAGAAGGTGCCTTCATAAGGGCATTTAAGAATTTGCAATTAAATGCCAGCCTAACCAGTGAGGTTCACATCCATTGAATATATTCTAAACAATACAGAAGTCCACCATGCAAATAAAACTTGCAATAGTGTTTGAAAGACTTCCTCATTTATCCCTGTACTTAATGCTACTCAGCTCTCAAGTGATGGCTGTCTGTCATATCCAACGATGACGTGAAACCTGTGTGGGAAAATTTTTTAAATGGAAAAGCCATTGCACTGGGGCAGTTCCACTCTCACAACCTCGGAATTCCAGGTCCAGTGGTTCGAGTAATCGTCACAAACTGGGGTGTGCCCTGGATGCAGTGGATGACCACGACATGTTATGTGTCTTGTTATGCCCTTTGCTCTCCATGGAGAGTTGCAGAACCATTGGATCTCATTGTTGATCCTACCCAGTCTGTCCGAGCTGACTTCATATTGCTAGGACAGGAATGGCCCCTAACCCACCTGTTGGCTCCCCTCACCTAAAATCTCCCACCTGGTACCAGGGTGTGGCTGCTATCAGCTACTTGGAGCCACAGATGAGAGCTGAGTATCAGGTGGAGAACAAAGGAGTTTGCGCTGCCCCAGGAAATGTATAACAAGCCCTTTCACCAAGTGTGCTACTCCTTTCTGGACACTCCATACACCCTTGCTCACAAATACATTGCATACAGTTTGTATTCTGCGAAATATCTTTTCTTTTTTGTGGTATTTCAACAGGGATTTCAGATGTTGAAGAGGTGGAGCAGTTTTTGAAGGAAGGTATTATCATGAAGGATTTCCACCATGAAAATGTTCTATCCTTGTTGGGAATTTTCCTTCCTAAGGAAGGGTTACCATTAGTAGTATTGCCATATATGAAACACGGAGACCTCAGGCATTTTATCCGCCAGGAAGAGCGAGTAAGTAATAAGTCATACTCCATTAGTTTGCATGGATAGGGCGAGCAGGGTAATGTGGTGCTTTACACCCTTGTGCATTGTGGTGCTTTTCTACTATTGGTCTAGGTGTATGCAAGTGGATCACCCAATGCAATTTGCCCCGAACCCCTGTCATTTCCTGTCACTGTGTTGTGACATTAAACTGCTGGATTAAACCATCATTTCCTGTCACTGTGTTGTGACATTAAATGCTGCATTAAACCATCATTAGAACTTCACCATGGTCAGTCCCAAGCCTAGCTGCGAGGAGTTTGGGCATGGGGCTAGCAGGCCCATCCCATAGAAACCCAGAGCTCCAGAAATGCTGCCAAGAAGCTCCAAAGACCATCATCCCTGGGAAAGGAAGGATACATCAAGAAGATAGGCTACACTTGGGGACAATAGGAGAGATTAGCCCAGGACAGAGGACTCTGGCGAGCTGCTGCCAACAACCGATGTTCCAATAGGGGTGATGGGTTTAAGCAAGCATATGATTAGAGAATCTGATTCTGTTTGAAATGTATAGAAGAGTTAGATAGAAGCACATTTTGTAGATAACTGTGAGCATGATTTAAAGAGCTGGCACTCTGTAATATTTAGCCATCTGGTCTTGGAAACCATGCTGTAAGCCTGATGCATTTCAGTTTTCCAAGACCTCTCCTGATTGACTAGGTCTTCTATAAAATGCACCTATTTCTCTCTGTCTACAGTCTTTCTATTTAAAGGCAGCAGAACAAAATAATTGTTACTCTGGATCCGATGCAGCACAAAAACCCCACAAAAGATAAGAACAAAATAATAACATAATAAATATAAATACATAAGATACAGTAACTAACATACATAGATTGATTGTATGTCCAAGAAGTGATACTAGTCTGTACATAAGGTGACTGACAGGAAATATTAAAGTAGTGGTAGAGTTAGTGGGTGGAAGTGTTGATCACTGCACTGCCTGGGGGAAACTAACTGTTTTTGAGTCTGGTGGTCCTGGTGTGAATGCTATGTAGCCTCCTCCCTGTTGGGAGTGGGACAAACAGTCCATGAGCAGGGTGGGTGAGATCCTTCCTGATGTTACTGGTTCTTTTCTGGCAGCTTTTCTAAGCTTTCCCTTTCATCCCATTTTCTTTCATTTTTCAATCTTTTTTATTGATTTTCAAATAAAGAATATACAAATCAAAAGAGGAGTTTAACAAGTAGATAATATAAAAAACATATAAACAGCAATAGTAAAAACAGAAAGTATATAATATCAAAATCAAATAGATAATATATTACGCTGTTATATGTACAATGGTCAAAAAGAAACTACAACTCCTCATAGCAATCGTAAAAAAAGATTGGAAATTTTATTAATAGAGAAAGAAAAACCCCTCTAACTAAACTGAAACAAAAAAAGAGAAAGAAAAAAAAAGAAAGAAAAAGAAAGATTGGGCAGTCCAATTGAGGATAAACTTTTAAAAAAAGAGAGAGAAAAAAAAAACACATCCTTCCAGTCATCTCCGAACCTTCATGGATAAGGAAATTCTCCAAAGAGAATAAAGAAAAATAAATAAATAAAGATAAATTAAATCATGTGAAAATATTGAATAAAGGGTCACCAGGCTTGTTCAAAATCAAAGGATGTATCAAATGTCTGGCTTCTAATTTTCTCCAAACTTAGACATGACATAATGGAGGAGAGCCAATAGAAAACAGTAGGTGAGTTAGATTCTTTCCAGTGTGGCAAAATAGCTCTCCTAGCCAGTAAAGTTGAAAAAGCGTATTCAGTTAAACCTACTGAAGACCTATATAAAGAAAGGGTGGAACTTCAATCACAGTATGATTTGCTTCTGACCTTTCCCATTGAACAGCAAATTTTTAAATCTAAAAGTTTATTTTATATACATGGGGAGAAATCTGCCAAACTTTTAGCGGGTCAGTTAAAGGCTAGGACGGTCAGAAGACAGATTTTAAAAATTCGCCGACCAGGTAGAACAGAAACTTTAGATCCTTATGAAATTAATAAGATATTTATGGACTTTTATTCTAATCTTTATAAATCTGAATTCTCTGATAGTAATATTACTATGAATAGATTTTTGCAAAGGTTAAGCATACCTCAAATTTCGATTCAAGATGCTAATATGTTAGATGCACCTATTAAAAAAGAGGAGATAGCCAAGGCTATATCCTCTATGCAATTAGGTAAAGCTCTAGGACCTGATGATTATACGGTAGAATTTTATAAGACCTTTCATGAAATGCTTATACCACATCTTCATCAAACATTCACCGATTCTACATTGGGAACCTTCCTAAAACTTTTTATGAAGCACTAATTTCAATGATTCCAAAAAAAGGAAAAGACCCACTGGAATGTGTATCCTATAGATCTATTTCTTTATTGAATGTAGATTTTAAAATCCTCTCTAAGATTCTAGCAAATAGGCTTGAGAGTATCTTGCCTAAAGTTATCTCAAATGATCAAACAGGATTTATTAAAAATAGGTATTCACATTTTAATATTCAAAGATTATTAAATATCATTCATTCCCCCTCAGCCAAAGAATCTGAATGTATTGTATCTTTGGATGCAGAGAAAGCCTTTGATAAGGTGGAGTGGCTTTATCTATTTCAGGTTTTGAAGAGGTTCAATTTTGGTCCAGGATTTATTTCCTGGATTAAATTAATTTATCATGCGGTTCTAACTAATAATCAAAAGTCTCCTTAATTTAGATTATATAGAGATACCCATCAGGATTGTCTCCTTAGCCCTTTATTATTTAATTTGGCTTTAGAACCACTTGCTATTGCTCTTAGGGATTCTAATTCTGTGCAGGGTATTAGGAGAGGGGATAAATTACATAAAGTTTCGTTATATGCGGATGATTTATTAGTTTACATTTCAAATCCTAAGAAATCTATTCCTACTATGTTATCTATATTTATGGAATTTGGGGCTTTTTCTGGATATAAACTTAATTTACATAAAAGTGAATTATTTCCTATTAATAATTACTTTGATTATTATGATCAAATACCTTTTAATATTGCCAAAAACCATTTTACTTACCTTGGTATCAAAATTACAAAAAATTTTGAAGACCTATATAGGTATAATTTCTTCCCTTTAGTTGAATATACTCAACAGGCACTTTCCAAATGGTCACCTATGTCGATGTCATTGATAGGTCGAATAAATGCTATAAAAATGGTTATTCTACCAAAATTTTTATATATATTTCAAGCAATTCCCTCTTTTGTTCCAAAAACATTTTTTGATAAAATAGACTCTCTGATTTTGTCTTATGTTTGGAATAATAAAAGCTCTAGAGTGAATAAACTTTTATTGCAAAATTCATCCCATTTTCTAAGGGATAACCCAACCCCTTTCTTTCCCTTTATCTAAGCTGATACACTGACGGGTAGCTACAGTACTGAATATGCAGTTTCTGATGATTGCTGTACTGCATGAGAAGACAGTATAGATATAAAAAAATCAAATGTTTTACAGTAAAACTCTGAGAATGCAGGGTCTGGCTCACTCATTGGTCTGTGAGCTAGGGTCCAGAGTTTAAAGGGGTGTAAAGCTGGAGATACAGAGAACACCTGGAGACGGGGTCTGCACTGCTGAAGCCAGAGATCAGGAACCTGAGTTGTTTTGTGGCTTGGGCCATTCTTCTTAAGCCCATCACCACTACTGAGGAATAGTTTACCAGAAGTCTCTGTCCTGGGCTAGTCCCCAGGGGTATCCCATCTTCCCCTCCTCTCCCAGAGATGAGTTCTTTGGAGTTCCTGTATGTCTGGGTTTTTAACTTGGGCCAGCCCCATGTCCAACCCTCCTCCTTTCATTACTGAACCTAGGACTATCCATGGCAGAGATTTGGGACATGGTCCTTGTGTCCTCTTCAATTAAACTCTCTGCATCACTGGGGAAAAATACAACTATGTACCAATCATAAACAAGAGAAAGTCTGCAGATGCTAGAAATCCCAGCTGCACACACTGAATTCTGGAGGAACTCATCAGACCAGGCAGTATCTATGGAAGAGTACAGTCGAAGTTTCATGCCGAGACCCTTCATCAGGACTGGAGAGAAAAAGATGAGGAGTCAGAGTGAAAAGATGGTGGGAGGGGAGGAGGAAACACAAGGTGATAGGTGAAACCAGGAAGAAGGGGAAAGGGGTGAAGTAAAGAGCTGAAAAGTTGATTGGTGAAAGAGATATAGGACTGGAAAAGGGGAGAGGACAGAAAGCCATGGAAGAAAGAAAAAGGAGGAGCACCAGAAGGAGGTAATGGGCAGGTAAGGAGAATGGGGTGAGGGGTGTGGGGCATTACTAGATATTTGAGAAATTGATGTTCATGCTATTGGGTTGGAAGCTACCTAGATGAAATATAGGGTGTTGTTCCTCTAACCCAAGTATCACATAGAACCATAGAACATTACAGCACAGAAACAGGCCTTTTGGCCCTTCTTGGCTGTGCCAAACCACTTTTCTGCCTAGTCCCACTGACCTGCACCTGGGCCATATCCCTCCAAACCCCTCTTATCCATATAACTGTCCAAGTTTTTCCTTAAATGTCAAAAGTGAGCCCGCATTCACCACTTCATCTGGCAGCTCATTCCACACTCCCATCACTCTCTGCGTGAAGAAGCCCCCCCCTAATATTCCCTTTAAACTTTCCCCCTTCACCCTTAACCCATGATCTCTGGTTTTTTTTCTCCTCTAGCCCACATGAACAGACATATGAGAATAGGAAGTGAAATTAAAACAGTGGCCACTAGGTCCTTCATGATAGAATTCAGCAGAGTCTCTGTAGAGCGCAAAGGATTGTTGAGACTTTGGGTCGAAATGACTTTCAACCTGAAATGTCAATTCTTTTTACTGCCTTTATTCCTGTGTTTGTTAAGAAGCAAGTTCTTTTTTAATTGATTTGATTATTTTAGCAATCTCTTGTTTTTGAAAATCTACTCTCTACCCCCCCCCCCCCCCCCACCATCTGAGCCTGTTTTTCTGAGACACATAAAGAGTTAGGAGACTTGTTGAGTGGAAGCTGATTGGACTCAGTACAGGTTGGTTTCTTACACTTTGCCTTAGTCCAAATGAATTAACACTGGTAGAGGACAACACAATGAGCACTCTTGTCACTAAACCAGGTCAGATACAACTGGCAAATGCTCCTTAATTGAGAAAGTTTAGAAAACAGAGTTTGATTTATAAAAGGGACAAAATCAACAGTTGGACTGCTGTTGCTAGAGGGTCTCATTTAGGTGATCTGTACCTCAGTGTTGAAATTTGAATTACCTTGTGTTTTTATTTTCTCATGCACAGAATCCTACAGTAAAAGATTTAATAGGCTTTGGCCTCCAGGTTGCCAAGGGAATGGAGTACCTTGCCCAGAGGAAGTTTGTTCACCGAGATCTTGCAGCGAGAAACTGCATGTAAGTACTGTGGTGAATGATGAACCCAGTAAGGAGATGATATTGGGATACTGAAGCATCAAATGTAAAGAGACATTGGGCAAGACCCTTAACAGTGTTGAAGAGCAGAAGGATTTTGGGGTCCATGTTCATAGCTCTCTGTAAGTGGCTACACAGGTCGATAGGGTGTTGAAGAAGGCTTATGTATGGTTGTCTTTATTAGTCGAGGCAATGAGTTCAAAAATCAATACGTTGTAGCTTTATAAAACTCTAGTTAGGTCCCATCTGGAGCATTGCATACAGTTGGGGTTGCCCCACTGTAGGAAGGATGCCGAGGCTTTGGAGAGGATGCAGGAGAGTTTTACCAGGGTGCTGCCTGGATTAGAGGGCAAGTGCTATAATGAGAGATTGGACAAATTTGGGTTGTTTTCTCTGTAGCAGTGGAGGCTGAGGGGAGATCTGATAGGGGTTTTTAAGATTATGAGTCCCAGGGTTGAAATATCTAATATCAGAGGGCATGTATTGAAGGTGGGAGGGGCAAGTTTTTTTGCACAGGATGCCTGGAATGCACTGCTTGGGGTGGTGGAAGTGGCGGATACATTAAGGAGTTTTCTGAGTTATTTAGATAGGCACATGAACGTGAAGAAAGTGGAAGGGTATGGACATTGTGTAGGCAGAAGGGATTAGTTTAGTTGGCCATTTGACTACTAATTTAATTGGTTTAGCAAAACATTGTAGGCCAAAGAGCCTTTTCCTGTGCTGCACTGTTCTATATTCTAAGCTCAGTGTTTCCAACACCAGGTGGAACAGATCACAAGTGATAACAGGTTTATGGAAACTGAGGTTATGTCAATGAATTCACTTCATGGCCTTTGGAAGGCTTAGACAACACTACCTCAATGCCTCTGATTGCTGGAAACATCAGAATATAGAATAGTACGGCACAGTACAGGCCTTTCAGCCAACAATGTTGTGCTGACTTTTTAACGTACTCTGAGAACGAACTAATGCTTCACTCTTACACAGACCATTTTACTTTCCTCCATGTGCCTGTTTAAGAGTATCTTAAATCTCTATAATGAGCCACCCTCTACCATGCACCTACTACAAATTATGCTCTCTCATCTCACCCAATGCAAGGTTGGTCGATTTCTTTGCAAAGGGACATTATTGGAATTTCTCGGGGCTACTTAGAGTTTGAGGCACAAATAGCTCCACATCATTGACTTATGTTTCCATTGGGTGCTCTAGGCTGGATGAGGCATACGTAGTGAAGGTGGCTGATTTTGGGATGGCACGTGATGTTCTGGATAAAGAATATTACAGCATTCAGAACCATCGAAAGGCCAAGTTACCAGTTAAGTGGATGTCACTGGAGAGTCTACAGACACAAAAATTCACAAGCAAGTCTGATGTGGTAAGTCTGCCCATAGTCATTAGCACATCTGTCAGACTTTGGGGGTCATTCTTTGTTGCATAGATTTCCTCTTATCCTTTTTAATATCCTTGAGGTCTCTCCTGGCTGGTCTGTTGATAAGGTGATGGGAGTGTGCAGTCCCTCTCTGCAGCTCTCAGTTTTGTTCTCACTCCAACTTCCAGTCCTTCCCCTCACCCCCCTCTTCATATCCTGGCTTCTTCCCCTTCTTTTCCATTCCTCATGAAGGGTCTCAGCCCGAAATGTCAACTCTATTCCTCTCCATGTCTGTGCTGCTGAGTTCCTCCAGCATTTTGTGTGTGTTGCTCTTTAGTTTATATTTGTGTTCTTTTCTTTCACTACATTCCACTAAATTCTTTGCCTTTGTGTGTGTGTGTGTGTGTGTGTGTAAACATTCCTGTATAAAATCCTACACAGAGCCACTTCAAGTCAATCATTAACTTAATTTTAAATCAAGTAATTATAAAAGTGCCAATCACAGGATTTCAACTTGCATGCTAATTAGCAAACATGCCAAAGATAAAATTAAATGTGTAAATATTTTAAACATTTACTTAGTTAGAGATACATTGTGGAATTGGCCCTTGCAGCCCACCCAGCAGGCCCCCCCCAACAACCCCCTATTTAACCCTAATCGAATCACAGGACAATTTACAATGCCTAGTTAACCTACTGACAGTCCTACTGGAGTGTGGGAGGAAAGTGGAGCATCCGGAGAAAACCCACGCGTTCCATGGAAAGGACATACAGGCTCCTTATAGAGACACCGGGATTGAATTCTGAACTCTGATGCCTGGAGCTGTAATAGCATTGTACTAACCATTTTGCGACCATGGTGCCCAAGAATATGTTTGTAATTTGCAGAAAATGAGGAATGGTAAAGATCAGTGGCTGAGCTGACTGACAGCTAATAGTTCCACGGTGAACAGTGAGCTGTTGGTCTCTTGGTGCCCAGGGAACTGTGAGCTGTTGGTCTCTTGGTGCCCAGGGGACTGTGAGCTGTTGGTCTCTTGGTGCCCAGGGAACTGTGAGCTGTTGGTCTCTTGGTGCCAAGGGAACTGTGAGCTGTTAGTCTCTTGGTGCCCAGGGGACTGTGAGCTGTTGGTCTCTTGGTGCCCAGGGAACTGTGAGCTGTTGGTCTCTTGGTGCCCAGGGGACTGTGAGCTGTTGGTCTCTTGGTGCCCAGGGAACTGTGAGCTGTTGGTCTCTTGGTGCCCAGGGGACTGTGAGCTGTTGGTCTCTTGGTGCCCAGGGGACTGTGAGCTGTTAGTCTCTTGGTGCCCAGGGGACTGTGAGCTGTTGGTCTCTTTGTGCCCAGTGGAATATGAGCTGTTGGTCTCTCGGTTCCCAGGGAACTGTGAGCTGTTGGTCTCTTGGTGCCCAGGGAACTGTGAGCTGTTGGTCTCTTGGTGCCCAGGGGACTGTGAGCTGTTGGTCTCTTGGTGCCCAGGGAACTGTGAGCTGTTAGTCTCTTGGTGCCCAGGGGACTGTGAGCTGTTGGTCTCTTGGTGCCCAGGGAACTGTGAGCTGTTGGTCTCTTGGTGCCCAGGGGACTGTGAGCTGTTAGTCTCTTGGTGCCCAGGGGACTGTGAGCTGTTGGTCTCTTGGTGCCCAGGGAACTGTGAGCTGTTGGTCTCTTGGTGCCCAGGGGACTGTGAGCTGTTGGTCTCTCGGTGCCCAGGGGACTGTGAGCTGTTGGTTTCTCAGTGCCCAGGGGACTGTGAGCTGTTGGTCTCTCGGTGCCTAGGGAACTGTGAGCTGTTGGTTTCTCGGTGCCCAGGGGACTGTGAGCTGTTGGTTTCTCGGTGCCCAGGGGACTGTGAGCTGTTGGTCTCTCGGTGCCCAGGGGACTGTGAGCTGTTGGTCTCTCCATGCCCAGGGGACTGTGAGCTGTTGGTCTCTCCATGCCCAGGAGACTGTGAGCTGTTGGTTTCTCGGTGCCCAGGGGACTGTGAGCTGTTGGTTTCTCGGTGCCCGGGGGACTGTGAGCTGTTGGTCTCTTGGTGCCCAGGGGACTGTGAGCTGTTGGTTTCTCGGTGCCCGGGGGACTGTGAGCTGTTGGTCTCTCGGTGCCCAGGGAACTGTGAGCTGTTGGTCTCTTGGTGCCCAGGGGACTGTGAGCTGTTAGTCTCTTGGTGCCCAGGGGACTGTGAGCTGTTGGTCTCTTGGTGCCCAGGCAACTGTGAGCTGTTGGTCTCTTGGTGCCCAGGGGACTGTGAGCTGTTGGTCTCTCGGTGCCCAGGGGACTGTGAGCTGTTGGTTTCTCAGTGCCCAGGGGACTGTGAGCTGTTGGTCTCTCGGTGCCCAGGGGACTGTGAGCTGTTGGTCTCTTTGTGCCCAGTGGAATATGAGCTGTTGGTCTCTCGGTGCCCAGGGAACTGTGAGCTGTTGGTCTCTCGGTGCCCAGGGGACTGTGAGCTGTTGGTCTCTTGGTGCACAGGGGACTGTGAGCTGTTGGTCTCTTGGTGCCCAGGGGACTGTGAGCTGTTGGTCTCTCGGTGCCCAGGGGACTGGGAGCTGTTGGTTTCTCCATGCCCAGGGGACTGTGAGCTGTTGGTTTCTCAGTGCCCAGGGGACTGTGAGCTGTTGGTTTCTCAGTGCCCAGGGGACTGTGAGCTGTTGGTCTCTCGGTGCCCAGGGGACTGTGAGCTGTTGGTTTCTCCATGCCCAGGGGACTGTGAGCTGTTGGTTTCTCAGTGCCCAGGGGACTGTGAGCTGTTGGTCTCTCCATGCCCAGGGGACTGTGAGCTGTTGGTCTCTCCATGCCCAGGAGACTGTGAGCTGTTGGTTTCTCGGTGCCCAGGGGACTGTGAGCTGTTGGTCTCTTGGTGCCCAGGGGACTGTGAGCTGTTGGTTTCTCGGTGCCCGGGGGACTTTGAGCTGTTGGTCTCTTGGTGCCCAGGGGACTGTGAGCTGTTGGTTTCTCGGTGCCCAGGGGACTGTGAGCTGTTGGTCTCTTGGTGGCCAGGGGACTGTGAGCTGTTGGTTTCTTGGTGCCCGGGGGACTGTGAGCTGTTGGTCTCTCGGTGCCCAGGGGACTGTGAGCTGTTGGTCTCTCGGTGCCCAGGGGACTGTGAGCTGTTGGTCTCTCGGTGCCCAGGGGACTGTGAGTTGTTGGTCTCTCGGTGCCCAGGGGACTGTGAGCTGTTGGTCTCACGGTGCCCAGGGGACTGTGAGCTGTTGGTTTCTCCATGCCCAGGGGACTGTGAGCTGTTGGTTTCTCAGTGCCCAGGGGACTGTGAGCTGTTGGTCTCTCGGTGCCCAGGGGACTGTGAGCTGTTGGTCTCTCCATGCCCAGGAGACTGTGAGCTGTTGGTTTCTCGGTGCCCAGGGGACTGTGAGCTGTTGGTCTCTTTGTGCCCAGTGGAATATGAGCTGTTGGTCTCTCTGTGCCCAGGGAACTGTGAGCTGTTGGTCTCTTGGTGCCCAGGGAACTGTGAGCTGTTGGTCTCTTGGTGCCCAGGGAACTGTGAGCTGTTAGTCTCTTGGTGCCCAGGGGACTGTGAGCTGTTGGTCTCTTGGTGCCCAGGGAACTGTGAGCTGTTGGTCTCTTGGTGCCCAGGGGACTGTGAGCTGTTGGTCTCTTGGTGCCCAGGGGACTGTGAGCTGTTGGTCTCTTTGTGCCCGGTGGAATATGAGCTGTTGGACTCTCGGTGCCCAGGAAACTGTGAGCTGTTGGTCTCTCGGTGCCCAGGGGACTGTGAGCTGTTAGTCTCTTGGTGCCCAGGGGACTGTGAGCTGTTGGTCTCTTGGTGCCCAGGGAACTGTGAGCTGTTGGTCTCTTGGTGCCCAGGGGACTGTGAGCTGTTGGTCTCTCGGTGCCCAGGGGACTGTGAGCTGTTGGTTTCTCGGTGCCCAGGGGACTGTGAGCTGTTGGTCTCTCGGTGCCCAGGGGACTGTGAGCTGTTGGTTTCTCCATGCCCAGGGGACTGTGAGCTGTTGGTTTCTCAGTGCCCAGGGGACTGTGAGCTGTTGGTCTCTCGGTGCCCAGGGGACTGGGAGCTGTTGGTCTCTCGGTGCCCAGGGGACTGGGAGCTGTTGGTCTCTTGGTGCCCAGGGGACTGTGAGCCTTTGGTCTCTTGGTGCCCAGGGGAATGTGAGCTGTTGGTCTCTCGGTGCCCAGGGGACTGTGAGCTGTTGGCCTCTTGGTGCCCAGGGAACTAGTGAGCTGTTGGTCTCTTGGTGCCCAGGGAACTAGTGAGCTGTTGGCTGCTTTGTGCCCAGGGGACTGTGAGCTGTTGGTCTCTCAGTGCCCAGTGGACTGTGAGCCGTTGGTCTCCTGGTGCCCAGGGGAATGTGAGCTGTTGGTCTCTTGGTGCCCAGGGAAATGTGAGCTGTTGGCTGCTTTGTGCCCAGGGGACTGTGAGCTGTTGGTCTCTCGGTGCCCAGGGGAATGTGAGCTGTTGGCTGCTTTGTGCCCAGGGGACTGTGAGCTGTTGGTCTCTTGGTGCCCAGGGGAATGTGAGCTGTTGGCTGCTTTGTGCCCAGCGGACTGTGAGCTGTTGGTCCCTTGGTGCCCAGGGAACTGTGAGCTGTTGGTTTCTTGGTGCCCAGGGGACTGTGAGCTGTTGGTCTATTGGTGCTCAGGGGACTGTGAGCTGTTGGTCTCTCGGTGCCTAGGGAACTGTGAGCTGTTGGTTTCTCGGTGCCCAGGGGACTGTGAGCTGTTGGTCTCTCGGTGCCCAGGGAACTGTGAGCTGTTGGTCTCTTGGTGCCCAGGGGACTGTGAGCTGTTGGTCTCTTGGTGCCCAGGGGAATGTGAGCTGTTGGCTGCTTTGTGCCCAGCGGACTGTGAGCTGTTGGTCCCTTGGTGCCCAGGGAACTGTGAGCTGTTGGTTTCTTGGTGCCCAGGGGACTGTGAGCTGTTGGTCTATTGGTGCTCAGGGGACTGTGAGCTGTTGGTCTCTCGGTGCCTAGGGAACTGTGAGCTGTTGGTTTCTCGGTGCCCAGGGGACTGTGAGCTGTTGGTCTCTCGGTGCCCAGGGAACTGTGAGCTGTTGGTCTCTTGGTGCCCAGGGGACTGTGAACTGTTGGTCTCTCGGTGCCCAGGGAACTGTGAGCTGTTGGTCTCTCGGTGCCCAGGGGACTGTGAGCTGTTGGTCTCTTGGTGCCCAGGAACTAGTGAGCTGTTGGTCTCTTGGTGCCCAGTGTACTGTGAGCTGTCGGTCTCTCGGTGCCCAGGGGACTGTGAGCTGTTGGTCTCTTGGTGCCCAGTGTACTGTGAGCTGTCGGTCTCTCGGTGCCCATGGTAATGTGAGCTGTTGGTCTCTTGGTGCCCAGGGGACTGTGAGCTGTCGGTCTCTCGGTGCCCAGGGAAATGTGAGCTGTTAGCTGCTTTGTGCGCAGGGAACTGTGAGCTGTTGGCTGCTTTGTGCCCAGGTGACTGTGAGCTGTTGACTGTTTTATTCCCAGTTTGTTTTAGGCTTCCAGTGCAGGAATCTGAGACAAGCTGGACATCAGATGCCCATTCATCTGTGTTCTCCTGCCTGACGTCTTTCCAGTGATTGTGGCTGTGAAACACTCCCTTACTTTTCAGCAGGGAGTTTTGACTTTGGCCTACAAACTTCATTTGAATTATGTGCCATTCAAGATTGATGTTTCAATTATTTAATTTTATTCCAGTTTTTTTTCTCTTTTTTCCTAATTTATGTTGTTGTAATTACATTACTTATTTAAGCTTTTCATTATGTGTCAAATGCTGGCAAATGGGTCCAGTTTAGATAGGAACCTTGGTTGGCATGGACATGTTAAGCCTTCAGGCCTGCGTGTGGATCATACATCACAAACACAGGCATTCTGGCCAAACTTGTTCATGACAACCAAGAGATTCATTTGAAATGGTCCCATTTGCCAGCATTTACCTCTTAACCCCCTAAACCAGGGGTTCCAAACTTGGGGTCTACAGGCCCTTCCATTAATGGTAGGGGCCTATGACATAAAATAGGTTTGGAGCCCCAGTTCTAAACTATTTTTATTGAAGTGTCTTTTTAATGTTGGCATAATTATATAAATCTCAGCTGTTTTTAAATGAGGCATTTACATACAGTTTTAGTCTTTGACAACCAGTGAGCTGTTACCTGAGACTGAGTAGCTTCTCGGAGCCCATACCCCCTCCTCAAGCACCTGTTAGGCATCAAGGGGTTTCTCTTTCAGCCAGAGAGCCATAGAGCACTGCAGCATAGAATCAGGCCATTTAGCCCATCTTGTCCATTCCAGCCCAATCTGCCCAGTCCCATCCACCTGCATCCCTCTCATCCAGGTGTCTCTATCAACTTTTCTTAAATGTTACTATTGAAGCCATGTCTATAACTCCTGTTGGCAGCTCATTCACACTCACATGTTCAAGCCTTCTGGATCCAATAAGGTGCAGGCAGGTGGGTGGAGTGTCTGGGCAGTGGGTCGTATCTGGAAAGCTCCTGGTCTTCACTCTTGTGGCTCTGTTTGCTTTGGAGTTGTGTTGATGTCTGTCCCTGTTGTTACTTTTAGTGGTCTTTCGGAGTCTTGCTTTGGGAACTACTGACTCGAGGAGCACCACCCTACCCAGAGGTTGACCCGTATGACATCACACGATACCTGCTGAAGGGACGAAGGTTACCTCAGCCAGAATACTGCCCGGATGAGCTGTGAGTGCTTCCATATATGCTCTGTCTTTGCTGCTGCTTAGTGTTGAAGGTAGATCTCATCTCCTCTGCAGATGGCTGTGTGTTAAAATGAATCTCAGGGTTGTATATGGTGACGTATAGTGAATGTACTTTGATAATAAATTTACTTTGAACTTTGAAGAATAGTGCAAAAGAAATAGGAGAAAAGTAGATAATTTCTGTCTTTGAGCCAACTAGGCCACGCTGGTTCAAGAGTGATCTCAACACCATTTTCGTACTCGATCACCCTGTCCCTCAATGCTTTGAATGCACTGTAATCTATCTAGCTATGTTTTAAATGCAATTAATGACAGAACATCCACAGTCTTCTGAGATAAAGAGTGACATGACCTGCCCCTTAGAACCATAGAACATTACAGCACAGAAACAGGCCTTTTGGCCCTTCTTGGCTGTGCCAAACCATTTTTCTGCCTAGTCCCACTGACCTGTATCTGGACCATATCCCTCCAAACCCCTCTCATCCATATACCTGTCCAAGTTTTTCTTATATGTTAAAAGTGAGCCCGCATTTACCACTCCTTCTGGCAGCTCATTCCACACTCCCACCACTCTGTGTGTGAAGAAGCCCCCCCCCCCCAATGTTCCCTTTAAACTTTTCCCCCTTCACCCTTAAACCATGTCCTCTGGTTTTTTTCTCCCCTAGCCTCAGTGGAAAAAGCCTGTTTGCATTCACTCTATCTATACCCATCATAATTTTATATATCTCTATCAAGTCTCCCCTCATTCTTCTATGCTCCAGGGAATAAAGACAATATTCAACCTTTCTCTGTAACTCAGTTTCCCAAGTCCCAGCAACAGCCTTGTAAACCTTCTCTGCCCTCTTTCAACCTTATTAATATTCTTCCTGTAATTCGGTGGCCAATTTAAGGTTTTCGGCCTTGGTTCTAGTATTTAGAGCCAAGACAACCATTTCCCTGCATTGACAATGTTCAGATCTTTATCTGCTTCAGAAAATCGACCATGAACATGAGCTGCACAAGAACATGCCCTTCAGCCTACCATGACTGTGCTGACCATGATACACATCTGTTTATGTGTGGTTTATATCCTCCTTTCCCTGCTGTTTATGTGCCTATTGTATCTGCTTTCACCACAGGCAACTACCATTCTCTGAGTTAAAAAAAAACTTGCTGCATAAATCTCCTTTAACCTCTGTCTGTCTCACATTAAACGTGTGCCCTCATGTATTTGACACGTCCACTTCGGGGGAAAAAGGACTCTGACTGTCTACCAACACACACAAAATGCTGGTGGAACGCAGCAGGCCAGGCAGCATCTACAGGAAGAAGTACAATTGATGTCCTGACGAAGGGTCTCGGCCCGAAACGTCGACTGTATTTCTTCCTGTAGATGTTGCCTGGCCTGCTGCGTTCCACCAGCATTTTGAGTGTGTTGCTTGAATTTCCAGCATCTGCAGATTTCCTCATGCTGACTGTCTACCATATACTTTTATAAATTTTTAAATTAAGCTGCACTGCACCAGACAGGAATGCTGTACAACAGGTAGTCAAAACTGTCCAACGTATCACTGCCATTAACCTTACCACTATCAAGGGCATGCATACAGAAAGGAGTTGTGAAAGGGCCAGTAACATCATGAAGGATCCTACACACCCTGCTCTTAGACTGTTCGTCTCACTCCCATGAGGGAGGAGGCTATGCAGCATCTACACCAGGGCCACCAGACTCACAAACAGTTACTTTATCCAAACAGTAAGGCTGATACAACACATCCACCCACTAACTCCATCACTCCTTTATTAGTTCCTGTCAGTCACCTTATGTATAGCCTGGTGTCACATTATGGACATACAATCAATCTATGCAACTGGATCCTAGACTTCCTGACTGGGAGACCTCAGTCAGTCCAGATCGGGAGCAGCATCTCCAACACCATCACACTGAGCACGAGGGCCCCACAGGGCTGTGTGCTCAGTTCACTGCTGTTCACTCTGCTGACCCACGACTGTGCTTCAACACACAGCTCAAACCACATCATCAAGTTTGCCAATGACACAACTGTGGTGGGTCTCATCAGCAAGAACGACGAGTCAGCTTACAGAGAGGAGGTGCAATGGCTAACGGACTGGTGCAGAGCCAGCAACCTGTCTCTGAATGTGAACAAAACAAAAGAGATGGTTGTTGACTTCAGGAGGGCACGGAGCGACCACTCCCCGCTGAACATCGACGGCTCCTCGGTAGAGATCGTTAAGAGCACCAAATTTCTTGGTGTTCACCTGGCGGAGAATCTCACCTGGTCCCTCAACACCAGCTCCATAGCAAAGAAAGCCCAGCAGCGTCTCTACTTTCTGCCAAGGCTGAGGAAAGTCCATCTTCCACCCCCCATCCTCATCACATTCTACAGGGGTTGTATTGAGAGCATCCTGAGCAGCTGCATCACTGCCTGGTTCGGAAACTGCACCATCTCGGGTCGCAAGACCCTGCCAGTGGATAGTGAGGTCAACTGAAAAGATCATTGGGGTCTCTTTTCCCGTCATCACGGACATTTACACTAAACGCTACATCCGCAAAGGAAACAGCATTATGAAGGCCCCCACGCACCCCTCATACAAACTCTTCTCCCTCCTGCTGTCTGGGAAAAGGCACTGAAGCATTCAGGCTCTCACGACCAGACTATGTAACAGCTTCTTCCCTCAAGCTATTAGACTCCTCAATACCCAGAGCCTGGACTGACACCAACATGCTGCCTTATCGTCTTGTTTATTATTTATTGTAATGCCTGCACTGTTTTGTGCACTTTATGTAGTCCTGTGTAGGTCTGTAGTCTAGTGTAGTTTTTTTTTCTCTGTGGTGTTTTTCACGTAGTTCAGTCTAGTTTTTGTATTGTTCATGTAGCACCATGGTCCTGAAAAACATTGTCTCGTTTTTACTGTGTACTGTACCAGCAGTTATGGTCGAAATGACAATAAAAAGTGACTTGTCTTGACTTGATATATAAAATGTATGTGTGTGTGTGTATAATATATTATATAAAAATATTATTAGGAAAATCGAGGGCTATGGATAACCCTAGATAATTTCTAAAGTAAGTACATGGTCGGCACAGCATTGTGGGCTGAAAGGCCTGTGTTGTGCTGTAGGTTTTCTATGTTTCTGTAAACAACAGCAAAACAAGCCCCTTCCCTTCCTCCCCCCCACCCCCCCCCCCCCCCCCACCTGTTGTTGCATGCAGAGTCTTCTAACCCCAGGATAGATTGTCTCTGGCCTCCGGCCTCTAGCCTGCAGTGTCTCATGGGTGTCGCGCAGATATGAATATAGATCTGTGAATGTAGCATGATAGAAGAGAGTCAGGATCATGGCAAAGCTTATGACACAGAAGCCAATCAGTCCATTGGGTCTGTGCCAGCTAGTCCATAATTCTGTCTTCTAGTCCTGTAGGTCATTGGTTCTTTACATACAAATCCACAATTTCAGAAAGTAAATTCCAAAGTTAAAATTTCAAAGTAAATTTATTACTAAATATATCACCATATACAACATTGAGATTTGTTTACTTATGGGCATTCACAGTAAGTACAAGCAACGCAGTAGAATCAAAGAGGACACAACAGGACAGACAAACAACCAATGTGCAATAGACAACAAATTCTGCACATATAAAGTGAAAAAATAAAATAAATGAACAATAAATATTGAGAATGTGTGATGAAGCGTCCTTGAAAGTGAGTCCATAGGTTATGAGAACAGTTCAGTGTGCGGTTGAGTGAAGTTATCGCATGTGGTTCAAGATCCTAACGTTTGAGGAGTGATAACTGTTCCTGAACCTGGTGGTGTGAGTCCTGAGGCACCTGTGCCTTCTTCCTGATGGCAGCAGTCAGATGAATTCTCCATATTGATTTTCTAATATTTTACCAGTCATTTTAAATTGGTGCCCCTCAGTCAAGAGAAGTGATTGTTCCTATGAATTCGAGCAAGGCCCCTCATAACTTTGTTCCACAATAAAAACAGTCCATGCTTATTCAACCTTTCCTCACAGCTACAACTTGCAATTCCTGGAGAAGAGGAGAAATAGACATTTTAATGTTTATAGCTGTGTGTGTGCTAAGTCCTTTTCCCTTACTGGGGGATAGGCTGCCGGCAACAGCTCATCAGAGTCCTCAACCAATCTTTAAAGTTATCTGAGCTGTAGCCCGTCAAGGGAAGGGGTCTTCTGGGTTTTTACGAGATGGGGTGCAAGCCTGATGCCCAACCCTCCTCTTTTTGCAGCCGGGTTTGGGACCATGCATGGCAGAGTTAATGTTTATAGATGTAGTGTTTACATTTATAGATATAGTGCAGAAATTCTTGCATCTAATTCTATAAGCTTCAGTGCAAGGTTTGCAGAGTGGAAGCAGGATTGGAAAGATTAACGAACAAAGAAATGGGCTGGCTTGTTGGAAGTTCAAAGTTCAAAATTCAAAGTAAGTTGAAGCCTGCTTGAAGCAAGTTGGTACCTCAGACTGCTGAAATGAGGGATTAATGACATTAGTGAACTCTGCAGCCAGTTGATCAGCACAGATCTTTAATACTTGGCCAGGATCATTTCCACGGTTTCACCCTCACGAAGGATGTTCTCATGTCAGCCTCAGAGATTGAAATCACAGGGTCATCAGGAATTATGGGAGCTTTGAAGGTGCCTCCATGTTTTGACCCATAATACATGCTGCTATTTGAATGAGTCAGAAGCATAACAAACCGCGAGCCTGTTTTTAAACTTTAATCGGACTTTGTCTTGCACAGGTTTGATATCATGCTGCGCTGCTGGGATCCAAAGCCTGAACTGCGGCCGGTATTTACTGAACTCATCTGTGAAATTCAATCAGTTCAGTCCATGTTGAAAGGAGAACACTATATCAACTTACAAGTAAATTATGTGAACTTGCAGAACAACCAGCCTTACCCTGCAGTGGACACTACTGACGATGAACTGGACCTGGATTCAGAATGATTACGTCGTGCTGCACTTACTGAGAAATCTGTTTTGAACATATGACTTGAATTTCTGAGGGTACTGCTTTTTTTTAAACAGTGGAATTCATTCACTTGATTAAGGTACAACTAAGGTCAAGATGGAATGGCAGAGCAGACGTAATGGGCTGAATGGATTTACTCTGCTCCAATGTCTTATGGTCTTACAACTCGGGCTTATTTCTTTCCTTCCTCTGCTAAATCCTGTGGCCACCCCCAGCCAACTCAGTACTGAACAATGGCCGGTGGAGATGCAGTCAGTTATGGATTCTGTATTTGCATATTAAAGGGGAACGGCAACAGGTTTTGGCTGCACAACACAATATTGCCAAGAACTCTTGAGCGTGAGTGAGATCCAGTGACTGGAGAAACTTGCCTCAGGGATGAAAGACGCTAAAGGCCTATTGATAAGACAGGTGAGGAATGGAGCAATGACATCTCCAATCAGCTGTGGGTTTTCTGCCCAAGATAAGTAAAGTAATTGATTAAAGGCCATTCTGCAAACACAGAGTGCTGTAAACAAAAACATGAGGATTTTTTTTCACTTTGCCCCCTCAATAATTTCCAGTGACTGTATTTTGTTAACTATTAAGCAAATGCAGCAAGCAATGAAATCTCCACCAGGCACTACTCTCTCAATGGAGCATTTCACAGTTAGGATGCTTCAAGGTAAACAACATTATACTTTTGTTTCTACAATGAGCCACAAGGGACTCCTCTATTCTGACGTGCCTAATAAGCTACTTATTAATAAGGTATAACAAGGAATCTGCAAGTTTTGCAGGTAATGTGTCCTCCTGTTTGGCTAGAGTGATTGGAAACACTGCAGTTCCTCACCGATGCAACTGTGGCAACAGTCCCTAAACCTGGAAGGATAAAGCAAAAGCATACCACTGCATGCTCGTTCCCTTCCAAGTCACACTGACCATCCTGATTTAGGAATGCAATGCCATCTCTGGGTCTGAATCTTGGGGCCACTCTCTGTTGCCTGCCTGGAATTATTTCATCAGAAGGAACACAGTGGTTCACAGTCATCTTCTCAAGCATAATGAAGTGCAGGAAGTTAATGCTGGCCATGCCGTGTCCAGCCACCATTGTACTTCAAACTGAAGTAGTAAAGATGCTGCATTATGCTATTTGACACCATAGTCTTTTCCTTCTGCTTGCAAGGGAAGATTTAACCTTAGCTAATTTCCCCCTCCTCTTTCACTCACTCACATGAGGCATGAATCTCATCTTTTTCCCTTTATGAGCATCCAAGGCATCAGTGTAGGTTTGAAGTCATTGGCAGCACCCTGCATATCTGTCTCCACATTGATCATGAGGGTTAATTTGGCAGAAGGTGGGGTGCCCCTGCTCCTAGAACTCCATGAAGCACACAGAGGATAGCTCCTTCTGCTTAGGTTTATAATGCAGTTAATCCCCACTAGAGTAAACCTCCAAATTCACAACTGTCGGTTCAGGGCCATTTTGATTCAGATGTTGTGGGGATGGTGATAATATACCCTAATATTACTTTTTCTTTCTATCTCAACAAGGAGGAGATAAAGTGGGTGTGTCTGATGGATTATAGAAAAATGAGTGGTGGGGTTCAAACACTCTGGGAGTAGGCATACGAACAAGCGAGTACATATTGCTTTATGTCGGCAGGAGATGAGAAATACCACTTCTCTCTATTTTCATGGTCTTAGTTATCAGCCTGGGACAGAGCAGAGACTAGAGTCTGTGAACATACAACCTGTTATTTTTTATTGAAAGCAGGTGAGTTTTAAAATTTTATTTTTAAAACACAAATACATGCATTGCCTGTGGAGTTTGATTTCCAAACATATTCCTACAGATTCCTGACATCTCCTGTTGACCATCTGCCCTCCTGCTGGGGGAATCAAACTAACTGCTAAGATGCAAATTGTTAGCCTACCAACCAGTTACTAACTCTGAACAGCAGTCATTCTGAAAGAGGTGGCTGCAAGATAACCATTCAGTATTTCATTGTTATTCTGTGCGGCTTCTGACTTCAACTTCTATTGATCACTGAGTGAAAACATGTTTCTCAATATCTGTTTTTAAATCTATTTCTCATTTTATTTGGGATGGGTCAAATTGTAATTTCAGTGGATCTAGAGTAAGAATTCAAAACCCATCATGTTGGGTAAGTAAATAACTAGAATCAAAAGCATTTATAGTAAAATTGGGATAATTGTACAAATCCATATTATGTCCATTAGGGAAAGAAATCTATCACCCTCATTCTGACTGGTATGTGATTACAGATTCATAACAAGGTGTTCTATAAATGACCTTCGAACATCCACTCACTGGCTATTTTATCAGGTAGAGGAGTGAACCCAGTGTGGTCTTCTGCTGCTGTAGCCATTCATCATGCCAGTTCCATGAAAAAACATCCAGTGAGGGGTAGTTCTGTGAGTGAAAATGGCTTGTTAATGAGAGAGGCCAGAGGAGAATGGTTTGACTGGTTCAAGCTGACATGAAGGCAACAGTATCTGAACTAATCGTGTAATATGACACTGGTGTGCAGAAGAACATCTCTGAATGCACAACACGTTGATCCTTGAAGTGGATGGGCTACAGCAGCAGAATTGGATTTAACCTTTCTGATGTGGAGTTAATTTTGTTACTCTTTCCCACATATTTTTCAATAGGTATACAGTGGATTCTGCTTAATTGGTACACATCAGGACCTGTACACAAACACACTCAACACTGCTTAAAATCTGTTCTAAGCACAGTTTAGTGTCTAACAGCCATATCAGTGCAGATGACTGAGACTAGTTACAAACTGTTCAGTAGCATTCTTCTATCCCAATTAGAGCCCAGAATAAAGAAGGGAATCTTAGCTATTTTCTTAATTAGTTTTTGTTCTTTAGGAATTGTCCCAAATAAGTGGCTGTCCTGATTAACCAATGGCCCAATTGACTGGAATCCACTGTATTTTTGTGCCAGGATTTATGTTCTCATTTAATAAACAAAGAAAATCCCATTGTGTTTCAATCCTTCTCAGAGATATTCTGAATTTTGTTTTGGATATTTGTGAAGCGTTGATTTGCTAATCAAGCCCGTTAGACTGCCTTTAGCAAATCAATCTAAAAGGATACACTGAAATCCAGGTTGTTATTTCAAAGACGTTCTGCTTTCTGCAGACCAAACTGGATAATGATCTACACAAGGTGTTAGAAATAGATAAAAGAGGAAGTAATTTTTGTAAATGTTTTTCATGGGTTGAAGAAGTACAAAGTTAAGAGTGAGTAAGAAGTAATTTAAGCTGTTCAGATCGTAAATGTGGAAGAGAATTGTATTTAGAATTAAGCCTATCATTAGCTATAGAATTAGTAATCTAGTAATCAAGGTGTATAAATAGTACAAATTTCTAGTAAAATATGTACAGGTTGTTGTAATACAGCATTTATTTTTGTATATTTTTTGTATTTTTAAATTATAATACTAATTTTGAAATTGGACTACTTGAACGTTTAATGAACTTGTATCAAAATTCTTTATCAGCTGTTTAACAGAGAGAAATCAAGCTAAATTAACTAAGCCTGCAATTCGGTTTAAGGTAGTGGATATTAGACATGGTTTTATGTAGAGACGGCACTTGGATTCTACTGAAAAATTTCTTTTTTTTGGATCCTAAATATTATGCATCCAAAAAGTATTTTGAATAATTTCAAAGTTAAGTAACAATTTCCTGCGCCAGTCTTTGTTCGATTCTAGACTGAATGTTTATGAAATCATGTTGGCAGGAACAAATATTCCATGACCTCAAATAGCTGTCGCAATGTTTGCCTTTTATGAAGGGCAAGTACAAGTTTGGATCAAATGGTAGATAATGATTTCTGAGCCAGTCTCTGCAGAATGTGGCTGAAACCAGATTTTGCACCCAAGACTGTGACCTGAGAAGAAAATTAAAGAGTTTTGAAACATACTAGAGCACTGAATCTCCTCCTAAGTTTCAAAATCTGATTCCAAATTCTCCACTGTTGGTTCAGGGCTATTTTGATAACACTGGGTGTTGAGGTACTGATCTTCTAAAGGTGTTAGTAATACACCTACATTTTTCCCCTCTCTCTGCCTCAACAAGTAGCAGATAAGGTGGGTGTTGATAGGCATGTGTAAGAGGAAAGGCTGAAAATGCTCTGAGAACTGGCATACTTTAACAAGCCCATACTTTCCCTTTCTGTCAGAAGGAAATGTGAAATGCCACTATTATCTGTTTTCAAGGACTTGCTGGTTTGTTTCTCAATAGAATATAGAGTAGAGATCAGCTGAATTGTTGATTTGAGAGATTATTAAAAGAAAAGGGGATAGATATAGGAAACACTTCAGATTAATATGTGGAGATTAGCACTTTAATATGCTTGTGGCAGCATTGTTGTTAGGTGACTGGACTAGCAGCCAGAGTTTGGCCTGTTCATACAATGACGTGAGTACAAGTCCTGCCAAGACAAATGAGGAATTTACTTTCAGTGTTTATCTGAACAGATTTGTTTACACAAATCTGAGTGTAAAGCTGATTAAAGTAGTAGACAGTTTGAAACACATGATTCTAAAAATCATATGATTCTATTTGGGGTACCATGGTAGCATAGTGGTTAGAATCATGTTCTGAGCGGAGTTCAGAGTTCAATTCCAACGTCATCTGTAAGGAGCTTGTATATTCTTCCTGTATCTGCGTGAGCACAGGACATAGTTTTCGAGAACCTAATAAGCAGCATTTATTACACAGCGGCTGGTAGATATATGGAACTAACTGCAAGAGGAAGTGGTTGAGGCAGGTACATTAGATACATTATGAAATATGTGGATGACAAGAGCTTAGAAGAATATCAGCCATGTGTTAGTAAATGGAATTAGCTTAAATCTATATCTTGGTTTTCATGGATACATGTAGGCCAAAAGACCTCTTTTATATGCTGTACAATGCTATGATTCTTATCTAATCTGCCTTGTCTTTGAATATAAGAACATAAGAAAAGAGAGAATTTGGGCCATAATCCTGCCCCGCAATTCAGCATCATCACGGATGATCTGCTGCAAGTTTCTTTTGGGGACATAAGACCTAAGAGCAGAATTAGGCTATTCAGCCTGTTGAGTCTGCCCCACTATTGCATCATGGCTGATCCCAGATCATATTCAATCCCAAATACCTGCCCACCCACCATATCCCTTGATGCCCCAACCAAACATGTATCTATTGACTTCTGCTTTACATATACCCATAGACTTGGCCTCCACCACAGTTTGTGGCAGAGCATTCCACAGATTCACCACTCTGGCTAAAAAAAATTCTTCCTTACTTCCATTCTAAAAGGTCACCCCTCAATTCTTAAGGCTGTGTGCCCTCTAGTTCTGGATATCCCCACCTCAAGAAACAGCCTCTCCACATCCGTTTCATCTAGTTGTTTTAACATTCAGTAGGTTTCATTGAGATCCCCCCACATTCTTCTAAATGCCAGTAAGTACAGACCCAAAGCTGCCAACTGCTCCTCATATGTTAGCCTCTTCATTCCTGGAATCATCCTCGTGAACCTCCAATGACAATATATCCTTTCTGAGATAAAGGGCCCAAAACTGTTGACAATACTCCCAAGTGTGACCTGACCAATGTCTTATAAAGCTTCAGCATTATCTCCTTGTTTTTATATTCTATAAATGCCACCTTTACCACAGACTCAACCAGTAAATTAACCTTTTGGGAGTCTTGCACGAGGACTTCTAAGTCCTTCTATACCTCTGATGTTTGAACCTTCTCCCCATTTAGATAATAGTCTGCACCATTGTTCCTTTTACCAAAATGCATTATCATACATTTCCCAACACTGTGTTCCATCTGCCACTTCTTTGCCCATTCTTCCAATTTGTCTAAGTCCTGCTACAATCATAAGCCCATAAGATATAGGAGCAGAAGTAGGCAATTCAGCCTATGAGACTGCTCTGCCACTCAATCATGGGCTGATCCAATTATTCCAGTCATCCCCAATCTCCTGCCTTCTCCCCATACCCTTTGATGCCCTGGCTAATCAAGAACCTATCTATCTCTGCCTTAAATGCATCCAGTGACTTGGCCTCCACAGCCACTTGTGGCTACAAATTCCACAGATTTACCAGCCTCTGACTAAAGTAATTTATCTGCATCTCTTTTTTAAATGGACGTTCTTCATTCCTGAAGTTGTGCTCTCTTGTCCTGGACTCCCCTACTATGGGAAGTAACTTTCACATTGCTTCCTCAGCACTACCTACCCATCCACCTATCTTCATACCTAATACTGTCCCCTGAAGAACACTACTGGTCACTGGCAGCCAACTAGAAAAGGCCCCCTTTATTCCCACTCACTGCCTCTTGTCTGTCAGCCATTCGTCTATCCATGCCAGTAACACCATGGGATTTTATCTTGTTAAGCAGCTTCACGTGAGGCACATTATCAAATGCCTTCTGAAAATAATGATGGAAAAATGGATGATAGAAATATGAAGGGCTATGTTGAAGGAAGGATTAAATTGATTTTAGAGGAGGCTAGAAGGTCAGCACAGCATCATTGCCTGAAGGGCCAGTACTATACTGTTTTATGTTCTACGTTTTTTAATTCCTGTGTTAAGCCTCCATGACACTCAATTCCCTCAACTTTCGGAAATATATCTAACTCCTCTTTAATTTCCACCCCCCCCCCATAAAATAGTCTCCACAATCCTCCAAGATAGAGTGTCACAGAGATTCTGCAATTCCTGCACACCTCACTTTCAAATGATTGCCCCATCTTGAAGGGTCATTCCAAACATAATTACATCAAATCATTGCCATAGATAGCTGTGGAGACCAAGTCTTTGGGTATATATAAAGAGGAGGTTGATAGGTTCTTGATTAGTCAGAGTCTCAAAGGTTACAGAGAGAAGGCTAGAGAACTGGGTTGAGAGGGATAATAAGTCAGCCATAATTGATTGGTGGAACAGACTTGATGAGCTGAATGGCTTCATTTGGCTCCTATATCTTATGGTCTTATAATAACAGGATGCAGAATCTGGTGTTACAGTTACAGAGAAAATGCAGTAGTGGTCGACAAAGTGAAAAGGTCACAACAAGGTAGACTGAGAGTTCAGGAGGTCGGGGTCCATGATTATACTGGCAGTGAGAAAGGTAGAATCACTGAGAGCAGGCTGGTTTGCGTGGAAGTCCGGGCTATGTTCACATCTCTACACAACTTCTCACGGTCTTGAGCAGAGCAGCTGCCATGCCAAACTATAATGCAAGCAGATCAGATGTTTGCTGTGGTGCGTCATTGGGAAGATGTCAAATATCATAGGCAAGGTTTCCCACATCTTGTGAATTATTGAATAAAAATATAACACCCGTGTAAACTGTAAAACTGCATTGCCCGTTTCCCTAGACAAAGTAATGAATGAGCCTTCCTTTGATTTACCACTTGCTCGTTAAAGTATGCATTGTCTGTTTGGTCTACGTGTGAATCAGGCAGTTCAGATGATTAGTACTATGTTACCCTGTAGACCCCTGTTGTTATTCTGTAGCCCATGTTAGTCTGCTCTAATGCCTATGGCAGTGGGTTTACCCAACATAACACATAGTTGCCTCAGCAAAATAAAGTTTCCCATCTCTATAAATAGCATTCACTTTTGTGTATTACGGCAGAATGTCCATATATACAACATTTTATTTGGAACCATAGGATGGGCAAAGACAAGCTTGGATACTGGAAACAACATTCAGGGAAGAGAGAGAGGCAAGGAGGTGTAGCTTTGCTGGCTTCAGGGGTGGTTGGCACTGGACGAATGATTAACTTGGAAAATGCTTCTCCAGAATCATATCACTCAGAGTTAGACAAACTCATTTCTGAAGATGCTGGGATTTTTGCTGGAAACAGACAAAATGCAGGAGGAACTCAGCAGGTCTAATGGCATGTATGGAGAGGACTAAAGAGTCAACGTTTCTGGCCGAGACCCTTCAATGGGACTGGAAAGAGAAGGGGTCAGATGCCGGAATAAGGTGGGAAGTGTGTGTAAGTCAGAGAATTGTGAGGTGGAGGGAGACTGCAGAGACTGGAAGGGATGGTTTGAAAGGCGTGTTCAGTATGAAAGGGGTTGGGGGACACTGGGATCAGAGGAGCTGTTCTGCCACAGGTCATAATAACATAATGTGCTAACTGGAAGAGCTGACACATATCCTGCATTTAGTTGGGTTTATGCCAAGTGCAACATTTATACCATTAGTGAGGTTTGGAGCAACTCTGATCCAGATATAATTATGTCATTCTACTGTGAGTGTGGGTGGAATTTCCTTCTACAGTCGGGTTCGAACAGCACAAGTAACACTGCCACCTCGTGCTTTGTAATTCTGAAAGGATTTTGTATAAAGCTTCCTGCAGCCAATGATAAGGGTAGGATTCAGTCCATTTGAATTAAAACCAGAGCTACTAGGCCCATTGCCAGCAGAAAAAAATCATTAAATATTTTGATTCTCACTGAGCTCAAGTTGAAAACGAATAAACAAATCTTCAGCAAGCTTGGCACAGTGGGAGACTTGAAGAGAAATCCACTTTACCTCTGGGAGTTTTGGAAGAAGCTTTTGGTAGTGAAGAAGAGACATAGTCATCCTGGCTACAGATGTTCATGGTGTATAGTGCTGTGTTCAAATAGAATCCTCGTAGACAATAAGACAGTACTAGCAACAACATCTGTTTTCAGCAGATGGTACTAGATCTAGCTTGGGTAGCATTACAGATAGAAGTATTTTTGTAGCATACAGTACTGTGCAAAAATCTTGGGAACATATGTCTAGCTAGGGTGCCTAAGACCTTTACACGGTACTATATTGTCATGGAGTGGAGAAGCGAGTTTTTAAGCCTGGCGGTAACAAACAATGAGTGTTACCTGAATCATATCTGAATCAGCTTTATCACCACTCACATATGTCATGAAATTTATTTATTTCTTGTGGCAGCAATACAGTGCAATACATAAAATTACTACACAGTACTGTGTCAAAGTCTTAGGTACCCTAGCTTGATCGCAAAGGAAATTACAGTGCCATAGTAGTATTACAAGTGCACAGATATAAAAATATTGGAAAAGTTAGAAAGAATAAAAAAATGTCACCTCTAACAGGAGGGATCATCACTTCCTTGGCTATAGGTTCACTCATTATAGAGCCTAATGGCCAAGGGTAAGAATGACTTCTTTGGAGGAGCACAGTTGTCTTAGTCTATTACTGAAAGCGCTCCTCTGTTCAGTCAAAGTGGTATGCAGAGGGTGAGAAACATTGTCCAGAATTGCCAGGATCCTCCACAGCATCCTCTGTTCTACCATACCCTCCAGTGTGTCCAGTTTGACCCCTACATCAGAGCCAGCCTTTCTAGTCAACACACCACCTCGTAGAAGATTGTACTGGTGACAAAAGACTGGTGTGTATATATATATATACACCCCTAAAAAAATTTTGCACAGTACTGTAGCTTTTTAATGAATTGGACCTTCTGTGCAATGAGATCGATGCTGACTGCAAGCTAAGCTATTTGCCGTTCCGAGGATGCTGGTGAGGTGGGCAGAGGAGGCTCGAAGAAGTCAGGCCAGCTTAATGCGGTGAAACAGAAGAGGAATGGCGAATATATGAGAGCGTTTAAGGAAAATGAAAGAACACTGTTAAGACCTCTAATAGATGGCTGTATTAATGTGATCTGATTATTAGCTACTGATGTTCATTTTAATCTCACTTAGTGGCAGTAATGTAGGTAACTTTAACCCAGAATTGTTTCAGGCTAACAATTAAAATTTATTTGACATGACTGGTTGAGATTATGGAGGGAGGCACATAATGATTGTAGAAGCGATACTGCTGCTGAACTGGTGACATTAAGTAAATTGACATCAACATTTAGGACAGTTTTATTCCTCTTGGTGAAAACACCATATAACATTAAAACAGCCAAACTGTGCTTATTCCCAAATCAGACAATCCAATAATGCTACAACTTAATCAGTAACTTGAGGCCAATTACCACTGGTTCAATTTTGCTCAAGTTGTTTACAGATATTTTAGTTGGAGGACTGGCAGATGTAGTCATCATTAGAAACAGAACAGCAAACAGAAAGGATTTTCAGTGGTGAGTCCCAGTTCCATACAATCAAAATATTGTAAATTTTATAAAACTTAACCCGGGGCCAAGAGAAATATAAAAATTAATGCTATGCCTTTTCTAAACCTTGCCAAGGTATTTGATTCTGAGAGTTTATTAGGTTATTACAAACGCTCTTGGTCTGATGGATATGGGTAGACATTTTATTGACCTAATATTCTAATCACACCATCAGGATTAAACTTATCAGAGCAGAAATTAGACCTATCACAGGGAAGAGGGGTGTGAAGAAGTGTGACCTGATTTGTATGTAATATTATTGTGGACATTTAATTATATTCATGAGAAAGTGAGAATTGCAGAGATACTTGGATAGATGATAGAGCACATTTTACTGCCCTGGTTTTCATGGGTCTTGTAATTATTTTGTCACAAGGATATCTATAAAACTCTTAAAATCATGGAACAACTGCTCTTGAGATCTTGGGTCTTGATATCAATCTGAGCAAAGATAATAATAAAAAAATGGGCAATCAACATTTAAGATTGGATTTCATTGCTGTAGCTCATTTGACCTGTCCATAGGTTGCATAGGTGATGTTTTAATAGGTGAGTCAAAGAGCTATCCCTGAATTTCTGAAAAGATTGAACACCATGCAGGAGCTAGGAGTTTTTTTAAAACCTCATTTTTATTACCTATTAATTTTCAGACTTTAAGATATGGAGCAGAATTAGGCCACTTGGCCTGTCGAATTTACTTCATCATTAAGAAAGGAGTTTTGAAATACTTTGGTCACATTGGATGATATTGGGAATTTTGTTACGTTTTAAAACCCTCCTAGTTGTATCAATAATGGCATCAATATTCGATGGTGGGGGTGAGGATCTTGGTTGTCTAACTTGGAGGTCCAAATCTCCTTGCAATAAGTAGGAAGGTGAAGGAATTTTTTCTGATTTGTGATGGTGCCCATATCTGTTTAGAGAATAAAGAATCTAAATTGCTTGAAGAGAGATTTAGTTAATGAAGATTTGGATGTTGATGGAGCTGGAGAGGGTTTTGGTAGGAATATTAGTGATTGGAAAAACAGGGAATTTGTTACTTGTGTTGATCTGCTGCACTGGGAAGGATTTTAAAAGTACCACAAGCCTGAGGAATTCGGTAAAATGTATATAATCTGATTTTGTTGAATGTCTTGCTTTGAAGGACAAATATTTGCCCCACAAAGGGTGATCTTGCCTCTGGCTTGACCAAGCATGGACAAGGTATGTCAATGCTGCTACTAGGCTACTAAAACTCTGGGCCATTTTCCTAGGTGATGTTGGAATGAGATGGATCCCCTGATCAAGAGACATATCACGCTGCTTGAGCAGCGATCTAGCAAGCTTTCTCAAGGTAGATGGATCTTTTTTTTTAAGAAGTTCATGCTTTTAAGACAATGCTGGGATTTTAGCAAGAATAACTAGCAATTATGGATGTCATGGTACAATTCGAAAATAATTCCTGTGGTAAAGCCTTTATTGAAATAGCATCAAAATATTTGCATCAGGAGAGACTGCATTGTGTAGTCAATGAGTTTCTTTAGATTTGTGATGGGTGTTTGGTGAAAGCAGTTCCCAGACGAGGATTTTTGCTGAGATTCTTGAGGGTCTGGACATGTAAGGATTTTCCTCCCTTATTTCAAGGATTTGGCTTTAAGGAACAGCTGATATTTTAAATTATTTTACAGATTTTAAATTTGGTGGTGGTTCTTTTGGCATTTTTAAGTTGCCAATTGTTTAACGTATCTTTTTAAATGGTGTAGTCGAGCATTTACCCTTCCACAGCCTAATGTCTCATTTTCAGTGTTTAATGTGGCTCTCCCAAAGTGATCAAACTTAAATTCCCACAGATACAGGCATACAAAATTATGAGGCATATAGATAGGGTTAATGCAGGCAGGCTTTTTGTACTGAGATTAGGTGAAACTTCAGCTAGAGGTTAAGGGTGAAAGGTGAAATATTTAAAGGGAACCAGAAGGGGATCTTCTTCACTCAGAGGGTGGTGCAAGCGTTGAATGAGCTGTCAGCAGAAGTGGTGGAAGCAGGTTTGATATTAAATAAGAAATCATTTGATAGAAGTTTAGATAAGAACATGGACGTCAGGGATATGGAGGATTATGGTCCAGATGCTTCAATGGGACTAGCCAGAATAATAGTTTGGCATGGACTAGATAGGCCAAAAGACCTGTTTCTGAGTTGTGGTCCTCTATGACACTAGATCCCATGGGTGAGTTAATGAAGGTAAACATGAAAATGTTAAAATTGAGAATTTTCTTGGTTAGCAAGCACAGGAGACCATGGTGGGTGAAAAGAGAACAGATGTGAGTAAAGCAACCAACAATCTGTGGGAGGAATTCGGTTGCTTGACTAGCCCCTGTAGGGGTAGGGATGTGGGGGTCGTGTTTCAGGTCAAAACCTGCATCAGGACCTGAGACCTCACACTGATGCTGCCCCACCTATTGCGTTCTTCCAACAGGCTGTTTGTAGTTCCAGATGCCAACATCTCTTGTGTCTCCTGATTGTGAGTTAACCTCCTTTTGCCCTGTGATTCTACAAAATCAATGTGCCCCTTAAATTGAGGCTTCTTATGGTGCTTTGATTTCCTTGTTGGTGACTATGTCTTTGTCAATCCAAGGTCCTAATGCTTGGAAACCCTTCCTCTGACTGAGCGCCCTCCTCCATGGCACCTTGCTCTGAGATATTTTTTCTGAAACCTTGTTCTTTTATCAAGTTTTTCCTCACCAGAAGTATATTAAACTGTTATTGTGCATAAAAGAACTACATAAAATACAAGCAGATAATCTAAGAATTAAGCAGTTTGATCCAAGAATAGACTGGACCTGCCATTAGTAAGGCATTGAACAAATTTGACACCCTATCTCCAGCAAAGCCCACTGGGTTGGGCGTAGGGCCTTAGAAACATCTGGGCCAGCCTTCATCAGGGCTGGTGAAGGATTTCAGCCAGAAACTTTGACTGTTTATTCCTTTCCATATATGCTGTCTAACCTGCTGAGTTCTTCCAGTATTGTGTGAGTTTCTCTGCGATATTTGAAGATCCTTCCATTTCTTTTATATCTAAATTAAATCCTAGTATCTGGAATGAAAGGCTCTGCATACAACAGTGGAAGCAGAAATCTCAACAGGCAGCAAGAACATCCTTTTGGGAGTATGAATTTATGCAGGTAGAGATCTTTTCCAGGGCTACGGATTGAGATGAAAATAATTTCTATATTTCAGATAAACCTAGAATAGTGAATGAAGGGGAAAAGCATTGTGAATATTTACTCATCTGGAAATCGAGGTCTAAGATTAGACCTGCTTCACTCTAAGAACCTTTAGTTGACTTAATGCCCAGAAAGTGTAAGCTATATTCTAAAAAAGGAAAAACGATTCAAACGGATCCCTGTTCAAACTAACGTAGGCAGGTCTGACAGAATAGAAAATGTCAAATAGGATAGTGTTTTTTTGATAAAGTTATGTTAAAAGTTAGAGTTACAAAATAAAATTGCTGGTGTTGGTGAAATAAAATTTGCTTTAATTCTCAGCTTTAGACACAGGGGTATTTGTGATGACATGTACAGTACATACAGAGGTGTACCACTGTGTGGCAGTGCACTGATTCTCATCAATGTGATTGCATGATTTTTTTAAAGCTATGTATATATTTCAATAAATAAAATGAGTTGTTTGATATTAAAGCTGTTGATTTTTGAGTTGATGTTGTCTGTGGATTTTGTTCCAAACTTCACATATTCAAACTAAGAGACATAGTTATGAGTACAAAGTTCAAAGTAAATTTATTATCAAAACATATATATGTCACCATGTACAACCCTGAGATTAATTTTCTAGTGGGCATTCACAAATACACGAAACACAATAGAATCATTGAAAGTCCACACCCAACAGAATGGATACCCAACCAATGTGCAAAAGACAACAAAGACCAAAATTACGTAGTGTCTTACAAACACAAACACTCAAACAAACAAGCAAGCAATAAATATTGAGAACATGAGATGAAAATTAATGAGATGAGATTGTAAGATTTTCTGTTCATTTTTTTCCCCTTACTTTAGTCTTTGCTGTGAACCTAGCTCCGAATACAGAATTACCTTGAATATGCATTGTTACACAGCATGGAAACAGACTCTTTAGCCCGGTGTCCATATTGGTCAATAGGCACCAACTCACACTAATCATATTTATCCTCTCTCATCCCTTCCCTCCAATTCACCTACCGCAGCTTCCACTTAGGCAGGAGGCAATTACAGCAGTTAGTTACCATACCATTCAATATCTTTAGGATGTGAGAGGAAAGTAGAGCACCCAGAGGAAAGCAGTGAGAATATGCAAATTCTGCTCAAGATCAGGTTCAAACATTGGTCCTTAGAAACACACACAAAATGCTGGAGGAACTTGGCAGGTCAGACAACATCTATGAAAAAGAATGAACAGTTGATGTTTCAGGTTGAGACCTTACATCTGAGTTTCCAGCATCTACAGATTTTCTTGTGTTTGTGATGGTCCTTTGGCTCATATCTCTTCCCTATTCTGATGTTTGGTCTCAACAACAAATGAACCTTTTGACCATGTCTGCATGCTTTTATGCATTAAGTTACTGCCATATGATTAGATATTTGCATTAATGAGAATGGGCACAGGTGAATCTAATAAAGTTGCCACTGAGCGTATAAAACAATGAAACGTACAGAGCCTTTTAACATTATTCAGCACACAACCCTTTGTTCAAATGCATGAGTATTACAACCAGGGATTTTGATCAATTTAACTGAGAATTTTTATTTATGAAGTGCATGCTCATTTTTACCAGTAAAGCCCAAAATGGACAATTGTAAAGCATGAAAAACTAAAAGTTCAAAAACTGAAATGTCAGCAGTTCAAAAGTATTTACCCCCCTTTTGCTCAGTTGTTACTTCTTGCAAAATTTCTCAAACTATGGCAGGTTAGATGGGTAGGAGCTGTGGACAGCAATCTTGAGGTTTTGCCAGAGATGTTCAATTGGGTTGAAGTCAGGGCTCTGACTGGACCACTCAAGGACATCGATTTTCTTCATTTGAAGCCACTCCATGGTTGCTTTGACAGTGTCATTGTCTTGCTGAAAGATGAACTTTCTCCCCAGTTTAAGCTTTCTAGCAGAGGGTAGAAGGTTTTTATCCAGGATTTCTCTGTATTTAGCAGCATTCATCTTTTCATCAATCCTGACCAGAATTCTAGTGCCTGCTGCTGAAAAACATCCTCATAGTATGATGCTATCGCCACCATATTTTATAGCAGGGATGTTGTAACCTGGCTGATGCGCAGTATTAGATTTATGCCACATGTACTCCTTAGTGTTGAGGCCCAAGAGTTCTATTTTAGTTTCATCTGACCACAAGACATTCTTCCATGTCTTTACAGTATCTTCTAAGTGTTGCTTTGCAAAGTTTTTATGGGCAAGGATATGCCCTTTTTTTGGTCAGTGCTTCTTTCATTCCACTCTTCCATAAATACTCCTTTAGTGCAAGGTCTCAGAGATTGTGGAGCTATGAACTTCATCTCCAGTTGCAGCCACTGACTTCTGCAGCACAATCAAAATGATTGTTGGTGTCACAGTGGCCTCGCTTACAAATGCCATTCTTCTCTGGTGACTAAGTTTAGAGGGATGGCCTGACCTTGGCAGTATGACTGTGATTTCATATTTTTCAGCTTTTTCCTGGTGGACTGCACTGAGCTCTGAAGTATGCTTAGTGCCTCTTGATTTGTGCTTCTCTTTTATCACTTTCCTGACTTGCCTTTTGTTTTCATTTTGGTTTGGTCTATTGTAAACATACCATACTGTTGGACCTTACGGTGGGGGTGGGGGGGGGGGGGTATTTATTCTCAAGAATTCCTTCAAAACAGGTGATCCTCCAATTTTCTACAACAAATTGGGTGAGTTGGTAAGGTAATGTACAGTACTGGCCCTGATGAAAGTTAGCATAGTAATTACAAAAGGGATGAATACATTTTCAGCAGCATCATTTTTAGTAAATTGTTGACAGGTTTTGGAATTTTTCTTTTGATTTGACATGATGCACAAAGTTTTGTAGATTAGCTCAAAAATCCTACTTCAATATATTTTAAATTTAGAAAATGAGGCAGTAAAATGTGAAAATGGGTGTGGGGCTGAATACTTTTTCAAGACACTCTATTGGTTTATTATTGTCACATGTACACAAGATACAATGCAAAGCTTGTCTTGCATACAGTTCATACAGATCAAACCATGACACAGTGCATTGAGGGTAGGACAAGATAAAACAAGGAAAATACAGAATAAAGTGTAAAAGCTACCAATAAAGTAATCTGTATTCTCATAAAGAGAAAGTGATTTCAAACTGAGCCCCATTTAACGTAAAACTAAGCTGATCTCTGTTGGTTGGGGTCAACCATAGATGTTGTGTCCTAGCTGTCTATGTGATATGCAAGCCAGGACAGTATGATATGGAGAGCAAGCTGTTGCCCATGCAATAGACTTTTCCCTCTCCATGGAGCTGATGAGTTCAAAGGAATGGCCAGGGACTGATACAGTTTGGCACCAATGTCATCAAGAGTTGCCAGTCAGCATTGAACTCAAAGTAGGACTGCATTAGGGACTCCAGCTCCAGATTTTTCTTTGGGGTTTACTCCTGAAGCCTTCCCTGTGAGTGGGTATAGCCACAGGGCAGTGAAGGTTTGAGATCTGATTTTTCCTTCTAGATGAGCTACCAACCATGGCTGAATCAGCTCAATCTGACAATGCAAAATGCCAACTTAGGATACTATTTTTTTGATATAGTTTATTAAAAGTTTGAATGCAGCTAAACAATAAAATGCAAGATTGTAGCGATGTGCTACACACAGCGCTGGAATAATGACACGCAGTCGGTAAGTCATTTTGAAACTAGTTTATTCAAACTTCGCGGTGCTGGCATTTAAATCCCTAGCGTCCACCCTCTCCGGGCGGAAATGACGTCAGAGGTGCATTACCAAAGTCTCCCCCTGCGCGCTGGCTATTTGTGAGCCAGTTCGCCTGCGCAGAAAGTGGGTCGCCACATAACCCCCTTCCCCCCCAGAACTGGTGATACACCCCCCAATGTCCACAGTCTGGATCAGCCTCTGCGCCGCGGTGCCTGAACCTCGACCGGCTACGCCAAGTCCACATGGGCTGGTTTGAGTCGGTCCACCGTGAAAACCTCCTCTCTCCCCCCAATGTCCAGAACGTATGTGGACCCATTGTTGTTGATCACCTTGAACGGCCGCTGTAGCGGTGCCCGGTGTCCGCCCCTTTGTACAAACACAAACTTACAGTTTTGCAGGTCTTTGGGTACATGTGTCGGGGTCCGTCCGTGCTGTGAAGTTCGTACGGGGGCCAGGTTGCCGAGCCTTTCGCGTAGCCTGTCCAGGACTGCTGCAGGTTCTTCCTCTTGCCCCCTTGGGGCTGGTATGAACTCTCCTGGGAAGGCCAGGGGTGCACCGTACACCAACTCGGCCGACGAGGCGTGCAGATCCTCTTTGGGCACTGTGCAAATTCCAAGCAGGACCCAGGGAAGCTCGTCCACCCAGTTAGGTCCTCTCAGGCGGGCCATGAGAGCTGACTTCAAGTGACGGTGGAAGCGTTCCACTAGTCCGTTCGACTGTGGGTGGTAGGCAGTTGTGTGGTGTAGCTGCGTTCCCACAGGCTGGCCACAGCCGACCACAGGCTAGAGGTGAACTGGGCACCTCTGTCGGAGGTAATGTGGGCCGGTACCCCGAAGCATGCTACCCAGGTTGCGATCAGTGCTCGGGCGCAGGAATCGGCAGATGTGTCGGTGAGCGGGACTGCCTCTGGCCACCTTGTGAACCGGTCTACCATCGTTAAGAGGTACCGTGCTCCTCGGGACACAGGTAGGGGGCCCATGATATCCACATGAATGTGATCAAACCTCCGGTGGGTGGGTTCGAACTGCTGCGGCGGGGTTTTAGTGTGCCGCTGCACCTTGGCTGTTCGGCACTGTGCGCACGTTCTGGCCCATTCACTGACCTGCTTGCGAAGTCCGTGCCACGCAAACTTGCTGGAAACCAGTCAGACGGTTGTCCTGATAGATGGGTGCACCAAACTGTGTATGGAGTCGAAAACCCGCCGCCTCCAGGCTGCCAGGACGATGGGGCGAGGTTGGCCGGTAGCCACGTCGCACAGGAGGGTCCTCTCACCTGGGCCTATGAGAAAGTCCCGCAGCTGCAAACCCGAGACTGTGGTCCTGTAGCTGGGCATCTCGTCGTCTGCCTGCTGCGCCTCCGCCAGTGCTGCATAGTCCACCCCCAGGGACAGGGCCTGGATAGCTGGTCTGGAGAGTGCGTCCGCCATGACGTTGTCCTTTCCCAAGACATGCTGGATGTCCGTCGTGTACTCAGAGATGTAGGACAGATGTTGCTGCTGGCGAGCCGACCATGGATTGGACACCTTCATGAATGCGAAGGTCAACGGTTTGTGGTCCGTGAATGCGGTGAACGGCCTGCCTTCTAAGAAGTACCTGAAATGCCGGATTGCCAGATACAGTGCCAACAGCTCCTGGTCGAAAGCACTGTACTTGAGTTCGGGTGGTTGTAGGTGCTTGCTGAAGAACGCCAGGGGTTGCCAGCGCCCCTCGATGAGCTGCTCCAGCACCCCACCGACTGCTGTGTCGGATGCATCCACCGTGAGGGCTGTCGGAACGTCCATTCTGGGGTGCACCAGCATCGCGGCATCTGCCAAGGCTTCCTTGGCTTTAACGAAAGCAGCCGTGGCCTCCTCGTCCCAAGTAATGTCCTTGCCTTTACCTGACATCAGGGTGTACAAAGGGCACATGATACAGGCTGCTGAGGGGAGGAACCGGTGGTAGAAGTTCACCATACCAATGAACTCCTGCAGGCCTTTGACTGTGTTGGGCCGGGCCCAGGAAGTCGATGGTATCGAGACCGAACTGGCACTTGGTCGGGTTGATCGTGAGGCCGAAATCACTCAGGCGGGAGTAGAGTTGGCGGAGGTGGGACAGATGCTCCTGACGACAACTGCTGGCTATAAGGATGTCATCCAAATAGATGAACGCAAAGTCCAAGTCGCGTCCCACCGCGTCCATTAGCAACTGGAATGTCTGTGCGGCATTCTTCAGGCCGAACGGCATTCGGAGGAACTCAAACAGGTGGAACGGGCTGATGAGTGCTGTTTTGGGGATGTCTTCAGGGTGCACCGGGATTTGATGGTATCCCCAGACGAGGTCTACTTTGGAAAAGATTCTTGCCCTGTGCAGGTTTGTTGCAAAGTCCTATATGTGCGGCACGGGGTAGCAGTCTAGAGTTGTAGCCTCGTTCAGTCTGTGGTAGACGCCGCATGGTCTCCAACCCCTGGCTGCTTTGGGCACCCTGTGCAGGGGGGAGGCCCATGGGCTGTCGGACTGCTGTATGATCCCCAATTCCTCCAACCTCTTGAACTCCTCCTTCGCCAGGCGGAGCTTTTCTGGGGGAAGCCTTCGTGCGCGGGCATGGAGGGGTGGTCCCTGGGTCGGAATGTGGTGCTGTACCCTGTGTCTGGGCATGGCTGCCGTGAACTGCGGTGCCAGAATCGGTGGGAAGTCCTCCAGGATTCTGGGGAATTCATTGTCTAACAGCGTGATGGAGTCCAGGTGTGGGGCCAGCAACTTGGCTTCACCCAGGTAGAACGTCTGGAAAGTCTTGGCATGTACCAGTCTTTTCCCTTGCAAGTCGACCAGCAGGCTGTGAGCTCGCAAGAAGTCCGCCTCCAGGAGTGGTTGGGCCACGGCGGCCAGTGTGAAGTCCCACGTGAACCGGCTGGCGCCGAACTGCAGCTGCACTGTGCGGGTGCCGTAGGTCCGTATCGTGCTGCCATTTGCAGCCCTCAGGGTGGGTCCTGGCTTCCTGTTGCGGGTGTCGTACCCCATCGGGGGCAAGACACTGATTTCCGCTCTGGTGTCGACCAAGAAGCGGCGTCCCGACTGTTTGTCCCAGACGTACAAGAGGCTGTCCTGGTGGCCAGCCGCCATAGTCATTAGCGGCATCTGGCCCTGGCCCTTGCAGGGCGGGCGACAACGGCGGGCTTCTGTGCCCCACCGCTGGTGGTAGAAACACCACTGTTCACTGTCCTCCTCACTCCTGCCGGGCCTGGTCTGGTCTGTTGTTGGGCGTGTGGCCTGGTAATCTGACCGACAGATGCCACGCTCTCCCTCTTGGCTTTCCACAGCATGTCTGCCCAGGCTGCCACCTTCCGGGGGTCGCTGACATCTGCGTCGGTCAGCAGCAGATGTATGTCCTCGGGCAGTTGCTCCAGGAATGCTTGCTCGAACATGAGGCAGGGCTTGTGTCCGTCAGCCAGGGCCAGCATCTCGTTCATCAATGCTGACGGCAGTCTGTCTCCCATACCGTCCAGGTGAAGCAGGCGGGTACCCCGCTCACGCCATGAGAGGCCAAAGGTCCCAATGAGCAGCACCTTGAATGCTTCATATTTGACTTCTTCCGGGGGCGAATGTATGAAATCCGCAACCTGGGTGGCCGTCTGCTGGTCAAGGGCACTCACCACGTGGTAGTAACGCGTGGAATCAGAAGATATCTGCCGAATCTGGAACTGGGCTTCTGCTTGGCTAAACCACACGCATGGTCGCAGCGTCCAGGAAGTCCGCAGTTTTAGTGAAACTGCGTGAACAGATGAAGAGTCGGTCATCTTTGGTCCAAATCCCGTTTGGACCGATGAAGAGTCGGTCATCTTTGGTCCAAATCCCGTTTGGACCGTCGGGGTCAACAATGTAGCGATGTGCTACACACAGCGCTGAAATAATGACACGTAGTCGGTAAGTCGTTTCGAGACTAGTTTATTCAAACTTCGCGGTGCTGGCATTTAAATCCCTAGCGCCCGCCCTCTCCGGGCGGAAATGACATCAGAGGTGCATTACCAAAGTCTCTCCCCGCACGCTGGCTATTTGTGAGCCAGTTCGCCTGCGCAGAAAGTGGGTCGCCACAAGATCACAATAAATAGGTAGTGAGGCCAAGAGTCTATCTTATTGTTCAAGAGGTCCATGCAAGAATCTGATAATTGTGGAATAGCTGTCCTTGAACCTGATGGATCAGGCTTTTGTATCTTTTGCCCAATGGGATGAGGGTCATATCCAGGTGGATCCGATTTGGGTGGGAATTACTTCTACAGGCCATAAATGAAGTGAAGAAAGGTGTCTTCAGTGGTGCTGTCAAATGACATATAGTCAATTTTAATCTGCTTACCTAACATCACCGTGAGTTTCCCAATGGGTGAGGTCACCGACAGGAATGGGTGTGAACTCTACAAAAAATAATTTTATACCTGATTTGATCTGCAGCTTATACAGAACAGCTGGTGCAAATAGCTTCAACTACTTTAGTTTCTGGATATGTATCTCCGTCACTTTGTCAGAATGTCAGGATGACTCTGTCTGGATATTATATGGTTATATGTTCTACATGATCCTAGTTTCATTAATTAGAATCCTGCAGATCAAGCACCTGACAGTTGAGGGCACTAACTCCTCATTTTTCTTTACTAAATTCCAGGATTTTGGTGAGTTGTAAGAAAGCTGTAGATTGATGGGCACCATGTTTAAAGTGAATTATTCCCTCTGCACAATGATATGCAAGAGATTTAAAACAGAGATGCGGAGAAGTTTCTTTAGCCAGAGGATGGTGAATTTGTGGAATTTATTATCACAGGCAGCTCTGGAGGCCAGGTCATTTGGTGCATGAAGGCAGAGCTTGATCGGTTCTTGATTGGACATGACATCGAAGGTTATGGGGAGAAGGCTGAAGAGCGGGGCTGAGGAGGGGAGAAAAGGATCAGCCGTGATTGAATGGCAGCACAGACTTGGTAACCAAATGATCGAATTCTGCTCCTATGTATTATGGTCTAAACAAAGACTGACAAGCAACCAATGTGCAAAAAAAGACAAATTGCGCAAATAATAAAAAATAGAATAGAATAAATAATACTGAGGATATGAGTTGTGGAATCTTTGAAAGTGAGTCTGTGGGTTGTGGAGTCAGGTCAGTGTTGAGGTGAGTGAGGTTATCCACTCTGGTGGCTAAAGGGTAGTAACTGTTTTCAGACCTGGTGGTGTATGACCTAATGGTTATTGTGGGACTTGCTGGCACTCCTGAGTAATTCCCAACGTTTATTTACAGAACTGCAGGCAAAGCCCAGCAGGTCTTGGCCACTGAAACCCCATCAGTGGTGTCATTATTGTTGAGAAACCTGTACATCCAAATGAACAGCAGACGGTTTTCTAGAGGACAGCATGGAGGGCATGGGGGGAGAGTTGGATGGGAAGGCGATTGTGAATGGTTTGGGTGAAATCCTTGCATCAGGACTGTTTGTTGTATAGATTGTGTGTTGATTCAGGTTTCAGCATCTGCAATCTCTTGTTTCTCCACATCTAAATGAAAGTGGAGGAATGTGAAAATCAGAAACAAAACCTGCAGAAGTCGGATATCTGAAATAAAAAGAAACAGAATTGCTGGAAATGCTCAGTACGTCAGACTGTATAGGGAGAGACAGTTAATCTTCCAGGATGAAGACCCTTCATCGGAATTCTGATGAACAGCTGTTGAGCTGAGACTTTATTTTTTGATGATTTATTTTATTCAGAGATGCAGCATGGAACAGGCCCTTGCAGGCTGCACCACCAGCAACCCACCTATTTAATCTCAGCCTAATCACATGACAACTTACAATGACCAGTGAACCTACTAATTGGAACATGTTTGGACTGTGGGAGGATACTGAAACTCCTGGAGAAAACCCATGTGGTCATAGGAAGAGTATACAAGATCCTTACAGACTGCATTGGAATTGATCTCCAAACTCTGACGACCCAAGCTACAATAGTATCATGCTATCTGCTATGCCGTCTCTTCTCATGGATAGACCCTGACTGCTGAGTACTTCCAGCATTTCTGTTTTTATTTCAGTGCTAGTCAGTGCAGTTACCATAAAGGAGCTGCATGTTTATTAACGTACAGAGGGCATAATCGAGTTATAGAAGTCCACTCATCATATTTAGCAATCAACTCTTTCCTAATAATTTTGCACTGGTTTTCATGCATTTAAATAAGTGTACTCAGAACCTATCCTTTCTCCATTGAAAGCAACACACACAAAATGCTGGAAGAACTCAGCAGGTTGGGCAGCATCTATGGAAATGAATAAACATGCTGAGACCCTTCTTCAGGACTGGAAAGGAAGGGGGAAGATATCAGAATAAAAAGGTGAGAGGAGGGAAGGTGAATATGCAAAAATGTGATAGGTGAAGCTAAAGGGCTGGACAAGAAGGAGTCTGGCAGGAGAGGAGAGTGGACCATAGGAGAAAGGGAAGAAGGCAGGGCACCGGGGGGAGGTGACATGCAAGTGAGGAGAAGAGGTAAGAGGCCAGAGTGGAAGCTTTCATTATACTTTTACGTCATCCTACTTGTGCATATGACAATAAACTCAACTTAGAGGGCATAGGCTGAAGATGAAAGTGCAGAGATATAATTTTAAATTTTAGATCAGCGATCAGAGATCTAAAATAAAATATTTAATTTTTAATTCTGAGAGACAAGTTTTTCACACGGTGCTGGTATATTGACAATTGTCCTCCTATTCTCAACCCCTTCAGCAGACCAGCTCATGCCGAGGCACTCAATGCCTCTCCTCCTCCCCCACCCCTGTTCAACACATGGATAAACAACACAGGTTACCACTGTCTACACCCCTCCTCCCCTGCACCTACCATCCACACCTCCATATACCCACTGTATTGTCCCGATCTTCACCTTCCCCAGCCCCCACCTTCCACCAACTCCCCAGTCTTCATGGACTCACCTTCAGCACTGAGCAGGTGAGAAGGGCTCTGGGGAAACTCAGACACGGCAAAGCACTGGGACTGGATGGTGAGAACCCCAAGCTCCTGAAGGACTGTACTGAAGGAGTTCTCCAGTGCATTTTCAATCTGAGTCTCAGCCTGGAAAGGGTCCTGACTGTGTGGAAAACATCATGTGTGTTCCCAGTACCCAAGAATGGCTGACCGAAAGCCTTGAATGACTACTGTCCAGTGATCCTGACCTCACACATCATGAAGAGCCTAGAGAGGCTGGTCCTGGCTCAGCCCTTGTTCCCCTGGAGTTTGCCTACCAGGAGCACATTGGAGTGAACAATGCTGTCATCTACCTGTGGAACAGAACCTACTACCATTTGGTTAAGCAGGGCAGCACCATGAGGATCATGCTTTTTGATTTTTCTAGTGTCTTCAATGCCATATAGCCCTCATTGCTGGGGGATAGCTCTGTTCAATGCTGGTTGGCACTTCCATTGAATCCTGATAATGGATAACCTGACCGACAGACCACAATATGTGCGGCTTCAGAGGTGTTTGTCAGATATGGCAATAAGCAGCACTGGGGCCCCACAGGGGACTGTATTGACTCCCTTCCTATTTACCCTGTATAACCTGAACTTTAGATACAACACTGAATCATGTCATCTGCAGAAATTCTCTGATGACTCAGCAATAGTTGGGTGTTTAAAGGGAGGATGGGAGGATGAATACAGGACCCTGGTGGAGGACTTTGTTGATAGGTGCAAGCTGAATCATCTGCAACTAAACATTAGTAAGACAAAGGAGATGACGATGGAGTTTACGATGACCAAGCCTGCATTGCTCCCTGTTACTATTGATGGTGAAGACGTGGATGTGCTGAGGACCTACAAGAACTATGGAGTGCACCTGGACAACAGGACTTTTGGAGCACCAACACAGAGGCTGTGTACAAGAAGGGCCAGGGTTGCCACTAATTCCTAAAGAGACCAGGGTCCAGGCTTCTCCTTCTCAAGTTCTACCAGTCTGTTGTCGCCAGTACAATATTCTATGAGTGGTATGCTGGGGCAATGACATCAACATGGGTGTGGTCGTGTAGAACAAAGGACCCTTGGGAAAATCCTGATAACTCTGGACAATGCTTCTCACTCTCTGCATGCCACCTTGGCTGAACAGAGGAGCTCTTTCAGTAATAGATTAAGACAACCGTTCTGCTCCAAAGAGCGCTATATGAGGTCATTCTTACCCTCGGCCACAAAATAATTGATTGCATAGTATTCACCCTCTTCAAGTCAGTATTTAGTAGATATTTACAGTCTTGAGCCTGTGTGGATAGGGCTCCATCAGCTTTGCACATCTGGTCGCTGCAATTTTTCCCCATACTTCTTTACAAAACTGCTCAAGCTCTGTCAAATAGCATGCGGATCATGAATGAACAGCTCTTTTCAAGTCCAGCCAGAAATTCTTAATTGGATTGAGGTTTGGACTCTGACTTGGCCACTTCAGGACATTAACTTTGTTGTTTTTAAGCCATTCCTGCATAGCTTTGGCTTTATGCTTGATGTCATTTTCTTGCTGGAAAACAAATCTTCTCCCTAGTCGCTGTTCTCTAGCAGACTGCATTAGGTTTTCCTCCAGGATTTCCTTGTAGTTTGCTGCATTCATTTTAACCTTTGCCTTCACAAGCCTTCTAGAGCCTTGTGCAGTGAAGTATCCCCACAACATGATGCAGCCACCACAATGCTTCATGGTAGGAATGTTGTGTTTTTAATGATGTGCAATGTTTGGCCTACGCCAAACATAGTGTTTAGTCTGATGGACAAAACCAAAAAGGTTTTGGTTTCATCAGACCATAAAACCTTCTTCCAGCTGACTTTGGAGTTTCCCACATGCCTTCTGGCAAACTCCAGCCGAGATTTCATGAGAGTTTTTTTTTAACAGTGGCTTTCTCTTTGCCACTTCCCATACAGCTGCGACTGGTGAAGCACCTGGGCAACAGTTGTTGTATGCACAGTCTCTTCCCCCTCAGCCACTGAAGGTTTGTAACAACTCTTGTGTTGTCATAGGTCTCTTGGTGTCCTCAATCATTCATCCGCTTCTTGCATGGTCACTCAGTTTTTGATGATTGCCTGCTCTAGGCAGATTTATAGCTGTGCCATATTTGTTCCATTTCTTGATGGTTAACCTAATTGTATTCCAATGGATATTCAGTGACTTGCAAATTTTCTTGTCTCCATTACCTGACTTGTGCTTTCCAATAACCTTTTCACGGAGTTGTTTGGAATGATCTTTGTCTTCTTAGGGAAACACGAAGAAATCTGCAGATGCTGGAAATTCAAACAACACACACAAAATGCTGGTGGAACACAGCAGGCCAGGCAGCATCTATAAGGAGAAGCACTGATGAAGGGTCTCGGCCCGAAACGTCAACAGCGCTTCTCCTTATAGATGCTGTCTGGCCTGCTGTGTTCCACCAGCATTTTGTGTGTGTGGTTTGTCTTCATGGTGTAATTTTTGCCAGGATATTGACTCACCAGCAGTTGGACCTTCCAGATAGAGGTGTATTTTTACTACAGTTAATTGAAACATCTTGACTGCACACAGGTCTCCAAAAACAGATCTCTTTTTAATTAATTATGTGACTTCTAAAACCAATTGGCTGCACCAGTGATGATTTGGTGTGTCATATTAAAGGGAGTGAATACTTATGCAATCAATTTATTTATTTGTAATTAATTTATATCACTTTGTAGAGATCTGTTTTCACTTTGACACAGAAGTCTTTTTTCGTTGATCAGTGTTAAAAAAGTCAAATTAAATTCACTGTGACTTGATGTTTTATAGGCAGTGTAAGTATTTTGATAATTCATTTCCTTTGAACTTTGAAATGGGAAGTTGAAAGCCCAATGTTTGCCAGTCTATGAGCCCTCAAAGACTGGAGGGTGGGAACAGCCTGTCCTGGGGTTGATAGACTGTCTAAATGTGTGCCTAGGTAGTGGGTGAGAGGGAAGGACTTCAGATTTAGGGATCGTTGGGATCTCTTCTGGGGAAGGTACAACCTCTACAAAAGGGATGGGTTACATTTGAAGCTGAGGAGGACAAATATCCTCACAGGCAGGTTTGCTAGAGCTCTTCAGAGGGTTTAAACTCATTTGGTGGAGGCATTAGTAGTAATCTTTCAAGAATCAATTTACTCTGGCATTGTTCTGGAGAAATGGAAAATTACAAATGTCACTCCACTCTTCAAGAAGGGAGAGTGGTAGAAGAAAGGAAAGTTAATCTGATCTCAATGGTTAAGGATGTGGCTTCGAGGTATGTGGAGACAAATGATGAAATATTATGTAGTCAGCATGGTTAAGGGAAAATCTAGCCTGACTAATTTGTTAGAATTCTTTGAAGAAATAACAAGCAGGAAATACAAAGGAGAATCAGTGGATGTTGTATACTTGGATTTTCAGAAAGCCTTTGACAAGGTGCCGCACGTGAGGCTGCCTAATAAGTTAAGAACCCAGGAAAGATACTGACATGGATAGAAGTGGCTGATTGGCAGAAGGCAAAAAATAGGAATAAAGGAAGCCTTTTCTCGTTGGCTGTTGGTGGCTAGTGGTATTCCACAGAAGTCCGTATTGCAACTACTTCTTTTTACATTCTATGTCAATGAGTTGGATGATGGAATTGATGGCTTTGTAGTCATGTTTGTGGACAATATTAAGATTAGTGGAGGACAGGTAGTTTTGAGGAAGTAGAGAGGCTACAGAAGGATTAGGAGACTGGGCCAAGAAGTGGCAGATGGAATAAAGTTTCGGGAAGTGTATGGTCATGCACTTTAGTGCAAAATATAAAAGGTAGACTATTTTCTAAATAAAGAAAAAAATCAAAATTTTGAGGTGCAAAGAGACTTGGGAGTCCTCGTGCAGGATTCCCTAAAGGTTAATTTGCAAGTTGAGTCAGTGATGAGGAAGGAAAATGCGAAGTTAGCATTCATTTTGACAGGACTAGAATATAACATCAAGGATGTAATATAAAGCTTTATAAAGCACTGGCGAGGTCTCACTTGGAGTATTGTGAACAGTTTTGGGCCCCTTGTCTAAGAGAGGATGTGCTGACATTGGAAAGAGTTCAAAGGAGGTACACAATTATGGGATCTAAAGGCTTGTTATATGAAGAGTGTAGTGTTCTCGCTCAGGTGTAAGAGAACGCTGAACTAAACACCGAGGTAAACCGTCGTCAATGAAAACAGGACCGCAGTAAGATTAACCGTTTACTGTTCACTCTTCCACATTAACGTATGGTGAAAACTGTTGACAAAACGATACAATATTTGTACAGTATTTGTTTCCTTCTTGATATCACATTTACATCATAAATACTTGCAAAAGTAAACTACAACAACTACATTACATTAAAATGCAGCATACAGTCAGAATCTACTTACGCCATTGACTGCTTTAAATACACTTCAACACAAACTATCCGCAACTCTTTAACTAACGAAAACATAAACCTTATCGACCGTCATTACTTTTAACAGAATCAGCGTTAACATTTTAATTCAACATATCGATTATCTCATGAACTTACGATGTTGCTTCACTATGTTTCTAATGCGTAGAAGACAACTTTTCTTGCACTGATCTCGCACGTGTGAGCCCCCTCCTTCCTGTTTCTCCAAACCGGTATTTTCCCACAAGACGCAGAGAAACCGGATGTGACGTCATCACATGCCGCGATATATCACAGACAACGAATTTACTTTAAACAATCCTAACTTTAACTAAAAAATGCTAACAAACGAATTACTAAAGCGAAAATATTATAAACTAAACAAGTGCCATAAAGGCAACACACTCTCCGCTTGACCTTCGTAAGGTCACAATGAACAGAATACAAAACTTCAGTCTCTAAATCAGTCGTTAGGTAGAAGTAGAATGACTTCTGTAACTGGCCTTTGGTAAATTTTCACATCGCCTTGGTCGGTAGTTTTCAACTCAACCTTCCTGACATGTCCATCCCTACTAGGGAATGTGGCAGTGATTCTGGCCATTGGCCAGCAGTTGCGGGTGATTTGCTTGTCCCTGAGCAGGACTAAATCTCCAGCTTGAAGATTCCTGCAGGGTTCTGTCCACTTTTGTCTGTGTTGCAACAAAGGTAGATATTCCTGTCTCCAACGAGACCAGAACCGATTTGCCAGAGCCTGGACCTGTCTCCATTGCTTTGTGTACAAATCCTTATCAGAGAAGTCCCCTGGTGGAGGGGGAGCTCCTGCCTTCTGCGTAAGGAGCATTGATGGCGAGAGTATGAAGGGGTTTTCCGGGTCAGAAGACACAGGTAGGAGTGGTCGTGCATTTATAATGGCTGTGACCTCTGCCATTAGTGTGCACAGTACCTCGTGGGTCAATCGGGTGCGTTGCTGCGTCTCAGGTTTCCTTTCCAGGGTTTTTTGCAAGGACGTGAACTGCTTGACTGCCTGCTCTTTGTTGTTTGGCAAGCACTGGCGTGGTTCTCTGAAAGGTAGTGGGGCGACCCAATTATTTGCTTCGTACCTGAAGACCTTGGTGTCCTTTGTTTTTAAGAAAATGGCGTCTTGAGCTGATGGAGCAAGTTTATTAACATGCTCAGTTTGAGCGAAGACTGACTGACCCAGCGTCTTGTCAGTTACTTTACATTTGTTAAAGCCTTGTCGTGCTTCCTTAATACACTTGACACTTGTGCGGGGTTGAAAAATTGAATGGCGGCCAGTCTCTAGCACATTGGTCTTGAGTGTGTTAACCGTCGGTTTGTGTACATTGCCAGGGCACACCTCTCCTATAACCACCCAGCCCAGATCCAGTCGTTGCGCAAAGGGGGCATCGTGCGGTCCATTGACCTGCTGCCTAACCTTGTGCACCCGGAGAACATCTCTTCCTAATAGCAGGAGTATTTCTGCTTTTGGATCCAGTTCTGGGATGTGTTTGGCGATGTGGTGGAGATGTGGCTGGTGTAGCACTGCACTTGGTGTCGGGATCTCAGTGCGGTTATTCAAAATTTCATTGCACTCCAAGAGTGGAGGGAGACAGATGACAACTTTACCATCCAGGGACTCGAGCTGGAAGCCTTCTGCCTTCCTTCCATAAGTTTTCACGCTGCCTGAGCAAGTTCTAAGGTAGTATGGGAACTGATTACTCTCAAAGTAGACTGACTAGTGAGCGATTGCTCTGATCGTCCAGAATTACGTAGGCTTTGATGGCCTTGTCTTTGGCTCCCTTAGGGTACACCTTGGTGAGGCAGATCTTTGAACAAGAACGGCTTGACGGAGCTTGACTGCAAACTTCTGTACAGCTCGAGCTGACAACAGTTGTCCTGGAGTGAGCCTCTCCCTTCCCGCTGTCCTGTTGTGGGGGTCTCCATGGGGGCCTGGAGCTTTGTCGGTTTGCGGTAACGGGCTGGGATGCATGGCCCCATCGTGATTAGTGCTATTACATTCTGGGCACTTCATGGCGATCATACACTCTCTAGCAAGGTGAGAGGTAGAGGAACAGCATTTAAAACATATTCTTTTCTCCTTGAGAAGGGCCATCCTCTCTTCAAGGGGTTTTTCCCTAAACGTTCTGCATTTTTTGAGGGGGTGGGGTTTGTTATGCAATGGACAATTCTTGCTAGGGTCGTTGTTAGTTGTAAAGGCTTCAGTCTTAAGCACTGAGACTGGTTTATTAATGTTGAAATTATTCGAAGAGGATTTATCTGGCTTGGTGTAAATTGTACTGCTTCCTGGACCCATGAGGCTAGGGTCGTTTTGCTTCTTCGCCTCCTTGCACACAAACCTACTGAAATACTCAAAGGGAAGAAATCGACCTTTGTGGTCTTCCTTGTACTCTGAGGCAACAGACACCCACCTTTCCTGCAGTTTGTCCATGATTTGTCTAATCCCGCATGGAGTATCTAGGTATACTAGACCAGTTGAGTAGCCATCTTTTTTGGCACCTTGAATCTCCATGAGTAAATCTCCGAGCTCTCTTAACTTAGTGTGGTCCTTGGCTGACACCTTGGGAAAATTTTCCAGACGTCGGTATAGCGCTGCTTCAATAATTTTGAGGGCCGCATAGCCCTCCCTAAGTCTCTCCCATGCTTTGCTTAAGGCTAGCTTGGGGTTGTTGATGTACACTGAGCGTATGCGTCTCACCTGTTTGCATGATTCTTTTCCTAGCCATTTCGCCATAAGATCCAACTCTTGGGTTGCTCTGAGCTGGACTCCGTCAATAGCGTTGGTGAATGTGGAGTACCATGCACGGTAATTTTCAAGTTTATCGTCGAACTGGTATAGTCCTGAAGTGACGAGCTCCCGTTGTGCTAAATACCATGCCATGGGTTCAACTGCAAGTGGCATGTGGGCTGGGGAAATATGTTGGCGGGTATATGACTGAGGGCATACATCTGTTATGGAATTTGCTGTTCTGAATTCGGTCTTTGCCTCTCTGCTTGCCAAATCTGGTAAGTTTGGTGTCGAGAAGTACTTGTTATAAGTCCTTTCATTCTTGAATTCATCGTGGAGTTGCAAGGGTAAATTGTCTTCCTTGGATGGATGTGATGTAATCGGGCCTCTCTGAGACTCCTCATGACATGGGACGTTATCAAATAAGTATGGGGAGGAAGAACGAATCTTCCAGTCTATTTGAGATTGGACATAGTCGCTTGTGCGTTCCAATCTGATCTTTTCTGAAGTAGATTTTACGTCAACCAGATCATGCATTTCTTCAGCATCTTCTATGAACTCTGCTTCCACCCTGGCAGCTTCTGCTTCTCGTTCTAGCATCAGCACTTCTAACTCTGCCGCTATCCTTGCCCTTTCCAACTGGTTTTTGGCTTCTCTGGCAGCCTTTTCCATTTCTCTGGCAGCCGCTTCCTTCTGGTTTTTGGCTTCTCTGGCAGAAAACATTTTCAGTTTTGCTTCTTGTTTGGCGTAGAGCGCTCGCACCCTGGCGGATTCTGCTTTAGCTCTTGCATGGGTGGCCTTACTTGATGATGCCCTACTGCCCCTGTCGCTGGATGGCAACGACTTGATGCTGGATCGAGTTGTCATTACAGCACTTGAAACACCTGATAATGCCGCCTTTTCACTGTAGTGTTCTCGCTCAGGTGTAAGAGAACGCTGAACTAAACACCGAGGTAAACAGTTGTCAATGAAAACAGGACCGCAGTAAGATTAACCGTTTACTGTTCACTCTTCCACATTAACGTATGGTGAAAACTGTTGACAAAACAATACAAGATTTGTACAGTATTTGTTTCCTTCTTGATATCACATTTACATCTTAAATACTTGCAAAAGTAAACTACAACAACTACATTACATTAAAATGCAGCATACAGTCAGAATCTACTTATGCCATTGATTGCTTTAAATACAATTCAACACAAACTATCCGCAACTCTTTAACTAATGAAAACATAAACCTTATCAACCGTCGTTACTTTTAACAGAATCAGCGTTAACATTTTAATTCAACATATCGATTATCTCATGAACTTACGGCGTTGCTTCACTATGTTTCTAATGCATAGAAGACAACTTTTCTTGCGCTGATCTCGCACATGTGAGCCCCCTCCTTCCCGTTTCTCCAAACCGATATTTTCCCACAAGACGTGGCGAAACCGGATGTGATGTCATCGCATGCCGCGATATATCACAGACAACGAATTTACTTTAAACAATCCTAACTTTAACTAAAAAATGCTAACAAATGAATTACTAAAGCGAAAATATTATAAACTAAACAAATGGCATAAAGGCAACACAAAGAGCTTTGGTCCTCTACTCACTGGAATTCAGAAGAATGAGGGATGACCTAATTGTAATCTATCAAAAGTTGAAAGGCCTTGATAGGAGGGATGTTTCCTATTATGGGGGAGTTTAAGACCAGAGGACACAGCCTCAGGGTAGAGGAGACTCATTTTAGAACGCAGATGAGGAGGAATTCCTTTAGCCAGAGAATGGTGAATCTGTGGAATTCATTGCCACAGGTGGTTCTGGTGGTCAAGTCATTGGGTGTATTTAAGGCAGAAGTTGATAGGTTCTTGATTAGTCAGGGCATAAAGGGATACGGTGGAGGAGGTATGAGATTGAGATTGATAAGGAACATAGATCAGCTGTGATGAAATGGCGGAGCAGATCCAATGGGACAAGTGGCCAAATTCTGTTCTGATATCTTATAGTCTTATGGAAGGTGTGGTGACACTTGCGGGCTGCCCCTAGCACGTCTTTAGTTTGTGTTGGTTGTTAACATAAACGGCACATTTCACTGTATGTTTCATGTACGTGTGATAAATAAATGAATCTCAATCCAATCAACATTCAATAATCTAGAAATTTTGTCAGTTGACCGAAGACTCGAGCATGCTGGATTAATGTAATTTTACTGTAACTCCAACGAACACCACAATAGATTACATTCTAACAGTTGCTGCCTGACTTGCTGAGTATTTCTGGCATTTGTTGTTCAAGTTTCTGTTTTTGATTTTCAGAATCAGCTTTTTGGTTTTCGTCAGTTATTCAGTGGTGGTTTCTTTCTCTCAGTTCAGAATAATATACTAGAAATGTAATTTCTTTTGGCATTTCAAGGTAAAGATTGTATGACTGTAGTGTAGGTCACATAACAGAGACATGCATGCACTTTATCGACACACATTGTATCTACAGAACCTTTCAAAGTCAAAGCATTCAAGTGAAGACCAAGCTTTGTTATGCTGAATACCATAAAGATTGAAAGGAGTAACAACAGTATGAATTTGAAGAGTGCTATTCATATTAAAAGAATGTCATCTGGGACAAAGACAATAACATTAGGCAATTAAAAGCAAGGTCGAAGATGTGAGCTTTCAGAAGAGAGTTTCATTCAGAGGATATTGGCGACATTTATTGGCCAGACTGCATTTGGAATATACTGAACACAAAAGGTTCAGCCGATGCATGAAATCCAGAGTTACACACACAATTGGCACACAAATACACACAAATTGCTGGAGGAACTCAATAGTTCAGGCAACATCTACGGAAAGGAATAAACAGTTGATGTTTTGGTGAATTTTGTGCCCCATATGCAATGAAAAATGGATGTCTTAGGAAAGATTCCAAAGGAGTTTCACAAAATGATCCAAGGAATGAGGAACGTTTGATGGCTCTGGGCCTGTGCTTGATGGAGCTGAGAGGGAATCCCATTGAAATCTACTGAATACAGAAAGATGTGGATACAGTGGAAACAGAGAGCATATGTTTCTATTCATAGGAGAATCTCGGATTTGAGAGCATAGTTCCAGAGTAAAAGTACAGTATGTTCCTTTAGAAATGAGATGAGGAACTCCTCTCAGCAGAGGAAGTTATTACCAAGGAGGGCTGTGGAGGCCAAGTCATTGGATGTAGTTAGGCAGAGATTGATAGGTTTTTGATTAGTAAGTGTTACAGGGAGCAGGGTAGAAAAATAGAGTTGAGGGAAAAAAGTTAGAGAAAATAAAATAGTTAGGATCGGATGGCAGATTAGACTCAATGGGCCAAATGGTCTAATTCTGCTCCTGTATCTTACGGTCCACCTAATTGTCTTTTTGAATGTCTGTGGTCCCTCTGATGAAGATACTCCACATGCTGTGTTCCAGGATGTAGAACCAGTTATAATAGAGACATCGATTTCACAACCTATGGACTCACTTTCAAGAATTCTGCAACTTCTATCCTCAGCTTTCTTTCTATATTATTTACACAGTTTTCCTTCTTTTGTACGTTGGTTGTTTGTCTGTCTTTGTTTGAGTGTAGTTTTTCATTGATTCCATTGTATTTCTCTATTCTACAATGAATATCTGAAAGAAGATGAATTTCAGGTAATATATGATGACATATATGCACCTTGTTAATGAATTTACTTTGAATATTGATATTTCCAACAGAAAATGATGTGTTACTTGCAGGAATATTTGTGTTCCAGTGCCCCTGTATTGCAAGGACTGTAAGTTATGGACTTGGCATCAAAGAGCTTTTGACAATTGTGTTTTATTAACGATGACATAGCCTTTCGTCTGTGTTGAGTCATGATTTTATTGAGGGGAAGAGGCACTTTTACCTCTCATGAATTGTATGCTAGTGAATAATAAGCACTGGCCAGAATATCTCTGGAATTTCTATCATATCCTGTGGGAGAATCCTTCTAACAAAACTGTTAATACTTTGTTTAACATTTCATCCAAAAAAAAACATACCTCAGAATTGTGATAGATTCATAGGGTGAGAGGAAAAGGGCTCTTTAGTCCAACTCACCCACATAGACCCAGTCGTCTTTCTGATCCAGTCCATTTATTGTGCCTGGCTGGTATCCTTCTTAGCCTTGTCCTGCAGTGTCAAGGTAGAACTCATGCTCTGAAATTGTTTATTTATTTATTTATTTAACAATGTACAGTGGGAACAGGGCCTTCCAGCCCTTTGAGACACGCCACTCCAGTAGCCCCCGATTCAACCCCAGCCTAATCACTGGAAATTTATATTAACTGTTATACGAGGGGTGATTGATAAGATCATGGCCTAAGGTAGAAGGAGTCAATTTTAGAAAACCTAGCACATTTATTTTTCACCCTCCCCTAGTGTTGCCATCATGTCCTTGTGGACCTCCTTGGGTGATAAGCCCTTGAGACCGAGGTAGCGGATGACTGCGGAAAGGCTGATGTCCATTTTCTCAGACAGTGCTTACTTGCAATTTTCAATTATCTGAAAACAGAAATAACACAAAAGTTCTTAACTTCAAACTTTCTGCATAATCACTCAAAGAGTTGAACTGCACATGCATGTAATAAGAACTGTATAACTCATCTCCTTCTACCTTAAGCCACAAACTTATCAATCACCCCTGCCGTGGACCACTTTCTGGAGGTCCAAGATGCCAACTTCTACAAAGAAGGGATTCGTATGCTCCACAACCGCTGAACTAAGTGTGTAAATGTAGGAGGGGACTATGTTGAAAAATAAATGTGCTAGGTTTTCTAAAATTGACTCCTCCTACCATAGGCCACAAACTTATCAATCACCCCTCGTAGCTTAGAAGGATCATGGGAGGAAAATGGAGCACCTGGAGAAGACCCAAACATTCCACAGGAGGATGGTGATCCATTACATTCTGACTCAGAATCCAAAAGCAAAAATTAGTAGGAAGATAGAGGATTGGGAAGTTTTAAAAAACTTACAGAAAACAACTAAAAGAATCATTAGAAGGGAAAAGGTGAAGTATGAAAGTGTCTAGCAAATAATATCAAAGTGGATAGTAAAGCCTTTTCAAGAGTAAGGGGGCTACACAAGTATGTAAAATATAGAAGAGAGATGAGAATAGATATAAGACCACTAGAAAATGAGGCAGGGGAAATAATAACAGGGGACAAGGAGATGGCTGATGAACGAAATGAGAATGTTGCATCAGTCTTCACTGTGGAAGACAAGTAGCAGTGTGCCTGATGTTGTAGTGCGTGAAGGAAGAGAAGTGGGTACAGTTACTATTACAAGGGAAAAGGTGCTCAAAAAGCTGAAAGACCTATAAGTATGCAAGTCACCTTGACCAGATGAACTGCACCCCAGGGTTCTGAAGGAGGTAGCGTTAGAGATTGTAGCGGCATTAGAAAAGATCTTTCAAAAATCATTGGACTCTGGCATGGTGCTAGAGGACTGGAAAATTGCAAATGTCTCTCCACTCTTTAAGAAAGGAGGAAGGCATCAGAAAAGAAATTATAGACTAGTTAGCCTGACCTCAGTAGTGGTGAAGATGTTGGAATCTATTTTTAAGGATGAGGTTATGGAATACTTGATAGCACAGGATAAGATAGGACAAAGTCAGCATGGTTTCCTTAAGAGAAAATCTTGCCTGATGAACCTATTGGAAATCTTTGAGGAGATTACAAGTAGGATAGATAAAGGCAGTGCAGTAGATTCCAGTGTCTAGTGGTGTTCTGCAGGGATTGGTGTTGGGACCACTTCTTTTTATGTTGTATCTCAATGATTTAGGTGATAAAATAGATGTCTTTGTTGCCAAGTTTGCAGATGATACAAAGGTTAGTGGAGGGGCAGGTAATTTTGAGGAAATGAGTAGGATGCGGAAGGACTTAGACAGATTAGGAGACTGGGCAAGAAAGTGGCATATGAATTACAATGTTGGAAAATGCATGGTGATGCACTTTGGTAGTAGAAATAAATGTGTGGACTATTTTCTAAACTGGCAGAAAATCCAAAAATCTGAGATGCATAGGGACTTAGGGTTAACTGAAGGTTAACTTGCAGGTTGAGTTGGTGGTGAGGAAGGCAAATGCCATGTTAGCATTCATTTCAAGAGGTCTAGAATAGAAGAGCAAAGATGTGATGCTGAGGTCTTATAAGGCACTGGTAAGGCCTCACCTTGAGTATTGTGAACAGTTTTGGGCCCCTCATCTTAGAAAAGATCTGCTGGCATTGGAGAGGGTCCAGAAGAGGTTCACAAGGCTGATTCCAGAAACGAAAGGGTTATCATATGAGTAAGGTTTGATGGCTCTGGGCCTGTACTCACTGAAATCCAGAAGGATGAGGGGAGATCTCATAGAAACCTTTTGAATGTTGAAAGGACTAGACAGTGTAGATGTGGACAGGATGTTCCCATGGTGAGAGAGTCTACGACAAGAGGGCACAGCCTCAGGATAGAGGAGTGTCCAATCAAAAGAGAGATGCGGAGAAATTTCTTTATCCAGAAGGGTGGTGAATTTGTGGAATTTGTTGCCACAGGCAGCTGTGGAGACCAGGTGGTTGGGTATATTTAAGGCAAAGATTGATCGGTTCTTGATGGACGTGGCATCAAAGGTTATGGTGAGAAGGCCGGACACTGGGGTTGAGGAGGAGACAGAAAAAAAGGATCAGCCATGATTGAATGGCAGAACCGACTCAAAGGGCCAAATGGCTTAATTCTGCTCCTATGTCTAATGGTCTTATGGTCTAACTGTTGTGTTTGGCCTCCATGTGTCACAACTTTTCCTTCATTTTGCCTTTGGGAAATACCTTTTCGTCTGAGTAAGTCTGTATGTCTTCCCTAATTGTATCTAAGAGTTTGTTGTAGTCAGCTTCTGGAATTATGGTCCCTGTATCCAGCTCCATTTTCAGTTTTACAGCAAACACATCTATTGTAATCCAAATGACTTTGTGATCTACTTCAGTTACACTATGCAGTTTAGGTACTACAGTTCATCTTTGTCAGACTCTATGTTTGAATCCATTGTACATTTGGTAACGTTATGTATTTGCTTCGTTTTCTGTTTGAGACTTCTCACACGGTGGTGCTTTTTGTCTGCCTTGCATATTCTCTGTATCTGACTGTTGGTTCAGAGTAAAAGTTAGCAGAAGGTGTCACAGACATTGACAATGGGATCTATCTATCTATCTATCTTTTGCATCCTGGGAGGATTTGCCACATTGTTAACATTTTTAGCTTTTTTCCCCTTTCAGGGATACTTAGTGTATTTCACATTCTAACCTCTTTCTCTGTGGTTTTGCTGCATCCTTTGCTGCAGTCTATAAAGATATTGCAATGGTCAATGCCAGTTCTAAGGTTAGGTCTCTCTCAGATGGTAGCTTCATTGGAGTACTTTGACTATGCATGCCACATACAAGCCTGTCCCTTAATGCATCAGAAAGTTCATCTCGAAAGCCACAGTACTGGGTATGTTTGCACAGTTCTGCAATGTGTTCAGATTGGCTTTCATCTTTTGACTGGTTCCTTTTGTAAAGTCTAGATCTCTCAGCTATTACCAGCAGTTTAGGGCTCAAGTGATTTTGTAAAATTGTAGCAATTTCACCGAATGACTTGCTTGGTGGCTTTGCAAGGGTTACTAGGTTATGTAGGAGACTGTACTTTCTTGCACCCATTAAGCTAAGAAGCATAGGAACTTTCTTTTGCTCCTCTACATTGTTCGTGTTACAATATGGTTCCACCCTCTCGATATATGACTCCCAGCCTTCATTAGCACTATCAAATTCATCAACATTACCAACTGAAGCCATTGCCACATTATTTTCATTTTAATTGCAGCACATCTTTCACTGTTACTCACAGGTTCCTTTATTAGTTCCACGATGGCTTTCTCGTGCTGCTTAACTCTCGCTGTTTCATCCTGTAACTGTTGGTGCAGTTTGAGATACTTTCTGACATTCAAATTCATACTAATTGCCAATTTGTTGTGTCTGTGCAACTACATATTGATTAAATAAAAGTACACACGCAGGAGATAGTTTTAGCTGGTGTATTCACATTGTAGTGTGAGAGAGAGAATAATGTTCTTGCAAAGACAACAGCGCATGTGCAGACAATATAACAGTACGCATGTGTAGACACAGATTAATATGAATGTGTAGTCAACAATCCATTCATAGTGCTAATGGGGGTCATTGCTCTAAATGAAATAGATCCATACATTATCATAGGGGCAAAGTGTCTTCCTAAAGGAAAGGCTAGCTAGCTGCCACTCTGCCATTTCAGTACATACTCTATCACTCATGTTCAGTATCACCTCCAGATAACATGTTGAAATGTATTGTACTTTGTTTTGTTCTGGCTGTCACTCTAGACTCTAGAAAACTAGACTTTTGCAGCAGTAGCAGCAGAGGACATTACAGGACCAGGACAAACAAATTAATATAAATTTGATTTAGCATTTATGATGTGAACAAAATTTGATGTCAACAAAATAGAGAGAGTACAAAGGAGACTTACTAGAATGTTACCTGGGTTTCAGCAACTAAGTTACAGAGAAAGGTTGAATAAGTTAGGTCTTTATTCTTTGGAGCGTAGAAGGTTGAAGGGGGACTTGATGGAGGTATTTAAAATTATGAGGGGTTAGATAGAGTTGAGGTGGATATGCTTTTTCCATTCAGAGTAGGGGAGATTCAAACAAGAGGACATGAGTTGAGAGTTGAGGGGCAAAAGTTTAGGGTTAACACGAGGGGGAACTTCTTTACTCAGAGAGTGGTAGCTGAGTGGAATGAGCTTCCAGTAGAAGTGGTAGAGGCAGGTTCGATATTGTCATTTAAAAAAAAATTGGATAGGTATATGGACAGGAAAGGAATGGAGGGTTATGGGCTGAGTGCAGGTAGGTGGGACTAGGTGAGAGTAAGTGTTCAGCATGGATTAGAGGGGCCGAGATGGCCTGTTTCCGTGCTGTAATTGTTATATGGTTATATGGTATATATTATACTTAATTTACACATAGCAAAGTAAACAAAACTGAGGTAGTGTTAACGTTTTTCAGGTTTGTTCAAGAACCTGATGGCAGTGGGAAAGAAGCTGTTGTTGAATCTTGAGGAGTGGTCTTCAAGCTCCTGTACCACCTGCCTGATGGCTGCATTGGGAAGAGGACATGGTGGAGGTCATTGACAAATGTTATGCACCTGACGAAAGACAATTCAGCCCAGGTATCTACCCTGGTGTACCCTATGCTCTTCACAATCCATGCCCCTCCATTGTAACTCTATCCCAATTTATATACAGTACAGTTCTTTTTGTTCGTCATGATCTTATCGAGCTTTTCTTTCAATTTACCCTTCATATAGAATCACTAAGATCAAGGAATTATTCCACCCATTGAATCTATACAGGGCCTGAGTAGAATCTTCTTCTTCATATGCCTTGCACGTTACATGCTTGGGCGATCATGGCGATCCACATCGAATTGTCCCTCATAGCGTCAATGATATTTCGCCCATTTAGATCTGTTAGTTCTTTTACAGTGTCCATATATTTTCTTCTTTGCTTTCCTCTTCCGCGTTTCCCAGGCATACAGCCTTGTAATGTAAGGCATTCTATTTCTTCCTTTCTGATGACATGGCCCAGGAAATTAAGTTTCCTCTCATTTAATGTTCTCATTAATGATCTTTATGTTTGGGCACGTTGGAGTACTGTCTCATTAGTTACCCTATCTTTATAGAATAATCCTGCTAAAGCATTCTCTCCAATCTTCTCAATTTCTCTACAAGTTAATCTTTTTCAAATGTCCAACCATACAAATTTGTACATAGAACACTGAATGTTAAACATAGAACATAAAACATTGAACATTGAACATGGAACATTGAACATAGAACATTGAACATTAAACATAGAAAATTTAACACCGAACATTGAATACAGAACACAGAACATAGTAACATAGAACATAGTAACTTTGAACATTAAACATATGTAAAGGGGGGGGGGGTTCTTCATTTTCTTTGTTACTGCGTATGTTAATCAAAATGGCTTCTTTGTTAAAAGTAGGAATGTTTTGTTGCGAGAGAGTGCTGGAAGCTTGTTTGGGTTAAAATTTACTGATAACAAGAATTGTATTCCTTTGTAAACCAATTGGGATTAATGTTGTTCTTTCTTCTGAGTCTGTAAGCTATTGTTGGTGGGCTTTTGCGGAGTCAGTGCGAGGGGGTGAGAGAGAGAGGCTGTGATGCTGTAAACTGGGCGAGGAACGGACCCCAAGCAGGGGTCTGAGGCCTGGAGGTACCCCAAGGAGAGGAGATGAAGCTAGATGTGCTTGGTTGACCACTTCGGGTGGTCCTGAGCTGCGAGTCGAGGAGTTCGGAGGGGATCGAATGGTGGCCAGAAGACTTCAGTAATTGAGCTCCAATGGTTGTACACGAAGTGGTTTGGACTTTGATAAGTTTGGCACCTTTTCTTTATTTTCTTTTCCTTCATATATACTGTATGGTTATTAATCAGTTATAGTAATCTTTATAAATTGTAATCATTTAATCGCATATGGTGTCCTGTTTGTTCTTTGGCGAGGCGGGGACATCACACAGTATCCACACAAGCTGATTACCCAGTTTGGCGGGGCCGAAGGCTGCTCCCCCTAGACGAGAACGAGCTGAGCGAGCCTGAGGCGACCCAGGGGGTTACATTGTGGGGGCTCGTTCAGGATTGATTTCTGCGGAAGCTGTGTGATCGTCCTCTTTAAATTATGTCTGCGGCGAAGAGCTGGTGTGCCTTTGCGGGTGTGCAATTGCTGGTCATCACTGCATGTGTGTTGGGTGGGGTGGCTGTTGGTGCCCCGGAGGGCGTTGTTCGAGTTCCGACTAGTGTTGACAAAATGGTGGTGGGGCCATGGGCTGTCCATGCTGTTAAGAGAGCAGGGAAGGACTGGTGGGTATGTTCCAGCTATGGTGGGCTCTGCCGGGTTGTTGGAATAATATCCAGCCCTAAAGGGGTGGAGGCATGGGCGGAGCAGACATCTCAGTTGTTGGGTGAGTGGCAGTGCTTGGCTGAGGGAAAGCAACAGGGATTGGTTGAAAGTTTGAGTAGGTGGGCTGGTGATGTTGTTAGAACTGTCGGGTACAATTACCTCGAAGTGACAGCTGCCAGTTCTGGGAAAGTGTGGGAAAATGCCTTTGGTTCGACTGGAAGTCAAATGCCGCAGCTGGGGGGCTTACCATATCCGTGGCAGGAGATTGGTGGAAAGTTTTTAGGGTATCCCTTTTGGCGGGGGGGGGGGGGGGGAAGATAAATTGCTTGCGGTGCCAGGGGGATCTGTCAAGGGGATCAGCTCCTCCCTCAGTTGTTCAGTTGATCCGAGAGATGTTGGGAAACTTAGAGGAGGCCCAGTGGGGGAACGGCTTGGGGTCTCTGGGGGAGCAGGTTCCCAGCAATGTACCAAGGAACTCCCGAAAGGAACAGACCCTATTCCTGAAGGCTTAGAGGGACCACGCACTCAGGTGTTGTTATGGATGGATGGAAGTCAAGTTAAAGCCATCCTCGACACCAGGGCGCCAGTTAAGTTGCTGTACAGTTTGTTTTATAACCGTTATTGGAAGCATTTACCCTTGATGACACTGAGGGCACTGGAGATTTGGAGTACCCGTGCCGGTGATTATCCAGACGACGGTTGTTGGTCTGTGAAAATGGAGTTCTTAGAGGCAAATGTGGGGGTGACTGAGGTTCGTGAATCATTAATGCTGATGTGTCCGGACCCTGTTGAGACGGGAAGCGTTTCAGTTCTGGAGAGGACCAATACCCTGCTGGTGCGCTTGGGGGCCTGCCCGGAGGAGGCGGGTGAGAGCTGTTTGGAGGCATTGTCGATGCACCCAGAGTTTCGAACTGCTTGTGCAGACGTGTGTAGCAGCATTGGGCCGGTACTGAATTTAAATGAGAGCCGGTGGTGGTACGGCCTGGGAGAAGTATCTGAGGGTGAGACCCTCTTAGTGGACACTGCGAAATACCACGAGGGGGGGGGAGTTGACCGCTGAAGACACCTCGGTGAGAGAGAGGTTGTGGCGACTGGCTCCTGAAGCCATGGAAGACGTAGGCAGCGTGTGTGTGGATTATATTGTGCTGAAGAGGCACACTGTCAGTGACCAGAGGGCCGAAGGGGCAATGGCCTGTCTGAGTGGTGCGAAGTGGTTTAAGGTGCTGGATCTGAGGAGTGGATGTTGCCAGATCCCAACGAGTGGGGCCGACAAGGAGAAGACGGCCGTTATAAGTTCCCTAGGAGTCTTCCGGTCCGAAAAGATGCCACAGGGCATATCCGGAGCCCTTGCAACCTTCCCGCGGGGCATGTGGAAGACCATGGGGGATGTGGAGGTGTTTGGAGTTTTGGCAGATGTGGATGACCTCCTGGTATTTGGATTTGCCTCAGGAGAATATGAAGTGAGGTCGTTGCAGGAGCGGCTGAGAACTACAGAGTTAAAGTGTTTTCTGGAAAAGTGCCAGGGCTGGCGAAGGTCGCAGCTCGTGAGTGACTGTCTCTATGGAATCAAGTTTGAAATGAAGACGGAGAGACTGGAGAAAGTTGATCTGGAAGAAGTCATGAGGAAGTAAAAGCTAGAGAGAAGTGCAGTGAATACTGAACTGGAGGCTGACCAATCTTTAACTGCTGCTTTTCAGGTCGGGGTGGAAGAAGCTGTTGGAGTAACTGCGTCCCAGATTGAGATGGCCAGGATGCATGAGTCAGAACTGCTGAGCCTGTGGCGAGAGTTGCAGGGGCCAGAGAAGAAGCTGATAGCTCGATTGCAGGAGGCTGAAGAGACTGCAGGAGCAGTGCAGGCCACGTGTTTCTGTTTGGAGAAGATCAAACAGCAGCTACTGATCGCAGAAATGAGGAAGAATACGGATTCGAAGGATAATGTGCTGGATGTGTGGTACATGCTGTCTTTAGCTGACTTCCCCTCGATTGAGGAAGAGATCTTTGGCCCTTCTCCCACTGAGTCAGGTGTAGTGGGGAGGGTTAGCTGTGTGCAGTGGGAGGGGCATGAGTGAGAGGTTGAGAGAGGAGTTGGTAGCGGGCCCGAGGTATCCCCAGTTGTGTCCGAGCCTGAAGGGTTTAGGTAAGGGGGTACGGAGGTCTCAGAGGGTTAGGAAACCCCTGGAGAAGTTTGCCTATGTAGTGCCTGAGAAACAGTGCATGAGGTTTACTGTTTGGGAAGCAATGTCACTATTTATGCCTGGATTAGGGTTTGTGTTGGCAGGAAGAGTGGGCAAGTTATTTAATAGTCATGAGGACATGACTTTTATTTGCTGAAGGGAGAGTGTAAAGGGGGGTTTCTTCTTTTTCTTTGTTACTGCGTATGTTAATCAAAATGGCTTCTTTTTTTGTTAAAAGTAGGAATGCTTTGTTGCGAGAGAGTGCTGGAAGCTTGTTTGGGTTAAAATTTACTGATAACAAGAATTGTATTCCCTTGTAAACCAATTGGGATTAATGTTGTTCTTTCTTCTGAGTCTGTAAGCTATTGTTGGTGGGCTTTTGGGGAGTCGGCGCGAGGGGATGAGAGAGAGAGGACATGATGCTGTAAACTGGGCGAGGAACAGACCCCAAGTGGGGTCCGAGGCCAGGAGGTACCCCGAGGAGAGGAGATGAAGCTAGATGTGCTTGGTTGACCACTTCGGGTGGTCCTGAGCTGCGAGTCGAGGAGTTCGGAGGGGATCGAATGGTGGCCAGAAGACTTCAGTAATTGAGCTCCAACGGTTGTGCACGAAGTGGTTTGGACTTTGATAAATTTGGCGCTTTTTCTTTATTTTCTTTTCCTTCATATATACTGTATGGTTATTAATCAGTTATAGTAATCTTTATAAATTGTAATCATTTAATCACATATGGTGTGCTGTCTGTTATTTGGCAGGATGGGGACATCACACAGCATCCACACCAGCTGATTACCCAGTTTGGCGGGGCCGAATGCTGCTCCCCCTAGATGAGAACGAGCTGAGCGAGCCTGAGGCGACCCAGGGGGTTACACATAGAATATTGAACAGTACATCATAGGAACCGGACCTTCAACCCGTAACGTCGTGACAAAACAATTAAATTACTAATCAAATGGCCAGCTAAACTAATCGCTTCTCCCTCCACCATATTCATATCCTTCCATTTTCCTCACATTCATGTGCCTATCCAAATGTCTCTTAAAAGTTGCTAATATATCTGACCCTACCCCCTCCCCCCGGCAGAACATTTCAGACAAGACATACAAAAAAGCTGGATGAACTCAGGACCTGACGAAGGGTCTCGACCTGAAACATTGACTGCTTCTTTCAATGGATGCTGCCCAACCTGCTGAGTTCATCCAGCTTTTTTGTACGTCTTGATTTGACCACAGCATCTGCAGTGTATTTTGTGTTTACATTTCAGACACCCACCACTGTGTAAACACTTACCTTTTGAAGATTCTTTTGAAGATTGGATTGACTCTCTTTCCAGCAGCCCTAGATGGGTTGAGTTCTGGATTAGAAGTGTTCCCTGCATGAAGAAAGTTTTCCTCACAAGCATAGATCAGAGTGTTACTGTGAGATGGCCCCTCACCTGACCATCAAACACCAATTCAAATAAACCTGTATTAATCTCATTTTTTATTCTCCCCACCCATTCATATCAACTTCACACCCAGAGTTTATCACTCACCTACACACTCAGACAAGTTACAGAGGCCAGTTAACTTACCAACCTCCAGGTCTTTGGGCTGTGGAAGGATATTGGAGTTACTAAAGAAAACTGAGATAGTGGCTCCGCCAACTGAGTCACACTAATCCCATGTTTCTGCTCTAGTCTGTGAACTGTCGTTGGGAATCTCTCTATTTCCCCAAACTAAATCATTGAAATTTATTAAGTCTATTTAGCCTGTGTCAACCAAAATTGGACTTTAGGTTAATTGTTGGGCACACAGGTCAACATGGACATGTGGGACTGAAGTGCCTGTTTCTGTGCTGTACTATTGCATGACTTGTAACAGTTTCTGTTTTGCCTTTCTGCTTTATGCACTTCAACTTAATCTCCTCTCAATCTTCTCTGTTCCAAAAGATACATCTCCACATAATCTGTCCTTCCACTATAATATTCCATGAATTTCCTCTGCATCCTCTCCAACGCTTGCACATTCTTTCAAAAGTGTGGTAATCAGAAGTTTCCAGCATTCCCTAGCTGAGATCTAATTTCTTATTTTCTGTAAGTGAAAACAGCAGCTGCTAGAAACACATAAAAGTTCCTTCAATATTTGTGGACAGAGAAAAAGAACTAATGTTTCAAATGATGATGTTGAAAAGGGTCGCCAACGCTACTCTCTTGTGCAAACACCAGTTCAGTACAGATGCATTGGTCCAACTGTTCTGCTTCCTGATCCAGGTATCAGTTGGTGAGGCATAGTGAGGCCTCAGTGCCACTGTGTATGACTGTGGTCTGGCTGTGAGCATCCTCTCAGATATTGATACAAGACAAATCCTGGGGCAGACGTTGCCCCCGTCTTAATTTGCAAGGATTTGTTAATTATATGCACAGAGACAATAAATCTATGAGGCTTTGTAAAAACTACTAAAATTACTTAAATACTTTAATAAGTTTTCTTCTGTTTAGTTTTTTTAAGTACAGTGGATTCCACTTGTTTGGGACACATTGGGATCAGTATATTTTGCCCCAAATAGTCAAAGTTTCATGGAAATTATTAAAAGGTATAGAAAGACAAATTGCCATTTAACTGAATAATAAATCAGGTATGTAAATGAAATGAAGAACAAATTAAAATACTACCAATACTACTACAGTACTATGAAACTGTGTATTAGTTCCTAATTGTTATTGATGGAGGAACTTATCATAGTGTATTCGTTGTTTCACTGACTGTAAATCAGAACAGACACCAAGTACAGATAATGGATGCCTTCATACAATGTGTTCAACAATTGCATCCTGCAACTCTTCATTTTCATTCTAGCATTCAAGATGATTGTCAATAACTTCAAATTCTTCATAGTTTCTAAACTTGCTCAGTGGTGAAATTGTTCCATGTTCACTCCCAGCGGTTTCTGGCATCTCCAAGTCTGAATGCCTGAAACTGAAGTGAACAAAATAGTTCTGAATTGTCTTACTGTTTATTACTCACCAACTACCAGTGACAAAAATATCACTGCTTTTTGAACACAAATGATGCTATTTAAAATCAGCTCACTCTAAGCACGGTGTGGCATCTAATTGCCTAACAAGTACATGCATCTGATGCTAGTTAGAAGCTGTTGGCAACAGCCTTCTGCCCCAATTAAGTAGCAGAGTGTCCCAAATAAACAAAGGGAATCCTGGCTATTTTCTTGATTAGTTTTTGTTCTTTAAGAGTTTTCTCAAATAAGCTGCTACCCTGTTTAACCAATGGCCTAATTAATCAAAATCCACTGTATTTAATCATTTAAAACCATGATTTAAAAAAAATTAAGTAGAATGTATTTTTAAAGTAAAAGTATTTTTACATCTAGTCTTCAAGTGAGTATTCAATGTACATTCACCATTCCCAGTGTAATTCTGGGAAAACCCATTCTATTTGGGCTCCATGTGAGGTTGCCAAAGGAACAGAATGACAGATGCTCTGGCATCTGCTACTCAACATGTTTTGGATTTTCAGGTGGGCCATGTAAGTCCGGATGGAATACAGTGAAAGATCTAGATACTGTGGATATGGAGGGGATGTTTCCTATATTTGGGGAGTCTATGACCAGAGGGCACAGTCTCAGATTAGAGAACCTTCTATTTAGAACAGAGATAAGGAGGAATTCTCATTCTCCGCTGTAATGGAGTTTGTTGGGTGGTACAGAGATACATCTTGTAGAGCTACTGCCTCATGGTTTGAATGAACTGGGTCCAATCCTGTGGAAATTGTATATTCGCCTTGTGGGTGTCTTCTGGGTGCTTTGGTTTAAATCTCTTATCCCAAACATGAACGTGCTGGATGGTAATAGCATACAACAAATTACACCCACTGTGCTGGTCAGTGGTAGAATCCAGGAGGAGTAATTGAGAATGTTTGCAGAATAAAGTGGGACTAACACAAGATTAGTGCTGTTGGTGCGTGATGGATGGTGTGTACTCAGGGAGTTGATGTGCTTGTCTCTGAGCTGTATGGCTCTCTTTATATACTTAAGTCAGCCAAAGAACATTATTGTTCATGTCATCTGATACCATGTGGACTGAATAGTCAACTTCTTTGTTTGGAGACACAAGAGAGTGCATCAACTTGGGTAGTGACATTGATGGTTCAATGGACATGGATCCCCAAGATCCACAGCACACCCAGTTTACAACCTTTATGTTTTCAAACAGTAAAATAATACAAATAAATATTCTATTTTTTGTGGAAATCTATTGGGTACAGGGGTCAGCTGTTAGAATGGAATTGTCGTTATACTTTCCAGATGCTAGAATCTGGAGCAACAAGGCTTAAGGAATTTACTACATTATGTAACGTCTATGGAGGTAAATGGACAGTCAACGTTGTGGTCAAGACTCTTCATCAGGACTTCCCTGTCTGACTGAGAATGATAATTAAGATCAAAAGACATAGGAGCAGAATTAGGCCATTCAGATCGTTGAGTCTGCTCCATATTCCATCATAGCTGATTTATTTTGCTCTCAAACTCATTCTCCTGTCTTCCTGTAACTTTTGGTGCCCTGACTGTTCAAGAATTTATCAACCTCTACTTTAAATATACCCAATGACTTGGCCTCCTCAATCATCAGTGGCAATGAATTCCAGCAATTGACCACCCTCTGGCTACAGAAATTTTTCTGCATCTCCATTCTAAAGTGACATCCTTCTATTCTGAGGCTATGCCCTGTGGTTCTAGACTCACTCTCACTATTTATTTTCTCCTTATTTAATATTCGATGGGCTTCAATGATTATCCCCCAATTCTTCTAAACTCCAGCAAGGATGTAATGCTGAGGCTTTATAAGGCCTCACCTGGAGTATTGGGATCCTTATTTAAGAAAGGATGTTGGACAGGGATTCAGAGAAGGTTCACAGGATGACTCTGTGAATGAAAGGTTTATTGTACGAGGAGAGCTTGATGGCTCTGGGCCTTTACTGCTGGAATTTAGAAGAATGAGAGTGGATCTCATGGAAACCTATCAAATGTTAAAAGGCCTAGATCGAGTGGATGTGGAGAGGATGTTTCCTCTAGTGGGAGAGTCTAGGACCAGAGGGCACAGAATAGAGGGATTTCCATTTAGAACAGAGATGAATAGAAATTTCTTTAGCCAGAGGGTGGTGAATATGTGGAATTCATTGCCACAGGCTGAAGTCATTGGGTGTATTTAAGATCATAAGACATAGGAGCAGAATCAGGCCATTCAACCCATCAAGTCTACTCCACCATGGCTGATCCCAGATTCCAATCAACCCCATAAACCTGCCTTTCACCATCTCCTTTGATGCTCTGACCAATCAGGAAACTATCAAATTCTGCCTTAAATACACCCATTCACTTGGCCTTCACCATAGTCTGTGGCAGAACATTGTACAGATTCACCACTCTCTGGCCTAAAAAGTTCCTCTTTACCTCCATTCTAAAAGGTCACCCCTCAATTTTGAGGCTGTACCCTCTAGTTCTGGCTACCCCCACCACAGGAGGGTATACTCTCCATACACACCCTATCTAGGCTTTTTTAACATTCGGTAGGTTTCAATGAGAGATTCCCCCCCCCCCCCACCCCCATTCTACTAAATTGCAGTGAGTACAGGCCAAAAGCTGCTAAACGCTTTGCATATGCTAACCCCTTCATTCCTAGAATCATTCTCGTAAACCTCCTCTGGACCCTCTCCAATGATGACAAATCCTTTCTGAGATATGGGTCCCAAAACTGTTGACAATACTCCAAGTGTGGCCTGAATAGTGCCTTATAAAGCCTCAACATTATCTCCTTGTTTTTATATTCTTTTCCCCTCGAAATACATGCCAACATTGCATTGCTTTCTTTACCACAGACTCAACCTGTAAATTAACCTTCTGGGAGTCTTGCATGAGGACTCCTAAGTCTCTCTACAACTCTGATGTTTGAACCTTCTCCCCATTTGGATAATACTCCACATAATTGTTCCTTTTACCAAAATGCATTATCATGCATTTCCCAACACTGCATTCCATCTGCCACTTTTTTGTCCATTTTTCCAATTTGTTTAAGTCCTGCTGAAATCGCATTGCTTCCTCAGCACTACCAATCCCTCCACCTATCTTCGTATCATCTGCAAACTTTGTCACAAAGCCATCAATTCCATTATCCAAAGCACTGACAAACAATGTGAAAAGTAGCGGTCCCAATACTGACCCCTGAGGAACACCACAAGTCACAGGCAGCCAACCAGAAAAGGCCCCCTTTATTCCCACTTGCTATCTACTGACTATCAGCCATTCCTCTATCCATGCCAGTATCTTTCCTGTAACACCGTAGGATTTTATCTTGTTAAGCAGCCTGATGAGTGGCATCTTATCAAATGCCTTCTGAAAATCCAAATAAGTTACATCTACTGCCTCTCATTTGTCCATCTTGCTTGTTACTTCCTTGAAGAACTCTTAACAGATTGTCAGGCAAGTTTCCCTTTACAGAAACCATGCTGACTTTGACTTATTTTATCATTAGTCTCCAAATTCTCTGAAACCTCATCTTTAGTAATAGACTCCAATACTTTCCCAACTACTGAGGTTAGGTTAACCTGCTCATAATTTCTTTCTTTTGCCTTCCTCCCTTCTTAAAGAGAGGAGTGACATTTGCACTCTTCCAGTCCTCCAGGATCATGCCAGAATCAAGTGATTCTGGAAAGATCATGACCGATACATCTGTCATCTCTTCAGCAACCTCTCTCAGGACTCTGGGATGTAGTCCATCGAGTTCAGATTACTTATCCACCTTAAGACCTTTGAGTTTGCCTAGCACTTTTTCCTTGAGTAGCCAGGTGTGAATGGTTACTGGGAGAAGGCAGGACAAAGGAGTTGAGATGGAAGTAGTTCAGCCATGAAGAAATGGCAGAACAGACTCAATGGGCTAAGTGGCCTAATTCTGCTCCTGTGTCAAATGATATTATGGTACATGTTGAGAGCCATTACCCAAGCTGAATTCTGCTCCTGAAACTTTGTTATACTGACTTTAAATAAACTAAATTTTAGAAATGGGGTTCAACATTTTGACAAGGCCACAGGTTAGATAGATATTTTACTTGTTCAAGGCTGTACCCTGTCATTGTTTAATGTATGTACAGAATAGCACGTAGGCCAGGTATAAAGTACATTTACAATTAGACTGTGTGAATTTGCCAGTTTGTACCTTTGCTTCATGTTCAAAATTCAGTTCAAACTAACGCAGGAGACTTGTTCATGACTAAAACAATTCTTCATGGGTAGAGATGTAATGGTTCTAAGCACCCTATTTTCATTGAGCAGTTTGTACACTAAACAAAAAAGCAAGTCTTAATGAAGCTTTTCCTGACTCTTGCTGTGTCCTGTTGACTGTAAATTCTCACCTTCCTATTCATGCTTGTCTTTCTCTCTCTGACCCCATACTTTTATACACCTCTTCAAACTTGCATGCTAAATACTAAACATTTCAAATCTAAATGTAGTGCTTTATCCATAACTTACTCTGCTTTTTGTTTTGAAGCTTGAATTATTTCTTATCATCTTTGATTGCTTTCACCCAGGTGAACCATATCCTTGAAAGGAGACCACCACCTTATTATTTTACATTCTATTACAAATATCATTAGCTTCAGTCAAATTTATTGTTAAGAGAAAGGACAATAATATCAGTCAGTGAATAATATGGACCCTCTGCTAGATGAGGAGGAATTCTTTTACCAGAAGTTGGGGTTTCTGCGGAATTCATTGCCACAGATGGCAAATCTTTGAGTGTATTTATAACTAAATAATATTGAGTACATTTATAGCTTTGTTAGTAAGGGCATTAAAAGTTACATGGAGAAGGCAAGAAAATGAGGTTGAGAGTCATGATGGAATGGCTCAGCAGACTTGATGGGCCTTCTTTCTCATGTCTTATAATAACTCAGAGTTTTGAATGTCTCAACACCTCCTTTGTCTGTTCTTAATTAGGGTTTTATCTGAAATTCATGTTTTGAACTCTGCTAGCCCTTGTCCAGTAGAGCACTGGAGTCTCATGAATGATACTCCACAACGTTTTCAACTGCCAGTCAAGGGCTTTTGTAAGCCTGTGCATTGTGGTGACTAATATACATTGGGTTTAACTTGGCATGGCCAAGTGTTGAAAATCATGGCCATTGTGTTTCTAGATGGACAGAATGCTGACTGCAGTTTGACAAGCATTCTTTGACTTTTGGTGTGGGGAATAGCTTGGGATGACTTTAGCAATGGCATTTCCTGTGTCAAAGGGTGAGATTTCTGTAACTGGACAAGGATAGTCACAATTCTGCTGTCTCTGAGGTCCTGTGCCATGTATTCCTTTTGCCAGATGTTTGGAGGGGAGGCTGTGAGTCTGTATCAGGGTTTTCCCTTTTATAGCTTCAGCAAGATATGAAACATTGTTTTTGCAAATTGGGCTTTTCATCTGTTAATCTGGTGTGGTGGTAAGAATGGATTGGAGATGTTATTGTGGAATGCAGTCAAAGAAGTTCATATCAAAGACAGAGTCATGGTTAAGGAGTTCTTCAATGGCTCCTCCCAAAGGGTGCTGCCTTTGTTGTTGTTCCTCTCCACACCTTGTTTCCTTAGTATTTTTGCTTGTTTTTTGAGGTCAAGTTGCTAGCTCGACACTCAACCCAGCACAAATGGAAAGCATGCAAGGAGAGGCCAGATTCAAACCCTCTCAACTCCATGCTCCAGCCTTCTTCCTGTTACCTATCAACTCTCTACTTTAAATATACTCAATGATTTGGCCTCCATAGCCATCTGTGCCAATGAATTCCACAGATTCACCATCCTCCAGCTAATTATTGTCACATGGGGACGTGGAGACTGGACCCAAATGCAGGATGCAGGCACTGAAGTACTAGGGGCAGGACAGGAACAAAATGGGGAGACCATGGCATGCAAAGGTGATCCTGGGGTTCAGAGAGTTCATGGTAAAGGCAGGACCCTGGAGTTCATGGCAAAGGCAGGACCCTGGCTAGGCTAAATGATGGGTCTATGTGATAAGGAATGCTGGGAGGATAGTCCCCTGGGCAAGGCCCAGCCTCCCAGGCAGGAACACAGGGGCCTGGGCAGGTCACAGGGCACAACCCATCAGAAGCAAGGGGTAGGAAAGGGTCAGAGTCCCCCCACCAGGCAACAGCAGTCCAGCCTGTTTACCCAACAGAGGCAAGGGATCAGAAGGGAGATCAGTCCAGGGTGACTACAAGAATGGACTTACAGAACTAGATGATTAACAGTGGGTAGGGTAGAACTAGGACAACAACAACCCCCAACTAGCCTCAGTCCCAGAGTCCCTTATATACACTTGCCAGCCGATTGGCTTCAGGTACACCTCCTTAAGCCAAGTTGATCCTATTTGGGCTTAAGGGTGAAAGGAGGGATGGCTACAAGACCCGGAGTCCGGAGTCTGTGGACCAGATCAAGACCCGGAATGCAGGCTCCGGACCGGACCATAACAATTATTTCTTATTTCTGTACTAAAGGGGTGTCCTTGTATTCTAAGGCTTGGGTCTGTGGTCCTAAAATTCCTCTCCACATGGACTCTATCTAGGCCTTACAATATTTGATAGATTTCAATGACATCCTCCCCCTCATTCTTCTAAACTCCAGTGAGTACAGGTCTAGATCCTTCAAATTCTCCTCATTTGTTAACACTTTCATTCCTGGAATCATCCCTAACATAAAGCTGGGCTGCTGAAACAGTCTCCATGCCTGGAGACATGAGCAACAGTGAGCATTAGTTCCCAAGTCCGTTCCACCATCCATGAGCTCTTAGATACAGATTAATTTATTTATCACAGGTACATTAAAACATACTCTACAGTGTAATGTGTCCTTTGTGATAACAACCAACACAACCTGGGTTGGAGGCTGGCCCCTCCCATTGGTGTTGTCCTGCAGTGTTGATTCAGTGGGTGACAAACTGCCTTTGTCTATGGCTGTACTGAGTGATATGAGGAGCTGCTGCAAGGACATGGCTCAATATCCATGTGTACCATCAATCTACATGCCATGACACCCAGGCACTTAATGCCATATTATATTTTTATATTATTCTTTTTCTAACTATGTTCCTGTTGTGATGCCGAGGATGGAGATGCGAGAGCTCGCTGTGTGCCAACGTAATGTGTCTTTAGCTTAACTGGTCAGATAACATTCTCTTCATTTACCACACGTACATCAAAAGATATAGTGAAATGTGTCATTTGTGTTAGAACCAACGCAAACTAAGGATGTGCTGAGGGCAGTCCGGTGCCAACATAGCATGCTCTAAGCTTAATTGGCCTATGTTCTAATTCCTTGTAGCTTTGGCCAGTGGGAAAAAAATCAGCATTATAATTATGAACTATGCTCACACCCAAGCTACAGCTTCTATCACTAAATATAGCAATAAATGTGGGAGCTTTACATATACCATCTGGCCAGCATAATTTCTAATTTAATAGCTGCGTTGTATGATGGAAGTTTAGCTTTGAACAAGGATTGTGGAACTGGAATATTCACAGAATGAACAACTCAAGTGAAACTAGATAACAGAACATACTGTAACTCTTCAGAAAATACAGATCACTATCTCCAAAATGCTCTCCCACTGAGAGACCGGTCACCTGACCAGGTTCATTTCCCAACACCAGATCAAGTACAGCCTCTCCTCTTGTAGGCTTATCTACATATTGTGTCAAGAAATCTTCCTGAACACACCTAACAAACCCTACCCCATCTAAACCCCTCACTCTAGGGACATGCCAATCAATATTTGGGCAATTAAAATCTCTCAGCACAACAACCCTGTTATTATTACACCTTTCCAGAATTTGTCTCCCATTCTGATCCTCGATATCACTGTTACTATTGGGTGGTCTATAAAAAAACACCCAGTAGAGTTATTGACCCCTTCCTATTCCTAACTTCCACCCACAGAGACACTGTAGACAACCCCTCCATGACTTTCTCCTTTTCTGCAGCCGTGACATTATATCTGATCAACAGTGCCACGCCCCCACCTCTTTTGTCTCCCTCCCTATCCTTTCTGAAACATCTAAAGCCTGGCACTTGAATTAGCCATTCCTGTTCCTGAACCATCCAAGTCTCTGTAATGGCCACAACATCATAGCTCCAAGTGTTGATCCACACACTAAGCTCATCCACTTTATTCCTGGTACTCCTCGCATTAAAATAGACACATCTCAAGCCATCAGTCTGAGTATGTTCCTTCTCTATCCTCCCTTTTGCAGTGCCTACAAGCTTTCTCCATTTGTGAGCCAACCTCAGTTCGGTTCCCACCCTTATGATTACCTTTTTTTTAGGCATCTCGTGAGACCATGGATTTGCGCCTTGGAAGGTTTCCAGGGTACAGGCCTGGGCAGGGTTGTATGGGAGACCAGCAGTTGCCAAGCTGCAAGCCTTCCCCTCTCCACACCACTGATGTTGTCCAAGGGAAGGGTCTAGGACCCAAGCAGCTTGGCACTGGTGTTGTCGCAGAGCAATGTGTTGTTAAATGCCTTGCTCAAGGACACAACACACTGCCTCAGCTGAGGCTCAAACCAGTGACCTTCAGATCACTAGACCGATGCCTTATCCACTAGGCCACGTGCCAACACTATGATTACCAATATCCCATATCCCATTTATTTCCAACATTAATAGTACAATTCAGGTAGTAATTCTTCTAACAACATGCAGCTGAGCAAAGTTCTATCGAGAATGTAAAATGGAACGGGAGTCAGTCATCTGGCCAGCTGAGCTTATCCTGCCATTCAATGCGATCAGGGCTGATCTGGCCATGGACTCAGCTTCACCTACCTGCCTTTTCCCAATAACCTTTAGTTCCCCTGTATGCAAAAATCTAATGAACTGTATCTTAAATATGTTTATGAGGTAGAATCACTGCTACCACAGATTCACTACTCTCTGGGAAAAGCTGTTTCTCCTCATTTAACCACCACCCCCCCGCCCCGAATCTTGAGTCTACACCCCCTAATTCTTGTTTCATTTACCAGTGGAAACAACTTTCCAGGCTCAATCTTAAAAGTGGCTCACGCCGAAGCTCAGCTCCGACAGGGATGTTAGTCTATTGTACATGACCACTGCAAACAATAGACTGTAACATCCCTGTTGGAGCTGAGCTTTTGAACCGCCAGTACAGCCTGGGACTCTTGTGGTGGCAAGCGAAGTCTCGAAGGTACAGAACATTTGCGGCATGGAGCGTACGGCCTGAACTGAGGTGCGGGAGTCCTGGCCAGAGAGTGGGGAATGATCCGATGTTTGGCTGGTGTGGACTTGAGGCAATTCCATTCGGCTGAACGGAAGCGAGGAGAGTGGAAGCAGGCGATGCAGGGTGAAGGCGGTCGAGCCCAGACCCGCACCAAAGAGTGAGGAAAGACGCGACATTTGATCATTTTAAGCATCAAGCCAAATTAGAAAAGTTATGTACGGGCCGATTCGAGGTGGCAGGTCATCGGCCCAAGAGAGTATGGAAATGATGGGGTCCGGTTCCGATTCTGGACGATTTAAATGCCAGGCCACATTTAAAAGGACAGGATGTTGGGGCTGGAGATGAGGGATGAGCTGGTTCAAATCATGTCTCCCTGAGCTTTACTCGACTCTGTACTGAACTTCAGCTTGGTGCTTCACAGGGTTTACTCATCTCTGTATTGAAATGTGGCTGTGGCCTACAACTATAACAGTGTGGAGTCACTTTTGTGAAGTTCAGTTCTGAATGCTATTTGCTTATTTTTATTGTTTGCATGTTTTCTCCTTTTATTCTGCATGTTGGGTGTTTGACGGTCTTCTTTTGTTTTAATGGTCTTTATTAGGTTTCTTTGATTTGTAGCTGCCCGTCAGGAGGCAAATCTCAAGGTTGTATAAAGAATACTGTACATAATTTGATAATAAAGGTACTTTGACTTGGACTCTAAAGTGGACAGAAAACTATCTGGTCAAGGAGATCAAAAATGTAAATATAACCATTGACAACGGAATGGTTATTTGAATCCTAATGACTCCAATCCTATTGATGGCTCAGTTCAGCCTGTTTTCAAAGCTTTGCAGCATTTCTGAGGGAAGGATATAAAGTTTACATTTTATTCTGGAACATCAGCTTATGGAACACTGCTTCTGGAGACTGAGGAAGGAAATCAAGGAATCCTGCCAAATTCACATGAATTACAATCTATCTTTGTTGAAGTGTTCTTGACACCTACATGTTTGAAAGCTAAGTGAACTACACAGACACCATCTGCTCATTGTCTTATCTGCTCCAATAATCTCCACTAATTATATCTAATGCAATTAGTATGTTGAGCGCAGATTCATTTTATGGATGTGGTGCAGAATTGGTCCTCCATGCCCATGTTTTCCCCAGGCACAATGACTACAATAAGATCCAGAACCTACTGCAATTAACCTTGCAGATAAGCTTACAGAAGGCCTACATCACGTTGGGTCCACTTCTGGGACTCATTAATCAACAGAATTCTACAGTGTCTTATTCAAAAGTAGGTTGTATTTCATTAAAAATTACTCCTCATCTGTACTTTAACAGCCTCACCAATTTTTCCTCAAGCTTTCTAATATTTGTATGGGATTCTATGTTTATTGGCTTCTTTTTGAGGAGACTGTACAACTGCTTACAGACGGCGGAGGAATTGAACCAGAGTCACTGGCACTGTAATAGTGTTACGCTAATGCTAGGCTACTGTACCACCTCTTTTGCTTCATTTACTGTATATATCTTATTACCACAAAATCTATCACATTACATTAAGTTTCATGATAGTTATTTCTTAATTTATTCTCATTTCAGTCATGGAAGACAAGGAAGCACCCAGGCTTCTCAAGTCTGCCTTGACATTCAATATGCTCATGGCTGGTCTGTCTTAGCCTCTTAGAGACATAGTCATACAGACATTGACTATTACAGCACAAAAATCAGCCCTTCAGCCCAACTAGTCTATACTAAACTATTATTTTGCCTGTTTCTATTCACCTGCACTTGGACCATAGCCCTCCATACTTCTCCATCTTACCTAAATTTCTCTTAAATGTTGAAATTGAACCCTCATCCACCATGTCCACTCATTCCACACTCTCACCTTGTTCTGAGCGAAGTTTCCTTAAATAATCCACCTTTCACCTTAACCCTTGATCTCTAGATCTAGACTCAACCAACCTCAGTGCCAGAAGTCTGCTTGCATTTACCCTATCTAAATCCTGCATAATTTTAGACTATAAGACATAAGAGTAGAATTAGACATTCTGCCAATCAAATCTGCTCTGCCATTCCATCATGGCTGATTTATTATCCCGCTCATCCCCATTCTCCTGCCTTCTCTCCATAATCTTTGATGCCCTGATTAATCAAAAACCTATCAACCTCTGTATTAAATATACCCAATAACAAGGCCTTCACAGCAGTCTGTGGCAATTAATTCCAGATTCACCACCCTCTGGTAAAACAAATTCTTCTTCATCTCGGTTCTAAACAGACGTTCCTCAATACTGAGGCTATGCCCTCTGATCCAAGACTTCCCCACAATAGGAAACATCCTTTCCACATCCATTTTATCTTGGCCTTTCAATACTCAATAGGTTTCAATGATTCCCCCCCCCCCCCACCCCATTATTCTAAACTCCAGTGAGTACAAGCCCAGAGCCATCAAATGCTCTTCATAAGTTCTGGTCGCCTCACTATAGGAAGGATATGGAAGCACTGGAAAGGGTACAGAGGAGATTTACCAGGATGCTGCCTGGTTTAGAGAGTATGCATTATGATCAGAGATTAAGGAAGCTAGGACTTTACTCTCTGGAGAGAAGGAGGATGAGAAGAGACATGATAGACGTATACAAGATATTAAGAGGAAAAGATAGAGCAGACAGCCAGCACCTCTTCCCCAGGGCACCACTGCTCAATACAAGAGGACATGGCTTTAAGGTAAAGGGAGGAAAGTTCAAGGGGAATATTAGAGGAAGGTTTTTTACTCAGAGAGTGGTTGGTGCATGGAATGCACTGCCCGAGTCAGTGGTGGAGGCAGATACACTAGTGAAATTTAAGAGACTACTAGACAGGTATATGGAGGAATTTAAGGTGGAGGGTTATATGGGAGGCAGGGCTTAAGGGTCGGCACAACATTGTGGGCCGAATGGCCTGTACTGTGCTGTGTTGTACTTTGTTGTAATAAGTTAAACCTTTCATTCCTGGGATCATTCTCGTGAATCTCCTCTGGACTGTCTCCAATGCCAGCACATCTTTTTGCAGATAAGAGGCCCAAAACTGCTCACAATATTCCATGTGCAGTCTGCCCAATGCCTGATAAAGCCTCAGCATTGCATCCTTGCTTTTGTATTCTCATCCTCTCAAAATGAATGCTAACATTGCATTTACTTTCCTTACCACTGGACTCAGCCTGCAAGCTAATCTTTAGAGTATCATGTACATGGAATCCCAGATCCCTTTGTACCTTTGATTTTTGAATAGTCTTCCCATTTAGAAAATAGTTCATGCCTTTATTCATTCTGCCAAAGTGCATGACCATATGTTCCAACTGCTATTTCTTTACCGATTTCTCCTATCTGATGAAGTCCTTCTACAGACACCCTGCTTTCTCAACACTATATGCTCCTCCACCTATCTTCATATCATCCACAAACTTGGCCACAAAACCATCAGTTCCTTCATCCAATTCATTGACATATAATGTGAAAAGATGTGGTCCCAACTCAGACCCCTGCAAACACCACTAGTCATTAGCACCCATCCAGTAAGGGCCCCCTTTATTCCCACTCTTTGTCTCCTTCCAATCAGCCAGTCTTCTATCCATGCTAGTAACTTTACTGTAATACCATGGATTCTTACCTTGCTAAGCAGCCTCATGTGTGGCACCCTTGTCAAAGGCCTTCTGAAAATCCAACTAAACAGCATCTATTGACTCTCCTTTGTCTATTTCCTCAAAGAATTCCAACAGATTTGTCAGGCCCTTGTAGAGATATTTGCTTCATCATTGGCCATTGGTGAAGTTCCTGAATTATGCTGGCTAATGTAATTTTGTAGTTTTAGAAACAAAGCAAGGAGATACCAAGGAATTATAGGCCAGTACTAGCAAAGTTTGTAGGGAATTCTAATAGCACTTGGACAGACAGAATCTTATTAGATAGAGTCAGCACAGCTCTGTTCATGGGAAGTCATGCTGAGAGACATCTTTAGAGTTCAATTAAGAGGTAACCAAAAACATAGATGAGGGTAGGATATTGAATGTTGTTTATTTTGAGATTAGCAAGACCTTTGGCATAGCAGTGGTTGGAAGGTTTGATCTGATGGAATCAAGGGGGAACTAGTTAAGTAGATTCAAAGTTGTCATGATGAATGCTGGCAATGTTGGAACCCATGCATGGAGATCACGACCAGAGTTATTCATAAGACATCCAACAGAACATTGTTGGCTCAACTGAGTGACATTGCAAGACATAACTTCCTCCAAACTATGACCCATGTATTGGGTGTTTGCTTAAATAATGCAAGTAAGACTGACTCCCTGAGCCTAACAAAATAAACTTAACAAGCTTAACCAGCAAGCACAAGGAAATTGCATTACAACAAGCAAGCCACTTGAGAAAAACACAAAGAAATCTAAACAATTAATGGCTCTCATTAAACAGCAATTAACCAATCCAGGTGCTCTGGAAACCTCAGAGCCCTATGCTCTCCAGTTCCCTACACAGTCCTGAACAGCTCCTTACAGTACACCCTTTCCTCTGACCGGCACCTGACAGCCCAGGGAGACCCGAAAACTCAAGAGAGCCCTGGAAACTTGAGAAAGACCCAGGATACTCAAGAGCACCTTTGGAACTCGAGAGTGACTTGGTGAATCTCCGGGGGACTTGGAAACCTCATGAGGCACATAGGAACCTCGAGAAAGGGAGAACCTTGAAAATATTGAATAAGTCTTGGAAACAATGAATAAACTTTGGAAACACAATAAGCCTTGGAAATACTGAATAAGCTTTGGAACCATTGAATAAACCTTGGAAATATTGAATAAACTTTAGAAAATTGAATAAACTTGGGAAACCTGGAGGGCTATGAGAAACCAGGAGTGTGATGGGAAACCTGGAAGGCCATGGGAAACCTGAACAATCTTGAGAAAATTGAGAACCGAGACTGGGGATTCTTGGACCCAGGAAAAGCCTTAAACATGGGCTAGAGAAGCTTAGAATGTGGACTTGAGGAACTCAAAATATAGACAAGAAAACTTCAAAACCTGGACTTGGAACATGAACTTCAGAAACTTGGAACATAGATTAGAGACACTTGGAATATAGACTCAGAATGTGAACTTGAGAATAGATGGCATTCTCATTTAAAGTTGACCAGTTTCAAAATGTTGATGTTCAACCACCACTGGGTATATTACTTTGCAGGGTCCCTCTGTCACAATGTGCACTGGTAATGTTGGAACCCAAGTATGGAGGAAAGATGGATTCTGATGACGAGATGCTAACCAGAATTTATTCAGTGACACCACAAGAAATAACATTCTTAAAACTAGAACCCCATGATTAGCGTGAATCAGGCATCCACTTAAATAATAAAGGTAAAACAAAGTCCCTGAGCCCATTGAAACTAAATTAACAAGGTTAAATGGAAAGAGCCAGGAGTCAGCTTTACAAGGAGGGAGTTGCTGGAGAATAACACAAGGAAACCTAAGCGATTAACAGCTCTTATAAAACAACAATTAATCAATTCAGTTACTCTAAAACCTTGGCGCCTAATGCTCCCTGGCTCCCCATACAGGCCTGAAGAGTTCATTACAGAACTAGGAATAGGAAACACAAAATCTTGGTTGAATGTTGTTTATCAAAATGGAGACCAGTGACAAGTGGTGTGTTGGGACCTTTGTTAATCATTATTTATATAAATGATGTTGATGTGAATGCACAAGGCTTGATTAACATGTTTGCAGATGAAAGAATATTAGGAGGTGTTGTTCATAGTGAAGAAGGTTAATATAGATTACTGAAGGATTTTGATCAGTTACTGAAGTGAACTGAAAGGTGGCAAATGGATTTCAATACAGATAAATGTGAAGTGATGCATTTTGAAAAGTCAAGCCACAGTAGGACTTATACTATGAATGTTAGGCATTAAGAAAAGTAATAGCATTGTGGGCTAAGGAGAGTGGTGTCACAGGTAGACAGAGTGGAGAAAAAGGAGTTTAGCACACTAGGCTTCATCAGTCAGGGCTTGAGTATAGGAGCTGGGATATTATGTTACAGTTGTATGAGTCATTGGTGAGGCTGTACTTGGTGTACTGTGCACACTTTAGGTCACCCTGTTATAGGAAATATGTGATTAAGCTGGAAAAAGCACAGAAAAGATTTATGAGGATATTGCAAGGACAAGATGACCAGAATTATAGGAGAAGTTGTCCAGACTGGGTCTATATTTCTTACCATGTAAGAGAATACATAGGGTTGTCATGGTAATGTAGCAGTTGGCGCAACACTATTGGGGTGCACTGGAGTTCAGAGTGCCGTTCTGTGAAGAGTCTCTATGCTTCATCCCTGTGGAATACATGGGTTTTCCCCCAGGTGCTCTGGTTTCCTCCCACAGGCTAAAGACATATCGGGAAGGTTAATTGGTCACTGTAAATTATCCCATAATTAAGCTAGGGTTAATTGGGTTTGACAGGGGTTGCTAGGGTGGTGTGGTTCGAAGGGTCTACTCTGTGTTGTGTCTCTATAAGTAAATGTTTGACATTATGAGAGGCATAGATAAGTTAGGTAGTAACAGTCTTTTCCCAAAGGTAAGGGTGCCCAAAATGAGGGGGCACAGATTTAGGACGGGGGGGGGGGGGAAGATTTAAAAGAACCCGAGGGGCAACGTTTCACTCAGAGGCTGGTGTGTATATAGAATAAGCTGCCCGAGAAAGTGGTTGAGACAAGTACAATAGTATCATTCAGAAAGCACTTAGGATTGGTCCATGGATAGGCAAATGGGACTAGCTCAGGAAGGCATCTTTGTTGTTTCAAAGGTATATTTAATGTTAGAGAATTGTATACAATATACATCCTGAAATGCTTCCTCTTCGCAACCATCCACGAAGACAGAGGAGTGCCCCAAGGACAGTTAAATGTTACAGCCCCAACTCCCACCCCCCAGCTCCCCCCAACCATGCATAAGCAGCAGCAAAGCAACGATTCCCCCCATCCCTCCGGCAAAAAAATGCATTGGCACCTCCACCGAGCACAGGTGTGCAGCAAAGCATCAATAAAGACACAGACTTGTAGTACCCTAAAGACTACTCATTCACCCAGAATTTGACATACCACTGGCTCTCTCTCTCTCCCTCATAAGGGAGAAAGAGATGTCTCCATTTCATAGTGAGAGGGGAGACATAACAAACAACTCACTGATTTATAATATTAAAAGTCTTTTTCCAAGCTCTGTGCCCAATGAGCTCAGGTCTCTGGATACAGCCAGCAGCCAGCTCACTGATTTTGATCTTCCATTTCCCACGACACACCAAATTCCTACAGAGGCACCGACCTTAGGTCCACCCACCTCCAGAGCCACGAAATCCCAGAACTCCGAAGGTGAACTAATCTCTTAGGCCACATCTTTGGCATATTGGATATCGGCCAGTCATGAATCCCCGAGAGCGGGTCCCATTCCCGCAAAGAACCAAAGTCAGTGTGTAACTCCAGGTCAGGGTCTTCAAAAGAACCCTGAAAGGGAAAAATAGAGAATTAAAAATAGAAATAAAGCTGTTTCCAAAGATGCAAGCAAAGGAGTCGCCGTTAGGCAACATTCTATTGGTTGAATTGGGCCATTACCTGTGCTGTATTGGTCTGTGACTCTATTACTCCTATTAATGGAAACATTCTCTCCACATTCATTTAATATTTGACAAGTTTCAGTGAGATCCCTCTTTATTCTTCTGAATTCTATTGGGAACAGGCTCTCTAGTCAAGTCACTGAGATTAAGGACTCACTGAGATCGTGAATGACAGGAACTATTGAAATGAAGTGAAAAATCATAAAAAGAACTAAAGATGTTGTAAATCTAAAATAGAAACGAAAATTTTGGAAGTAGTCTGCAGTTCACACCATATCTGTGAGAAGGATTTTTCACCCGAAACATGGTCTGTTCCCTTTCCCACAAAGTGGCCAGAACACTGAGAACTTCCACCACTTCACTGTTTGTTTACCCTAGGTGAGATATTCTCTCAACCCTAAATCTGCACAGATTTTATGCAATGTTGTATTTATAAATTCATTACACAACATCATATACGTGTTCAATGGAAGTTTTAATTTCATTTAGAGATACAGCACAGTAACACACCCTTCTGGCCCAATGTGCCTGAGCCACCCAATTACACACATTTGTCCAATTAGCCTACTAACTGGACAATTAGCCACATCTTTAGAATGTGGGAGGAAACTGGAGCACCCGAAGGAAACGTATATGGTCACGGGGAGAAAATACAGACTCCTTACAGACAACAGTGGGAATTGAACCCTAGTTGATATTGCTGTAAAGAGATGTGCTGACTGTTTCACCCAAGTTTTTTTTTGCAATTAGTTGAGGCTTCCCCAATATCTCTGACTGAAAATTCATTAAAGGATATAATTCCAGAACTAAGAAGGATGAGGTTCACCAGGATGTTGCTTAAGCTGGAGCGTATTAGTTACCAAGACAGACTGGAAAGGCTGGGATGTTTTCCTTGGAGCAGAGGGTGATGAGAGCCACGTAAAATTATGAAGGGCATAGATCAGGCAGAGAGTAGGAAACTTCTCCCTTCAGTATCCGCTACAGGTACTTCTGTGTAATAGTTAACACAGCACTATTACAGCTCAACACGAGTGAATCTGCAGATGCTGGAAATAAATAAAAACACAAAATGCTGGCAGAACTCAGCAGGCCAGACAGCATCTATGGGAGGAGGTAGTGACGACGTTTCGGGCTGAAACCCTTCATCAGGAGTGAAGTAACATGGGATGGTCGAGGGGGGATAAGAAGTGGAGGGAGAGATGAAGTAGAGAGCTAGGAAGTGATAGGCTGAAGGGAAATGGGCTAGGGGGAAGGTGGAGAATTATGGGAAATAAAAGAGAAAGAAAGGTAGGGCTGGGGGGAGATTATAGTGAGGGGGAAAAAGAGAGAGAAAGAGAACCAGACTAAAATTATAGATAGGGATGGGGTAAGGGGGGGGGGCAGGGGTATCAACGGAGGTCTGTGAGTTGAATGTTCATGCCGGCAAGTAGGAGGCTACCTAGGCGGGAGATAAGGACTGGGAGTGGTCTGTGGAATTGAAGTGTGTGGCCACAGGGAGATCCCACCACTGCAATTCCACAGACCACTCCCACTCCGATATGTCTGTCCATGGCCTCCTCTACCGTCAAGATGAGGCCAAACGCAGGTTGATGGAGCAACACCTTTTCTCCCACCTAGTTAGCCTCCTACCTGCCGGCATGAACATTTAACTCACAGACCTCCGTTGATACCCCTGCCCCCCCCCCTTACCTCATCCCTATCTATAATTTTAGTCTGGTTCTCTTTCTCTCTTTTTCCCCCCTCACTATAATCTCCACCCAGCCCTACTTTTCTTTCTCTTTTATTTCCCATAATTCTCCACTTTCCTCCAGCCCATTTCCCTTCAGCCTATCACTTCTTAGCTCTCTACTTCATCTCTCCCCCCACTTCTTAACCCCCCTTGACCATCCCATGTTACTTCACTCCTGATGAAGGGTTTCAGCCCGAAATGTCGTCACTACCTCCTCCCATAGATGCTGTCTGGCCTGCTGAGTTCTGCCAGCATTTTGTGTTTTTAACTATTACAGCTCAGGGTGTTGGTGGTCAGAAATCAATTCTGCTGCCATCTGTAAGGAGTTTGTACATTCACCCTGTGACCATATGGTTATTCTCTAGGTTCTCCAGTTTCCTTCCAGAGTACAAAGACATAGCAGTTAGTTTGTTAGTTGGTCACTGTAAATTGTCCTTTGATTGTACAAGTGTTAAATAGGTGGGTTTCTGGGTGGTGAATCTTGTAGGCTGGAAGGACCTTTTCCACCCTACATCTCAATAAAAAAAAATAATTTTCCAGCATTTTAGCAAGACTCCTTCAAAACCTAAACACAGAACATCTGTTGCCGGGAAGAACAATGATCGCATTATCCATTTCTCCTCCGAGACACGTGAGGAAATACTGTGGTGGATGAACAAAATAAAATCAGAATCAAAAACAGGATTATTGTCTCTGATAAAAGTCATAAAGTTTATTGTTCAGCAGCAGCAGTACAGTGCAGGCATCATAAATTACCATATACATAAATACTTAATAGACTTTGGTGTCAATTTCATGGCCATAAATATGAATGCCATGAAAATTAGCTTCACAACACAAAAATACAACTGCAGATGCTGTGGATCAAAGAATACATACACAATGCTGGAAGAACTCAGCAGGTCAGGCAGCATCCGTGAGAAAAGAGTAGCCAACGTTTCGGGCCGAGACCCTTCATCAGGAATGGGGGGGAAGAGAGGGCCGAAGCCCAGTAATAGAGATATTGGAGGGGGTATGGCCTAGAGGTGCCAGGTGGAAAGCCAATCAGAGGAAAGATAAAGGGGGGAGGGGATAAGCATGAAAGAACTGTAGAGATAAAGAAGCAGAAAGTTGAAAGGGGAGAGAGGCAGAGAGGGACTTGGGATTGGGGGAGGGGGAGGGGATTACTGGAAATTGGAGAATTCAACGTTCGTACCACCAGGCTGGAGGCTACTCAGACGGTAGATGAGGTGTTGCTCCTCCAACCTGAGTTTGGCCTCATCATGGCAGTAAAGGAGGCCATGTATAGACATATCTAGATGGGAATGAGAGGCAGAGTTGAAGTGGGTGGATGTAGAGGAGGCTGCACTGGGTGCACCGGATGCAATAGACGACTCCAGCAGACTCACAGGTGAAGTGTCCCTACCCCCTCCCCTATCTCTATTACTGGGCTTCGGCCTTCTCTTCCCCCCCCCCCATTCCTGATGAAGGGTCTCGGCCCGAAACGTTGGCTACTCTTTTCTCACGGATGCTGCCTGACCTGCTGAATTCTTCCAGTGTTGTGTACGTATTCTTTGATCTACAGCATCTGCAGTTGTATTTTTGTGTTTTGATTCATTACTCCACTGTGAAATCTCTTCGAGGTATGCCAACAGTGAAGAAGTTCAAATCTTTTCTTCGATGGGAGTTCAGTGAGACCCTCGCTCACTGCCCACCCTCCGTTATCTCTGCCCCTCTCCGTCTCTTCAACCATATCCTGACCCAGACACAGTACCATAGCCATGTCTCGTTTTTGGGAACGTGTCTCCGCTGCCAGCTTTGGTTCCAGGCTTCCCAGTTCGGGCCCAGTGAGGATCCCAGGTACCGCCATTTTGTTAACCGATGCTCCCTCCGCTTCTCCCATTGGATTCTCCAAGCCATGCTTACCGCCATGAGGAGATACCTGCGGTTCCTATCACTGTCTTTGCCACCACTCCGAGCCACGCTTTCCACCGTCTGCCATGGTCCACTACTCCACTTCATTCTCCGCTGGATTCACGCCTCCAACTGCCGTTTCCTCTCCTTCCTCACGTCCAAGAAGGATTACAAGCTTGCTCGCCTGCATCCCACGAGGACGACTGCCTCCAGCCCGGACTCCTAATTCTCAGACCTTCAGCACGTCGAAGAATCATCCGCCTCGGACTGCGACCCCAATTGGCACCACGGCCCCCTGGACATGGGCACCAGCCCCCGGCGGGCCATGAACTCTCTCTGTCCGGACTCTGACCACAGATTTGATGCCCTGTGGCTATAAGCTCCGGAGGCCCCAGCTCCGGGTCCAGCCCAGACCGGGATCCTATGGCTGGGACCGTCGGTGCTGCTGCGGGGTCCTGCCGCCGGTCCTATTCACCTGCTACCTCCTATACTCGTTGCGACTCCCAGCCTTCCCTTCATCCCTCATCCCCTCTCCATCCCCCCGATCCCTTATCCTCCCCTCTGCCCACTCTCCCTGAACATCCCAACACCCCTCCTCCCCCTGAGACTTCCCACTCCTTACCTTCCCATAGCCCCAGTCCCAACCCTTGCCGTGTCTTCACCATCCCCCCTGACCTTCCCCTATCTGAGGCAGAATGCTCTGTCCTCAGTAAGGGCCTCACTTTTGTCCCCCTCCGCCCCCACCTCAGTGAGTTCCGTGCCCGCCATGATGCTGAGCTCTTCTTCCGCCGCCTACGTCTCCGCGCCTACTACTTCAACAAGGATTCCCCCCTCTCCCCAGTGATGATCCATTCTCCCGGCTTCTACGCTCCTCCTCCTCCTGGACACCCCCATCGGGCCTTCTACCTGCTCTCGACCTTTTCACCTCTAACTGTCGCTGAGACATCAACCATCTCAACTTCACCACCCCTCTCTCCTATTCTAACCTCACTCCCTCTGAACGCACTGCCCTCCACATCAGATATCAAGTTGAGAACAATGGCTCTGAAAAACACATATCTACCTCATTTTGCCAGACGAGTGCAAATTGGAATGCAGAAGATAGACAGGGTTTGCAGCTAAATGTTGCTGTGAATGATAATATTGGCAGGTAGAGCATGACACGATGTCCATAACTACACAAAGAACTGGTTAGCCTCAGACTAACAATTTTATTAATGAAAATGAAAGTTAAGGAGACTTCAAACTTCACCATGGATGGTCCCAAGCCTGCCTGTGAGAGATAGAGTGTTGGGCATGGGGCTAGCAGTCCCATCCCTTAAAAACCCAGAGCTACAGAAACAACACCAGAAGCTCCAATAACCTCATCCCTGGGAGAGGAAGGGTACACCAAGATGATAGGCTACACCTGAAAATAATATGAAAGACTGGCCCAGGACAGAGGACTCCAGTGAGCTACTGTCAGCATGGTCATGTTGAGCTGAAGCACCTGTTTCCATGTTGTACAACTCCATGATTGTATTTATTACTTATTTATTCAAATATGTAGTGTGGACAGGCCCTTCCAGCAAACCCCTATTTAACCCTAGCCTAATCATGGGTCAATTTACAATGACCAATTAACCTACTAACTGGGACATCTTTGGACTGTGGGAGGTACTGGAGCACCTGGAGCACCCTCCCATACATTTCACTGGGAGGGCATTCAGACTCCTTACAGCTGACATCAGAACTGAACTCTGAACTCCTGTTGTAATGGTGTCATGCTAACCAGTAAATTACTGAGGCTCACATTACTCTATTATTGGAGTAGTGATAAAGGCAGAATTTCTGTTCGGTTAAAAGTGGGACAATTGAACAACTTTAAAGTGTTCAATGCTTACCTCTTTTTAAGTTTAGTTTGGATCAGGTAGCAAACAGTTTAGTTTTAGAGATGAATGAGCAACAGTAGCCTTCTCAACTATATTTATTTTCTGTTATGTCAAGAGTAATCCGAGTGCATTACACCATTGCACAATTCAATTTTAAGATGGCAATTAGTTATAAATGTGATGCATTGCATGATCGGGTGTCAAAAAGGGACATGTAAACATGAGTCTGTGAAGTTTACAGAGGTACTCTGGGCCTGGATCAGCCTCACTGCCTGCCCTTGCCCATGGTGTTATTCTCAGGCCCAATAACTATTTCAGGCCATGTTGCTCTCAACAACCGCAGGGCTTCAGCTCCATGGCCACCTTGCAGGTGGTGGGAGGTGGGGGTGCGTGCATGTGGCAAGAAAGCCTTAGGCCCAGTGCATTCATGGTTCTGTGGCTGTTGCCTGCAGCCATCAGGCTCCTGGGCCAACTACCACACTGATCTGGCTCCATAGCTGTGGACTTACTTTTGGGGACTCTGTAGTTCATGTTCTGTGGATTGTAGTTTGATATTTTAAAATTGTTTGCACGATTTTATTCTTTCTTCTTCACACTTTGGATGCATGGCTTTCTTTATGGAGTGAGGATTTTCCTGAATTCTGTTGTGTTTTTTTTTGTAGCTCCCTGCATGAAGACTTATCTCAAGGTCATTTATGGTGTATATACTGTGATAATTAATGTACTTTGAACTTTGATCTCCGGTACTACCCTGTCGGCTTGTGATAGTTCCTTCTGTTTTACTGTTAATCAAATACACCCAAAAGTAGTAGAAAGTAATTTAAATAATAAAAAGCATAGATGGAATAGTACAGCCAGTGCAGGCCCTTTGGCTTATGATGTTGCTCCAACCTTTATAAATCTACTCCACAAACAATCTAACCCCTCCTCCCTACACTACCTACATTTTTACCCACAACACTCTCCAGTTTTTTACATCCTTGTGTCTAACTAAGAGTTTCTATAGTATTAGCTTCTATCACCAGCCCCAGCAATGCCCACCAGGCATCCACCAGCTCTCTGTAAAAACACATACATCGGACATCACTCCCTAACCTTTACTCCAGTCACCTTAAATGGATGCCCTCTGGGGAAAAAGAGCTGGTTTTCACTCTATGTATGCCACCATCTACATGGAATATTTTTACAGAAATTCAACACTTGCAATTATTGTTATAGACAATGTTCATTCTTTTTACAGCTGCACACACCCACTATTGCTTTGAGCAGGAAATTATTACATGGCTTGAAAACACTGAGGCACTTTAGTAAAACATGATATAAAAGAAAATTCCAGCTGTGCGGCAACAAATGCTATGTGCATGGGACCATTTCAGTTATTACGCTGCTGTGCACTCATGCAGCTTGGAGGGAAGTGTGGTTAGAAAGTAGGCACCAGCCTCATCCACACATGATGAGACACTGCTGAGAGCAAAAGGCATGAAGAGGATGAGTGTTTGTGAGATGGTGAGCCTGGAGTTTGAGCCTCCAGTTTGGATCCCATCATCGGCTGGTCTGTTGTTTGATATTTAAGGTCGAAGCATGAAGTTTGATCAGAAATCTAGTAGATGAAGCATGATTGCTGAAGCCTTGGGGCTGCAGGCCCAGAGGCCTGTCCTGGAGTTGAAAGACTGCCATGTGTGTACATGGATGAGAGGAAGGAAAGGAGTTTATCCAGTGAGCCCCTTCAGTCAGGGAACAGGAGCACGAGAAGAAGCAATAATTCCATTTATGTCCATGGCTGAAGATGATAAAAGACAGTGCTTCGTGATAGTTTTCAGAGTTGGACTGTGCCAGTCAGTGAGCGAGAATCATTAGAAAGGGTGAATAAAAATAAGGCGGGGCAAGTGGAGTGGCCATTGTGTGAGTGGGCCAGTGTTGAAGTGGCGTTGGCTCATCAGGCTTGGTTGAAGTAAGTATCTGGTAAATTTCTTCTTCATTATTCTTCATCCCTTGCCTTTTAGGGCACAGGTAGTGCAATGGAAATGGATCCAGGGGCAGTGCTTTGTTCTGTGTGTGAAATATGGGAAATCTGGGACACCTCAGAGAACATGTTAAGGAACTGGAGCTGCAGCTCGATGATCTTTGGCTCATACTGGAAACTGAGCAAGTGATAGATAGGAGCTGCAAGGACGTGGTCACCCCTAGTTTTCAGGAGGCAGGTAATTGGTTAATTATCAGGAGAAGGAAGGGAAATAGGGAGAAAGTGCCTAGTCCCTTGTGCCGCTCTCGTCAATAATAAATTGGATATTGGGGCAGCTGCTCCAACTGTCTCTGTGGCTCAGAAGAGAAGCGAGGTGAAGAGGACTGCAGTAGTAATAGGAGATTGCATGATTAGAGGAATAGGTATGAGATTCTGTGGATGTGATAGACACACCCAGATGGTATGTCTCCTCACAGGTACCAGGGTCTGCGATGTCTCAGATCGGGTCAATGGCATTCTAAAGGAGGACGGTGATTAGCCAGAAATCTTGGTACGTATTGGCATCAATGACATAGGTAGGAAAGGTGATGAAGTCTAAGCACCAATCCTATTTGGTGAGGTTGAGAGCAGCTTCTATGGCAGTGAAATCTAGGTCCAAAGCAAATCATTGGGTGGCGAGTTCTAATTGCTAAAATGATGAACTGAAATCTGAGGCTTTGGGCCTACTTTGAGTTGCTCTGGGGATTTGAATCTAAGGATTCAGTTTGGTTCAGAATGCCATTGTTGTTGGTTGCTTCCATTGTTTGCACCATTTGTTTTGTTCTTTTTTCTCTTTTTCTGTGGGCATTGGGAATGGATCTACTTTTTTTTAATTGGGTTCTTTTGGATTCCTTGCTTTGCAACTACCATTAAGCAAATAAATCTCAAGGTTGTATAATTTATACATTTGTTGATATTAAATGCACTTTTCATCTTTGAGGTCCTGAAGAGAGATTTTAGAGAGCTAGTTAGCAAGCTGAAAAGCAGGACCTCCAGAGTTGTAATCACTGGATTTCTGACTGTGTCATGTGGCTGTGAGGGTAAGAAAAGGTGATTTAGCACTTGAATACATGGCGGAGGAACTGGTGCAGGGGCAGGGCTACAGATTTCTGGAACATTGGGATCTCTTCTCAGGAAGGTATGACCTGTACAAAGGAGATGTTACATCTGAACCTGAAGGGGATGAATATCCTTGTCGGCAGGTTTGCAAGAGCTGCTCGGGAAGGTTTAAGCTAATTTGGCAGGGGATGTGAACCAGAGTGATAGGGATAAGGATTGGATAGTTGGACTACAAACTGGGACAGTGTCAGTGAGACTGCTAGCAAGGACAGGCTGATGACAGAGCAAAATTGTAGTCATGGGGATGGGTTGCAATGTAACAAGGGGACAAAAATCATAAAGGGTGATAAATACAGGACTAAAAATGTTACGTTTGAATGCACGCAGTATACAGAATAAGGTAGATTAGCTTGTGTCACAGTTACAGATTGCCATGTATGATATTGTGGGCATCAATGAATTGAGGCTGAAAGAAGACTATAGCTGGGAATTCAGCATCTAAGGATACACATTATATTGAAAGGACATAGGGTTGGCATAACTCTATTGATAAAAAATGAAATCTAATCCTTAGAAAGAGGTGACAAAGGATAGGAAGGTGTAGGATCCTTGTGGGTAGAGCTAACAAACTGCAAGGGTAAAAAGACCTTAATGGGAGTTATTTACAGTTCTCCAAACAGTAGCAAAGATGTGGTCTACAAATTGCAAGAGGAGATAGAAAATGTATGTCAACAGGGCAATGTTAAGGTAGTCTTAGGATACTTCAATATGCTGGTACATACGGAAAAATAGGTCGGTGCTGGATCCCAAGAGGGGGAATTGGTAGAATGCCTACAAGATGGCTTTTCTGCTATTCTGGATTCGGTGTTGTGAAATGAATTGGAATTGATCAGAGAACTTAAGGTAATGGAACGCTTAGGACCCAGTGATTATAATATGATATAAATCACCCTACAATTTGAGAGGGAGAAGCTAAGGTCAGTTGTATCAGTATTACAGTGCAGTAAAGGGAATTACAGAGGCATGAGAAAGGAGCTGGCTAAAATTGATTGGAAGGGAACACTAGCAGAGTTGATGGCAAAGCAGCAATGGTTCGAGTTTCTGGGAGCAATGTAGAAGGCGCAAGATAGATACTTCCCCAAGAAGAAGAAGAATTCTTAAGGCAGGATGATACAACTGTGGCTGGCAAGAGAAGTCAAAGCCAACATAAAAGTCAAATAGAAGGCTTAAAATAGAGCAAAAATTAGTAGGAAGTTAGAGGATTGGGAATCTTTTAAATGCCAACAGAAAGAAACTAAAAAAAGTCATAAAGAAGGAAAAGATGGAATATGAAAGTAAGCTAGCCAATAATATTAAAGAGGATACCAAAAGTTTCTTCAGATATACTGTATGAGGTGTAAAAGAGGGGCAAGAATAGATATAAGATTGCTGGAAAATTATGCTGGAGAGGTAGTAATGGGGGCAAGGAAATTGTGGTTGAACTGAATAAATATTTTACATCATACTGGAAACTTCAAAGTGTCAGGGGCAGAAGTGAGAGAAGTTGCCATTACGAGGAAAAAGGTGTTTGGGAAACTGAAAGGTCTGGTTTGATATGTCACCTGAACCAAATGGTCTGCAATCCAGGGAAAGGGGCTAAGAGTGGGATTAAAGGGAGCCATTTCTGGTTGGCTGCCAGGGACTAGTGGTGCTCCACATGGACCGCTGTGTTGGTGACTGCTTCTTTTTATGTTATATATCAATGATCTGTATGGCAGAATTGTTGGCTTTGTGGCCAATTTGTAGACTATACAAAGATAGGTGGAGGGGTAGGTAGTTTTGAGGAAGCAGAGAGGCTACAGAAAGATTTAGACAGATTGGGAGAATGGGTAAAGTAGTGGCAGATGGAATACAAAGTTCTTAAGTGTAAGTTTGTAGGTTTTCACAAATAAAACAAAGTGAGGTGTTTTATGTTTAATGAAACCCATTTTATTGAACTCCTAAACCTAAACACCAAAGCACACCAGAAACTCTTTATGTAATAATGTCAGACCAGCCGCTGAAAGTGAAACCCCAACTCAGTGATGGTGGTTGTGAATTATGTTCATTTCTCCCAATTATGTCACCCTACACAGGTACACCCCCACCCCAGAATTCACTAAAATTGTGAACCTGTCTGTAAAGCAAATGAGCGCCCGGCTTGGGTCCTGTGTTCCATAGATGGAGGAACAGCAGGTGTCTCTGGCTTGTCCAGCAGTGTGTTGGCTCACTCATGGTCCAGTTGTGATCCCAGGGACATGGCAGTGGAATATTCCAAATCTTGGTGGGCCAGCTCAAGGCAATCTACTGAAGTACGTTCACGTTTACCTCTTTTATTTGTGACAATAGTCTTTTTTTCTCCCCATTCCAAAACATGGAGTGGCCCATCATAAGGGAGCCTAAGGGGATGCTGGTGTGCATCATGGTGGATGAAAACAAATGAGGTGGAATGTAGGTGAACCCAAGCGTGCTGTACGCCATTATGAGAGAAAGGAATTAATGGAAAGGAATTGAGCTTACTGAGGAGGGTGGAACACTGTTGAGAGGCTGACCAGGTGGTTGTACCATCAGGAATGAAATCACCTTGTACTTGTAAAAGCTGCCCATATACCACCTCTGCCACGGACAACTGCAGATTCTCTGTTGGATTTGTTCAGAGCTCCAGAAGGACTCACTGGAGATGATCATGCCAACACTCATCAGAAAGGTAAGCCACCAGAGCAGAGCAGCCTTTAAAGAATGGTGAAACCACTCACATGGACCATTGGTCTGTGGATGATATGGTGTGGTGTGATGTAGCCTAAAGCCAGGGTTCTGGGCCATCACAGCCCAGCAGTCTGAACTGAGATGGGGGCTGCACTCAGAGGAAGTATCAGATAGGGAACCAAACCGAGCAACCCAGGTGCTGACGAATGCCGAAACCACATCTGTAGCCACTATTGATTCTAGAGGGACAACCTGTGGCCACCTGGTGGTAAGCTCCACCATGGTCAGAAGGTATGTGAGCCTGCAGGAGGGGAGAAGAGGACCAACAAGGTCCACATTGACATGGACAAACCAGTGCTCGGGGACCTCAAAAGGTATCAATAGCACCTGAACATGATGGTTAAGTTTTGCCGCCAGCACTCCACACAGGCTGCAGTCCTTTCTGAAGCTGTAGCAAACAAACTGTAGTGTAGTCCGTTTCTGTGAGGTCTTCCAGCCCGGATATGAGAAACCATGTAAGAAGTCGAAAACAGTCCATTTCCAGTTCCTGGGCACAATGTTGCGAGAGCAACTGGTTGAAACATCACACATGAGAGTCACCTCAGCTTCCCCGAACTTAGTGTCACCCAGCTGCAAGCCCATGACTGCTATTTGGTAAGCCTGGACCTCTGGGTCAGTAACTTGGATGGCTGCTATGTCGGCATAGTGAATCCCTATGTGTATGGCTTCAATGGCTGGCCATGAGAAGCAATCAGCCACACCATTATTTTTTCCCTTGAGATGTTATATATCAGTTGTGAACTCTGATATGTAGGCCAGGTGGTATTGCTGCCATGCAGACCAAACATCTGACATTTTGGCCATTGTGTGCATGTGGGGCTTGTGGTTAATGAAATGGCAACCTTCTAGAAGAAAAAATTGTCAACAGCCAGATAAAGATGGGGAAGCTCACAGACAAATGCCCTGTACTTCCTTTCTGGGGTTCAGAACTGCTGCTTGAAGAAGGCAAGCAGCTGCCACATACTACAACCAGCTGGCTGTGCACAGCACCCACAACATATTCTGAAACGTCAGCAGTAATGGCTATGGGTGCACTGGGGAGCAGGCGCACCAGTAGGGTCGCGTTGGAAAGTGCTTGTTTGGTGTCATCAAATGCCCTGGTCATGTCACTGACCAGGCAAGCCCTTGATTAGGGGTATTGTCTTTAAGCACACTATATAGGGGTTCAGCAGCTCACGGAGTGAACCAGTGATAGAAATTTACCATACCTAAAAACTCTTGTAGTTTTTTTTGTGGTGCAGGGAGGTGGGACATCCATAATAGAGGATACTTTTGATGGGAAGTGTTTTTCATCTTCTGCAGAGATGTGATGGCCAAAAATGTCAATGGTTGACAATGCAAACTGGCATTTTATCAGGTTGATAATCAACCCGTGTTGGCTCAAGCGCTTCAAAAGTGTGTGGAGATGAAATAAGTGTTTGGATTTGTTCATCCAATTAAACAAAAAGAAAATCTAATTCTTTTAATACAGAGTTCATCAGCAGTTAGGGAGTCTGTGCTGCATTTTTCAATCTAAGTGGCATGTGCAGAAGGCCAAACAATGTTATCACAGCTGTTTTGGGAATGTCCTCCAAGCACACAGACATCTGACGGGTGACCATAACTAGACAGACTCTTAAAAAATTAAACTTTCTGGCCAAACATGCCGAAAAGTTTTGAATGTGTGGGACTGGGTAACCTTCGGGGGTGGTGGGCTTGTAAAGGCATCAGTAATCACCAACTGAGCAACAACCACCATTGGAATTAGGGACCATAGGGAGACATGAAGCCCAGGGTCTATTTGACCGGCAAACAATGGCAAACTCAGCCTTTGCAGTGACAGCTTTTCCAGATCCAGTCTATGCACACAGGAATGTTCTGGTGGGTCAGTTGGGGGACTTTGGTGCTTGACCCCATGTTTTGTGACCGTAGTGGATAATATCGGCTTGGTGAGGAATGGAAATTTGGGCAGCAGTCGAGTAAACTCACGTGTGGTGGTGCATGTACTTGACAGAGCCATTGTGGTGAGCTTACTGGGTGTTGAAGTAATCCACACTGGTTCATGAGCCTGATGGTTCCTGAACCTGGTGGACCTAAAGCTCCTCTACCTCCTTCCTGATGGTAGCACCAAGAAGAGAGCATGGCCTGGATGATGGGAGTGTTTAATGATGGATACTTCTTTCTTGTGGCAGCACTTATTATCAAGGACACTGCTGACAGGCATTTTCCACATTTCAGCACAGTGGGACCAAATCATTGTAGGCCCAAAGGAGAGACTGATGAGAACCAGAAGTAACCTGACAGAGAGAGGCAGAAGAAGTGCCACTGACAACATTTAAGAAATGTCTAGGTGAACCCTTGAGTGTTGGAAGATGGAATTAATACAGATGGTCAGTGAGGGTGTGTTGGGCTGAAGTCTTGATTTGATACTATAGAATTAGTGCAATCAAGTATGAAGTTCTACAAAGGGATTGCCTATTGGTGGATCCTCAGGTGGCTGTAGTGACTTATCTGGGATCTATATACAGTAATTGGGATGTTAGGGTGGATTGCTTAATGTAGAATACCTCTGTATGTCTTTGTGTGATGTCCTTGACAGATCGGGGTCAGGGTCTAGTGGTATGGGATGTAAGGTGACGGGGGATCCTTCATTGCTGCAGCCTTCCTCCACCCTCACTGACGTTGTGTTGTGTCATGTCATTATCTTCCACCAGCTCTACTGTTGAGGTCTTGTTTGCATTGCTCTTTGTCTAGATTCTCCCCATTAATCTTAGCACCTTGGGTAATGGGAATTAAATATCCAAGGGTATCAGGTAATAGGGAAAGATAGGCAGGAAGGCAGAGGAGGTGGAGTGGCACTCTTGATTAGGGATGAGATTAGGGGAATTGTGAGAGATGATATAAGATCTATGGAGCAGAATGTTGAGTCTGGGTAGAGATTAAGAATAGTGAAGGGAAAAAAATCACTGGTGGGTGTTGGCCACCTAATAAAAATATTGCAGTGGCAGAGGCGATTAACCAAGAAATAACTGAGGCTTGTAAGAACGGAATGACAGTTGTCATGGGGGATTTTAACTTCCACATAGATCGGGTAAATCAGGTTGGTCAAGGACGTCTTGAGGAGGACTTCATAGAATGCATCCATGATGACTTTAAAAAGCAACAAAGAACAACTAAACAAGAAATAAGGAATGGGAAGATAGAGCATGAAAGTAAATTAGCACAATATATAAAAACAGATAATAAAAGTTTTTATAAATATATAAAGCAGAAGAGGGTGGCTAAAGTCAATGTAGGTCCCTCGGAAAACAAGAAAGGGAAATTGATATTGGGTGATAAGGAAATGGCTGAGACATTGAATGACTATTTTGTGTTGGTCTTCATGGTGGAGGACACGTCTATTATGCCAAAGAATGATGTTATGGATGAAATGGGAGGTAAGGACCTCGATAAAATCACTGTCACTAAAGAGATAGTGATGAGTAAACTAGAGGGCCTGAAGGTAGATAAGCACCCTTGTCCTGATGGGATGCATCCCAGGGTGCTGAAGGAATTGGCGGAGGTTATAGAAGATGCATTGATTATCATTTATCAAAACTCTCTAGACTCTGGGCAAGTCCTGGCAGATTGGAAGACAGCAAAAGTCATGCCACTTTTTAAAAAAGGATGTAGGCATAAGACAGGCAACTATAGGCCAGATAGCTTAACATCTGTGGTCGGGAAAATGCTTGAAGCTGTCATTAAGGAAGAAATAGTGAAACATTTAGAAAGGAGTGGTTCCATTGGACAGGCACAGCATGGATTCAGAAAGGGCAGGTCCTGTTTGACAAACTTACTGGAGTTCTTTGAGGACATAATGAGTGCAGTGGATAGAGAACAGGTGGATGTCGTATACTTGGATTTCCAGAAGGCGTTCGATAAGGTGCCGCACAAGAGACTTTTAAATAAGATATGGATGCATGGAATCGGAGGAAGTGTATTGGCATGGATGGTGGATTGGTTAACCAATAGAAGGCAGAGAGTTGGTATAAATGAGTGTTTCTCCGATTGGCAATCAGTGGTGAGTGGGGTGCTGCAGGGGTCGGTGCTGGGCCCGCAGCTGTTTACCATTTACATTGATGATTTGGAAGAGGGGCTGAGTGTAGCGTAGCAAAATTTGCTGATGACACTAAACTGAGTGGAAAAACTAATTGTACAGAGGATGTGGAGAGTCTGCAGAGGGATATAGATAGGTTAAGTGAATGGACCAAGGTCTGGCAGATGAAATACAACATTGGTAAATACGAGATCATCCACTGTGGAAGGAATAAGAGAAGAGTAGATTATTATTTAAATGGTGAAAGATTGCAGAGGGACTTGGGAGTGTTTGTTCATGAATAACAAAAAGTTGGCTTGCAGGTACAACAGGTTATTAAGAAGGCAAATGGAATGTTGGCTTCCATTGCTGGAGGGATTGAATTCAAGAACAGGGAAGTCATGCTGCAACTATACAGGTACTGGTGAGGCCACACCTGGAGTATGTGTGCAGTTCTGGTCTCCATACTTGAGGAAGGATATACTGGCTTTGGAGGCAGCGCAGAGGAGGTTCACCAGGTTGATTCCAGGGATGAAGAGGTTAACCTATGAGGAGAGATTGAGTCGCCTGGGACTATACTCTCTGGAGTTCAGAAGAATGAGAGGGGATCTTATAGAAACATACACAATTTTGAAAGGGATAGATAAGATAGATGTAGGAAAGTTGTTTCCATTGGTAGGTGAGACTAGAACTAGGGGACATTGCCTCAAGATTCAGGGGAGAAGATTTAGGATGGAGATGAGGAGAAACTGTTTTTCCCAGAGAGTGGTGAATCTGTGAAATTCTCTGCCCAGGGAAGCAATTGAGGCTTTCTCACTAAATATATTTAAGAAACAGTTAGATAGGTTTTTACATAGTAAGGGAATTAAGGGTTATGGGGAAAAGGCAGGTAGATAAACTGAGTTTACGGACAGATCAGCCATGATCTTATGGAATGGCGGGGCAGGTTTGATGGGCCGGTTGGCCTACTCCTGCTCCTATTTCTTATGTTCTTATGTACCAGGAGCTAAGCTCCAGATGGCATCACTCCTGGAATTTGAGGATCTCACAAGCCTCTTCTCAATGACAGGGTGATGATCCTTGGAGAGGTCTATGCTCTAATGACTCTAAAACAATACAATCTCATTCATTAGATACGCTTTAATATAGTCTGCATAAGTACATGGAAAGAAGAAGTTTCTGAAACTAAGTCTGCTAATCACATACTAATCTAATTTTACATTAATTCAAAAGGACTCAGAGAAACCAAAGTTCTTACTGAGCATTCTCATTATCTGCGAATCTGCAGCTTGTTCATACCTCTTGCAGAATTCTAAAGAATCAAGTCACTTGGCAAGGTAGAAAAAATGCTCTATTATGAACTGAATTAGCTGTTTAATAATTCACAGATACCTCATTTTCCATCAGAAATGAGAACACGCTGTGACTTAGGCACCCTGCAGCCTAGTTAGATGTTTGTACTGATGGCTGTTAGATATTCTGTTGCTGAATCAACACAAGCTATCGTTTGTGTGTCTCTGTTTGTGTGTGGAGGGATGGAGTTTTGCACTCTGAATCCAGTTTTCCATTTCAAAGGATTCTCTGTGATTTTTGACTGCCAACGAAAACAGAGCTGGGGATCTGTTCACCACAAAGTACAAGGTAAAAACTGTATCTGTTATTGTTATTGAGCATGAAGAAACCACCTGAGATAGTCTTGTGGCTATTCTGGTTCCATGCTGATATTAAAGGATGATGTATGAAGGCACCCTGTGGACCAGTCAACCAGCCTTGGGTAAATCCATAGCCCACCATTCTTTTCTCTTTTTCAAGTTCACTATCAAAGGGGAGAGATGAATTTCAGAGGGTGGACAGTTGGCCTCAATAGGTCCAAGCTATGCTCATTTCTGAACAATGAGAGTTGTCCTGTTCAAAGCTGCCTCTGTTTAGAGTACATTGGGACACTTAACAAGAGAGTCTTCACTGGTATCATGCAAGCTACTATAGCAGATAAATATTTTCCTTCCCCAAATTGTTGCTTATGGTTCTTCCATTCAGGAACTTTTGAGAAAGATGTAGGTTGCACTTGAAAGGAGAACAGTTTTGAATTGCTGAGTTGTGGCAGAGGCACCTCCCTGTCCTTAGAAGAGGACTGGCATTGGTTGGAAGTAGCAATTAATATACTGAGTAATTTGTGGCATCATGCCCTGCCAACATTTAACTTTTATGATCTAGAAAGAGACCGAATGCATTGGAAGGTTAACACCCCTCCAACTCACAAAACACGCTTACTTAGAAATATGTTGACCTCTCTTTCATCCTTTGATCAGAGATCTGAAACTCCATACTTTGAGGGCCTTCACTGCAAGAACTATAGTGGTTCAACAAAATGGCTCACTATCACCTTCTAGGACAGTCATTGAAAGTTGGCCTTACTTTCACAATTTCTAAAGGAACTGATAATTGTATGTGAATGGATAGAAGAGAAAAACATTCATCCATGGACACCTGGATTACAATGGAATCAGTGAAGTTATACTAGGCAAGGAAGCTATTTGATTATTGTACCAGTGAGAGCTTTTAACCCATGGTCTGTTTTTGGCCTTAATTTTCCTGCTCTTTGCAGTTGTGTCCTTTTACATCATTTTTGATATTTCCATTAAAACCTCTTTTAAATTCCATTCTACATGCAGTAAAGCAAAATGAATTAATCTAATTTCTCCTTTCAGTCATTTGATATTTGTCCTGGGTTATGGACTTATTGTTTCCATTGGACAAACCAGCAACAGCTGCGTCCATACTGGATTAGTGGGCTGGCCCGCCTGTTAATATTGCCCTCTAGTGTTTGTTTAGTGGAAGACAAGCTGGATTGCGTGCATGCATGCACACATTCATTTGTGGACAGCTGAGAGCTGTTTGTTCTTGCCAACAACACCCATGAGCCTTTAATTTACAGGACATGTCACTCATGGATTGGGCTGTATTATATTTTTTGTGTGATTGAATCTTATATGTGCTCTATGTGCCTTGTGCTGTTGGTACAGTGTCTTGCATCTTGGCCCCGAATGAATGCTGCTTCATTTGGCTGTATTTATGTATAGTTGAATGACAATTGAACTTGAATGTAAACTTAAACTTAACATCACATTCTTGCCTGGTCACTGCTCATCTTATGGGCAGGATTTGGAAATGACTATTAGGCTTATACTCTCAATTTGCAATGTATTCTGGACTGAAATAGTTAAAATTTGTAACAGAATATGTATTTTAATTAGTAGTATCATTTACTAATCTACTTACCACAATTGTTTTTTTAAGGTTAACTATTGTATGAATGCTGCCATGTTTCAAAGTTCTGATTAAGAATTGATTACACATAGATCTGTGCATTTCTAATTAAAATGTCTTATGATTTTTTTCTGAACTTGTTGAGTGTGCCCTTGAGAGAGTTATATCAGTAATCAGCAAGGTATTATGTTACCTAAAGAGGTGAGGAAGCAGAGGATCACAATCTCAGGCTCAATAACTCTATACAAAATTAGATCCTGTTGAATCATAATAAACGAGGGGAGATAGTTCAGCCTATCTTTGAACAATCTATCCCATGGATAGTTGTCCCTGTTTTTTCCCAAGCTGTTTTTGGACATCCATCTCCAATTAAGAGAAAGAATTCTCCTCCCTGTGGCTTCTCTGAGGATTGATTTCTTGTTAGATAGAACAGTACAAATACTTTGTAGATGGATTAGTTCATTTTTATTTAATTGACTATTTTTGGTTGAATTCATTAATTAATCTGGTGAAATTCATCAATGTGTACCAGTCTGAGAAGGATTATGAAGACCAGGATCCTCTGCATTGAGAGACTGTTAGTAAATCTCCAGTAGTGTTTAAAAAATTACAAATGGTAAGTCCTGGAAACACTTTGCAAGCTATGCAGTATCACTGGACAGAGAAGAGCAGAGTTAACATTTGTTATGAAAAGTGGGAAGATATGTTAGTTTTAAATTGCAGAGAGGGTTGTGTGGATAGTACAAAAGTAATATTGGTGACGAGGCCAGTGTTCCCCAGGTTTTTTAATTTTTATAGAACCTGATTAAAGAGTTAATGAGGAAAGCTGGAATGAAAGAAAACAAAGGGATATCCTAAAGCTAGGAATTGCAGATGACAAAGATCAATGTAAATTTACTATCGCAATACATAAATGTACATATTTATACAGTGCCTATAAAAAGTATTCACTCCCCTTGGAAGTTTTCATGTTTTATTGTTTTACAAAATTGAATCACAGTGGATTTAATTTGGCTTTTTTGACACTGATTAACAGAAAAAGACCCTTTTGTGTCAAAGTGAAAACAGATCACTACAAAGTGATCTAAATTAAATATAAATATAAAACACAAAATAATTGATTGCATACATATTCAACCCCTTTAATATGTCACACCAATTCATCACTGGTGCAACCAATTGGTTTTAGAAGTCATAAAATTAGTTAAATGGAGATCACCTGTGTACAGTCAAGGTGTTCCAATTGATTGTAGTAAAAATACACCCGTATCTGGGAGGTCCAACTGCTGGCTGGCTTACAGAGTGGCCCGGTTTGGTTGAGTCACTTTGGCTGTAGTTCTGGGTGTGAGCTGTCTCAGAGAAAGCTTGACTTGGAGTGGTGTTTGGTGGTGCTGGCTGTGAATGGTATGGGGATGTTGAGAAACTGTGTTGGTTTTGGTAGTGGGGAGGATCTGGAAAAGGAACCACAAATAGAGGGTTTGGGTGAGTGTAGGTTGGTGGGAGGAGGTTGGAATAAAGTTGAATCTTGATCTGAAAAATGAAAAATAAGAAATATTGGAATGATTTCAAGTGATGGAGGGGAAAGGTGGGATGTTTTGGAGAAAAAAAAAGACTTTAAGGTTTTGTTTAAATTTGACCCGGAATAACTGCCTTCTTTCAATCCCACTAAACTAATTATGGAGTTAAAATCAGCCACAGGGAATATAGATTGTGCTCATATTTTTAGAGGAGGGAATATGATAATCATTTGTAAAGGATAAGAAACAGTGTGAGAAGGCATTTCAATTGAAGACAAAAAGATAGTATCTATGTTGCCTAATGAAAATAGAGGTATTATGGGTGTTATAATGTGTGTTCCTACTGAAATTTTAGAAGAGGTTAGGCATAGTCAAATACCATCTATAAATCTGTTGATGATACAACCATTGTTGGTGGAATCTTAGGCTACATCCACACTAGACCGGATAATTTTGCGACTGGATTTTTTGCGGGCTCACAGCCTACTGGTCGACCTGCCAAGGAAGAGACTGGTCCACGCCGAGACCTTTCAAACATTCTCCCTGGGTGAAGCCCAGTTGCCAGCCCCACACCTAGACTCCATCACCCTGTCCGACAACGACTTCACCAGAGTCCTGGCGGATTTCCCATCGGTTCTGGCACCGCAGTTCACGGCAGCCATGCCCAGACACGGCATACAGCACCACATCCCGACACAGGGGCCTCCCCTCCACGCCTGTGCTCGAAGGCTTCCCCCGGACAAGCTCTGACTGGTGAAGAAGGAGTTCAAGAGGATGGAGGAATTGGGGATCATACGGCAGTCCGACAGCCCATGGGCCTCCCTCCTGCACATGGTGCCCAAAGCATCAGGGGGCTGGAGACCATGCGGCGACTACCGCAGGCTGAACGAGGCTACAACACCGGACCGCTACCCTGTGCCGCACATACAGGATTTTGCAGCAAACCTGCACGGCACACGAATCTTCTCCAAGGCCTAAAGAATGCCGCACAGATGTTTCAGCGGTTAATGGACGCGGTGGGACGCGACCTGGACTTCTCTTTCATCTATTTGGACGACATCCTCATAGCCAGCAGCAGTCATCAGGAGCATCTGTCCCACCTCCGTCAACTCTACGCCTGACTGAGTGAATACGGCCTGACAATCAATCCGGCCAAATGCCAGTTCGGGCTCGACACCATCGACTTCCTGGGCCACAGGATTATTAAAGACGGGGCAACCCCTCTGCCCGCTAAGGTAGGCGCAGTCCGCCATTTCCCCCGACCCAACACAATCAAAGGCCTTCAGGAATTCGTGGGTATGGTAAATTTCTACCACCGCTTCCTCCCTTCAGCAGCCCGAATCATGCGCCCCCTGTTTGCCCTGATGTGGGGTAAGGGCAAGGATATTACCTGAGACGAGGAGTCTGCCGCCGCTTTCATTAAAAAGAAAGAAGCCTTAGAAAACGCCGCGATGCTAGTGCACCCCAGAATGGACGTCCCTACCGCCCTCACGGTGGACGCATCTAACACGGCAGTCGGTGGGGGTGCTGGAACAACTCATCGAGGGTCACTGGCAACCCCTGGCGTTTTTCAGCAAGCACCTGCTACCACCCGAGCTCAAATACAGTGCTTTCAACCGGGAACTGTTGGAGCTATACCTGGCAATCCGGCATTTCAGGTACTTCTTGGAAGGTAGGCACTTCACCGCGTTCACGGACCACAAACCTCTTACCTTTGCATTCATGAAGGCATCCGACCCCTGGTCGTCCCGCCAGCAGCGACATCTGTCCTACATCTCTGAATACACGATGGATTGTGGCATGTCTCGGGAAAGGACAATGTCGTGGCGGACGCTCTCTCCCGCCCTAACATCCAAGCCCTGTCCCAGGGGGTAGACTATGAAGCACTGGCGGAGGCAGACGAGGAGATCCCAAGTTACAGAACCGCAGTCTCCGGTTTGCAGCTCCAGGACCTCCCCGTAGGCCCAGGTGAGAGGACCCTACTCTGTGACATCACCATCGGCCAACCCCGCTGCATCGTCCCGGCAGCCTGGCGGCGGCACGTTTTCAACTCCATTCATAACTTAGTGCACCCCTCCATCAGGACAACCATCCGGATGGTCTCCAACAGGTTCGTTTGGCACGGACTCCGCAAGCAGGTCAGTGAATGGGCCAAAACGTGCATAAACTGCCAAGGTGCAGCGGCACACCAAAGCTCTGCCGCAGCAGTTCCACCCCACCCGCCGGCGTTTCGACCACATTCATGTGGATATCGTGGGCCCCCTGCCAGTGTCGCGAGGAGCGCGGCACCTCCTGACTATCGTGGACCGGTTCACAAGATGGCCAGAGGTCCCGCTCACCGACACCACCTCCGAATCTTGCGCCCGGGCACTGATCGCCACCTGGGTATCTCGCTTTGGTGTACCTCTGACAGAGGCGCCCAGTTCACCTCCAGCCTGTGGTCAGCTATGGCCTGCCTTTTGGGGACACAGCTGCACCACACAACTGCCTACCACCCACAGTCGAACGGACTGGTGGAGCGTTTCCACCGTCACCTGAAGTCGGCTCTCATGGCCCGCCTGAGAGGACCTAACTGGGTGGACGAGCTTCCCTGGGTCCTGCTCGGAATCTGCACGGTTCCCAAAGAGGATCTGCACACCTCATCGGCTGAGTTGGTGTACGGCGCACCCCTGGTCGTCCCCGGGGAGTTCATACCAGCCCCAAGGGGGCAAGAGGAAGAACCCGCAGCAGTCCTGGGCAGACTACGCGAGAGGCTCGGTAACCTGGCCCCCATACCCACTTCGCAGCATGGGCAGAACCCAACCTGCGTACCCAAAGACCTGCAAAACTGTAAGTTCGTTTTTGTACAACGGGATGGACATCGGGCAACGCTACAGCGGCCCTACGAGGGGCCGTTTACAGTGATCAGAAACAACGGGTCCACATTCGTGCTGGACATTGGGGGGAGAGAGGAGGTTTTCACGGTGGACCAACTCAAACTGGCCCATGTGGACGTGGCGTAGCTGGTCGAGATTCCGGCACCGTGGCGCAGAGGCAGACCTCCCAAACAGAGTCCGGCCCAGACTGTGGACATTGGGGGGTGTATCGCCAGTTCTGGGGGGGGGGGGGTTATGTGGTGACCCACTTCCCAGCGCACTCGAACCGGCTCACAAATCGGCGCGCGCCGGCATTGAGGCCAGTCCCAAAAAGGGTGCCAAGTCTGCTTCACCAGCAAGGGGAAAAGCCTGCGCGCGGGACTGGACTGTGAATACGGGGAGGGTGGGATCAGGAAGGCTTTAAAGTGAGGCCGCGAAGTTTGAATAAATCTCTTTTGCAACTGCAGCTAATTGACTACGTGTCGTTATTTCAGTGCTGCGTGTAGCACACCGCTACAGCCCCTTGTTAAATGTATAAAGCATGTCTGCATCAGTGTTATCTTATATTTCCATACAATGTTACATTAGGCTGTTACACATCTATTGTCAGAGAAGTACTTGCATAAATAGGTAAACCACCTTCATACGAGCATGGACAGAAAACAGGGCAAAGTGTGTCTACTTATTTATTCAGTAAGTTATGGGTCAAAATATTTGGTGAGTACATTTCTACCTCTTCTGGCTTCAGTCTCGTTGCTGTCTGTTCTGAAATTGTTAGGCTGCGTTCAAGAAAACAATGAAATGGCGCACTGCCGTCACCATCTGTTCTGGCACGTCATAACAGTGTTTTTAGATTTCAACGGTTACCCTGTCCACACTGCTCCGGCCAATCTGGTGTTTTCAAAATTACACACTCTGGAGAGCGTTTCTGAAAGTCTCTGTTTTCAGGGGATGCAAATGCTGTTTTAGTGTGGATGGGGGAGTGGTGTAAAAACGAAGAGAAAAAGCTTTGGTTATAGACTTATCTGGTGTAGTGTGGATGTAGCCTTAGATGGTGATAAGTGGGCATACAGGAGCAAGATACTCCAACTAGCGAAGTGGTGTTGCAGCAGCAATCTGGCACTCAATGTCAGTAAGATGAAGAGCTGATTGTGGACTTCTGGAAGGGTAAGACATAGGAACACATACCAATCCTCTGAGGAATCAGAAGTGGAGAGAGTGAGCAGCTTCAAGTTCCTGTGTGTCAATCTCTAAGGATCTAACCTGGTCCCAACGTATCGATGCAGTTATAAAGAAGGCAAGACAATGGCTATACTTCATTAGGAGTCTGATATACTTCATTTGTATGTCAACAAATACACTCAAAAACTTCTATAGTTGTACTGTGGAGAGCATTCTGACAGGCTGCATCACTGTCTGGTATGGAGGGTCTACTGCACAGGACTGAAAGAAGCTGCAGAAGGTTGTAAATCTAGTCGGCTCCATCTTGGGCACTAGCCTATAAAGTACCCAGGACATATTTAGGGAGTGGTGTCTCAGAAAGGCATCGTCCATTATGAAGGACCTCCAGCACCCAGGGCATGCCCTTTTGTCACTGTTGCCATTAGGTATGAGGTACAGAAGCCTGAAGGCACACACTCAGTGATTCAGGTACAGTTTCTTCCCCTCTGACATCTGATTCCTGAATGGACATAACCTCACTTTTTTAATATACTTTATTTCTGTTTTTGCACATTTTTAATAATCTATTCCCCAGAGCACCACTTCTCAGTACAAGAGAACATGGCTTTAAGGTAAGGGGAGGGAAGTTCAAGGGAGATATTGGGGGACGGTTTTTCACTCAGAGAGTGGTTGGTGCGTGGAATGCACTGCCTGAGTCAGTGGTGGAGGCGGATACACTGGTGAAGTTTAAGAGACTACTGGACAGGTATATGGGGGAATTTAAGGCCTGGGGTTATATGGGAGGCAGGGATTGAAGGTCAGCACAACATTGTGGGCCGAAGGGCCTGTAATGTGCTGTACTATTCTATGTTCTATTCAATCTATGTAATTGATTTACTTGTTTATTATTATGCTTTATTTTAGTTATTTTTTTTCTCTGCTAGATTATGTATTGCATTGACTGCTACTGCTAAGTTAACAAATCTATAGCAGTTTATGCTAGTGATAATAATAGTCACATGCCAGTGATAATAAACCTGATTCTGTTATGTGGGAGCTGTAAATGAAGCTCTGATGGGTGGAGTATCTGTATTTGAGCCTCATTACGAAGTTACATAATGGGCAGAGGAATATTGTAATGGAATGCAAGAAGCATGATTTCTAATGCTCGGGATTTTAAGAAGTTTGTTTCTGATTTGTCAAATCCACCTGATCTTATAATGAATTCAAGGAAACTGGTTGTCACCACATTTTGAGTTATTTTTTCTTGCAGGATTATGTTGTAATTAGGCATGACAGATTAGTTGGTACAGGGGGTGGTGCTGAAAATTTTATAAGGAAAGGGATAGGACATTGTGGAGGTAAATGAAGTGTGTGAGGCACTTGTAGAAATATGTTAAAGTGATAATTTTTTATAACCTTTGTGGAAAGCTTTCAATTGATTTGTTGGTAAGCATATATAGCTCTAGCTCACTAAGGGCTGTATAGTGTGGGGATTTTAACACGTGTAGTGCACTGTAGGATTGTTCACAGAATGATAGTAATGGTTTGATTGTAGGAGAATTTTTTTTAGATATTTCTCCTCTTGTATGTCTTGATGGGAGGGGTATGAGATTTAATGTTCATTATGGTTCTGAAACTGCTATAGATTTGACATTAGTTTCAAACATTTTGGCTGAAATGAATGGGATGTCATTGGAGATGAAGCATTGGAAGTGATAATTTTCCTATATTTATAAGCTTGGGTGTGGATTTGTATAAGGGACAGGAGGCCACTTTTAGGAGGAGAAACTTTGATAAAGTAAATTGGGAGAAGTTTAAGGTTTTATGTGATGTACGTCTGTCAGGGCTGAATGTTGAGGGTGATGTGAATTTGTGCAGTGAAAGGTTATGTTCCATTATTCATCAAACTGCAGTGAAACATAGAAACATAGAAAATAGGTGCAGGAATAGGCCATTTGGCCCTCTGAGCCTGCACTGCCATTCAGTATTATCATGGCTGATTATCCAACTTAGGACCCTGTACCTGCCTTCTCTCCATACCCCCTGATCCCTTTAGCCACAAGGGCCATATCTAACTTCCTCTTAAATATAGCCAATGAACCAGCCTCAACTGTTTCCTGTGGCAGAGAATTCCACAGATTCACCATTCTCTGTGTGAAGAAGTTTCTCCTCATCTCGGTCCTAAAAGGCTTCCCCTTTATCCTTAAACTGTGACCCCTCGTTCTGGACTTCCCCAACATCGGGAACAATCTTCGTGCATCTAGCCTGTCCAATCCCTTTAGAATTTTATATGTTTCAATAAGACCCCCCCTCAATCTTCTAAATCCCAGGGAGTATAAGCCTAGTCGATCCAGTCTTTCTTCATATGAAAGTCCTGCTATCTCAGGAATCAATCTGGTGAACACTCTTTGTACTCCCTCTATGGCAAGAATGTCTTTCCTCAGATTAGGGGACCAAAACTGCACACAATACTCCAGGTGTGGTCTCACCAAAGCCTTGTACAACTGCAGTAGAACCTTCTTGCTCCTGTTCTTGAATCCTCTTGCTATGAATGCCAAAATACCATTCGCCTTTTTCACCGCCTGCTGTACCTGCATGCCCACTTTCAATGACTAGTGTACAATAACACCCAGGTCTCCTTGCACCTCCCCTTTTCCTAATCACCCACCATTCAGATAATAATCTGTTTTCCTGTTCTTGCCACCAAAGTGGATAACCTCACATTTATCCACATTAAATTGCATCTGCCATGAATTTGCCCATTCACCTAACCTATCCAAGTCACCCTGCATCCTCTTAGCATCCTCCTCACAGCTAACACTGCCACCCAGCTTCGTGTCATCCACAAACTTGGAGATGCTGCATTTAATTCCCTCATCTAAATCATTATATATATTGTAAACAACTGGGGTCCCAGCACTGAGCCTTGCGGTACCCCACTAGTCCTGCCTGCCATTCTGAAAAGGTCCCATTTATTCCCACTCTTTGCTTCCTGTCTGCCAACCAATTCTCTATCCACATCAATATCATACCCCCAATACCGTGTGCTTTAAGTTTGCACACTAATCTCCTGTGTGGGACCTTGTCAAAAGCCTTTTGAAAATCCAAATATACCACAGCTACTGGTTCTCCCCTATCCACTCTACTAGTTGCATCCTCAAAAAATTCTATAAGATTTGTCAGACATGATTTTCCTTTCACAGATCCATGCTGACTTTGTCCAATGATTTCACCATTTTCCAAATGTGCTGTTATCACATCTTTGATAACCGACTCTAGCATTTTCCCCACCACCAATGTCAGACTAACCGGTCTATAATTTCCCGGTTTCTCTCTCCCTTTTTTAAAAAGTGGGGTTACATTAGCCACCCTCCAATCCTTAGGAACTAGTCCAGAATCTAAAGAGTTTTGAAAAATTATCACTAATGCATCCACTATTTCTTGGGCTACTTCCTTAAGCACTCTGGGATGCAGACCATCTGGCCCTGGGGATTTATCTGCCTTTAATCCCTTCAATTTACCTAACAACACTTCCCTACTAACATGTATTTCCCTCAGTTCCTCCATCTCACTAGACCCTCGGTCCCTCAGTGGAAATGATTCTTATTAAAAAGGGCATTAATAGGAGAAAAGCTGCACAATGGTGGACTGGTGAGTGTGCAAGGGCAATCAGGGAGAGAAATAAGATATTTAGGAAAGTTAAATATCACTCTCTGCATGATCTTATTAAGTATAAAAGGGCACGGGCTATAGTGAGGAAAATGGAGGAGATTGCAGAAAGGGTTTACAGGAGGTCATATTGTAATAGTTATTGGAAGGGATATTAAACTTGGAAATGTTTTGGGAATGATTAAAAATGGAGGGGGGGGGGGGAGGAATACGTAGTGCTAATAATATTCCAGTATTGATTAAAGAAGGTAATACAATTGTTACTGAAATGGAGAAGGTTGAGTTACTGGCTCGGTCATTTGCTGCAATTCATAATTAAGATAATTCAAGTGAAGAGGTTAAACAACGTAGGATAAGGTTTGAAGTGAATACCCTGATGTGTTGGAAGCTAGTTATAGCAAAGACAGTATTAGTGATGTAGAGCTTTCTTTGTATGAATTTAAGAAAGCTATTAATAGTACAGGTCAGATGGTTCTAGGAAAGGATGATATGTTATTGTATGTTTCAACATATGGCTGTCAACTCACAAGATAATAAAAGTTTTGAATCATATTTGGAAGTTAGGCCATCTTCCCTCTGCATGGAAAATAGTAGTAGTGCCTATTCTAAAATCTGGAAAACCCCAATTGGTTCCTTATAGTTATAGACCAATATCATCAACATCCCATTTGTGTAAACTTATGCAGCACATGATAAAAGAGCAGTTGAATTATATTTTGGGGGAAGAAAAAGGGTGATGTAGCATTTTTATCAGAGCGGATTTTGAAAGGGTTGAATGACTTTGGATTCAGTTTTATGTTTGGAAGATGATATTGGGAAAGTACAGGTAAATAAAGAAGTAATACTTTTTTGATATAGGAAAAAGCACATATGTTATGGAGGGGGAGTCTTTTGATTAAATTCTGGAAATTAGAAGTGAGAGGAAGGTTATGTATATTTTGAGTTTTTTATTTGAATGGTCTGTGCAGGTAAGGGTAAGTAAAGTATATTCTGGCGTCGATGAGATGGAGATTGGAAGCCCCACAAGGCAGTATTTGTAGCTCTTTATTGTTTAATATGATCAATGATATTTTATCTGAGATAGGTACTGGGGTGGGTAAATCATTTTTTGCAGATGATGCAGCTTTATGGATCAAAGGTTGAAATTTCAATTTAACTGTAATTAGTGAATAATAATGTCAAACAGTGGGCAAATGGATGGATGGGGTTTTAAGCTTTTAGTAGGTAGAACACTAGTTATATTTTACAAAGAGGATCAATAGACATGCACTTAATTTGAAATTATATAGTCACACTCTTGAAGTGTCAGCAGTAAGATTTCTTAGCATATGGCTGGATAATAAGCTGACATGGAAGCACCGTATCAGTGAGATAATTGAAAAATGTAAAGGGACATTAAATATCCTTGGGGTGTCTATGTGGGTATTCTTGGGGTGCTACACAAAAATCTGACCATTTATTTGTTTAATTGCATCTGTACTAGATTATGGCTGTGTGACTTATCAGCTTCATCTTAAAATTTAAAATGTTTGGATGCGATGCAAGCAGAGATTGTGTTGTGCGACAAGGTTGTCCCCTGTGTCAGCTTTACTGGTTGAAATGGGACAATTGCTCTTAGAGTTGCAGAGGTTGAAGTTGTAGTTAACACACTGGGTTAATTTGAGGGGGCAGAGCAATGATTACCCTGTTAAGTGTGTTGGAAGACTGTTGGGAACATCACAAGAACAGTGTTTTTAGTTTTGGGTGGCTGGGTTCTTATCATGCTAGAAATATGGGCTTGCTGGATGATGTAATTTATCCTACTGTTACTTTTTTGGTAACCCCACTTTTTTCCCCAATGGCTTTAGTTGACTTTGGGTTGCATGATTTAACCAAGTCCAAGGATCCTGTTACGCCCATGACCCTGTTGGTTCATCAATATGTTCAGAAAAATTATTGCCATATGCTAACCATTTTTAATGATGGATCAAAAGATAAGTTTATGGGGGATGTTGATGTGGCTGCTTTTATGCCTGGATTACAGGTAACAATAAAGAACCATCTTACAAACCATTTATCAGCATATACTGCTGAGTTGGTTGCTATAATTTTGGGCTTACAGAAGGTGGAGGAAATCTGTCCTTGTAAAGTTATAATTCAGATTCTTTTTTGGTTCTGACTAGTCTTAAAAAGGATCTGATTTATTGCTGGAAATTCTTCAAACTTTATTTCATATTCACGGTATAGGTCTACATGTCTCCCTTGTGGATCTCTGCACATGTAAGTATTGAGGGGAATGAGCAGATTGATTGTTTGGCCAAAAAAGCTGTGGATATGGACCAACCACATGACAAATGAGAAGCTAAGGGGTTGGTGGGGCTAAAAATTAAGGAATATGACAAGATTTGTGGGAAAATGGGCATAAGGGAAGACACCTTTCCAGAATAAATTGATGGGTGAAGGGGAATACAAGAAGGGAAGAAATTATATTGACTTGACTTAGAATTGGACATACTATGCTTAATTATTCCTTGTATCTTGTTGGAAAAGATCACTCTAGGATGTGTAGGTGTTGTCATCATTATGAAACACTTGAACACATTCTTTTACAATGTGAAGCGTATAGGGATTAAAGAAAGCAAATGCAGGTAGTACTATGAGCTTCAGGGGTTGACAGTTCTCATTTTTAAAAACTTTGTCATGGAAGTGATTGTAAATAATTTAATAATGTGAATTAAATTACAAAGGACTTTTTGGGGTAATTTAGTTTTCATTTGATAAATAAGCAGTAGGAGTTTTATTTCACAACTCTCTACAGCACACTCCAGTCCAGTTGGTGGTGGTAATGCACCTTTAAGTTGGCTGCCAACCACCATTAAATGTCAGAAGGTTGTTCAACTGCTGGTGAGTCAGTATCCTGGCAAAAACTACACCATGAAGACAAAAGAACACTTCAAGCAATTCTGTGAAAAGGTTCAGTGACTTCCAAATTTCCCCCCAGAAACTCTAGCCATTGTAACATAGAACATAGAAAACCTACAGCACAACACAGGCCCTTCAGCCTACAAAGCTGTCTATTTTTCTGAGCTCCTTGTACCTGTCCAGGAGTCTCTTAAAAGACCCTATTGTATCTGCCTCGACCACTGTAAATCTCCTCTGCAGCCTTTCTATGGCTTCCACATCCTTCTTGTAGTGGGGTGACTAGAACTGAGCACAATACTCAACAAAGGCAATAAAGCTTGCATTTGAATTCTTTCAATCTTGTGTGCTTCACACTATAATAGTATGTGTTCAACTGATTCATAATGATGACAAAATCTACACAACCCAGAGTGATGTTTTCTGATGATATAAGGAATAATGATGCATAGTATACCAAATTCTAAGTCAAGTCAATATAATTCATTCCCTTGTCTTTATCCCCTTCTGCCATCAACCCAACAGTTGTGTGCATTCTATTAAGGTGTCTCCCCCTTATGCCCATTATCCCACAAATCTTCTCACAATCCCCTAATTCTTAACCCTTCCAACCCCTCTGCTTCTGATGTGCTAAGTGGAAAGCTTATATCCACAGATGAACTTTTAACAGCATTATTTAGCTGAACAATTGGCCCTCTCATTTCCCTCACCTCTATATGCAAGGATCCACAAGAAGAGACATATAAACCAATACTTTGAATATGAAATAAAGTTTGAAGAGCTTTGCTGTATTGCTGCTAGAATGACCTGTTTTGAGATTCGTCAAAACTGAAGGTATCTGAACAAATTGCCACTTTGCTAGGACAAATTCTGATCCATTTGTTGATGAAGCTGATCCATAAGTCACACAGCCATAATCAAGCACAGATCTGATTGAATATGAATGGTCAACGAAGATTTTCATGTGGCACCAAGAATGCCCAGATAGACACTTGATATGCTTCTTAACATTTATCAATTGCTTTACTGATATGGTGCTTCAATGTTAGCTTATTATCCATCTAGGTGCCTAGAAATCTTACCATTGACACTTCAAGAGTTTGACCATATAATTTCATATCACATGCAGGTCTATTGAGCCCTTTTGTAAAATGCATAATTTATGTTTTAGCTACTGAAAGCTTGCATCCCCATCTATTTGCCCATTGTCTGACCTTATTAATCATGAACTGCATCCTATATACAGTTAAGTTGAAATTTCTACCTCTAATCCATAAAGCACCATTTGAAAAAAGTGATTTACTTACCCCGTACCTATCTCAGAAAATATTAATTATAATATTAAATAATGGCTATGAATACTGCCTTGTGGGGTCCCATTCTCTCTCAAAGAAACCCAGATATGCCTTGCCCACCCGTACCTACATACACCATAAAAAACTCAAAGAAATTAGTCTTCTAATCACTCCTAATATCCATAATTAATCAAAAGGCCTTTCTTCCATAACATATCATGACTTTTCAATATCAGAAGTACTGCTATTACAACTTTATTTACTGGTGCTTTCCTAATATCATCTTCCAAACATAAAACTGAATCCAATGTCATTCTATCCTTCCAAAATATATTTTAATCAGAACGGATATCACCTTTTCCAAAATATAATTCAAATGCTCATTTACCATAGGTTCCATAAGTTTACACAGAATAGAGTGTTGATGATATTGGTCTATAACTAGAAGGATCTGACAGGGGTTTCCCAGGTTTAGAATGGGCACTACTGCCGTTTTCAATGGGGAAGAAAAGATGGCCTAACCTCCAAATATGATACAAAAATTCTAATATCATTTCTAGAGTTGTTGGTCATATATTTAAACTTGCAATACCATATCTTTTCCTGGAGCCATCAGACCTGTACTATTAATAGCTTTCTTAAATTCATGCAAAAACCTTTGCATCACTACTACTATCATTGCTACAGCTAGCTTCCCACACAGTATTCACAGAATTTGGATCCAGAACTGACTTGCCCACAGAAGGCAAAGAGTGATTGTAGACGGGTCATATTCTGCATGGAGGTTGGTCACCAGTGAAGTGCCTCAGGGATCTGTTCTGGGACCCCTACTCTTCGTGATTTTTATAAATGACCTGGATGAGGAAGTGGAGGAACACACACAAAATGCTGGTGGAATGCAGCAGGCCAGGCAGCATCTACAGGAAGAAGCACTGTCGACATTTTGGGCCGAGGCCCTTCGTCAGTCCTGACAAAGGTGTATGGTGTATTGGCCTTCATCAATCGTGGAATTGAATTTAGGAGCCGAGAGGTAATGTTGCAGCTATATAGGACCCTGGTTAGACCCCACTTTGAGTATTGTGCTCAGTTCTAGTCACCCCACTACAAGAAGGATGTGGAAGCCATAGAAAGGGTGCAGAGGAGATTTACAAGGACGTTGCCTGGATTGGGGAGCATGCCTTATGAGAATAGGTTGAGTGAACTCAGCCTTTTCTCCTTGGAGCAACAGAGGATGAGAGGTGACCTGATAGAGGTGTATAAGATGATGAGAGGCATTGATTGTGTGGATATTCAGAGGCTTTTTCCCAGGTCTGAAATGGTTGCCACAAGAGGACACAGGTTTAAGGTGCTGTAGTGTAGGTACAGAGGAGATGTCAGCGGTAAGTTTTTTACTCAGAGGGTGGTGAGTGCGTGGAATGGGCTGCTAGCAATGATGGTGGAAGTGGATACGATAGGGTCTTTGAAGAGGCTCTTAGATAGGTACATGGAGCTTAGTAAAATGGAGGGCTATAGGTAATAATATGACCTTTTTTTTTGCAACCTCCACTACTTTCCTCACTATGCCCTGTACCCTTTTTATACTTAATAAGATCACTCGGAGAGTGATAAATAATTTTTCTAAACACCTTATTTTTCTCCCCAGTTGCTTCTGGGCATTCCTCAGTTCACCATGGTACACTCTTTCTTCTATTAATGCCCTTTTTAATAGGAATCACTTCCAATGCAGTTTGATGAATAATGTGACATAACCATTCATTGCATAAATCCACATCACCCTTAACATTCAGCCCCAACAGAGATTCATCACAAAACTTTAAGCTTTTCCCAATTTGCTTTACCAAAATTCCACCTCCTAAAAGTGGCCTCCTGTCCCCTATCTGAACATCTTGACTATATCTGCTTTTATGCCTTTATGATTGGCTGATTGTATTAACGAGCAGGTGTACCTAATAAAGTGGCCACTGACTGTTTGCTGTTACTTGTGTAGCTTGTTTTAGTACCTACTGAATATCTCTGACATAATCTTCTTTGAGTGTTTGTTTCCTTTTCTATTACAACATACTCTTCAGTGTGAATGTTTTCCTGTAAACTGCTTCGGCATTTTCACAATTCCACTCCAATGCAGTGACAAACATAATGTACTGTGAACAGATTGGTGCCAAAATGATGTCATCCCTTTCCATACATGTCCTCAAGTCCCCAACAGTATTACACAACTAAGTGAGTCAGTTGATGTCTTGACAACTAGTGGTCCAATGTGATGGAATCTTAATTAGATTTATAAAAGTGTTTTATATAATTCTGCATGTTTTTCCTTGGTCCTTTACATTAGGTACAAGAACAGTTGCTGTTGCTGTTTGAAGCCATATTTTTTACAAACTAAGTGTTAATTGTTCTTATCTCATCAGTTTTAAAAGAGAAACTGAAATGATAGGTGTGCATTATTTATTTTCCTTTCTGCTCCACTCCAAAAATTAGTTAATGGATGAAAACACTACCCAATCACTGGTTGTCTTTGACATCTTCAAGCTGTTAAATTAGCACTTCACTAGGAGGCATGCTGGATGTTCAGTCCATACAGTTGTGACTGATTAACATTAGCATACAAAATGATGGAGATATCTACCAATGTGTCTCAGAGAAGTCAGTGCTGATCAGAAAACAGGACTAGATAACTTAAACACAAAAGACACTGCAGATGCTGTGGTTAAAACAACACGCTGGAGGAACTCAGCAGGTCCGGCAGCATCAGTGGAAACAAGCAGTCAACGTTTAAGAAGCACTGTCGCAGGAAAGCAGCTTCCATCATCAGGACTCCCACCATCCAAGTCGTGTTTTCTTTTCTCTGCTCCCATCAGGAAGAAGGTACAGGAGACTTGGGTCCCATACCACCAGGTTCAGGAAGAGTTAGTACCCTTCAACCATCGGCCTTCTGATCCAGAGGATGCAACTTCACTCAACTCAGCAATGAATTGATTCCACAACCTTATTTCCACAAACTTACTTTCAAGTACCCTATATCTCATGCTCAACGTATCTATTTATTTATTTATTGTAGGTAGTTGTAAAATTGCTTGTGCATATTGGTTATTTGTCCATTTTTCTTGTATCTTTCATTGATTCTACTGTGAATGCCCACAAGAAAATGAAATTTAGGGTTGTATGTATTTTGATAATAAAATATGCTTTGAACTTTGAGGATGTTTCCATTAACAGACATTTGTTTGTTTAGTTGCAGGGAAACGTATAATGCTAAGGATGCCTACGCTTAGTTGTTTAATAGCGACAGACATCAAGCTAGTTGGCACAATGTTGAGTTAAGCATTACATCACCGGGAAGGTAAAGAAGTAGCAACCCCCTGCTCCAACTAAAAATAAACAAAGGCTGGTTTAAAATTGAGAATGCCATAAGTCATAGGAGCAGAATTAGGATGTTTGGCCCATCGAGACTGATTCGTTCCCCACCCCCCACACCTAACTCTATTTTCTGCCTTCTCCCCATAACCTTTGACATCTTTATCAAAAACTCATCAACCTCTGCTTTAAATATGCCTCCACAGCCGTTGGTGACCATCAGAATATTGCCCTTTTTGCATATCTTTTCTATCCATGTAACCATATAACAATTACAGCACGGAAACAGGCCATCTCGGCTCTTCTAGTCCATGCCGAACGCTTACTCTCACCTAGTCCCCCTGACCCGCACTCATCCCATAATACTCCATTTCTTTCCTGTCCATATACCTATCCAATTTTTTTTTAAATGACAATATCGAACCTGCCTCTACCACTTCTACTGGAAGTTCGTTCCACACAGCTACCACTCTCTGAGTAAAGAAGTTCCCCCTTGTGTTACCCCTAAACTTTTGCCCCTTAACTCTCAACTCATGTCCTCTTGTTTGAATCTCCCCTACTCTCATTGGAAAAAGCCTATCCACGTCAACTCTATCTATCCTCCTCATAATTTTAAATACCTCTATCAAGTCCCCCCTCAATCTTCTAAGCTCCAAAGAATAGAGACCTAACTTATTCAACCTTTCTCTGTAACTTAGGTGCTGTAACCCAGGTAACATTCTAGTAAATCTCCTCTGTACTCTTTCTATTTTGTTGACATCTTTCCTACAATTTGGTGACCAGAACTGTACACAATCCCTCTTTGTAATTTTTACCCCATATACTGGCTACTGTTTAGGGGCCTGTACAGTACCTCCTTAAGCCTATTTTTACCATTGCAGTTTCTTAGCTTGACTTGCAAGAATTCTACATCTTCTGATCCTATCTCACTTCTTTCTAAGGATTTGATTTTTTTTTTGCCAACAGACACCTCACCACCTCTGCCTACCTGCCTGTCCTTTCAATACAATGTGTATCATTGGATGTTAAGCTCCCAACTATGATCTTCTATCAATGATGCCCAAAACATTATACCTACCAATTTCTAACTGTACTACAAGATCGTCTATCTTACTATGCATATATTGCATGGAATTCAAATAACACTTTCAATCCTGTATTTACCACGCTCTTCTGAAACTAATCTCCATGTTGCCTGAAGTTAAATTCTTACTCCTTTCTAGACTTCTTGTCTTATTCTGAAGACTTCAGTAACCTCCCCTGCAGTCTCCTTTTCTTTTACTTCATCCATAGTTTTCCAAGCTGTTGAACCTCCCCCTCCCCCCCACCCCCACCATTTGGATTAAATCAGTCTGAAATGCATGTTGTCTTACTTCTGAAGTCACAGGAATCTGGGTTTAGTTTTACCAAAATGCCATGTAACATATTAATCTTAATGCATTTGCATTCATTTCTAACTGATGGTGATTAGAGAAGCACATTAATCATTGATAATTATGTAGGTCAGGGAGCACTTGTATCTCTCGATTGTGGACTGACGACCCCTCCATCGGTTGGGTTTGACCATAGATGTTGCATCCCAGCAGAAGTGCAAGCCAGGGCAGTACGATATGGAGCGCAATCTGATGCCCATGCAGCAGGCTACCCTCTCCACACAGCTGACGAATCCAAAGTAAAGGCTTCAGGATACACTTTCAAACCAGTGACATCGCAGGAGTTTTCAGTCAGCATTGAACTCAATATAGGCCTTAGGGACTCCAGTCTGGAATTTTCCTCAGGTTTAACTCCTGAAGTCTTTCCTATTAGTGGGTTTAGCTGCAAGCTAGCAGAGATTTCAGATCAGAGTTTTCCTTCCTGATCAGCTGCCAATGATTACCGATGAGACCCAGCTGCCCGAAGTGACTGGTTTTAAGGCACCAGTAACCTGACTTTGCTCCTTTTGCTGCCAGTAGAAACAGTTCCACTGGTTTTAGTAGCTAGGAGCTGGACTAGGTTGTCAGAGGCTATATAGTGTGAGCTTATCCTAACTACCTTCCCCCTAACTATGATAATATTAAGGAACCACAGTAGGTTATAAAAATGCATATTATTTGATAGAATTAGTGAGATTGCTTCACCCCTAAGTGATGTACGGAAAAGAGATTTTTTGCAATAATTCCTCATTTGAAGGAGGTGGGTGTACTGGTTTGGATGACATCTGTTACGCATTCCTTATTACTTCAGAAATAAATGGCTTGCTTGGTCATTTTCACTTAAAACAAAAGCAAGATGAGGGAACATACCACTCCCATACTAGCTACTCTTCAGTTGGCTTCCTGTATTGTGGTGAACCACATATACCTGTCCAGACACGCCACCCCCCCCCCCCCCCAGCTGACTGCTCCTGTGGCTCCTCCCACAGACCCCGGTATAAAGGCGATTGGAGCCACAGACCCTTCCTCAGTCTACAGGATGTTGTGTGATGGTCACTTGCTGCTTGTGCTTTCTTCCAGCCAATAAAAGCCTACCTTAACTCACGTCTCAGAGTTATTGATGGTGCATCATGTATCTTTTAGAATTGATCTTAAAGTTCTCTTTACTTGTTGTTAAAGCTCTCAATAGTTGGGGGACCAGAATATATCACAGAATCACTTTTGTTTTGTATCCTGCTCGAGCTCGCAGGTCTTTTTCTGCCAGTCTCTTAAATTTAAACAATCTCCTTCAAAGGGTAAATGGTTGGTCAGCTTTTTTAAAACTACTTTCCTAAACTGTGGAATTCAATACCAAAATCTATAAGTGATGCAGACTCAGCTGAAACTTTTAAATGCCATCTCAAAACCTGTTTATTAAACCTTGCAACACATACAAAATGCTTGAGGAACTCAGCAGGCCAGGCAGCATCTATCGAAAAGAGTATAGTCAACGTTTCAGGCCAAATCCCTTCAGCAGGACCTGGTATTTACAACTGGTATCATCCCACAGTTACTACACAACAGTATTAAACAATTAGGCCTACACAGTAATGTCTATGTAAAACTTCAGAAAGTCACAATAATCTAAAATGCTGGAAGAACTCAGCAGGCCAGGCAGCATCGATGGGGAAGTACAGTCAATGTTTCGGGCTGAGGGCCTTCACCAGGACTGGAGGGAAAAAAAGATGAGTTACAGTTAAAAGGTGGGGTTGGGGAGGAAGAACCACACGTTGTTGGGTAAAACTGGGAGCGGTGAAGTAAAGAGCTAGGAAGTTGATTGGTGAAAGAAATATAGGACTGGGGAAGGGGAGTCTAATAGAAGAGGACAGAAAGCTATGGAAGAAAGAAAAGGGGGGAAGAGCACCAGAAGGAGGTGATGGGCAGGGAAGGAGATAAGGGGAGAGAGGAAAAAGGGGATGAGGACTGGTGAAGTGAACTGAAAGTTCAAGAAATCGATATTCATGCCATCAAGTTGGAGGGTACCCAGGTGGAATATAAGGTGTTGTTCATCCAACCTGAGTGTGGCCTCATCACAACAGTAGGGGAGGCCATGGATTGAATGAAAATGGGTGGCTACTGGGAGATCCTGCTTATTCTGGTGGTTGGAATGTAGGTGCTCGGTGATGCGGTCTCCCAATCTATGTCAATGTTACCTATGTTGCTTCTGCCAGAATATACGGAATCGTCCAGTGGCCACCCATTTTAATTCCCATTCCCCTTCTCCCTGTTGTGATGAGGCCATACTTAGGTTGGAGGAAAAATACCCTGTATGCTGTCTGGGTAGCCTCCATCTAGGTGGCACAAACATCGATCCCTCAAACTTCCGGTAATGTACGCCCCTCCCCCACCCCTCACCACTCCCTATGCCCTTTTCCCTTTCTCATCTCATCTCCATGCCTGTCCATCTTCTCTCTTTGGTGCTCCTCCCTGTTTCCTTTATTCTATGGCCTTCTGTCCTCTTCTATCAGATTCCCCCTGTATCTCTTTCACCAATCAACTTCCCAGCTCTTTACTTCACCCTCCCTATCCCAGGTTGCACCTATCAGCTACCATCTGGTTCTTCTTCCTCTCCTCCCCCCCACCTTCTTATTATGACTTCTCACCCTTTTCTCCTGTCCTGCCCGAGTGTCTTGGCCCGAAATGTTGACAGTACTTTTTTCCATAGATACCACCTGGCCTGCTGAGTTCCTCCAGCATTTTATGTGTGTTGCTTGGATTTACAGCAGCTGCACATTTTTTTTCTTGTTTGTGATCTATTAAGTAAGTTGTTCTTGCTTGTTTATCCTTTTATTATTATATCCGGATAGTTATTATGGATTGTCCTATCTGTACTAACTGATCAGTCGTAATATGATTTGTGGTGTCCTGACTCTAAAACTGGATCAGGTTTGTACAGTGTAATTTCTTTTATGAGCTTGAATTTAAAGCAAGATTTTGATGAATGATGTTTTCCACTTGATTGTGCTTGTGTAAGTAATCAGATTGTGTTAAACTGCAACAGGATCCTGTAATGTGATGGATTGTTTCTGTTTTTCTTGGTTTTTTCTACATTTATCACATTGAATTTGTTCATCTTTTATTATGCATTTTTGATCATTTTTTGTGTTAGCCACCTGGTCCTGTATTGCCTCAAGGAACCCCTCTGTGTTTGGGAAGAGGTCTCCAACTCCAAGCCAGGTATACAACACATCCTTGTCAACAACTAGTCTGCTCAGGTCACAGAGATATCTTCCATGGAGGGTCATGCTTTTCCATTGGTTAACTTTTTCATCAATAGTGATAGTGTCTTCATCTTTCTGGGTTGTGCTCTCATTTAAGCTTCTCATCTTGTGTGCAGTGCTGATTACTGTTTTTGTTGATAAAAGTATATACTAAGAAGTTTTAACTATAGTGTGGATTTTTAATGCCTGGTATTCCTCTCCCGCCTTCTGTCCTACGTAGTGTTAATTTAAGCACATTTGAATGTATATGATGTTTCTGTCATTTCAGTTCTTATTTTTTCTTTGTAATTTTTCCAGATCAGTTTCAGACTAAGATATTATGCCAAAAGAATAGGTTAATATAGGTATAGTGAAACTGTTTAATGTCTTTGTTATATATTTATTGTTGAGTTCTGTTTGGCAGATTTCCTTAGGCCTTGATGTAAATTCTGTCGAAAGGCCAATGGAATCCCTTTATCCATATTTCCTATTTTGAGTCGTGTTTTGTGTTTTCAATTTTGTGTAGAATAAAATCGAGAAAATAGAAGAATTATTTGTTTTGACCTCAGTAACTGGTTGACATAAAATACTGGATGTTGAGATGGTGTAAGGATCTTAAGGAAAGATGAATGATTTGGTGTAGTGGGCAAAGCAAATGGGGTCTCAATGCAATCAGCAGATTATGGAACAAACCAGTGAAAAGAATGTACCTTAAGATGGCAGTGAAAATATAAAACCTTGATCTGTAAATTCTGGAATTCTGAAATAAAAATCAGATTTTGGAACAAACAGTAAGGCAGACAGGAACTGTGGAAACAGAAGCTGTTAATGTTTGTGGTCAAAGTCATTACGTGACTTAAAATGTCAGGTTATTTATTCAGTGATATCTCTTGGCACTGGTCAGTCAGTGAGCGCTTTACAATCTGACCTAATATTGAAATCTTGGCCCTTATTTATAAGACACTCTCAAATCTGAATGTGAGATACTTCTCCTTCCTTTATTCTCCTTAACGCTGCACAAATTTGCTGGTATATTTTTATGCCTGGCCTTCAATGAGGTGTTAACAAACCTTATTGTATAATGATATTCAACACGGTAAAACAGGAAATCATTCCTTTTAATGGATCCTAACTTTAAAATCCTGTGGCAGGGTGAGCTGAATCTTCCATTAAACTAATAGTAGGAGAAGCTTCTGAAGATGAAATTATTTTTGAGACAGATGTATATCGAATAAGCACTTCATATAAGCAAGTGGCTTGAGGGGCTGTCTCAACAGTTCTGTTCTGTAGCATAATGCTTCTTTTCTAAATGAAAAAGGTTGAATCACTGGTCAGCAAATTACGAACAAAGAATGAGGAAATGGTTCATTGAGTCCATCCTATCTTTCTAACCTGGCTTGTCACAGAAAGTCTGATTTTGTCCTTTCGTGGCCATGGCAATGCACAGCAGAGCAGTCCTATCAATCCCATTTCCTCATGATTCCTGCCACTGCAGCCTGTTACCCCTCAGGTATTCAATAGCTTTCCTTTTGATTAGATACAGGAGATGCTATAGATGTTGACATTTCAACCAGGATCTTGGCCCAAAACACTGGCTATTTATTTCTCTTTATAGATGCTACCCAACCTTTGAGCCCCTCCATCATTTTTTATGTTGTTCACTTTTGAATATTTTGCTGCTTGGTGACACTGAGGGGCACTTGACTACATTGAGGACTCACAACCAATGGATTCACTTTCAAAGATTCTACAACTTGTGTTCTCAGTTTTATTTATTTATTTGTACAGTTTGTCTTATTTTGCATATTAACTGTTTGTCAATCTTTTGTGTGTTGTTTTTCATTGTTCTATTGATTCTCTGTTCTACTTTAAATGCCTACAAAAGAAAGAATCTCAGGGTTATACCTATTGACATATATGTACATTTGAAAATAAATTTGCTTTGAAATTGCAGTAGATAAAATTCAACCAACTTGACTTAGGGAGGAAGCCAGAAAACCTAGGAAAAAGCCATACACTTGTGTAATATTATATAAATTCCACAACTAGCGCATAAGGTTGGGATTGAACATGGGATCCTGAACCTACGAGGCATCAGTGCTCACAGCTGTGCACTATGACAGTCCTACTATCCAGATATCCTGTTATATTGTTTTCACAGAACTCTATCTGCAAAATTAATGTCAACATCAGCAGTAAGTCTTACAAAACTTGCTGGGTATCTGGCTGAGACTTCATAGGAGTTAGGCAGAGACTTCAAAGATTTATTATTAAAGTATGTGTACTGTACCACCTTGAGATTCATCATCTTGCAGGCAGCCACAAAACCAAGAAACACAATAAAATTCACAAAAAATGCCCTCATCACAAAGACAGTCAAACATCCAATGTGTGGGAAAAAGAATAAATCATGCAAAGAATGAAAAAAGTTAACAAATATCACAAAATATGAGCTGCAGAGCCCCTGAAAGTGAGACCGCAACCACAGAGCCAGTTCAGCCCTGTGGCTGGTCCAGGAGCCTGATTGCTGCTTGCTTGGTTACTGTTTATTTGGCTGGGGGCTTGAGCTCTTACTTCTTGTGCACCATGTTTTGACACAGAGTCACTGAGAAAACATTAATTATTTTTCCATGTATTATGGGTAATTTATTTATTTATTACCCATCCTTAAATGGCCTTGGGAAGGTGGTGATAAAACACCCTCTTGATCACTGAGGCTTGGTCTTCAGTGTCCTTATTGTTACTGGTCAGTCTGATTCATCTAATGAGTGTTAATGTCAATGGATCATTTTAGATTGCAATTGGTGCCATTGCTCATGTTTGGATCCAGCTGATGAACCTTTCATTATTAAAGCTTAATTTTCTGGAGGTGGAGGTGGCTGGTTAGATATTTACATTAACGAGCAAGTGTACAGATAAAGTTGACACTGATTGCATTTCATACTTCAGATACGATGGCGCAATTTAGAAACAGTCCCTTGTCATAGCCTCTTCTTTTCTAATGACTCCAGTTCCTGTGATGTTTTTCATTGCTTTTTCTGTAAATTGCTATAGCAACATTTGTCCATGCTGCCTTGCTGTTCTGCGTTTGCTGTTTTTCTGATCTCTTTACTGCCTCCACTACATCAAGCCAATGGAATAAATGGCAACCTTTCACTGGCTTTAAACTTCTCCAACTTTCAAACAAACCTGAAAGATAAAGAGGGAATGAATTTGATGAGCTTGGGGCCTGTTGAGCAAGATAGGATATTGGCACAATTATTCAGTGGATTGTTTTTGAAGCTGCATTTTGAGCTTATGATCCTTACATCTTGCAAGAAGCTCTGCACTTAGTTAAGAGAGGGCAAATCGTTCTGCATGTTAATGAAAAAGCAATGTTCAATCAGTAACAAGTCGATAGTGAAATGGTGGGTCCACTTTTATAACCATATAACAATTACAGCACGGAAACAGGCCATCACGGCCCTTCTAGTCCATGCCGACACTTACACTCACCTAGTCCCACTGGCCTGCACTCAGCCCATAACCCTCCATTCCTTTCCTATCCATATACCTATCCAATTTTACTTTAACTGACAATACCGAACCTGCCTCAACCACTTCTACTGGAAGCTCATTCCACAGAGCTACAACTCTCTGAGTAAAGAAATTCCCTCTCAAGTTACCCTTAAACTTTTGCCCCCTAACTCTCAAATCATGTCCTCTTGTTTGAATCTACCCTACTCTCAATGGAAAAAGCCTATCCATGTCAACTCTATCCCCCTCATAATTTTAAATAACTCTATCAAGTCCCCCCTCAACCTTCTACGCTCCAGAGAATAAAGACCTAACTTGTTCAACCTTTCCCTGTAACTTAGGTGCTGAAACCTAGCTAACATTCTAGTAAATCTCCTCTGTACTCTATTTTGTTGATATCTTTCCTATAATTTGGTGACCAGAACTGTACACAATACTCCAAATTCAGCCTTACCAATGCCTTGTACAATTTTAACATTACATCCCAACTCCTATACTCAATGCTCTGATTTATAAAGGCCAGCATACCAAAAACTTTCTTCACCACCCTATCCACATGAGATTCCACCTTCAGGGAACTATGCACCTAGGTCACTCTGTTCTACTGCATTCTTCAATGCCCTACCATTTACCATGTAAGTCCTATTTGGATTATCCATACCAAAATGTAGCACCTCACATTTATCAGCATTAAACTCCATCTGCCATCATTCAGCCCACTCTTCTAACTGGCCTAAATCTCTCTGCAAGCTTTGAAAACCTACTTCATTATCCACAACACCTCCTACCTTAGTATCATCTGCATACTTACTAATCCAATTTGCCACCCCATCATCCAGATCATTAATGTATATGACAAACAACATTGGATCCAGTACAGATCCCTGAGGCACACCACTAGTCACTGGCCTCCAAGCTGACAAACAGTTATCCACCACTACTGTCTGGCATCTCCCATCCAGCCACTGTTGAATCCATTTTACTACTTCAATATTAATACCTAACAATTGAACCTTCCTAACTAACCTTCCGTGCGGAACCTTGTCAAAGGCCTTACTGAAGTCCATATAGACAACATCCACTGCTTTACTCTCGTCAACTTTCCTCGTAACCTCTTCAAAAAATTCAATAAGATTTGTCAAACATGATCTTCCATGCACAAATCCATGCTGACTATTCCTAATCAGACCCTGTCTATCCAGATAATTATATATACCATCTCTAAGAATACTTTCCATTAATTTACCCACCACTGACATCAAACTGACAGGCCTATAATTGCTAGGTTTACTCTTAAAAACCCTTTTTAAACAATGGAACCACATGAGCAATGCGCCAATCCTCCAGCACCATCCCCGTTTCTTGTTGACTCTCATTACTAGATTAAAAATTCAGATTGATTTCTGCTTTTTTATTTTTCATTATCGTCAGGAGACCAAAAAGGGTGGTAATGATTGGTGAAGTAGGGAGTGGGAGAGAGAGGACATTTCATAAAGCAATGGCCAGTCAATGATAGGAGTGGAATTGGCAGATTGTGTGGAAGAAATGGAATCAGCAGGGGCTAATAGTATTAGTGAAAATTGTTTATAGGCTTCTGACTAACAGCAATTAGGTGTAGCAAGATAACTAATGTGCAAAGAAGAATAATATAGTGATAGAAACTTTAACCTACATACAGTACTGTGCAAGTGTCTTAGGCACATATATATACTGTAGCTAGTACTGCAGTAATTTCATGCATTGCACTGTACTTCTGCTGCAAAAAACTTCATGACATGATGATAAACCTGATTCTGATATGGGTCTCTATTGTGGACTGAGAGTGGGAAGGGGACAGGGAGGGGAATCATGGTTGGGAAAAGAGGGAGGGGGAAGGGGGTGGAAAACACCGGAACAACATTCTGTAGTGAACAATAAACCAATTGTTTGGAAAGCAAAAGTGTTTGCCTGGTGTCGCAGGGCTGAGTGTATCTACATCTGCGGTGCCTCGACACTCCTTCTCTGCCACCAGTCTCACATCCCTCCTGCAGTGCTCCAGTTTTACCATTCCCAACATCCTATACTCCAACCAGATTTACGAACTTGTTCTCTGCTCCATGTTGATAAATACAGTAATGTGCAAGTGTCTTACGCACCCTAGCTATATATGTGCCTAAGACTTGCACAAGACTTTGTATATGGTCAGATTAGTACTCACAATGCAGAAGATGAATTTTCAGATTCAGGATCAGATTTATTATCACTGACTTTGTATGATGCAGAATGTGTTGTTTTGTACAGTGCGGAACAATGCAGAGTCATAACATTACTACAAATTACAAAATAAATAAGTAGTGTAAAAAGGAAGATGAGGTAGTGTTCATTGGTTCAAGCACCATTCCGAAATTTGATGGTGAGGGAAAGAAGCTATTTCTGAACAGAATCAATCTGAATTTTTAATCTTATAATGAGGATTAATGATAAGAGAGCCCACTGTTTCTCTATTAACTTGTTACTGATTGAACATTGCTTTTTGCTTAATGTGCAGAATGATTTGCTCCATCTTAACTAAATGCAGAGCTTCTTGAAAGATATAAGAGTAAAAATTTCTGGAATGCTTTATAAGATGGGTTTCTAATGTAACCCTCTCACAGTGGCTTGTAATAAACCAGGTTTGTTGGTTGTCTCTAGCTAACTGCCACATAACTCGGCATTGTATGGGTAACAGTGAGATGGCCATATCAATTAAGCAACATAGGTCTAGGGTCAGGTTCAACCAAACAGGAAAGTTGGAATGTTACACTGAGGGAATGAAAATGATGATGTACGCTGTATAAATATTGCACCATGCAGAAGTTATCATTCACCAAGAAATAACAGCTTCCACCAGCATAAACTTAAAGTGGAAGTATATTTACAGATATTTCAACTTTAATAAACATTAACAGAAAAAGGGGCCCATTACAGTTAAACCAATCTATAATGTGCACATAAACATTGAAGTTTATTGCTGGATAGTCAGATGCTTCACTTTAATTACTCACGGCATTGAGTGGAAGACACCAGGCACAGTTCAAACATCCCTCAAAGAGCATTACGACCAAATGGGCTAACTCAGGCGTATTCGCACATCCTCCTTGGAACCATTTGTCTACACAAAGCACTTCTCACAACGGTGTCTCCCTTTCAGGCAGGGTTGCATAAGAGCCCTTGCTCGTCTGCTCTTCTCCACACCTCCTTCTTCCAACAAAGACCCAAAGCCAACCCACTGTCCCCAAGAAATCTGATGCCACCAAGCTCTCTCAAATGTTTCATGATATCCCACTGGACAGAATGTTATCAAGACGAACTTCATTAGCTGACACAACATTCATAAGCTGAGCAAATGACTCCTTCTCAGTAGAAACCAAAGTACTAGATCATGAAGCCTAATTAACAGAACACTGCATTTTGCAAAACAAGATGCCGAAAATAAAATGCCTAACAGCATAACAGTAGGATTACAATAAAACATGTTCTTAACCAGAGCAACATAGTGTGATAGAATTGTGATCACAATTCTTTCTCCTTTACCATAGCGCTGGAGAGGGATAGGAACAGACAAGTTAAGAAAGCTTTTGATTGGAGTAAGGGGAGATATGAGGTTATCAGGCAGGAACTTGGAAGCATAAATTGGAAACAGATGTTCTCAGGGAAACGTACGGAAAAAATGTGGCAAATGTTCAGGGGATATTTGTGTGGGGTACATTTCAATGAGACAGGGAAAGGATGGTAGGGTACAGGAACCGTGGTGTACAAAGGCTGTGGTAAATCTAGTCAGGGAGAAAAGAAGAGCTAACAAAAGGTTCAAAAAACTAGGTAATGATAGAGATCTAGAAGATTATAAGGCTAGCAGTAAGGAGCTTCAGAATGAAATTAGGAGAGCCAGAAGGGGCCATGAGAAGGCCTTGGCAGACAGGATTAAGGAAAACCCTAGGGCATTCCACAAGTGTGTGAAAAGCAAAAGGATAAGACATAAGAGTGTGACAGTGGAAAAGTGGAACCGGAGGAGATAGCAGAGGTACTTAATGAGTACTTTGCTTCAGTATTCACTACAGAAAAGGATCTTGGTGATTGTAGGGATGACTTACAGCAGACTGAAAAGCTTGAACATGTAGATATTAAGGACAAGGATGTGCTGAAGCTTTTGGAAAGCATCAAGTTGGATAAGTCACCAGGACTAGGCAAGATATACCCCAGGCTACTGTGGGAGGCAAGGAAGGAGATTGCTGAGCCTCTGGTGATGATCTTTGCATCATCAATGTGGACAGGAGAGATTCCAGAGGATTGGAGGGCTGCGGATGTTGTTCCCTTATTCAAGAAAGGGAGTAGAGATAGCCCAGGAAATTATAGACCAGTGAGTCTTCCTTCAGTGATTTGTAAGTTGATGGAAAAGATCCTGAGAGTCAGGATTTATGAACATTTGGAGAAGCATAATATGATTAGAAATAGTCAGCATGGCTTTGTCAAAGTCAGGTCATGCCTTACGAGCTTGATTGAATTTTTTGAGGATGTGATAAACACATTGATGAAGGTGGAACAGTAGATCTAGTGTATATGGATTTCAGCAAGGCAGTTGATAAGGTACCCCATGCAAGGCCTATTGAGAAAGTTTTTTATGCAGAGAGTGGTGAGTGTGTGGAATGGGGTGCTGGCAGCGATGGTGGAGGTAGATACAATAGGGTCTTTTAAGAGACCCCTGGATAGGTACATGAAGTTTAGAAAAATAGAGGGCTATGGGTAACCCTAGGTAACTTCTAAGGTAAGGACATGTTCAGTACAGCTTTGTGGGCCAAAGGGCCTGTATTGTGCTGTAGATTTTCTATGTTTCGAATATACTGGATTAATATGTTGGGGAATTGACTAGGTAGAGGCTGTTTTAGATGTAGGAAATAGTTAATTGATAATTCCATTCATGTACTTGTCCAGACTTCTCTTAAGTGTTGCAATCAAACCTGGATCCAGCACTTCCTCTGGAAGCTCGTCCCACACTCTCACTGACCACTGAGTGATGAAGTTCTCCCTCAGGTTCCCCTAAATATTTCACCATTCACCCTTAGCCTATGACCTCAAGTCTCACCTAACCTCAGTAAATGCCTGTATGCATTTTCCCTATCTATACCCCTCATTTTTTTTTGTAGATCTCTATAAAATCTCTACTCATTCTACTATGCCTCAGGGAATGAAGTCCTACCATATTCAACCTTTCCATCTAGCTCAGGTCCTTAAGTCCCAGCAGCATTATATACTTATTCTGTAATCTTTCAGTCTTATTGATATCCTTCCTGTAAGTAGGTGACCAAAACTACATACAATACTCCAAATTCAGCTTCACAGACGTCTTGAGCAACTTCAGCATATCATCCCAATACCCATACTGTATACTTTTATTTATGAAGGTCAACCTTTGCCACCACTTTTGTGGAATTATGGACCTGCAATCCCAGATCCCTCTGTCCTACTGCACTCCTCAGTGCCCTACTGCTCACTCTGTAAGACCACTGACTGGCCCTCCCAACAATTAACACTTGTCCACATTAAATTCCATCTGCCATTTTCTACCCATTTTTCCAGCTGGCGTAGATCCTGCTGGAAGCTTTGATAAGTTTTCTTTGCTGTCCACTTCATCTCCAATCTTAATGACATCCACAACTTTGCTGATCCAGTTTACCGAATTGTCATCCAAATCATTGATATAGATGACAACTAACAACGAACCCAGTGCCAATCCCTGCGGCACGCCACTAGCCACAGGGCTCCAGTCAGAGAGGACTCCATCTAGTGTCATTCTCTGGCTTCTCTCGCTAAGCCAATGTTAAATCTATTTTACTACTTCATTCTGAATGCTAAGTGACTGACCAGGTCATTTTGCAATCCGTTATTGCTTTTCCTTTGTACTCTCTCAGTGTACTGATGTAATGTGATGAAATAAGGATGATATACAAATCAATGTTTTTCACTATAGCGTGGTACATGTGACAATAATTAACCGATTTACCTCCAGAGAAGGTTGTGAAATGTTGGCTGTCAAATATGTTCACAAATATATATACTGCCCTCCACTCTCTCCACACCAATCCCAACCTTACTATCAAACCTACACAGAATGGGGGTGTTGTTGTAGTGCAATGTGCTGACCTCCACCTTGTTGAGGCCAGGTGGAGACTCGCAGACACCTCCTCATATCTACTCCTTGAAAAGGATCCCACTCTAGACATCAGAAAACTATCTCTGACACCATCACTGACATCACCAACTCTGGAGAACTCCCATTCACTGCCACCAAACTCATAGTTCCCTTACCCCACACTGCTTAATTCTATCTTCTACCAAAGATCCACAAACTTGACTGTCCAGGTATTGTCTCTGCTTGCTTCAGTTCCATTGAACTCATGTCCTCATACCTTGACTCCATTCTATCCTCCTTGGTCAGCCTCTTTCTACCTACATTTGTGACTCTCTCATGCTCTCGATCTCCTCACTAACTTTGAATTCCCTGGCACTGATCACCTCATTTTCACTGTGGTTGTTCAGTCCTTATACACCTCCTTCCTCCAAGAAGACCTCAAAGCTCTCCACTTCTTTCTCAATAAAAGAACCAGTTCTCCTTCACCACCATCCTCCTCCATTTGTCAGAGCTGTTTCTCATCTTCAACAGTTTTTCCTTCAGCTGTTTCCACTTACTTTAGACTCAGGCACCTTCATGGGGTCCAGCTATGCCTACCTCTTCATTGGCTATGTAGAACTGTCCATGTTCCAAGCCTTCCCCAGTAATTCTCCAAAAATTTACCTCTGCTACTTTCATCACTGTATCGCTGCTGCTTCATGCACCCATGCTGAGCTTGTCAACCTCATCAACTTTGCCTCTAACTTCCACCCTACCCTTAAATTCACTTGGTCCATATCTGATACCTCCCCCCTCTTTATCAATCTGCCTTCTCCATCTCTGGGGACAAGCTGTCAACTGACATCTTTATAGACCTACCAATTCCCAAGGTTACCTTGACTATACTACTTCTTGCCCTTTCTCCCTCGACTAATGAAAGCTAACACCCCATAAGCTTTCTTAACTACCCTATCTACCTGTGAGGCAACTTTCAGGGATCTGTGGACATGTACCCCCAGATCCCTCTGCTCCTCCACACTACAAAGTATCCTACCATTTACTTTGTACTCTGCCTTGGAGTTTGTCCCTCCAAAGTGTACCACCTCACACTTCTCCGGGTTGAACTCCATCTGCCACTTCTCAGCCCACTTCTGCATCCTATTAATGTCTCTCTGCAATCTTCGACAATCCTGTACACTACCTTCAACACCACCAACCTTTATGTCATCTGCAAACTTGCCAACCCACCCTTCTAACCCCACATCCAGGTCGTTAATAAAAATCATGAAAAATAGAGGTCCCAGAACAGATCCTTGTGGGACACCACTAGTCACAACCCTCCAATCTGAATGTACTCCCTCCACCACAACCCTCTGCCTTCTGCAGGCAAGCCAATTCTGAATCCACCTGGCCAAACTTCCCTGGATCCCATGCCTTCTGACTTTCTGAATAAGCCTACCGTGTGGAACCTTGGTCAAATGCCTTACTAAAATCCATGTAGATCACATCCACTGCACTACCCTCATCTATATGCCTGGTCACCTCCTCAAAGAACTCTATCAGGCTTGTTAGGCACAACCAGCTCTTCACAAAGCCATGCTGATTGTCTCTGATCAGACCATGATTTTCTAAATGCCCATAGATCCTATCTCTAAGAATATTTTCCAACAGCTTTCCCACCACAGACGTAAGGCTCACTGGTCTATAATTACCTGGACTATCCCTACTACCTTTTTTGAACAAGGGGACAACATTCGCCTCCCTCCAATCCTCCGGTATGATTCCCGTGGACAATGAGGACATAAAGATCCTAGCCAGAGGTTCAGCAATCTCTTTCCTTGCCTCGTGGAGCAACCTGGGGAATATTCCGTCAGGCCCCGGGGACTTATCCATCCTAATGTATTTTAACTACTTCAACACCTCCTCTCCCTTAATATCAACATGCTCCAGAACATCAACCTCACTCATATTGTCCTCACCATCATCAAGTTCCCTCTCAGTGGTGAATACCGAAGAGAAGTATTCATTGAGGACCTCGCTCATTTCCACAGCCTTCAGGCACATCTTCCCACTTTTATCTCTAATCGGTCCTACCTTCACTCCTGTCAACCTTTTATTCTTCATATAATTGAAGAATGTCTTGGGGCTTTCCTTTACTCTACTCACCAAGGCCTTCTCGTGCCCCCTTCTTGTTCTCAGCCCCTTCTTAAGCTCCTTTCTTGCTACCCTATATCCCTCAATAGACCCATCTGATCCTTGCTTCCTAAACCTCATGTATGCTGCCTTCTTCCACCTGACTAGATTTTCCACTTCACTTGTCACCCACGGTTCCTTCACCCTACCATTCTTTATCTTCCTCACCGGGACATATTTATCCCTAACATCCTGCAAGAGATCCTTAAACATCGACCACATGTCCATAGTACATTTCCCTGCAAAAACATCATCCCAATTCACACCTGCAAGTTTTAGCCTTATAGCCTCATAATTTGCCCTTCCCCAATTAAAAATTTTCCTGTCCTCTCTGATTCTATCCTTTTCCATGATAGTGCTAAAGGTCAGGGAGCGGTGATCACTGTCCCCCAGATGCTCACCCACTGACAGATCTGTGACCTGACCCAGTTCGCTCCTAATACTAGATCTAGTATGGCATTCCCCCTAGTCAGTCTGTCAACATACTGTGACAGGAATCCATCCTGGACACACTTAACAAACTCTGCCCCATCTAAACCCTTGGAACTAATCAAGTGCCAATCAATATTAGGGAAGTTAAAGTCACCCATGTTAACAACCCTGTTATTTTTGCACCTTTCCGAAATCTGCCTCCCAATCTGCTCCTCGGTATCTCTGCTGCTACCGGGGACCAATAGAATACCCCCAGTAGAGTAACTGCTCCCTTCCTGTTCCTGACTTCCACCCATACTGACTCAAAAGAGGATCCTGCTACATTACCCACCCTTTCGGTAGCTGTAATAGCATCCCTGACCAGTAATGCCACCCCTCCTCCCCCTTTCCCCCCTCTCTGTCCCTTTTAAAACACTGAAATCCAGGAATATTGAGAATCCGTTCCTGCCCTGGTTCCAGCCAAGACTCTGTAATGGCCACTACATCATAATTCCATGTATGTATCCAAGCTCTCAGTTCATCACCTTTGTTCCTGATGCTTCTTGCATTGAAGTACACACACTTTAGCCCTTCTACCTTACTACCTTTACACCCTTTATTCTGCTGCCATTTCCTCAAAGCCTCTCTATATGTTAGATCATCCTCTGCAACCTCTGCCACCTTCAAAGGGATCTCACCACTAAACATATCTTCATCCCCCTCCCCCCACCGGCTTTCCACAGGGATCGCTTCCTCCTTGATTCTCTAATCTATCCATTCCTCCCCACTAATCTCTCTCCCAGCACTTATCCCTGCAAGTGGCCGAAGTGTTACACCTGCCCATACACCTCCTCACTCATCTCCATTCAGGGCCTCAGGGAGTCCTTCCAGATGAGGCAACACTTCACTTGCAAATTCATCATTTATGGTGTCTGGTGCTCTTGATGTGGCCTCCTCTACATTAGTGAGACTTGTCATAAATTAGGCGACTGCTTTGTCAAGCACCTCTGCTCCATCTGCCAAATGCAGAACTTTCTAGAGGCCAAAGATTTTAATTCTAATTCCCAATTCCATTCCAAAATGTCGGACCACGTCCTTCTCTTAGGCCAAAATGAAGCCACCATCGGGATGGAGAAGCAGCACCTTGTATTTCAGCTGGGTAGCCTCCAACCTGATGATTTCTCCTTCCAGTAACAAAAAATTCACTCCCCCTTCCCTCTTCTTCTATGCCCAACTTTGGCCTCTCAATTCTTTTCACCTGCCCATTGCTTCCTCTTGGGTCCCCTTCCCTTTCTCCTATGGTCCACCTTCCTCTCCTATCAGCTTCCTTTCTCTCTAGCCCTTTATTTTTTACCTTTATCAACTTATTACCATCTGGCTAGCCTCTTCCCCTCCCCTCACCTTTTTATTCTGGCATCTTTCCCCTTCCTTTTCAGTCCTGAAAAGGGCATCAGCCCAAAATATCAACTGTTTGTTTGTTTCCTTAGATGCTGCCTGACCTGGTGAGCTCCTCCAACATTTTGTGTGCATTGCTTTGGATTTCCAGCATCTGTAGACTTTCTTGTGTTTATTTTATGTGCCTATGACTTTTGCACAGTACTGTAGGTGATTGATGTTGGCTTTTGGGCAGCTTTAGACATATGGTTAGGGTTAAGTAAGTTGTGGGCATGCTATGTTGGCGGTTGAAGCATGGTGACACTCGTGGGCTACCCTTAACACATTCTAACAAGATATCGGACTGTGGTTGTTGACACAAATGAGACCTTTCGCTGTATTGTACTGTATATATAACCAATAAAGAAACTCTCTAATTCCATTACCAAATCAGGTGCACATAATCCTGTTATTACATACGGTGATTTGACAAATTAGCAAAAGACAATAATGTCAGTAAATTATTTTTATATAATGCCTGTAACATTTTCGGGATGCTTTGAGTGTTCTACTGAACTGAAGTACTTCTAAATCACACTCACTTTATTGGACAATATGGAAACCAACTTTTGCGAAGGAAACTGTCACCTCTTCTGGCGTTGCTGGTTGGGAGAGAAGTATTGGCAAGCATTAAACAGAATTTAAATTTTCTTTGATGAAGAGTGCTATATTTTTTCCACAGATCAGAAAGGTTAGGAAAAATATGCACTTCTGGGAGTTCTGGATTTTCCCAGTGAATTAGAAATTTTTGTTCTGACATTACCAAAGGTCAGAATAATTCTTCCCTACTTTTCATCAACTGTCTCACATCCGATCGTTCTCCTGGATTACAAAGAGTAATACAGGAAATGACTGTCAATACTATTCATTAGTTCATGTTTAATGATCATTCACCCATACACAAATATATAGCCAAATGAAACAGTGTTCCTCTGGGGCCAAAGTGCAAAACACTGAACCAACAGCATACAACACACTGCACCCAGCACATAGCACAAATAGCACATATGATTATGGTTCCAGAAAAACATAATCACAAAGAGAAAAATAATAATAATATATCCTGAGACCCCAAGTTATTCTAGTCCAGCTTGCTGTTCTACTGTTTTTGGATCTCAATCTTTTCACAAAGTTGTTGAAAGATCCTCGGCCTGTGAAAAATGGTATATTCCTCTCTCCATAGATGCTGGCTGGGTTGCTAAACATTTCCAGTATCCTCTGCTTTCATGCCAGGACACCCACTGTTAGAACAAAATATTCCCGGATTGACTGCTTCAAAAACGGTTCTGATGAAGGGACTCAACCCGAAGTGTCGGCTGTTTACTCTTTTCCACAGACGCTGCCGGGCCTGCTGAGTTCCTTCAACATTCTGTGTGTGTTGCATGGGTTTCCAGCATCTACAGATTCTCATGTTTATGTTTGAAAGACAGAGTGCTTTCTTTTCTTGAGTTAAGATGCTTTGCATCCCTTAATCTTCATTATTCTATGCTGAATAGAATAGATGCTTAAAAACTAACTCACTCCTTGATAGTGAATAAACTAGATTACTGCAATGCACATTTTACTGGCCCTCCAATGTATTCAATAGACAAACTTCAACTCATTCAAAATGCTGCTGCTGGACTTTTAACCAGAACCAGGATGAGGAAACATATCACTCCCATACTAACCACTCTGCATTGGCTTCCTGTAAGTTTTAGAATTGATTTGAAAGTTCTCTTGCTTGTTTTTAAAAGCTTTTAATGGTCGAGGGCTGGAGTACATCACAAAATCGCTTTTTTTTAAATAATCCTGCTCGAGCTCTCAGGTCTTCTTCCATTGGTCTCTTAAATTTAAACAATCTCCCTGAAACGATAATTGGCTGGTCAACTTTTTTGAACTACATTCCTAAACTGTAGAATTCAATATCTAAAGTTATAAGGAATGTAGACTCAGTTGACACTTACAAACACCAACTTAAAACCTATTTATTTAACTTCATTTTATTTTTATTTTTATTTTATTTTTGTGTTTGTACTTTGTGTAGTGTATAGGCCTCCGTTAGTCTCGATAGACCATGGATTTGCACCTTGGAAAGTTTCCAGGGTGCACGCCTGGGCAAGGTTATTTTTATATGGAAGACAGGCAGTTGCCCAAGCTGCAATTCTCCCCTCTCCATGCCACCAATGTTGTCCAAGGGAAGGGTAAGGGCCAATACAACTTGCATTGGTGTCATCACAGAGCTATGTGTGGTTAAGTGCCTTGCTCAAGGGCACAACACGCTGCCTTAGCTGAGGCTTGAACTAGCGACCTTCAGATCACTAGAGGAATGCCTTAACCACTTGGCCATGCACTAACACTGTATGAAAAGTGCTCTATAAATAAAATGATTATTATTGTTATTTCTTCACACAAGACACTTTCAGTTCTACTAACATTCACTATTAACTCTGCATACAACAGAGGTTAAACAGCAAGCTTCCAGATATAAGTACAACAAAGAAGTAATTGTGAAAGGCAGAGGAGCTGCAACGGAATTGCTTCAAATCTCTGACCATGTACAAGGACTTATCAGAGATTCGGAATGAATATATCGCGGTTGTCACAGACTTTATAAAAACAGTCATTGATGAGTGTCCCCACAAAATCATTTAGTTTTTCATTGATTTTATTGTGTTTCTTGTATTTAATGTGAGTGCTCTCAAGAAAATGAATCTCAGTTGTATATGGTGATATATATGTACTTTGGTAATAAATTTACTTTTGTTACGTTCCCCAGTAACCGGGTGACTTATCAGCAAAGAGAGATGGGTCCGCTGAAGCCTGATACTACTATTTTCAAACGTTTTTATTTATAAAGGGGCACAAACGCATGGTTAATACAAAACATTCAGATCATGTACGTCGTCACAACTCAATCTAAAGCACAGGTATAGTAATAATCAATCAGAAATAAGCTCTACAGTTGTCTAGGGGTAATGTAGATATATATTGTTTACTGGATATTTAAAAGTCTTTTTGCGGTCACTGCAGTTCCACCTGCTGCCGTTGTCGTGGTGTCGCGTTGGTGCACTTTTGTTAGAAAGAGAGAGAGAGAATGAAACATTTACCCGACAGGTTTTCCAACCTGCAGGAGGTAGTCGGAAGTCTCGTTGGGGAATGGACTCTCATCTGCGGCTTCCCCTGTAGCTAGGCCGTTCTTCCGTGGTGAGGTCGCCAATCCCAGGCAAGGAAAAGACGCACACGAACCCCACCACCGGCTGTCGCTCTCCAAAACGCTGTCGCAGGAATTCTCGCGTATCTTCTGGTGCGTCTGAAGGGGTCCTCCCCTCCCAGACCCTCCTTTATACTTCCTCACGGGACCGCCGGTGTCAATCTCTCTCAACCAGCCCACTTTGCCCGAGGGCTTTACACGTGGTCTTCATGAGACAATAGTCAAAGAGTCGCTTTATTCTGCTTCCCGGGGGAACGTGGTCTTCAGCACGTCTCCCTCTCTCTCTTGGGTCATTTGACCCCCCCCCCCTTGACTAGGGCTCTTGCGAATCTCACAAAGGAGGGGGCTGGGGTCATAACATCTCCCCTCTTAAAAGTTTTTTTTACTAGCGGTTAAAAACAAGTTGGTACAGAGTCTTATAGGATTTTTTTTTTAACACAATACACAAGCTCCTCTCTTCACAGAGTACTACCGTTATACATTCAAGTCAGTATCTAAACAGGTAACAATTACAGTGTCCCTTTCTTTAATATCTTAACATCGCGTACCGTACTAAAGTCTGGTAGCATCAAACTTCAGCTCAATAACCACCTATTTATTTATTTTCTTCAGCAACAAAACTAAGGAGGTGTGATCTTAGCTTAGGTGCATCTACAAAAGTTTATGCAAATACTAATCGTTTCGGTCGTGTTATTTCACCGGCAGGTCTCCAAAGGGGTTGTCTTTATTATTCACAGGCTTTGGCGCAAACCCGTACAACCGGCGTTGCTGTTTAAAAATGGCATTTTCTATTAACCATCGCCTCTTTTCCGGAGAGTCTCCCCGTGGGGAACTTGAGTAATTTGGCGAGGTACTCTCCCGCCTTTCCTTTCCACGAGGGTTATTCTCTTAACTCCATGTCCCCAACCTAGTTCATCATGGGAATTTCCACCCAATTCTTTAATGCTACACAGGTAGTTAACCCTTTTGTCAAGACCATGCAGGCTGATGTGTTTCAGTTCGAACCTTTTTCTCCGGCCGCATTTAAATTTTGGCTTCCTCACAGCGCTTTCTTGAATAACAATAGCTTGTGAGGCACCCTTACATTCCAAATCAACCTGTAATCGATGCGCAGGCATCAATCTAGACTTTAACTTTTTTTCATTCGATTTGAGAACCACAGATTTACCGTTCTCCTCCACAACAACAGTTATCTCCCCATTCGTAAACTCCACATTAACTCTGAACACCCCCTTCAGCACAACCATCTGGGAACTCACACTTCCCAAGGTTAACCCCTTTTTTTCCGAACCAAGTCTATCTGCTCCAAAAGGACGACCGTCTCGTCCAGCTGAGTCAAATACCTCAGATTTTTTCTGAGCTCCATGACTAGGTTCAGGACCACGTGCATTCCCATCTTGGACACACTCAAACGGGGCATTGGCCTCTTCCAGGCTTTCAATACCCGTACCCTTTTCAAATTCTAAATTCCCCTGATCCTCCCAGTTACTCTCTGGGCAACTCACTTCCGGAGTAAACTCAACCCCGCGGGCTGAAACAACCCCATCTGCCAACCCAGCAGACTTCTTCAAGGTAATGGCATCCTTTTCATCTAGGACTGTCCTCATTTCATTATCAGGAACACCTTTAGAACTTTCAACTTCTTCAAACAGTCCTGCCAAACCAGACAGATCATCCATGTCCAACCCTGGACCCTTTAACAGCTTTATCTGTTTCTCATCTTTATTTCTTACCTCTAGGACCTTTTTCTTCGCTAAGGGAAGATCTACCTTCTCTCCCTTACCCCCTTTTACGTTACTATTCCTCATTTTACCACCCTTGAAACCCTCGTGGCACAGGGTCGGTAAAGACGTCTGGGCCAAATCAAAACTGGCCAATTTTAAACTGCTCCCGTTCTCAGCTGCCGCTCTCGACAGGCTGCGAGTGTCCGCGCATGCGGGATATAGCTCGGGGACTCTATGGGCGGGGCCTCAACACGCACCGGTCGGCGGGTCATAGTCATGGCCGACCAAACTTTTCCTCCTGCTAAATCATTCCCAAGGAGGACATCCACATCAGTTCTCGGGAATTCTGATGGCACCCCCATTTCAACTGATCCATACACCAGCTCACAATCCAAAATGACCCTACGCAAAGACACCCTTTCTGTCCCTTTTCCTATTCCTCTCAGGGCTACCTCGCCCATCGGAGGTCCGAATTGTAATACGTTACGGCTAATTAATGATAGCTCCGCCCCCGTGTCTCTCCAAATCCGTACGGAAATTGGCGGGTCCCCCTTCCTCACAGACACGGTTCCGTGTGACATATAAATCTCCGACCCCTCATGCTCTCTGCTCCCCTGGGACACTCTTGCCGATTTTCTGATTACCACTGCACACCCGATAGGGATCGCTGCTTTCCCTCTCTCTGGCTCCTTTCTCAGAGCAAAGCATTTAGATGCAATATGACCCACCTTTCCACAATTAAAACAGGTCAAGCCAGGACCTCTCCTGCCATCTTGCCTCTCCTCAATTTTACCACTAGCTCCCAGCGGGATCTCCACCTCTGTCGGTGGAGTTTCTCTACCATTCCCATGGTCTCTCTGGTAACTTTTTGGCAAGGAAAACTTTGTCTTGTGGGTTAGGGCATATTCATCTGCGAACCTAGCAATTTCTGAGATGGACTGATTCGTCCTCTCATTCAAATACATCCGGATCTCTTCCGGAACACAACCTTTAAATTCCTCAATCAAAAATAACTCCCTGATACGCCCATAATTCTCAGCCACCTTTTCCGCGGTGCACCAACGGTCCAAGAGCACACCCTTCTCATGGGCTAGCTTGGTATACGTTTGATTCCATCCTTTTCTTAAATTTCGGAACCTTTGTCTATACGCCTCACGTACTAACTCGTAACTTCGGAGAATGGCCTCCTTTACTTGATCATAATTCCCTTCCCCTTCTGGGGGCAACGCGGCATATGCCTGCTGTGCTTTCCTTCGTAACACACTTTGTAACAACGCCACCCACTGCTCTCTGGGCCACTTCTGATTCACTGCCACCTTTTCAAAATGCAAGAAATAACTATCAACATCCGTCTCCTCGAAGGGGGGGACCAACCTCAACGCCCAACTAACATCAAACCCCTCCTCTCTCTCTTCCCCTTGAGCTCTTCGCTCTTGCTTTCGCCTGTCCAGCTCCAATTCATGGCTCCTTTATTTCTCTTTCTCTTCTGCTTCTGCTTCTAGCTGCTTTAGCTGGAGCTCATGACCCCGTTTCATCTCTAATTCCTTTAGTTTGAACACCTGCTCCCTTTCCTTTTCCTTTTCAGCTCGTTCCTCAGCCTTTTCCTTTGCAGCTGCTTCTAGCTGCTTTACTTGAAGATCATGTTCCAACCTTACTTTCTCCAACTCTACCTGATCTGTCCCACTCGCTAATCTCTTTTCGGGGATATTTTCCAAATCCTCCGCTGCAAACACCTCCTTTTCAATGTAATACTGATTTATGACCCCTCGCACTTCCTGTTTTTTCATTGATGACATCACCTCTGCGAGGCCTAACCCCTTTGCCAGATTTACCAAGTCTGATTTGGTAGCCGTCCCTAGCGCCTCTACAGTCGGATTTCTCATAAATTCACCCACATCCATCTTTGCTGGTTTCCTGTCTGGCTACCTGCGTAACCAGATTTAAGTTTGGACTTACAGCCCGATTCACTGACCCTCCCCTTTGGTTTCAAATCCGGGACAAGCAACCCCCTTGTTATGTTCCCCAGTAACCGGGTGACTTACCAGCAAAGATAGATGGGTCCGCTGAAGCCTGGTGCTACTATTTTCAAACATTTTTATTTATAAAGGGGCACAAACGCATGGTTAATACAAAACATTCAGATCATGTATGTCGTCACAACTCAATCTAAAGCACAGGTATAGTAATAATCAATCAGAAATAAGCTCTATCGTTGTCTAGGGGTAATGTAGATATATATTGTTTACTGGATATTTAAAAGTCTTTTTGCGGTCACTGCAGTTCCACCAGCTGCCGTTGTCGTGGTGTCGCGTTGGTGCACTTTTGTTAGAAAGAGAGAGAGAGAATGAAACATTTACCCGACAGGTTTTCCAACCTGCAGGAGGTAGTCGGAAGTCTCGTTGGGGAATGGACTCTCATCTGCGGCTTCCCCTGTAGCTAGGCCGTTCTTCCGTGGTGAGGTCGCCAATCCCAGGCAAGGAAAAGACGCACACGAACCCCACCACCGGCTGTCGCTCTCCAAAACGCTGTCGCAGGAATTCTCGCGTATCTTCTGGTGCGTCTGAAGGGGTCCTCCCCTCCCAGACCCTCCTTTATACTTCCTCACGGGACCGCCGGTGTCAATCTCTCTCAACCAGCCCACTTTGCCCGAGGGCTTTACACGTGGTCTTCATGAGACAATAGTCAAAGAGTCGCTTTATTCTGCTTCCCGGGGGAACGTGGTCTTCAGCACGTCTCCCTCTCTCTCTTGGGTCATTTGACCCCCCCCCCCTTGACTAGGGCTCTTGCGAATCTCACAAAGGAGGGGGCTGGGGTCATAACACTTTGAACTTTGAATTTTACACTCAATGGTACCTTTCCTAAAATTTTCAAAATGATGTGAAAGTAGGAGCTTAGAAAGTAGAAAGTAAACTGGGTGTGGATATTTTCACTCCTACTGTATTTAATTTTACTTCAAAGGGGCAGCTTTGGGCCCCTTATCTAAGGAAGGATGCGCTAACATTGGAGATGGTCCAGAGGAGGTTCATGAGAATGATCCCAGGATTGCAAGATTTAACATTTGAGGAGCGTTTGATCGCTTTGAGCCTGTCCTCATTGGAGTTTAGAAGAATGAGAGGGGGATCTCATGGACGCCTATCAAATATTGAAAGACCCAAACAGAGTGGACATGGTGAGGATGCTTCCTATAGTGGACGAGTCTAGGACCAGACAAAACAACCCAATTTTATCCAGCCTTTCATGACAGCACATGCCCTCTAAACTGGCCAGCATCCTGGTAAACCTCTTCTGCACCCTCTCCAAAGCCTTAACATCCTTCCTATAGTGGGGCAACCAGAACTGTATGCAATACTCCATTTGGAGCCTAACCAGAGTTTTATAAAATTATGATATAACCTCTTGACTTTTGAACCCAATGCCTCAACTAATAAAGGCAAGCATTCCACAAGCCTTCTTAACCATCTTAGTGACTTGTGTAGTCACTTTCAAGGAGCTATGAACGTAGATCCCAAGATCTCTCTGCTCAGCAACACTGACAAGGATCTTGACCTTAATAGTGTACTGTCTCCTTACATTTGCCCTAACAAGATGCAACACCTCACAGTAATCTGGGCTAAACTCTATCTGCCATTTCTCTGTTCATATCTGCAACTGGTCTATATTATGCTGTATTCTTTACACTCTCCACAATTACTAACCTTGGTATCATCTGCAAATGTACTAACCTATCTGTCTACCTTTGCTTTTTGTGATATATATAAACAACCTGGATGAAGAGGTCCCAGTACAGATCCCTGTGGAACACCACTAATTAATTACCTCCAGCTTGAATAAGTCCCTTCAAACACTATCCCCTGTCTTCTATAAAACAGCCAGTTCTGAATCCAAACAGCCAATTTGCCATGAACTCCATGCATCTTAATCTTCTGGATTAGCCTTCCATGATCCACCACCCTATCCTCATCAATCTCTCTCGTCACCTTGTCAAAAAACTCCATCAAGTTGGTAAGGCCATGACCTGCCCTGCACAAAGTCATGCTAGCTCTCCTCAATAAGGTCATGGGTTTCCAGATGCTTGTATATGCTATCCCTATCCCTAAGAATTTTCTCCAGCAATCTCACTACAACTGACTTGAGACTGACCAGTCTATAGTTCCCAGGATTTCCCCTTGTTCCCTCCTTAAACAGAGGTACAGCATTAGCCACTTGCCAGTCCCTTGGAACCCCATTTGTGGCTAGAGAGGACATGAGGATATTGGTCAGGGGCCCAGCAATCTTGTCTCTTGCCTCCTTGAATGACCTGGGGTAAATCTCATCAGACTGTTGGAACTTATCCACCTTAATACTCAATAGGAAGCCCAACACTACCTCCTCCTTGACCTCTAAACACCCTAAAGTATTTATGCCCTCAGCACTAATCTCCTGGTCTTCTATATCCTTTTCCTTGGTAAGTATGAAAGAAAGGTACTCACTAAGTACCTCACTCACTTTCTCTGCATCCAAGCAAATGTTTGCTCCTTTATTCTTGAGTCGTTGCACCTGGCCTGAGTTATCTTGCTCTTGCTCTTGATGTATGTATAGAATGTCTTGGGATTCACTTTAATCCTACTTACCAAGGACTCTTCGTTGTCCCTCCTGGCTTTCATAATTCCCTTCTTTAGTTCCTTTTTTGCTTCTTTATACACCTCATGTGCTTTGTTTGATCCTGACTTCCAAAGCTTTACATACTTTTCCTTTTTCTTCTTGACTAAATGTATTACCTCTCTGGACATCCCAGGCTCTTTTATCTTTCCATCTCTATTCTTCCTTCTCAAAGGAACACATCTTTCCTGTACTCTGTGCAATTGATCCTTAACCACCCTTCACATGACTAATGAGGATTCGCCAGAGAAATGGTGCTCCCAATGAACTCTTCTTAGTTCCTCCCAAATGCCCTCATGATTTGTTGTATTCCAATTTAAAACTCTCCCACAAGGATCATACCTATCTTTATCTAAAGCTATCCTGAAAGTTAAGGAGTTGTGGTCACTTATCACCCACTGAAAGGTCAGTCATCTGACCAAGCTTATTACTCATCAGCAGCTCCAGTACGGTCCTTCCTCTTGTTGGACCTTCCACATATATTTAAGAACCCTTGTTGGATACCCTTAACAAATTCTGCCCCATCTAAACCCCTTACATTATGAAGGTCGCAATATATATTGGGAATGTTGAAATCCCTGGTGACAAAACAACCTTATTATTTCTACACATTTTCTTAAACTGGTTATATATCTGTTCCTCACTTTCCCAGTGGCTATTAGGTCTATAGGACAACCCCATCAGTGTGATTTCACTCTTCCTGTACCTGAGTTCCACCCAAATGGACTCAGTGTCTGACCCCTTAATTATGTCTCCCCTGAGTGCAGTTGTGATGTTCTCCCTGATTAATAATGCATCATCCCCCCCCTCCCCCCCCCCCACCTTTTAGCTCCTTCTCTATCTTCTCTAAAATTTTGAAAACCTGGTACATTGATCACCCATTCCTGCCTCTCTCACAACCAAGTTACCGTAAAGGCCTCAACACAATAGTTTCATTTCCCTTTCCCATAATGCTCCTAGCATTAAAATACACACAGTTCAACCTATCCAGTCCATCATACCTGTTATTCCAATTTTGCCTTTCAATATTTCCCTACCTGCCTACCGATCCTTCACTTACTGTCCTGGTGCTCCGGTTCCCAGCCTCTGTCAAAACTAGTTTAAACCCTCCTGAGTAACACTAGCAGACCTCCCAGCCAGGATATTAGTTCCAGTTCAGGTACAATCCATCCCTTTTGTACAGGTCACTGCTTCCCCAGAAAAGATTTTAATGATCCAAGAACTTGAAACCCTGCCCTCTGCACCATCTCTGCAGCTACTCATTCATCCATGCTATCACCCTATTCTTACCTACACTAGCCAGTGACACAGGGAGTAATCTGGAGATTAAAACCTTGGAGGTTCTTCTCTTCAGCCTCTTTCCCAATTCCCTATACTCACTGCACAGGGTGTCTTCCCCTTTTTAGCCTTTGTCATTAGTACCAATATGTACCACAACCTCTGCCTGCTCCCCCTTCCCCTTGAGAATATTCTGTAACCGCTCCAATACATTATGGACCCTAGCACCAGTGAGGCAAAGCACCACCCTGGTGTCTCTTTTGCAGCCACAGAGTCTCCTTTCTGTCCCCCTAACTATTGAATCCCTATAGCTACCATACTGCCTGACTTCACCCTTCTCTGCTGAGCCACAGATCCACAAGCCTGGCTCTTGCTGCCATGATCTGATGGGTCATCCGCTCAGCAGTATCTGAACAGGTATATCTGTTGTTGTGGAAAACGGCCACAGGGGACCGTACACTGACTTTTTAATCCCCCTACCTCTCCTGGCGGTCACCCACCTACTGTCCAAAGCTTGTACTCACTTGATCACTTCTTCAAAAGTCTCATCTATGATATCTTCGTCCTCCCGAATGATCCTGAGTTCATCCAGCTCCAGCTGTTGATCTGAAGTTGGGTGCATTTCCCACAGATGTACTAGTCATCACGGAAACCATCAGGTATCCCGAATTCCCACATCTGTTAGGAGGAGCATTCCATCCTGACTACTCTATACTAAAAAAGAAAAAAGCTTACCTCTTAACTGTGCCTCTGCCTGTTCACGCCAAAGTCTGTTTACCTAAAGCCTTCACTCTCTATCACTGGCCCACTCTGACAATGGCTGCTATTTTTGAGCTATCCTTTTATGTACAGCTGAGTTTAGGCCTCTGACACCGACACTTTCTGTGCCAGTGCAGCCCAGAAAGGTCAGCCTTGCCTGGATCTGCTCCTGTCACACAGCTCTGACACTGACACTCACACTCCCTGTGCCAGAGTCACCGGGAAAAGATCGACTTTTCCCGTGTCTACCCTGTTCTTACTCGCACTCCAAACTACAGTAGGCCTCTGATGCCGACACTTTCCACGCCTGGGATTTCAATGCACAATAGTCTCTAGGGTTTACATAAAATGCTGTGAGAAACAAGAAAACCAACATCTTGTGAGTGGTAGTACTGTGGGCGAAAATGCCTTCTTAATGTAAGAGGTCAGAGGAGAATGGCCGTAATGGTTCAAATTGATAGGAAGGTGACAGTAACTCAAATAACCACAGATTACAACAGAGGCATGCAAAAGAGCATCTCTGAATGCAAACATGTTGAACTTTGAAGTGGATGGGCTACAACAGCAGAAGGCCACAGTGACCGCTCCCTATAAAGTGACCACTGAATGTAGGGGCTCAGTTTCATCTACAGACATGATAGAACCACATAAGATCATTAGTCTGCAAACTTCTGCTCCTTGCAAATTTCAAATTTTATCTGCTTATCTGCATGTTTTGATAGTTTTCCCTGGTGAAATCTGTCACTATCTGTTTTGAAAGCAGCACTTATCTCACCAGGATTACAGAGGTGAAATTAGCCTTTGTAATGGCACAGATATATGGCTGGAAACTCATTGTATATAATACTATGCTCCATATAACTGTGCCATGCTAACCCTTTGTGTCTACTCTAGTCTCTGAATTATCTGTCAATGGGACTCTCTTTATTTATCCAAACTAAATTGGTCAAAATCATTGAAATTTATGAAGTCCTTTCAGCCTGTGTCAACCAAAATTGGACGTTAGGCTAATTGTTGGGCACACAGGTCAACATGGACATGTGGGGCTGAAGGGCCTGTTTCTGTGCTGTACAATTGCATGACTTGTAACAGTTTCTGTTTTGCCTTTCTGCTTTATGCACTTCAACTTAATCTCCTCTCAATCTTCGCTGTTCCAAAGAAACAACCCCACAGTTTAATGGAATACATTGCAATTTGATTTGGGTAAACAGAGAGATTCCCATTGATTCCCATATATTGATGGAACATTTATCTATTTATTGAAATGCAGCACAGAGTAGGCCCTTCTGGCGTTTGAGCTACACTGTCCAGAAATCCCCCAATCTAATCCTAGCCTAATCACGAGACAATTTACAATAACCAATACATCTTTGGAATGTGTGAAGAAACTGGAGCACCTGGAGGAAACCTGTGCGGTAATGGGGGTAATGTACAAACTCCTTATGGGCAGCAGAGGGAATACTAAGATTATGAATGCACTGGTTATTTTCATTTGATCAATCTTGATCTTTGAATAAGGAATAGAATTTTTTGCAGCCATGTGTGGGGTGACAGACTCTCACTTTAGTGTTAGCAGTTTCTGAATTCAGACAAAGCAATGCAAACAAGCTTTGGATAATGAGATACAAGTCTTCAATGGCTGTTATTTAGTTAGTACAGAGCCTTGCTACCTACACATCCAGGCTGTTTGATTCCCTTTTATGAATTTACATTAATGGATGCTTGTCAAATTTATACAGGAACTTCCTTAGGTTATTGTAGTTTTTTTACTGGGTAAGGTTGTAAGGCTATGTAAATCACAAAACAGTGCACACACATATCACACTTTAATTCTGAGGTATGATTCACTCCTTCAGCTTCTCTCCCCATCCACTTGGCAACCCCTTCCTCAATGCCATGGAAGGTTTATTTATAATTGGTCTATAGATTGTCCCAGCAAATCACATTTGGATGAGCACCTTTTCTCCGCTGCCACAAAAGGCAGGCTTTCCTGGTAGCCACCCATTTTAATTGTATTTCCTATTCCCATTCCAACAGGTTGGTCCATGGTCTCCTGTACTGTCACATTGAGGGCACTCTCAGATTGGAAGTGCAACACCTCATATTCTGTCTGCGTAGTCTCCAACCTGACACAATCAACATCAGTTTCTCTAACTTCTGGCAATTTATCTTCCCAGCCCTTTCTCTCTTTTCCCATTTCCCATTCTGGTTCCCTCACCTCCTTCTCTTCTCCTCACCTGGCCATCACGTCTTTCTGGTGCCCCTCCTCCTTCCCTTTCTTCCATGGTCCACTGCCCTCTCCTATCACAATCCTTAGTATTCAGCCTTTTACTTTATCTTGCCACCCTTCCCCTTACCCACCTATCTTCTCCCTCACCTGGTTTCACCTATCACCTGCCAGCTTATTCCCCTCCCACTTTTTCACCTCCTTCCTCCTTCCTTTCCAGTCCTGATGAAGGGTCTCAACTTATTATTCCTCTCTGAAGATGCTGCCTGACCTGCTGAGTTCCTGAAGCATTATGAGTTTATTACTCATATTTTAAACATTGTTTTGTGTATATTTCTTACTAACTGAACTTCTGAGCAATTTCCTAGTGGTTATCCCATAACCCAAAATGAACGATAATAATCTGTTCTCTGCTCCCAGTCCTGTTGCAGGGTCACAATTGAAGCATTGGGAATCCTCTCCCTCTGCTGATAGAGCATAGAACACAGAACAGTACCGCACCAGGAATAGGTCCCACAATATACCCACAATATTGTGTCAAACCAATGAAATCAGTAATTAAATGACCACCAGCCCTTTCTGCCTACACTTTCTACATATTTATGTGTCTACCCAAAGGCCTCTTAAACACCTCTATTGTATTGGCCACCACTGCCAATAAATGTCGTGGACATTTAGAATCTGGGGAAAAAAGAAACTGGCTGCCACTTCCTTTTATGCCTCACATAATGTTAGAGATTTGTATTAGGTCTCCGCTCAGCCTGCACCTCTCCATATGTTGCCGGACCGATCGGGTTCCACCAGCAGCTTGTTTATTTGCTGCAGCTTCAATCATCTGTCATCTCCTGTGTTTCCAGTCAGCTTGAACATGTTCTGATTTCAACGGCAATTAATCAAAGAAGTATTTCCTTCCTCTGTAAGCAGGATGTAATGTACCTCTGATGTACCATGATCCTCTGTATTCCAGAATCTGGAGTGAGAACTGATGGATTCCAAACCCTTCTGCACGAGCAGCAGAATAATACATCAAGAATGAATTTCTTCCATGTCTTCCCAAGTAATATAGGACATAGATATTACAGCACAGTGTAGGATCTCATACTCTAAGATCAATCTAACCCTCCATTTTTGTATCATCCATGTACTGTAGCTATCTAGGAGTTTCTCAAATGCCCCTAATGAATCTGCCTCTACCATCACCCCTGGCAGTGTTTTTCCACACATACACCACTCTGTGTTATGTTACGTTCCCCAGTAACCGGGTAATTTACCTGCAAAGATAGATGGGTCAGCTGAGCCTGGTGCTACTATTTTCAAACATTTTTATTTATAAAGGGGCACAAACGTATGGCTAATACAAAATATTCAGATCATATACGTCGTCACAACTCAATCTAAAGCACAGGTATAGTGATAATCAATCAGAAATAAGCTCTACAGTTGTCTAGGGGTAATGTAGATATATATTGTGTACTGGATATTTAAAAGTCTTCTTGCGGTCCCTGCAGTTCCACCAGCCGCCGTCGGTTGTGGTGTCGCGTTGGTGCACTTTTGTTAGAAAGAGAGAGAGAGAGAGATGTTATTAAACAGCTTCACCTGCCCGGGTCCCTATGGAGCACCGCCGTGGAATCAGAAGAGCAGGCTTCCCGGTTGTTAGTTAAAAGCGATTGTCCGTGATTCCAGCCACAGACTCCCGATCCGGAATCTAACGCACGTGGCTTCCTTCAGAATGGCATCCCGCTCCGACAGGAAGCACTATCGTGTCTTCTTCGTGTGTCTCCTTGGTGCGTCTGAGGCCCCGCCTCGGCAGCCCACCTTTTATCTGGACTGGCAGGGTTGTAGATGTCAATCAAGGTAGGGGGAGGCCATCCCCACACCACATTGCCCGAGGGTGTCCATGTCCCTGATATCTGGCACATACTAGAGAGTTGCAATTCACACAGGTGCCTCTAAGAATAATGGTCAACTCTGTGGCATTGTCTCTCATTTCCTGGGTCCAAGACCCGAATTAATAGCGATCTTGCGATTCTCTTAAAGGAGGGGGCTGAGGTCATGACAGTTAAAAATATAACTCTGACATCCCCCTTATTATTCTCTCCAATCACCTTAAAATTATGCACCCTCATATTAGCTATGAAGGTAACTTGCATTAACCACTAAAGAAATTCGCTCTTATTTTGCATGTTATATGTTATGAACCATACTTCATTCACTTTGCCAGAGTAATACAATGGGAAGTCTTGTACAAATGCACATCAACATTGTGAATGTGCAGTATTTACTATACAGTATCGATACAGAATATGATAGATGAAACATAAACAGAATATATTGGATAGTTTGACTGAAGTGCCATGAATCTGAAGTGTTGACTTCAGATTCTGCTTGAGTGGCACACTTGGTAGCTTCAGCAACTCTGGACTGACTGTGACCTCTGGTGTTGTCTATCTGGAATTTGCATGCTGGCTTCCTGTGGACACACCACTTTCTTCCCACATCCCAAAGAATGTGCTAGTTAATAGTTAGTTTGTTATTGTCAATTACTCCCAATTGAGATGACTCAAATTGGGAGAATAGGTTGCAAGGATACTGGTGGGAAAATGACATGGTTCTGAACCTGGACTTTATTACCCAAATGGCCTCTATCTGTGTCATAATATGAAAAAATAGAGGGCGACAGAAAAAGAGGTGTGGGTGAGAATGACTAACTGGCTACTGTAAGTCATCCTGAGTACGGTCATTCCAAGTCTGGTGAATTCCAACCTTTGAGCATCAGGATGAATTTTTCAATGGAATAGCGTCTATCAGAAACAGAAGAGGTAGAAGCTGTATGAACAGATGGCTTGTGTCTTATTTCAAAACAAACTATTAATAGAAGAAAGTCATCTTCATAACTCATGAGTGTCCAACATTCCTAAAGCTTCAAGATGAGATCTATCTTAACTTCCAAAGCTGTGTTATTGGAATGCAAGTTAATCCTGAATCCTACCCTGTTTATTTGTTCATGAAGCTGTTTCACAATCTGATCTTACAACAGAACTTTGCAAATCACACAACAGCACTGCATCTAATGGATTCTCTGTGTGAATTTTCCATGTACCCCTGTACACAATCAGCGCTGTACAGCATACGTAGTGAGAGAAGGAGAAATGTTAACATTCAGTTCAGTGACCTAATCTCCACCTCTTCTTGGCTGTGTGAGATTAGGGATTTTTTATTTATCCATTTTCTGCAGAATTTGTAAGTCAGGGTTATTTGTCCTTTACAATTCTTCTTGAATTTAACACATGCAAAATGCTAGAGGAACTCAGTAGGACAAGCAGCATCTATATAAATGAATTTCACATCAAGACCCTTCAGCAGGACTGGAAAGGAAGGGGTAGACACTGTAATAAAAAGCTAGGTTCCAGTCCTAAGAGACTGGGAGGTAATAGTTGGAAAAAGCATTGGTTTATTTTTGACCTGTGTCATGGGGCAAATGAGGCTCGTCAGCCATGGATGACAGCTCATTCTGGAGAAAGTAAACACTGGTCTTAAAACCTCCACTGCCTCGCAGCTATACCTACCTCGTAGGCAAGGGTGGGGTAATCTGATGGACTGCCTTCCCCCTCGCCTGCTCCCTCACCTCGGTAGGCTGCGAGCTTCTTCCGTGGAGGGTCAGGCACTGTTGACAAGTTAGGCTAGCCCACGATGGGCCAAAGGGCCCTCCTCATCTCCCTTTGGGGGAGGGTGGAGGGGAGAGGAGGTGCCATTCTGGAGCATAGAGGCCAGTCTGTGCGTGGTGAGATGTCTGTTTGCCCTGATCCAGGAGTGGGAGCTCTGGAGAGGTTCACCAAGATGCTGCCTGGATTAGAGAGTGTCAGCTACAAGGAGCGGCTGAACCACTTTGGGTTGTTTTCTCTGGAGGCTGAGGGGAGACCTGATCGAAGGCTCCTGCCTGCTTGTGTGGCCCTTTTGATCCCCTGGATCTGCCACACCAGTAGACAAAACAGTAAAGAGGGGGTATGCTGTGCTCGTCCTCGATGACTCCAAATAGAGTGTAAAGGTCAGGAGCTCACGTACAAACTTCACATAGGATGGCACGGTAGTGCAGAGGCTTTACAGTACCAGCAATTCGAGTTCAATTCCTGCTGCTGCCTATAAGGAGTTTGCACGTTCTCCCCATGATCGTGTGGGTTTCCTTCGGGTGCTCCTGTTCCCTCCTGCAGCCCAATGACGTGCTGGTTGGTAGGTTAATCGAGCATTGTAAATTGTCCCATGATTAGGCAAGAGTTAACGCGGGGGATAGCTGGGGTGGCGCGGCTCAAAGGGCAGGATGGGTCTGTTCTGTGCAGTATCTTCGTTAATAAATAAGTATTTATGGGGAAGTCTTCAGGAGTAAATCCCAAGGAAAATTATGGAGCAGGAGCCTTTAAATCAGTCCTACATTGAGTTCAATGCTGACTGGCAACTCCAGCGCCTCTATATCGGTCTCTGCCGTTCCTCTGGCTTCATCAGCTGCATGGAGAGGGGAGCCTGCTGCACGGGCAACAGCTTGCTCTCCATATTGTGCTGCCACGGCTTGCAAATGACAGCTGGGACGCAACCAATGGAGGGCCTCTTTATCACATATTACCAAGATACAGTGATATGCATACTGTTCATACTGATCAAATCATTACACAGTGATGAACAAGACAAAGCAATAACAATGTAGAATAAAGTGTAACAGCTACAAAGAGAGTACAGTGCAGAAAACAATAAAGTGCAAGATCATAAAGAGGTAGATTATGAGGTCAAGAATTCATCATATCATACAAGATGTCCATTCAGCAGTCGGATAACGGTGGGATAGAATCCGTCCATGAGCCTGCTGGAATGTATTCCAGGTTTTCGTATTTTCTGCCCGATGGGAGAGGAAGAGAGAGAGAGTGCCTGGGGTGTGTGGGGTCTTTGATTATGCCGGCTGCTTTACTGAGACAACAAGAAGAATTGAGTCCATAGAAGCGACACAAAATGCCAGAAGAACTTAGCAGGTCAAGCAGCAGCTAGAGAGGAGAATAGTTCACATCAGTCCGATACACTCTTCATTATAGTTGTTGTTTTTTGTTGCATGTCGCACCAACACACCACACAATTCCTCATACGTGTAAAGATCTATGATGATAAAAGTTGATCCTTGGTTGTTGAATAAACCAAATAATTTGGAAAATCTGCACGTCAGGCATTCTGGATTAATTGGTATGGCAAAATCTGTTCCTTTTTAATGAGGTATACCTGAAGTGAAATGGAGACAGCATTAATTAAACACGCTAGGAGATAAATGAACAGGATAGGCGATTAACACGGAACACAAGAGATACTGCAGATGCTGGAAATCCAGAACAACACACACAAGTTGGTGGAGGAACTCTGCAGGTCAGGTAATGTTTTGGGTTCTAACATTTTTGTCATTCATTCTTTGGGTATTTTTCTGGTTGTCTGCAAAGAGTAGGAATTCCAGGTTGAATGCTGTATACACTCTTTGCCGTTAAATCAAACCATTTGAAACAGTTGACTTTCCAGAAGGTAAGGTAAGGGGGAGGAGGAGAAACTTAAAGCTTGAAGGTGATGGGTGAAACCAGGTGAGTATCGGAGTGGGGATGAAGTGAGAAGCTGGGAGCTGATAAGTGGAAAAAGCAAAAGCCTGGAGAAAGAGGAATCTGTTATGAGAAGAAAGTGGATTATAGAAGAAAAGCAGGGAGGAAGGGCACCAGGGGGAAGTGATAGGTAGGTGAGGAGAAGAAGTATGAGGTCAGAGAGGGGAAATGAAGAAGAGGAAAGGGGAGAGAAACAATTACCAGAAGTTTGAGAAATTGATGTTCATCCCATCAGGTTGGTGGCTACCTAAATGGAAAATGAGGTGTTGCTTCTCCAACCTGAGAGTGGCCTTTTCATGGCAGTAAGGAGGCCACAGACTGACATGTTAGAACAGGAATGGGGACAGGAATTGAAATGATTGCCCACTGGGAAATTCTGCTTTTTGCAAGTGGAGTAAAGGTCCTCAACAAAGTGGTCCGACAAACTACCTCACCAACGTAGACGAAGCTGCACTGGGAGCACCAGATACAGTAGACGACCCCAACAGATTCATATGTGAAGTGTTGCCTCACCTGAAGGACAATTTGGGGCTCTGAATGGAGGCGAGGGAGAAGTGAATGGGTAGGTGTAGCACTTCTGCTGCTTGGATATTAACTTAACCAAAGTTATCTACTATTGACTCTAGAAGAGAATAAAATTGGATCAATCAGCTGTAAAAATAGTATGCATGTCATCACCCTATTTCCATCAGTGCTTCAAAAGCTGGGTTAGGTTAAAACTTCATCCATTGTTGTAATTGCCCCATTACACTGAATGTGTACTGTAACAATCAATGGTCACATTGCATGGCAGATTGTAAGGCATGCTTATCTCAAGCTGCTAAAATTATTATGAAAGGAAACACATTCATTTGTTGAGCAGTGTGGTGAAGTGGAACCATCTGTCAATCCTAACAAGCACAAATAATAAATAAGTTCATCACAGAATCATGTTTAACGCACATCCCTGTGGTATGATAATATGTGGTCACATATCTATTAATAATCTTATTTATGAGCTGAGTATTAAAGAATAATTTCCTCTGCTTATTTATAAAAAATGCAGCGACATTCACTCAAAGATCCATTAGCAGCTAAATTCTTGTGAACAGAATTCTTTCCTCCCAAGCCAATATTTCAGACGTCAATACAAAATTCACGTGTTTGATGAGCTGCCAAATTCCCAGAGAGTAAAGCAGGCTGTCTGTTATTGAGTTTGGGCTCCACTTGTCAAATTGTTACTAAATTAACTGTATTGTATTAATGAATGAGTTAAATGGTGCAGTTTCTAACAGTAGGCAATATTGCATGGGGATAGGATCAGAAATTGAGAGGAATTAAATAGAAGAGAATCATTTATCAGTCAAAACAGGCATGTGAGTTCCTTGTGAAACTGGTTCTTAATCCCTTGCAGATTGTTACGGAATTTATTTATTTATTGAGCAACGGTGTGGAATGGACCCTTCTGACCCTGCAAGCCATGGTGCCCAACAACCCGTTTTAATCCTAGCTGAATCACAGAACAATTTACAATGACTAATTAACCTACAAACTGGTAGGTCTTTGAATTGAGGGAGGAAACTGGAGCACTTGGAGAAAACCCACGCACTCCACAGGGAGAACGTATAGGCTCCTTACAGATGATGTTGAAATTGCCCTCTGAACTCTGACACTCTGAGCTGTAATAGTGTCACACTAACTTCTACACTAAAATGATGCCAAAGAACAGAGGCAAATACCAAGTATAATCTTAGACAAAAATGTTTGCATTTTAACAATTGCCTTCTTATTCTGGCTTCTTCCCCCTTCCTTTTCAGTCCTGATAAAGAGTCTCTGCCCAGAACATTGACTGTTTATTCCCCTCCCTGAGATGCTGGCTGACCTGATGAGTTCCTTCAGTACTTTGTGTGTACTGCTCAAGAATTCCAGCACCTGCCGAATCACTTGTGTTTACACTATGCCAGAGAGCGTTTTATTATGTCTGGGTTACTGTATTGAAGCTTTGAGGACTGATCTTAAGGTATCGGTTAAAATCTCAATGAGGCAGCTGAGACATTTAAATTCCCTGATAACTAAAGTTGGAAGGAAAAATGGCACCAATGAACAATAATTCCTTGAGCAACATCTTCCAGATGGTCTATTATTTCACTTTTTCTACATAATCTATTTTATTATTTTAATCTTAATTGAGTTTCAGAAACTGTTGGAACCTTTGACTTATAGCTTGAAGTTTGATTCAGTGATCTAGCTCTCTTCTGTCCCCAAGAAAGTTCCAGGAGAGGACTGCGAGTATCAACTGCATCAAGGAGAAGACCTGAGATGGGGTACGAGGCCATGATCTACTCCATTTCTTGATGATCAAAGCATTGGGAAAGATTGAAACATCGAGGAGAATTTGGAGGAGGCCAGGTCAGTGGTCACTCTCCTCAGAGGCTGCAGGACAGTGGTCAGTGGTTGCTCTCCATGGAAGGACTGAGCTCGAACAGATGGAGGATGTTTTCAAAATTCTGAGATTTATGTGATTTTTGGTGTGGATTCTAGTTTATATTGGTTTCCTTCCATTTTCTGTGTTTCCTTTGTCTTTGCTGATTGGTGGGTTGGGGATTTGGGGTTTGGGGGTTTGACGTCCTTGTGGGTGATATGTTAGTTGTTGTGCAATGGAGGGGTTGGGCAGGTTTGAGCTTTGTAGGTTTATGCTTCTTTTTCCTTTTCCTGTGTGTTTGGTTTGACGTCTTTTCTTTCAATGACTTCCATGATTTTTCTATATTCCATGGCTATCTGGAGAAGATGAATCTGAGAGCTGTATTCTGCATATATACTTCAATAATAAAAATAACCTTTGAACCTTTTGAAGTTCAACATTAAAAATTTTGTATCACTGATATCCTCTAGGGAAGGAAACCTACGCTTACCAAGTTCAGGTTTTATAATGTTCAAATTTAATTTTCATTCAACCATACACATGAATACAGCCAAATGAAACAGTGTTCCTCTGGGGCCAAGATGAAAACCCAGAATCAACATTCACACACAACACACAGCACATATAATTATGATAGAAGGAAAACATACCGTTACAAAGAAAATATTTAAAATAATGATAATGTAGCCCAAGTCACTGAGTGTCATGGCCTGTAGCTCAATGATGCATGGATGTTGTCCTGGAGCCATGTTTCTGAAAGAACAAGCCACTGCAGTTCCTCATTCTGTGTAATTTCAGCCCTAGGCTATCACATTCTAGCTTGCTTTCCATGGCGTGATCACTCCAATCCAGTAGCACACAGCCCGCTTCTCAACACGACATGACTTGTTTTTCTTGACAGGTGGCAATCAACACGAGAGGCCATTCATTGGTGATACAACACATGGTTTAAAAAGAGCTCAGGTTGTCATGGTCACATCTGGTAATTCCCCATCTTGCTATTACCTACTTAATTGGGCCTTAACCCCCTCATCTGATTTCCAATCATTCCCAGTTCCACTAATTACAGCACACCTGGTTCCTATTAGCGAACATAGGATAAACCTGGGGTGTCACAGCCGTGCTTTGCCAGTTCATTGGTTGGCTCTACTGTGAGTAAACCTCATTTTCTGATTCCTTAGGACTGTCAGTTCTAAGCTCCGCATCATTTCCTGGATAGTCTACATAAACCTTGTCTCCGTGTAAAGACTCTCCTGGATACTAGTTTCCCATTCACGATAGTGCTAATGCCTCATGACTCTGCCTCCGCTCCTGTGTCCTGCCCTTGGGTTCATCCTCAGCCTCATCCTTGCAACAGAACAAACTGGCCAAGAATGAACCCAGTAGACACGGATCCCGTGCAACAGACCCTCGCCAGCCAGGGCTACCTACTGGGCGCCCACGACCAACTGCTCAGAGAGATTCACAGAAAACCTTCGTGTGTTGTCCATGAATGTGAGGAAGGTCAGTGAGCAGGTTGACCAGGAATCCACTTCCCTTACTTTGTCCCTTGCAAGAACCCCGACTGACCAAACTCCACATCCTGGTATGGCTACGCCCCTTGAATCGGCAACAGAATCCCCTCAAGAGCCATACGTAGCCGAACTGGAACCCTATGCAGGGACCTAGGGAAGTGTTGGGCTTTCTTATTACAATGCTCCTTGGTCTTTGAGCTACAGCTACATACACACACCTTGGACAGATCAAGGATTGCGTACATCATGGGGCTGTTACGAGTGGATGCCTTGGCATGGGCCATCGCGATCTGGGGCAACCGACCAGAGTTCCTCCTTCGTCTCTGAAATGAGGAAGGTCTTCGAACAGCTCATTCACGGTAAAGATGCCGCTAAGTGCTTGCTAACTCTTGTCAGGTTTCACAAAGGGTAGCAAAATACTCCATCGAGTTCTGAACATTAGTGGCCAACTCTGGGTGGAATGACAAGGCACTAGAAGAAGTGTTCCGACAGGGCCTCTCAGATAAAATAAAAGATGAACTGGCAGGGTGGGATGATGTGTACAGCCCGGACTCTGATCTACCATCTTCAGCCAGCCTCCCTTCCCCAGCCACTCCAAGTGTAGCTCCTGTTCCGACCGTCCCCACCACCCTGGGGGAGGAACCGCTGCAGCTGGGACGGAACCGTCTCTCCCCTGCTGAACGACTTTGGAGGTGGAGAGCTGGGGATTGTTACTATTGCGGCCAGCCAGGACATATCCTGGATACCTGTCCTCTGCGGCTAAAAAGGAGGGCTCACCAGTAGAAAGGGGGACCCTGGTGAACCGGACAACACTCCCTTCAGTCCCCCAGACCCGGATGCAGAGCCCAGCTACCGTGAATTATCAACAACAGTCCCTGTCCCATTCCGCCTTGGTGGATTCTGGTACTGAGGGAAATCTGCTGGATAAGGCCATAGCCTCCCGGGCAGGAATGCCTCGAGAACCATTAAATACCCCTCTGAAGGCCCAGACGTTGGACGGAAAACTACTGGCTCGTGTTACCCACTGTACGCCACCCCTGACCTTGGCTCTGTCCGGAACCCATTGAGAGGAGGTACGATTTAATCTCATCCATTCTCCTCAAACCCCTATAGTTCTAGGATACCCCTGGTTGAACCACCACAACCCCCGCATCGACTGGTCTACCGGGAGGATAGCCAGCTGGAGCCCATTTTGACACGCCACCTGTCTGTGGTCAACTCAATCCCCTAGGGAGACTACCATGACCTTGCCTGTCTTGGAACCCCTCAACTTACACTCCACAATTCCACAGTCCCCACAGAATACCATGACCTGGGACAGGCATTCAGCAAACAACAGGCTCTTTCCCTGCCTCTGCACCACCTGTATGATTGTGCTATCAACCTTCTCCCTGGAGCCTTGTTACACACCAGTCGTCTTTATAACTTATCCCAACTGGAGAGAGAGGCCATGAGAAATACATTAGTGAGTCCATTGAAGCGGGCATTATTCGACCCTCATCCTCCCTGGTGGGTGCCAGTTTCTTCTTTGTAGAGCAGGATGGGTCGCTTTGTCCTTGTATTGATTACCAAGGCCTAAACAACATAACAGTTAAAAATAAGTACCCACTACCCCTCATTAACTCGGCATTTGAACCACTTCACGGAGCCACCATCTTCTCGAAGTTGGACCTTCGTAGTGCCTACCATCTAGTCAGGATGAGGGAGGGAGACAAATGGAAGACGGTCTTTAATACACCTTTGAGCCACTTAGAATACTTGGTCATGCCGTTTGGCCTCACCAATGCCTCTGCTGTTTTTCAAGCCTTAATCAATGATGTGCTGAGGGACTTTATTAAACATTTCTTGTTTGTCTTGTCATGTACCCCGTGACTGGGTTACCAAACCAGCAGAAATGGAATGATATGTGGGAGTCTGGTATTACTGTAACTAAAAGTGTTTATTAATTACTAAGTAATACAATGATATAGAAATGCAAATATGAAACAGGTTAGCAATAATATATACAGAAGTGTGGATATAGGATTCAGAAATCAAGCTCTTTCAAAGTCTAGGGGTAAATGAATAGTCTTAAGATGATGCAGAGTTCAGTTCAGTTTTAAGTCGAGGTAGTTGCTGGTGTACCGTTGGAGAGAGAAAGAGAGAGAGAGAGCGAGAGGTGATGCAGTTGCAGGCAAACCTTCCATTGTCTTCTTGTCCTGTTGTGGTCACCGACTGTGACCCCTCCGTACCAGGCCAGACCGTTCTTCAGTGGTGAGCTTGTCATCCAGGCGAGGGTGGACACACACCTGTCTGCCTTCTCACACTGTGAGCCTCTGATCGATTCCCCTGAATCGATCCTCTAAACCCCAACCTTCTTGTGGGTGCACGCTGCTCCGTCAGTGTCCCGTGGTGTGCCTGCCCGTGCTTGAGCAGACCTGCTTTTTATCTCCCCTGACGGTGAACCAGCCGTCCATCAACTGGGCCACTCCTTGCTGTCTCAGCAAGAATGTTCACAAGGAAAGACGAGTGTCCTTGTAGCAAAGATAAATAATCAGTGAAGAAGCCATAATACTAAATTATGTGTGTCTCTCTCCCTCTCATCTGTGTAGGATGCCTCCCCCCTTCTTCTCTCTCTCTCGTTAGCAGCATAGTTCACAGGGGGGTAAACTCTGGACCCCCCATCTCTGCCTGGTTTACTCATCACACATCACAGTCTACCTAGGTGATGTCTTAATATTTTCTAGCAGCCTCCAGAAACACATTCAGGATGTCCGTCTAGTCCTCCAGAGACTGTGGGAGGCAGAGAAGTGTGAGTTCCACGTCCTTTCGGTCAGCTTTCTGGGCTACATCATCGAGAGCGGGCAAGTGAGGGCAGATCCCAAGAAGACCCAGGCAGTGGAAGAATGTCCCAGACCCACGACCCGCAAGCAACTTCAGATGTTTTTGGGGTTTACAAACTTTTATCGCCCATTTATCAGGGATTACAGTCATGTGGCAGTGCCCCTTACCCGACTTACCCTTGCCTACAACACCTTTTCGTTGGGACTCCGAGGCTGATTCGGCATTCACTGACCTGAAGAGGAGTTTCACAACCGCTCCTATCTGGTCCAACCGGACCCCTCCTGTCAATTCATTGTTGAGGTTGATGCCTCTGACTCCAAGGTAGGAGCAGTCCTGTCCCAACAATCAAGTCTGAACGAAAAGCTTCATCCCTGTGCCTTCTTTTCTCACTGACGGTCCCCCGCCGAGTGGAATTATGACGTGGGGAATCGGGAACTACTGGCGGTCAAGCTAGCATTGGAGGTAAGGAGGCACTAGCTGGAGGGGGCAGAACACCTATTTGTTGTTTGGATTGATCATGAGAACCAGGGATATATTCAGACCGCCAAATGTTTGAACTCCTGCCAGGCCCATAGAACCATTGAACATTACAGCACAGAAACAGGCCTTTAGGCCCTTCTTGGCTGTTCCGAACCATTTTTCTGCCTAGTCCCACTGACCTGCACCTGGGCCATATCCCTCCATGCACCTCTCATCCATGTACCTGTCCAAGTTTTTCTTAAATGTCATAAGTGAGCCTGCATTCATCACTTCATCTGGCAGCTCATTCCACACTCCCACCACTCTCTGTGTGAAGAAGCCCCCCCCCCAATGTTCCCCTTAAACTTTTCCCCCTTCACCCTTAACCTCTGTTTTTTCTCCCCTGGCCTCAGTGGAAAAAGCCTGCTTGCTTTACTCTATCTATACCCATCACAATTTTATACACCTCCATCAAATCACCCCTCATTCTTCTACGCTCCAGGGAATAAACCTATTCAACCTTTCTCTGTAAATCAGTTTCTCTAGTCCCGGCAACATCCCTGTAAACCCCCTCTGCACTTTTTCAACCTTATTAATATCCTTCCTGTAATTAGGCGATCAAAACTGCACACGACACTCCAAATTCGGTCCCACCAATGTCTTATACAACCTCACCATTACATTCCAACCCTTGTACTCAATACTTTGATTTATAAAGGCTAATGTACCATAAGCTATCTTTACAACCCTATCTACTTGTGATGCCACTTTTAGGGAATTATGTATCTGTACTCCCAGATCCCTCTGTTCTACTGCACTCCTTTGTGTCCTACCATTTACCTTGTATATTTTATCTTGGTTTGACCTTCCGAAGTGCAATACCTCACACTCATCCGCACTAAACTCCACCCACCATTCCCCAGCCCATTCCTCCAACTGGTCCAAATCCCTCTGCAAGCTTTGAAAACCTTCCTCACTGTCCACTACACCTTCACTCTTTGTACCATCAGCAAACCCACTGATCCAATTTGCCACATTATCATCCAGATCATTGATATAGATGACAAATAACAATGGACCCAGCACTGATCCCTGTGGCACACAATTTGTCACAGGCCTCCACTCAGAGTAGCAATCCTCCACTACCACTCTCTGGCCTCTTCCATTGAGCCAATGTCTAATCCAATTGACTACCTCTCCATGTATACCTAGTGACTGAATCTTCCTAACTAACCTCCCATGTGGGACCTTGTCAAAGGCCTTACTGAAGTCCATGTATACAACATCCACTGCCCTCCCCTCATCCACTTTCCTGGTAACTTCCTCGAAAAATTCTAATAGATATAGACCGTTGGGCATTATTTTTTGCACGGTTCAAGTTTTCCCTCACATACTGTCCAGGGTCCAAGAATGGAAGCTGGATGTGTTTTCCCGCCAATACAACTCCAAGGACACTTCCAGCCCAGAGACTATCCTCCCACCATCCTGTGTAGTGGCAACCCTCACTTGGGAGATTGAGTCCATAGTTATGCAAGCCCAAAGGGATGACCCTGACCCCAGAAATGGACCTGCCGATCGCCTTTTTGTGCCTGATTCCATCAGATCTCAGGTTCTCTGGTGGGGGCACACCTCTCGGTTTGCCTGCCACCCCAGGAGTGATCGTACACTGGCTCTCCGGAAAAGACAAGGAGGCGGATTACTTCATCCCCTACCTAAACTTCACATGGAAACACCACCGTACTCACCATGGTAGACTGGTTCTCCAAGATGATGCACTTTGTAGCTCTCCCTAAACTCCCTTCTGCTCAGGAAACCGCAGACCTTCTCAGCTGACACATCTTCCACCTCCACGGAATCCCTATGTACATCATCTCCAATCGAGGTCCCCAATTCATCTCACAGGCCTTCTGTCAAGTCTTAGGTGCCTTGGTCAGCCTGTCATCTGGCTTCCACCCACAGATGAACAGGCAAATGAAACGAGTCAACCAGAACTTCGAGGCGATGCTACATTGTATAACAACCAACAACCCGTCTACCTGGAGTGACCACCTCACGTGGGTTGAGTACGCCCACAACTCTTTGGTTAGTACTGCCATCGGAAGGTCTCCCTTCGAGTGCTCCCTTGGGTACCAACCCCCGCTGTTCCCCGTGCAAGAAGAGGAGATTGCGGTGCTGTCTGTTCAGGCCCATATCGATCGGTGCTGCAAGGTTTGGGAAGACACACGCATGGCCCTGCTCAGATCAGCCAATCACAATAGGAGGATTGCTGATCGACACTGGACTCTTGCACCTGAGTATCGACCTGGGCAGTTGGTATGGCTTTCATCCAAAGACATCCCTCTCAAAAATGAACCTAAGAAACTCGCCCCTCACTTCCTGGGACCTTTTGAGGTCGAAAGTATCATCAACCCCACAGCAGTCCGACTTAAACTACCAAGATCTAAGCACATCCACCTACTTTTCATGATTTCCCAATTAAAACCACTTTCTGTCAGCCCCTTGTGTCCTCCGACCGAAAACCCTCCAACCGCCCGGATCATCGACAACTATTCGGCATACATTGTCTGACGACTACTAGATGTGCGCCGTCGGGGCAGGGGCCTCCAATACCTGGTCGACTGGGAAGGGTACAGCCCAGAGGAGTGTTCCTGGGTTCCCCGCTCCTTCATCCTGGACCCCTCCCTCATCCAAGACTTCCATCGGGACCATCCGGACAAGCCTTGAGGATCACCTCGAGGCTCCAGCTGAGTGTGGTAGGAGGTACTGTCATGGTCCCGTCTGACAATTCCCCATCTTGCTATTACCTCCTTAATTGAGCCTTAATCCCCTCGTCTGATTTCCAATCATTTCCAGTTCCATTAATTACAGCACAACCTGGTTCCCATTAGTGAACATAGGATAAAACATGGGCGTCACAGCCGTGCTTTGCCAGTTCATTGGTCGACTCTACTGTGAGTAAACCTCGTGTCCTGATTCCTTAGGACTGTCAGTTCTAAGCTCCGCATCATTTCCTGGATACTCTACATAAACCTTGTCTCTGTGTAAAGACTCTCCTGGATACCAGTTCCCTGTTCCCGATTGTGCTAAAGCCTCACAACTTTGTCTCCGCGCCTGTGTCCTGCACTTTGGTTCATCCTCAGCCTCATCCTTGCAACAAGGTACATTATGGCTGTTTACTTGGCAGGTAGCAATCAGATTGGGGTCAATGAAAAGAAAGGAGATGTAAGTGGAGCGGACATTGTTTGACTGGTTATTGTGTGAGTGGGGAATTGTTAGAGTGGTCTGGCTTTGGCTCAATAGGCTTGGGCAAGCACAGGTAGAGATTCTATGTAAATAAGTAGGAAAAATTCTGGTAAGTTTCTTTTTTTGTTAGAACATAGCTAGTGTGCTGAGAATGAATCCAGAGATAGTAGTCTGTTTCTTGGTAAGACTTGGGAAATTCGGGAGATCTCCATTGTCCTTGATAACTACATCTGAACAGTGCTTTGAGCCACAACTCCTTAGAGACTCTGTTAAGGAACTGGAGCTGGATGACCTTGGATCATAAGGGTGAGTGAGGAGATGATAGACAGGAGCAACAGGAAGGTAGTCACTCCTAGATTGCAGGAGGCATCTCCCTGGGTGACTGTCAGAAGAGAGAAGGGGAATAGGCAGCCAGTGGCCGTACTCCTTAACAATATGTATACCACTTCAGATACTTCAGGGGGAAGCTGCAGTTACCAGGTTTAGCTATGTGACACAGAAGGGAAAAAGGAAGAGAAGCGTGCAGTAGTGATAGGAGATTCCATAATGAGGGAAGCAGAAAGCAGATTCTGTGGATGTAAAAGAGATACCCAGGTGATATGTTGCCTCCCAGCTGCCAGGGTCAGGGATGGTCCATGGCATTCTTCAGAGGAATGATGACCAGCCAAAAGTATGGTACATATTGGTACCTCCAACATAATTAAGAAAAGCAAGGGGGTCCTAAAGAGAGAATATATGGAGTTAGGCAGAAAGCTGTAAAGAAGTAACTTCAGGGTCGGAATCTCTGGATTTCTGCCTGGAACATGTGCCAGTGAGGGTAAGAGTAGGATGATTTGGCAGATGATTGTGTGGCTGAAGAATTGACAGGGTTTCCAGATCATTAGAGTCACTTATGGGGATGGTATGACCTGAACAAAAAGAACAGGTTATGCCTGAAACCAAAGGGAACAAATATCCTTGTGGGCAGGTTTATAGAGCTGTTCGAATGGGTTTGTGTGGGGTCGGAGGGGGGGAGAGAACCGAGTTATAGGGCAGAAGATGGAGCAATTATACAACTAGATGCAGTATGTAGTGAGACTGCAAAGAAGAACAGGCAGATGATAGGGTAAAATTGCAGTCAGTGGGGCCAAAATTGAGAAGGGCTATGAATACAGGACTGAATGTGTTATATCTGTATACACATAGTATATGGAATAAGATAGATGATCTTCAAATCATCAAGAAAGAACAACATGCTTCCATTGGATGGCACACATTTCAAAGCCCGGTTATCTCTAGTCATAACTCAAACATTACTGCTACAGAGAAACCTTTACATTAGCAGTGAAACCTCATAGCACGTTACACAAAAGGGAGGGCATGTAATAGAGTATTTGGGCACAGTATCTCAGAAAGGAGATTTCGAGATATATCTCATATCTCATTGGAGAGAGTCCAGCAGAGGTTCATGAGGATGATTCTGGAATGAAGGGGTTAATATATGAGAAATGTTTGGCATCTTTGGGCCTGTACTCAATGGAATTTAGAAGAGTCCGGGGGGGGGGGGGAATCTCAATGAAACCTACCAAATGTTGACAGGACTAGATAGGGTGGATGTGGAGAGGATGTATCCAGAACTAGAGGGCACAGCCTCAAAATTGAGGGGCGATCTTTTAGAACAGAGGAATGAAGGAATTTTTTTTATCCAGAGAGTAGTGAATCTGTGGAATGGTCTGCCACAGACTGCAGTGAATGACACCAGAGAAGTAGAAATGGTGGAGAAACTTATTAAGTATTTTGTGTCAGTTTTCACTGTGCAAGACATAGCAGAATGCCAGAAACTTGATAGTATCAGCGGGCAGAATTAAGTGCCGTTGCTATTACAAAGGAAAGAATGAGTGGGAAGCTGAAATGTTTGAAGGAAAATACATCTCTAAGATCAGGACTACACTCCAAGGTTCTGAAAGAAATAGTTGAAGAGATAGTGGGTAGCGTCGTTGTGCAAAACTCCAAGGCCAATATATTGTAAATGTTTTTGTAAAGGGTACGTAACAAGGGTGTGGACTAAAACTGAGCTGAGATTGTAACGGCAGGAACTGTGATATTTTTAAAAATTCATTTTGTCATCTTTATTTTGATAAACTCTCTCTGTATTAAAATATCTAAAACAGATAAAGGAATTAAAGACTCAGTAATCTGCTTATTGTTCTTGTGTGTATTTCCCCAGGCTACAAAATTTTAAAAAATATTCTCAGTGGCCACTTTATTAGGTATACCTGTACACCAGTTTATTAATGAAAATATCTAATCAGCCAATCATATGGTAGCAACTCAATGCATAAAAGCATGTGGGCATGGTCAAGAGCTTCAGTTGTTGTTCAGACCAAATACCAGAGAGGGGAAGAAATGTGATTGAAGTGACTTTGACCATGGAATGATAGTTGGTGCCAGACAGGGTGGTTTGAGTATCTCAGAAACTGCTAATCTTCAGTGATTTTCACACACACCAGTCTCTGGAGTTTACAGAGAATGGTGCAAGAAACAAAACACATCCAGTGAGCAGCAGCTCTGTAGGGAGAAATGAGGGAACTCAGAGGAGAATGGCTGGATTGGTTCAAGCTGACAGGAAGGCGACAATAACTCAAATAATCATGTGACACAATAATAGTATGCAGAAGAGCATCTCTGAATGCACAACATGTCAAACCTTGCAGTGGATGGGCTACAGCAGTAGAACACCATGAACATGCATTTAGTGGGCACTTTATTAGGTGCAGGAGGTATATTTTTGGGGTATTCATTACTCTGATTGTCTGGGTAGATTTCTTTACCATGGTGAATGCTACTGTTAGCTTTGGAGAGTTCAGAAGCTCAATGATTTACTTTCCCAATCTTAATGTCATACACACCCTGAATAAAACCAATAAGCAAGTAGAGGTAGTTTCCTTAAAGCATCATGTTGTAGAATCAAATCTTCAGAATTAAAGGTCAAGAGAATACAAATGCAAAGAAGGCAGTTCTTGCCCACCTCATTGAGAGTGTTCTGACTAGCTCCATCACTGTCTGATACAGGAATTGTAAGTTATCTGACCATCATCATGGTCTCTCTTCCACCCATCAGAGATAGTTATCAAGAGCACTATGTACCCAGGGCCTGTAGCTTTGTCAATGATCCCTCTCATCCATCCAACAATCTTTTTGACTCATTACCATTAGGCAGAAGGTACATTAAGACAAGAACTGTTAGAATGGAAAACAGCTTCTTCCCCCAGGTCATAAGGCTACTGAATTCCCTGCCACCACACAGGTCTTGTCTCGTATAAAATAACAATAGTGTGTCACGTATCCCATGATGGGTTAAAGAACCAGTAGAAATAGAAAACACTGTGGAGTCTGGTATTGCTATAAACTAATGCTACTTATTAGTAACTACGCAATACAGTAATATAAATGCAGATATATCTAACAGATTAGCAATGATTATATATATAAGTGTGGAAATAGGAAAACCAAGCTTCTTCAAGCCTAGGGGTAAATGGATACAGTCTTGCGATGATGAGTGAAGTTCAGTTCAGTTCGTGGTATTGAGTCGAGTAGTGATGGAGAGAGAGAGATGGAGAGTTTTGAGTCTTCAGGTAAGCTGATGCTGTCGATTGTCCTTTTGTCCTCCGAAATCCTTTGGAAGTCACCGACTGTGACCGCACACAAAGGGGACCGTTCTTCTGTGGTGGAATTATTAACCCAGGCGAGGGTCGGACACGCGAATAACTCTTCACCGGTCACACCCTTTTCACACTGTGAGAACCACTGATCGATTCTCCTGATCAGTCCTCCAAAACCCACCTTTTCTATGGGCACAACAAAGCTCATTCAGTGTCCAAAACCATGTGTCTGTAGGTCCATCAGCGGACCTCCTATTTATCTCACCGTGCTGAACACCAGTTGTCCATCAAACAGCTCCTCCCTTCTCTCTCTGTAAGAATACAGAAGCTGACAGTGTCCTTGCAAAAGAGTAAACACTCTTGCAAAGAAACCATAACACCATCTTCGAGCAGTCCTCGCCTCTCTCTCTCTCTTAATAACAAGCTGTCCGGTGTTGAACAACAACTCCCTCTCTCTTTTCAAAAACACAGTTCATAGGGGTCATTCAGGACCCCGTCACACTTCCTTTTAGGAAAAATTGTGACGAAGGCAAAATTATTTGTTTAAATGTAAATTACAGAGTTTGAAACAATACATATATAGTCATTAAATAACAGAACAAAAACGTGTACCATTTCTAACTTAACATCTGGATAAACAATCAGCCATAATGTTGCCAGTACCTTTCACAAGTTTGATTTTTAAGTCATATTCTTGCAATATCAGACTCCAATTTAACAGCCTTCTATTTTTATCCCTCATTTCAGTTAGAAACACCAACGGATTGTGATCCGTATAAACCATAAGTGGTCTCTGGGCAGGACAAGCATAGACTTCAAAATGTTGTAAAGCCAGAATAAGTGCTAACAATTCCTTTTCAACAGTGGAATCGTTTTTCTGATGCACATTAAATTTCTTTGAGAAATAAGCTACTGGATGTTCAATGTCATCCACACTCTTCTGTAACAGTACTGCTCCAGCAGCTTCATCACTAGCGTCTGTTGCTATAGAGAATGGTTTGGAGAAATCAGGTGCTTTGAGCACAGGATGGTTTTCAGACATTCAAATGCCTCCTGGCAAAGGTCATTCCATACAAATCTTTCACTCTTCCCTAGGAGTTTTGTTAGGGGGAGAACAATATCTGCAAAATTCTTACAAAACTTTCGGTAATACCTAACTATTCCTAAAAACCTTTGTAATGCTTTCTTGCCTGTCGGAAAGGGAACCTCAGCAATAGCCTGAACCTTGGCCTATACAGGAGCCAGGTGGCCCTGGCCTACTACATAGCCCAGATATGTAACTGTGGCATGGCCAAACTCACTTTTATCGAGGTTCACAGTAAGATTGGCCTTGGACAGCCTTTCAAACAGTTTTTCTACAGCTGTAATATGCTGTTCCCACGTGTCCTTCCAGACCATTAAATCATTGATATAAGCCCCTGTGTTTTCCAAACCTCTAATCACAGAATTGATCATACTTTGAAATGTCCCTGGAGCATTTTTCATCCTGAAGGGTAAAACATTATATTCATACAGCCCTGAGGGTGTGACAAATGCTGAGATTTCTCTGGCCCTGTCGGTCAAAGGAACACACCAATATCCTTTTAGCAAGTCAATTTTTGTGAGGTACTTAGCCTTTCCCACTTCATCAATACAGTCATCCACTCTCTGAATAGGATAAGCATCTGTCTTGGTTATTGCATTGATTTTCCTGTAGTCAGTACAGAATCTCATGCTACCATCTGGTTTAGGCCCAAGAACGGAGGGTGACCAGTCTGAGGTAGATTGCCTAATGATACTGGTTGCTAGCATGTAGCCAATTTCTTTTTAACTCCTTTGCTTTTCTTGAAGTTCATTCTGTAAAGATTCTGTTTAATGGGCTGGGCTGAATTTACAATGACGTCATGCACCGCAACTGTGCACTGCCTTGGAACATCAGGAAATAGATCGTTATGCTTGATAATTAGTTCTTGCAATTGTTCTCTCTGTGCAGGCTCTAGATGACAGACTTTATCAGTAAGGTCTTTCAAAATGGTGGAATTCTCAAGTCTTGTTGATACAATATTCAGTTTGTTAAAATGATCTTGCACCTCATTATTAAATTCCACAGCCCAATTTGTTTTCCTAACAGTACTCTCTGGTACCATCTCAGAATCATAATAAGGCTTCAGCATGTTTACGTGAAACTAATTGGGACACCTTCCTCCTGTCGGGAGTTTCAATAACATGATTCAAAGAATCAATTTTCTGAATTATGTGGTATGGTCCATGAAATTGTGCTTGGAGGGGGATGGTCACAAGGGGGAACAGAACCAGAACTTTATCTCCAACCTCAAACACCTGTTCTTATACGCTCTTTTATTATACCAAAGTTTCATTTTAATTTAGGAGTTTTGCAAATTCAGTTTTACAAGGTCACATGCCTTGTTAAGTCTCTCCCAGAATTTCAAAACATAATCTAACACGCTGACACACACTTTTGGGTTAGACCATTGCTCTCTGAGCAAGGTCAAAAGTCTCTTGGGCCTATGGCCGAAAACGAGCTCAAATGGACTAAACCCCAGGGGTTCTTGAATTGTGTCCCTCACGGCAAAAAGTAATAAGTGTATTCCTTCATCCCAGTCCCTGTCATTCTCAAAACAGTAGGTTTTAATCATGGTCTTTAAAGTGGAATGAAACCGCTCCAAAGCCCCTTGAGACTCTGGGTGGTAAGCAGATGACATAATTTGTTTAGCCCCCAGCTCAGAAACTATTTGTTGGAATGTTGTTGAAGTAAAATTACTACCCTGGTCAGATTGAATTTCTTTAGGTAAACCTCCCAGTGCGGAAAACTTGCTGAGTGCCTTTACCATCGTCTTGGCCTGGATGTTTCTGAGAGGCACGGCTTCAGGGAACCTAGATGCAGCACACATAATTGTTAGAAAATACTGATGATCAGCTGCAGTCTTTGGCAATGGACCTGCACAATCCACTATGACCCTGGAAAATGGTTCACCAAACGCAGGTATCAGCCAAAGTGGTACTTTTGGGATGGCCTGATTAGGTTTTCCCACCACCTGGCACGTATGACATCCTCTACAGTAATTGACAATATCTTTCCTCATGTTACGCCAATAAAATTCCCTCAAAATCCTGTGCACTGTTTTCTTTACTCCAAAATGTCCACCTAAAGGCATCTTATGGGCTAGGTTTAAAATTTCAGCTCTGTAAACTTTTGGAACCACCACCTGATGCACAATAGCCCAATCCTCACTTGCAGGCACAGTGGCTGGTCTCCACTTCCTCATTAACACCCCACCTTTAAGGTAATATCCCACCGACACATTCTGAATTTTATCCTCAGCGAGAGCTGTCTCTTTTAAAGCCACAATTTCAGGATGTTTATTTTGTTCTTCTATAAATTCCTTTCTCGATAAAGACAAGTCTTTCTTATCCTCCTTACTCTCCTCAGTATTACTACCCTCTAAGTCCTGTTGATGTAGGGATGGTAGGAAAGTCTTTGATAAATCAACATTAGCATCAGCAGCCTTTTTCAACATGCTTCTAGTTACTGTGCAGGCAGGATACACGTCAGCATCTATGGGTGGGTTCTCAGCAGCAGCAGGCTTACTCGTTAGCTGAACTGCTGGATAAACCTCTTCACCTGCAAGGTCATTACCGAGTAAGACATCAACATTGTCTATCAGTAGTTCAGATCGTACCCCTATTGTGACTGGTCTGGATACCAAGTTGCATTTCAGAATTATCTTATGCAAAGTCATGGCCTCACTCCCCTTTCCAATACCTTTGATAATATTTACTTCACCAGTCTCTGTCTCAGCTCCAAATTCCAAAACACTCTTTAATATTAGTGGCTGAAAAGCTCTCCAGATTCTCACTGGAACCGGAGTTGACCCCTCCTTCACAGACACAAATCCATTTGAAGTAAATCTCTCTAGTCCCTCTTGAACTCGACCAGACCCCTCCTTCTTCAGTGGTGTTTTAACTGTCTGAACGCAGGCATTTGGGGTTTTCTTTTTCTCTTTTCCTTTTTCCCTTTTCATAGCAAAACAATTGGATGCTGCATGACCAGGCTTCCCACAAAAGTAACACTTGAAACTGGGAAATTTTCCTTTTGACTGCTTCCTTTCCTCCTTATTTTTATCACTAGTCCCCTGTTTACTCTTTGGTTTAGCTGGTGGGTTACCTTTGTTATCCTTGCTACTCCTTTGTTAGCTCTTGCTCGGGAAAAACTTTACCTTGTGGGTTAAAGCATACTCGTCTACTAACTTAGCAGACTCTGACAGGGTCTCAGTCTCTTTTTCATTCAGGTACGTCTTTATGTTGTCAGGGACACAATTTTTAAATTCTTCAATCAATATCAGCTCTACGAAATTGTCAATATCCTCATTCGCCCCTTTTGAGGTACGCCAACGATCAAAGTACACCCATTTTTCATGGGCAAACTCCACATAAGTTTGGTTCCAAACTTCCTCAAGTCTCTGAGCTTTTGTCTATACACCTCCAGAACCAACTCATGAACTTTAAGCACAGCATCTTTCACCGTGGCATAATTCTTTGACTGTTCAAGAGTCAGGGCAGAATATACCTGCTGAGCCTTCCCCTTCAGCACACTTTGTAACATAACAGATGTATCCAGAGATACCGGCCAAGTGACAGACGCACTGCCACCTGGCTGGTCATAGGACACACCACATGCCAAGCAACATTTGGTCCCTCCCAACTAATCAATGCACACCTAAATTATTGGTCACCTTAATTGGATTATCTCACCCAGCCCCATGCTATAAAAGGTGAGACATGTGCCTGGCTCAGTATCTCTTACAGACCACCTCATTGAAGGTAAGTGCATTGATTTATGTTTGGGAAGGTTTATCGTTTGTCCTGGTAAGGGAGCCACAGCTATCCAAGGTCAAGGGGGATAGCTGTCGTAGTGCTTTTCCCTTGTTCTTTGTATGTGTAACTGTACCCTGTCCCCACACTGCTTTCTGTGTATTGTACAGCCGACCCGACTTTCCCCACACGTGTTAACCCTAAGCGTTTTTTGTTAGAATATTGTAGTTGCTTGTGTTGACCCGACTTCCCCTTGTAAATAAATTCCTTATTATTAAAACTGTGTGTGTCCAGGCCTCTACTGTTGAGACTCAAAGAAACAGTTATTTTCCATCACAACAACAGCCCACTGAACCCATGGCCATTTTCGAGTCTGGGCCACCTTTTCGAAGTTTAGGAAATACATATCGACTTCGGCTTCATCAAATGGTGGTACTAACTTAATTTCTTGGCTGATACTAAACAATACCACCCATCATCACTATCTGGCACAGGACCTCCTTGTTGTATCTTCTCTATCCTAGTCAGCTCATACTGCCTCTGCCTTTCCGCTTCGTCAGCCTCAAGCTGTTTTAACTGCAACTCATACTCATACTTCATTTTTGCTACCTGAAGCTGAACCTCAGCCTCAGTAAGTACTTTACCTTCAGCAAACATTTCCAAAACCTCCTCTTCAAATTTACCCTTGGCTACATAATGCCTTCTTCATGCGAGTGATCACTTTAACCTTTAAATTATGAGCAATTCCCAACAATACATCCCTCTTAGCATCATCCAATGACTCCGAGGTTGGTTCTGCCACAAACTTATTAACCTCAAACTCCATTTCTGCTGTTTTCCCACACAACCAAATCAAAAGGGATTGTCCCCAATCAATTCAAACAAGCCCCTCAAACAATGTGTTCATATCCCAGACGAGCCCCCAATTTTGTAATGTACCCGTGATGGGTTAAAGAACAGCAGAAATAGAAAACACCGTTTTGCTACAAACTAATGCTAATAAAATAATATATACTATTAGTATCTACACAATACAGTAATATAAATGCAGATATATCAAACAGATTAGCAATGATTTTATATATATATATGTGTGTGTGTGGAAATAGGAAAACCAAGCTTCTTCAAGCCTAGGGGTAAATGGATACAGTCTTACGATGATGAGTAAAGTTCAGTTCAGTTCATGGTATTGAGTCGAGTAGTGATGGAGAGAGAGAGAGAGAGAGAGAGAGTTTTGAGTCTTCAGGTAAGCTGATGCTGTCGATCGTCCTGTTGTCCTCCAAAATCCTTTGGAAGTCATCTACTGTGACCACACACAAAGGGGACTGTTCTTCTGTTGTGGAATTATTAACCCAGGTCCATCAGTGGACCTCCAATTTATCCCACCATGCTGAACACCAGTTGTCCATCAAACAACTCCTCCCTTCTCTCTCTGTAAGAATACAGATGCTGACAGTGTCCTTGTAAAAGTGTAAACATGCTTGCAGAGAAACCATAACACCATCTTCGAGCAGTCCTCGCCTCTCTCTCTCTTAATAACAAGCTGTCCCGTGTTGAACAACAACTCCCTCTCTCTTTTCAAAAACACAGTTCATAGGGGTCATTCAGGACTACCTGTTTACTTTTTAACCTGACAGTACATGCATCTTATTAATTATTAATTTAATTATGATAATATTACTTTATTGTTTGTGTTATATGTATGTGATATGTACCATAGTCCAGAGGACCATTGTTTCATTTGGCTGTATACATGTGTACAGTGGAATGACAATAAACTTGAACTTGAAGAAGCTTTAGTCCTATTAGATATCCAGAATAAAAGTCCCTTTCACTGCAATAATCAAATTTAAATGAATGGGCTAACAGAGTAATCCAACATGCTGCTTGTGAAACTATGTAGAGATAATTGATTTTTGCTCATTTATCCAAATTCATTTATCTGTGAGTGATTTGGAACTCATAAATTTAAATAATCAAAATTCCATTCCATTGCTAAGGAAACTGTGATCGGGTAAAGGAGCAATGCTCAATAAAGATATTTCCCTATGTGCATCAGTGTCAAAATTAGATTAATGTGTCTCAAAATAAAGACAGAGCATGCACACCAACTGTGAAGTCAGAGATATTTGGCTTGAGGCATTGATGGCAGTTCTGCAAGTCAGCATCATCATATGATGAATAAGCTTTACATCTTGTGCAATGAAGGACAGATCATGAAGTATAAAGGACTTATCATTCTGTACATGCTTCCTGTATTGATCTGGTTACTCACTAACTCTTATATTTTGTGATGTAATGAGAAACTGTGGGGTTCAATTACGCTGATCTATTCTACAGGAAGTGATGGATACAGTCCAATCCATATAAGTAAAACCATAGGGCCCAGACCATCATGGATAAAGCTCTCTCCATTAATGAGTGCATTTACAAGGAGAACTGCAGCATGAAAGCAGCATCCATTATTGAGGATGGCCACAATCCAGGCTATGCTCTTCCCTCGCTACTGCCTTCATGCAGAAGGTACAGGGCCCACACCACCAGGTTCAGGAACACTTATTACCCTTCCTGAACTCCTATACCAGCATGGATAACTTAACTCAATATAGTTCAAAGTTTAAAGTAAGTTTATTATCAAAGTCACCATATTACAACACTGAAATTTATTTTCTTGCAGGCATACTTTATAAATCCAATAATCATAATAGAAACAGTGAAAGACCACACCAGCAGGGTGTATAACTAGTGAGCAAAAGCCAACAAACATATACAAAAATAAAGAGCTAATGAAAATAAATAAATATCAAGAACCTGAAACGAAGAGTCCTTGAAAGTGAGTCCATACATTGTCAGACAGTACAGTGATGTGGTGATTGGAAATGAGTGTAGTTATCCCCTCTGGTTCAACAGCCTGATGGTTGAGGGGTAATAACTGTTCCTGAATCTAGCAGTGTAAGTCCTTTAGCTCCTGTATCTCCTTCCTGATGGCAGCAGCAGGAAGAAAGCATTCCTGGATAGTGGGGAACTGTGATGACTGATGCTGCTTTCCTACTCCATGTAGATGTACTCAATGGTTGGGAGGACTGGGCCACATCCATTAATTTAAACTGATTCCACAATCTACAGATTCACTTTCAAGGACTCTACAACTCATGTTCTAAGTATTATGTAATTTTTATTTACACAATTTGTCTTTTGCACCTTGGTTGTTTGTTAGTCTTTGTTTATATATATTTTTCATAGATTCTATTGCATTTCTTTAAATGTCTGCAAGGAAATTAATCTCCAGGTTATATATGCCCCTTCTTACCTTCAATGCATGCACTCTGGAATTAGACATTTCTACAATGGGAAATAGGCACTCTCTGTCCACTCTATCTTTGCCTCTTATATTCCTATAAACCTCTGTCAGATCTCCCCTCAGCCTCCACTGCTCCAAAGAAAACAACCCAAATTTGTCCAGTATCTCATGATAGCACAGGCCCTCTAAACAAGGCAGCATTCTGTTGAATCTCTTCTGTGCCCTCTCCAAAGCCTCAAAATCCTTCCTATAGTGAGGCAACCAGAACTGTATGCAATACTCCAGATGTGGCCTAAATAGAGTTTTATAAATCTGCAACATAATCACTTGACTTTTGAATTCAGTGTCTCAACTAATAAAAGCAAGCATTCAATAAGCCTTCTTAACCACCTTATTGATCTGTGTAGCCACTTTCAAGGAGCTATGAATCTGGATCCAAAGATCTCTCTGCTCAGATCTCTTGCCCTTAAAAGTGCACTGTACCCTTGCACTTGCCCTCCCAAGTTTATCAGGGTTAAACTCTGTCTGCCATTTCTCTGTCCATATCTGCAACTGGGATATATTCTTTGCCAGTTTGCAACACTATCCACAACTCCACCAACCTTGGTATCATCCACAAACTTACTAACCCAGTCATCTAAATTTTCATCCAGATCATTTACAAACAGCAGTGGTCCCAGCACAGATCCCTGCAGAACATCACAAATTACAGACATCCAGCTCAATTAAATCCCTTTAACCACTACCCTCTGTCTTCTGTGTGCAAGCCAGTTCTGAATGCAAACAGCCAATTCTCCACAGCCAGCATGCATCTTAAGCTTCTGAATTAGCCTCCCATGAGGGACTTTGTCAAACACCTCACTAAAATCCATGTAAACAACATCTGGAATATCTAGCAGTTGAGTACTGTTCTTTTTACCTACCACGGGAATTCTCTGGGGTCAGTATACATTCCACCTCAGGCTAATGTCAATCAAGCTTTAGATGATCTAAGCAATGGGATCAACATGCATGAAACAGCTCACCCTAACGCCTTCACCATTGTTTTGGGAGATCTTAACCAGGCCAGTCTGAAAAAATCAACAGATCACTTGCAATACCAGAGGAAACAACACACTGAACCATTGTTACACCACCATCAAGAATGCCTACCATGCTATTCCACGCCCTCACTTCAGGAAGTCTGATCACCTGGCTGTACTTTTACTTCCTGAGTATAGGCAGAGACTAAAGACTGCAGCACCAGTAGTGAGGACAAAGAAGGTATGGACAAGGGAAGCACAGGAGCGCCTACAGGACTGCTTTGAATTGGTGTACTGGACTGTATTCAGGGATTCATCTTCGATCCTAGATGAGTATGCTGCAGTTGTTGCTGACTTCATAAAACTTGTGTGGATGAGTGTGTGCCTACAAAGACTTGCTTACATTCCCAAATCAAAAGCTATGGATGAACTAGGAGATATGTCATCTATTGAAGACTAGATCTGTGGCATTCAAGTCTGGTGACCCAGGCCTGTACCAGAAAACCAGGTATAAATTGTGGAGGAATATTTCAAGGGCAAAGAGACAATTTTAAACAAGGTTGGAGGCAATATTGGATGCATGACAACTCTGGCAGGGCTTGAAAGAGATGACTTCTTACAAAGCAAAACACAACAGCATGAATGACAGCGATGCTTCACTACCAGGTGAACTCAATGCCTTCTATGCCTGCTTTGAAAGGGAGAATATAACTACAGCTGTGAAGATCCCTGCTGCACCTGATGACCCTGTGATCTCTGTCTCAGAGGCCGATGTTAGACTGTCTTTAAAGAGGGTGACCCCTCACAAGGCGGAAGGTCCCAATGGAGTACCTGGTAAGGCTCAGAAAACCTGTGCTAACCAGCTGGCGGGAGTATTCAAGGACATTTTCAACCTCTCACTGCTACGGGCGGAAGTTCCCACTTGCATCAAAAAGGTAACAATTGTACCAGTGCCTAAGAAGAATAATGTGAGCTGCCTTAGTGACTATTGCCCTGTACCACTCACATCCACAGTGATGAAATGCTTTGAGAGGTTGGTCAGGACTAGACTGAACTCCTGCCTCAGCAAGGACCTGGACCCATTGCAATTTGCCTACACCACAATAGGTCAATGGCAGATGCAATCTCAATGGCTTTCCACACAGCTTTAAACCACCTGGATAACACAAACACCTATGTCAGGATGCTGTTCATCGACTATAGCTAGCATTTAATACCATCATTCCCACAATCCTGATTGAGAAGTTGCAGAACCTGGGCCTCTGTACCTCCCTCTGCAATTGGATCCTTGACTTCCTAACTGGAAGACCACAATCTGTGCAGATTTGTGATGACATCTCCTCCTTGCCGATGATCAACACTGGTGCACCTCAGGGTTGTGTGCTTAGCTCTACTCTCTATATACCCATGACTGTGTGGCTAGGCATAGCTCAAATGTCATCTATAAATTTGCTGATGATGCAACTATTGTTGATAGAATCTCAGGTAGTGATGAGAAGATGTACAGGAGTGAGATATGCCAACTAGTGGAGTGGTGCCGCAGCAACAATCAGGCATTCAACGTTTGCAAGATGAAAGAGCTGATTGTGGACTTCTGGAAGGGTAAGACGAAGGAACACATAACAATCCTCATAGAGGGATCAGAAGTGGAGAGAGTGATCAGTTTCAAGTTCCTGGGTGTCAAGATCTCTGAGGATCTAACCTGGTCGCAAGATATCGATGCAGTTATAAATAAGGCAAGATAGTGGCTATACTTTATTAGGAGTTTGAAGAGTTTTGGTATGTTAACAAATACACTCAAAAACTTCTATAGATGTACTGTGGAAAGCATTCTGACAGGCTGCATCACAGTCTGGTATGGGGGGGGGACCTACTGCACAGAACTGAAAGAAGCTGCAGAAGGTTGTAACTTTAGTCGGCTCCATCTTGGGTACTAGCCTACAAAGTACCTAGGATATTTTCAAGAAGCGGATTCTCAGAAAGGCAGTGTCCATTATTAAGGACCTCCAGCACCAGGGCATGCTCTTTTCTCATTGTTACCATCAGGTAGGAGGTACAGAAGCCTGAAGGCACACAGTCAGTGATTTATGAACAGCTTCTTCCTCTCTGCCATCGATTCCTAAATGGACATTGAACCCTTGGACCTACCTCACTTTTTTAAATATATAGTATTTCTGTTTTTTGCACGTTTTAAATCTATTCAATATATGTATACTCTACAAAGTATACTGAATAAGATTTATTTATTTATTTTTTATTATTTTATTTTTTTCTTCTATGTTGTGTATTGCATTGAACTGCTGCTGCTAAGTTAACAAATTTCATGTCACATGCCAGTGATAATAAACCTGATTCTGATTCTGATCAACTGCCCTGCCTTCAGCAAGTTCTCTCATCATCTTGTCAAAAAACTTAGTGAAGTTGGTAAGGCCACGACCTGCCATGCACAATGCCATGCCGGCTCTCCCTAATAAGGCCAGGAGTTTCCAAATGTTCATAATCCTATCCCTAAGAATTTTCTCCAGCACTATAACTGACTTGAGACTGACCAGTCTATAGTTCCCAGGACTTTTCCTTGTTCCCTTCCTAAATAGAGGTACAGCATTAGCCACTTGCCAGTCGTCCAGCATGTTGCCTCTCCTTAGAGAGGACCAAAGTTACTAGTCAAGGCTCCAGCAATCTCTTCTCTTGCCTCCTTCAATAAACTGGGTTAAATTCCATTAGGCTCTGGGGACAATCACCTCAATACTCATTAGAAAGCTCAACACTTTCTCCTCCTTGAACTCCAAATTCCCTAAAATATTTATATATTCAGCAGTGATATCCTGGTCCTCTATGTCTTTTCCTTGGTAAATATTGAAGTAAAACACTCACATTCTCCACATCCAAGCAAATGTCCCCCCCCCCCTTTATTCTTGAGTGGTCCCACCCTCTCCCTAGTTAGCCTCTTCCTCTTGATGTCTTGGGATAGAATGTCTTGTGGATTCACCTTAATCCTATTTGTAAAGAACTTTTCATGGCCCTACCTGACTTTCATAATTTTCTAGTTCTTCTCTGGTTTCTTTATGCTCCTTATGTGCTTCGCTTCATCTCGACTTCCAAAGCTTTACATACCTTTCTTTTTTCATCTTCACCAAATTCATCACCTCTCTGGATATCCAAGGTTCTCATATCTTTCCACCCCTGTTCTACCTTCTAACAGGAATATACCTTGCCTGTACTCTGTGCAATTGATCCTTAATACCCTTCGCATATCCGATGTGGATTTGCCAGAGAAAAGGTGTTCCCAATGGACTTTCCTTAGTTCCTGCCAAATTCCCCCATAATTTGCCCTACTCCAATTTAAAACTCTCCCACAATGCGTATACCTATCCTTATCTATAGCTATCCTGAAAGTTAAAGACTTGTGGTCACTGTTCCCTAACTGCTCGCTCACTGAAAGGTCAGTTACCTGGCTAGCTCATTACCCGGCACAAGGTCCACGACAGCCCTCCACTCGTTGGACCATACACATGTTGATTCAAGAAACCTTCCTGGATACACTTATCAAACTCTGCCCCATCCAAGCCCCTTGCACTAAGAAGTCCTAGTTTATATTATGGAAGTTGAAATCTCCCATGACAACAACCTTATCATTTTACACATTTCCTTAATCTGATTAGAGATCTGTTCCTCAATGTCCCGGTGGCTATTTGGGGGCGGGGTCTGTAATATCATCCCATCAGTGTGATTAAACCCTTCCTTTTCCTGAGTTCTATCCAAATGGACTCAGTCTCTGAACTCTTCACTATGTCTCCCCTGACTATTGCCCAGTTTACTCATACCTATTCTAATGAAGGTTGGTCATGGCCAGAATCCACTCCTGCCTGAACAAGGACCTGGACCCACTGCAATTTGCCTGTCACCAGAATAGGTCCACAGCAGATGTAATCTCATTGGTTCTCCACTCAGCCTTAGATCACCTGGACAATAGCAAAATCTATTCAGTCTGCTGTTTATTGATTACAACTCAACGTTCAGTGCAATCATATCCTCAGTTCTTATCAACAAGTTCCAAAACCTGGGCCACTGTACCTCCCTCTGCAATTGGATCCTTGACTTCACCAGTTAGTGTGGATTGGAAATAGCATCTCCTCACTGAAATCAACACTGGTGCACCTTAAGGATGTGTGCTTAACCAACTGCTCTACCCTCGCTACACCCATGACTGTGTGACTAGAAACTGCTCAAATGGTATCTATAAATTTGCCAATGCCACAACTTTTTCTTAGGCAGTTTTTCAGATGGTGACGAGGAGTACAAGAGTGAAAGAGATCAGCTGGTTGAGTGGTGTTGCAGCAACAACCTTATGTTCAACATTAGTACGACCAAGGAATTGAGTGCAAACTTCAGGAAGGGTAAGACAGGGGTGCACACACCAGTCCTCATCAAGTGATTAGAAATGGAAAGGGTGAGCAGTTTCAAATTCCTGGGTGTCAATATCTCTGAAGGTCTATCCTGCATCTGACATATTGATGCAATTACAAAGAAGGCACAACATTGGCTATATTTAATTAGAAGTTTGAGGAAGCTTGGTATGTCACCAAAGACTCCCGCAAATTTCTATAGAAGTACCATGGGGAGCATTCCAACTAGTTACATCTTCATCTGGTATGGAGGAGACAATACACAGGATAGGGAAAGTCTTCAGAAAGTTGTAAACTGAGCCAGCTGTATCATGGCACTAGCCTCTGCAGCATTGAGGACACCTTAAAAAGACAATGCCGCAAGAAGGCAGCATTCATCATTAAGGACTCCATCATCCAGGACATGACCTTTTCTCATTGCTACTATCAAGGGGGTAACAATATACACTCAACATTTCAGGAACAGATCCTTTACCTCTGCATGGACCATGAACTCATAAACACTACCTAGCTATATGCAATATATATAGTACATATTTCTTTTTTTAATTTATACTTTTTTATTATTATGTATTACAATGTACTGCTGCAGCAAAATAACAAATTTCATGGCAAGTGCCAGTGATATTAAAATTGATTCTGATTCTAATTTTGAGACAGTACAATTGAAACAAGAATTCATTTGCTTTTGATGTACAAAAAGGACAATGCTATAACTAACTGTAAGATATGCTCTGAAGGTGGTGAAGCCATAGAATCAAGAGAGCTATGACGTAAGTCCTCAGCTTCGGACAAGTCATGTATGTTGCAAAGGCAAACAGAGGGAACTCTTGCAAACCTCTCGTGGACCAAGAATTTACCAAGAAGATCAGAAACCTGGAGGCAGCATCTGTAGGGAAATGTTCAGTCGATGTTTTGGCGTTGAGACTCTTCATCTGGACTAGATGGATGGTCACAATCTAAAATATCATTTGTCCTTTTCCCTCTACAGTTGCTGCCTGACTTGCTGAATACCTCCAGATTCCAGCATCTGCAGTCTCATGTGTCTCCTCTTACATACAGGATAACATCCACAAAATGTTGGAGGAACTCAGAGGCAAAGGAACTCAGATGAAGGCATCATCAATAGAGAGGAATAAATAATCAATGTTTGAGTTCTTCCAGCATTTTGTGTGTACTCTGTATTTCTGTAATCTACAGAATCTCTTATGTTTAAGTAAAGAATGTTGAATTCACACTCTTGGGTAATGTCTTTATCTCACAGAGCACAAAGGCCATCTAAGGTGGATGAGTTGTAATGGTGGTAACGTTCTTGTATCTGACATTATAGCAGCTGTTTCTGCAGAACAGATGTCTCAGCAAGTGGTGTGTAGATTTTGAGAAATCAATGGACCCATATCAAGTCTGCATGTTCTGCATAATTTGTTGGAAATTTGTTACTGACAAGGGAATCAGATGGTTTCAACTTTATTAATTTGAATAAAATTAATTTAAGAAATTAAAAATTAAAAATGTTTTGAAAGCTTTCTTTAAAGTGTAAATTTCTGTAAACCTGTTACAGGTTGGCTCCTGTTACTTATCAGAATCATTTTTATTTTATTTTGTTTAGAAGTACAGCTCTCCCTGGCTTTAGAGCTGAGCCACCCCAGCAACTGCATGCCAGCACGGACCCATTACCTTCAGCAAGGGCTCTGTGCCCAGCAACCTTCACATCCCTCCTATGAAAGTCAGCTGAGGATGCCATTAGGAAATCTAGAACAGAAGGGAATTAACTGCATTCACTAGATAAATATTATGACTCCCAATCCACTCCTTCCTGATAAAAGGCCTTGGGGAATAATACTGTAATCTATTTCTGAATACATAATAAATATGCATTTTCTAGCATACCCGCTGATCTGTTGCTTTCTTCTAAACTTGCTGGTGTTCTGCAGGGGTCGGTGTTGAATCACAGAACCATTGACATTACAGCACAGAAACAGGCCTTTTGGCCCTTCTAGACTGTGTGGAACCATTTTTCTATCTAGTCCTACTGATCTGCACCTGGGCCATATCACTCCAAACCCCTCTCATCTACCTATCCAAGTTTTTCTTAAATGTCAAAAGTGAGCCCGCATTCACCACTTCATCTGACAGCTGATTCCACACTCCCACCACTCTCTGCGTGAAGAAGCCCCCCTAATGTTCCCTTTAAACCTTCACCCTTAACCCATGACCTCTGGTTTCTTTCTCCCCTAGCCTCAGTGGAAAAAGCCTGCTTGCATTCACTCTATCTATACCCATCATAATTTTATACACTTCCATCAAATCATCCCTCATTCTTCTACGCTCCAGGGAATAAAGTCCTAACCTATTCAACCTTTCTCTGTAACTCAGTTTCTCAAGTCCCAGCAACATCCTTGTAAACCTTCTCTGCACTCTTTCAACCTTATTAATATCCTTCCTGTAATTAGGTGAAAAAACTGCACACAATACTCCAAATTCAGTCTCACCAATGTCCTATACAACCTCACCATTACATTCCAACTGTTATACTCAATACTTTGATTTATAAAGGCTAATGTACCAAAAACTCTCTTTACAACCCTATCTACTTGTGACGCCACTTTTAGGGAATTATGTATTTGTATTCCCAGATCCCTCTGTTCTACTGCACTCCTCAGTGCCCTACCATTTACCTTGTATGTTCTACCTTGGTTTGACCTTCCAAAGTGCAATACCTCACACTCGTTCGCATTAGACTCCATCCGCCATTTTTTCTGCCCATTCCTCCAACTGGTCCAAATCCCTCTGCAAGCTTTGAAAACCTTCTTCACTGTCCACTACGCCTCCAATCTTTGTATCATCAGCAAATTTGCTGATCCAATTTGCCACATTATCATCCAGAACATTGATACATTGATATAGATGACAAATAACAATGGACTCAGCACTGATCCCTGTGGCACATCACTAGTCACAGGCCTCCACTCAGAGTAGCAACCCTCCACTACCACTCTCTGGCTTCTTCCATTGAGCCAATGTCTAATACAATTTACTACCTCTCCATGTATACCTAGCGACTGAATCTTCCTAACTAACCTCCCATGCAGGACCTTGTCGAAGGCCTTACTGAAGTCCATGTATACAACATCCACTGCCTTCCCTTCATCCACTTTCCTGGGAACTTCCTCGAAAAACTCTAATAGATTGGTTAAACATGACCTACCATGCACAAAGCCATGCTGACTGTTTATAATAAGCCCCTGTCTATCCAAATACTTGTAGATCCTATCTCTTAGTACTCCTTCCAATAATTTACCTACTACTGATGTCAAACTTACCAGCCTATAATTTCCCGGCTTACTTTTTGAGCTTTTTTTAAACAACGGAACTACATGAGCTATCCTCCAATCCTCTGGCACTTGACCCGTGGATATCAACATTTTAAACATTTCTGCCAGGGCCCCTGCAATTTCAACACTAGTCTCCCTCAAGGTCCGAGGGAATACCCTGTCAGGTCCTGGTGATTTATCTACTCTGATTTGCCTCAAGACAGCAAGCACCTCCTCCTCTTCAATCTGTATAAGTTCCATGACCTCCCTACTTGTTTGCCTTGTTTCCATAGACTCCATTCCAGTTTCCTTAGTAAATACAGATGCAAAAAACCCATTTAATATCTCTCCCATTTCTTTTGGTTCCATACATAGCTGATATGATAGTCCTCATATCTTCAAGAGGACCAATTTTATCCCTTACTATCCTTTTGCTCTTAACATACCTGTAGAAGCTCTTAGGATTATCCTTCATCCTGACTGCCAAAGCAACCTCATGTCTTCTTTTAGCCCTCCTGATTTCTTTCTTAAGTTTTTTTTTTGCACATTTTATACTCCTCAAGTACCTTATTTCCTCCCTGTGGCCTATACATGTTATACATCTCTCTCTTCTTCTTTATCAGAGTTCCAATACCCCTCGAGAACCAAGGTTCCTTATTCTTATTAATTTTGCCTTTAACCCTGACAGGAACATACAAACTCTGCACTCTTAAAATTTCTCCTTTGAATGCCTCCCACTTGCTTTTTAGATCCTTTCTCATTTCTTCAAATTTGGCCTTTATCCAGTTTAGTACCTCAACCCGAGGACCAGATCTATCTTTATCCATGACCAAGTTGAAACTAATGGCATTATGATCACTAGACCCAAAATGTTCCCCTACACACACTTCCATCACTTGTCCTAACTCGTTTCTTAATAGGAGATCTAATATTGCATCCTCTGTAGTCGGTACCTCTATATATTGATTTGGAAAACTTTCCTGAACACATTTTACAAACTCCAACCCATCTAGACCTTTAACAGTATGGGAGTCTCAATCAATGTGTGGAAAATTAAAATCCCCTACAATCACAACTTTCTGTCTCCTGCAGTTGTCTGTTATCTCTCTGCAGGTTTGCTCCTCCAATTTTTGCTGACTATTGGGTGGTCTATAATACAACCCTATTAATGTGGTCATACCTTCCCTGTTTCTCAACTCCACCCATACGGCCTCAGTAGACATGCCCTCTAATCTGTCCTGCCAAAGCACTGCTGTAATATTTTCCCTGACTAGCAAAGCCACCCCCCCACCCTTCATCCCTCTGCCTCTATCACGTCTGAAACATCGGAACCCTGGAACATTGAGCTGCCAGTCCTGCCCCTCCTGTAGCCAAGTTTCACTAATGGCTATAATATCATAATTCCATGTGTCAATCCAGGCCCTCAGCTCGTCTGCCTTTCCCACAATACTCCTCGCATTGAAATATACACACCTCAGAAGATTATTACCACTACACACAACCTTACTATTTGTGACTTTGCATGAACTACTAACATCATTTATTTTTACTCCCGTTCCACTATCTACTCTGGCACTCTGGTTCCCCTCCCCCTGCAAATCTAGTTTAAACCCTCCCCAATAACACTAGCAAACCTCCCTGCAAGTATATTGGTCCCCTTGTATTCAGGTGTAACCCGTCTCCCTTGTACAGATCCCACTTGCCCCAGAAGAGGTCCCAATGATCTAGAAATCTGAAACCCTGCCCCCTACACCAGTTTTTCAGCCACATGTTCATCTGCCAGAGCATCCTACTCCTACCCTCACTGGCACGTGGCACAGGCAGCAATCCGGAGATTACTACCCTTGAGGTCCTGTTTATCAACTTCCTACCAAGCTCTCTGTACTCACTCTTCAGGACCTCCTCACTCTTTCTACCTATGTCATTGGTACCGATGTGTACCACGACATCTGGCTGATCACTTCAAAATGCTGTGCACGCGATTAGAGACATCCCTGACCCTGGCACCTAGGAGGCAACAAACCATCCGGGAGTCTCTGTCACGAGCACAGAATCTCCTGTCTGTACCCCTGACTATGGAGTCCCCTATCACTACCGCTCTCCTCTTCTTCCTCCCTCCCTTCTGCGCTGCAGAACCAGACTCAATGCCAGAGATCCAGCTGCTGCAGCTTGTCCCAGGTAAGCCAACCCCCCAACAGTATCCAAATCGGTATACCTGTACTGGAGGGGAATGGCCACAGGGGAACCCTGCACTACCTGCCCTTTCCCCTTCCCTCACCTGATGGTAACCTAATTACCTGTGCCCTGTTCCTTAGGTATAACTACCTCTTCTTTTTCAAAAAAGAAGTGAGACCACTTCTTTTTATGCTGTATATCAATGATGGAATAGATGACTTTGTTGCCATGTTTGCAAATGATATGAAGATTGGTGGAGGGGCAGGTAGTGTTGAAGAAACAGGTAGGATACAAAAAGACTTTGACAAATTAGGAGAATGGGTAAGAAAGTGACAAATGGAATACAATGTTGGAAAATGCATGGTTACGCATTTTGGTAGTAGAAATAAATGTGCAGACTATTTCCTAAACGGAGAATTTCCAGGATTCTGAGATGCAGAGGGACTTGGGAGTCTTGTGCAGAACACCCTGAAGTTTAATTTGCAAGTTGAGTTGGTGGTGAGGAAGGCAAATGCATTCATTTCAAGAGGTCTAGGATACAAGAGTAGGGATGTGATGCTAAGGCTTTATAAGGCACTCGTAAGGCCTCACCTTGAGTATTGTGAACAGTTTTTGGCCCCTCATCTTAGAAAAGATGTGCTTGCATTGAAGCGGGTCCAGAGGAGGTTCACAAGGATGATTCCAGCAATGAAAGGGTTTATCATAGGAGGAACGTTTGATGGCTCTGGGTCTGTACTCACTGGAATTCAGAAGGATGAGGAGGGATCTCATTGAAACCTTTCGAATGTTGAAAGGTCTAGACAGAGTAAATGTGGAAAGGATGTTTCCCATGGTGGGAGAAGAGGGGATAGCCTCAGGATACAGGGGCACCCTTTCAAAACAGAGATGCAGAGAAGTTTCTTTAGCCAAAGGGTGGTGAATCTGTGGAATGTGTTGTGACATGTAGCTGTGGAGGCCAGGTCATTGGGTGTATTTAAGGCAGAAATTGCTAAGTTCTTGATGGGACATAGCATCAAAGGTTACAGGGAAAAGGCCAGGAAATGGGGTTGAGGAGGAGGAATAAAAAAGGATCAGGCATGATTGAATGGCGGAGCAGACTCGATGGGCCAGATACCCTTATTCTGCTCCTATGTCTTATGCTCTATGGTCTAAGCTTAACTTCTCTAAGTTAAAGTGCAACCATACAAAATTTGCTCTCTGGGGCATATACAGTGTGGAAGAAGCTGAAGTGAAAATAATCGATGTCACATTCCTGTATTTTAATTTAATTTTCATTTCCATAATACTGCATTGCCCTTAACTCAGCCCAGTGCCCAAAATCATCCCCTTCAGTTCCTACTCACTGGACTTTGAATTCCCTAGATATGGAGAATTTGACACTCTGTGCCCAACATCCAACAATTCAGAATGGGGTCTGTGAGGTGAAGAGCTATCAACTGATTTTTTACTATATCTACTGAATCAAAATATCGTTGTATAGGGGAAAGGTGTTGATGAATATTACTAAAATCTGGTCATAGAACACTACAGCATACAAACAGGCAGTTTGGCTCAACTATTCCCATCAGCCCACACCTGGACCATAGCCCTCTATACACCTCCCATCCACATACTTATCCAAACTTCTCTTAAATGTTTCAATCAAATCTGGATGCACCACTTCCACTGACAGCTTATTCCACACTTCCACTACTCTCTGTGTGAAGATACTCCCCCTTGTGTTCCCTTAAATATTTCACCTTTCACCTTAATCTATAACACACAAAATGCTGGAGGAACTCAGCAGGCCAGACAGCATCTAGGAAAGGGAAGATTAAACATCTTCAGGGTAGGCATCCCTGGAACAGACTTTGCAGTATAGTAATCCAATCACAAACAAGAGAAAATCTGCAGATGATAGAAATCTGAGCAATGCACACAAAATTCAAGAGGAACTCAGCAGGTTAGGCAGCATCTAAGATCTATGACTCATGACCTCTAGTTTTAGTCTCACCCAATCTCAATTGGAAAAAATCTGTTTGCATTTACCCATTCACACCCCTCATAATTTCATACACCTCTATCAATTCTCCCCTCATTCTCCTACACTCTAGGGAAAGAGTTCTAACGTACAATCTTTCCCTATGACTCAGGTCCTCAATTCTTGGCAACAGCCTTGTAAATTTTGTAAACAAATACTCACTTGATATTTCAGTGATACTTGCTGGATGAATTCAAAAGGTGGAGAGGTATTCTGTTGCCCTCATCTTTACCCTTTCTATCTTTACTGCATTTTATAAGTCAGATCTAATCTTAATCAATGTTTGAAGCATTTTACCATTCATCACAAGGTAATTTATGGATTCTTTGCACCTTCTTGGCTGCTGGCCTTTCATTCAGTTTCTCCATTTAACAAGTAAAGTAGTATCTAATTCGACTTCATATGGAGTGTGACTCAGCTCGATTTGGATCTGCTCCCAGAAGATTCATCACATGATCTGCTAGAGCCAATCACTTGCTCCCACTCTCACAACATGAGTTTTCCAGTTCCTTTGTTGTACACCAATTAGCAAATAAATAGACTTCTCTTACTTCATTCAATTACTGCAATCATGCAATCTGTCAACAGCCTTTCATTTCAAAATCTAATGTTCTTATAACAATTAAATAAATTTGTTTAAATACAATAAACTAATTATTTGCCCAGAACTTCATCATGGTCAGGATAGTTGAATGCACCCAATAGTCTATTTTATTCTGCCTCTGAAATTTCTTTGTTCTGAAGTAAATGGAAATGACTTTTCAGCATTGAGTGCAAATAATGACAGCAACAAGTGTTTGGAGATGAATTTACAGGTAATTCTTACACATCAGTGACTATTTGCCCCACTCCATCCAAGTTGGATGAAAGTAAGCCACTAAGACTAATCATACTTTCTATCCCACAGCCCTGTTACACACCCAGTGAGGTAAATGAGCTGGGAATTGGTGCCTTTGCCATGTTTTCAGGAGTGAGTTCCATGAGCCTTAGGACATGGGGCAAAATTAGATCATCTGGTCCATCAAATTTGCTCTGCCATTGACCATGACTGGAATTTTGTTTACCTCTATCACATCTCCACTCATTCCCCTACTAATTCTGCCTTTCCCTAGAGTGCAGATCCTTAAGTCACGGCAACATCCTTGTAAATTGATATCTTTACTGTGACCAAAATCAGACACAGAACTCCAAATTAGGCCTCAACTATCTTTTATACAACTTCAACTTAGCATGCCAACTCCTGTATTCAGTTCTTTGATTCATGAAGGCCAATGTGTCAAATGCTCTCTTTATTACCCTATCTACCTGTGACACCACTTTCAAGTAATTATGGACCTGTATTTCCAGATCCCTTTGTTCTACCACACTCCTCAGTACCCTATCATTCACTGTGTAAGACCTATCTCTCCTTACTAACATACCTACTCGTGATTCAGGGATCAAATATATTGCATTTATACAATATATTTAACATTGATGGGAGGCTTCTGAGTACTTTCTAACAAAGAATGTGTTAAGGAATTTATATTGGAAATATTTTTCATATTAACATGGGAATGCACATATGGTATCAATTAGATTTCATACTTCTGTACAGCTCCTTGGATACTGCAAAACTCTTTTAGTACTTCTGTTCTGATGGCTCAGCACTCCCTCAGTACAATCGTTCTGATGGTTCAGCACTCTGTTGTTGCTACATTGGAATATTCGTCTTTGTGCTTGAACAGAGTGCTTCCAAGGATACCCTGGCAGTTAAAACAACTTCTTAAAATCAACTATTTAAATTTTGTTCTGATTTCTGAAATGCAAGCAGCTAACTTTGCCTTACCTAAGTGATTCTGGAGGTTAAGTTCAATGGTTCCAGTGAACAGGTGTAGAGAATGTGATGTGAAATTTTGTTGATTGTAAGTTCGATAACATGCCAAATTTGTAGATCTTTGTAACTGGAAAATGTAGGGAAAACTGAAAAAGGAAGAAAATACAAATCACAGGGCAGACTTTTGGAATTAATAACCTTTCATCAGTTTTATTCTTATTTCAAACTTCCACTTTCTGCAATCTCATGACTTGATTGCACATTGTCCCTGAACTTCATCACAGATTTTATACACTCAGTGACTAGTTAGAGGTAATTTGTAGCTTTATTTTGTTACACTGCTGTGGTGCTGGTATTGTTCTTGTTCATCAAGTGCAATCTACATCAATCACAATTTAATCCTCCCATTCATGTTCTCCAATTAGTACAATTCCAAACTCTGCTGACCAGCACCAATCTTTTATCAATTTACCATTTATCCAATCCAGATGCACCACAGCTTGGTACAGCAACTGCTCTGCCCATAACCTCAAGAAACTGCAGAGAGTTGTGAACACAGCTTAGTTCTTCAGGAAAATAGTGCCCCTCCATGCACTCTGCCCGCACTTCTTGCTGCCTCCGTAAAGCAGCCAGTATAATCAAAGATCCCAAACCACCTAGACATTCTCTCTTCTCTCTCCCATTAGGCAGTAGATGCAAAGGCCTGATAGCACGTACAGTACCTCCAGGCTCAAGGACAGCTTATACCCCTTTGTTGTAAGAATAATAAGCATGGACCCTTGACCGTACAATCTACCTTGCCACAACTCATTTTTATTTATTCATTTACAGGTTGTGGGTTTCGCCAGCTAAGCCAGCATTTATTGCCCATCCCTAGTTGCCCTTGAGAAGGTGGTGATGAGCTGCCCTTGAACCACTGCAGTCCCGGAGGTGTAGGTACACTTACAGTGTTGTTAGGGAGAGAATTTGACCTAGAGACAATGAAGGAATGGCGATATGTTTCCAAGTCAGGATGGTGAGTGACTTGGAGGGGGATTTCCAAGTGGTGGTGTTCTCAGGTATCTGCTGTTCTCATCCCTCTAGATGGTAGTGGTCATGAGTCTGGAAGGTGCTGGTGTGTTGCAGTGCATCTTGTAGATATTACACACTGCTGTAACTGTTCATCGATGGTGGTGGGACTGGATGCTTGTGGAAGGGATACAAATCAAGTGGGCTGCCTTGTACTGGATGGTGTCAAGCTTCTTGAGTGTTGATGGAGCTGCACTCATCCAGGTGAGTGGCAAGTATTCCATTACACTCCTGACCTGAGCTTTGTAGATGTTGGACAGGCTTTGGGGAGTCAGGAGATGAATTACACCCCGCAGGATTCCTAGCCTTTGATCTGCTCTGGTAGCCACAGTGTTTATATGGTAGACCAGTTCAGTTTCCTGTCAATAGTAACCCCCAAGATGTTGATGGTAGGTGATTCAGTGATGGTGATGTAACTAAATGTCAAGGGTCAATAGTTAGAGCCTCTTTTGTTGGAGATGGCACTTGTGTGCCTTGAATGTTACTTGCCACTTGTCAGCCCAAGCCTGGATATTGTCCATCTCCTGCTGCATTGGATTATGAACTGCTTCACTATCTGAGGAGTCACAGATGGTACAGAACATTGTGCAGTCATCTGCGAACATCCCCACTTCTGACATTCTGATGGAAGGAATGTCATTGATGAAGCAGATTTGTCCTAGGGCACTTCTCTGAGGAACTTCTGCAGTGTTTGTCCTGAAGATGAGATGATTGACCACAGCCATCTTCTTTTTTGTCAAATATGATTGTAACCCCCAATTCCCATTGACTCCATTTTAGCTAGGGCACCTTGATGCCATACTTGGTCAAATGCTGCCTTGATGTTGGGGGCTATCATTCCCACCTCACCTCTGGTATTTAGCTCTTTGGTCCATGTTTGGAACCCCAGCTGGGTATCCATAAGCAGGTTATTGCTGAGTAGGTGCTATATGATAGCATGGCTGATGTCTCCTTCCATTACTTTGCTGATGATTGAGAGTAGGCTGATAGAGTGGCAATTGTCTGGGTTGGACTTGTCTTATTTCTCATGTACAGGACATACCTTACTGCAGCTTACTGCTGCCTGTACTGCATTTTCTCTATAACCACATCACTATTTTCGGCAGCCTCATTTGTTTTACCTTGTACTACCTCACTCTATTTGTGTTTAGAAATTTTCTGTATGGATGGTTTGCAAAACGAAGTTTTTCTCTGTATTCTGGAACAGGTGACAACAATAAACTACTTCCAATAATGTCAAATTCCAACTCCAACACAGAATTCAAACTCAGAATGGAGAAGAAATGCATGAACTCTACCTCACTATTACTTTCCCTGTTTTTGCACTACTTAATTTATTTACAAATATGTATTTCTTTTTGTTATTTATAGTTTTTATTATTAAGTATTGCAATGTACTGCTGTTGCAAAACAACAAATTTCATGACATATGCTGGAGATATTAAATTCTGATTCCATATACTGACAACTATTTAACAATGAGGGAAACATCACTCGTCACTGGCTTTTGAACAACCAAAAGATACAGTTGCTGAGCAAAGAGGATGGAAAGCTCCATGCCTTGAGGAGATCGTGGTGAGACCATAGCCAGTGTTGGAACTGGAAACCAAAGAATATGACATCAAGTTCAGGTTCAAGTTTAATTGTCATTCAACAATACATGAATACAGCCAAATAACACAGTGTTACTCCAGAGCCAAGGTGTAAAACATAGAACAAGGCACATATAGTACACATAAGATAGCAGTCCCATGACGCACTGATCTCCTGCCCGGTTCCTGAGCCACAAAATCTCGGACATCCTAAGGTGTGCAAAGTGAATTTGAGCATAGATTATCAGTAACTAATGAAGATTAGATTTAAACACAGATAAATACATCAACTCATATGCAGTCTGTACTTGGATCACATCAAAACTATTTATTTCCTGCTTCCAGTTTGTTATAGCGTAGTCATTTTGTAAAAGCATATGAATTCTTGTTTCAATTGCTCTGTCTCAAATTTACTTTCAGAATCAGGTTTAATATCACTGGCATATATTGTGGAAGTTGTTTGTTTAGTGGCAGCAGAACACTGCAGTACATAATAATTTTAAAAACCTGTAACTTAGCATAAGATATATATATATATAAATTAAATTAAATTAATAGTGCAAAAAAAAGTTAAAATATAGTGAGGTAGTGTGGATGGGTTCACTGTCCATTCAGAAAACTGATAGCAGATGGGAAGAAGCTGTTTCTGAAACATTGAGTGTGTGTCTTCAGGCCCCTGATCCTTGATCCATTACTGCTTGATTGTAGTAATGAAAAGAGGGCATGTCCTGGATGATGGGAAGACTAGTGCCCACTATAGAGCTGGCTGAGTTTACAACCCTCTGCCACTTGCAGGGGTAGATGCTATTAAGCTTTAACCTCACAGACATTCTAATCCTGAGGGTCAAACTACAAATGAAAGAGACAAATCATTAATGTAATCTTACTGGGCTTGCACAGAAAAAAATATCTATGAAACACCTCATTGTTATTAAAGATGTCAAACTTCAAGTTCAAGTTTATTGTCATTCAACCATATGCTTGCATGCCACCAAACAAAGGAATGTCCATCTGGACCAAGGTGCACAGCACAGTACACATACCTCACACACACAACACATAAAATAATATTACCACAAATAAATGAACAAAAAAAGTTAAAAAGTTAAACAGTATAATGCTACTAAATTTTCAGACCTGGGTGGTGGCAGTGAGTTCAGTAGTCTTATGGCCTAGGGGAGCAAGCAGATCCCACCTTAACAGTTCTTGTCCTATTGCTGTGTTACCTCCTGCCTAATGTTAGGGAGTCAAAGAGATTGTTGGGCAGATGGGAAGGATCATTGCCAATGAAGGCAGTTCATGTAAGTTATCCACTATGATCATTTAGCAGCACTGAAGTGTTTTACTGAGGACTGGTAGCTGTTGAAGAGAACTGAATCCTTTTCATTGGGGAATATAATTTATAAACATGCATCAACCAGTTCTGGTCTAAACATCTGGTGTTGGAATAACAGAAGTGATTCACCCTTCTTGCTCTTTCATCTATTCTATTTATTAATATGCTCAGGGGATTGCTGTTCAGGGGACCTTTTGATGGATTTGTTAAAATGCCAATGAGTCCCCTATGCCTCTCTCTTATGTCATGTGTATAAGAAGTGGCTGGGTCATTTACTCCAGGCACAAGTTGCAGGTTGTGCCCATGGTGATGGCTTCGTTTATCTTCTCTTGCAGAATCTGGTGGGATTTTCTTCCATGCTTCAACAGCTCGACAGTAACTGGGATGCCTTATTTTGTCTCCTCATATCTGTTCAGTGTTCATTCATTGCAGTACAGGCCATGTGGAATGGTTGTATGAGTTTACTAACAGCTGCACAGTCTTTATTCTGAGGTCTGAGGCCTCAGTTGGTCAGATATGCATCCTAGCTGTCTAGATAAATAAGCCTGGGCAGTACAATATGGAGAATAAGCTGCCACCCATGGGGCAAGCTCCCATCTCCATGCATCTGATGAACCCAAAAGAACGGCGGAGACCAACACTATTTGGTAGCAGCAGTGTCCCAGGAGTAGCCAGTCAACATTGAACTCAATGTAAGACTGCCTTCGGGACTTTAGCTCTGGATTTTTCTCTTGGGCTTTACTACCGAAGCCTTTCCCATGAGTGTGTATAGGTGAGGAGCTTTGAGATCAGAGTTTTCCTTCTCTTAGATGAGCTGCCAACCACTGTTGACAAGACCCATCTGCTTGAAGCAACTGATTTTAAGGTGCCAGTAACCCACTTTTGTCCCTTTCCCAGAAGAAATGGTTCCACCAGGCTTAGTAGCATGTGAAGGCTAGGAGCTGGTCTTGGTTGTTAGAGGTTATTCGAGGCACATGCCATTGGGAGCTTGTCCCCGTTTTACCACACACCTCCCCAATGGTATTGATACTAGCTTATATAGGGCATCATGGTAGCATAGCGGTTAGCTCAACGTTATTACATCTTGAGAAAATGAGGTTTGCTGTTTGATTCCGGTGCAGTGTATAAGGAGATTGTACATTGCTCCCTGTTAATACATGGGTTTCTTCCAGATGTTCCTAATTTCTCCCACAGTCCAAAGACATACCAGTTAGGAAGTTAACTGGTCATTGTAAATTGTCCTGTGCTTAGGCTAGGATTAAATAAGTGGCTTGCAGGGCCTGTTTTGTGCTATATCTGTAAATAAATAAATAATAAATATGTGCTGAGATATAGTGAAAAGTTTGTTTTGCATACTGTTCATACAAATGAAATCATTATGCTTGTATGAGTGTATTGAAGTAGCACTGTTATGTACCCTGTATCTGGGTTAACAGACCAGCAGAAATGGACTGATACGTTGGAGACTGGTGGTACTGTAACTAAAGGTGTTTATTAGTAAACTAAGCAATACAGTATCAAAAATGCCAATATACATATAAAACAGGTTAGCAATGATAAATACAGAAGTGCAGGAATAAGAATCAAAACCAAGCTCTATCAAAGTCTAGGGGTAAATGAATTGTCATAAGAGAATATAGAGTTCAGTTCAGTTCGTGCTGAGGTAGTTGTTGTGTTGTAATGTTGGAGAGAGAGAGAGAAAGCAAGAGATGAGCAGCTGCAGCAGGCAAACCTTCTGTCATCTTCTTGTTCCGTTGTACAGTTGGGGTCACCGATTATGACCCTTCCGTACCAGGCTAGACTGGTCTTCAGTGATGGACGTCACCCAGGCAAGGGCAGACACACACACAAGTCCCCACCGGTCTGCCTTCATCCACCGTGCTCTGGATCGATTCTCCTGAACCGATCCTCCAGGCCCCCTCCTTCCTGTGGGTGCACAACACTCTTTCAGTGTCCACTGGTGAGTCTGAGGGTGTCTCTCCAGACCCGTCTTTTATCTCCACTGACAGGATATCAGCCATCCATCAACTCAATATGTCCATGTCCATCAAACTAGGCCACACCCTGCTGTCTCAGCAAGAATGTTAACGAGCAAAGAAGTGTCCTTGTAACAAAAGATTGTTTATCTTTTCATCAGTGAAGAAGCCATAATACTAAATCATCCGACTGTCTCTCTCTCTTATCTGTGGCAGATGCCTCTACCTCTATTCTTCATCTCTCTCTCTCATTAACAGCATAGTTCCTGGGGGGGGGGGGGTCAGCTTTGGACCCCATTTCCATCCAGCTTGTTCATCACACATAACACCCCCACCCTTCAAATAATTTTTACTAGGGAAAAATTCACTAGTAAGACACATTACAGAGTCTAATATAATACAGAAGTGGTCATTAATCAACAGGGTAACACAGATATAATTTCAAAGTAACACCTGGATAAACAATCAGCAATTACATTGTCAGTCCCCTTTACATGTTGTATTTTAATATCGAATTTTTGTAACAATAGACTCCAACTTAATAACCATCTATTTTTGTTCTTCATGTTAGTCAAAAATACCAAGGGGTTGTGATCAGTATAAACTATCAATGGTTTCTGTGCCAAACAAATGTAGACCTCAAAATGCTGTAGCGCCAGGATAAGTGCCAGTAATTCTTTTTCTACAGTGGAATTAATTCTTAGCTTAGGTGTATATTACAAAGTGTGAACCAATACATGTGTCATTATAATGTAGTACATTACAGAAGTTTGTGCAAATACTAATCTCTATTTTACTTTTAAACTTAACATTCAGTCAATCTACTATAATATTATCTTTATCTTTCACAAGCTTCGTCTAACAAAAAATCAAATTCCCGCAAAACCAGATGCTGTTATTCAAAGTGGCATTTGGTCAACCCTTGCTTCTTTTCCACTTAAATCTCACGTGGTTAGCTGGCTCACCAGCCCAGATTAGGCCTTCACAGACCCCCTTCACAGGTGCTAGCGTATCACCAATGTTTTCCAAACTAAGCCCATTTGCTGAACTTCCACACCACTCATTAATATTAAGCAAGTCATTAATTTTACCTTCAAGATCTTTAAGTCTATTAGTTCTTATAATAACACCAGCAGGTGATGCCTCTTGGTCAAAACAACACTTCAAGTTCTGCCTCTCCAAATCACATACTTGAACAACATCAGGTTGTTTATCCTTAAATTTAAAAACAAACTGTAATTGATTCGCAGGCAACTTGTTACCAAACCACTGACCCTTCAGCATGGTTACTACTTCAAAAACCAATCCAGGCTTTAAATTTTCCTTATTCAAATGTTTAGGAACAATACTTTTCCCTTTTCCTTCAATAATATTCACATCACCAGCTTTCATCTCATCACTAACTTTTAACACAAGTGACTGAGAATTCTTACTTTCCACTGGTGCCAGGGTTAACCCCTCACTCACTGAACCAAGTCCATCTGACCCAAAAGGATTGCATTCCTTTTTAACCAAGTCAGACCCCTCAGACTTTTCCTGAGCTTCAACACTAGGTTCAGTACCCTGGGCATCCACAGGTACCTTCACAACCTGAACACAGGCAAACGGGACATCTGCCTCTTCTAGGCTTTCAATACCAGTCCCAGTTTCAAATTCCAAGTTCCCCTGATTCTCCCAGTTACTCTCTGGGCAACTCCCATCTGGAGTAAACTCAACCTTGCAGGTTAAACCAACCTCATCTGCTAACCCAGCAGACTCCCTCAAGATAGTGGCATCCTTTTCCTCTCGGAATGCCCTTATATCATTGGGAACACACTTAAAATCTTCAACTACAACCAGCTCTTTCAAGCTACATAAATCATCAGTGTCCAACACTGGACCTTCCAGCTGCCCCATCTGTTTCTTATCTTGGCTCTGTGCCTCCATAAACTCCTTCCTCACTCCAAAATGTCCACCTAGGGGTATCTTATGGGCCAGGTTCAAAATTTCATCCCGATAAACCTTCGGAACCACCACCCAGTCCTCATCTACTGGCACCGTGGTCGGCCTCCACTTTCTCATTAACACTCCCTCCTTCAGGTAGTAGCCCATTGGTTCCTTGTTAATCTCTGTTTCAGAGAGAGCTGTCTATTTCAATGTCACAAGCTTCTCATCATGTCTCTGCTCCTTTATAAATTCCTTCCTTGCTAATGGTAAATCCACCTCCTCTCCTTTACTTTCCTTAACTCCACTATCCTTTTTCTTCTCATCCTTTAACCCATTCTGATACAAGTTCGAATAAAACGTCTCAGCTAAATCAACGCCGGACTCATTTAAACTGGTTCCTGTCTCTGCCACCTTTCTAGGCATGCTGCGAGTTACTGGGCAGGCAGGATAAATCTTGGGGTCTATGGGCGGGTCCCCAGCACTTACAAGCTTGCTCGTCAGCTTCACTGCTGAATACACATCCCCACCTGCAAGGTCATTATTGAGTAAGACGTCCACACCGTCCATCGGTAGTTCAGACCGCACCCCTATTTCGACTGGTCCAGATACCAGGTCACGTTTCAGAAATATCTTGTGCAAAGGTACGGCTTCAGTCCCTTTTCTGATACCCTTTATCACATTTACCTCCCCAGTCTCAGTCTCAGCACCAAATTCTAACACCTTCCTTAGGATCAATGACTGACCAGCCCCAGTATCTCTCCAGATCCTCACTGGAATTGGGGTTTCTCCTTCCTTCACTGATACCATCCCTTCCAAAATAAACTTCTCACGCCCCTCTTGGGCTCTGTCTAACCTCTCCCTCCTCATCGGTCTGTTGACCGGCTCAATGTAACCTGTCGGGTTGTCATCTTTCCCTTTCCTGTCTCCTTCTTTGGAGCAAATCCGAAGATGCTATGTGACCAGCTTTTGAACAATTATAACACATAAAACTGGGAAACTTCCTGCCAGCCTGCTTTTCCTCCTCCTTGCCTTTTCCAGTAGTCCCCAGCTTAGTCTCTGACTTAGCCAGTGGGCTTTCTCTACTGTCCCTACTACCCCTCTGGTAGCTCTTATTTGGGGAAAATTTTATCTTATGGGTTAAGGCATATTCATCTGCTGGCTTGGCAGATTCTGATATGGACTTATTCTTCTTCTCCTTCAGGTATGTCCGGATACTATCCGGAACACAACCTTTAAATTCTTTGATCAGGAAACTCTCTTAGGCGGTAGAAATCCTCCTCCACCCCTTCTGCAGCACACCAGCGGTCAAAGTACACACACTTCTCGTAGGCAAACTCTGTGAACGTCTGATTCCACTGCTTCCTTAAGTCCCTGAACTTTTGTCTATACGCTTCGGGTACCAGCTCATAGGCCTGAAGGATAGCCTGTTTTGCTTCCTCATAATCCTCTGCAACCTCCACAGACAATGCCACCTATGCTCATTGAGCCTTCCCTTTAAGTACACTTTGTAACAACACCACTCACTTATCTCTAGGCCACTTCTGGTTCAAAATGCAAGTACCACCTATCAATGTCCATCTCCTTGAATGGAGGTACCAACCTAATCTCCTGACTAACATTAAACTTTTCCCCACAGTCTGCCCCACTATCCACACCTTGTCATTTCTCCCTCTCGAACTGTTGCTGTTTTACTGCCTCCTCTGCCTCCAACTTAATTCTCTCCAGCCGCATCTCTTCTAGACATAACTGGACCTCCCCCTTCCCTACAGGAAAGTGTTCTAACACCTTCGGCTTGAATATCTGCATTGCGACATAATCTTCAGCTATCTTACATTGTATCTCTGCCTTCGTCATCCCTTTCTTAACCTCCTTGAGTTCCAAGGTCTCCACCATCTCCCACAACTCAGACTTTTTAGCCTTCTTTAAACTCACAGGGTCCGGACTTAACAGAAACTCATCAACATCCATTTATGCTGTCTGCCTTTCTGGTTTCTCACACAACCAGATCATATAAGGGAATTCTACCCTGATTCACTGGCCCCTTAATTTTTGAATCAAATCCCGGACGAGCCCCCAATTTGTTACATACTCCGTAACTGGGTTAACAGACCAACAGAAATGGACTGATACGTTGGAGTCTGCTGGTACTGTAACTAAAGGTGTTTATTAGTAAACTAAGCAATACAGTATCAAAAATGCCAATATACATATAAAACAGTTTAGCAATGATAAATACAGAAGTGCAGGAATAAGAGTCAAAACCAAGCTCTATCAAAGTCTAGGGGTAAATGAATTGTCATAAGAGAATATAGAGCTCAGTTCAGTTCGTGTTGAGGTAGTTGTTGTTGTGTTGCAATGTTGGAGAGAGAGCGAGCGAGCAAGAGATGAGCAGCTGTAGCAGGCAAACCTTCCGTCATCTTCTTGTTCCGTTGTACCATTGGGGTTACCGGTTATGACCCTTCTGTACCAGGCTAAACTGTTCTTCAGTGATGGACTCATCACCCAGGCAAGAGCAGACACACACACAAGTCCCCACCGGTCTGCCTTCATCTACTGTGCTCCAGACCGATTACTGAACCGATCCTCCAGGCCCCCACCTTCCTGTGGGTACACAACACTCTTTAAGTGTCCACTGGTGTGTCTAAGGGTGTCTCTCCAGACCCATCTTTTATCCCCACTGACGGGGTATCAGCCATCCATCAACTCAATATGTCCATGTCCATCAAACTAGTCCACACCCTGCTGTCTCAACAAGAATGTTAATGAGCAAAGAAGTGTCTTTGTAGCAAAAGATTGTTTACCTTTTCATCAGTGAAGAAGCTAATACTAAATCATCCGACTCTCTCTTATCTGTGGCAGATGCCTCTACCTCTGTTCTTCATCTCTGTCTCTCAGTAGCAGCATAGTTCCTGGGGAGGGGGAGGGGGAGGAAGTCAGCTCTGGACCCCATTTCCATTTGGCTTGTTCATCACACATAACAGTACAAAGAAAAAGCATAACAATGCAGAAGAATGATACAGCTACCCAGAAAATGCAGAGCAGATGAACAACAAAGTGCAAGATTATAATGAGGCCAGAAGTCCAAGCAGTGCATGACAGTCTAATGGTTAATGCAACACTATCACAGAGGTAGATGTTAGGTCGGGGTTCGATTCCCACTGCTGTCTGTAAGGAGTTTGAACATTCTCCCTGTGACTGAATATGTTTCCTCCAGGTGCTCTGGTTTCCTCCCATATTCCAAGGATGTAAAGGTTAGGAGGTTAATTGTACACATGGGTGTAAATGGCCGGTATGGGTTCATTTGGCTGGAAAGGCTTGTTACTGTGCTCTATATCCAAAGAAATAAAAACAATAAGATCAAGATCAAAGAATTACAGAAGATCAAATAATTACAGAGTGCATGGAGTTAGAACAAAGCAAAACAATAGCAATGCAAAATGAAGTGTAAAAATTATAGAGAAAGTGCAGTGCAGGTAGACAATAAGCTGCAGGATCATGGATTGTGAGACCAAGAGTCCATCGTATCACACAAGAGGTCTGTTCAGGACTCTGATAACAGTGGGATAGATGTTGCCCTTTGCCTGGTGGTATGCGCTTTCAGGCTTTTGCATCTTCTGCCTGATTGGAGATTGGTGTGTGTGTGTGGGGGGGTGGTGGATGTAGAGTGTCTGTGGTTGCTTGATTATAGGGTCTTGGCTGAGGAATCTAAAACATGGGGTCTCAATAAGGGCTAGGCCATTTAGGATGAAATGTAGAGAAATTTCATGTCAGAGAGTGGTGAAGCTTTGTATTTATCAATTTAGAGATCAGTGAAGATTCAATTAGTGACTTCCTTCAAAATAGAGATCGACAGATTTCTAGATAGAAAGGGCAGAAGGCAGGAGAATGGGGATAATAAATCAACAATAATTGAATGGCAGAGCAGACTGGGGTGAATGTCCTAATTCCGCTTCCATGTCTTAAGGTCTTATGCTCTTACGAGAATCCAGTGATATGGAGATAATGCAGGCTAATAGGGTTGATCTCATTGGTCAATGGCATAGGAGGTTGAAAGAACCAGATGTCCTCTTCCTGCCCACAATGTTTAATACACCAGGGAACAATGCAAGCAGGAACACAACACCAATAGGAGAAAACAACAACAGTACAATCAAGCGCCATTCCCACCCACCCATTCACACGCACAGATGGCCATCCACCCAAGGGCCTTGGTACTGGATTCTCAGAATTGCAAACATTGGAACCTCAAACTCTAATCCCTGGTCTAACCTCACAGACTTGACCTTTGGATTCCTTTTCTGATTGGCTGCCAGTGACGAGTGGTGTTCCACAGTGGTCAATGTTGAGACTACATTTTTTTTATGTCAATGATTTCCTGATGGAATTGATGGCTTTGTGGCCAAGTTTGTGGATGATATGAGGATAGGTAGGGGTGCAAGTAATGTTGAGGAAGCAGAGAGACTGCAGAAGGACTAGCACAGATTAGGAAATTGGGCAAAGAAGTGGCAGTTAGAGTATAATATCGGAAAGTGTATGGTCATGCACTTTTATAGAGGGAATAAAAGCGTAGTTTCTAAACTGGGAGAAAATTCAAAGCTCCAAAGGCAAAGGGACTTGAGATTCCATAAGACAATAAGACATAGGAACAGATAAGGCCGTTTAGCCCATCGAGACTGCTCTGCCATTCAATCATGGCTGATCTCTTATTTGGCCACCTCAGCCCCATGCCCTGGCCTTCTCCCTGTAACCTTTGATGCTGTGTCCAATCAAGAACCTAATGCTCTCTGCCTTAAATACACCCAAGACCTGGCCGCCACAGCTACCTGCGGTAATAAATTCCACAAATTCACCACCCTCCAGTGAAAGAAATTTCTCCACATGTCTGTTTTAAATGGACATCCATCTATCCTGAGGCTGTGCCCTCTTGTTCTAGACTCCCCCACCATGAGAAACATCCTTCCTACATTTACTCTGTCTTGCTCACAGAAGGCAAAGAGTGGTTGTAGACATGTCATATTCTGCATGGAGGCTGGTGACCAGTGGAGTGCCTCAGGGATCTGTTCTGGGACCCTTACTCTTCGTGATTTTTATAAATGACCTGGATGAGGCTGTCAGAGGTTACAGCGGGGCATTAATAGGATGCAAAACTGGACTGAGAAGTGGCAAATGGAGTTCAACCCAGATAAGAGTGAAGCGGTTCAATTTGGTAGGTCAAATATGATGGCAGAATATAGTATTAATGGTAAGACTCTTGGCAGTGTGGAGGATCAGAGGGATCTTGGGGTCCGAGTCCATCGGACATTCAAAGCAGCTGCACAAGTTGACTCTGTGGATAAGAAGACATATGGTGTTTTGGCCTTCATCAATTGTGGAATTGAATTTAGGAGCTGAGAGGTAATGTTGCAGCTATTAGGACTCTGGTCAGACTGCACTTGGAGTACTGTGCTCAGTTCTAGTTGCCTCAGTACAGGAAGGATGTGGAAGCCATAGAAAGGGTGCAGAGGAGATTTACAAGGATGTTTCCTGGATTGGGAGCATGCCATATGAGAATAGGTTGAATGAACTTGGCCTTTTCTCCTTGGAGTGAAGGAGGATGAGAGGTGACCTGATAGAGGTGTATAAGATGATCAGAGGCATTGATCATGTGGCTAGTCAGAGGCATTTTCCCAGGGCTGAAATGGTTGCCTCAAGAGGGAACAGGTTTAAGGTGCTGGGGAGTAGGTACAGAGGAGATGTCAGGGGCAAGTATTTTACTCAGAGAGTGGTGAGTATGTGGAATGGGCTGCCGGCAATGGTGGTGGAGGTGGATACGATAGGATCTTTTAAAAGGCTTTTAGATAGGTACATGGAGCTTAGTAAAATAGAGGGCTATAGGTAAGCCTAGTAATTTCTAAGGTGGGGACATGTTTGGCACAACTTTGTGGGCCAAAGGGCTTATATTGTGCTGTAGGTTTTCTACGTTTCTATGTTTCTACTTGCCCCTCCACAAATCTTCATATCATCTGCAAACTTGGCAACAAAATAATCTATTCTATCATCTAACTTATTGATATGCAACATAAAAAGAAGTGGTCCCAACATTGGCCCCTGCCGAACATCACTAGTCACTAGCAGCCAGCCAGAAAAAGGATCCGTCTGTTCCTACTCGCTGCCTCCTACCACTCAGTCAAAGCTCTAACCATGCCAGTAACTTCCCTATAATACCATGGGCTCGTAACTTGGTAGGCAGCCTCATGTATGGCACCTTGTCAAAGGCCTTCTGCAAGTCCAAATATATGCTATCCACTGCATCCCCTTTATCTATCCTAATTGTAATCTCCTCAAAGAATTCCATCAGGTTTGTCAGGCAGGATTTTCCCTGAAGGAAACCATGCTGACTTTTTCGTACCTTGTCCGATGTCACCAAGTACTCCGAAACCTGGTCCGGGTGACTTATGCAAACACTTAGGTATTTCAGCTTATTGAGCACCTTCTCCCTTGTAATTGTAACTGCACTTACTTCTCTTCCCTCACACTCTTCTAGTGTCTCCAGCTATATGTCATATGTACTGCGTTGTGCACCTGGGTCCAAAGGAATGTTGTTTCATTTAGCTGTATACATGTGTACAGTTGAATGACAATAAACTGAACTTGAACACGTATACTTATATAAGCAGTGTACATGGTGGACAACAGTGACAAAAGTTCTAAAATTTTACTATGCGTTTGTCAAATCTCATGTCACCTCATCAGAAAAGCCTCACTGTATTATTGGAGAAATCAAGAAACAGATGACAAAAGGAAAAAGAAAAAATATAGTTAGTTTGCAAAAACACAAGTAAAAGGGTCAGAAAAACACAACAGGGCACAGAATTAAAATCAAACTGCTGGAGTGAGTCAGACAGCATCTGTGGAGGGAAATGGCCAAACAACATTCCTGGCTAAGATCCTTCATGTGGGCTGAACCATACAGGGGAGGTAGCCCACAGAAAGTAGGGTGAGAAGGAATGGAGCAAGAACTGGCAGGTGACAGGTGGATCCAGGTGAGGAGGGATGATAAGAAATGCATAGGAAAAAATGGACATGGTGACAGAAGCTAGGAATTGATATGGAGCGTTACAGCTGATGGAATAGGAAAGGAGAAGGGATCACGGAACCAAAGAATGAGGGTGAGGTGGGCCGGTGGGAGCAATGAGAGGAGAGGACCCGGGGGAAGAGTGTGTGGGTGATGGGCAGAAATTTCTGAACATTATTAGCTAACTTCTTACTGTTTGCACAATTTTTTTTCTTTTTTTGCTCATTGGGTGTTTGTCAGTCTCCTTTTTTATTGGGTTCTATTTGGATTCTTTTTTTTGTGGCTGCCTGTAAGGAGAGGAATCTCAAGGTTGTATGTAGTATGCATACTTTGAACTTTGAAGTGATAAGATGCATATAAGATACAAGTAAAAAATTAAACAGTATGATGTTTCTGGCACTTCATATGTGATGAGACTGTATGATGAGATTCATACGTGATGGCAGGCAGTTCAATTAATGCATAGTAGTTTCATTACTGAATTTGATTGTGACCAAATGTGTGGGCCATGAGTTCCACCACAGAATCAGGGAAATTTCAATTCAAGTAAATCTGGTGTTAAAGCTAGTATCTGTATAATTTGTAATAGCATAACTAGATTGTTGTTAAAACCTATCTCACTCACTATTACCCTTCAGGAAAGAAACTCTGCCATCCGTCTCTGCACTACCGATCCACCAATCAACACTTTTACCAGTATCAGCAGTAAAATGAGACAGATAGCAAATGTGGGTGTTGCCAAGGACATCCCCACAGAGGCACTGAGGAAGGGAGCACAAGCAGTTTGCTGTGTGCTGTGTGCTGATGTAATGTATTTTGCATCTTGGTCCTGGACGGGGGCTGTTTCATTTAGCTATTTGAAATGTTCTTCCCATGTGCACGTGGGTTTTCTCCGGATGCTCCAGTTTCCTCCTACAGTCTAAAGACATACCCGGTAGGTTAATTGGTCATTGTAAATTATCCCGTAATTAGGTTGGTGTTGAGTCAGTGGATTGGTGGGTGGCACAGCTTGTTGGGCTAGAAGGACCTGTTCTGTGTTGTATCTTTAAATAAAATAAGACAAAATAATCCATGAAAGGCACAAGAGAGACTACAGGAACTAGAATCTAAATGATAAAAACAAAGTGCTGGAGGAACTGAACAGCTCAAGTAACATCTGTGGAGGCAATGCGATGGTTGGCATTTTGGGTTGAGAATGAAGTCCATTTGACCTTTGATACTGCATCCCATGGAGTTTCTTTTATGCTGCACTGCAACTATCCAACTAATAAAAAAATGTTCCCATGGTAACACGTCTCACAAGGTAGAGTAACAGTAAAGAGGTCAAAAATAATAAGAAAGATTTGTAAGGGAAGGGGAGGTGTTACAGCAACAATAGAAGTTGAATGAGCGGAATACTTTCTTGAATCTGCTTTTAAAGCTGGATCTAAGCTCTGGAAACCACTGCTCGTTATTTTGCATTTGCAAATCAGGGCCTGCAATGTTAGAGGGCCTATATTCAGATGCACTTACATACCTGGGAAGATGATCCAACTATATTTGATTCTTAGATTTTGTGGCAATCTGCTGTCCTGTTTTCCAATTTTACTGCCTTATTTTAGATGTAATATTCTGAATTTGTGCGACTCTACAAAATTTAACAGTGTAATCTCTCAATTACCTTCATATAATCAACAGGTGCCATTCAGCTTATAGTAACTCAATTGGTCAAAAATGAGTCAAAGGTCAAAAACCAAAGTCAAGAAGTCCATAAGACCATAAGACTGAGGAGCAGAATTAGATTATTTTGCCCATTGATTTGCTCCACCATTTCATCATGGTTCATCCATTTCCCTTTCAACCCCATTCACACGCCCTCTCCCTGTAACCTTTCATGCCCTGACTAATCAAGAATCTATCAATCTCCACCTTAAATACACTCAATGACCTGGCCTCTACAGCTGTCTGTGGCAATCAATTCCACAGATTTACCATCCTCTGGCTAAACGAATTCCTCTTCAACTACACTGTAAATAGACATTCCTCCATTGTGATGCTGTGCCTATTGGTCCTAGACTCTTCCACTATTGGAAACATCCACTCCAGATCTATTCTGTTTAGGCCTTTCAATATTCGATAGATTTCAATTAGATTCTCTCCTCATTCTACTAAATTCCAGTGAGTAAAGGCCCAGAGCCATTAATTGCTCCTCATACGATAAAACTTTCCTTTCCAGAATCATTCTTATGAACCTCCTCTGAACCATCTCCAATGTCAGCATGTACTTTCTTAAATAAGGGGCCCAAAACTGCTGACAACACTCCAAGTAAAGCCTTACAAAGCCTCAGCACTACATCCTTGCTTTTATACTCTAGTCCTCTGAAAATGAATGCTAACATTGCATTTGCCTTCCTCATCACCAGCTCAACCTGCAAATTAACCTTTAGGGAATCCCGCATAAGGATATTACAAGTAGGATGGATAAAGGGGATGTAGTGGATGTTATATATTTGGACTTTCAGAAAGTGCCACACATGAGGATGCTTACCAAGTTAAGAGCTACTGGCATGGTTAGAGCATTGGCTGATACATAGGAGGCAGCGAGTGGGAATAAAAAGATTGTTTTTTTGTTGGCTGCCAGTGACTAGTGATGTTCTGCAGGGGACCGTGTTGGGACCACCTCTTTTTATGTTGTATATCAATGATTTAGATGATGGAATAGATGGCTTTGTTGCCAAGTTTGCAGATGATATGAAGATTGGTTGAAGGGCAGGTAGTGTTGAGGAAACAGATAGGCTACAGAATGACTTAGATAGATTAGGAGAATGGACAAGAAAGTGACAAATGAAATACAGTGTTGGAAAGTGCATGGTCATGCATTTTCGTAGAAGAAATAAATGCACAGACTATTTTCTAAATGGGGAGAAAATTAAAAAAATCTGAGATGCAAAGGGACTTGGGAGTCATTGTGCAGAACACCCTAGAGGTTAACTTGCAGATAGAGTAAGTGGTGAGGAAGGCAAATGCAATGTTAACATTCATTTCAAGAGGTCTAGAAAAGGCACGAATGAGGCCTCACCTTGAGTATTGTGAACAATTTTGGGCTCCTCATCTAAGAAAAGATGTACTGGCATTGGAAAGGGTCCATAGGCAGTTAACAAGGGTAGTTCAGAGATAGTAAGTGTTATCATACAAGGAATGTTTGATGGCTCTGGGTCTGCACTCATGGAATTTAGAAAGATGAGGAGGGGATCTCATTGGAACTCTTCGAATGTTGAAAGGCTTAGACAGAGTAGGTGCGGAAAGGGCATTTTCCAGGGTGGCGGAGTCTAGGACAAAAGGGAACAGCCTCAGAATAGAGGGGTGTCCAGTTAAAACAGGCTTGGGTTAAATTAGGGGTTGCAAGGCGGTAAGGTTTGAAGGGCTGGGGAGCCTATTTCACACTGTATTTCTAAATAAAATAAAAATCCTATTCTTCATTCATCCATATTCATCCTTATGTGGTGAATGGGAAGGACAGACCAGTCTCTGTGGTGTGGCACACTTCATTCTGAGACATTGGGGAAGCAGTCTAATTGATTCTCAACATACTTCAAGACCAATTAATTGCATTTTATTTAATCATGGCAAACATAACGTCAACAGTGAATTAAACAGATCAACAATTTGGCTCAGCTGTTGTGTGGCGTTGTTCAATAGCAATATTAAATAATTACTCAGGCACATGAACTTTTAATATTCAAGATTTTGTAATGTCATTTCCAGTACACAAATATAAAGTAGAACAAAACAATTGTTACTGCAGCACAAAAAATAATCACAATAAGATAAACAACTCAATGATTAAGAAACACAATAAGTATTAATTTAGAAGTTAGTGTGATGTTATTACAGCTCAGAGCATCAGAGTTCAGCATTTATTTCTAATGTCATCAGTGAGGCATTTGTACATCCTCCCCTTGTGTTGCGTGGGTTTCCTCCAAATGATTCGGTTTCCTCCCACAGCTAAAAGCCGTACTGATTTGAAGGTTAGTTGATCATTGTAAATCGTCCCATGTTCAGGTTAGGGTTAAATCGGGGGATGCTGGGCAATGTGGCTCAAAGGGCCTATATGCCCTGTATGTCTAAATAACTTAATAACTACATACACATAAGATAGCTGAAAACAGAGATTATTTGTGTGTTCATAATGTGATGTAAGGCACAGGAGTATCTGTAAATAAGGTGACTGATAGGAAAGAATGTAATAGTGGTGGCTGGGGGTACGGAGCGGTGAGTTAGTGGGTGGAGATCTTGATCACCTTCACTGCCTGGGGTAAGTAACTGCTTTTGAGTCCGGTGGCCCTGGTGTGGATGCTACATAGCCCCATCCCTGATGAGAATGGGACAAATAAATCTCACCAATAGTTAATTATAGCAATGTCCTTAAGTAATATACATTACTGAATTCAATACCTACAGGTTGTAAATCAGCTAAAGCTAATATAGGAAGCAGAGGTGCTGAATCCTTTTTATAGCCAAGCATGAATTTGATTTATGATGGTGTCAGTGTTCTTTGACAGCCGCACCATCTAATTCATATTGGGGAGCTCAAGCACCTGACCTGTCCCTACCTTCTCTCTTGATAACAGAGATGATTAAGAACACAGACCAGAGAGCCAGAGAGCAAGAGATAGAAAAAGACACTCTGGGAAATCAAGAAAAGCCTTTTCAGAAAATGCAAAAGCAGATGTGCTGGAGTTGCTCATTAGGTCGGGCAGGGGTGTTTAAGATGAAGCGCTGTTTCAATTTACCTCCTTCCTTGCCATGCTCCACATAGCCAAACATTCTTTTTTTACATGAAGCAGGGATTCATTGTCTCTGTTTTCCAGTATGAAAACTGCATTCACTGCTCCCTGTGTGAAACCTCTTTTTTTGTTTTGTTTGGTTTGGTTTATTATTATTGACAAATGTACCGAGATGCAGTGAAAAACTTGTCTTGCAAGCTGTTCGTAAAGATCAATCCATTACAACATTGAGATAGTGCAATGTAAAACTATAACACAATGCAGAATAAAGTGATACAGTTACAGAGGTCATAGTTACAGGAATTTGACACAGCCATGGTGAAGAAATGGTGATATATTTCCAAGCCAAGAAGGTGGCATTTATCAGGAATGATCTACAGGAGGCTGAAGACCTACACTAAAGGTCTTTGGAATAGCTTCTTCCCCTCTGCCATTAGATTTCTGAATGGTACCATAGGGTACTTCTGCCACAAAACAACAAATTTCACAACATGTCAGTGATAATAACTTTGTGTCATCAATAGGGTTGGGAAAAGTACCGGAGGATTGGAGGGTTACAAATGTTGTTCCCTTGTTCAAGAAAGGGAGTAGAGATAACCCTGGAAATTATAGACCAATGAGTCTGACTTCAGTGGTGGGCAAGTTTTTGGAGAAGATCCAGAGAACAGCGAAAAGAGTTCTCTTTTGGAAGAGGACAGCGAGGCTTTGAGAAGAAGTGCGGCGGTGGCCATTTTCAAATTGCTTCTCAGATCGGAGTTCTGAGAGGCGGGACTGCGCAGGCACGTGAAGGAGGCCTGGGAAGGAGGGAAGATATAAAAAGGAGAGAAAGAGTGAGTTAGTTCTCTTTTGGAAGAAGACAGCGAGGCTTTGAGAAGAAGTGCGGCGGTGGCCATTTTCAAATTGCTTCTCAGATCGGAGTTCTGAGAGGCGGGACTGCGCAGGCGCGTGAAGGAGGCCTGGGAAGGAGGGAAGATATAAAAAGGAGAGAAAGAGTGAGGTAGTTCTCTTTTGGAAGAGGACAGCGAGGCTTTGAGAAGAAGTGCGGCGGTGGCCATTTTCAAATTGCTTCTCAGATCGGAGTTCTGAGAGGCGGGACTGCGCAGGCGCGTGAAGGAGGCCTGGGAAGGAGGGAAGATATAAAAAGAACGCAACCTTAAGCAGCGGGCAGCTTCGTTTGCGGGCAGCGGAGTGAGCCGGGAGCAGAGTGTAGGGCTTGGGCTCAGAGGGCTTAGGTGGAAGAGGGCACAGTAGGCTTATCTTTTAGTTCTCCTTGTTATTTTTAGTTATTCGGGAAGTATGAGTGTGAGGGCAGCTTCTTGTTCTCAGTGTCGGATGTGGGAGATCCTGGAGTCTCCGAGCCTCCCGGACGTCCACATCTGCACCAGGTGCGCCGAACTGCAGCTCCTGAGGGACCGAGTTAGGGAACTGGAGCTGCAGCTCAATGACCTTCGCCAGGTCAGGGAGAGTGAGGAGGTGATAGATAGGAGTTACAGGCAGGTGGTCACTCCGGGGCCACGGGAGGCAGATAGGTGGGTCACGGTCAGGAAGGGGAAGGGGCAGGTACTAGAGATTACCCCAGTGGCTGTACCCCTTGACAATAAGTACTCATGTTTGAGTACTGTTGGGGGGGACAGCCTACCTGGAGGAAGTGACAGTGGCCGGGCCTCCGGCACAGAGGACGGCCCTGTAGCTCAGAAGGGTAGGGATAGAAAAAAGAGGACCATAGTAATAGGGGACTCGATAGTCAGGGGTTCAGACGGGCGGTTCTGTGGAGGTGATCGGGAGTCCCGGATGGTAGTTTGCCTCCCTGGTGCCAGGGTCCGGGACGTTTCTGATTGCGTCCAAGATATCCTGAAGTGGGAGGGTGAGGAGCCAGAGGTCGTGGTGCATGTAGGTACCAATGACATAGGTAGGAAAGGGGAAGAGGTCCTGAAACGAGAGTATAGGGAGTTAGGAAGGCAGTTAAGAAGAAGGACCGCAAAGGTAGTAATCTCGTGATTACTGCCTGTGCCACGTGACAGTGAGAGTAGGAATGGAATTAGGTGGAGGATGAATGCGTGGCTGAGGGATTGGAGCAGGGGGCAGGGATTCAAGTTTCTGGATCATTGGGACCTCTTCTGGGGCAGGCGTGACCTGTTCAAGAAGGATGGGTTACACTTGAATCCTGGGGGGACCAATATCCTAGCGGGGAGGTTTGCTAGGGCTACAGGGCAGACTTTAAACTAGTAAGGTGGGGGGGTGGAAATCAATTTGAGGAAACTATGGGAGAGGAGGTTAGTTCACCAGTAGTGCAAGTAAGTAGACAGTGTGTGAGGGAGGAAAGGCAGGAGATGGAGAAGGGATGCGCTCAGCCCGAAGATGTAGGGGAGAAGAAAGAAAAGGATAATAAATTTGAATGCATTGCTAGGGATGAAAAGAGAGGAGGAGGTGGAGAGTATCTTAAATGTATCTATTTTAATGCTAGGAGCATTGTAAGAAAGGTGGATGAGCTTAAAGCGTGGATTGATACCTGGAATTGTGAAGTTGTAGCTGTTAGTGAGATGTGGTTGTGGGAGGGGTGTGATTGGCAACTAAATATTCCTGGATTTAGTTGCTTCAGGTGTGATAGAGTAGGAGGGGCCAGAGGAGGAGGTGGTGCATTGCTTGTCCGAGAAAATCTTATGGCGGTGCTTTGGAAGGATAGATTAGAGAGCTCCTCTAGGGAGGCTATTTGGGTGGAATTGAGGAATGGGAAAGGTGTAGTAACACTGATGGGAGTGTATTATAGGCCACCTAATGGGGAGCGTGAGTTGGAAGAGCAAATGGGTAAGAAGATAGCAGATATTTGTAGTAAACACAAGGTGGTGATTGTGGGAGATTTTAATTTTCCACACATAGATTGGGAAGCTCATTCTGTAAAAGGGCTGGATGGTTTAGAGTTTGTGAAATGTGTGCAGGATAGTTTTTTGCAACAATACATAGAAGTACCAACTAGAGATGGGGCAGTGTTGGATCTCCTGTTAGGGAATGCGATAGGTCAACTGACAGATGTATGTGTTGGGGAGCACTTCGGGTCCAGTGATCACAATAGCATTAGCTTCAATATAATTATGGAGAAGGACAGGACTGGACCTAGAGTTGAGATTTTTGATTGGAGAAAGGCCAACTTTGAGGAGATGCGCAGGGATTTAGAGAGAGTGGATTGGGTCAAGTTGTTTTATGGGAAGGATGTAATAGAGAAATGGAGGTCATTTAAGGGTGAAATTATGAGGGTACAGAATCTTTATGTTCCTGTTAGGTTGAAAGGAAAGGTTAAAGGTTTGAAAGCACCATGATTTTCATGGGATATTAGAAACTTGGTTCGAAAAAAGAGGGATGTCTACAATAGATATAGGCAGCATGGAGTAAAGGAATTGCTCGAGGAATATAAAGAATGTAAAAGGAATCTTAAGAAAGAGATTAGAAAAGCTAAAAGAAGTTACGAGTTTGGTTTGGCAAATAAGGTGGAAGTAAATCCGAAAGGCTTCTACAGTTATATTAAAAGCAAGAGGATAGTGAGGGATAAAATTGGTCCCTTAGAGAATCAGGGTGGTCAGCTATGTGTGGAGCCGAGGGAGATGGGAGAGATTTTGAACGATTTCTTCTCTTCGGTATTCACTAAGGAGAAGGATATTGAATGGTGTAAGGTGTGGGAAACAAGTAAGGAAGTTATGGAACCTATGACAATTAAAGAGGTGGAAGTACTGGTGCTTTTGAGAAATTTAAAAGTGGATAAATCTCCAGGTCCTGACAGGATATTCCCCAGGACTCTGAGGGAAGTTTGTGTAGAGATAGCAGGAGCTCTGACGGAGATCTTTCAGATGTCATTAGAAACGGGGATTGTGCCGGAGGATTGGCGTATTGCTCATGTGGTTCCATTGTTTAAAAAGGGTTCTAAAAGTAAGCCTGGCAATTATAGACCTGTCAGTTTGACATCAGTGGTGGGTAAATGAATGGAAAGTGTTCTTAGAGATAGTATTTATAATTATCAGGATAGACAGGATCTGATTAGGAGTAGCCAGCATGGATTTGTGCATGGAAGGTCATGTTTGACAAACCTTATTGAATTTTTTGAAGTAGTTACGAGGAATGTTGACGAGGGTAAGGCAGTGGATGTAGTCTATATGGACTTCAGCAAGGCCTTTGACAAAGTTCCACATGGAAGGTTAGTTAAGAAGGTTCAGTCGTTAGGTATTAATGCTGGAGTAATAAAATGGATTCAACAGTGGCTAGATGGGAGATGCCAGAGAGTAGTGGTGGATAATTGTTTATCGGGATGGAGGCCGGTGACTAGCGGGGTGCCTCAGGGGTCTGTTTTGGGCCCAATGTTGTTTGTAATATACATAAATGATCTGGATGATGGGGTGGTAAATTGGATTAGTAAGTATGCTGATGATACTAAGGTAGGAGGTGTTGTGGATAATGAGGTGGGTTTTCAAAGCTTGCAGGGAGATTTATGCCAGTTAGAAGAATGGGCTGAACGTTGGCAGATGGAGTTTAATGCTGAGAAGTGTGAGGTTCTACATTTTGGCAGGAATAATCCAAATAGAACATACAGGGTTGAGGAATGCAGTGGAACAGAGAGATCTAGGAATAACAGTGCATAGTTCCCTGAAGGTGGAGTCTCATGTAGATAGGGTGGTGAAGAAGGCTTTTGGAACGCTGGCCTTTATAAATCAGAGCATTGAGTACGGAAGTTGGGATGTAATGTTAAAATTGTACAAGGCATTGGTAAGGCCAAATTTGGAATATTGTGTACAGTTCTGATCACCGAATTATAGGAAAGATATCAATAAATTAGAGAGAGTGCAGAGACGATTTACTAGGATGTTACCTGGGTTTCAGCACTTAAGTTACAGAGAAAGGTTGAACAAGTTAGGTCTCTATTCATTGGAGCATAGAAGGTTGAGGGGGGATTTGATCGAGGTATTTAAAATTTTGAGAGGGATAGATAGAGTTGACGTGAATAAGCTGTTTCCATTGAAAGTAGGGGAGATTCAAACGAGAGGACATGATTTGAGAATTAGGGGGCAAAAGTTTAAGGGAAACACGAGGGGGTATTTCTATACTCAGAGAGTGATAGCTGTGTGGAATGAGCTTCCTGTAGAAGTAGTAGAGGCCAGTTCAGTTGTGTCATTTAAGGTAAAATTGGATAGGTATATGGACAGGAAAGGAGTGGAAGGTTATGGGCTGAGTGCGGGTAGGTGGAACTAGGTGAGATTAAGAGTTCGGCACGGACTAGGAGGGCCGGAATGGCCTGTTTCCGTGCTGTGATTGATATATGGTTATATAAGTAAGATTTATGAGCATTTAAAGAGACATACTCTGATTAGGGGTAGTCAGCATAGCTTTGTCAAGGGCAAGTCATGCCTTATGAGCCTGATTGAATTCTTTGAGGATGTAACAAAACAGATTGATGAAGGTAGAATAGTAGATGTAGTGTATATGGATTTCAGTAAAGCTTTTAATAAGGTTCCCCATGCAAGGCTCCTTCAGAAAGTAAGGAGGCATGGGATCCAAGGAGACCTTTCTTTATGGATCCACAATTGGCTTGCCCACAGAAGGCACGGAGTGGTTGTAGATGGTTCATATTCTACATGGAGATCGGTGACAAGTGGTATTCCACAGGGGTGTATCCTGGAGCCCCTCTTTGTGATTTTTATAAACAACCTGGATGAAGAAGTAGAAGGATGGGTTAGTAAATTCACTGATGACACAAAGGTTTGGGGTGTTGTGGATATCTGGAGGGTTGTCTGAGGGATATCAATAGGATGCAGAACTGGGCTGAGAAGTCACTGATGGACTTCAACCCAGATTAGTGTGCAGTGGTTCATTTTGGTAGGTTAAATTTGAAGACAGAGTATAAGGGAAAGGAAGAGGAAGGCAGTAGTAATAGAGGACTCGATAATTAGGGCGTCAGACAGGCGATTCTATGGACACAGTCAGGAGAGCCGGATGGTAGTTTGCCAACCTGGTGCCAGCGTTTCTGATGTTTCTGATCGCATCCAAGATATCCTGAAGTGGGAGGGTGAGGAGCCAGAGGTCATGGTACATATAGATACCAATGACATAGGTAGGAAAAGGGAAGAAGTCCTGAAAGGAGAAGGTAGTTAGGAAGGGAGTTGAGAAGAAGGACCGCAAAGGTAGTAATCTCGGGATTACTGCCTGTGCCACGCGACAGTGAGAGTGGCAAAGGAATGAGGTGGAGGATAAATGCATGGCTAAGGGATTGGAGCAGGAGGCAGGGATTTAAGTTTCTGGATCATTAGGACCTCTTTTGGGGCAGGTGCGACCTATACAAAAAGCACTTAAATCTTAGGGGGAACCAATATCCTGGCGGGGAGATTTGCGAAGGCTAGTGGGGAGACTTTAAACTAGAATGGTTGGGGGTGGGAATCAAATTGAAGAGACTAGGAGAGAGGTGGTTAGCTCACAAATAGAGAAAGCTAGTAGACAGTGTGTGAGGGATGATAGGCAGGTGATAGAGAAGGGGAGCGCTCAGACTGAAAATGTAGGGGAGAAGGAAGAAAAAGATAATAAAGTCGTTTGCACCATTAGGGATAAACGGAGAGGAAGAGGTGGAGAGTTTCTTAAATGCATCTATTTTAATGCTTGGAGCATTGTAAGAAAGGTGGATGAGCTTAGAGCATGGATTGATACCTGGAAATATGATGTTGTAGCTATTAGTGAAACATGGTTGCAGGAGGGGTGTGATTGGCAACTAAATATTCCTGGATTTCGTTGCTTCAGGTTTGATCTATTCGGAGGGGCAATAGGGTGTTGCATTGCTTGTCAGAGAAAATATTACAGCGGTGCTTTGTCTGGATAGATTAGAGGGCTCATCTAGGGAGACTATTTGGGTGGAATTGAGGAATGGGAAAGGTGTAGTATCACTTATAGGGGTGTATTATAGACCACCTAATGGGGAGCGAGAATTGGAGGAGCAAATTTGTAGGGAGATAGCAGATATTTGTAGTAAGCACAAGGTTGTGATTGTGGGAGATTTTAATTTTCCACACATAGACTGGGAAGCCCATTCTGTAAAAGGGCTGGATGGTTTGGAGTTTGTAAAATGTATGAGGATAGTTTTTTGCAGCAATACATAGAGGTACCAACTAGAGAAGGGGCAGTGTTGGATCTCCTGTTAAGGAATGAGATAGGTCAGGTGCAGAGGTATGTGTTGGGAGCACTTTGGGTAGTGATCACAATATCATTAGTTTCAATATAATTATGGAGAAGGATAGGACTGGACCCAGGGTTGAGATTTTTGTTTGGATAAAGGCTAACTTTGAGATGCAAAATGATTTAGAAGGAGTGGATTGGGACAATTTGTTTTATGGGAAGGATGTACTAGAGAAATGGAGGTCATTTAAAGGTGAAATTTTGAGGGTACAGAATCTTTATGTTCCTGTTAGATTGAGAGGAAAGGTTCAAAGTTTGAGAGAGCCATGGTTTTCAAAGGATATTGGTTAGGAAAAAGAGAGAGATCTACAATAAATATAGGAAGCATGGAGTAAATGAGGTGCTCAAGGAATATAAAGAATGTAAAAAGAATCTTTAGAAAGAAATTAGAAAAGCTTAAAGAAGATATGAGGTTGCCTTGGCAAGTAAGGTGAAAATAAATCTAAAGGGTTTCTACAGTTATATTAATAGCAAAAGGATAGTGGGGGATAAAATTGGTCCCTTAGAGAATCAAAGTGGACAGCTATGTGTGGAGCCAAAAGAGATGGGAGAGATTTTGAAGAATTTCTTTTCTTCAGCATTCACTAAGGAGAAGGATATTGAATTGTGTAAGGTAAGGGAAACAAGTAGGGTAGTTATGGAAACTATAATGATTAAGGAAGAGGAAGTACTGGAGCTTTTAAAGAATATAAAAGTGGATAAGTCTCCAGATCCTGACAGGATATTGTCTAGGACCTTGAGTGAAGTTAGTGTAGAAATAGCAGGGGCTTTGACAAAAATATTTCAAATGTCATTAGAAACGGGGATGGTGCCGAAGGATTGGCGTATTGCTCATGTGGTTCTATTGTTTAAATGGGTTCTAAGAGTAAACCTAGCAATAAGTTTGACATCAGTGGAGGGTAAATTAATGCAAAATATTCTTAGAGATGTTATATATAATTATCTAGATAGACAGGGTCTGGTTAGGAACAGTCAACATGGATTTGTGCGTGGAAGGTCATGTTTAACAAACCTTATTGAATTTTTTGAAGAGGTTTCTAAGAAAATTGAAGAGGGTGAAGCAGTGGATGTTGTCTATATGGACTTCAGTAAGGCCTTTGACAAGGTTCCACATGGAAGGTCAGTTAAGAAGGTTCAATCGTAAGGTATTAATATTGAAGTAGTAAAATGGATTCAACAGTGGCTGGATGGGAGATGCCAGAGAGTAGTGGTGGATAACAGTTTGTCAGGTTGGAGGCTGGTGACTAGTGGTGTGCCTCAGAGAACTGTACAAGGTCCAATGTTGTTTGTCATATACATTAATGATCTGGATGATGGGGTGGTAAATTGGATTATTAAGTATGCAGATGATACTAAGATAGGTGGCGTTGTGGATAATGAAGTAGGTTTTCAAAGTTTGCAGAGATTTAGGCCAGTTAGAAGAGTGGGCTGAAAGATGGCAGATGGATTTTAATGCTGATAAGTGTGAGGTGCTACATTTTGGTAGGACTAATCAAAATAGGACATACATGGTAAATGGTAGAGCATTGAGGAATGCAGTAGAACAGAGTGATCTAGGAATAAATGTGCATAGTTCCCTAAAGGTGGAATCTCATGTGGATAGGGTGGTGAAGAAAGCTTTTGGTATGCTGGCCTTTATAAATCAGAGCATTGAGTATAGGAGTTGGGATGCAATGTTAAAATTGTACAAAGCATTGGTAAGGCCAAATTTGGAGTATTGTGTACAGTTCTGGTCATCGAATTATAGGAAAGATGTCAACAAAATAGAGAGAGTACAGAGTTGAACAAGTTAGGTCTTTATTCTTTGGAGCGTAGAAGGTTGAGGGGTGGCTTGATAGAGGTATTTAAAATGATGAGGGGGATAGATAGAGTTGACATGGATAGGCTTTTTCCATTGAGAGTAGGGGAGATTCAAACAAGAGGACATGAGTTGAGAGTTAAGGGGTAAAAATTTAGGGGTAACACAAGGGGAAACTTCTTTACTCAGAGAGTGGTAGCTGTGTGGAATGAGCTTCCAGTAGAAGTGGTAGAGGCAGGTTTGATATTGTCATTAAAAAAAATCAGATAGGTATATGGACAGGAAAGGAATGGAGGCTTATGGGCTGAGTGCAGGTCGGTGGGACTAGGTGAGAGTAAACGTTCAGCACGGACTAGAAGGGCTGAGATGGCCTGTTTCCGTGCTGTAATTGTTATATGGCTATATGGTTATAATATTAATGGTCAGACTCTTGGCAGTATGGAGGATCTGAGAGATGATGGGGTCCATGTCCATCGAACACTCAAAGCTACTGCACAGGTTGACAGTGTTGTTAAGAAGGCGTATGGTGTGTTGGCATTCATCAACTGTGGGATTGAGTTCAAGAACTGTGAGGTAATGTTACAGCTATCTAAGACCTTGGTCAGACCCCACTTGTAGTATTGTGTTCAGTTCTGATCACCTCACTACAGGAAGGATGTAGAGAGAGTGCAGAGGAGGTTTATAAGAATGTTGCTTGGATTGGAGAGTGTACCTTATGAGAATAGATTGAGTGAACTTGGCCTTTTCTCCTTGGAGTGCTGAAGGGTGAGGGGTGAACTGATAGAAGTGTATAAGATGATAAGGGGCATTGATCATGTGAATAACCAGAAGCTTTTTCTCAGGGCTAAAATGGCTAACATGAAGGGGCATAGTTTTAGTTTCAAGGTGCTTAGAAATAGGTACTGAGGGGATGTCAGGGGTAAGTTTTTCACATAAAGTGTGGTAGGTGTGTGGAATGCACTGCCAGTAGTGGTGGAAGTGGATACAATAGGGCCTTTTAAGAGTCTCTTAGATAAACAGAGGGCTATGCACTAGGGAAATTCTAGGCAGTTTCTAGTATAGGCTACATGGTCGGCACAACATTGTGGGCCAAAGGGCCTGTAATGTGCTGTAGTTTTCTATGTTTTAATAAACCTGATTCTGATTCTGATTCTGATTCTGAAATCTGGATGGTGAGTGGCTAAAACGGCAACTTCCAGATGCTGGTAGACCTGTGTTTCTGCTGCCCTTGTCCTTCTAGCTGGAAGAGGTAGTGGGTTTGGAAGATGCTGTCTAAGGAGCTTTGGTGAGAAGAGGATATGGAATGTAAAGCACATCATCTCACATGCTTTGAGATCCTCAAGGCATTGAAAGGCACCATCGATGTTGCTCTGCAAAATCCTCCAAATTCACATCAAAGTTATCAGTCAACATTAGTGTTGACCCTATATTACTGAGGCCCGGCTGCCTGCAAAAGACAGGACATGTCACTTTGATGCCTATGGATAGGCTCCCAGAACAGGCACTCTGTTCCAGCTTCTGTGGTGAAACAAGCTTACCATCGGACAGAGGAAATGATTCAAGGTGGAGTTACAGGAAAATACGAATGTTAGAATCTGTAACAACACAAAAAGCGATAGTGGAACCTAGCGGGTTTGGAGGGAAGTGGATAGTTGACATATTTCTGTCAAGACTATTCATCTAGACTGGAAAGAAAGGAGGAGATAGCCTGTATAAAAAGGTAGAGTGATGATGTGGATCCAGGTGAGGGTGTGACAAACAGATGAGGACATGAATGATGTCAGAAGCTGGGAGGTGATACAGGGCTGAAAATCCAAAGATTCAAGAATGTGCACAAAGCTTCTTTGAAGAAGTGCAGCATCCACACTAACTCCTGGATCACTCCATGATTGCTCAAAATGGAGGAGGAGTTTTTGGGGCTGTATTGAAAACCTCAAGACCACACAAGAGATGACAGAGGCCCAGTGTAAGCAGTGGAGAGAGCCCATTACATCAAACCGTGGATTGATACAGTAGCATAGCAGTTAGTATAAAGATATTACAGCATCAGATCTAAGATTAGGATTCAATTCCCACCACTGTCTGTAAGGAGTTTGTACCTCCTCCTCATGAATGTGTGGTTTTGTCCAAGTTGTGGGGATGCTACATGGTGACATTTCGCATCCTGGCTAAATGTTCCAGGTCACCATGTTCCAGGCGACATTTGATGCAAATGATGCATTTTGCTGTATACTTCAATGTATATGTGACAAATGAAACAGATCTTTAAAGATCTTTTTATCTTTAACTACCCAGCTGCCCACCTCCTGCCCCAAGGCATCATAGTACTATGGCAATTAGTGTGACACTATTACAGCTCTGGGCATTGGAATTCAGAGTTTAATGCCGATGTCCTCTGTAAGGAGTCCGTATGTCCTTCCCATGGAATGTATGGGCTTTCTCCGGGTGCTCTGGTTACCTTCCACAGCCCAAAGATGTACTGGGTAAGTTAATTGGTCATTGTAAATTGACCCATGATTGGTTTAGGGTTAAATAGGGGTTGTTAGTGGCTGCTGGGTGGTGCTGCTTGAAGGGCCAGAAGGGCTTATTCTGCACTGTGTCACGTACCCCGTGATCGGGTTACCGAACCAGCAGAAATGGAATACACGTTGGAGTCTTGTAGTGTTTATTAGTAAACTAAGAAATACAGTACTATAAAATGCAAATATATGAAACAGGTTAGCAATGATATTTGCAGAAGTGTGGAAATAGGAATCAAAACCAAGCTCTTTCAAAGCCTAGGGGTAAATGGATAGTCTTATGATGGTGAAGAGTTCAGTTCAGTTCAGTTTAGGTTGAGGCAGTTCTGGTATAATGTTAGAGAGAGAGAGAGGGAGAGGTGATGCAGTTGTTGTCGAACCTTCGGTTGTCTGTTTGTGTTCAGTTCTGGTCACCTCATTATAGGAAGGATGTGGAAGCTATGGAGAGGGTGCAGAGGAGATTTATCAGTATGTTGCCTGGATTGGAGAACAAGTCATATAAAGCAAGGTTAGCAGAGCTGTGACTTTTCTCTTTGGAGCGTAGAAGAATGAGAGGGGACTTGATAGAAGTCTACAAGATTATGAGAGGCATAGATAGGATGGATAGTCAGTACTTGTTTCCCAGGGCACCAATAGCAAATACCAGAGGGCATATGTACAAAATTAAGGGAGGAAAGTTTAGGGGAGACATCAGGGGTAAGTTTTTTACACAGAGGGTTGTGAGTGCCTGGAATGACTTACCAGGGATGGTGGTGGAGGCTAAAACATTAGGGGTATTTAAGAGCCTCTTGGACAGGCACATGGATGAAAGAAAAATGGAGGGTTATGGGGTAGTGTGGGTTTAGTACTTTTTTTTAAGGATTATATGGGTCAGCACAACATGGAGGGCTTGAAGGGCCTGTACTGTACTGTAGTGTTCTATGTTCTATGTCTTCCTGTCCTGTTATGGTCACTGACTATGACCCCATACGACTGTTCTTCAGTGGTGGACCTGTCACCGAGGCAAGGGTGGACACACAAACAAGTCCCCACTGGTCGCACCTTCTCACACTGTGAACCACTGATCGATTCCCCAAATTGATCCTCCAAACCCCCACCTTCACGTGGGTGCACAATGCTCTTTCAGTGTCCCGTGGTGTGTCTCCCTGGTGTGTTAGCAGACCTGCTTTTTATCTCCCTTTTCAGGGCACTGGCTGTCCATCAACCTGGTCCCACCTTGCTGTCTCAGCAAGAATCCTAACAAGCAGGCAAAGAAAGTGTCCTTGAAGCAAAGGTAAACAATCAGCCAAGGAGCCATAATATTAAATCATGTCTCTTTCTCTCTCATCGGTGCGGGATGCCTCCTCCCTCTTCTCTCTCTCTCTCTCTCTCATTAACAGCATAGTTCCCAGGGGGATCAACTCTGGACCCCATCTCAGCTTAGTTTGCTCATCACAACTGTATCTCTAAATCAATAGGCAAATGAGTCTATAATTTGCACATTGGTTTTAATAATCACCACAAAATTCACAAATCAGAATAGCAGCAAATCATCCTGCAATCCCAAGGCACTGCAGACGAAGAAAATTTTTTTGAACCATTCCCAGTTTTAATGAAATGTCATTGTTCTGAATTATTGACTGTTTCTCTCTATACTGACATCGCCTGATATGGTGTTTATTGGTTTTATATTTCTCCCTTCACAGACATCGCAAATCACTTTACAAACCATGAGTTTATTTTCAACTGTATTTATTTATATATTGAGATACAGCACAGAGTGAGACCTCTGGCTGTTCGAGCCACAGCACCAGCAACCCCCAATTTGACCCTAGCCTAATCCCAGGACAATTTACAATGACCATTAAAGCTACTAACCGGTACTTCTTTGGACTGTGAGAGGAAACTGGTGAACCTGGAGAAAACCCATACATTCAAAAGCAAGGACATGCAGACGCCTTACAGATGATGTAGGTATTGAACTCTGATCCCTGACACCCTGAGCTGCAATTGGGACATGGGGACTGCTATGCTACCATGGCAACCCAACTGTTGAAGTGTCACAAGAAGGTTCCCAGATAATGTTGAGCCCACCAGCTGAAAAAAGAAGATAAAGGGTATTGTCATCAATACTCAAATATGAATGACAAAAGTTCATCTTTTGAACTGCTCCATCAAAAAGGAATGCTGCAGTTATTGAAAATCTGAAATTAAACACAAAATGCTGGAGAGAAATATGATTGAAGTTCTAGATTTGTGGCCTTCTTTATAACTGTTCAGCTATTGAAATGTTTAGTTGAAAGTGGCAGATTCTTCAACCAAGCTGGTTCATTAGCAGATGATGGAGTGACACACCCTCACTGAGAATGGTGAAATTCTCTGAAATCTCTAAAATCCCTTCATAGAACCAAATAAAATCCAACAAATATTAAGCTGTGGAAATGGCATTCATCCTACAGTAACTCTGCTGGTTGAGAAAGTGTTACCCAGACTAAAAACAATAAAACAAAAAGGCTTAGGAGCAGAATTAGGCCATTTGGCCCATGAAGTCCACTCCACCGTTCAGTCATGGCTGATCTTCTTCTCCCTTCCTCAACCCCATTCTGGCCTTCTCTCTGTAACCTTTGATGCCGTGTCAAATCAAGAACCTGTTAATCTTTGTCTTAAAAACACCCAAAGAAACTGGCCTCCACAGCTGCATGTGGTAACAAATTCCACCAATTCACCACCCTCTGACTAAAGAAATTTCTCCACAATTTACAATGAGCACCCACTACTAACTTGTTTGTCTGTGGAGCACCCAGGGAAAACCCACACATTTGATGTGGAAGAGGTACAGACTCCTTACCATAAGACCATAAGGCATAGGAGCAGAATTAGGGTATCTGGCCCATCGAGTCTGCTCCGCCATGCTATCATGGCTGATTCTAATTTTCTATCTTCTCCTCAACCCCAGGTTCCGGTCGTCTCCCCGTAACCTTTGATGCCATGTCCAGTCAAGAGCCTATCAATCCTTGCCTTAAATACACCCAGCAACCTGGCCTCCACAGCTGCATATGGCAACAAATTCCACAAATTCACCAACCTTTGGCTAAAGAAATCTCTCCACATCTCTGTTTTGAAAGGGTGCCCCTCTATCCTGAGGCTGCGCCCTCTTGTCCTAGACTCTCCAACCATGGGTAACATCCTTTCCACATCTGCTGTCTAGGCCTTTCGATGATCAGATGGTTTCAATGAGATTCTGCTCATCCTTCTGACTTCCAGAGAGTATATACTCAGAGCCATCAAATGTTCCTTGTATGTGTAACACTTACGCGACAGGCTGGTATATGTCTAGGGGAAAAATTCCAGCCACTCGCCAACCCCACCTCCATTATACGCAGATGCTGTGGAAAACAAGTTAACGCAGCGACACACACACAATATCAAGCTCACACCAGATACAGTTATAGGATATACTTTAAGGGTTTTACTAGAACTGAATGATTGCTAACAATACAGTATATATGAAGGAAAATAAAATAAAGTAAAAGGCGCCAAAACTTATCAGAGTTCAGTCAATTTAGTGCACATCATTGGAGCTCAACCATCAAACCGTTTGACCCCTCTTCGCTCTCCTCCGACCTCCATGACCTCGCACCTGGAGCCACCCGAAGTGATCGACCGAGCAGTGCAGCAAGCGTCCACCTTCTTCGATGTCTTCTTCCCCAACTCCCGAAAAGACCGCAAAATCCCAGCTCCCAGACTCACAAGAAAAAAATGACATCCAACCCCATCGGTTAACAAATGAATACAATCCCCGTTATCAGCAATTCTAAACCTAAACAGACTGTGAGAAGCTTCGAGAATGCTCTGCAAGACAACACTCTCTCACCAGTTAACATAACAAAGAAGCAGTTTTACTTTTAACAAAGAAGCCATTTTGATTAACATAGGGAGTACATTCTCCCCCCACCAACAAAAGGCACGCCCTCATGACATTACCAGAGTTCCCCAATGCTCCTTGCAAGACACAAAACCCAACCCAGGTACAGAAAGCAGCGACATAACTGCCCAGGGAGGTAGAGATCACACTCGGTTCTCCCGGCACTGCATATGTCAACTGCTCCGGAGGGTGCCTACTTCCCTGAGATCTTCGTACCCCTTCTGCCTCAGACCCCATGGGGGAACACCCCAGACCTACTTGTCAGACCCCCACCCTCTGCCTCACTGGGCTTCCTCTTCACCCGAAAACCCTCTGTCTCGTGTTCAGGTTCCACCCTCTCTCCCCCCAATGCCGGCTACCTCTCAGTCTGCCCATCAACACCCTCCCTCCTCTCACCTAACTCAGTAGGGGAAGGGCCTGGAGCCTCCTCGTCTGGTACTGGAGCACTAGCGAATGGAAACAGGGGCCACACATCTGAATCGTCGTCTTCCGAATCAGTATCTCTTCCCAGGGTAAGGACCGGTCCCACCTCTTCCGCAGTGGGCTCTTCCCTCGCCCCGCGCCCTCACAGAGTCCTTGTACTAGGCGTAACCTCCCACTCTGGCTCTTTATCCACCTGCACCGCTTGACCCAGGGGCAGCAGGTGATTCTGATGGAGTACCTCGGCAGGCCCCTTCCCATCCTCGGATTTCACCCGGTAAACCGGTAGATTCAGCATCTGGCTCTCTACCACATAGGGGGTGGCCGCCCAACGATCTGCCAACTTGTGCTTACCGGGGAGTCCTAAATTCCGTACAAGGACCCGGTCTCCCAGCAATAATTGAGCGAACTTCACTTTCTGATCATGTCTCCTCTTATTCCTCTGACTCTGTTTGGTAGCTGCCGCCTCGGCTGACTCGTACGCCCTTTCCAACTCTCTCCTCATGTCGGACACATACTTTAAATAGGGCTTCCCAGGTAATTTACCCGCTTCAGCCCCAAAACACAAGTCAATGGGCAACCTCGCTTCCCACTCGAACATCAGATAATAAGGCGAGTACCCTATAGCATCATTGCGAGTACAACTGTAACAGTGAACCAATTGTCCAATATGTTGACTCCACTTACTTTTCTGCCCAATCTCCAGCATCCCGAGCATATCCAACAATGTCCAGTTAAAACTCTCGGGCTTTGAGGTGAGAACGGATAACAATCCTCTCATTTATATCCTGACTTTGGCGAAACTGGATGCTACATATGATAACCATAAGACCATAAGATATATGAGCAGAAGTAGGCCATTCGGCCCATCAAGTCTGCTCCGCCATTCTGTCATGGACTGATCCAATTCTTCCAGTCACCCAACTCCTCTGCTTTTAATCCATATCTTTTGATGCCCTAGCTAATCAAGAACCTATCTATCTCTGCTTTAAATACACCCAATGACTTGGCTTTCACAGCAAATTCGTGACAACAAATTCCACAGATTTACCACACACTGACTAAAGTGATTTCTCTGTAATTCAGTTCTGAAAGGACGTCCTTCAATCCTGAAGTCGTACTCTCTTGTCCTAGAATCCCCTACCATGAGAAATAACTTTGCCATATCTAATCTGTTCAGGCCTTTTAACCTTGGAAAGTTTCTATGAGATCCCCTCTCATTCTCCTGAACTCCAGGGAATACAGCGCAAGAGCTGCCAGACGTTCCTCATACGGTAACCCTTTCATTCCTGGAATTATTCTAGTGAATCTTCTCTGAACCCTCTTCAATGTCAGTATATCCTTTCTAAAATAAGGAGCCCAAAACTGCACACAACACTCCGTGTGGTCTCACCAGTGCCTTATTGAGCCTCAGCATCACATCCCTGCTCTTATATTCTATACCTCTAAAAATGAATGCCCACATTGCATTCACCTTCTTCACCACCGACTCAACCTGGAGGTTAACCTTTAGGGTATCCTGCACAAAGACTCCCAACTCCCTTTGCATCTTTGCATTTTGAATTCTCTCCTCATCTAAATAATAGTCTGCCCATTTATTTCTTTCACCAAAATGCATGACCACACAATTTCCAACATTGCGATTCATTTGCCACTTCTTTGCCCATTCCCCTAAACTATCTAAGTTTCTCTGCAGCCTCTCTGTTTCCTCAACACTACCCTCTCCTCCACCTATCTTTGTATCATCGGCAAATTTAACCACAACTCCATTAATAATGTAGTCCAAATCATTGACATACATTGTAAAAAGCAGCGGTCCCAACACTGACCCCTGTGGAACACCACTGGTAACTGGCAGCCAGACAGAATAGGGTCTCTTTATTCCCACTCTGTTTTCTGCTGATCAGCCAATACTCCACCCATTCTAGTAACTTCCCTGTAACTTCATGGGCTCTTAAGCAGCCTCATGTGCGACACCTTCTCAAAGGCCTTCTGAAAATCCAAGTAGGTCTACTGCATCTCTTTTGTCTACCCTGCCTGTAATTTCCTCAAAGTAATGCAGTAGGTTTGTCAGGCAGGAGTTTCCTTTCAGGAAACCATGCTGCTTTAGCCTATCTTGTCATGTGCCTCCAGGTACTCCGTAATCTCATCCTTAACAATTGATTCCAACAACTTCCCAACCACTGATGTCAGGCTAACAGGTCTAAAGCTTCCTTTCTGCTGTTTCCCACCTTTCTTAAATAGTGGAGAAACATTTGCAATTTTTCAGTCAACCGGTAAATGCCAGAATCTATCGATTCTTGAAAGATCATTGTTAATGCCTCCGCAATCTCTCCAGCTACTTCCTTCAGAACCCGAGGGTGTATTCCATCAGGTCCATGAGAGTTATCCACCCACAAACCTTTAAGCCTCCTGAGCACCTTCTCAATTGTAATTTTCACTGCACTAACTTCATTTCCCTAATACTCTCGAATGTCTGGTATACTGCAGACATCTTCCACTGTGAAGACTGATTCAAAATACGCATTCAGTTCCTCTGCCAGCCCTGCATCTGTCATTACAATATCCCCAGCATCATTTTTATTGATCCTATATCTATTCTTGACTCTCTTTTACCCTTTATATACTTAAAAAGGCATTTAGTATCTTCTTTGATATTAGTTGCCAGCTTCCTTTCATAATTCATCTTTTCCTTCCTAATGACCTTCTTAGTTTTCTTCTGCAAGTTTTTAAAAGCTCCCAATCCTCTATCTTCCCACTAGTTCTGGCTTCCTTGTATGCTCTCTCTTTTGTTTTTACTTGTCAGTGATTTCACTTGTCAGCCACAGTAGTGTCCTTCTTCCCTTTGAAAATTTCTTCTTATTTGGAATATATCTGTCTTGCACTTCCCTCATTTTTCACAGAAACTCCAGCCATTGCTGTTCTGTTGTCCTTCCTGCAAATGTCCCTTTCCAGTCAACTTCGGCCAGTTCCCCTCTCATGCTATTGTCATTTCCTTTATTCCACTGAAATACTAACACATTGGATTTTACTTTTTCCCTTTCAAATTTCAATGTGAACTCAATCATATTGTGATCACTGTTCCCTAAGGATTCTTTAACCTTAAGCTCTCTTATCACCTCTGGATCATTGCACATCATCCAATCCAGTATAGCCAATCCCTGTCACTCCAGTTCCCATCCGCTTGCCAAATTAGTTTAAACCCTCCCTAAGTGCTCTATTAAATGTGCCCGCTAGGATTCTGGACCCTTCTAGGTTCAGGTGTAACCTGTCCTTTCTGTACAGGTTATACCTTCCCCAGAAGAGGCCCCAGTGATCCAGGAACCTGAATCCCTGCTCCCTACACCAGTCTCTCAGCCATGCCTGATCATGCTATTCTTGCTGTGTCCCTGAGATTACTACCCTAGAGGCCCTGCCTTTCAGCTTCCTACCTAACTCCCTGAATTCTCTTTTCAGGACCTCCTCCCTTTTTCTACCTATGTCATTGGTACCAACGCGTACCAGGACTTCTGGCTGTTCACCCTCTCCCTTCAGAATACCTTGCACCCGATTCGAGACATCCTGTACCCTGGCACCTGGGAGGCAACACACCATGCAGGTATCACTGTCGGGCTGACAGAACCTCCTGTCTGTTCCCCTCACTATGTAATCCCCTATGACTACCACATTCCTCATTTTCCTCTCTCCCTTCTGCACCACGGCTCAGTGCCAGAGACCCGATCGCTGTGGTCATCCTCTGTCAGGTTACCCCCTTTAGTGACATCCAAAACGTGATAATGATTACTGAGTGGGATGGCCAGAGGGGTGCTCTCTACTATCTGAGGTCTTCCCATCCCTTATCTAACTCCTGCAGCCTTGGGTGACTAACTCCCTGTAGCTCCTCTCTATCTCTAGTTCATTCTCCCTAATAAACTGTAGGTCAACAAGCTGCAGCTCCAGATCCCTAACACGGTCTCTCAGGAGCTGCATCTCGGTGCACCTGGTGCAGATATGGCCATATGGCAGACTGGCAGATTCCCAGATTCCCACATCTGATACCCAGAGCAAAATACTAACCCTACCAACATGCTCAGGATTCCTCTAAAAAAAATGCAGAGAAACCAAAAATAAAGTTTACTTACCCACTCGTCTCGCTGAAACCCACTTTTGCTAAAGTGTGAATGAGCAAAAGCCTGACACTTCTGCTCTCACCACTGGCCTACTCCCAACAATAGACACTCCGCTTATCCCTTCTGTACTTTTATTTAGTTCGTTGAGCTCAGTTGCTGCCGCTGATAGGCCCTGCACAATGAACTAATGCCTGCAAAGCTCTCGTTTAAATCACCAACTCTGACCTGCAAGAAGCACTCATTCATAATCCTTGCATTCCTGAAATCACCCTTGTGAAGCTTCTCTGCACCCTCTCCAATGCCTGCACATCTTTTCCAAAATGTAATTTGTGTAAAATGAACGCTATATGGGTGCTTGATGCAGATTCACCAGGCTGAATGGCATTAACAAATGACTGTAATATTGTTAGCATCCACCATTCCAAAGAATCCTGGCTCTTTAAAATAAGTCATGTGATGGCTGGAGTAGCTGTTGGCTGCCAGGCAGAAGGAGAGCCACTCTTTGAAACACAGAAAAGTCACAGCAAGACATGTGGTCTTCAGAAAGGGGAAATTAGGAGAACATGCAACAGGGGGTCAGGAGTTGAAAGGGGAGCAGATTCGGGTTTCTGGGTATTAATATCATCAATGACTTGGAGGATTTATTCTGGGCCCAAAATACTGATGCAAACACAAATAAGGCATACTAGTGGCTATACTTTAATGGGAGTCGGAGTAAAGGTTTAAAGTTGTACTGTGGAGAGCAATGTAGCTGTCTGGTATGAAGGCTCCTAAACACAGGGGCTTCTGAGGATTGTTGACTCAGCTAGCTCCATCATAAGCATAACACTCCCCTTTATTGTGAACATCTTCTAAAGTCCATGTCTCAAGAAGGTGACATCCATCGTTAAGAACTCTCACCTGCTGGGACATGCAGTCTTTTCATTGATACCATCAGTGAGGAGGTACGGGAGCATGAAGACCAACACTCCACCTCCACCATCAGTCCATGAACCCACAAACTATACTTCACTATTTTGCACTGCTTATATATTGTAGCTTATTGTCTTTTTATGTCTTGTACTGTACTGCTGCCACAAAACAACCAATTTTGTAAGTCAGTGATAATAAACCTGATTTGGAATTTGTGTAATGGCTGGAGCAGCTGTTGGTAGCCAGACAGAAGGAGAGCCTCATGGGAAACATGAATGTATAATTGACTCCAGGGCTTTCAGAGAAGGAACTGAAAGCTTTGGTGGAGGGCTGTAGAATAGGAGGGTAGCTTTGTATCTTTAGATATACACAGAGAAAGCAATGGGTGCAGGAAGCCCCAGAAGTCATTGTCTGTAGTCAAGCTCCAAAGATCTTGATGCAGAATTTAATAAGACCTTTTAAGACTTCAGAGCAGAGTTAAGCTATTTGGCCTATCAAGTCTGCTCCATCATTTCATCATGGTAATATATTATCCCACTCAACCCCATTCTCCTGCCTTCTCCATGTAACTTTTGATGCCTGACTAATCAAGAACCTATCAACCTCTGTGAGTGGAAATACAGTGAGTAGAAACCAGAGGACATTTTCTTGTCTGAAGTAGGTTTTGTGAGATTTTACACTATTACGTTCCTGGTTTGGTTGGGTTTAATATTAATGATTAACTGACTAAAACTTCACTACTATGAGACCCTCCGTTGGTTGAGGTCAACTATGGATGTTGCATCCTAGCTGTCAATGTGATATGCAAGTCAGGGCAGTACAATATGGAGAGCAAGCTGTTGCCGTAGATCAGCGTTTCCCACTCTGCACAGCTGATGAATCCAAAGTAACAGCAGAGACAATACAGTTTGGCAGCAGTAGTGTAGCAGGAGCTCCCAATCAGCACTGAACTCAATGTAGGTCTGCCTTAGGGACATCACTACTAATTCTATTTACTGCAGAATTCTGTTTCTTCCCCTACTTATTTATTTTTTATATTTCTTATATTATTTTTATGCATTGCACTGTACTACAGCTGAAAAACACAAATTTCACAACATATGCCAGTGATAATAAACCCAATTGACCCTCGACTTCCTAGCCCTTGTCCACTGTCCTGACACGCCATGGCAGGCTGTCTTTCCACCTGAAGGTGAGGGAGGTCCCCAATAGAAGTCCCTTTACAAGGGAGTTCTTCACATGCACCTGGAGGATCTGGGGTGGAAGCTGCCGCATAGAGCAGTGCCCTGCAATAAGTTCTTTAGCTTGTACACAGATCTATCAGCTGCATGTCACTTCTGTGGGCTGGAGGAGACCGTGTAACACATGTACGTAGAGTGTGTGAGGCTGCAGCCCTTTTTTGCATATCTGCATGGGATGCATCTTGCCTTCTGGTTACATTTTAGCCCCACCTTATTTATATACCGTCATCCAGTAAGGTGGGAAGCATGGAAGGATGAGGATGTCCTTGTCAACTTGATCCTGGGGCTGGTGAAATCAGCCATCCATGGGTCTTGGACACGGCTGGCAGGAGGATATGCCCGGGCAGATTGCCAAGCAATGTTTAGGGGGTATGTTTGTGCCCGAGTAAATATTGAGAAGGAACATGCATTGTCCATGGTGACCATAGAGGCGTTCTGGGACCATTGGGCTCCATGGGTGGTTATTGCTGTCATTGACACCGATGGAAACATTTTAGTTTAATGTAAATTATCTAATTGTGGTGTAATTATTGTGTTTGTCACTGGTTTGTATATATTATAATGCTGAATTTGTAATAAAGATATTTTGTATATAAAAGAAAACAAACCTGACTGTGCTTTTGATTCTGGTTCCAATTCAGAATCAGGGTTAAATATAAATGCATTTAAAAAATTTAGTGCAGAAAGATAGGGAAAGATACAGAGGAAGTACTCACGGGTTCATTGTCATTTCAGGAAGCTGTTGGTGGAAGGGAAGAAACTGTTCCTGAAACTTTGAGTGTGTGTCTTCAGGTTTTTGTACCTCCTTCTTGATGGTAGCAATGAGTAGAGGGCACGTCCTGGATGATGATGGTCCTTAATGATGGATACCCACTTTTTGAGGCATTTCCTTTTGAAGGTGTCCTGGATGTTAACAATGAAATTTGGAGAGCCAGAAGGGGTCATGAAAAGACCTTGGTGGACGGGATTAAGGAAATCCCCAAGGCATTCTACAAGTATGTGAAGAGCAAGAGGATAAGACATGAAAGAATAGGAACAATCAAGTGTGACAGTGCAAAAGTGTGTATGGAACTGGAGGAGATAGTGGAGATACTTTTCATTTTAAAAATATTTTTTTATTAATTATTATTAAAGATCAACAAAAATACATTAAGGTAATCAAGTCAACATGTCAATATGTACAATGAAGAATTAAATTAGCAAATAACTGATGAACAAAGCTAAGCAATATATCAATAATAATAAGAGAAAATAAAGTGCTAAGAATATATAGGGAAAAAAGAAAGAGAAAAAAAGAACCCCTACTAACTAAGAGAAAGAAAACCTTACTAACAAAAAAAAAAGAAAAAAAAAACGCGTATTGGGAGCACAACCCCGGAGCTATACATCATACAAGCTTCCATAAAAGAAAAACATCAATCCACCAACTCAAATCCATTTAAACAAAAATCGGAAGGAAATCATATTAATGAACTCAAATCAGATGATAGCAGCGGGCAAATGAACCCCACCTTTACTCCAAATCAAATTGAGGATCAAAAGTTCAACTTCTGATTTTCTCCAAACTAAGACATAGCATCACCTGAGAGAACCATTGTATCAAAGAAGGAGCAGAAGCATCTTTCCATTTCAACAAAATAGCCCTTCTGGCCAATAATGTAATGAATTATATGTTGGTCTGATAGAGAAATACCATGAATATATTGAAGGATTATACCAAACAAAACTGTCAGTTTATTAGGTTGTAAATTAGTTTTTAAAACTTTAGAAATTGTAGAGAAAATAGATTTCCAAAAATGTTTCAATACAGAACACGACCAAAACATATGTGTCAATGTGGCTGTCTCGGTATTACATCTATCACACTGACTATCAACATTAGGAAACATTTAGACAGTCTCTCCTTTGTCAAATAGTAACGATGTAAATAGTAAATAGAACAATTTTAAATTGAATTCAAAAGTGACTGCACAGATCGAAGAAGAGTTAACCAACTTCAAAATCGGCAACAAATCCTCTGTTATCAAGGTCATGTTAAGCTCTTTCTCCCAATCTTGCTTAATCTTAAGTGAAGGGTAATAGTACTGTTGCAACAATAAATTATAAATTTTCCCAGTAAAAGATAGCGGAGATATTTAATGAATACTTTGCTTCTGTATTCATTACGGAAAAGGGCCTTGGCAATTGTAGGGATGATTTACAGCTGACTGAAAATCTTGAGCATGTAGATATTAAGAAAGAGGATGTGCTGGAGCTTTTGGAAAGTTTCATGTTGGATAAGTCACCAGAACTGGACGAAATGTACCCCAGGCTACTGTGGGAGGCAAGGGAGGGGACTGCTGATGCTTTGGCAATGATCTTTGCATCATCAATGAGGATGAGAGAGGTTCCGGAGGATTAGAGGGTTGAAGATGCTGTTTCCTTATTCAAGAAAGGGAGTAGAGATAGCCCAAGAAGTTATAGATCAGTGAGTCTTACTTCAGTGGTTGGTAAGTTGATGGAGAAGATCCTGAGAGGCAGGATTTATGAACATTTGGAGAGGTATGATATGATTAGGAATAGTCAGCATGGCTTTGTCAAAGGCAGGTCATGCCTTATGAACCTGATTGAATTTTTTGAGGATGTGACTAAACACATTGATGAAGGAAGAGCAGTAGATGTAGTGTACATGGATTTCAGCAAGGCATTCGATAAGGTACCCCATGCAAGGCTTATTGAGAAAGTAAGGAAGCATGGGATCCAAGGGGACATTGCTTTGAAGATCCAGAATTGGCTTGTCCACAGAAGACAAAGAGTGGTTGTAGATAGGGCATATTCTGCATATTCGGTGACCAGCGGTGTGCCTCGGATCGGTTCTGGGACCCCTTCTTTTTGTGATTTTTATAAATGACCTGGATGAGGAAGTGGACGGATGGGTTAGTAAGTTTTTTGATGACACAAAGATCGGAGGTGTTGTGGATAGTGTGGAGGGCTGTCAGAGGTTACAGTCGGACATTGATAGGATGCAAAACTGGGCTGAGAAGTAGCAGATGGAGTTCAACCTAGATAAGTGTGAGGTGGTTCATTTTTGTAGGTCAAATATGATGGCAGAATATAGTATTAATGGTAAGACTTTTGACAGTGTGGAGAATCAGAGGGATCTTGGGGTCCGAGTCCTTAGGACACTCAAAGCTGCTGCGCAGGTTGATTGTGTGGTTAAGAAGGCATACGGTGCATTAGCCTTCACAAACCATGGGATTGATTTTTAGAGCTGAGAGGTAATGTTACAGCTTTATAGGACCCTGGTCAGACCCCACTTGGAGTACTGTACTCAGTTCTGGTCACCTCGCTACATAGAGGATGTGGAAGCTATAGAAAGGGTGCAGAGGAGATTTACAAGGATGTTGCCTTGATAGGGGAGCATGCCTTATGGGAATAGGTTGAGTGAAATCGGCCTTTTATCCTTGGAGTTGCGGAGGATGAGAGGTGACCTGATGGAGGTGTATAAGATGATGAGAGGCATTGATCATGTGGATAGTCAGAGGCTTTATCCCAGGAGCTGAAATGGCTAACTTGAGAAGGCACAGTTTTAAGGTGCTTGGAAGAAGGTACAGAGGAGATGTCAGGGACAAGTTTTTTACACAGAGGGTGGTGAGTGGTAAGCTGCCTGTGGCGGTGGTGGAGGCAGAAATGAAAGGGTCTTTTACGAGACTCCCTGATAGGTACATTGAGTTTAAAAAATAGAGGGCTATTGGTAACCCTAGGTAATTTCGAAGGTAAGTGCATTTTGGCACAGCATCGTGGGCTGAAGGGCCTGCATTGTGCTGTAGGTTTTTTATGGTTCTATGTTTCTATGTTTTTATGTTAGGGAGGCTGGTGCCCATGATGGAGCTGCCTGAATTTACAACTTTCTGCAACTTTGTCCAATAGTCTGATTCTGATTCAACCAGAAGAGCTACCATACCTTTAAGAATGTACAGCACTCCTGACATACCCCTATCTCGCCGACAAGACTTAATACATTGCTGAGTTCAGGTAATGGGAGTGGAGCTATACAACTGTCAGGATCATCAAGTCTTCGACTTGTTTGTGATCACACTCTCTTGGATTGACGCCGGATGTCAGGAATGATGCAAGTACTACTGATGTTGAAAGAATTTTTTTTGGCTGTTACCTTCTGCATGATCTGAGTTCCAGATAGACCAGTGTTTAAAATTCTTATTAGTTTTGCTACAACAAGTGTATGGGACATTGGAAAAAAGTTGGAATTTCCCCATGGGGATGAATAAAGTATCTATCTATCTATCTATCTATCTATCTATCTATCTATCTATCTATCTATCTATCTATCTATCTATCTATCTATCTATCTATCTATCTAATAAATCCTCAGAGTCCAATGAGACTATACAAGGAAAGGGAGGAGATTGCTGAGGCTTTCACAGATTTTTTAATGTGCACTTGCTGGGTGGGATACTGGGTGACTGGAAGAGAGCAAATATGGGATCTTTATTCAGGAAGGGTAGCTGGGCTAAGCAAGGTAATTACAGGCCGAATGACTATAAGACATAAGAGCAGAATTAGGACCATTCAGCCCATTGCATCACTACAGAGGAGATATCAGGGGCAAGTTTCTTACGCAGCGAGTGGTGCGTGCATGGAATGGGCTCCCAGCGATGGTGGTGGAGGCAGATACAAAAGGGTCTTTTAAGAGGCTCCTGGATAGGTACATGGATCTCAGAAAAATCGAGGGCTATGGGTAACCCTAGGTAATTTTAAAAGTAAGTACATGGTCGGCACAGCATTGTGGGCTGAAGGGCCGGTTTTGTGCTGTAGGTTTTCTATGTTTCTAAAAACACCCACACACATCCTACAAAGAATAGAAACAAGCCAAAAGCATCCCGAACCAGTCTGAGGTCCCAGATCGAATCCCATGGCAGCCGGAGTAGGCTGAAGACAAGCCTCAGTCCGCAATTTCCACGTCAGTGGGACAGAAACACACAGCAGCCAGTTCTGTTTGACACTGTAGAGAAAGGAATGAACACTTGTGGGACAGCGAGCAAAATCAGATCAACCTTTGCCTCCATACCTGACACACGGGCTTCCAGTTTATCTGGACCAACATTTAACTTGTCCAAGAACGGAATGGTACGTCGTTCTAGGACTTGGATGTAGGCACCCCAATGTGCCTGGGCTGCCTTATCTAAAGCCATTCTCAATCTCACCAAATCAGCTTGGTGTTTGGAGTGATCCACCCTTGGACCTGAGTCAGGTGGATGAGCATTGAAACTCTTCCGCATCAACTGCTCTCCAAATTGCTGTCTCCATCTCCGACAGTGATATGAACTCCGTCTCCATCTGTGGCTTGAACACAAACACATTGTGCCTTGCACTGCCCCAGCACAGTTCATCACCTGAACCAGCCTTACCTCCACCTGCCTCCGCACTCTCTGTGGCGTTAGTTCACCATAATTTGTTATAAGCAACAATTTTAGTCAAATACCTTCCCTTATGAATTACCAGTAAACTGTTGCACATCTTTGGTGGTGCCATCTTAAGCTGGAAGCCATTGGAGGGTGATGGACCTTTCTCCTTCTGGTGGGTGACTTTGGCTCATATACTAATGAGCTCACCAAACTTTGTCGGACATACATATGCTGCAGATGTTACTTTAAGCCCCAAAGGCTTCTGAAAGAATTGTTAATAAACTTATTTTCATGAATTATTGGGACAGATTCCTTTGTTCTCATTATACGGTTGTAAAGCTTAGCTATATCAGCTCTACGTATCTGGGGGAGACCCCGTCCCCCGCCCAACCTTGTCTCATGGTTGCATCGGTTGCTGTGCAATGCCACCTGATACGGCCTCAAACATCAATCATCAGCCAGCACACAGTGTACATTTTACAAATTACACTTTATAAATCTTACTTGGACTATGAGATTAATAAAGATACAATACAAAAAGGAATGAATGGAAAGAAAAAAAAGGTGCCAGACTTATTAAAGATCCCAATTGGTTAACAAATGAATACAATTCTCGTTATCAGTAATTATAACCCAAACAAGCTGTGAGAGAAAGCAATCTGTCACCAGTTAACATAACAAAGAAGCATTTTTACTTTTAACATAACAAAGAAGCCATTTTGATTAACATATGCAGTAACATAAAGAAGAAACCCCTCACCTTGTATTTCTAGAAGTAATTTCTATTTGCCTTCTTAGTTTTATGGTTTCTTGGCCAACATTCATTCTCGTCATATTCAATATTTATGTGAATGATTACAAGACATTGCTTTGTCTCCAATAGCAATAAGTGGTCTATAAGAAAATCTTAACTGGTTATAAATCTCATTAAGAGGCACAGGTAATGTAGATAGGTATAAATTTTTGCCCAAGGCAGATGTGTGCAAGGCCAGATGGTGTCGGTTTAAGGTGAGGGGTGAGAGTGTTAGAGGGGATATGAGGAAGATTTTTTTCACTCAGAAGTTGAAATCTGGAAGGCACTGCCTAAGAGTGTTTTGAAAGCAAAGAATCTTACCACATTGAAGAGGTAATGTATCTAAGCAAGCACTTGAACTATTAAGGTAAAGTAGGTTAGAATAGATAGGCAATTGTGTGTAGTGTGTCAAAGGGACTTTTCTGTGCAGTATGGCAACAAATGCAAATTAAAGCACTTTATAAAAAATAATCTGTCCTTGGTACATTTGAAATGGATAATTTGGCAATTGATAAGCTTCAACTTGCGGAATTCTATTCTGTAATGCTTTAGCCTTGAAATCTTATGTTAAAACATTTAAGTAGAAATTTTGATTTCATGAGCCCAGTACAGCAGCTCACAGGCAAATGATGTTTGAAAAGAATTTTTATATCTCTGGAGGCAGCAGAAAGGCTAAGTTACAGATTTTATTCTTGAGTGGTCCATCAGGATTGAGGATGACTCCAGGCTCTGAGGTGGCTTAGAAGGTCAGAATGGACTCTACCAGTTCTTCCACAGACAGGTTGGAGATTCCCAATTGGGTTAAACAGTCCATTCTAATGCCATTTACTACAGATTACTGTGTTGGCCTTATGCATGGCGTTGAGGTTCTCTATATCAACCAACAGCAATTCAGTGATGACAGATGTATGCAGTTCAATGATGTGTTGAGGTATCCCAAACAGGAAGTGGTAGGCCAATTGTAAAGTGATTACTGTTTGCTGCTACTTTGTTAATTCTTGGGGTAAGCAAGTTTAGGAAGAAGGTTGTTATCAAAAGAGATCGAAACACAGAAACATAGAAACATAGAAAACATACAGCACAAAGCTGTGCTGAACATGTCCCTACCCTAGAACTACCTAGGCTTTACCCATAGCCCTCTATTTTTCTAAGCTCCATGTAGCCATCCAAGAGTCTCTTAAAAGACCCTATCATTTCCACCTCCACCACTGCTGCCGGCAGCCCATTCCATGCAGTCACCACCCTCTGTGTAAAAAACTTACCCCTGACATCTCCTCCGTACCTCCTTCCAAGCACCTTAAAATTATGCCTTCTGGTACTAGCCATTTCAGTCCTGGGGAAAACCTTCTGACTATCCACATGATTAATGCCTCTCATTATCTTGTACACCTCTATCAGGTCACCTCTCATCCTCCGTCGCTCCAAGGAGAAAAGGCCGAGTTCATTTAACCTATTCTCATAAGGCATGCTCCCCAATCCAGGCAACTTCCTTGTAAATCTCCTCCACACCCTTTCTATGGTTACACAAGAATACTGGCCATTCACACAATCTACAAGTCCTATATTTTTTGCATGAAATGCACAATGCTGAATGATTACAGAAATTACCCAGAGGCAGTGAGATTGCTGCTTGATAACAAATTACTTGTCAAAATAAGATGAATTGAATATCATTGCAGCAAAATTATTGATAAAGTAATTTCCCTTAGCTGTGGGAAATATTAAGTTCCATTGATTTACAAAAATGAGCACATTTCTTCTCTTTTTAAATTTCCTGTTTTATTCCCCTGCTCTCTCCACACAGAGATTTCACCAAGAGCAACACACACAAAATGCTGCAGGAACTCAGCAGGTCAGGCAGAATCAATGAAAAGGAATAAACTGTTGATGTTTCGGCAAGAGACCCTTCTTCCGATCCTGTTTATTCCTTCCCATGGATGCTGCCTGATCTGCTGAGTTCCTCCTGCATTTTGTGTAGGTTGCTCTGGATTTCCAGCATCTGAAAAATTGGTTGTGAATCTGATTTTGCCAAGAACCAATTAACAAAGATATTTAGCAGAACTGTCAAAATTGACAAGTTGAATGTGATTGGTAATAAGAAACAAAAGTAGTGTATGGATAAATATTTTCATTCATTGCCTTGGATGTGTGGTGCTCATTCACTTCAAGATCAATGTTCACTCTATCTAGTTTTATTTATCTATTTTACTGAGTATTTTTAAGATGGAGGCTGATAGGTTTTTGGTTAGTCAGGGCATCAAAGGTTACAAGGAGAAAGCAGGAGAATGGGGTTGAGAAGGATAATAAATCCATCGTGATGGAATAGCTGTGCAGACTCTCTGGGCCAAATATCTTAAATCTGTTTCTATGTCTATGGTCTTACACAGCACTGCAACAGGCTCTTCAAGTCTACACTACCCAATTACATCCATATGAACCTACTAACTGATATGTCCCGAATGTGGCGGGAGCTCCCACCCGGAGGAAACACACACAGTCATGGGAAAAATGTTCAAGCTCCTTCCAGATAGTGGCGGAATTGAACCTGGGTCCCTGCTGCTGTAATTGCATTATACTAACCACTACAAAGGAAGATACAAGCAAATTCAATCAGAGAGATTAAAAGTAACTAACTCAACACAAGACAGAAACTCACCTCAGGGCTATTCAGGAAAGAGTCAAGCATGGTTTTAAAGAATCAAAAAAATCTGCAGATGATAGATGCTATTAGGGTGTATTCTGGAGTTAGGGTATAAAGCAAAATATTAATTTCAGCAGCAACCAATCTTTACATTCAAATGTGGATTGCAGATTGGATTTGAAACTCAGCTCAGAACAATAAGACCTCAGATGCCTGCACATGTATGAATACAGCCTAGAGTCAGTGGTGACTAACATTTATTTTGAGTGTCTGGAGTGTGGGTGCAAAGAAGGAGGTGTGTGAAAATCATATGTAATTCAAAGGAAGCATTGTAGATACATTGTAACTATAGAATTGTCCTGCTGTTACCTTTGTCCTTTAGCATATAAAAATGCCATGTAATATTGGGACGGCAGGCCTCTTCCTCCAAGAGTGTCTCTTTACAACCAAGATGGCGGCGCGATGCAGCTTTCAGCGGCCACTCCGGAGCTGATTATCTGTTATTTGTGAAGCGGGGTGCTGTGCGCAATCATAATTGGATGAAAAACAGATGTGGGAGCATGGAGAAACATCTGGAAATCTCCAGGAAGACCTTCTTCATTGCTGCTGCTGCTGTGAGGTCCAGGTCTCTGCTGGGAAGTACAGGCCCCCAGTCCTTGGGGTCGCATTGCTGATGGCCGTTGGTGGAGGCGTCTTAATACACTCGGCAGAGGATGGTGCTTGGAGAAGCTGTGCCGAAGGGGATGGTCGGAGACTTGGAGGTTTGACGGACTCGGAGTCCGCTGTGGTCGAAGCGCTTTCACTGTGTGCTGCGTCTGCAAGGCTGGTTTCGACGGAGCTTTCATTGTGTGCTGCGTCTGCTAGCCTGAATCGGGTGGCGCCGTGGAAGTCCATAGCGGGGGTATTCCCTTCTGCTGCCTGCATGGGATGGCGAGTCTATCGGGACCCTGAGGACTTGTGGAAACTGTGGGGTGATTTCTTTTGAACTTATAGTCTTTTAACATCTTTGGACTATTTTACTGTGCCCATGGTCTGTTTTTTTTTATCAATTATGCTATTGTTTGCACTGTTGTAACTACATGTTGTAACTATGTGGTTTTGTGCAGGTCTTGTAGCTTTAGTTTTTGGTCTTGTTTTTGTCTGGTGGGAATCGGAGTTCCTTTTCGGGGAACGCACTAAGATGGTAGTGCGATATTAATACGGCAGCCTCTCCAGAGTCTGGATTGGGGATTGCCAAACGTTATGTGGATTTTCTGGTGTAGTCTGTTTTGTCATGTGCTTTTGTGATATCGTTCTGGAGGAACGTTGTCTCATTTTTTAACTGCATTGCATTTGTGGTTTCTAAATGACAATAAACTGAATCTGAATCTGAATCTGAAATGATGCCTGCTGCTCATTTCTGCTGAATAAAACACTTCTATATCCACTAGCTTCAGTATCTCTCTGGTGACTGTTTATATCAAAACAGATCTCTGATATAAAAACAAAAAAATGCTTTATAGACTTAATTGATCAGGTATGAACAGACTTGGACCTGAAATGTTGATCAATATTCTCTTTCTGCAGATGCTGCCTGACCTGTTGAGTTCTTTCTGCATTTGCTGTTATTATTTCAGGAATGAATGCAACTAACTGGATTGCTCTTCCAGAAAGTTGGCGGAGTCTCAATCTGTCTTGTGAAGATGCAAGACTCTGATTCTAAACAATAGGACCTTTAATGTGGTAAAAACCTACCAGTGTACTTCACAGAAGGATTATAAAACTAAATGTGATAGCAAACCACTTATCGATGATTTTACTTGGTCTTAAGGATTGTCATAAAAGAATGTGAAAGAGGTTTAACAAGGAAATCCAGAGCCTAAAGGCTGGACAAATAAAAGCACAATTGTTATTGTTAGAGTGATAGAAAATAGAGTGTGCAGTTGGTAGAGCTGCCTTCTCACAGCTCCAGCAGACTGGCTTCAATGCTGATCTCTGGTGCTGTTTGTTTGGAGTTTGCATGTTATCCCTGTGATCATATGAGTTTCCTCCAAAAGTTCAAAGTTCAAAGTAAATTTATTATCAAAATACATATATGTCACCATATACAACCCTGAGATTCTTTTTCACGTGGGCATTCACAGTAAATACAAGAAACACAATAGAAAGATCACACCCTACAGGATGGACAAAGAACCAATGTCCAAAAAAAAACCAAACTGGTCAAATACGAAAGGAAAGAAAAAGAAATAATAATAATGATGATAATAATAACTAAATAAGCAATAGGTATTGAGAACATGAGATGAGTCCTTGAAAGAGAATCCGTAGGTGGTGGGAACAGTGCAGTGACTGGGCAATTGAAGTTATCCCCTCTGGTTAAGAGCCTGTGGTGGTTCAGTCCGAAGTCCATGGTCCGGTCCGCAGACTCCGGGTTTTCCGGCGGTCCCTTGCTGTGGTTGGACTTAACTAGAAACACCTGAGGCTCATATTGGAACTGGGAATATAAGTGACCCTGGTATTGTGTGTGGTTGGGGGTCTTGTCAAGAGTCTCATGGTGCAGAAGGTTGGAACAGATGTGCCATTCTTGGGGTTGTGTTGGAGAACCATGGCTTCTGGGAGGGAGCTTGGGGTTGTGTTGGAGAACCATGGCTTCTGGGAGGGAGCCTTGCTGGTAGTAGTTGGAGTGGTCATTGTGGTATGGATTCAGCTGTTTCCTGGGCCAGCTGGGTGGCTGTCAGCCACTCTGAGCTAGGTAGGGATCTGGTTGCTTCTGTAGCCAGTCAAGGCTGCTGGCTGTAATGGCTACTCAGAGCTACCCTGGTGCAGAAGTGGAACTGTCTGTTGTTTGTTGGTGTTTGTCTTTTCCTGTCCTTGCCCTGTGGAATAAGTCTGGCCATTCTGCTGTTGCCCTGTGGGGGGATCTGTCTTGTCTTGTCCTTGCCTCTGTTGAGTAAGTCAGGCTGTTTTGTTGTTTCCCTGTGGATGGTCCTGCCCCACCTTGGTGTGGAGTTATAGATGAGTCCTGGCTTGTTGGTGGATAAGTCCTGGCTCTATGTCTGTGCACTGTCCTGTCTCATGTCAGTGCCTTGTTAAAGATGAGTCCTGGCTTGTCAGTGGATAAGCCCTGGCTCCATGTTGATGTACAGTTCCTAGTCTGCTCTTAGCTGCAGCCTCTAAGCTCCAAGCCTGCAGCCCGTGGCCCCGAGCCTTGACCCAAGCCTGCAGCCCGTGGCCCCGAGCCTTGACCCAAGCCTGCAGCCCGTGGCCCCGAGCCTTGACCCAAGCCTGCAGCCCGTGGCCCCGAGCCTTGACCCAAGCCTGCAGCCCGTGGCCCCGAGCCTTGACCCAAGCCTGCAGCCCGTGGCCCCGAGCCTTGACCCAAGCCTGCAGCCCGTGGCCCCGAGCCTTGACCCAAGCCTGCAGCCCGTGGCCCCGAGCCTTGACCCAAGCCTGCAGCCCGTGGCCCCGAGCCTTGACCCAAGCCTGCAGCCCGTGGCCCCGAGCCTTGACCCAAGCCTGCAGCCCGTGGCCCCGAGCCTTGACCCAAGCCTCAAGCCTTGTCCCATACTCGCCTGGGTTTGGGGATCTGAGGCAAGACCCAGGTTCTAGGTCCTCGTCCAGTCTTGGGCTTGGAGTCCACCCCAGGCTCCTTGTTCCCAGTCCCTTGTCCTGGTCCTGCTTCCACTGCCTAGACTGCATCCTGTCCTGTCCTTGGGTTCTGTCTCGTTTTGTTTCCGGGACTCCAGTGTCTGTGTCCTGCAGTTGGATCCTGATTCAACACCTGACTTATGACAGAGACAAATGGTTGAGGGGTAATAAGTGTTCCTGAACCTGGTGGAGTGAGTCCTGAGGCTCTTGTACTGTCCTGATGGAAGCAGTGAGAAGAGAGCATAGCCTGAGTGTTGGGGAAAGTGAGTTTCCTCACATGTGTCAATGATGTTATAGGTTGAATTGACCAGCAGTATTGATGGGAATGTTGAGGCATGTAATGGGCAACATGATAGCATATCAGTTAGCACATTGCTTTGCAGCGTAAGCCAGTGATCACTGATCAGGGTTCAATTCCCATCACTGCCTCTAGTGAGTTTGTACTTTCTTCTTGTGACCACATGGATTGCCTCTGGGTGCTCCAGCTTACAGCTAGGCTTAATCAGTTAAAGGCATCTGTGTTGGTGCCAGAGCCTGGTGACACCTCTGGGCTGCACACAACACAATCTTGACTGATTTATTTTGATATGTTTCAATGGATGTTTCGATGTACATGTGACAAATGAAGTTTATCTCTTTGTCTCTCTTTCTCTTGAAGATTGGATAGTTGAGAAAGCTTATAAGGGATTAGTATTGCTCCATGAGCTGGCATGGATGCATGGGAGAAATGGTCTCCTTCTACATACTGCATGGAAACAAACCCTTTGGTCCATTTCAAATGTGTCACCCAGCCAGCTGGTCCACTCAGCATACGTTTGACCCATAGCCCTTTAAACCTCAACTATCCATAAAAATACTTGTCCTCAGGTGGCATCGAACTACCAGCCCTTCAGTTAAAGCCATTGTGCAACAGAGTTTTATCAATGTAGGTCAGTCTAAGAAATCTTCCTTCATCCCTTCATTCTCTATCACAGCACAGTGTGTACGCAGGATTACTAGTGGAGGGTTGTTTTTTTTTATTGGGAGCCTGTGACTAGTGATGTACCATAGGGATTGGTACTGGGACCCTTACATTTTGTTATATACATGAATGATTTGAATATGAATATGAGGTAGGATTAGTAAATTCAGTGACCTACATGGTAGTGAGGAGGCTAGTCTTAGATTACAGAACACAACCACCATGGTAATGTAAATGTTAGTGCGAAGCTATTATAGTTTGGGGCATCGGGAGTTCAATTCCAATATCCCCTTGGAATCTGTAGGGATTTCTCTTCCTCCCACAGTCCAAAGATGTACTAATTGGTAGGTTAATTGATCATTGTAAATTGTCCTGTGATTAGACTCTGGTTAAAATGGTGGTTGTCAGGATGGTGTGGCTCAAAAGGCCAGTAGGACCTAATCTGTGCTGTAACTGAGAACTGATCTTAACCCAATTGAACATTTCTGGCAAGACCTCAAGATTGCTGTCCACTGCCATTCCCCAACTGGCCTGGCACAGCTTGAGCAATCTTGCAAGGCAGAAAGGGAAATCATTCTACATCATATTGTGTAAAGCCAATAGAGACATTGAAAATGACTACTAGCTATAATAGCTGTGAGAGGTGCTTCAACTAAGTATTGAGCAAAGGTGGATGATTACATTTGAACAGCTGACATTTTAGTTTTTGAATTTTCTTTGTTTTCCGGGCTCTACAGTACTGCAAAAAAAGGAGCATGCAATTAACAAATACCCTCTCAGTTAAATTGATCAAAATCCCTGGTTGTGGTACTCAATCATGTGAACAATGGGATGGGGGCTTAATACTTTTTCAAGGCACTGTACTTTTCATTGTGTTTTTTTAGTATTATTATAGTGCTCTTCATCTTTCATGTTTTTTTGTGCTGCATCGGATCCTGAGTAACAATTATTTAATTCTCCTTACACCAATGTACAGGAAATTACATTAAGCAAACTTGAACCTTGAGCCAACATAGGAAAATATCAAGAATGTCATATTTGGTTACTATCAGTGATATATTTTACATACCTGTTTAAAGGTACTGAGCTGTATTTATCTTGTTGAAGTGACAGATATTAAATAAGTTATAACATATAACAATCACAGCACAGAAACAGGCCATCTCGGCCCTCCTAGTCCATGCTGAACTCTTAATCTCACCTAGTCCCACCTACCCGCACTCAGCCCATAACTCTCCACTCCTTTCCTGTCCATATACCTATCCAATTTTACCTTAAATGACACAACTGAACTGGCCTCTACTACTTCTACAGGAAGCTCATTCCACACAGCTATCACTCTCTGAGTAAAGAAATACCCCCTCGTGTTTCCCTTAAACTTTTGCCCCCTAACTCTCAAATCATGTCCTCTCATTTGAATCTCCCCTACTCTCAATGGAAACAGCCTATTCACGTCAACTCTATCTATCCCTCTCAAAATTTTAAATGCCTCGATCAAATCCCCCCTCAACCTTCTACATTCCAATGAATAGAGACCTAACTTGTTCAACCTTTCTCTGTAACTTAAGTGCTGAAACCCAGGTAACATCCTAGTAAATCGTCTCTGTACTCTCTCTAATTTATTGATATCTTTCCTATAATTCGGTGACCAGAACTGTACACAATATTCCAAATTTGGCCTTACCAATGCCTTGTACAATTTTAACATTACATCCCAACTTCTGTACTCAATGTTCTGAGTTATAAAGGCCAGCGTTCCAAAAGCCTTCTTCACCACCCTATCTACATGAGACTCCACCTTCAGGGAACTATGCATTGTTATTCCTAGATCTCTCTGTTCCACTGCATTCCTCAATGCCCTACCATTTACCCTGTATGTTCTATTTGGATTATTCCTGCCAAAATGTAGAACCTCACACTTCTCAGCATTAAACTCCATCTGCCAATGTTCAGCCCATTCTTCTAACTGGCATAAATCTCCCCGCAAGCTTTGAAAACCCACCTCATTATCCACAACACCACCTACCTTAGTATCATCAGCATACTTACTAATCCAATTTACCACCCCAACATCCAGATTATTTATGTATATTACAAACAACATTGGGCCCAAAACAGACCCCTGAGGCACCCTGCTAGTCACCAGCCTCCATCCCGATACACAATTATCCACCACTACTCTCTGGCATCTCCCATCCAGCCACTGTTGAATCCATTTTATTACTCCAGCATTAATACCTAATGACTGAATCTTCTTAACTAACCTTCCATGTGGAACTTTGTCAAAGGCCTTGCTGAAGTCCATATAGACTACATCCACTGCTTACCCTCGTCAACATTCATCGTAACTTCTTCAAAAAATTCAATAAGGTTTGTCAAACATGACCTTCCACGCACAAATCCATGCTGGCTACTTCTAGTCAGATCCTGTCTATCCAGATAATTATAAATACTATCTCTAAGAATACTTTCCATTAATTTACCCACCACTGATGTCAAACTGACAGGTCTATAATTGCTAGGCTTACTTCTAGAACCCTTTTTAAACAATGGAACCACATGAGCAATACGCCAATCCTCCGGCACAATCCCTGTTTCTAATGACATCTGAAAGATCTCCGTCAGAGCTCCTGCTATCTCTACACAAACTTCCCTCAAGGTCCTGGGGAATATCCTGTCAGGATCTGGAGATTTATCCACTTTTAAATTTCTTAAAAGCTTAAAAGTTATGGCTCCTTAAGGTTGTTATAGCCAGTGTTGGTAATGGGGACAAGCACCACTACTATTAAATGTTCCCAATGGCATATAACTCAAATAATCTTTGACCTTCACATATGATTTAGCTACCATTTCTACAGACAGAAGAAGGGGCAAAGGTAGGATACTGGTGCCTTAAAACCAGTCACTTCAGGCAGGAGGGGCTCATGGTCAGCAACTCAGCTAGGAGAAGAAAAACTCTGATCTCAAATCTTCACTGCCTTTTGCTATACCTACTCATGGGGAAGGCTTCAGAAGTAAACCCTGAGGGAAAAATCCAGAGCTGGAGTCCTCAAGGCAGTCATACATTGAGATCAATGTTGATTGGCAACTCCTGGGACACTGCTGGTACCAAACTATATTGGTCTCTGCCGTTCTTTTGGGTTCATCAGATGCATGGAGAGGGGAGCTTGCTACATGGGCAATAGTTTGCTCTCTATATTGTACTGCTCAGGCTTGCATATCAAGACAGCTAAGACACAATATCCATGGTCAACTCTGACTGACAAAGGCCTCAGGCCTTTAATACATTTTCAGGTCAAAATGGATGCATGTAATTCTTCATGATTGACATTTAAATGATTGCTAGGGAAAGGAAAGGAGGGGGAGCACCCCTTGGTCCAATGGTTCTCAACATTTTTCATGGCATGGATTGAGAGGTCCATGGACCCAAGTTGGGAACCCTTGCTTGAGACTATTTACTGGGCCTCCCTCCATAAGGATTGAAACATTTTCAATTAATGGCTGCTTATCTTGAAAAAATGTCAAAAATTTCACCAGGGAGCACATCTGGGACACAGACTTTTCCAATCCTTGTGTAAGCCTGCAGCCATCTGGACCAGCTTCTGCATTGAACTAGCTCCAAGGTCGTGGAACTATGTTTGAGGACTCTGAAGTCGATGTTTTGTGCATCATTTGTTTACTTTTTTTGCACAATTTGTTCTTTTTTCGGACATTGAGTGTTTGACTAGCTCTGTTGTGTGGGAGTTTTTTTCATGGAAATGCAAAGTAAATCTCCAGACATGGCATTATCTTGATGTAGTTCCATGAAATACAAAAATGAGGGGAAACAGAAAGCAGAATATAGTATTTCAGCTATAGAAGAGGTGCTGTGCAGGCAGACAAATAAAGTGCAAGGGTCATAATGCAATAGATTGAGAGATCAAGAATTCATCTTTATTGTGTAAGAGATTCATTCAAGGGACTTGCAATAGAAGGATGCAATCTGTCCTTGAGTAAGGTGGTATTCAAAGATACATTTAATTGGTGTCTCCATTTCACAACGAGAGGGGAGATATAACAAACAACTTGTTGATTTACAATGTTAAAAGTCCATTGCATCGCTTTTTCTGAGCTCTGTCCCCAAAGATCTTGGGTCTCTGGGTACACAGACAGAGATTCTGTCTCCCACGACACACCAATTTCCTGCCAGGACATCGAACTTTGGTCCGCCCATCTCCAGAGCCACAAGATTCTGAAACTCTGAAGGCAAGCTAATCTCTTAGGCCGCACCCTTGGCATATCGAATAACTTCCAGTCGTGAAGCCCCAAGAGTGGGTCCCATTCCTGGCAAAGAACCAAAGTCAGCATCTAACTCAAGGTCAGAGTCTTCAAAAGAACCCTGAAAGGGAAAAATAGAGATATTAAAGATGGAAATAGAGCTGTTTCCAAAGATGCAAGCAAAGCAGTCACCGTTAGGCGCCATTGTCTCCTCCTAAGCTCCTCTCATTGAGTGCCACGGTAGCGTAGCAGTTTGCATGGCTCTGGGCATGGGATTCAGACATCAATTCTAATGTCATCTATAAGGAGTCTATATGTCTTCCCCATGGAATTCAAGGGTTTTCTCTGGGTGTTCTGGCCTCCTCCCACAGTCCAGTTGGAAGGTTAGTTGGTCATTGTAAATTGTCTTGTGATTAGGCTGGGTTTAAATAGGCGGTTGTTGGGCGGTGCAGTTCGAAGGGCTGGAAGGGCCAGTTCTGTGCTGTATCTCTAAATACATAAAAATAAATGTGTTCTCAAGCATTTGTTTCTTCTGCACAATGGGAGGGACAGAAAAGAGAATGATCTGGGTGGTAGCATGCTGGCTATGAACAGGTTAAGATATGGAAGAAAGCATCTAACTGCAATGAGTCATAGGCCGATGGGAAGGTACTATGCTGTACTGTTCTACATTCTAGGTCTGTTGACTATAGGTCAACAAGTGTATGTTGGCTGCTTTCCTGAGAAGTATACTTGTATGTCTGGAATTTAAAGGGTTTAAAAAAAGTTATAGTAGTGATAATGTGATGGTATTGGGTTCACTATTTGCAAAGCCCTAAAGTCAAAAGGAGATTTTAAACTCTATCAGATATAGGTATCTATGAGTACCCTCAGTAAAGAGACATTATAGTGTATCAACCTACACATTAAAGACTAGCTTACTTCCCTGTCTGGTTTCTGCAGCAAGGTTTAGCTTCCAATACTCACTAAATGGGTTCTGAGACCCCTTCCCAATCATACTTTCAGCTAACAAAGTACAAACATTGTAGTTTAAACACAGTTTATTTTATATTTGATGATATGTGTTTAAAGTTAGACAATTATTTCTTAACACACATTTAAAACTCATGAAGGATATCTGATTTATAACATATTTCTGAATTCCAAAAGATTTATAGACAATAAAGGAGCTTCAAATGTAAGTACAATATTTATGACCGAAAGAACATACCAACCATTTGCTAATGAACAAGTCATTAAATCAAAGGTTGAATTCTGTTCTTTCTATCACCTTTTCTTACATTTATTTATTTATGTATTTATTTAGCAATACAATGTGGAATAGGCCATCCAGCCCTTCAAGCTGCACCACCCAGCAACTCCCCAATTTAACCCTAGCCTAGTCCTAGGACAATTTACAATGACCTCCCTCTGGGCTGGGGAACCTGGAGAAAACTCATACATTCCAAGGGGAGGATGTACAAGCTGCTTACAGAGGATGTCAGAATTGAACTAGGAAATCCAACACCCTAAGCTGTAATATTGTTGCACTAACAGTTATGCTACCATGGTGTCCAATTCTCCCAAGAATCACCAATACTTTCTGACAATGAAACTGCTTTGCTATTAGTTAACATTATCTAAATGTGATGTTGTTCAAATACCTCTGCTGGGATAAAGTAATTCACACAGATGGTCTAAAAGCTTCTTGGACAGAGATCACAGATACCCTGAGGGGTGACTCGGGGTACACAAATATCTTACTAGACTGATTCATTGATTAGCGACCATGTTTGATGTGCTGAGTGATAAAATGAATCTAATCCTTGAACTTGGTCACAACTGGTGCAAATAATGTAACAGCATTGCCCAGTTTGATGCATTGTCTTGTGTTAATTAAGCATGGGCCAACAAGACTTCATTATTTACTCCTTTACAACAAGAAGCTGAGCAAAGAATATTGGTTAGAAGTTTAACTTTGTCACAAACGACTCCAACCTTTTGGAAAGGTTATGCTGCTGTGCTAGAAAGCTAAGGTTGACTATAAATCTCTTGGGCTCTGGAAACCTCCGTCAAAATATGATGGAGATTTGCAGGACAAAATGGTGTTACCATAACATCAGAGCCATGCATTGCATAAATTGGATGGTTGGAGATTGTAAGTTTCTCTTGTAACATGTATAATTAGTCATTTTGATCATTAAGACTAGATAAGCAAATTGAGTAAAGGCAGAAAACACTATGATTCACTGAAGGCTTTCACCTATCCTAATTTACTGTGTTGTAAACCTCAGTGACGTGGACTCAGAATCAGAATCAGGTTTAAAATCACTGGGTTATGTTGTGAAATTTGCTGTTCTGCAGCATCAATATATTGCAATATATAAAAATAAAAACTATAAGTTACTATAAATTGAGGCAATGCCTTTGGAAGATGTCCTCAATGCTGGGGAGGCTAGTACCCGACTTTCAGAAGCTTTTTCTGATTCTGTACTGTGGCCCCTTCATAGCAGAATAGTCTCCACATGTATCTGTAGAAACATGTGAGAGATTTTATAAACCAAGTCAAAAATGAAAATGTTTTCACATTCAGTTATCTAATGAATCAAGATACAGTACCTTTGTCATGTGTCTACTAAATCCCTGCAGAACATCTCGCAAGAAAATTGTCCTATGACAATTGTCCCAGGAGTGTAAGCCCTCAGTGAGATAACTCTCTCCCTATTGATTAATTTTCCTGTAAACAGGATCCAAATGGCAACACAGAAGCTTAATCCCCTGTTTAATCTTTGTTGCTCTCGTGCCCACTATTTTTCTGGGATGGATTCCAGAAACTAGACTTGCAAAAATCCTGGCAATTCCCATCACCTTTGGTGAGTTAATATGTCTCATTAACACCATCAGTGTAACTACAGAATCCCCCTATGGTCCAATAAAACATTCCCATCTTGAATCAGGATCGCTAGCGCATTTCCATATTTATTACAGTCAAGGGAACTGATGTGTGTAGTCAGCAGATATTGCAACTACAATATCTTGGAAAGGAATCAATCCCCAGCAGTCAATACTTCAAGAGAAATTCAGAGCAAAACAAAGAACGTATTGGGATCTACCTCACTCTCCATTAGCTACCATTCAAGTGTATTTGACCTGACATGCCACACTGGTGAATAATCCTGGCCCAATGTTATTAATTCTCCATCTCATTTCACCTATTACTCTTGTCTGAAGTTTGTTAAGCTAAACTACTCGAATGTAATAACACTTTTTAATTACATTGCGATTATAAATAACTGTTTGATCAATTTGGGTGCAAAAGTAGATTTGTGTGCCATTGGCTTGATTGAGTGACCATGTTATTGTGATTGATTGAAGCTAAAGATTAATTTTATTTCTCTCATGTACATCGAAACATGCATATGATGGATGAGATAGTGGATGAGATGGAGGGGAATCTGGAGCTGGTGATGTTCTGTTTGCTTGCAAGCTTACAGAGATTCCCAAACTGGGGTCTATGAACCCCTCAGTTAATGGTAGGAGATATTTGAGGATATAGTCATTGATCCCATTTTACTAAGATGATTTAATCTCATAATTTTCTTACTGTCTTATTTTTGCATTCATTAGGGCACACTGAAAGAAGGAAATAAAGGACTATACTATATGCATATGGGTGGCAGGGTGGAGATACTTATTAAGGGAGGTGAAAAGCGCTTCTTGTCTCCTGCTAGCCTGCAGGTCACCCTTGGGCAAAGTTTAGCACCTTCTTATCCATGACCACCCGCCCCAGACCAGGGTCATGTGAAGCCATGGAAGCAGATGGTGGATGGTTGTGTGCATCTGAAGAGTATAGATAATAGCTGGGGACTCCTGTCTTGTAAAGACACTGCCCAGAAGAAGGCAATGGCAAACCACTTCTGTAGAAATACTTGCCAGGAACAATTCTGGTCATGGATAGACTATGATCAACCAGTCATACGTGGCACATAATGATGGTGATGATGAATATACACATGTAGTATCTTGTAGGAAAAGCTGAGCAATATCTCGCAACCTTGTCTAATTATTAATCAAGATCTGTGGAAAGGGAAGGAGCCAATGCCTTAGGGGTTCTAATGAAAGGTCTTTGACCTGAAGCATGAACACATGAGATTTTGCAGATTCTGGAAATCCAGAGCAACACAGACACAAAATGCTGGAGGAACTCGATAGGTCAGGAGGCATCTATGGAGGGGAATAAGCAGCCAACATTTCATGCTAAGACAGAGTCCTGATAAAGGGTCTCGGTAGATCTAAAGAATAATAATCACATAACAACTTCGATTAAAATACCACTGAAATCGGAAATCTCTACATCTATTTTAGAATCTGAAGGAAATAATTGCTTGTTAGCTTTCAACTTTAATTTTGTTCTTCCCTTTCATCTAAGCCACCTGATAAATGCACCATTTCACTAAGCAGGGAGATAAACAACTGTATTTTCTGAATGGCATCCTTTTCACCTCTGAGGCAACCATTAACACAAACTACTCCTCCCTCATCGGTGCGCTTCTGACATGCACCAGACCTCCTATTCCCCCTTCCTCTCGAGTCCTGAAGAACAGTCTTGGCTCAAAAAGTCAGATGTTTATTCTTTTCCATAAATGCTGCCTGATCTGCTGGAGTTCTTCCAGCATTTTGTGTGTTACTCATTATTGGGCAGTTCTTGTTTGGCTTCAGTAGGGTGCCAGCATTAGACATTCTGCTCACACAGCTAACGGTATGAGCTGATGGTTTTAAAAAGTTTGTGCTTGGCGAGGTAAGTGAGTGAGTAGACCTATTTTTCCTTGTTTCATTCCTGTAGAATTAGGTAGCATTCTAGGGTTAATTAGGGTTAGTGCTTTGTTCAGGGTGTCAGATGTGGGAATCCTGGGAGACCTCCAGCCTCCCTGATGGCCACATGTGCTCCAGGTGCACCGAGATGCAGCTCCTCAGAGACCGTGTTAGGGATCTGGAGCTGCAGCTTGATGACCTACTGCTTACTAGGGAAAGTGAAGAGGTGATAGACAGGAGCTACAGGGAGGTAGTCATCCCTAGGCTACAGGGGTCAGAAAACCAGGTGACTGTCAGGAGAGGGAAGGGAAATGCCCGGATAGTGGAGAGCACCCCTGTGGCTGCCCCCCCTCAGCAACAAGTATATCATTTTGGATGCTGTTGAGGGGGATGACCTGACAGGGAACAGCCACGGTGTCTGGGTCTCTGGCACTGAGCCTGGGGCTGTTGTGCAGGAGGGAAGGAGGGAGAAGAGGAATGCGATAGTCATTGGAGATTCCATAGTCAGGGGAACAGACAGGAGATTCTGTGAGCCTGATAGAGATACCCGCATGGTGTGTTGCCTCCCAGGTGCCAGGGTACGGAATGTTTCGGATCAGGTCCAGAATATTCTGAAGGGAGAGGGCGAGCAGCCAGCTGTCGTGGTACATGTTGGTACCAATGACATAGATAGGAAAAGGGAGGAGGTCCTGAAGAGAGATTTCCGGGAGTTAGGAAGGAAGCTGAGAAGCAGGACCTTCAGGGTAGTAATCTCAGGATTGCTACCAGTGCCATGTGCTAGTGAGGGCAAGAATAGTAGGATCAGGTAGATGAATGCGTGACTGAGAGACTGGTGCAGGGGGCAGGTCTTCAGATTCTTAGATCATTGGGATCTCTTCTGGGGGAAGTATGACCTGTTCAAAAAGGACGGGTTACACCTGAACCCAAAGGGGACCAATATCCTGGCGGGAAGGTTTAATAGAGCTGTTAGGGAGAGTTTAAAGTAATTTGGCAGGGGATGGGAACCAGAATGATAGAGCGGAGGAAGGGGAAAACAGAAAAAAATCTAAGATAGTGAGCAGTAAAGATGTCAGGAAGGACAGACAGGTGATGGGGCAAATTTGCAGCCATTGGGATGAGTTGCAATGCAATCAAGTTGCAGTGCAATCAAAGCAAAAAGTTCCAAATACTGGACTTAAGCTGTTATACTTAAATGCACGCAGCATAAGGAATAAGGTGGATGATCTTGTTGTGCAGTTACAGATTGGCAGGTATGATATTGTGGCCATCACTGAGACGTGGTTAAAGGATGCATGTCTCTGTGAGCTGAACGTCCAAGGATACACTGTGTATCAGAAGGATAGGCAGGTAGGCAGAGGGGGTGGCGTGGCTTTATTGGTAAGAAATAATATTAAATCATTAGAGGGACGTGACATAAGATTAGAAAGCGTAGAATCTTTATGGGTTGAGCTAAGAAATCGCAGGGGTAAAAGGACCCTGATGGCAATTATATACAGGCCTCCAAACAGTTGCAGTGATGTGGACTACAAATTACAACAGGAAATAGAAAAGGCTTGCTAGAAGGGCAGTGTTATGATAATTGTGGGGGATTTTAGCATGCAAGTGGATTGGAAAAATCAGGTCGGCACTGGATCTCAAGAGAGAGAATTTGTAGAATATCTACGAGATGGCTTTTTAGAACAGCTTGTTGTTGAGCCCACTAGGGGATCGGTTGTACTGGACTGGATATTGTGTAATGAACCAGAGGTGATTAGAGAGATGGAAGTGAAGGAACCCTTAGGAGGCAGTGATCACAACATGATTGAGTTCACTGTGAAATTTGAGAAAGAGAAGCCAAAATCCGATGTGTCGGAATTTCAGTGGAGTAAAGGAAATTACAGTGGCATGAGAGAGGAACTGGCCAAGGTTGACTGGAAAGGGTCATTAGCGGGAAGGACAGCAGAGCAGCAGTGGCTGGAGTTTATGCTGAGGCTCTATAAGGCACTGGTAGGATGGAGTACTGTGTGCAGTTTTGGGCTCCTTATTTAAGAAAGGAGAGGGTTCAGAGAAGATTCACTAGAATGATTCTGGGAATGAGAGGGTTAACATATGAGGAACTTTTGACCGCTCTTGGACTGTACTCCTTGGAATTTAGAAGAATGAGGGGGGAGCTCATAGAAACATTTCGAATGCTGAAAGTGGATGTGGCAAAGTTGTTTCCTATGGTGTGGGAGTCTACTATGACAGGGCATGACTTAAGGATTGAGGGGCACCCATTCAGAACAGAGATGCAAAGAAATTTTTTAGCCAGAGGGTGGTGAATCTCTGGAATTTGTTGCCACATGTGGCAGTGGATATCACGTCATTAGGTGTATTTAAGGCAGAGATTGATGGGTATCTGAGTATCCAGGGCATCAAAGGTTATGGTGAGAAGGCGGAGGAGTGGGACTAAATGGGAGAATGGATCAGCTCATGATAAAATGGTGGACCAGACTCGATGGGCCAAATGGCTGACTTCTGCTCCTTTGTCTTACGGTCTTATGGAAATGCTGTCCATGGTACAGCTGTAAAAATTAGCAAGTGTCTTGGGTGACATAGCAAATCTCCTCAAGCTCCTATGAAATATAACCATTGTCCTGCTTCTATGCTTCCTCTTTGATGGCAGTGATGAGAGGAGGACATGTTCTGCATGGTGGAGGTTTTTATAACATCACCCTCAAATGAATTGTTATTTGGCAAAAAGACCATCACCAACATTCTTATTTTAATGGGTCCAATGTTATATCAATTATTGCTCCACTATTGGGAAGGGATCTACATTTTAAATTTTTGATGTAACTTATTCAGTAACATACCCGGAAGATATTTTGTACAGCCCAGTATGAAACCCTTACAGTAATATGTGCAGGGAACAGTTAGATCTTAAAAAAACTGAGGAATATGGTGTGTTTAGTGTACTCAATAAACCTGATTTTCTGAAAGCCATGTAAACAATATAGGAGACACATGTTTCTTGGAATCACCCGTGGGTGCTGGAATTTTAATATTATGATTCCAGTATGTAGCAAGACAAATGTACACATGGTTGACAGATAACTAGACGGTTTGCAAAGTTCAGTAAGAGCTGGATCTCAGAAATAGTATCCTTAAAGATGCCAGTAAGCTGGACAGAGTACAGAAAAGATCTGAGGATGTTGTCAGGTCTCAAGAGACTGAGATACAATGAGAGGTTGACAAGCTAGGACATTATTCTTGGGAGCACAGGAAACTGAGTGGGTGACCTTATAGAGATATAAAATGACAAGGGGCACAGATTGGTGCAATGCATACAGACTTTTTCCAAGGATTTAAGAACTAGAGGGTGATGAAGTATTCGGAGTATTGTGTACAGTTCTATACACCTACCTACAGGAAAGATAGCCATAAGATTGAGAGAGTGCACAGAAAATTTAGAAGGATGTTGCTAGGACTGGAGAACCTGAGTTACAGGGAAAGGCTGAAGAGATTAGGACTTTATTCCATGAAGTGTAGGTGTCAGGGAAAATCAAATAACATTCAAACTCGTATTGATATTGTTGTGGAATTCAAAACAACACTCGGACCTAGCTATTCGAATGTCTTTTATTTCCATTGCTACATGAGAATCTTCTCTCAGGCGACTCTGAATTGCACAGTCCATAATGCTCCCTTTTAAGACAGCTACAGACTGTCATTAAGGTTTCCTGATAAGGTAAACAGATGTAACAATCCAAGCATTTGTGAGACTGAATAAAAGTAGATTCTCACGAGCCCTGCAGCTGGGGGAGGGTGGTTAGCAATTATCTCAGTGTCTTGCTGGGATGTTTTAATAATACTTGGTTTCCCACACTCCCTTCTATCTTATCAACATTTTCTGTTCCTTTCTAGAACATGCAGCAGTCACGCATTTTCATTAACCCTCTAAATTCTCTCACAGTCCCCTCCTTTTCAATCACCTGGATCAATTTCTCCTTCCTGAAGGGGTGGCTGATAAGAGGCGGGGCGCGGTCACATAGCAAGGCAAGCTTCCTCACATTTGGGGTCATACGTCTTATTTTCTATCCAGGGAACTTTTGGTAACCTGGGGAAACATGCATGCCTGGGTGGTTTGCAAAGCAGGAAGCAAGGGAAAGTCCTACACATTGCAGTGGCTATACTACCAGGATTATTAGAAGTAGAATTAACCCATAGTGTGTTGTCATGGCCCTCCACCTCTCCAAAAGTCCTCTGAAATTTAGAGTCTAAATTGCCACCATCTGGCTTTGGGGTTGTAATTGTGAAATTCCTTTCCCTTTTTCCAGATTTGTTCTGCACTTTTCTGTATACAGTCCACTAAATGAGTAATATTTTCAGATTCATTGGGGATGTAGGTGCAGCACACTTGACCTATAAGGATGCACTCTTTGCACCCCCCCCCCCCCAATCAATGTAAAATCAAAGGTCATCCTGCTCTTCAGAGCGACTTTTTGTATTGCTACTATCCCAGCCATAAGTTCCCCAATTTGCTGTTGTTCCCCAATTTCCCCCAAGGCCGAAGCGATATCAGCTATTTTCCCTCAGGCAGTGGCTAATTTTATAACTTCTGAGGCTCTCTGCCCTGTTCCATAAGGGGGAAGCATAATCATCCAAAATCGTTCGGCCTCTGAGATAGCTCTCTTCCTCTTTCCTCATCTGTTGGGTGATTTCATTCATCGTGGTGGTCCTCGTCCTTGAGGGAGGGGCTAGATATAGATAAGGTATCACATACCCAATATAGCAGCACTCCCCCCCTCGATTCCCATGGAGCCAAGGGTATGCCCAATCACCACATATCCAATAAGTCCCATTCAGAGTCCATGGGACCCCTATGGAAGTATTGGTCCCATCAACCCAATAGGTGATCTGCTGAGCACATTTACTTCGGCCCACAAAACTGCTTCCACTTCCCTTACATCAACAATGGCCAACCTTCTGCGGGATCACATGTAACACTGGGGGTGCGGTATTAGTCAAATTATAGTGGGGAAACTGGGTCCTCGTACATTAAGTGAGGACACTGAAGGTTGATAGAATGCCCCAACCCCTGATGTATTCTTGTTTTCCCCCAAAGAACCAGGATCCAAAATACCCTTTCATAAGGGGTCGATAGTCTTTGTCTCGTTTTGATCAAGTGGGTTGGGTACAAATGGTATTATAGAACCAGAGTGGGTGGGTATGGCCATGCAGATCTAGCAAATTGGTATGTTCTTGCAACATGTATATTCATAGGTCATACGCATAAAAGTAACAAGTAGTATGTGTGCTGCGTTTCCCTGTTCCTCCTGCACCACCACCCCCACAACATCCCTATCAATGCTGTCAGTATCAGCAGGAGGATCCTCATTCTGGCTGGAAGCAGACGGGTATTTTGGCTTGCATTGGATGCCATGGATCCAGTCGGGTCTTCCTTAAGTTTGAGTGCTATACTGATGACCAGCAGCATTCGGATCAGCCCCTTTCACCTAAGAGGAGGAGAATCCCTTCTCATCGTCTTTACATACACCATACATCCTGGCTTTAAAAAGATGGCTGTTTCCCTCTCCTATTTGAGGCAGGGTTGCTTCTACTTGTTATTGGTTCTTCCTGACTGCCTCTCCAAGGGCCTTTGCCATTTCTTACCAGCTGCCAAAGTGCAGGTTCAGGTTAAGGCGAACAATTCAGCTGTCTGTGCCGATGTTCCTGGGGGAAGGGATGCAGTCTCTAGTGTCTTGAAGGGCGTTACTACCACATATCCTGCCACAATGCAGTGGCTGTTAGGCTTACAAGAGGACCCATTGGTAAAAAGAATCAGGTCAAGGTTGTTTAACGGGATGGAATGGAGGTCTGGTCAGGGTGATGTTAGTGTCTCAACTACCTCCCAACAATTGTGGGCATAGTTGGTTCGGGACAGGGCACCACGGTAGAAGGGTTAAGTCCTGGGCATGCTTAAATGTGAGATAGGGTTTACTGAGCAGCATGACGTCATAGCCCATCTAGTGGGCTATGGTGAAATGTTGGGTTGCCACCGAATTGAATAGTAGCAGGACCACTTGAGATGTCAAGACCATCCAGGAGTTGTCAAGGATTAGCAGAGTTGCCTTCTCAACCATCATCGCCATGTGGCCACTGCTCGGAGGCATCAGGGCATTCCACAGACTACAGGGGGTAGGAGATTTGAGTAGTAGGCAATGGGTCCTTGAAGTCCTCCACATTCCTGCGTGAGGACAAATTAGCGAAAACCGCTTTTTCGTTCACATAAAGCTGAAAAGGCTTGGTGTAGTCTGGCAAACCAAAAGCAGCAGCCTACAGCAGGGCTTGGTGTAGAGTGGCAAAAGCCACTGAACGTTGTATGGCCCCTTCTGAGCAAGTGCCTCTCGGCAGATTGCGTCAAGGGCTCTATACTCCAGGACCCTCTGAGGACAGTAGATAGTCTGCCCAGGAAGGGCATTAGCAGCTTCTTTGTCGAGGGCCGAGGTTCCAGGGCGCTAGCAGCTGTGCGCTCCGGCCCAAATCTTCTGAAGACTCCCTGGAATACATAACCGTTGATTGGCAGTACTGAAACTTAGATTGAGAAGCACAGTGGTACCTTGCAGCTAGGCAATTCAGAAGAACGACTGAGTGGTGTCTGCAAACATGAAGACTCGTGGAAGCCAGTAACACATTCAGTAGTCACACCTTATCATTAATCATCTAAATTCCCTTACAGTAGGAGAATGAGAGGGGATTTGATAGAGGTATACAATATTATGTGGAGTATAGATAGGGTAGATGTAAGGAGGCTTTTCCTGTTGAGGTTGGCTGAGACTATAATTAAAGGTCATGGGTTAAGGGTGAAAGATGAAATTTTTAAGGGGAACATGAGGGAGAACTTCACTCAGAGGGTGCTGAGAATGTGGAATGAGCTGCTAGTGGAAGAACTGAATGCACTTTAAAGTTAACATTCAAGAGAAACTTGGATAGATACATGAATGGGAGGGATATGAAGGGCTATTGTCTAGATGTAGATTAATGAGACTAGACAGAATAATAATTCAGATTGGTCTAGATGGGCTGAAGGGTCTGTTTCTGTGCTGTTGTGCTCTATGATTCTATCACAAAGTGTGGCAACTGGCTTCTTCCACCACAACTGAACTAACTTTACCAAGTTTTCAAAGTCCAAGTCAAGTTTATTATCATATGCACAAGTAGATGTTTAAACAAGTGCCAAGAAAGCTCCCCTGCAGCAGCATCATATGCACATGGCATCATATAAGCAGTGTTTACAAGAAGAGCATAAACTAAACATAAAGTGTACACAAGTTTTATAAGTAAGAACACAATTAGTGAGAGAGTTAACCAGGTGCCCCAGAGTGATACAGCAGAATGTTAGATATCCAAGGATCTCCTCAACTGTGATTTGTTGATAGTGACAGGGCTAAACGAGCAAACCCCAGCCACAGCAGTCACAAACATTATCCTTCTGCAGTTTCTTTCACTCGTCTGGGAGGAGGCTATACAGCATTGGCACAGGTCCACCAGACTCAAAAACAATTACTTTTACTAACCAGAAAGGCTGATCAACACCTCCAACCATGAACCCACCCCTCCACACCCCCAACCACCACTACTTTATCGTTTCCTGTCAGTCATCATATATACAGATACACCTGAAATACAGTCACTTTGTGGACATACAATCAATCTATGTATATAAGCTATCTTGTGTATTTATTTTCAATGCATTTTATCTTAATGATTTTTTGTGCTGCATTGGATCCAGAGTAACAATTATTGCATTTTCTTTACACTTGTGTACAGGAAATGACATTAAACAATCTTCAGTCTTGAATCTTGAAGTTATTTTTTGCATTGATTGGAATTTGAATTTTGAATCTTGCACCTGTCCGTTACTAACACTGAGCGAAATAGCTTCTTTTGCTTAATTATGCTATGCAGCAGATAATCAGTTCTTGAGCACACAGGATCAAAATGCCAAAGAAATTTAACATTTTTATTCATAAGTGCTGCCAAAAGTACAAATCTGTATGAGGCTGTCCTTTCCTGAGCTCCCAGCTAGAATATTCGGATACACAGGCTGCTTTAGCGCACGGCAGGAGGGAGGATTAAAAACTGAAACAAGAAATGTTTGGGATTGTTAGCATCCTATTAGCTGACTGCTGTGACCTTCTGTGAAGATTTATATCAGAACTAGTGTGGCAAAAAGTTGGATGAAATGATGAAGTAAATGCTTATTGTGGAGTAGCAGGTTACTGTGGGAAACGTCAAGGAGGAGCCTGAAGACACACACTTAACGTTTCAGGAACAGCTTTCTTCCCCTCTGCCATCAGAGTCCTGAATGGATAATGAACCCACGAACACCACCCCACTGTATTTTTCTCGCTTTTTGTACTACTTATTTAATTTACTTTTTTAATATCTACTTTTTGTAATTTTTAGATTTTATTATTATGTATTGCAATGTACTGCTACTGCAAAATAAATTTTACAGCATTTTCCAATGTTCCAATTGGATTAGTAAGTATGCTGATGATACTAAGGTAGGAGGTGTTGTGGATAATGAGGTGGGTTTTCAAAGCTTGCAGGGAGATTTATGCCGGTTAGAAGAATGGGCTGAACGTTGGCAGATGGAGTTTAATGCTGAGAAGTGTGAGGTTCTACATTTTGGCAGGAATAATCCAAATAGAACATACAGGGTAAATGGTAAGGCATTGAGGAATGCAGTGGAACAGAGAGATCTAGGAATAACAGTGCATAGTTCCCTGAAGGTGGAGTCTCATGTAGATAGGGTGGTGAAGAAGGCTTTTGGAACGCTGGCCTTTATAAATCAGAGCATTGAGTACAGAAGTTGGGATGTAATGTTAAAATTGTACAAGGCATTGGTAAGGCCAAATTTGGAATATTGTGTACAGTTCTGGTCACCGAATTATAGGAAAGATATCAATAAATTAGAGAGAGTGCAGAGACGATTTACTAGGATGTTACCTGGGTTTCAGCACTTAAGTTACAGAGAAAGGTTGAACAAGTTAGGTCTCTATTCATTGGAGCGTAGAAGGTTGAGGGGGGATTTGATCGAGGTATTTAAAATGTTGAGAGGGATAGATAGAGTTGACGTGAATAGGCTGTTTCCATTGAGAGTAGGGGAGATTCAAACGAGAGGACATGATTTGAGAGTTAGGGGGCAAAAGTTTAAGGGAAACACGAGGGGGTATTTCTTTACTCAGAGAGTGATAGCTGTGTGGAATGAGCTTCCTGTAGAAGTAGTAGAGGCCAGTTCAGTTGTGTCATTTAAGGTAAAATTGGATAGGTATATGGATAGGAAAGGAGTGGAGGGTTATGGGCTGAGTGCGGGTAGGTGGGACTAGGTGAGATTAAGAGTTCGGCACGGACTAGGAGGGCCGGAATGGCCTGTTTCCGTGCTGTGATTGTTATATGGTTATATGTTATATATGGTTATGACCTTGGCCCCCTCCTTTGTGAGAATCGCAAGAACCCTAGTCAAGGGGGGGGTCAACTGACCTAAGAGGGGGAGAGACGTGCTGAATAGACACAGGAAATGGGAGAGAGAGAGAGAGAGAGAGAGAGAGACATGCGGAAGACCACGTTCTCCCGAGAAGCAGAATAAAGGCGACATTGACTATTGTCTCATGAAGACCACGTGAAAAGCCCTTGGGCAAAGTGGGCTGGTTGAGAGAGAGATCGCATCACCTGCAACCTGATTGACACCTGCGATCCCGTGAAGAAGTATAAAGGAGGGTCTGAGGGGGGGAAATCCTCAGACGCACCAAGGAGACACCAAGGAAGCACGATACCGATTCCCGTGGGAGCGGGAAGCCATTTTGAAGGAAGCCACGTGCGTTAGATTCCAAATTTTGAATCTGTGGCTGGAACCATCGGAAGACCGCTTTTAAATAACAACGGGGAAGCCTGCTCCCCTGATTCCAAGGATTTGCTCTGTAAAGACAACGGGCAAGTGTTTATCCTTTCTCAACCATCTCTCTCTCTCCACAACGTGAAACCCCAGCGGTTCCCAAAAGGGAAAAGTCTGCAAACTTCTGAGTGACTCTTTATATTTCAATTGGACTCAGTATTAACCCCTAGACAACTATAGAGCTTATTTCTGATTGATTATTATTACACCGGTGTTTTAGATCGAGTTTTGACGATGTATATGATCTGAATGTTTTGTATTAACCATCCGTTTGTGCCCCTTTTTGAATAAAACGTTTGAAAATAGTAACATCCGACTCAGCTGATCCCGCTATCTTTGCTGGTAAGTTACCTGGTTACGAGGTTACGTAACAAGTGGGGTTCTCGTCCCGGATTTGAAACCAAAGGGGAGGGTCAGTGAATCGGGCTGTAAGTCCAAACTTAAATCTGGTTACGCAGGTAGCCAGACAGGAAACCAGCAAAGATGGATGTGGATGAATTTACGAGAAACCCGATGGTAGAGGCGCTAGGGAAGGCTACAAAATCAGACTTGGTAAATTTGGCGCAGGCGTTAGACCTCACAGCGGTGAAGCCAGCAATGAAAAAGCAGGAAGTGCGAAGGGTCATACAACAGTATTACGTTGGGAAGAAGGTGTTTGCAGCTGAGGATTTGGAAAATATCCCCGAAAAGAGATTAGCGAGTGGGACAGATCAGGCAGAGTTGGAGAAAGCAAGGTTGGACCATGAGCTTAAAGTAAAGCAGCTAGAAGCAGCTGAAAAGGCTGAGGAAAGAGAGCATGTGTTCAAACTAAAGGAATTAGAGATGAAACGGGGTCATGAGCTCCAGCTAAAGCAGCTAGAAGTAGAAGCAGAAGAGAAAGAGAAACAAAGGAGCCATGAATTGGAGCTGGACAGGCGAAGGCAAGAGCGAAGAGCTCAAGGGCAAGAGAGAGAGGAGGGGTTGAGGTTGGTCCCCCCGTTCGAGGAGACGGATGTTGATAGTTATTTCTTGCTTTTTGAAAAGGTGGCAGTGAATCAGAAGTGGCCCAGAGAGCAGTGGGTGGCGTTGTTACAAAGTGTGTTACGAGGGAAAGCACAGCGGGCATATGCCGCGCTGCCCCCAGAAAGGGACGGGAATTATGATCAAGTAAAGGAGGCCATTCTCCGAGGTTACGAGTTAGTACCTGAGGCGTATAGACAAAGGTTCTGAAATTTAAGGAAAGGGTGGAACCTAACATATACTGAGCTAGCCCATGAGAAGGGTGTGCTCTTGGACCGTTGGTGCACCGCTGAAAAGGTGGCCGAGAACTATGGGCGTATCAGGGAGTTATTTTTGATTGAGGAATTTAAAGGTTGCGTTCCGGAAGAGATCCGAATGTATTTAAATGAGAGGACGAATCAGTCCATCTCAGAGATGGCTAGGTTCGCAGATGAATATGCCCTAACCCACAAGCCAAAGTTTTCCTCGCCAAAAAGTTACCCGAGAGACCGTCGGAATGGCAGGGAAAGCCCGCCGGCTGAGGCGGAGATCCCGCCGGGAGCTAGCAGAAAAAGTGAGGATAACAGACAGGAAACCTGGAGACCCCCTGGTTTAACCTGCTTTAATTGTGGGAAGGTGGGTCATATCGCAAGCCAGAGAGGGAGAGAGCAGCGATCCCTATCGGGCGTGCAGTGGTAATCATGAAATCGACAAGAGGGCCCCAGGTAGATGGAATACAGGAGGGGCGGGAGACATTTAGTTCCGAAGGAACCGTGTCTTTGAAGGAAGGGGACCCCCCCCATCCCTGTACGAATTTGGAGAGACACGGGGGCGGAGCTATCATTAATTAGCCGTAACGTGTTACCCTTCGGACCTCCGACGGGCGAGGTAGCCCTGAGAGGCCTAGTGAACTGGATCAAAGTAGTGCCTTTGCATAGGGTCCTTCTTGATTGCGAGTTGGTGTCGGGACCTGTGGAACTAGGAGTCCTGCCGGAGTTACCGGGGGAGGGCGTGGACCTCCTTTTGGGTAATGACCTCGCGGGTGGGAAGATGGGAACCGCCCTGATAGTTGAGGTCCCGCCCATGGAGTCCCCGAGCTATCCCGCATGCGCGGACACTTGCAGCCTGTCGAGAAAAGCAGCTGAGAACCAGAGCAGTTTAAATCGGGCCAGTAGTGAATTGGCCAAGACGTTTTTACCGACCCTATACCACGAGGGTTCCGAGGGTGGTAAAACAGAAAGGAGTAAAGTGAAAGGGGGTAAGGGCAAGGAGATAGCACCCCCCCCCCTTAGTGAAGAGAAAGGTCCTAGAGGTAGGAAATAAAGATGAGAAACGGATAAAGCTGTTAAAAGGTCCAGAGTTGGACGTGGTTGATCTGTCTGGTTTGGCAGAATTGTTTGGAGAAGTTGAGAGTTCTAAAGGTGTTCTCGATGGTCCCGAGAGTGAAATGAGGGCAGTCTTAGAGAGGAAGGGTATCCTTGCTGTGGAGAAGTCAGCTGAAATGGCCGAGGAGGTTGTTTCAGCTCGCAGGGTTGCGCCTTCCCCAACGGGAGGCTGCCTAGAGAGTAACTGGAAGGATTGGGGGACGTTAGAATTTGAAAAAGGTATGGGTGTTGAAAGCCTGGAAGAGGCCAATGTCCCGTTTGAGTGTGTCCAAGATGGGGATGCACGTGGTGCTGAACCTAGTCACGGAGCTCAGGAAAAAGCTGAGGTATTTGACTCAGCTGGACGAGACGGCCGTCCTTTTGGATCAGATAGGCTTGGTTCGAGGAAAAAAGGGTTAACCTCGGGGAGTGTGAGTCCCCAGAGGGTTGTGCTGAGGGGAGTGTTCAGAGTTAATGTGGAGTTTATGAATGGGGAGATAACTGTTGTTGTGGGGGAGAACGGTAAATCTGTAGTTCCCAACTTGAAGGGAAAAGGGTTAAAGTCTAAAATGATGCCTACGCACCAATTACGGGTTGATTTGGAATGTAAAGGTGCCTCACACGCTAGTGTTATTCAAGAAAGCGCTGCGAGGAAGCCAAAATTTAAATGCGGCCAGGGGGAAAGGTTCGCCCTGAAACACATCAGCCTGTATGGTCTTGGCAGAAGGGCTAACTACCTGGGTGGACGCGGAGTTAAGAGCATAACCCTTGTGGGAAGGAAAGGCGGGAGAGTACCTTGCCAAATTACTCGCAGTCCCAACGGGGGGACTCACCGGGAAAAGGCGATGGGTAATAGAAATGCCCTTTGTAAATCACAACGCCGGTTGTACGGGTTCGCGCCAAAGCCTGTGAATAATAAAGACCACTCCTTGGGAGACCTGCCGGTGAAATACCACGACCGAAACGATTAGTATTTGTATAAACTTTTGTAGATGCACCTAAGCTAAGATCACACCTCCTTAGTTATGTTGCTGAAGAAAGCAAATAAATAAGGTGGTTATTGAGCTGAAGTTTGATGCTACCAGACTTTAGTATGGCACGTGAGGTTAAGGTATTAAAGAAAGGGGCACTGTACTTGTTACCTGTTTAGATACTGACTTGAATGTATAACGGTAGTACTCTGTGAAGAGAAAAGCTTGTGTAGTATGTAGATTCAAAAAAAAAAGTCCTGTACCAACCTGTTTTTAACCGCTGGTTAAAAACCTGCTATGGGGGGAGGTGTTATGCCCTCGGCCCCCTCCTTTGTGAGAATCGCAAGAGCCTTAGTCGAGGGGGGGTCAACTGACCCAAGAGGGGGAGAGACGTGCTGAATAGACACAGGAAATGGGAGAGAGAGAGAGAGACGTGCCGAAGACCACGTTCTCCCGAGAAGCAGAATAAAGGCGATATTGACTATTGTCTCATGAAGACCACGTGAAAAGCCCTCAGGCAAAGTGGGCTGGTTGAGAGAGAGATCGCATCACCTGCAACCTGATTGACACCTGCGATCCCGTGAAGAAGTATAAAGGAGGGTCTGAGGGGGGAAAAACCCTCAGACGCACCAAGGAGACACCAAGGAAGCACGATACCGATTCCCGTGGGAGCGGGAAGCCATTTTGAAGGAAGCCACGTGCGTTAGATTCCAAATTTTGAATCTGTGGCTGGAAGATCGCTTTTAAATAACAACGGGGAAGCCTGCTACCCTGATTCCAAGGATTTGCTCTGTAAAGACAACGGGCAAGTGTTTATCCTTCTTCAACCATCTCTCTCTCTCTCCACAACGTGAAACCCCAGTGGTTCCCAAAAGGGAAAAGCCTGCAAACTTCTGAGTGACTCTTTATATTTCAATTGGACTCAGTATTACCCCTAGACAACTATAGAGCTTATTTCTGATTGATTATTATTGCACCGGTGTTTTAGATTGAGTTTTGACGATGTATATGATCTGAATGTTTTGTATTAACCATATGTTTGTGCCCCTTTTTGAATAAAACATTTGAAAATAGTAGCATCCGACTCAGCTGATCCCGCTATCTTTGCTGGTAAGTTACCTGGTTACGAGGTTACGTAACACCAATGATACTAAACCTGATTCCAAATCTAATTCTGATTTTGATTTTGATTCAGTCACAGTGTAGGGGAAAAGAGACAGGTAGATCCTCATGTTAATCAGTGTGTGATGTCTTGCACCTAGGAAGATTGTGTCCTGATACATCATGTTGAAACAGTAGGCGGACTCAAAGCAGTGATTAGGCTGAGGAATGAAGAAGGAACAGCTGAGGAAAAGGATCAGCAAGTATCAACATTATTCACCATAAACATTTAATTGCATTAGAAATTTGCTGTGGTGTGTTGGTCAGGTTGCAACATGCAACAAAAAACAACATTCACCAATCAAGATTACATGGAAACTTTTCACAATTTCTTGATGATGGTGAGTGGGTGGTCACAGTAAAGAATTAAAGATTATTTTTATTTGCTTCATGTACAGTACGTTGAAACACACAGTGAAAGGCATCAACAAACAACACAATCTGAGGATATGCTGGGGGCAGCCCCCAAGTGTTCTCATGCTCCTGGCTCCAATATATCATGTCTACAACTTAGTAACCTTAACCTTTACCTTTATGTCTTTGGAATATGGGAGGAAACCAGAGCACCCAGAGAAAACCCACACGATGATGAGGAGAATGTACAAAGTGCTTACAGACAGCAGCGGGAATTGAACCCCAATCTTACAATGTTACACTAACTGCTATGCTACCATGCTGCCCTCAGTACAGTTTTGTGTACTTGTATGCTCCAAATCTGTTAACCACAGCCCGCCCTCCAAGAAGTTGTCTGGCCTCCTTGCCACTGGACCAAGTTCTCATTCCATCAAGAATGATGTGCAACAACTATCTGCTGTTAATAGAAATTACAAACAGACTTCTACCACCCCTCATCGATCCAACGTCCTCCCTAAGAAGATGAATAAATATGTGGCACAAATGTGTTTTTTATACAGAAAGTATGAGTGTTTGCTAATGGAAGGAAGAGTCTTTTGCAACGCCGACTGCATAAAATATGTGGAAAATGAATCTTAGGGTAGAATATAGTAACATATACAGTATGTGCTTTAGGTTCCTTAAGGTTGCCCTAGCCAGAGAAGGTAGTGGAGATGAGCTCCTGCGACCTATTAAATGTAGTGAGCATCCTCTGACAATCAAGTCCTGCTCCTGGCCTTCAATGTGTGGCTTAGCTACTAAGCCCAGCATAACTATTTCTACCAACAGGATGAGGGGTAAAGGTGGGTTACTGGCAGTTGCTTTGGGCAGATAGACCTTGGCAGCCAAGGGTGGTGGTTCATGTAGGAGAAGAAAAACTCTTATCTCAAACCTCCACTGCCTTGCGGCTAAACCCACTCACGGTGGAGGAAGGTATCAGGAGAAACTCCGAGGGAAAAATCCAGAGCTGGAGTCCCTAAGGGAGCCTAACGTTGAGTTCAATGCTGACTGGCAACCCCTGCAATACTGCAGGTGCTAAACTGTTTTGGTGTCTGCTGTTCCTTTGGATTCACCAGCTGCATGGAGAGGGGAGCCTGCTACATGGGCAACAGTTTGCTCTCCATATCGTACTGTCCTGGCTTAGGTACTGGTTTGTGTATCACATTGACAGCTAATACTCAACATCTATGGTTGACTCCGACCAATGGACGACCTCATACGTAGTTTGATAATAAATTTACTTTGAACTTTGAACCTTGCAGGTGTCAGTACAAGTTTCAATGTGCATTTACTGTGCCTGAGGTCCTTCTGATTAATATAGGCACCATAACTTATAATGCAACCTACTTGCAGCACTATCTTGTGTGACTGTGCTATTAAGAACCTTACACTGTTGACTGGTGTAAGATATTGTCATTCCATTCCTCCCTCCAGACCTCCTTGCTTTGGCTGGGGACTTTTGCCGCTGTCTTTCAAATCTCCTCCGGAGGGCAGCAATGTCCAGATAAATAGCACTGGAGATCAGCCGACTTCAAATGATCCGACAATTCTTCTTTTGAAGGTACTTAGATACGTCGCAGGATTGCGAGAGAACTTACTAACTTCAAGCCTTTGACTCTTCTAATAGGTGATCAAAGCTCTAGGTACAAAAATTAGTGAACAAAAAAATGAGCAGAGAGGAACCAGATTCTGATTCCGCACAAATGTCAGCTTTGGATGCGGATTTTGTGATACGTGAGGAGAAACACAGCTGGATGTAAACAGACAATGGGTTGTCACAGGCTAATTAACAGGTGATGCAACTTATCAGTGCTTTCATTATCAGCACATTTTGAGCCCAGCTTACTCTTTTTAGAATTGCAACAGGAATTGGGCCTGTTATTGTGCTGCAACTCTAAATTAAAAAAAATATAATTCATTAATTATAGTGACAAAGAATATACACAGTATTACTGCCACAGTCTCACCAAATCCCATCAAAGCTTTATCCTTGACCATTTCCCATAAGAAGTATACAAACTAGGAGCAGGAATCGGCCAACCACCATTCCAAAAGATCATGGTTGACCTGGCTGTGGACTCACTTCCACCTAACTGCCCTTCCCTCCATACTACTATGCAAAAACCTAACTAACTGTGTCTTAAAGTATATTAAATGGGGTAGGCTCTACTGCTTCCCTGAGCAGAGAATTCTGCAGATTCACTACTCTCTGGGAAAAGCAGTTCTTCTTTACCTCTGCCAAAATCTAATCCCCTGAATCTTGAGACCATGTCCCCTAGTTCTAATCTTGTATTCCTGCCTCTGTTTTATCTATCACTTTCATAATTTTATGTAATTCTATAAGATCCCCTTTCATTCTTTTGAATTCCAGTGAGTACACTCACAGGCAACTCCATCTGTCCACATAGTCTAACCTTCTCATCTCTAGAATGAAGCTAGTGAACCTGCTCTTTACCACCTCCAAAGCCATGTAAGGAGACCAGAACTATATGCAGTACTCCAGGTGAGGTTTCACTAGTACCCTGTACAGTTGCAGCATAACCTCCCTGCTCTGAAATTCTAGCCATGGCAGCTATTAGCATAACAGATCTGGTTATATCGTCATTCTGGTTCTATCCTGGTGTCATATATAAGGAGTCTATACATCCTCACAGTGGAAAGCAGGGGTTTTCTTCAGGATCTGCTCTCATGGTCCAAAAGCGGACTAGTCAGTATGTTAATCAGTTATTGTAAATTGTCCTGTGTTTAGGTTAGAGTAAATCAGGTGGCTCAGCTTGAAGGGCCGGAAGAGCCTATTCTGCACTGTATCTCTAAATAATTAAACAAACTTGGCAGAATTTGGAACAGTCTGATGAGGGCTCAGTGTTTGCACCACCTCACATCACACCTCCGGGTGGAGGAGAGCAGAGCAGCTGGGAAAAATAAATACAACCTTAAGTGGTAAGTCTGAGCTTTTAGTAAGGCCCATGATCTGTGACTTAGCAACCATATCCCTGAGGTAGATAATTCCAAAGAATGCAGTAAGTTTCCATTGGGAAATATTCTTAGATCCCCAGAAGCAGCATTCAACACATTATTTACAACAAATAACACTGCAAGAGAGAAACAACGACATTTGTAAAATGAATGCTTTAGGCATGGTTGATGATGTCAAAGTATCATTGAGACAAAAACATGTCATTAGATTTTGCTCAGTGTAGAACCTGGTATGATGGCTTTCAAAGCCCATTACCATGGTGACAAGTGGAGATTCAGAGCGACTCTGCCAGGTTCTACATATCTATTCAAAAAAACTCCTGTGATAATGGTTGAGTTAAAATTGAGTTTAAAAACCTTTCTGTACCTATTGTTTCTTGTTGATTTTGTTCCTGACTTTAATCAAATTTTCAAGGGAAAATGGATTATGGCTTGGAGCTGCCTCTGCCAGACTGAGGAAATTAGAGACAATCATTGCCGAAGGAAATCAGCAGAGGACTTCTTCCAGTCTCTCTCTAGAAGATTCTCTTGGGCAGCACAGTTTCCTTCCACATGCCAAAGACGTATGGGTTGGTAGGTTAATCCTTCACATGGGTACATTTGCGTGGAGTGGATTCATTGCACTGGAAAGGCCTGGTACTATACTGAATCTTTAAGTAAAATGGAAGTATCATAATCTCTATGCAGAAGCTTCTTGAGATCACATAGAGGCATTTTACTCTGCATGAACATTAGGCTGCTAAAAGCTTTGGGTGTAATCTCACCTCACCATTCCTCCTCCACATCCCCCACCCCATCTTGCCAACAATCAGTGAAAATACCTGAGGAATTAGTCACCAATATCAAACTCTGTCCACCAATTTCAGGTCTATGGTGCTCCGGAGTAAGACAAGGCCAAAGCATCAGGGCAAGGAAGTAGAGACACGATTCTAAGGACATCTTGGATGAGATGGTGGAAAGTGTTTCAAGTGAGGAGGATTAGCAATAAGGTTAATGTCTTCGGCAGTGTTCTCTGTGCACCACTGGACTGACTTAATAATGTCACACCAGCAATGCTGAATTTGATGTCCTCCTTAGGAGGATTGGGTTTTTCCTCTACATCTGTCCCCTGCCAATCTTTAGCTCTTAATGCCTTACCATGTCCCACACAAGAGAGGGAAATATTATAGTGGCCGGCTTGCAATGTGCCTCAATGATATACCTGGCATGGTTGAATTGTTTACAGATTTTACAAACTTTCGACTGTCAAGGACCCGAGCCCTTGCTCTCTACTCATTACTGCCATCAGGAAGGAGATCTAGGAGCCTCAGGACTCATGCCTCCTGATTTAGGAACAGTTATTACTTTCAAATTTGAGTTATTGCCCTTCAACCATCAGGCACCTGAACCAGAGTGGATAACTTCACTCGCCTCAACACTGAGCTGATTCCACACTTGGGCACTCACTTTCAAGGCTTCACAAATCATGTTTTCAGTAATATTAATTCATGTATTTATTATTATTATTTTAGTTCTTTTGTATTTGCACAGTTTATTTTCTTTTGCTCCTTGTTTGTCAGTCTTTGTGTGTAGGTTTCATTGATTCTATTGTATTTCTTTGTTCTACTGTGAATGCCTGCAAGAAAGTAAATCTTAATGTAGTATATAGTTACTTTGATAATAAATATACTTTGAATGCTTAGTTTGAATTTTCAATTCTGGGTATTAGGACATAAAAATGTACAGCCCATCTTGTGGTTGAGTTTTGTTTTGGATTCTATTTTTCTGCCTAACTATTGGTTCATTATAGTTGAAGGATCTATCTGACCAATTTTTAGTGTCAGTTAGCCAAAGTTCTATCCCTGTGAATATATTACCCACAACTCTTATCTGAAAGCTCTTATATTTCATAGTAATTTACAATCTTGATAAAAATTATCAAATTTCATGAATTGTCTTTTTGGAGTCAAAATATAAAATGGCTTCAGGTTCATTATTATTCGCTTTGCTTAAGGCTTCACATTCTCCATTTCCAAAATCAAGTTGACTCTGATTGATTTAAGAATTTCCAACTATCCTTTCACTATTCCTGAATTATAGATTTCAGCTTTTCCCTCACTGACCTATCTGGGCAATTTTTCACATTTTTTGTCTCTTCCTCTCTTGAACAGTGAATTTTTTTTGGCTTTCCAGTCTTCTTCCCTAAGCATAGAAAAGTTTTGAAGGTTACAACCACTGCATCAAATAGACAGATAAATTCATAGTCATATAACACAACAGCCCAGAAACAGGCCCTTTGGTGCACTATAGTCTGTGCTAAACTACTAACCCACCTAGTCCCATCGACTTCAGATTCAGATTCAGTTTATTGTCATTTAGAAACCACAAATGCAATGCAGTTAAAAAATGAGACAACGTTCCTCCAGAATGATATCACAAAAGCACATGACAAAACAGACTACACCAGAAAATCCACATAATGTTTGGCAATCCCCAACCTAGAGTCCGGACAGGCTGCGTATTAATATCACGCTACCATCTTAGCGCGTTCCCCGGAAAGGAGCTCCAATCCCACCAGACAAAACAAGACCAAAAACTAAAGCTACAAGACCTGCACAAAACCACATAGTTACAACATGTAGTTACAACAGTGCAAACAATAGCATAATTGATAAAAAAAAAACAGACTATGGGCACAGTAAAAATAGTCCAAAGATGTTAAAAGACTATAAGTTCAAAAGAAACCACCACACAGTTTCCACAAGTCCTCAGGGTCCTGATAGACTCACCATCCCATGCAGGCGGCAGAAGGGAATACCCCCGCTATGGACTTCCAGGGTGCCACCTGATTCAGGCTAGCAGACACAGCACACAATGAAAGCTCCATCGAACCCAGCCTCGCAGACACAGCACACAGTGAAAGCGCTCCGACCGCAGCGGACTCCGGGTCCGTCGAACCTCCGAGCCTCTGACCATCCCCTCCAGCACAGCTTCTCCGAGCACCATCCTTGGCCGAGTGTATTAAGACACCCCCACCAACGGCAATTGGCAATGCAACACAAAGGACTGGGGGCCTGTTCTTCCCAGCAGAGACCCAGACCTCACAGCAGCAGCAGCAACGAAGAAGGTCTTCCTGGAGATTTCCAGATGTTCCTCCGTGCTCCCACATCTGTTTTTCATCCAATTGTGATTGCGCACGGCACCCTGCTTCACAAATAACAGATAATCAGCTCCGGAGTGGCCGCTGCAAGCTGCATCGCGCCGCCATCTTGGACTTGCACTCAGATGACAGCTCTCCATAACCCTCTCATTCATGTACCTATCCAAATTTCTCTTAAATGATATTAAATTGACCCTACATCCACCATAGTGCTGACAGCTTGTTTCACACTCTCACCACCCTCTGGGTGAAGAAGTTCCCCTTCATGTTCCCCTTAAACAGCGCACCCTCCAGTTCTATCCTCAGCCAACTTCAGTGGAAAAAACCTGCTTGCATTTACCCTCCCTTTACCCATCATAATTGTGTATACCTCTGTCAAATCTCCCCTCATTCTCCTATGCTTCAGTGAATAAAGTCCAATCTTTCCCTATAACTCAGGTCCTCAAGTCCTGGAAACATCCTTGAAAATCTTCTCTACACCCTTTCAATCTTATTGATATCTTTTCTATAGGTAGGTGACCGGAACTGCATACAGTACTCAATGCTTTGATTTATGAAGACCAATGTGCCAAAAGCTTTTTCTTTACAACCCTATCTACATGTGGACCTGTATTCCCAGATTTCTCTGTTCTACTACACTCCTCAGTGCTCTACTGCTACAATGTTGAATCAGGTTCATGGTTCAGCAAGTGAGATAGGAAATGCATTGACTTCGAAAAGGTTTAGTAATCATTTATTTATGAACAGTAAAAATATGACCCAACATTCGTGTTCCCCAAGTTACAGACACTACAAAGCTGAATATTCAACAAACATACTTACTAAAACATACATGCTAAAAACACATGCAGAACATACATTCCCAATGGCCATGTCCACATTTGCCTTAAAGAAAGGCAGAGAGAAGAGTGCTCTTCATATGCCTGGGATACTTCAAACTGGACACCAAGCAGCTATCCAATGGGAAAAGCAGCTGCAGTTTCTAAACTAACCAATCACAACAAAGCAACTTCTGCCAATCAGAGTAATGCTGCCCCCCCACAGGATACTCCACTCCTTGAAAGTTGTGAACATGATGATCCAACCCTTAGATTAGTATGAGTCTTGTGAAGTCTCAAGGTTACATACAAAACACAAGAATAAAACACCCAGTACCATTAACCCAATAGTATGCTACAGTAGTCTGTTAGCCTCCCTCACCCTGGAGTGTAATATCCAATGAGCTGGTCCCCCATTTAATTTTATCTCCTGACTCTCAGATGTGATCAACCAGGTTAGGACTTTCCAATTATATAAATGATACATGGGGAAATACCAGTCCTTAAAGCACTAACTTCACCAGAGCTATTAAGGCTCAAGTCCCTTAAGGCTGCTACCATACTCTGGGTCAAGAATGGTTGGAATAGACTACCCCTCCCAGCCCCCCCCCAAAACAGAAAGCCAAAACCTAATAAGCCATGCAATTTCACATAACAGTCTTTTCCTTGTCAAAGGGATTAGTATCAGTGGCACCCCTCCCATGAAGTATTAAGGAGTCCTCATACAAACTCAGCAATCCGACCCATAGATTCAGTGTGCAAATTCTAACGACATCCAGAGAATGTATTACAGGATCTTGCATCACAAATCAGCACCCACCACTTTGCCATTCTGTAATGTAGGGAGATACAAATATAACACCCTGGCAAAGGTTTCATTGCTAATGTAATGGTTGTTCTGTAGAAGCAGTGCTTGGGTTACGGTTAGAGATAACGGGTACTTTGGAATGTGAGCCATCCAATGAGGGGAATGTGTTTTCGTGCTGAGTGCCTGACACCAAGATGATCTGGGTGTTTTGTTTGGCAAGAGATGGAGAGAAAAGACACCAGAAAAGAGAGGTTGTAGACATCAGAAAGGAGTGGACTTGGAGTCGGGCCGGGAGTCAACGAAGCCCGGGGAAATCGATTGAGGACCAACAGAAACTGTGAATTCCAACTTCTCCACATTAGACTGTTTCATTAAAATGAGCCCTTTTTTGTTTTTCTTTATTAACCCTTTAGTCAAATTAAGAATTATAAAGCAAAATCATTTAATTGCATTGGGTGCACTGTTTGTTACTTCGTGGTACTGATTTGTAACAGGGTAACACATCACGCAGCATCCACACAAATAAGGAGATTTTGCACCTCAATTTCATGTGTTTGGTGGGGCCAGAGATTGCCTTTCCTAGATTTATGCAGCCGACAGAGCCTGAGGGTTACAATTGTGGGGGCTCATCCATGATTGATTTTGCTGGATGCTGTGTGATTGCCCAGAGCATTGAACCAGTAGTTGTGTGTCTAAGTCTGCTAAACTATTCCCTGGTAAAGTGATTACAATACATGGATATGGATGCTGCCAGCTTAGAGCGGTGGTGCGCATCCTCAGGGTTACCGGTAACGAGTGCATGCATGTTAAGTGGGATAGATATCTGTACTCCTGCTGAATTGTTAATTGGAATTTTAAGTACTTTTAATGTAGTAGGGAAAGTTATGATTGTGGAGTGGAGGTTTGATAAAATGACGGGTACAGACTTTATTTTAGTTCAGGCTTCCATTGATGTAATGGCAGTGGAACTGCCTGATACTATTGGGGCCCCAGGAAAGAGGGTATTGTGGAGTGTCCAGGAGGAGAAGAGTGTAGGGGAGCAGGCCGAGTCATAAGTTGAGTCTCCTGTAGCTGGGTTTGGAGACTTCAAAGACAGGGTTCTATCATTTCTGAGGAGTGAAGGGAAAGAATGGTTGGAGTTGGAATAACTAATGAGTCCCCTTCCCCTAGTGAAGAGTGAGAATTCTGAGCTAGCATCAGCCCTTACCTCTCTGGCAAATAAATGGCCCAGTGCACAGGCAGAGGGTCCTAGTTATCATAAGCTAAGAATATTCTCTGGAATAATGCTTACCCTGGAGGTGGATGAGACATGGGCAGAGCAGACCTCTCAGTTGTTAGATGAGTGGCAGTGCTCTGATGACGTAAAGAGACAGAGATTGGTTGAGAGTTTGAGGGGGCGGGCTGCTGACGTTGTGAGAGCTGTCAAGTCCCAGTACCCCCTTGTCACTGCTACTGCTTTCGTTCAGACACTGGAAAATGTGTTTGGCACAATTGGAAGCCCAATGGAGCTCATGACGGGGTTTCAGAACATGTCAGAAGAAGGGAGAGAAGCTTTCTGCCTACATCTTTCGGCTAGACAGGCCGCTAAATTGCTTTCAGTGAAGAGGGGCCATTTAGACAGCTCAGGTGGATCAGTTAATAATGGACCAAATAGCAAAGGGCGCTCAGTCCCAGGACCTGATCGTTTGAGGTTTCCGACAGTCTTGTAAGACATGCCCCCTCTCTCATTTGTTGAGCTGATCAGAGAAGTAAGGGAGGAAGAGAATGCATGGGATGCGTGACAGGGTAAAGTCTTCAGTAGTAGCCCCCTGTGTTGAAGTCACCACAGATAGCCCAACCCGGTCGAACTGAGATAACCCGGTCGAACTGAAATGTCCCGGTCGTTGTCAGCGGGTGTGGACCCCTCCATATGGTGGAACTGATAGAGAGGTCCATACTGTTACGCAAGGGAGAAGGTGATCATCTTGAGGATTAAACTGAGGCGTCCATGTTGCATTCTCTCTCTCAATCATTGTCATCATCCAATCATCCAGCCAGACATCTCCATCCCCCATTTCCATGTTGAGATCATCACCCTGAGCCTTACCATGGTCTGAACCTTAATGGGATTGAGCTGCCAATTAGTCCTCTGAATTCTGTACCTGCATTAGCCAACAGATGATCTCTATATTTGTATCCTCTAGCTTTATTGTCTTACTCTGAGCCATCAATAGTGATTCTCTCAGAATAATACAGCCCTGACTGAGGTTTCCCAATTCATTCTAAAGGTTCACAATCGTTTTTTACTGATGTCTTGCAATAGCTAAAAAAAAGAGCCAGAAAGCATCCTGCACTCTATCCTTTCTTCTGGGAAAACCCAACAATTTAAGTATAGAAACAATGTGGTGTTCCATTTCCGTCCCAGCCAAATCTATGTAGGTTAGCGAGACTTCCAAAGCCCTTATTATTACCTGTCCACCCTGGGTCACTGAATCTCTCAAATAGAGCATCCTCTCTTTTAAGTAACTCTTTAAAGACATGCATTTCTGCTCAAGAAGTCATACCCTGCTCGCAGTGCCAAAGGTACAAATGTCATGTTGAATCAGGTTCATGGGTTCGGCAAATGGGACAGGAAATGCACTGACTTTGAATACGTATATTAATCACTTATTTATAGACAGTAACATTTTGACCAAACATTCATGTTCCCCAAGTTACAGACACAACAAAGCTGAATATTCAATAAACATATGTATATTCAACAAAGCAGCGGCAGTTTCTATACTAACTTTTTATAATCACCTCACCTCACCAACAACAGGACAACCACTCACAGTGTAAGAGCTATTCTAGTTTGTCCTCCCAAAATGTCACACCTCACACTTGACTGCATTAAATTACATTTTTGTTTCTTTTTTCATTTTAAGAGATACAACAGACTACATAGCTTCTTGGTGTCCATCCTCCTATCACCCATATACTCCCCACCTCCCACCTTTAGTCCAAATTCCACTATCTCCTATTATATTCGATCATCTTCATCCATTTATCATTTCCATCTATCACCTCCTGGCTTCTGACATCAGTGCCACTCAATGGCTAATCACCCCTTCGCTTGGACCTGCTAGTTTTTGTTCTATACCTTCCCTCCACCTTTTTATATTGTCTCTCTCTTTTTCTTTTCAGTCCAGATGAGGGGAATCAACCCAAAATATTAGCTGTCCATAGGTACTGCCTGATCCACTGTGTTGCTCCAGTGCACTCTTTTTTCAGTACATACCCTATCCCTGTAGACACTTCTTTAATATCCTAAGATATAGACCACGTGGTATGAGAGATTATCTGCCTTTTGTCCCATAGCTCTTCCAGTACTTATTTTCCATTGGTGAGAGTGATTATTTCAGGATTTGCCTTTCCTTCTGGCTTCTGTAATTGGGATGCTTTTAGTATCGTCTTTAATGAAGACAGATGAAATATACTGTGTTTATTAAAAATCATTCTGATGTTTTTATTTTCTGTTGGTACTTACACAATCTCATCTGCTAAAGGACCAACATTTATTTTATTTTTGCTATATCTTTTCATCTATTGTAGACACTTATTGTCTAGTTTTATATTTCTTTCACAATATATTTTCATTCACTTTATTACCTTTGCTGGTTTGTAACTGTTTCCAATCTTCTTATTTATCACTAATCTTCACAACTCTATACCTTTACTTTACTTTTAATTGAAGCTGTCTTTAACTTTTATCATTTGCCATTGACAGATCACCCTCTTTGAATTGCTTTTTCCTTGGAGCTTGCAGTCCTCACAATCACTTACAGCTTTCTAACAAAGTGGAAGGACTCACATTTATCTCCCTTGGTACGGACTGCTCCTGTGACACTTTCATTTCTGGCAAACTTGGGTATCTCGGTCTTCATTCTAGAAGGACCCTGATTAACAATGTACTAACATCATAAGAGTCCTGTATAAAACCATAAGATATAGTAGCAGAATTAGTCCATTTGGCTCAGCAAGTCATCTCCGACATTCTATTATAGCTGATTTATTATCCTTCTCAAACCCATTTTCCTGCCTTCTCCTCATAATATTTGACACCCTTACTAATCAAGGACCTATCAACATCTTCTTTAAATATTCCCAGTGACTTGGACTCCACAGCCATCTGTGGCAATGAACTCCACAGATACATCAGCCTTTGGCTAAAGAAATCCCTCCTCAACTCTTTTCTAAAGGGATGTCCCTACATCTGAGGCCCTCTGATCAGATCATGTACATAGAAAACCTACAGCACAATACAAGCCCTTCGGCCCACAATGCTGTGCCGAACATGTCCCTACCTTAGAGCTACCTAGGCTTACCCATAGCCCTCTATTTTTCTAAGCTCCATGTACCTATCCAGGAGTCTCTAAAAAGACCCTATCGTTTCTGCCTCCACCACCAATGCCGGCAGCCCATTCCACACACTCACCACTCTCTGAGTAAAAAACTTACCCCCGACATCTCCTCTGTACCTACTCCTCAGCACCTTAAACCTGTGTCCTCTTGTGGCAACCATTTCAGCCCTGGGAAAAAGCCTCTGACTATCCACACAATCAATGCCTCTCATCATCTTGTACACCTCTATCAGGTCACCTCTCATATTCCGTCGCTCTAAGGAGAAAAGGCCGAGTTCACTCAACCTACTCTCATTAAGCATGCTCCCCAATCCAGGCAACATCCTTGTAAATCTCTTCTGCACCCTTCCTATGATTTCAACGTCCTTTCTGTAGTGGGGCGACTAGAATTAAGCACAGCACTCCAAGAGGGGTCTGACCAGGGTCCTATGTAGCTGCAACATTACCTCTCGGATCCTAAACTCAATCCCACAGTTGATGAAAGCCAATGCACCGTATGCCTCCTTAACCACAGAGTCAACCTGTGTAGCAGCTTTGAGTGTCCTATGGACTCGGACCCCTGGATCCCTCTGATCCTCCACACTGCCAAGAGTCTTACCATTAATACTATATTCTGTCATCATATTTGACCTACCAAAATGACCCACCTCACAATTATCTGGGTTGAACACCATCTGCCACTTCTCAGCCCAGTTTTGCATCATATCAATGTTCCATTGTAACCTCTGACAGCCCTCCACACTATCCACAACACACCCAACCTTTGTGTCATCAGTAAATTTACTAACCCATCCCTCCACTTCCTCATCCAGGTCATTTATAAAAATTATGATGAGTAGGAGTCCCAGAACAGATCCCTGAGGCACACCACTGGTCACCAACTCCATGCAGAATATGATCTGTCTACAACCACTCTTTGCCTTCTGTGGGCAAGCCAGTTCTGGATCCACAAAGCAATGTTCCCTTGGATCCCATGCCTCCTTACTTTCTCAATAAGCCTTGCATGGGGTAACTTATCAAATGCCTTGCTGAAATCCAAATACACTACATCAACGGCTCTACCTTCATCAATGTGTTTAGTCACATCCTCAAAAAATTCAATCAGGCTTGTAAGGCACAACCTGCCTTTCACAAAGCCTTGCTGATTATTCCTAATCATATTATGCTTCTCCAACTGTTCATAAATCTTACCTCTCAGGACCTTCTCCATCAACTTACCCACCACTGAAGTAAGATTCACTGGTCTATGATTTCCTGGGCTATCTCTATTCCCTTTGTTGAATAAGGGAACAACATCTGCAAACTTCCAACCCTCTGGAACCTCTCCTGTTCTCATTGATGATGCAAAGATCATTACCAGAGGCTTAGCAATCTCCTCTCTCAACTCCCCCAGTAGCCTGGGGTACATCTTGTCTGGTCCTAGTGACTTATCCAACTTGATGCTTTCCAAAAGCTCCAGCACATCTTCTTTCTTAATATCTACATGCTCAAGCTTCTCAATCCACTGGAAGTCATCTCTACCATTGCCAAGATCCTTTTCTGTGGTGACTACTGAAGCAAAGTATTCATTAAGTACCTCTGCTATCTCCTCCGGTTCCATTCACACTTTTCCACTGTTACACTTGATTGGTCCTATTCTCTCATGCCTTATCTCTTGCTCTTCACTTACTTGTAGAATGTCTTGGGGTTTTCATTAACCTTGTCCACAAGGTCTTCTCATGGCTCTTTCTGGTTCTCCTAATTTCATTGTTAAGCTCCTTCCTGCTAGTCTTATAATCTTCTAGATCTAGTTTTTTCATTACCTAGTTTTTTTGAACCGTTTGTAAGCTCTTCTTTTCTTCTTGACTAGATTTACAACAACCTTTGTACACCACGATTCCTGTCTCCTACCACCTTTTCCCTGTTTCATTGGAACGTACCTATGCAGAACCCCACGCAAATATCCCCTGAACTTTTGCCACATTTCTTCAGTATGTTTCCCTGAGAACATGTACTTATCCAAACTTCTCTTAAATGTTGATATTGAACCCACATCCACCACAAAGCACTGGCAGCTCGTTCCGTACTTGCACCAGCTTCTGAGTTAAAAGATTCGCTTTCATGTTCTCTTTAAACATTTCACTTTTCACTTTTAACCCATGACCTATAATTCTATTAGCCGGCTGGTGGCGTAGTGGCATCAGTATTGGACTTCAGGGCGAGAGATCCCGCATATGAATCTGGTTGGCTGCCTTGCACATTCTTCACCCGTGCCTCAGTTGAGTGTCGAGCTAGCAATTTGACCTCGTAAGAAAAAATCCTGGAGAGGATCGGTGCAAAAAGCTTGTCATAACGGCGCCCCGACAACTCCACCAGGAGTTAAGGGCGCGCGTGCACACACACACACACACACACACACACACACACACACACACACACACACACACACACACACACACACACACACACACACACACACACACACACACACACACACACACACACACACACACACACACACACACACATTCTAGTCTCACCCAGTTTCAGTGGAATAAACCTGCTTTCATTTTCCCTATCTACACCCCTCATAATTTTGATTACTTCTGTCAAATCTCCACTGATTCTCCTACACTCCAGGGAATAAAGGCCCAACTTATTCAACTTTTCCTGTAACTCAGGTCCTCAAGTCTTGGCAATGTTGATTGGAGTACTGCACAAATGCAACTCATGCATTCCTGCGCATGTCCAGTAAAGATAGGTCATTGTGGGACCAGTCATTGTCAGAGTAGTACGGATTTGGCTCAACAAGGCTTCGTCGATCAGAGGTGAAGATAAGGTAAGTAAGTAAGTTCATTCCTTATTTCTTATTCTGAATTAACTCTAGAGAGAATGAGGGTTATGTATACAGAGCCAAGTTCTGTTCTGTGTCTCAGATATGGGAGTTCCAAGAGACTCTCAGCCTCCCTGATGGCCACATCTCCACCACGTACACAGAGGTGCAACTCCTTAGAGACCATGTTAGGGAACTGGAGCTGCAACTTGATGCCCTTTGGCTTGTTAGGGTAAGGAAAGCAGTGATGGGCAGGAGCTACAGGGAGGTAGTCACCCCAAGACTACAGGAGACAGATAAATGGGTGGCTGACAGGAGCGGGAAGGAAGAATGTAGAGAACAACCCTGTGGCCATCCCTGTCAACAATAATTACTCCATTTTGAGTACTGTTTGGGGGTGGGGGAAGCAACAGCAACCATGCCTCTGGCACTGAGTCTGGCAGGGTAGGAAACTGTTGAGGATGGCAGCAGTAATAGCAGATTCTATAGCCATGGGAATAGATAGGTGATTCTATGAATGTAGAAAAGAAACACAGATGGTAGTTTGTCTCAGAGGGGCCAGGGTCCACGATGTTTCTGGACATGTCCACAATATCCTGAAAGGAGAGGGGAAGCAGGCAAAAGTTGTGGTATACATTGCTACTAATGACATAGATAGAAAAAGGGAGGAGGTCCTGGAAAAAAGAATACAGGAAGTTAGGAAGGAAGCTGAGAAGCAGGATCTCAAACGTAGTAATCTCAAGATTACTGCCTGTGCCACGTGACAGTGAATGAGGTGGCAGATAAATGTGTGGCTGAAGAATTGAAGCAGGCGGGCAGGGATGTAGTTTTCTGGATAATTGGGACCTCTCCTGGGGCAAGTGGAACTTGTACAAAAGGGATTGGTTGCTCTTGAATCCAAGAGGGACCAATATTCTTGTGGGCAGGTATACTAGAGGAGCTGGGAGCGTTTTAAACTACTATGGCAGGGGAATGGGAAGCAGTATGATGGAACTGAGGATGAGCCAACAGGTTTACAAGAAGATGATGAGTGTAAATTGAATGTAAGTAAAGACAAACCAATGATTACTTGTCATTGCAGGCAGAGCAATGAGTTAAGTTGTACCACACAGGCAAAAAGAGCGAAGAATGCAGGGCTGAAGGTGCTGTATCGAAGTGTGGGTAGCATTCAGAATAAGGTGAATGAATTATAGTATTAAGGGTAAGACTCTTGGCAGTGTGGAGGATCAGAGAGATTTTGGGGTTCGAGTCCATAGGACACTCAAGGCTGCTGCGTAGGTTGACTCTGTGGTTAAGAAAGCATACGATGCATTGGCTTTCATTGATTGTGGAATTGAGTTTAGGAGCTGAGAGGTAATGTTGCAGCTATAATAGGACCCTGGTCAGACCCCACTTGGAGTACTGTGCTCAATTCTGGTTGCCTCACTACAGGAAGGATGTGAAAACCATAGAAAGGGTGCAGAGGAGATCTACAAGGATGTTGCCTGGATTGGGGAGCATGCCTTCTGAGAGTAGGTTGAGTGAACTCAGCCTTTTCTCCTTGGAGCAATGGAGGAAGGGAGGTGACCTGATATAAGATGATGCGAGGTATTGATCATGTGGAGAGTCAGAGGCTTTTTCCTGAAATGGCTAGTGCGAGAGGGCATAGTTTTAAGGTGCTTGGAAGTAGGTACGGAAGAGATGTCAGGGGTAGGTTTTTTATGCAGAGAGTGGTGAGTGTGTGGAATGGGCTGCCAGCGATGGTGGTGGAGGCCGATACGATAGGGTCTTTTAAGAGACTGCTGTATAGGTACATGGAGCTTAGAAAAATAGAATACTATGGGTAACCCTAGGTAATTTCTCAGGTAAGGACATGTTTGGCACAGATTTGAAGGACCTGTATTGTGCTGTAGGTTTTCTATGTTTCTATGTTTCTAACTCATGGTGCAATTAGGGATTGGTTGGTATTACATGGGCATCACTGAACTATGGTTGAAAGAAGGCCACAGTTGTGAGATTAACATTAAAGGATATACTTTGTATCAAAAAGACAGGCAGGAAGGCATAGGTGGTGGTATGGCTCTGTTGGTAAGAGATAGAATTACACCTTTAGAAAGAGGTGACATAGGATCAGAGAATGTTGATTCTTTGTGGATGGAGTTAAGAAATTGCAAGGGAAAAAAAGAAACATTATGGAGATCATATATAGGGCTCCAAAGTGTAGCCAAGATGTGGGTTTCAGATTGTAAAGGGAGCTGGAAAGGACATGAAAGAAGGGTAATGACACAATTGTAATGGGAGAATTCAAGATGTAAAGGGATTGGAAATATGAGGTTGGTGTTGGATCGCAAAAGAGGGAATTTGTTGAATGCCTAAGAAATGGCTTTTTAGAGCAGCTTGTGCTCGAGCCTATTCAGGAAAGGCTATATTAGATTGTGAGTTGTGTAATATCCTCTATCTTATTAGAGAGCTTAATGTTAAGACACCCTTAGGAGGCAGTGACCTACTTAAATTCATACTGCAATTTCTGAGGGAGAAGCATAAGTCACAGGTATCAATATCACAGTGAAATAAAGGGAATTACAGAGGCATGAGAGAGGAGCTTCCCAGGTGGATTGGAGGAGGATACTGGCGGGAATGACGGCAGAGCAGAGATGGCTGAAGTTTCTGGGAATAGTTCACAAGGCGCAGGATAGATATGTCCCACAGAGGAAGAAGTTCTCAAATGGCAGGGGTAGGCAACTGTGGCTGACAAAGGAAGTTAGGGACTGCATAAAGGCCAAGGAAAGGATATATAAGGTAGCAAAAGTGAGTGGGAAATTGGATGATTGGCAAGTTTTAAAATCCAACAAAAGGCAACCAAAAAGTTATAAGAAAGGAAAAGATGAAATATGAGGGCAGACTAGCCAATAATATAAAGCAGGATACCAATTTTTTTTTTCCAGTTATATAAAGAGCAAAAGGGAGGTGTGAGTTGATATTGGACCACTGGAAAATGATGCTGGTGAAGTAGTAATGGGGGAGAAAGAACTAATGGTACTTTGCATCTGTCTTCATTGTGGAAGACACTAGCAGTGTGCCAGATGTCCGTGAGTGTCAGGCAGCAGGAGTGAGTGCCATTGCTATTACAATGGAAAAAGTGCTAGGCAAGTTGAAATGTATTAAAGTGGATAAATGATGGACTACATCCCGGAGTCCTGAGACAGGTTGCTGAAGAGGTAACGGATACATTGGTCATGATCTTTCAAGACTCACTTGATTCTGGCATGGTCCTGGAAGACTGGAAGATTGCAAATGTCACTCCAGTCTTTAAGAAGGGAGGAAAGCTAAAACCTAACCTCAGTGGTTAGGAATTAGTGCTGGAGCCTATTGTTAAGGAAGAGATTTTGAGGTACTTCGAGACTAATGATAAAATAAGGCAAAGTCAGCATGGTTTCTGTAAAAGGAAATTTTGCCTGACAAATCTGTTAGAGTTCTTTGAGGAAGTACCAAGCATAGTGGGCTTGGAAAGGCAAAGGAAAGGCAGTAGATGTCATTTACTTGGATTTTCAGAAGGTGTTTGATAAGGTGCCACACATGAGGCTGCTTAACAAGATAAAATCCTATGAGGTTACAGGAAATATACTGGCATGGACAGAGGGATGTCTAGCAGGTAGGAGGCAGTGAGTGGGAATAAATGAGGCCTTTTCTGGTTGGCTGCTAGTGACCAGTGGTGTTCCTCAGGGATCAGTATTGGGACCGCTGCTTTTCACATAAAATGTTTGTCAATGATTTGGATAATAGAATTTGTGGCAAAGTTTGTGGATGATACAAAGTTAGGTGGAGGGGTAGGTATTGTTGAAGAAGCAATGAGATTGCAGTAGTACGTAGACAAATTGGAAGAATGAGCAAAAATGTGGCAGATGGAATGCAGTGTTGGGAAATGTATGATAATGCATTTTGTTAATTGGAACAATAGTGCAGAGTATTATCCAAATGGGAAGAAGGTTCAAACATCAGAGGCTCACAGGGATTTAAGAGTCCTTGTGTAAGACTCCCAGAAGGTTAATTTATAGGTTGAGTCTGTGGTAAAGAAGACAATGTTGACATTTATTTCAAGGGGAATAGAATATAAAAGCAAGGAGATAACGCTGAGACCTTATAAGACACTAGTCAGGCCATACTTGGACAATTGCCAACAGTTCTGGGCCCCATAACTCAGAAAGCATGTGTTGTCATTGGAAAGAGTCCAGAAGAGGTTCACAAAGATGATTCCAGGAATGAAGGGGTTAATATATGAGGAGTGTTTGGCAGCTTTGGGCCTGTACTTGCTGGAATTTAGAAGAATGGATGGGTATCTCATTGAAACCTACCAAGTATTGAAAGGACCAGTTAGGGTGGATGTAGGGAGGATGTTTCCCATAGTAGTGTGTCCAGAACTAGAGGGTACAGCCTCAAAATTGAGGGGTGACCTTTTAGAACAGAAGAAAGGAGCGTTTTTTTTTGCCAGAGGGTTGTGAATCTGTGGAATGCTCTGCCTCGGCCTGAGGTGGGGGCCAAGTCAGTGAGTATATTTAAGATGGAATTTGATCATTTCCTGATTGGTCAGAGCATCAAAGGATATGGCAAGAAGGCAGGTATATGGGGTTGAGTGGTATGCATGATCAGCCATGGCAGAGCAGAATCGATGGGCTGAATGGCCTAATTCTGCTCCTATGTAGTATGACCATATGGTCTAACATTCTTATAGAATTTTTCCATACTATTTCAAACTTATTGATGTCTTTCTTGTGGGTAGATGACCAGAGCTGCACACAGTACTCCAAATTAGGCATTACCAACATCTTATACAGTAACAAAATATCCCAGCTGCTGTAATCATGAACTGCTGGATATGCAGTGATAACCATAGCAGAGACTGAGAGGCATTGGTGTAAAATGAGATGAATTAGACATTTAATTTGACCGCCCACTGAGTGAGTTCCCTGTGGTTTTTGAGGTGATGCTTTGGGATCAAGTGGTAGATGAATGTAGTGAAGAATAGAGGATTTTTTAATGCATTCTACAGTTAGATCATCTTTCTCTGGTCTTCCCCTTGTTGTTAGCCTTTGTAAACATTTCAACCATTGGGGCATTGCAGAAGAGCCCAGTATTTATTGGCCAATCCTTATTCACCCTTGGGAGGGTAGTGGTGAGTGAGCAGTCTCTTTGAACCATTGCAACCCTTCTTGAGAAAGTTGGGGTCTTCCTGTGAACACTTGAGTTTCCTCCCTCCTTGCAAAAGCCCGTAGATTGTTCAATTAATTGGCTGTTAATTACCCTCGGTACAGGTGGCTGACAGGGCAATTGAATATAAGACCTTACAATATTACAGAACACAGCACACCTTCAACCCTCTAGTTATTCTCCTCCACAGATGCTGCCTGATTTGCTGACTTTTTAAGCATTTTGTGTGTGTTGCTCTACAGTCGCTTGTATTTGTAAAGTACTAGCAGAGTGAGAGAATCCAGAACTTTACCCATTTGATGGCTGACCCTTTCCTCCTCAGTGAAGGGGCCAGATGCAACAAACAATCTGCTGAATGAATTTATCAGGTCAAGAAGCATCTATGGGAAAAAATTAGATGTTGATGTTTTGGGTCAAAACCCATCAGGACAAAGAATGAAGAGGACCGATGATCAGCATAAAGAGAAGGCGAGCGTGTAAAAGAATTCTGAGATCATTGGTGGGCTGAGGACAGGTGTAAGACGATAGGTTTTATAGTTCCAGGTAGGAGAGGTGAGTTGGAAGATTCATTTATTTATCACAAGTACATCAAAACATAAAGTGAAATGTGTTGTTTGTGTTAAAAACCAACACAACCTAAGGGTGTGCTGAGGGCAGCCTGAAAATGTCGCCATTCTCCCAGTGCTTGGCAGAACCACACTTAACAAACAGCAAAACAAGCCCCTTCCTCCCTTCCACTGACGGACGCACACAGTCCACCAGCCCTAGATCAGGCCATCTTTGGTCTCCAGCCTCCAGCAGATCTGCGGATTCACAGACATCGGGCTTCAAACTTTACAAGACAGTAGCAGGTTAATGATAGATGCAGGTAGAGAAAGGGAGAGAGGAAAAAGGGTGGGAAGGATGATGAATCAAAGCGGGGGGAGTGGAGTGTGAAGATTGGAGACAGCTGTGGAAGCTGGATAAGCAGCAACTCAAATTGCTACCTGAGTTTGATCAAAAGGAAGTGACAATGGGAACTACTAGGGGGAGGTGAATGAGAACTGAAACAGGATGGGAGATGTTGGGATGTTGGGAAACATGTGTGTGAAATGGGTTGATGGAATCAGGAGAGGGAGGGGTACAAAGGTCCCATAGCATTGGGACAAGAACTGTTAGGATGGGAATCAGCCTCTTCCCTCAGGCCATAGACGACTGAACTCCCTGCTACCACCCAGGTGTTATCACGTATGAGGTGCCAGTAGTGTTATACAGTTTACTTTTTAATTTGTTTCATATATGCACCTTATTGTTTGTTAATTTGTTTGTGGTAATATTACTTTATATGTTGCATGTGAGTTATATGTACTGTGCTGCGTACATTGTTCCATAGGAACATTGTTTCGTTTGGCCAAACAGTATATATGTGTACAATTGAAGGACAATAAACTGAACTTGAATTTGAAGATAGGTGAAGGGGAACCAGGATTTATAGAGAAAGGGGACAAAAATGAGAGCACTGCTGAATGTCAGAAGGGAGGGGGAGGCTGAAAGGGTGGGGGAGGGGAAAAAAGGATTTCATGAAACTGTAATGTTCATTATTGCAATGCATTGTAAACTGCTTGGAAAATGCAACAGAAAATGCCTTGACGACTTGCATCTAAACCTTCTGTTCGCAGACTCCACAATCACTGTTTACCGCTTGATGCAGTGGACCATTATAAATATTTTAAAAAATTGCTGTAAACGTCAGAACTCCAGGCACAATATAAGGCTTCATTTACAGAGTGTGCTGTCCTACTGAGATACAGCTCCCTACTCCTGCAGCTATTTCAGGTTCTTGCGTAAATAGCTTTGTGATACTCTGTTTAAATAAGTGTTCTAAGTAACTTTGATTCCTTTTTACGCAGGCCATTAATATAATCATAAATTAAACTGTCTAATTTGTGTTCTTTTTGGCTTTTGTTCAGCATTACTGGTAAAAGCTGTGAATCACCAAATTAACAATTGGCTATGTGTTAAACATAATAGGAGCATCTGATTATTGATACTCAAGCTGTCTCCATCTCTAACTGTAAGTTACAGATGTAAAAAATCCAGGTAATAATAATAATAACTTTTCATACAGTTGATGTAATTCAAGGTGCTTTACAATGAGATGAAAGTACAAGCATGAAAATAAAATAAAAATTAAAAATAAACATGAAAATAAAAGACAAAAAGACATTTGTTAAAAGAAAGGTTTAATAATAGGTTTTGAGCTGGTGTTTAAAAGTATCAGCTGAGCCTGCATCCCTTATAGTTTTCGGTATTGAATTCCACAGTTTAGGAGCGTAGCTCAAAAAAGCTGACCTGTCAATTATCTTTTGAGGAAGATTGTTGAAGGCAATCAAAAGACCCCAAACCAGAATCAGGTTTATTATCATTGACAGTATGTCATGAAATTTGTTTCATGGAGGCAGTACATTGCAATATATAAAATAAATAAAGAAAAAGAGAGCAAGAATAGTGAGGTAGTATTCCTGGGTTTATTGTCAATTCAGAAGTCTGATGGAGGAGGGGAAGAAGCTGTTTCTGAAATGTTGAGTGCATCGTCAGGCTTTATTTTTTGCCTATCGTAATTATATGTGCCTTGTGCTGTGTGTGACTGTTGGCACTGTATTTTGTACCTTGGCCCTGGAGGAACACTGTTTCATTTGACTGTATTCATGTGTATACTTGAATAACAAATAAACATGAACTTGAACTTATCAGTGATTATTGGGTTATTATTGTCACAAACTGCATAATAAATGTGGGAAGAAGAAAGAATGACCAGGATGAGCAAAGTCTTTGACTTTGCTGGCTGCTTTCTTGACGTAGTGGGAAGTGTAGACCGAGACCATGCAGGAGAACCTGATCCTCCCTATAGAGTAAGTTGTGTCCAGAACTATCTGAGGTTTCCTGTGGCCTTGGGCAATGTAATTTCCACAGCAAGTTATGATGTATCCAGATAGAATCCTTACAGTGGTGGATCTGTTAAAAATGGTGAGGGTCAATGGGACATGTTGAATTCACCTGTTTCAGAATTGGAACATCAATAAAATTTTGTCTGTTAGCAGTGGGATATTTTGGCGTGGCTTCATATTTTAAACTGGCCTATTAGTGAGGCCAAATTTTGAGTGGCTACCTGAAATATGCTAACTATAACAATAGCAAAGATTGAAAGTCCAAAATAGTGTTGATATGGAGAGGATGTTTCCTATTGTAGGGAGTCTAGGACCAGAGGGCAAAAGAGAAGTTTGGATAAGTACATGGATCTGATCAGAGGGCACAGCCTCAGAATAGATGAACGTCCATTTAGAACAGAGATGAGGAAGAAGTTTTCTAGCCAGTGGCAGGTGAATCTGTGAAATTCATTGCCATGGATGGCTGTGGAGGTCAAGTCATTGAGTATATTTAAAGCAGAGGAATATAGGAATATAAGTTCTTGGGTAGTCAAAGATTACGAGGAGAAGGCAGGAGAATGGAGTTGAGAGGGGTAATAAATCAACCTTATTGGAATGGTTGAGCAGATTCGATGGACAGAGGGGAATAGTTCTGCTTCTATGGCTTATAGTTTTATAATCTCATAGCAACAGGTTAATGGGTCTGAGAAGCCTGTTTTAGAGTAACACCTGTAAAGGGAAAGAAATAGCAGGATTTTGTCCCAAAACATTGGCAAGTTATTTGCTACTGGACCTGCTAAGTTCCTCCAGCAGATTGTTTGTTAGACTATTAAGACATAGGAAGAGAATTAGACCATTTGCATTCTTTGCATTCTGGTGATATATTTCCTTCTGGGACACCCTGTTTCACTGTTCATCAGCAACATGCTCACTTCTGGTAAAGTGGCGCCACTAATCGACAAGTACAGCCTCACAGTTTCAGTGACCCTTTTCAATCTTGTCTCTGGGTGCTTTCTTTGTGGAGTTCAAATTCAACTTTATCAGGAACCTATCAACCACAGCTTTAAATATGCCCAATGACTTGGCTTCCACAGCCGTCTGTGACAATGAATTCCACAGATTCACCATCCTTTGGCTTAAAGGGGTGTTGCTAATCATTTGGTTTGCTTTCAGTCAATTTTAATTAACAAATAAACAGTATAAATGCCTTGAAAATTATATTTTTTTCAGCAGAAACACAGTACGTTACAAACAAATCACACATAAATTACATAAACTTACATTAATAGAAGGATATTAATGCAAGCTGAGGACAATTAGTCCGAGGTAGTGTTAGGATTTTCAGGTCAGTTCAAGAATTTGGTAGCAACAGAGAAGAAGATGTTCCTGAACCTTGAGAAGTTGATCTTCAGGCTCCTATGTTTCCTACCTGATGGCAGCAAGGTGAGAAGTGAACATAGCCCTAGATGGTGGGTGTCCTTAATGATGGATATTGTCTACCTGAGACATCACTTCTTGTTCTGTAGATGTCCTCAGTGGTGGGGAGAACTATCCCTGTGGTGGAACTGGCTGGATCGACCACCCTCTACAGCCATTTGCGTTCCTGTGTATTGGAGTTTCTGTCCCTATGCAATCAGTCAGAATGTTTTCCACTGTGTATCTGTGGAGGTTTGTTTGAGACTTTGATGACATGCTGAATCTTCTTAAGCCTCAAAAAATGTGGAGACATTCTCTTGCCTTCTTCCTGATTGCTAGGTCCAGGATAGATCCTTGAAGATCTGGACACCAAGGAACTTGAAGCTATTCACCCTTTGCACCACTACGCTCTCAATGAGGACTGGTGTGTTTCCAATGCACATTTCCTTCCTGAAGTCCTCAATAACTTCTTTGGTTTTGTGACATTAATTGCCAGGTTGTCATTGCAACACCAATCAACCAGCTGACCTATTTCACTCCTGTATGTTTCCTCATTGCCATCATTGATTCTGAAAACAGTGGTCATCAGTTAATTGGTAGATGGTATTTTAGTCATGGTGGCCAGATGGTGATATGTCGAACTTGTAAACTGAAGATCGTAGGTTCAGATTCCTCTGTACCTGTTGATGTTTCTTTCCCTTTAACAAGCCATTGTGTGATAACTCATTAAAGTCCAACATGTTAATAACAGAAATAATTTGAGTGTAGTTGATGTTATTGGAAAATGGAAGATTATAATGGAGGGAAGTGTTAGAATGTTCTTGGAGTAGGTTAAAAGGATAGCACAACATGGTGGCCCAAAGGTGCCTGTACTGTGGTATACAGTTTGATATTGATAGTTCAAGTTTAATTGTCATTCAACCATACATGATTACCTGTGAATACAACCAAATGAACAGTGTTACTCCGGGGCCAAGGTGCAGCACGCAGTACCAACAGTCAGCTCAGCTTAAGTATGCAGCTCAAGGTGTGCCTGTATTGAAGGCCAGGGAGGAGATGTGGTTACCAATCCACACTGATTGTGTTCTGCCATTGAGGATGTTCAGGATCCAATTGCAGAGGGATGTACAGAGAGCCAGGCTCTTCCTCTGGGTGCTCCAGTTCCCACTCACTTTCCAAAAATGTACAGAATGGTAAATTAATTGGTCACATAAATTGCCCCTCATGCATAAAGAAGAAGTTAAATCTTGGGGAAACTGAATAGCATCTGGGACAGTGAAATAAGACTGAGGTAAGGTATGGTTTAGTTGGATGTTTAGTTGTCACTAAGGGCTTGGTGAGCTGAAGCAGCTGTTCCTGTTGCATGAATTGTTAACTCCTCATCTCACATTGCCTTCCTGTGCAATTGCATCCGATCTCTGTCTGAAGCCTTAGACACTTCTTTCATGCATTTACTTACAGGTACTTCTCTTTATTTGGTATAGTGTGTTCAATGCTTAGCAGACAGTTTCCCCTACATGGGGGTGGGGTGGGGGGAACTCAATATGAACTGGATATCTGCTTTGTGGACTACCTTTGTGGAGTCAGCATGAGCTGTCTGCAACTGTAATTCTCCATTCCACTTGTTCTAAAGGGACAGGGTGTGCAGCCAGTACAAGTTGGTACCAATGACATAGGAAGGAAAGGAGGAAGTCCTAAACAGAGAATTTAAAGAGCTAGTTAGAAAGCTGATAAACAGGACTTTCAGGGTAATAATCTCTGGATTGCTGCCTGTGCCATGCACCAGAGACGGCAAACATGAGATGATTTGGCAGATGAATGCATGACTGAGGAACTGGTGCAGCGGGCAGGATTTCAGAGTTATGAATCATTGGGATCTCTTCTGGGGAAGGTATGCCCTGTGTAAAAGGAACAGGCTACACCTGAACCTGAGGGGGACCAATATCTTTGCAGATAGGTTTGCTAGAGCTGCCAGGGAGTGCCTGAACTATTTTGGCAAGAGGATAGGGATATTGGTTTGCAAACAGAGGTAGGGTATAGTAAGACTGTCAGGAAGATCTGGCAGATGATGGGACAAATTTCCAGTCAGTGGGATGGGTTACAGTGTAAAAGTGAGACAAAACTGAAAAGACTGACAAATACAGGACTGAAGCTGTTATATGGAGGATACAAAATAAAGTAGATGGTCTTGTAACACAGTTAGAGATTGGCATCTATGACATTTTGGGTATCACAGAGTAATGGCTGAAAGACAATTGTAGTTGGGAGCTTAATATCCAAAGATACACAGTCTATCAAAAGGACAGGAGGGTAGGTGGAGAAGAGGAGTGGATCTGCTGGTAAAAAATGAAATCAAATCTTTAGAAAGAGGTGACATAGGATTGGGAGATATATAATCCTTGTGGGTAGAGTTAAAAAACTGCAAAGGTATAAAGACCCTGATGGGTATCAAGATGTGATTTACAAATTACATTAGGAGCATGTCAAAAAGGCAATGTTACGTTAGTCATGGGGGATTTCAATATGCAGATAAATTAGGAAAATCAACTTGATGCTGGATCCCAAGAGAAAGAATTTATAGAATGCCTTCAAGATGGCTTTTTGGAGCAGCTTGTGGTTGAGCCCACTTGGGGATCAACAACTCTGAATTGGATGTTGGGTAAATAACTGGATATGATTAAGATAAATGAACCCTTAGGGAATCAGTGATCATAATATGATAGAGTTCACCCTGCAGTTTGAGAAGGAGAAATTAAAGTCAGTTGTATCAGTATTACAGTGGAGTAAAGGGAATTATGCATTCCTTACATACACCATTCAATCACACACAAACATTACCTTGTCATTCTGTTGTCACTGCACTGAGTGCATGTACCTTTATGTGTTCCCCAGAATATTTTCATAATGGGTCCCAAACTGAGCCGATGCACTCAGGTTGGCTTTATGGTGCCCTTTCCCATCTTACCCAGCAGAATATTCTATTTCTTTAGTAATGGGAATGTGTAAATATGTATATGTTGTTTTATACTGTATTTAATGTAGATGCTTCCGTTTATTTTGTAATATGAATGTAACTACATTGTGGCGTGCATCATATTCTAATTCATATGTAGCCTTAAGCCCTAGTGCTGAATTATAAGGAGCTCATCACCCTTAGTGAGAGAGAGATAAGAGTTCACACTGGACAAAAAAGTAAGTACAGAGCTATTCTAGTCTTTTCTGATAGATAATATTGGCAGTTTTCTTTTCAGTATTTTTGCTAATATTTGTAAGTTTGATTTTTGACGCACTTAATAAACACTGTTGCACTAAAGTGCTTAGCAACTCCAGCCGCTTTTCCTTTGGTCATAAACCCCTATATCTAACAAGGTCCTTTCTCTTCAGCCCATCTGGATGTCTTGTGATCGTAAAAAACTTCAATTAAGTTTTTGTTTATTTCCTTCCATTTCAGACAACCCAGTCCACTCTTGACAGTTTCTCACTATATTCTTGTTCATATGTCTTTTATTAATTTCCCATTATGAGTAATTGGATGCCACAGTATTGTAGCAGTTAGCATAACTTTATTACAGCTCGGGGGAGGGGGGCTAGGAGTCAGAGTTCCAAGTTCAATTCCAACACCATTTGCAAGGAGTCTCTATGCACTCCCGCACAGGTCCAGCAAAGAGAGGTCATCATGGGAGCAGTCGTCCTCAGACTAATCTGAGGTAGAGTAGTAACACTTTGGCTCAGCAGGTCTTCAGCAAAAATAGGTGGAGGCAAGGTAAGAAGAATTCCTTATTTCTTATTCTGAATTCACTTTAGAGAGAATAGGGCGTATGTCCAGAGAGCCAATGATTTGTTCTGAGTGTCAGATATGGGAGACTCCCAGCCTTCCTGATGGCCACATCTGTGCCAAGTGCATCGAGATGCAGCTCCTTAGAGATCAAGTTAAGGAGCTAGAGCGGCAGCTCAGTGATATTTGGGTTGTAAGGGAAAGTTCATAAGCCTTCATAAGACACTAGTCAGGCCATATCTGGAGTATTCGGTTTTGGGTCCCATATCTCAAAAAGAATGTGTTGTCATTGGAGAGATTCCAGAGGAGGTTCACAAGGATGATTCTGGAAATGAATGGATTAACATATGAGGAATGTCTGGCAGCTTTGGGACTGTACTTACTGGAATTTAGAAGAATGGGGAGCATGCCTTATGACAACAGGTTGAGTGAACTCAGCCTTTTCTCCTTGGAGCGACGGAGGATGAGAGGTGGCCTGATAGAGGTGTACAAGATAATGAGAGGCACTGATTGTGTGGATAGTCAGAGGCTTTTTCCCAGGGCTGAAATGGCTAGCACGAGAGGGCACAGTTTTAAGGTGCTTGGGAGTAGGTACAGAGTAGATGTCAGGGGTAAGTTTTTTACACAGAGAGTGGTGAGTGCGTGGAACGGGCTGCTGGCGATGGTGGTGGAGGGGACACAATAGGATCTTTTAAGAGACTCCTGAACAGCTACATGGAGCTCAGTAAAATAGAGGGCTATGGGTAACCCTAGGTAATTTCTAAGGTAAGGACATGTTCGGCACAGCTCTGTGGGCCAAAGGGCTTGTATTGTGCTGTAGGTTTTCTATGTTTCTAATGCAGGGGGCACGGGTGGATCTCATTGAAATCCACCAAATGTTGAAAGGATTAGAAAGGATGGATGTGGAGGGGATGTTTCCTATGTGGGGGTATCCAGAACTAGAAGGCATAACCTCAAAATTGAGGGATGACCTTTTAGAACAGAGGTAAGAAGGAATTTTTTTAGCCAGAGAGAAGTGAATCTGTGGAATGCTCTGCCACAGACAGTGGAGGAGGCCAAGTCTGTGGGTATATTTAAGGTGGAAGTTGATTGTTTCCTGATTGGACAGGGCACCAAAAGATATGGCGAGAAGGCAGCTGTATGGAGTTGAGTAGGATCTGGGATCAGCCATGATGGAATGGCAGAGCAGACTTGATGGGCTGAATGGCCTAATTCTGCTCCTATGTACTATGGTCTTATGAAATGGTTTCATGCATGAGGGATTACAGAATGGCAAGAATGCCATTGCTTTAATAAGGGAAGGGAAACTTCAGAGGAAACATAGTGGAGGTAGAAGAAATGAAGAGAAACAGTTTTGATTGAGTGAAAATTGATAACCAGAGGATACAGTTTTCGAACCAGGAGAGACATGACAAGAAATATCATTATGTGACATGTGTTTGGGATTTGCATGACAATGCCCGATGTTTAGTCAATGAAGATATAACCATATAACCATATAACAAATACAGCACGGAAACAGGCCATCTCCGCCCTTCTAGTCCGTGCTGAATGCTTACTCTCACCTAGTCCCACTGGCTCGCACTCTGCCCATAACACTCCATTCCTTTCCTGTCCATATACCTATCCAATTTTACTTTCAATGACAATACCAAACCTGCCTCTACCACTTCTACTGGAAGCTCGTTCCACACAGCTACCACTCTCTGAGAAAAGAAATTCCCCCTCCTGTTACCCTTAAACTTTTGCCCCCTAACTCTCAAATCATGTCCTCTTGTTTGAATCTCCCCTATTCTCAATGGAAAAAGCCTATCCACATCAACTCAATCTATCCCCCTCATAATTTTAAATACCTCTATCAAGTCCCCCCTCAAACTTCTACACTCCAAAAATACAGCAGCAGCTGCCAGAAATGAATTGATTGAATTCTTGAAGGAAAATGCAGCAGGGATTTAGGGAAGAGTTGGGGTATTACTGACAGAAACATCCTTCAGAAGATGATGGGCTAAACCAGCCTCTCTAAGTCCTAGGTCTCTCCTCCTTTCTGAGCATCTCTCTGAAGGAAGTTAGAGACTAGAGGCCTTTGCTAAAGATGGGATTATTTCAGAACTCAATCTCCTTTAATGTCTCTAAAAGTGGTTGTAAATTACAATGAGTTGGAAATAATCTCAAGTTTAGCAAGGACTTTACTCCCTGACTTCTTTCAGAGAGAGGCTTTTGGGAATAATCTGCTACCCATCCACTTCCCCATAGTTACACGCTTGCGTCAGAGCCCAGTACAGTGTGATCCCTGAGCTCTCCTTTGTTAAATCGAGCATTGTTGCTGCTTTGAGTACTATTAAATGTTGAGACCAGATGGTGCAGCTTACGTAGCCTGTTACTTAATGTACTACTTAAGACAGACATGTCTGGAGGGAAAAATAAGTTCAGAGGAGGTTTGGCTCAGAGCTTGAAGCTGAATGGGAAACATTGCTTATATATATGTTCATCAGGTCCAGCAGATGATAAATTGCCATTTCATTCATGGTTGAAAACAGCCTATTTTATAATCGTATATTTAGGGGAGAAAGGTCACTTGAACTGATAGCTCTGTCAGTCCAGTTTTGCCTTGACAGGAATTCAATCTTACAAAAAAGTTGAGTGTGAGCATCAATTTACAATGTTTTATGGCCCTCAGGACTACCCTTTAGAAATTGGTCTTCATTAACTCAAGTCACATGTCATAAATGCACAAATTGCTTTTTCCGCTTTGCTTAAATGTCACTTTTCTGCTCTAACATTATGCCAATTATGTTGCTTCTAAAACAAATGTTGTTAAATTACAAGATGTAGCAAAAAAAAAGTAGTAGTAATTGAGTCGGCTGGTGTGGTATACTGCATTTGGTGCTCCCGGTGTGGCCTTTTATATATTGGTGAGACCCAGCGCAGACAGGGAGACCGTTTCGCTGAACACCTACGCTCTGTCCGCCAGAGAAAGCAGGATCTCCCAGTGGCCACACATTTTAATTCCACGTCCCATTCCCATTCTGATATGTCTATCCATGGCCTACGCTACTGTCAAGATGAAGCCACACTCAGGTTGGAGGAACAACACCTTACATTCCGTCTAGGTAGCCTCCAACCTGATAGCATGAACATTGATTTCTCTAGCTTCCATTAATGACCCTCCTCCCCTTTTTACCCCATCCCTGATTTATTTATACCCCCCTTTTTTTCTCTTTCTGCCCATCACTCTGCCTGTTCCCCATCTCCCTCTGGTGCTGCCCTCCCCCTTTCTTTCTCCCTAGGCCTCCCGTCCCATGATCCTTTCCCTTCTCCATCTGTGTACTGCTTTTGCCAATCAACTTTCAAGCTCTTGGCTACATCCCTCCCCCTCCTGTCTTCTCCTATCATTTCAGATCTCCCCCTCCCCCTCTCACTTTCAAATCTCTTACTATCTTTTCCTTCAGTTAGTCCTGACGAAGAGTCTCGGCCTGAAACATCGACTGTACTTCCTACAGATGCTGCCTGGCCAGCATTTTGTGTGTACTGCTTGAATTTCCAGCATCTGTAGATTTCCTCGTGTTAGTAGTAATTGAGAATTTATTGGGATTCTTTCATCTAACAGATATTGACAGGCAAAATGCACTCTGTGTCACCTTGATTTGATAAACCTTACACCTGCTCATTAATACAAATATCTAATCAGCCAGTCATGTGGCAGCAACATAATGCATTAAAGCATGCAGACATGGTCAAGAGGTTCGGTTGTTGTTCAGACCAACCATCAGAATGGGGAAGAAATGTGATCTAAGTGATTGATTGTGGAATGATTGTAGGTGCCAGTCAAGGTGGTTTGAGTATCTCAGAATCTGCTGATCTCCTGGGATTTTCACATACAACAGTCTCTGGAGTTTACAGAGAATGGTGCAAAGAAAACAAAAAAACAAGGAGAATTTGACTAGGTTTGTAATTTATTCTTTGGAGAACAGAGGAATGGTCTTACAGCAATTAGAGCAACACTATTACAACTCGGGCATCTGAGTTCGGAGTTCAATTCTGACAGTAAGTTAGTAGGCTAATTGGTCATTGTAAATTATCCTGTAGTTGAATAGAGGATTGCTGGGTGGCATGGCTCAAAGGCCCAGAAGGACCTGTCCTGTGCTGTGTCTCTAAACAAATAAATAGATGTGTATAACCTCATGAGTGTACAGAAAGGGTGAATGCACTCAGCCTCCCCTCCCCCCCCCCACCCAGGGAAAGGAAATCAAAAACTAGATGGTATAGGTTTAAAATGAGAGGGGAATATTTAAAAGGGTTGAGAGCCATGGAGCGTGGAGTATACATGGAATTAGCTGCCAGTAGAAGAAGCTGAGGGAGGAACTATAAGAACATTTAAAAGACATTTGGACAGATACATTGATCAGGGAAATGGGGGGAGGCGTGAATAGCATTAGGTTAGATGACCATCTTGGCTGATTTGGACTGAAGGGCCTGTATCTGTGCTGAATTACTTGTAAACTCTAAGATGTGGATAATGTCAATCAGGCAATGATCCTTCATGCTGATCACTATTTGATCTGCCAATGAAACACCAGTAAATCTATTTTGCCTTGGACAATTTCTGTTGTACCAACATTAATTTGCTCATAATCATATAATATGTGATATCAATTTTAAATCTAAGCAAATTTAAATAGGAGGAAGTGTATGCATTTGTTAAGCCCAGACTGTATCATCTTTACTTCTGCGCATTTTCTACTTCCTCTGTTCTGTCATGGAGGTTTATCTGCCAGCTTTAACACCACAAAACCAAACAGCCTTGGCATTGAGAAAAAAAACAGAAAACCTACAGCACAATACAGGCCCTTCGGCCCACAATGCTATACCGAACATGTCCTTAATTCAGATTCAGATTTAGATTCAGTTTATTGTCATTTAGAAACCACAAATGCAATGCAGCTAAAAAATGAGAGAAAGTTCCTCCAGAATGATATCACAAAAGCATATGACAAAACAGACTACACTAGAAAATCCACATAATGTTTGGCAATCCCCAATCCAGAGTCCGGAGAGGCCCTACCATCTTAGCGCGTTCCCCGGAAAGGAGCTGCAAATCCACCAGACAAACAAGACCAAAAACTAAAGCTACGAGACCTGCACAAAACCACATAGTTACAACAGTGCAAACAATAGCATAATTGATAAAAAAAACAGACTATGGGCACAGTAAAAATAGTCCAAAGATGTTAAAGGACTGTAAGTTCAAAAGAAATCACCACACAGTTTCCACGAGTCCCCAGGGTCCCAACAGACTCGCCATCCCACGCTGGCGGCAGAAGGGAATGCCCCCGCTATGGACTTCCATGGCACTGCCCGACTCAGCTTCGCAGACGCAGCACACAACGAAAGCTCCGTCGAACCCAGCCTCACAGATGCAGCACACACCAAAAGCGACCTGACCGCAGCGGACTCCAAGTCTGTTGAACCTCCGAGCCGACGACCATCCCCTCCGGCACAGCTTCTCCAAGCACCATCCTCTGCCGAGTGTATTAAGACGGCCCCACCAACGGCCATCGGCAATGCGACCCGGAGGACTGGGAGCCTGTTCTTCCCCCATAGATATGGCTTCCCAGCAGAGACCCAGACCTCACAGCAGCAGCAGCAATGAAAAAGGTCTTCATGGAGATTTCCCGATGTTCCTCCGTGCTCCCACATCCGTTTTCAATCAATTATGATTGCACACGGCACCCCACTTCACAAATAACAGATAATCAGCTCCGGAGTGGCCGCTGCAAGCTGTGTCGCGCCACCATCTTGGATTCAGATAACTTAGAACTACATAGGGTTCCCCATAGACCTCATTTTTCTGAGCTCCATGTACCTGTCCAGGAGTCTCTTAAAAGACCCTATCGAATCCACCTCCACCACCGTTGCCCACAGCCCATTCCACGCACTCACCACGCTCTGCATAAAAAACTTGTCCCTGACATCTCTGTACCTACTTCCAAGCACCTTGAAACTGTGCCCTCTCATGCTAGCCATTTCAGCCGTGGGAAAAAGCCACTGACTATCCACATGATCAATGCCTGTCATCATCTTATACACCTCTATTTGGTCACCTCTCATCCTCCGTCACTCCAAGGAGAAAAGACCACGTTCACTCAACCTATTCTCATAAGGCATGCTCCCCAATCCAGGCAACATCCTTGTAAATCTCCTGTGCACCCTTTCTATAGTTTCCACATCCTTCCTGTAGTGAGGTGACCAGAACTGAGCACAGTACTCCAAGTGGGGTCTGACCAGAGCCCTGTATAGCTGCAACATTATCTCTCAGCTCCTAAACTCAATCCCACGATTTGAGTGTCCTGTGGACTCGGACCCCAAGATCCCACTGATCCTCCACTCTGCCAAGAGTTTTACCATTAATACTATATTCTGCCATCATATTTGACCCACCAAAATGAAATACCTCACACTTATCTGGGTTGAACTCCATCTGCCAATTCTCAGCCCAGTTTTGCATCCTATCAATGTCCTGCTGTAACCGCTGACAGCCCTCCACACTATCCACAACACCCCCAACCTTTGTGTCATCAGCAAATTTACTAACCCATCCCTCCACTTCCTCATCCAGGTTATTTATAAAAATAATGAAGAGTAGGAGTCCCAGAACAGATCCCTGAGGCACACAACTAGTCATTAACCTCTATGCAGAAAATGGCCTGTCTACAACCACTCTTTGCCTTCCGTGGGCAACCAATTCTGGATCCACAAAGCAATGTCCCCTTTGATCCCATGCCTCCTCACTTTCTTTATAAGCCTTGCATGGGATACCTTATCAAATGTCTTGCAGAAATCATATACACTACATCTACTGGTGTATCTCCATCAATGTGTTTAGACACATCCTCAAAAAAATTCAGTCAGACTCGTAAGGCACGGCCTACCTTTGACAAAGCTTTGCTGACTATTCCTAATCATATTATGCCTCTCCAAATGTTCATAAATCCTGCCTCTCAGGGTCTTCTCCATCAACTTACCAACCACTGAAGTAAGACTCACTGGTCTATAATTTCCAGGGCTATCTCTACTCCCTTTCTTGAATAACGGAACAACATCTGTAACTCTCCAATCCTCTGAAATCTCTCCTGTCCACATTGATGATGGAAAAATCATTGCCAGAGGCTCAGCAATTTCCTCCCTTGCCTCCCACAGTAGCCTGGGGTACATCTTGTCTGGTCCCGGTGACTTATCCAACTTGATGCTTTCCAAAAGCTCCAGCACATCCTCTTTCTTAATATCTACATACTCAGTCTTTTCAGTCCACTGTAAGTCATCCCTATGAATCACCAAGATCCTTTTTCGCAGGGAATACTGAAGCAAAGTACTCATTAAGTACCTCTGCTATCTCCTCCAGTTTCATACACTGTCACATTTGATTGGTACACCATGATTCCTGTACCCTACCATCCTTTCCCTGTCTCATTGGAATGTACCTATGCAGAACTCCACGCAAATATCCCCTGAATATTTGCCACATTTCTTCCATACATTTCCCTGAGAACATCTGTCCCCAATTTATGCTTCCAAGTTCCTGCCTGATAGCCTCACATTTCCCCTTACTCTAATTAAACGCTTTCCTAACGTCTGTTTCTATCCCTCTGCAATGCTATGGTAAAGGAGATAGTATTGCAATTCTATCTCCAAAATGCTGTCCCACTGACAGATCTGACCCCTGACCAGGTACATTTCCCAATACCAGATGAAGTACAGCCTCTTTTGTAGGCGTATCTACATATTGTGACAAGAAACCTTCCTGAACATAGATAACAAACTCCACCCCATCTAAACCTGTCACTCTAAGGAGATTCCAATCTATATTTGGGAAATTAAAATCTCCCACCACGACAATCCTGTTATTATTACACCTTTCCAGAATCTGTCTCCCTATCTGTTCCTCGATGTCCCTGTTACTATTTCTCAGAGACCTTACAAAACTAGATGCAAGCTTTGGCAATAGATTATCTTTTTTTTGCAGTCAATTCCTTTACACTGTTGAGCCTCTACTTGTCATTCCTATTCTCAAGCCCATATTCTATGACTCATCTGTCAATTCTATTAGTTTCACTCTTTTGTCTTTGAATCTGAAGGCTGAGAGTTTAAATCTCACCCCAGCAATGACAGCAACTTCCATGGAAACCTCAGTGTACAATTGAATGTCTGTTTTGGCTAAATATATTTAGAGATAGAGCATGGAATAGGTCCTTCTGGCCCTTTGAGCTGTGTCACCTCAGCAACCCCACAACCCGGATATTATCCTAACCTAATCATGGGACAATTTATAATGACCAATTAACCTATTAAACAGTACGTCTTTGGGCTGTGGGAGGAACCAGAGCACCGAGAGAAACCCATGCATTCCACAGGGGGAAGCATACAAACTCATTACAGAGAATTCTGGGATTGGACTCTGACACCCTGAGCTATAATAGTGCTGTGTTAACTGCTATGCTACTTTTCTGCCCAGCACAGACCTTTCTTTGTTTTAAGATGGGATAGGTAGAAGATTGTTTGGTATTGTTTTGAAGAGAACAAGAATTCTTGGTGATTTAGTCTTCATTCACATCATAAAACAGATTTTCCTGAGTATTATCATAATTGTCATTGAGTGTCGGAGATACAGCACAGAAAGAGACCTTTCTGTCCACTAAGGTTGTGACAACCCAGAATCAATCCTATGGTAATCCTTTTTATTCTTTCCTTTTTATTTATTTACAAATACAGTGCAGAATAGGCCTTCCAGTCCTTCGGCCATTCAGCCCAGTAACCTCCTGATTTGATCTTCAACTAATCACAGGACAATTTACAATGACCGGTTTACCTGCTAACTGATAGGTCTTTGATCTGTGGGAGGAAACCCATTTGATTCGCTTAGAGAATGTAGAAACTCCTTACAGAGAACACTGGGATTGAACTCCATATTCCACGCCCTGAGCTGTAATACTGTCACGCTACTGCTATGCTGCCATAGTGCCCATCTTTAATTCCCCCAAATTCTACCACTCACCTACAAACTAGGATTAGTTTACTGTGGCCAATTGACCTAGCAAGTGGAGCCCCTAAAGAAACTGACACCATCACAGGGAGAGCGTGCAAATTCCACACAGGCAACATTGAATCTCAAGATTGAAGCCAGGTCTTTGATGCCATGAGGCAGCAGCTCTGCCAGATGAGCTGTCTGTGGGATCGTACTGTGTGCAGATTGGCAGCTCGACTTTACATTGTGGCAACAAGATTTATGCTGTCTTTTTTTGGTGTTGCAGCCTTCTTTCTGGAAATCATGAACAGCTGCTCAAATTATTTCTTGATGCTGTCCCAAGGACTGTACGACTGATGATTTCAGAATACAACTTATCTGTGTGATACATTGCTTGCAGTGACTTTGCCTGGTTCCTCACATGGCCTTCAACCTATGAAAGACCGGTTGAACAAAACTGGTGGGAAAATAGGAGGAATTACAAAGTGTTATGACCTCAGCCTCCTCCTTTGTGAGAATCGCAAGAGCCCTAGTCAAAGGGGGGGTCAACTGACACAAGAGGGGGAGAGACGTACGGAAGACCACGTTCTCCCGAGAAGCAGAATAAAGTGACTCTGACTATTGTCTCATGAAGCTACGTGCAAGCCCTCAGGGCAATGTGGGCTGGGTGACGGGGAGAGATTGCATCATCTCAACCTGATTGACATCTGAGACCCCGTGAGTCCAGATAAAAGAGGGGCTGTAGAGACGGCCCCTCAGACGCACCAAGGAAACACACGAAGGAGAAACACTAGAAATCCTGCGACAGCGTTTTACTAGCTACAGCCGGTAGTGGGGTTCATGTGCGTCCTTCCCTTGCCTGGGATTGGCGACTTCACCACGGAAGACGGCCTAGCTACAGGGGAAGACCACCGATGAGCGTTCATTCCCTAACGAGGCTCCGACAAACTGAACTACTCTTAAATCCCTCTCTCTCTCTCTGTCTAACCAAAGTGCACCAACGCGACACCACAACGACGGCAGCTGGTGGCACTGCAGGTACCGCAAAAAGACTTTTAAATATCCAGTACACAATATATATCTACATTACCCCTAGACAACTGTAGAGCTTATTTCAGATTGATTATCACTATACCTGTGCTTTAGATTGAGTTGTGACGACGTATATGATCTGAATATTTTGTATTAACCATACGTTTGTGCCCCTTTATAAATAAAAACGTTTGAAAATAGTAGCATCAGGCTTCGGTACATCCATCTATCTTTGCTGGAAAACCACCCGGTTACTGGGGAACGTAAAAAAAGACTGAAAACTTTTGTACCGCCACAATTTCAAACCACACCGTCTCTGGGCATACTTCAGTAACAGATTTGCACCTTAAGTGGCTCTAGAATTTTCTGCAGAGATCACCATCTTACTGAACTTCATATTCATTAGAGACTCTCAGGATAGCTTCACAGTGAAAAGAAAACAGAAATTAGTCACTTATATAACTAGCTGAAACCTGTTAAAGTAAGTGACTTCACATTCTGATACCATTAATATATACAAATGTTCAATCTGTCTCACCTCAGTATATTTTACATAAAAACCTTTTTGTGCTCAGCAGAGTGCACCATGCAATATTTATTAAGGCATGCTATACTTTTGTAGCAGAAAGTAGTTATAATGGCCTCTGTGCTGTCTTGTAATTTACACAAATTCTTAAATCACATAAAAGCCAACTCCATGTCCTAAATAATCTTAATAGTAAGGTTAGGAAACTAAGCTGTTAATGTTAACAGCTAACTTTAGCCACCCCATCACATCTCTCTCCACACCACCATTAGTTTATCATTTCCTGTCAGTGACCTTACATACAGACTCTCCTGTGCCTTGTACAATATACAAGCTATCTTATGCCTTTATATGTATTGTGTTCTTTATTTTATTGGCTCTGATGCAGCACAAAAAACAAAGTTATTTATTTTGTTCTCCCTTATATGTGTGTAGAGGAAATGACGTTAAACAATCTTGAATCTTGACTGTTAGTGATACAAGATAATGCAAGTCAGCAAGAGATTTTACTACAGAGTTCAAATGCCATATCTCTTGACATAGATTGCTGGCTCAATGAGCAGATGATGTGAAGAGGAAAAGGTTAATCAAGTAGATGTACCAAAAACTGCCTGGTGTTCATTTCTCATTGTCTGATAAAACTGCAGTGTAGTGGTTAAAAAACCATGAGACAGCAGCACACTAGACACAAGTAAAGGTCAGAACATCAGTGTGCTGTGTCCCAGTCAAACTGAGGTGCGCACAGCAAAACCGGTTTGCCTGATCCACTGATTACATTCAGTTACACTATCCAAAAGACAACAAAAAAAGTTGTAGATTTGGATTCAGGTTCAGATTCAGATTCATATTTATCACATGTACATTAAAATGAGGCCCTCTGTTGGTCAGGGTTGACCATAGATGCTGAACTCAATGTAGCCCTGCCTTAGGGACTCCAGCTTTGGATTATGGTACTAACCTGAAAGTAAAGCTTTTAAATGACAGCTTTATTGTCACCTACTGATCATTATCACCTCAGGTTTTAATCACATCTCAACTAAACAATTTCAACTGCTCATATGAATTACAAGGACAAATTGTTATACATGTCGGACTCGACATATTAAAGCTATGTATTCAAGGCTATGCATTCTGTGTCATTATGACATATAGTCATGGCTGTGTAGTCACGGCCATGCAGCCATTTCGGTGTAGCCACGGCCACGCTCTCATGTCCATGACCGATCTGAGGACAATGTCGATCCAGAGCCCTTTCTTCCCCACACCTGTACTGCTGGGAATATGAGGCAGAGGTGAGGGCTGCCCAACAGTCGGACCCAGGCCACCAACCTACTGTTTGCCCCTGCTACAGTGTATTCCAAAGTGTTGGAATGGGGTCTCTCCTCCTGTCGAGAGTTTTCCTTCTCCTCAATGAACTGCCAAACATGGCTGATGAGTCCTATCTGCTGGAAGCAACTGGTTTTAAAGCTCCAGTAACCCACCCTTTGCCCTTCTCCTGTCAGTAGAAAAGTAGTAAAAGTCCAGGAGCTGGACTTAGAGACTATATGAGATGCATGTTACTTGGAGAGTTTAATCGGCAGTGGGAGCTTATCCCTGTCTATGACAATCTTAAGGAACCATACTTCTTGTGCATGAGGCTGTAGAAGAATTGACTAACAATAGACACCGTAGTGATATTTTTCTCACAGCTTTTACTAATGTCATTGTGTTTATTTGTTGTTCCCTCATCGAGTTCCCTCATCCCTCATGAGTTCCCTCATCAAGTTCCAATACGCCGATGACAACAGTGTTGCAGCTCTTTCAGAAAACCACCTACAACAGATTCTGACTGCCTTCAACCGTGCATGCACGAAACTTGGACTTACCATCAATTCTAAGAAGACTTAGATCATCTACCAGCCATCACCAACTGAGACAAATCGAATTGAACCATCAATTCAATTTGGCAAAATAACCCTGGAAAACATGGACCACTTTCCATATTTTGGAAGTCACCTCTCCTCCAATATCAACCTTAATGATGAGATCCAACTTCATCTTAAATACGCTGGAACAGCTTTTGGACGTCTCCGAACAAGAGTCTTTCATGATCATGACATCCGAACAGACACCAAAATGTTAGTGTACAAAGCAGTGGTGATCCCAACGCTCCTGTATGGATCAGAAACCTGGACAACATACTGATGACATCTGAAGGCACTTGAAAAGTTCCATCAACGCTGTCTTCGAAACATCTTAACTATCAGCTGGGAAGATAGAAGAACCAATGTCAGTGTGCTAAATGAAGCAAAAACAACAAGCATTGAAGCCTACGTCATCAAGAACCAACTAAGATGGAGCGGTCATGTTGTTCAGATGGAAGACGAACGTCTGCTGAAACAAATCTTCTACTCCCAGCTTAAAGAAGGCAAACGCGGAAGAACTTTCAAAGCCAAGATTGGACTCATAAGCCACTTGAGAGCCCATAAGTAGATCAACAGAATGAAGACCATCATCCTCGACCTTGAGGGATAGCCATGACGACGATTTTGTCATGTAAGTTATGATAATGTATGTTCGTCATGTTTGTAATAAAGCTGCTGCAAAAAGCGAATATTCCTGACATTTCTACCCTAGCTATGTATGCCCATGACAATGAACTTGAGCATGACCTATTCCAACAATGCTTTCCTCTACATTATTCATGGCAAGAGAAGACAAGTGAATTGGATAATTAAGACAAGAAAAAGATAAACAATGAAAACTGCAGAATAGAGAGGTAAATGTCAGTTTGGTTTATCGTAAGAAATGCTAATGTTCAAACAGTGCCATGTCATACCTGGAACTTTATTCTTTTAACTCCCTGAATCTTGTAAGTCCCCTCTGTTCACACAATTGGTGTACGCAGCTTCTGTGCTTTAATAGATTAAGAGTTTGTTGTACACATCAATGAGTGATAGGAGCATATTGGGAGCAGATTGGCTGGGAAATTCATTCACCTACATGATGGGACAATTGACGAAATTTAGTAGGCATTTTAAGTACAACAAGCTCCCACAATCAATAATGATGCCAAACATGTAACCTGCCTTGATCATGTTGACTCAAGGTATCTGTGTTTGCATTTTGATTCTCCCACTATCTCCTTCCAAGGCTATAGATTTCCACTTGTATATTCAGTCACCACTTTTTAAAACGGTTTCCTCTGAACAAAAGTGGCAGCTCAGCTACTCCCATGACTTCATCCACAAGAAGGGAAGGACCACAGTTATTTTGATTACTTCCATTAACTGGCAATGAGTGAGAGCCATTTGATGCAGAGTGTGATGTAAATAGCAGTCTAGCCCTTCAAACATCAGTAAAAATGTATTCTGAATGGAGTCACCTTTGAAGCTCACGTTATCTGGGGTGCCACAGTACTATGGCGGTTAGCACAACACTCTTATAGCTTGGAGTTTAGAGTTCAATTCCAGCGTCTTCTGTAAGGAGTCTATGTATGTTCTCCCCATGAAATACATTGGTTTTTGCCAGGTCCTCTGGTTTCCTCCCACTGTGCAAAGACAAACCGTGAAGGCTAATTGGTCATTGTAAATTGTCTCATGATTAGGTTAGGTTTAAATCTTGCTAGGGCTAGCAGGATGGCACAGCTCAAAGGGCTGGAAGGGCCTAAATTAAAATAATATAATAAATTTTCAGTGAAAAGTATGTATTAGCCAGATCAGGAGGAGAAGCTTGCCCTGTTCTTCTGTCAAAAGCTGACTTTGGACCTTCAATATCCACTGGAGATAAGCATTTCTATCTAAATGGGTAATGCAATGATTAGAACTGCTAACTCAGCTCCTGCGACTTGGGTTCAAGCCTGACTCAAGCTGCTGACTAAGTGGGATTTACATGTACTACCTGTGATGTCGTAGGTTCCTACCAAGTGCACTAGTTTGCTGCCTCTTCCTGAAGCTGTACAGGTAGAATAATCTTCCCCTGTGAATAACTCCCTGCTGTCAGTAAGTTACAGTACAATCAAAGAGAAGCAGATGAGCATCTACGTGAATAGGTAGCACAGAGTACGACACTGTTACATTTCGGGATGTTTCAGAGTTAAAAGTTCAATTCCAGCATCATCTGTGAGAACTTTGTACTGTGGAATGTGTGGGTTTCCTCCTCCCACTGTCCAGAGACGAACCAGTTAATTGCTCATTGTAAATTGTCCTGTGATTGCATGGCTCAGAGGCCTGTTCCATGTTTTATCTCTAAATTAAAAAAAATACATCAAAAATAAAATTATAGAGAAATAAAAAGATGGGGGAATATGACTGGTGAGATCTGCTCTGCATGGATCAAATGGATCACATGATCCCATGTGCATTCTGACAATTAAATAAGGAAGAAGCACAGTGGTACTCTCCTGGAAGTTGAGCTTTGTTGTCTCTGAATGCACCGGGCTGGGACTTCAACGCTGAACTCCTGAGTCAGTATAAGGGTACTATCAACCTGCTTCCTGATGGTGTCTGGTGATTCTAATGAGCTGACATGTTATGCCCGCAAGATCTAAAAATCTGCTTTTCAATTCAGTAATATCACTGAACAGCACACACAAAATGCTGGTGGAACGCAGCAGGCCGGGCAGCATCTACAGGCAGAAGCACTGTCGACATTTCGGGCTGAGACCCTTCGTCACGATGTCGGTCCTGCTGCATTCCACCAGCATTTTGTGTGTGTTGTTTGAATTTCCAGCATCTGCAGATTTCCTCGTGTTTGCATATCACTGAACTTTTTTTTCTACCTCCCCTGTACTCCGTTGGTCTCACACCCCTTAATACACAAGAATCTATTGATTTGGGTCTAACTGGACTCTGCATTGATATCTCTCAGGAGTGGAGAATTGCAGAAATTTACAACCCTTTGATTTAGTTTTGTGGTGAACTAGATATACCTGTCTGACTGCTCCTGTGGCTCCTCCCACAGACCCTGCTGACTGCTCCTGTGGCTCCTCCCACAGACCCCTGTATAAAGGCGACTGTGGGCTGCTGCTCTCCCTCATTTTCCCCAGGATGTAGTGCTGTTTATTCTTCCAGTCAATAAAAGCCAATATCTCACTTCCTAAGTCTCAGCGTGAGTTATTGATGGTGCATCAAGTTTGTCCCAAGGAACTGATGAATACTTGTTTCAGGATGTATTTCACCAGCTGTAAAGACTTTGGGATGTTGTGAGTTCATTAGGGTAAGGTGATGTAGGGATTTTTCTCTCAATAGTATGGATGTGGAGGGGATGGTTATTCTTGTGAAAGATTTTGGAGTTCAAAAATGTGGGGCTACCCAATGAAGGCGGATGTGGTAGATTCTTTCTCCGAGGAACATGTATCTCCCTCAGAGGGCAGTGGAAACAAAGGATGGTGTATTTTCCCAAAAGGGCAGTGAAAGGTGAGGATGGTGAAACTCCCTCAAAGGGCAGTAGAATCAAAGGATGGTGTATCTCCCTCAAAGGCAATGGAAGGTGAGGTTGGTGTTTCTCCCTTAAAAGGTAGTGGAAGCAGAACCCTTGACTATTTTAAAACAGATTACATAGTAAACAGAACAATACAGACAAGGAACAGGCCCTTTGGGCCACAATGTCTCTCCCGAACACTAAGCCAAATTAAACAAATTCTCTTCTCCCTCCATACCCACATATTCATGTATCCATCTAAAGCCTCTTACATTCCACTACTGTATTTACATCTACCACTGGCAGCTTGTTTCAGGCACCTACCACTCTGTGTGTAAAAAATTAAAATAAATAAAACTTGCCTCACACATCTCCTTTAAACTTCTGCCTTCTCACCTTAAATACATGTCCTTTACTCTTTAACATTTCTACCCTGCAAAAAAAACCTCTTCCTTTTTTGTCTGTTGATGCCTTTTATAATTTTAGTAGCTATATTGAGAAAACAACCCGTTGTTCAACCTCTCCTTGTAGCTCATACCTTCTTATTCCAAATTATTGAGAAATGAGGAGCTGACATTTCACAGGGTAGTTTGGAATGCGGGTTAGTTTTTTTATAGTTAGAGATACAGCACAGTAAGAGGCCCTTCCAGCCCAATGAACCAGCGCTGCCCCATTACACCTATGTAAACAATTAACCTACTGACCGTATGTCTGTGGGATGTGGAAGGAAACCAGAGCACCCTGAGGAAACACATGCAGTCATGGGGAGAACAAACAGTGGAGGGATTGAATCCAGGCTGCTGATGCTCACCACCACTCTATAATGCCACCTGACTGGCAAACTGTATTTAAATAGCTTTGTGCCCTTTCCCAATACTCAGCAGGATCTTTTGATTAAAATAAACACTGAATCTCTCTGAAGCACTACACGTGTAGGTGTTGAGTAGTAACTGCAACTGAGTTGGCTAAAAGCCTTTAGAGTGCTTGAAGGAAGACAATATTGGATGTAATGGTACTTTTCAAGCGTAACAATTAAATCTAATTTGTGCATGGTAAACAGCAGTCAGTGATTGATTATCTGAAGAGTGAACTATATCTACAGGCAGTTCCAATTTGAGTATAAATTATATTTTCAACATTACAAAATAAAGTAAATTAAATTTAAATGTACATACATTGTGAGTGAAATTGGCCTTCCTGGAATTTCATTCTGCTGCTATTTTATCCAATAACCTACAAACTAACAGGGTTTAGAATGTATTTACTTTAAATATCATTGGAAGCTGACCTGAGGACAAACTTCAAAGTTCAAAAACATTCAAAGTAGATACAGTATATGCCACCATATACAGCCCTGAGAATGATTTTCTTGTGGGCATGCACAGTAAATGTATTTATTTATTTAGAGATACAGCATGAGTTGCCTTCTGGCCCTTCACGCCACACTGCCCTGCAACACCAGATTTAACCTTAGCCTAATCTTGAGAATATTTACAATGACCAATTAACTTGCCAACTAGTACATCTTTGGCCTGTGGGAGGAAGTGGGAGCACCTGGAGGAAACCCATATGGTCAGGGAAAAAACATACAAGCTCCTTACAGACACCAGTGGGAATCGAACCTGGGTCATTGGTGCTCTAAAGCATTGTGCTAAAGTATAGCCGGAAATACAAGAAACACAATAGAACTAATAGGATGGACAACAACCAAAGTGCAAAAGACAACAAACCGAGCAAATACAAAGGAAATAAAATAATCAAAATAATAATGATAAATTAATAAGCAATAAATATCAAATCCACGAGTTGTAGAGTCCTTGAAAGCAGTTGTGTAGTGTGGGAGAGGTTATTGGGAACATTGGTTGCAGGAGCAGTTCAGTGATGGGTAAGTGAAGTTGTGTGAAGTTATTCCCTCTGGTTTGGGAGCCTGATGGTTGAGGGGTCATAACTGTTCCTGAACCTGGTGCAGTGGTCCTGAGGCTCCTGTACCTTCCTGATGGTAGCAGCGAGAAGAGAGCATGTGGTGGGGAGCCTTGATGATGGATGCTGCTTTCCTGTGACAGCACTCTGTGTAGACATGCTCAGTGATAGGGAGGGCTTTACCCATGATGCACTGAGCTGCATCCACTACCCTTTGTAGGAATTTCCATTCAGGGGTATTAGTGTTACCTTACGAGCATTGTGACTCACATTTCCAAAAGAATGACAATGGATATATCCAGAGAATGAAGAGAGGCAAATGCTGGCACTGCATAAGGTACTAATGCCCAGAGGCCTGGGCTTTTGATCAGAGATATGTGGGCAGAGGGTATTGATCTACTTTTTGTATTGGGTTGATGGTGACCTTAAAATCACCACAGATCCTGACAGACCCATTCTTCTTGGTTACTGGGACCACTGGTATTGCTCATATGCTCCACTTAACCTTCTTCCGCCTCCAAACAATCTAGCTCACTGGCTACTTTATCACAGATGGTATAAGAAACTGAATGGAGTTTGTAAAGCTTGGGTGTGGTATTTTCATTTAACACTATTTTACCCTTGATATGTTTGAGCCATCCTTGAATACGGTCGAGGCCTCATCCAGTAACTTCCTTAATTTACTTTCGATTGACTCTATTGCAAGGGATGTGGCATGCAAATGGTAAATGAATCTCCAATATGGCTTGTTGTTTGTTGTATTTCACTGTTGTGAATGTCATTCTCACAGCAATGATCTTTTCTCCAGTATAAATTCTTATGTGGATATCTGAAGGCTTTAGTTCAGTATCTTTGAAATGCTGCTGACCCTCATTTTGTGGAATGACTGAAACAGCCGAATTATTAATTTGCTGTTCACTTCTAGTGTAAGTCATATTACTTTCCTCTTGATAGTTTTCACATTGTAAATTTCAATGCTTAGCTATCTTTCAATACCTCATAACTGCACTGCCAATCTCTTCAATTCAACCACATAGGCTGAATTCCCTTCTATTTGATTCCACTCCTGAAATGTAAAATATACTGTAATCAACCATGGTTTCAGTTCTAAATGGTCCTGCATTGCTTTCACAATATCAGCCAATCTCATTTTGGATGGTTTGGTTAGAGCAGCTAAACTGCTAAGCAAACTGTATGCTTATCCATTTATTACACTCAGCAACACGGGTACTCTTTCACATTGGCTGTTTCATTTGCTTCAAAATATTGCTCAATACAGTCAGTATACATCATCCAGTTATCTGTTATGTAATTGAATGCATCTATCTTTCCGATGTAGTCAGCCATTTCTGCTTTTATTTAAAATTTATGATTATTATTATCCTCTACTCACTGTTTATGGACCCATGAATTTTGACTGTTTTCTGCCTTTTTTTGATTTAAATGTCTCTCTCTCTCCCTTCCAAAGAAACGGGTGCTGTGCTTTTTTTTTACTAGAATGGCTCACTGTACTTCAACAGGTGGTCATCATTTCCGGTTGATTTTAAAACTTCCTTTCACCACTGTTATATTTTGCAATTCAAGGACTAAAAAAGAAAAACACAAGAGCCCAGGGATACTCATGTACTTAGTTTTATTCTAGTAAAGCACTCACATGTGATGTGGTGGTGTAATGATATATGCATATCATGGACTTTTTACATATAATCCATAATGAACAATGTGAACTAACAGATAATGCTAAATAAAACAATATGCTTACAGTGTTACTCATATTTAACTGAAATATTTAATACACTACTATTACCAACAGACCAACAAATATTGGAGCAGAGTTAGGCCATTTGGTCTGCCTAGTCTGCTCTGTCATTTGATCATGGCTGATACGTTTCCCTCTCAACACCATTCTCCTGCCTTCTCCCCCATAATGGTTACTTCTTAGTTTCAGTCTCATCTGCTGCTTCTTGTCCTGTTCTTTCAAAGTTCAACCTTCAAGTTCAAGGTAAATTTATTATCAAAGTACATAAATGTCACCATATACAACCCAGAGATTCATTTTTCTTGTGGGCATTCATAGTAATTTCAAAACACAATAGAATCAATGAAAAATCACCCCGACAGGACAGAAAAACACCAATGTGCAAATACAGAAAGAAAGAGAAAGAAATAATAATAATAATAATAATAATAATAAGAAGAAGAAGAAGAAGAAGAAGAAGAAGAAGAAGAAGAAGAAGAAGAAGAAGAAGAAGAAGAAGAAGAAGAAGAAGAAGAAGAAGAAGAAGTAAATATCGAGGACAGGAGATGAAGAATCCATAAAAGTGAGTAAATTGAGTTCATAAGTTGTGGGGGCAGTTCAGTGATGGGGCATGTGAAGTTGAGTGAAGTTAATCCACTTTGGTTCAGGAGCCTGATGGTTGAGGGGTAATAACTGGTTCTGAACTTGGTGGTGTGAGTGTCGAGGCTCCTGTCCTGATGGCAGTTCTTTCAGTGTCTTGCTTCCTTTTGGATTCTTGCTGGCACTCCTCCCTAACATACACTGATTAATCACAGTCAAGCCAAACATAAAACAGCAAAAGTGAATGTCAGGCCATTTGCTGAATCAGTGCTGTTCAATAGCTGCCTGTCAGGAGGATGTGTCAATGAGAAAGACTGATGTGTTCTCCTTCCACTCTGCATCCCCAGTTCACTTCCTCAGATCTATACCCATTGTTCAGCCCTGGTTCCCAGTCTGCCAGTGAAGGGTGATCTTACAGGAGAGTATAAAAGATCAATTCCACTCTTCCTCCCCGTTTGTAAGAGTTTGAACTAAGACTGTGTGAGTTTCCTCCTACAGGTTAGGGTTAGCAAGTTGTAGACTTGTGATTTTGGTGCCCTGCACATCCTTGGACAGTGTTGGATGTTGATGCAAATGATACATTGCACTGTGTGTTTCATAAACACAAAAGTTTCTGTAATTGGTTAAATGCAAAAGAGATTTTGCGTAACCTCCAGCCCGATAGCCCGAACATTGATTTTCATAACTTTCTAGTAATTTCTTCCCCTCCCCTTCTCTCTTTTTATATTCCTCATTATGGCTCCCTTCCTACCACTTCTCTTCTCCTGACCTGCTTATCACCTCCTCATCATTCCCTTTCTCTCGTGGTCTACTCTCCTCTCCCACCAGATCCCTTCTTCTCCCACCCTTTATCTTTTCCACATATCTTTTCCCACCCTATCACCTCCCAGCCTCTTACTTCATCAGCCGTCCTCCACCCACCTACTTCAGAATCAGAATCAGGTTTAATATCACCTGCATATATCATGAAATTTATTGAATTGTGACATCAGTATATTGCAATACATGATAGTAAACATTATAAATTACAATAAGTTTATATAAAAAGTGAAAATTAAGTTAAATAAGTAATGCAAAAGGAGAGGAAAAAATACTGATGTAATATTCATGGATTCATTGTCTATTCAGATAGACAACAAATCTGATGGCAGAGGGGAAGAAGCTGTTGCTGAAATTTTGAGTGTGTATCTTCAGGCTCCTGTACCTCCTCTTTGATGGTAGCAATAAGAAGAGGGTATTTCCAGCATATGAGAGTCCTTAATGATGGATGCTGTCTTTTTGAGGCATTGCCTTTTGAAGATGTCTTCAAAGCTGGGGAGGCTAATGCCCATGATTGAGCAGGCTAGCTGAGTTTAAACTTTCTGCAACTTTTGAGCTGTGGCCCGTCCATACCCGACAGTGATGCAACCAGTCAGAATGCTCTCCACAGTGGAGCTATAGAAATTTGAGAAAGTCTTTGGTGACTTACCAATTCTCCTCAAACTCCTAATAAAATATAGTTGCTGTCATACCTTCTTTGTTATATCATCAGTGTGTCAGGCCCAGGAAAAATTCTCAGAGATGTTCACATCCAAGAACTTGCAACTGCTCACCCTTTCCACTTCTGATCCTTCAATGAGGATGTGTTCCCACAACTTCCCCTTCCACTTTCCAGCTCATGTGGTGTCCCCTATCATCTGTCAGCTTGTCCTCCTTCCCAACCCCTCACCTTCTTATTCTGGATTCCTCTTTCTTTCCAGTCCTGAAAAGGGATTCGGCCCAGAATGTCAACTGCTTATTCCTCCCTCTGACCTGCTCAGTTTCTCCAACATTCACTGTGTGTTTCAACATTTTGATGTACATGTGACAAATGAGGTTAATCTTTATCTCTCTTTAAAACTATGATGGGATGAATGTGTACAGTCTTTTTTCCAAGGTTGGGGAAATGCATGATCTGGAAGGAATGGGCTTAAGAGATTCAAGAGAAAGCTAAATGGTTTTTCACCCAGAGTGTTGTGTGTATAAGGAAAGAGCAGCCAGTGGAGGTGGTTGAAGCAGGTACAATAACAGCTTTTAATAGATACTTAGATAGGCATATAGAAAGGAAAAGGTTAGAGGGATATATGCCCAACATGGATAAATCAAGTTCAAGTTCATTGTCGTTCAACTGTACAGATATATACCACCAAACGAGACGACATTCCTCCAGACCAAGGTGCACAACAACACAGAACGTATAACTCACACATATTACACATAAAGTGAGATTACCATAAATAAATTAACAAATAATAAGGTTCTGTAGATGTGTGGTGGAAAGTGTGCTGACTGGGTGCATTATGGCCAGGTATGGGTACACCGATGCCTTTAGTGAAAGTTAGTGGATTTGGCCCAGTACAACATGGGTAAAGCCTTCACAACCATTGAGCACATCTGCATGAAATGTTGCTGTGGGAAAACAGCATCCATCATCAAAGATCCTCACCTCCTAGGCCATGCTTTTTTTCTTGTTCCTTCCATCAGGTGGAGGTTATAGGTGCCTCAGGACTCGCACCACCACGTTCAAAAGCAGTTACTACCCCTCAGCTATTGGGGCTTTGAACAAAAGGGATAGCTACCCTCATTTAACAACTCTGATATATTGTTATTTCATGCTCATTATTTATTGCTATTTATTTATATCTGCATTTGTACAGTTTGTTTTCAGTTCCTGATGTTTAGAGATTACATTTAGTGTTCTATAGATTTGCTAGGTATGCCCACAGAAAAGGAATCTCAGGGTTGTACGTGGTGACATGTATGTACTGTGATAAATATATTTTACTTTGAAATTTGAAGTTACAAATTGAATAGTATAATACTACTGGTGCTTCATATTTGATGAGACTTAGGGAGTTTAGTAGTCTTATGGCCTGGGGGAAGAAGCTGTTTGCCATTCCAATAGCTCTTGTCTTAATGCTACAGTACCTCCGGAGGCTGGCTGGTGGTGCAATGGCATCAACGCCAGACTCTGGAGAGAAGGCTCCCGAGTTCGAATCCAAGTCAGGTAACTCCGAGCATGCATTCCATCCATGCCGGGTTGAGCGTCGAGCTAGCCACTCAGCCTTGTAAAAAAATACAGGGTTCGAGTCAGGAACGTCCATATCGTGATCCGGTTAATCCGAAAGGAGACCAATCCTGACACCACGCACCAGACAAGAATGGCTGACTGTCTGGTGTGACACGCTAAAAAAAAAACCTCCTGCCTGATGGCAGGAAGTCCAGAGATCATTGGGTGAATTACTGGCAATGCTAAGGGCCCTTTGTACAGAGCACTCCTGAAAAATATCTCTGATGGGTGGAAGAGAGACACTGATGATCCCCACCATAGAGTGTAGAGTCTTGTGGTTAGATGCCTTTCAATTCCTGTACCATACAGTGATGCATCTAGCTGGGACTAGCTTAGATGGTAAACTTGGCATGGACCAGTTGGGCCGAAGGGCCTATTTTTGCCCTATATCACTCTAAGACTCTCATGTCTCTTTTAAAACTTAACCATTTCAGAATGTGGCTCAGAGATGTAGCAGTTGGTGTTGCTGTCTCACAGATCCAGTGACCTGGGTTGAATGCTGACCTCCGATGCTGTCCATGTGGAGTTTACTTGTTTTCCTTGTTTTTTCTTGGGTGCCTCAGTTTCCCCCTATACACCAAAGCCATGCTAGTTAATTGGCTTCCGTAAAAAACACCCCCTCCTCCAAAAGTAGGTGGACAGCAGGAGTTCAGGGTGATAGTGGAGATGACAGGCACATGAATATGTAAAAGGAAAGTGTTCTGAGAGCTGGCACAGACACTCTATTTAAAGCGGAGGCCGATAGGTTCTTAATGAATGAGCATGTCAAAGGTTACAGGGAGAAGACAGGAGGATGGGTTTGAGAGGATATCAGCCATGATAGAGAAGTTTTGATGGGCTGAATGGCCTCCCTCACCATACCTGGCATAATGCTTTTAAACATCTCACAATTGTTTTATTAGCCTGTTCTTGACACGTTGTATCCACTGAAAGTCAACAATCAGAAAACCACTGATCCCTGATTTGAAAAGAATTGGAAGGTCTTCAGACTTACTTACTTACTGACTGTTACTCCACTGGCATTTAGGGCAGCAATGACAGTCCTCCATCTCTGGTGGTGTTCAGGATTTCCTTCATTGTGTCAGTAGCCTCCTCTCAGTTCTTACTAATGACAGTCATGCAAGTCCCAGGTGGAGACTCAGGAATATTATCACAGTGAGATGTAGAAGGATTCTTTATTGCTGTTTCCATAACAATTTTGTTTTACCAATCAGGGTTATTAGCCCTGAGCTGAACCCCCAAACCGGGAGGACTAGTGGACCAGTCTTATTCTGACCTCTACCCTTTGACCTGTTTATCATGGGTGACCCTACCAAAAGCTGAAGTATAAAGTCCTGATTCCAGCCAATATAGCTCACCAAGTCATTGAGGCACGCAAGCCTTCAAATCATGACAAGGTTGTGGTCTTCTTGGAGGTACAGTGTATCACAAAGATGTACCATGTAACTCATTCTAACTAATTACATCACTTACTTATTTCTTGTAATCATGTAGATCGTGCCTTGTACTGCTGACGTAAAGCTAATTTCATGATATATGCCAATGATACTCAACCTGATTCTGAACAGAAGAAGATCCTTCATCCTCCTATGTCTCCAATGAACACAATGCCAAATTAAACTAAATCTCTTCTGCTTCCACCTAATCCCTATCCTTCCGTTCCCAGCATTGCCCATGTCTATATAAAAATACCTGAAACGTCACTTTGAAACAAAAAATTGCTGGAAATACTCAATTTATTCTCAAAGTACATATATGGTGGTATATAATAGGTGTAACTATTGTTATGATACCAGCCCCCTCCTTCCTGAGAATCGCAAGATCGCTATTAATTCGGGTCTTGGACCCAGGAAATGAGAGACAATGCAACGGATCTGACCATTGTTCTTAGAGACACCTATGTGAATTGTAACTCTATACTACGTGCCAGCTATCAGGGACATGGACACCCTCGGGCATTGTGGGGTGGGAATTGTATCACCCTACCTTGATTGACATCTACAACTCTGCAAGTCAAGATAAAAAGGGGACTGCAGGAGGCAGTACCCCAGCGACGCACCAGAAGGAGACACCATCGCTCATCGCTCTCGTGATGACGGGAAGCTATTCGGAAGCCACATGTGATTCATTTCCCCTAGCCTAGGGAACGAGTGGCTGATAACCCCGAAAAGAACTTCGAACTGACAACGGGGAACCCACGTTCCCGATTCAACGATTTGAGTCCAAAAGGCTGGCAAGTTATTTTCTCACCAAAAATTCTCTCTCTCTCCAACACATGAAACCCAGCGGTCCCCGGAAGGCTAAAAGCCTGCATGAACTCCAGAGACTTTGCTATTTCCATCGGACAATATTTTTACCCCTAGACAAACGATAGAGCTACTTCTTATTGTTGATTATTGCTATATCCGCGCTTTAGATTGAGTATTGACGACGTATATTATCTGAATGTTTGTATTAACCTTACTTTTGTGCCCCTTTATAAATAAAAACGTTTAAAAATAGTACCATCAGAATTCAACGGACCTCTCTATCTTTGCTGGTAAGTGACCCAGTTACGGGGTTTCGTAACAACGTGGGGGCCTCGTCTCGAGATTTTGATACCAAATTGGAGGGCCAATGAATCGGGCTTAAGTCCAAACGTGGATCTGGTACGCGGGTAGCCAGACGGGAAACCAGCAAAGATGGACGTGGAGGAATTTATGAAAGACCCAACTCTGGGGGCGCTAGAGACGGCCACCAAATCAGACTTGGTAAATTTGGTGAAGGGGTTAAGCCTCACAGAGGTGAGGTCGTCCATGAAAAAGCGGGAGGTGCGAAGGGTCATAACTCAGTATTACATTGGGAAGAAAGTGTTTACAGCTGAGGATTTGGAAAATATCCCTGAAAAGGTACTAGCGAGTGGGACGGATCAGTTAGAGTTGGAGAAATTAAGGTTGGAACATGAATTTAAAGTAAAGCAGCTGGAAGCAGCTGAGAAGGAGAAAGAACGGGCTGAGAAAGAGAAAGAAAGGGCTGAGAGAGAGAAAGAGAAAGAAAGGGCTGAGAGAGAGAAAGAAAGGGAGCAGGCGTTCCAACTAAAGGAGTTAGAGGTGAAACGGGATCATGAGCTCCAGCTAAAGGGGCTGGAAGCAGCTAAAAAAGAGAAAGAAAGAGCTGAAAAAGAGAAAGAAAGAGCTGAGAAGGAGTGGGAGTATGAGGAGGCAGAGAAACAGAGGAAACATGACTTGGAGATGGAGAAGTTAAGGAAAGAGCGAAGAGATCAAGGGTCAGACTGAGAGGAGCGGTTTAATGTTAGTCGGGAGTTAAGGTTAGTACCTCCATTCGAGGAGATGGATGTTGATCGTTATTTCTTGCTGTTTGAAAAGGTGGCAGTGAATCAGAAGTGGCCCAAAGAGCAGTGGGTGGCGTTGTTACAAAGTGTGTTAAAAGGGAAGGCACAACAAGCATATGTGGCGTTGTCCATCGAGGAGGGGGAAGCGGAGAATTATGCCAAAGTAAAGGAGGCCATTCTCCGGAGTTACGAGCTAGTACCTGAAGCATATAGACAAAGGTTCAGAAATTTACAAAAAGGGTGGAATCAGACATATACCGAGTTTGCCTATGAGAAGGGTGTGCTCTTGGACCGTTGGTGCACCGCAGAAACGGTGGACGAGGATCATGGGCGTATCAGGGAGTTATTTTTGATCGAGGAATTTAAAGGGTGTGTTCCGGAGGATATCCGGATGTATTTGAATGAGAAGCCGAATAAGTCCATCTCAGAAATTGCTAGGTTCGCAGATGAATATGCCCTAACCCACAAGACAAAGTTTTCCTCACCAAAAGGTACCCAGAGAGACCGTGGGAACGATCAAGAAAGTCCGCCAGCTGAGGCAGAGGTCCCGCCGGGAGCTAGTGGTAAGGTTGAGGGGGAAAGGCCAGGCGGCCAGAGATTCCCGGGCTTGACCTGTTTTAATTGTGGGAAGGGAGGACACATTGCCTCTAGGTGCTTTGCTCCGAGGAAGGAGCTAGAAAAAGGGAAAGCAGCGGTCCCTATCGGGTGTGCCGTGGTAATCAGAAAATCGACAAGAGGGTCCCGGGTAGGCAGAGTGTGAGAGGAGTCTGAGATTTATCTGTCACACGGAACCGTGTCTGTGAGGAAGGGGGACCCGCCAATTCCCGTACGGATTTGGAGAGACACGGGGGCGGAGCTATCATTGATTAGCGGTAACGTGTTAAAATTCGGACCTCAGACGGGAGAGGTAGCCCTGAGAGGAATAGGAAAATGGACAGAAATGGTGTCCTTACGTAAGGTTATTTTGGATTGTGAGCTGGTGTATGGATCAGTTGAAATAGGGGTGCCATCAGAATTCCCGAGAACTGACGTGGACGTCCTTCTTGGGAACGATTTAGCAGAGGGGGTAAGGTTTGGTCAGCCATGACTATGACCCGCCGACCGGTGCGTGTTGAGGCCCCGCCCCTAGCTTCTAAGCGCTATCCCACATGCGCGGTCACTTGCAGCCTGTCGAGAGCGGCAGCTGAGAACGGGAGCAGTTTAAAATTGGCCAGTTTTGATTTGGCCGAGACGTCTTTACTGACCCTGTGCCACGAGGGTTTAGAGGGTGGTAAAACGAGGAATAGTAAAGTGAAAGGGGGTAAGGGAGAGGAGATAGATCTTCCCTTTAGCGAAGAGAAAGGTCCTAGAGGTAGGAAATAAAGATGAGAAACAGATAAAGCTGTTAAAAGGTCCAGAGTTGGACATGGATGATCTGTCTGGTTTGGCAGACCTGTTTGAAGAAGTTGCGAGTTATAAAGGTGTTCCCGATAATGAGATGAGGGCAGTCCTAAATGAAAAGGATGCCATTACCTTGGAGAGGTCTGCTGGGTTGGCAGATGAGGTTGTTTCAGCCCGCGGGGTTGAGTTTACTCCGGAAGGGAGTTGCCCAGAGAGTAGCTGGGAGGAGCAAGGGAATTTGGAATTTGAAAAAGGTATGGGTATTGAAAGCCTGGAAGAGGTCAATGTCCCGTTTGAGAGTGTCCAAGACGGGGATGCACGTGGTCCCGAACCTAGTCACGGAGCTCAGAAAAGGTCTGAGGTATCTGATTCAGCTGAATGAGATGGCCGTCCTTTTGGGTCAGATAGACTGGGTTCAGTGAAGACAGGGTTAACCCTGGTAATTGTGGGAAGTAAAGGTTCCCAGGTGTTGGTACTCGAAGGGTGTGGTGGGAATCGGCCGAATTTGAAATTCTGTTTGAACAAAGAGGGATCGCTTGCAGATCTTAAATTGGAAACTAATAGCATGACGGGTCCTCAAGAGAAAACTAGCAACTTGATTAAAACTAAAGAACTGGGTGGAAATGAACTAGGTCTGGGACCCGGTGTTGGTAAGATAACTCCTATGAATGAGGCGGACGGGAGTTTACTCCGCCAAACTACTCGGGTTCCTCCCGTAGAAACTCACCGGAAAAAAGGTGACGGTTTTTCTATTTTTAAATAGAAAAACTGGCTGTACGGGATTTTGACAAAGCATGTGAATAACAAAGACAACCCTCTTGGAACCTGCCTGTTAAGTTGAAATCTGATGCTACCAGCCTTTAGTCAGGTACAAGAGAAAAAAAAATTAAAGGAAGTGCCACTGTAATCGTTGCCTGTTTGGATGCTGAATTAAATGTATAACTGTATAGCTCTGTAGTGAAAAGAAAAGCTCGTGTATTGTGTTAGATTCTAAAATCCTGTAAGACTCTGTATGAATCCATTTTTAACCGCTGGTAAAAAACGTTTTTTTTAGAGGGGAGGTGTTATGATACCAGCCCCCTCCTTCCTGAGAATCGCAAGATCGCTATTAATTCAGGTCTTGGACCCAGGAAGTGAGAGACAATGCAATGGATCTGACCATTGTTCTTAGAGACACCTGTGTGAATTGCGACTCTATACTACGTGCCAGCTATCAGGGACATGGACACCCTCAGGCATTGTGGGGTGGGAATTGTATCACCCTACCTTGATTGACATCTACAACTCTGCAAGTCAAGATAAAAAGGGGACTGCAGGAGGTAGTACCCCAGCGACGCACCAGAAGGAGACACCATCGCTCATCGCTCTCGTGATGACGGGAAGCTATTCGGAAGCCACGTGTGATTCGTTTCCCCTAGCCTAGGGAACGAGTGGCTGATAACACCGAAAAGGACTTCGAACTGACGACGGGGAGCCCATGTTCCCGATTCAACGATTTGAGTCCAAAAGGCTGGCGAGTTATGTTCTCACCAAAAATTCTCTCTCTCTCCAACACGTGAAACCCAGCGGTCCCCGAAAGGCTAAAAGCCTGCATGAACTCCAGAGACTTTGCTATTTCCATCAGACAATAGTTTTACCCCTAGACAAACGATAGAGCTACTTCTTATTGTTGATTATTACTATACCCGCGCTTTAGATTGAGTATTGATGACGTATATCATCTGAATGTTTGTATTAACCTTACTTTTGTGCCCCTTTATAAATAAAAACATTTAAAAATAGTACCATCAGAATTCAACGGACCTCTCTATCTTTGTTTGTAAGTGACCCAGTTACGGGGTTTCGTAACACTATATAGTTACTATATAATATAATTATATACCATCTTCAGATTCTTTATCTTGGAGGCATTTTCAGGGAAAAACAAAAACAACAGAATTTTACAAAAATATCCATAAACAGACAGAAACTGACAAACAACCAATGTTGAAAAGAAACAAATGGTACAAATAAAAATAATACTGAAAACATGCGCTGTAAAGAATCCTTGAAAGTCTGTATGTCATAGTATCAGTTCAGAGCAGTAGTGAATGAATTTATCTATGTCGAATCAGGAACCTGAAGGGTAATAGGGTAGGGTAAGGTAATGACTCCTCCTGCATCTGGTGTTGTGGAACTTCAGGCTCCTGTAGCTCCTATCCAATGATAGTGGTGAGAAGAAAGCATGGTTTGGTTGATGGGGAGGTCTTTGATGATGGATGCCTTCTTGTGACAGTGCTCCATGTAAATGTACCCATGGGTGGGAAGGAGTTTACCTGTGATGGAATAGATTGTGTCCACCACTTACTGTAGCCTTTTAGTCCCTGGGCATTGATAAAACAGGCTAAGTCAGGTAGCCTCTGAGAACATTTCCCAATCTATACAGTCCAGGTAGAACAGCATACAGTAATATGAGTAATACACACAAAATGTTGGAGGAACTCAGCAGATTAGGCAGTATCTATGGAAAAGAATAAACAGTTGATGCTTTGGTCTGAGACTCTTTGTCAGTGGAGTGTACCATTTGACGGATGTTCAGATGTTTTATATATATACATACACATCAAGGAAAACAGAATGCAGAATATAACATTACAGTCAAAGAAAAAGAGCAGTAGTGCAGTGCACGCAGAAATAAGGTGCAAGGTAGATCAGGAATTCAAGACTTCATCTTTATGTATATGGGAGGACTATTCAAGAGTCTGATATAAGAGGGATAGAACTGTCATTGAGCCTGGTGGGATTTTTTCTCAAGCTTTTTGTATCTTCTGCCTAATGTGGAGAAAAGTGAAAAAATGGTGTGGGAGGCATTGATTATGTTAGTTGTTTTCTCAAGGCAGTGAGAAGTTCAAGTTCAAGTTTAAGTATCATTCAACCATACACATGAATACAGCCAAATGAAACAGAATTCCTTTGGGGCTAAGGTGCAAAACACTGAACTACAGCGCCTATAAAAAGTATTCACCCCTCCCTGCTGGAAGTTTTCATGTATTATTGTTTTACGACATTGTATCACAGTGGATTTAATTTGGCATTTAATGACACAGATCAAAAGAAAAAGACTGTTGCGTGTCAAAGTGAAAGCAGATCTATAGAAAGTAATCTAAATTAATTACAAATATAAAACACAAAATAATTTATAGAGTAAGTACTCAACCCCTTTGATATAACACACCAAATCATCATAGGTGCGGCCAATTGGTTTTAGAAGTCACATAATTAGTTAAATAGAGATCTGTTTTTGAAGACCTGTGTGCAGTCAAGGTGTTTCAACTGATTGTAGTAAAAATTCACATGTATCTGGAAGGTCCAACTACTGGTGAGTCAGTATCCTGGCAAAACCTACACCATGAACACAAAAGAACACTTCAAGCAACTCCATGAAATGGTTATTGAAATGCACAGGTCAGGAGATGGAAAGAAGAAATTTTCCAAGTCACTGAATATCCCTTGGAGTACTGTTAAGTCAATTATCATAAAATGGAAAAAGTATGGCACAGCCATAAATCTGCCTAGAGCAGGCAGTCTTCAAAATCTGAGTGACCGTGCAAGAAGGGGACTAGTGAGGGAGGCCACCAAGAGACCTATAACAGCTCTGGAGGAGTTACAAGCTTTAGTGGGTGAAATGGGAGAGATTGCGCATACAACAACTAATATGTACACAACGCTGGAAGAACTCAGCAAGCCAGGCAGAATCCGTGAGAAAAGAGTAGCCAATGTTTCGGGCCGAGACGAGCAGACGACAACTGTTGCCTGGGTGCTTCACCAGTTGCAGCTTTATGGGAGAGTGGCAAAGAGAAAGCCATGGTTGAAAAAAAAATTCACATGGAATCTCAGCTAGTGTTTGCCAGAAGGCATGTGGAAGACTCTGAAGTCAGCTGAAAGAAGGTTTTATGGTCTGATAAAACCAAATTTCAACTTTTTGGCCATCAGACTAAATGCTATGTTTGGTGTAACGGCACATCATCAAGAACACACCATTGCTACCGTAAAACATGGTGGTGGCTGCATCACACTGTGGGGATGCTTCACTGCAGCAGGCCCTGGAAGGCTTGTGAAGGTAGAGGGTAAAATGAATGTAGCAAAATATAGGGAAATACTGAAGGAAAACCTGATGCAGTCTGCAAGAGAACAGTGACTTGGGAGGAGATTGGTTTTCTAGCAATAAAATAACACCAAGCATAAAACCCAAGTCCCTGAGTGTCATGGCCTGTAGACTGATGATGCACGGATATTGTCCTGGAACTACATTTCTGCGAGAACAGCCCACAGTAGTTCCTCATTTCGGCAAGTGCAGCCACAGTTGAATATACAATCTGGCTTGTCTTCCGCTGAGTGAACATGGAGTACAGCACCAACAGGAGGGGCTGCCGCAACCCAGTGCATAGTGTAATGTAGTACAGTGAAGTGTGGGCAGGATCCATGGTGGCTTGCTGGCTTGTGTGATGAGTTCACAACTCTCAGCAGTTTGTTGAGATCTCAGGTGAGCTGATTCCATGCCAAGCAGTGATGCATCTGGATAGAATAGTACATCTGTAAAAACAAAATTGCTGAGAACATTCCAGGATATGCACTTTCATTTTATTTATTTTATTTGGAGATACAGCTCAGAACAGGCCCTTCTGACCCAATGCAATGCATTGCCCATCAGCACACCTATTTAGCACTAGCCTAATCACGGGACAATTTATAATGACCAATTGACCTACTAACTGTTCACCTTTGGACTGTGGGAGGAAAACTGAGACCCTACTGCTCGGCTATTAAGAATAACTAATGACTCATTTTTAAAGAAGGAAGCAAAAAATATAGGTCCTGTGGCCTATATTTTCTCCTCTATATACAACTAGAATAAGGGTTAATGAATGAGGAATGTTTAATACCTCTGGGCCTGTACTCATGAGGTTTAGAAGAATAAGGGGGCATCTCATTGAAATCTATCGAATATCAAAAAGCCTAGATAGAGTGGTTGTGGAGATATTCCCAACAGTCAGAGGATCTAGGACCAGAGAGCACAACTTCAGAATAGAAGGATGTCCTCTTAGAATAGGAATGAGGAGGAATGTCTTGAGCCAGTGAGTGGTGAAATGTTGGAATTTATTGCCATAGACAGCTGTGGAGGCAAGTCATTGGGTATATTTAAAGTGGAATTTGTTAAGTTCTTGGTTAGTAAGAGAATCAAAGGTTATGGGGAGTAAGCAAGAGAATAAGATTGAGAAGGAAAGTAAATCAGCCATAATCTAATGACAGAGAAGAGTTAATGGGCCAAATGGCCTAACTTGTTCTGATATCTTATGGTTTTCTAATCTAGAACAGTTATCTAATTACCATACTCTCCTGTGAAGGGTCTTGGCCCGAAATGTTGACTGTACTTTTTTTCATAGATGTTGCCTGGCCTGCTGAGTTCTCCAGCATTTTGTGTGTGTTGCTTGGATTTCCAACATTGGCAGTGAAAAAAGTCTGCTTGCATTGACCTTATCTTTCCCCCTCATCATTTTGTATACCTCTATCAAATTTCCACTCAATGTTCCAGGGAATAAAGTCCTAACCTATTCAACCTTTCCTTACAATTCAGATACAGTGCCGGCAGCATCATAGAGTCCTAAAAATTTTGTGCCCTGTAAAATATATTTGTGTTTCAATGAGATTATCTTGCATTTTTCTGAACTCAAAGGATATAGGTCCAGATTGCTTAATATCACTTCCGAAAACAAATCCACCATCCCAGGAATCAATCTAGTGAAACTTTGCTGCACTCCCTCTATGGAAAATATATTCATCTTTGGCTAGGAAGATCAGACTTGTCCATTAAATTCCAGATCACCAGATTTCAATATACACTCAGTGGCCACTTCATTAGGTATAAATGTGCACCTGCTTATTAATGCAAATATCTAATCAGCCAATCATGTAGCAGCAACTCAATGCATAAAATCCTGCAGACATGGTCAAGAGACTTAGCTGTCTCCCACTGAACACCAGAATGGGAAAGAAATGTGACTTCAATGACATTGACGTGGTATAATTATTGGTGCCAGACAGGGTGGTTTGTGTATTTCAGAAACTGCTGATCTCCTGGGGTTTTCACACATGGTCTCTAGAGTTTACACAGAGAATGGTGTGAAAAACATCTAGTCAGTAGTAAGTGAAAATGTCTTGGAACAGTTTTTACGAGAGCTGACTAGGGACAAGACTATTCTGGATTTAGTGTTATGTAATGAACAGGATTTGATAAGCGATCTCACAGTAAAGGAGCCATTAGGAGGTAGTGATCACAATATGATAAGCTTTTATCTGCAATTTGAGAAGGATAAAGGCAGCTCGGAGGTGTCAGTGTTGCAGATGAACAGGGGAAACTATGGAACCATGAGGGAGGAGCTGGCCAAAGTTGACTGGACGGATAGCCTAGCAGAAAAGACAGTGGAACAGCAATGGCAGGTATTCTTGGGAATAATGCACAAGGTGCAAAATCAGTTCATCCCCCAGAGAAGGAAGGATTCAAAGGGGGGAAAGGGGCCACAGTGGTTGACAAAGGAAGTCAGAGATTGCATAGCATTAAAAAAAAGGAAATATGACAGAGCTAAGGTGAGTGGGAGGACAGATGATTGGGAAGTTTTTAAGGAACAACAGAACTTAACTAAAAAGACAATACGGGAAGAAAAAATGAGGTACGAACGCAAGCTAGCCAGGAATATAAAGGAAGATAGCAAAAGCTTTTTTAGGTATGTGAAGAGAAAGAAGATAGTTAAGAACAATGTTGGGCCCTTGAAGAATGAATTGGGTGAAATTGTTATGGGAAACAGAGAAATGGCAGAAGAATTTAATGAGTACTTTAGATCTGTTTTCACTAAGAAAGACACAAGCAATCTCCCAGATGTATGGATGGGCCAAGGACATAGGGTAACAGAGGAAATGAAACAGATTGACATTTGGAAGGAAACGGTGATGAGAAGACTGATGGGACTGAAGGCTGACAAATCCCCAGGTCCAGATGGTCTGCACCCTAGGGTACTAAAGGAGGTGGCCCTGGAAATTGCGGATGCATTGGTAATCATTTTCCAATGTTCCTTAGATTCAGGATCAGTTCCTGAGGATTGGAGAATGGCTAATGTTATCCCACTTTTTAAGAAAGGAGGGAGGGAGAAAACAGAGAACTATCGACCTGTCAGCCTGACATCGGTGGTGGGAAAGATGCTAGAGTCCATTATTAAGGATGAAATAGTGGCATATCTAGATAGCAGTGATAGGATTGGGCCGAGCCAGCATGGATTTACCAAGGGTAAATCATGCTTGACTAATCTGTTGGAGTTTTTCGAGGATGTAACCAGGAAGTTAGATGGGGGAGATCCAGTGGATGTAGTGTACCTCGATTTTCAGAAGGCATTTGATAAGGTCCCACATAGAAGATTGGTGGGTAAAATCAAATCTCAGGGCATTGGGGGGAAGGCATTGACATGGATAGAAAACTGGTTGGCAGATAGAAAGCAAAGGGTAGCGGTGAATGGGTGTTTCTCGGAATGGCAGGTGGTGACTAGTGGGGTGCCACAGGGCTCGGTATTGGGACCACAGCTGTTTACCATTTACATTAACGATTTGGATGAAGGCATAGAAAATAACATCAGCAAATTTGCTGATGATACTAAGCTGGGTGGCAGGGTGACATGTGATGAGAATGTTAGGAGAATTCAGGGTGACTTGGATAGGCTGGGTGAGTGGGCAGATACTTGGCAGATGGCATTTAATGTGAATAAGTGTGAGGTTATCCACTTTGGGAGTAAGAACAGGAAGGCAGATTATTATCTGAACGGTGTAGAGTTGGGTAAGGGAGAAATACAAAGAGATCTAGGAGTCCTTGTTCATCAGTCACTGAAGGTGAATGAGCAAGTGCAGCAGGCAGTGAAGAAGGCTAATGGAATGTTGGCCTTTATTACAAAGGGAATTGAGTACAAGAGCAAGGAAATCCTCTTGCATTTGTACAGAGCCCTGGTGAGACCACACCTGGAGTATTGTGTACAGTTTTGGTCTCCAGGGTTAAGGAAGGACATCCTGGCTGTAGAGGAAGTGCAGCGTAGATTCACGAGGTTAATTCCTGGGATGTCTGGACTGTCTTACGCAGAGAGGTTAGCGAGACTGGGCTTGTACACACTGGAATTAAGGAGATTGAGAGGGGATCTGATTGAAACATATAAGATTATTAAGGGATTGGACAAGATAGAGGCAGGAAATATGTTCCAGATGCTGGGAGAGTCCAGTACCAGAGGGCATGGTTTGAGAATAAGGGGTAGGTCATTTAGGACAGAGTTAAGGAAAAACTTCTTCTCCCAGAGAGTTGTGGGGGTCTGGAATGCACTGCCTCGGAAGGTAGTGGAGGCCAGTTCTCTGGATGCTTTCAAGAAGGAGCTAGATAGGTATCTTATGGATAGGGGAATCAAGGGATATGGGGACAATGCAGGAACCGGGTATTGATAGCAATTGATCAGCCATGATCTCAAAATGACGGTGCAGGCTCGAAGGGCCGAATGGTCTGCTTCTGCACCTATTGTCTATTGAAAGACTCATCCAGAAAGTCATGAGGCATGGAATAAGTGGAACCTTGGCTGTTTGGATAAAAAATTGGTTTAAAGAAAGAAAGCAGAGGGTAGTTGTGGAAGGAAAGTATTCTGCCTGGAGGTCGGTGATTAGTGGAGTGCCACAGGGATCTGTCCTAGGACCCCTGCTATTTGTGATTTTTATGTAGAGGTGGAACGATGGGTGAGTAAGGTTGCGGATGACACGGAAATTAGAGGAGTTGTGGTTGGAGCTATAGGTGGTCAAAGGTTACAAGAGGATATAGACAGGCTGTAGAGTTGGGCAGAAAAATGGCAGGTGGAGTTCAATCCGGACAAGTGTGAGGTGATGCATTTTGGAAGGACAAACCAGAAGACTGAGTACAGGATTAGTGGTCAGTTACTTAAGAGTGTGGATGAACAAAGGGACCTTGGGGTTCAAATCCATACATCTTTCAAGGTCGCTGCACAGGTTGATAGCGTAGTTAAGAAGGCCTATGGGATACTAGTCTTCATTAACAGGGGGATTGAGTTCAAGAGTAGAGAGGTCATGTTGCAACTCTGCAAATCTCTGGTGAGACTGCACTTAGAGTATAGTGTTTAATTCTGGTCACCTCATTATAGGAAGGATGTGGAAGCTATGGAAAGGGTGCAGAGGAGATTTACTAGGATGTTGCCTGGATTGGAGAACAAGTCATATGAAGCAAGATTAGCAAAGCTGGGACTTTTCTCTTTGGAGCATAGAAGAATGAGAGGGGACTTATAACCATATAACAATTACAGGACAGAAACAGGCCATCACGGCCCTTCTAGTCCGTGCCAAATGCTTAATCTCAGCTAGTCCCACTGACCCGCACTCAGCCCATAACCCTCCATTCCTTTCCTGTCCATATACCTATCCAATTTTACTTTAAATGACAATACCAAACCTGCCTCTACCACTTCTACTGGAAGCTCGTTCCACACAGCTACCGCTCTCTGAGTAAGAAATTCCACCTCGTGTTACCCTTAAACTTTTGCCCCCTAACTCTCAACTCATGTCCTCTTGTTTGAATCTCCCCTACTCTCAATGGAAAAAGCCTATCCACGTCTACTCTATCTATACCCCTCATAATTTTAAATACCTCTATCAAGTCCCCCCTCAACCTTCTATGCTCCAAAGAATAAAGACCTAACTTGTTCAACCTTTCCCTGTAATTTAGGTGCTGAAACCCATGTAACATTCTAGTAAATCTTCTCTGTACTCTCTCTATTGTGTTGACATCTTTTCTATAATTTGGTGACCAGAGCTGTACACAATACTCCAAATTCGGCCTTACCAATGCCTTGTACAATTTTAACATTACATCCCAACTCCTATACTCAATGCTCTGATTTATAAAGGCCAACATACCAAAAGTTTTCTTCACCACCCTATCCACTTGAGATTCCACCTTCAGGGAACTATGCACGATTATTCCTAGATCACTTGATAGAGGTATATGAGATTATGAGAGCCATAGATAGGGTGGATAGTCAGTACCTGTTTCCCAGGGCACCAATAGCAATCACCAGAGGGTATATGTACAAAATTAAGGGAGGGAAGTTTAGGGGAGACATCAGGGATAAGTTTTTTACACAGAGGGTTGTGAGTGCCTGGAATGACTTGCTAGGGATGGTGGTGGAGACTAAAACATTAGGGGTATTTAGGAGCCTCTTGGACAGGCACATGGATGAAAGAAAAATGAAGGGTTATGGGGTAGTGTGGGTTTAGTACTTTTTTTAAGGATTATATGGGTCAGCACAACATGGAGGGCTGAAGGGCCTGTACTGTGCTGTAGTGTTCTATGGTTCTATGGGTTCCACTCCTTTACCTGATCAAGTAGCCATTGAGTGTATAACTTTCTTTGGTTAGGCAGATCAAACCTGTTTACAAAACTCCAGGTATTACCTCATTGGTGTTCAATATATTTGGAACGAGGCATTAGTAACTTGACTTCAAAAATAATTCCTCTGTCATGAAGGTCATTTGAATTCCTGCATGGGGGTGTGAAAGTTTCCATAGAAATGCAAGTCTTTCTTTTCCAAATTCAATTTGAGCACTGATCTGACTGTCATTAATGTAATGCAGTGAGATTCCTGTCTGTTGAAAGTGCACTTTGTGACAAGGCATTAGAAATCCTATTTGCATAATTGTGCATGAAGAGGCTGTTATTATAATGAACGGATGAGAAATTTAAAACTCTGCCTGGTCTGAAAGCCAGTGTAGGGCAGTGAGTGTCGAGTGAAAAAAAATCAATGTTAAAGGTTGAGCGTGAATTTTTCAAAGAATGTCTTGTCTTGTGAAAATAAGTCGTATATTCCAGGGATAATAACTTCATATTTCCTCATGGCAGAAAAAAAAGGACATCTGGCCTGTCAAGTTGATGGTGTCATTAGAGCAATCCCACATGCCTGCTTACTTTCCCTCTATTCATATACCCATTAGCAATCCTACAGGATGCTGCCTGGACCAGAGGGCATGTCTATGAAGATAGGTTGAGCAAACTAGGGCATTTCACTAGGGTGAAGGAGATGAGAGATGATTTGATGAGGAGTACAAGATGAAAAAAGTTATGGATTGAGTGGACAGCCAAAAGCTGTTTCCTAGGGCAAAGTGACTCATCATTTTAAGGTGACTACAGGAAAGTATTGGGCGGATGTTTGAGGTAGGTTCTTTATGTAGAGAGTGATGGGTGTGTGGAACACCTTGCTAGGGGTGGTGGAGACTCAATAACTATTGCTTAGGAGCACTTACATCCATAGAGATGGTAGGTGATGGTAGGTGATAAAACATGCCAACCTCCACCTGAAAAGAGTGTTAGATCTGTTCCAATTTGCCTTTCGGAGCAACAGGTGCACAGACGATCTATCTCATTGGCATCTGCAAGGAGCAGTGCCTTAAGAGGTGGCATCCATCATTAAGGCTCCCACCACCTTGGATATTCCCTCATCTTCGTGCTACCATCGAAAAGGAGGTACAGCAGGCTGAAGTCACACACTCAGTGATTCAGGAACAGCTTCTTCCCCTCTGCCATCTGATTTCTAAGTGGACATTGAAGCCATGAACACTACCTCACTACTTTATTATTTCTGATTTTTTGTACTACTTATTTTAACTTAACTGTTTGATAGACGTATATGTAACTCGGGTTTTCACCTCTGTATTTATTTCTCATGTATTTTTGCTGTAAAGTTAACACTTTTCATAACATATGCTGGTGATATCAAACCTGATTCTGATTCTTCACTCAACCTTAGAACATCTGGGCAGCAAACATGGATACATCAGGGTTCTGTTTATTGACTACAGCTCATCATTCAATGCCATCTTCCCCTCAAAACTGATCAGTAAGCTCCAAGACCTTGGCCTCAAAACCTCCTTGTGCAACTGGAACCTGGGTTTCCTCACTTGCAGACCCCAGTCAGTTTAGATTGACAACAACATCTCCTCCACACTCTCCATCAGCATAGGTGCATCGCGAGGCTGTGTACTTAGTCACCTACTCTACTCACTTTACACTTATGACAGTATGGCTAAGCACAGCTCCAATGCCATATTCACATTTGCTGATGACACCAATATCACTGGCTGAATCAAAGGTGATGATGAATCAGCACAGAGGAAGCAGATTGAAAACTTGACCGAGTGGTATCATAATAACTACCTCTCACTCAATTAGAGCAAGACAAAGAAGATGGTTATTGACTTCAGGGGAAGGAAACCAGTTGGAAGGGGACTTCTTTTTCTGTTGTTGTTTTGTTTTGTTCTGTCATTATTGTGTTGCTGCTTGTGTTACTCTCTGTTTTGTGTTGTGTTGAACATTGTGGGCATGCTATGTTGGCAACAGAATGCGTGGTGTCACTTGCAAGCTGCCCCCAGCTCATCTTTGGATGTGTTTGTTGTTAACACAAATGGCATATTTCACTGTATGTTTCAATGTACAGGTGGTAAATAAATCTGAATCTGGATCTGAATACCAGAAAACTATCTATACTTCATGTGTGTTGCTTTAGATATGCAGCATCTGCAGAATCTCTTGTGTTTATACTTCTTGTGGCCTTGGTAATGCAACCACCAACTCGGACATTTTTCTCTCTCCCATTGGGCAGAAGATACAGAACCCTGAAAGCTTGCATCACCAGGCTCAAGGCAACTTCTATCCCACTCTTACCAGACCCCTGAATGGACATTTTTATGATAAGATGGAGTCTTGGCCTCACAATCTACCACATTATGATAAGAACATAAGACATAGGAGCAGAATTAGGCCATTCAGCCCATCAAATCTGTTCTGCTTTTCCATCATGGCTGATCCCAGATCCTACTCAACCCCATACACCTACCTTCTCACCATTACCTTTGATACCCTGACCAACCAGGAAACTATCAATTTTTGCTTTAAATATGCCCTCCCTTCTTAAAGAGTAGAGTGACATTTGCAATTTTCCCATACCAGAATCAATGAAAGATCATAACCAATGTATCTGTTATCTCTTCAGCAAACTCTTTCAGAACTCTGGGATGTAGTCTATCTGGTCCGGGAGATTTAACCACTTTAAGAACTTTGAGTATGCCTAGCACATTTTCCTTTGTAATAGCAATGGCACTCACTCCTGCCCCCTGACACTCACAGACCTTTGGCACACTACTAGTTTCTTCCACATTGAAGACTAATGCAAAGTACTTTTTAAGTTAATCTGCCATTTCTTTGTCCCACATTACTACATCAACTTTCAACTTCCTTTTACTGTTTATATAGCTGAAAAAAACTCCAAGTATTCTGCTTTATATTATTAGCTAGTTTGCCTTCATATTTCAACCTTTTCCCTTCTTATGGCTTTATAGTTGCCTGTTGTTGGATTTTAAAAGCTTCCCAACCATCCAACTCCCCACTCACTTTTGCTACATTATACTGTATATCCCCTTTCTTTTGCTTTTCTGGAGTCCTTAACTTTCTTTGTCAGCCACAGTTGCCTAGCTCTGCCATTTGAGAACTTCTTCTGTCAGACATCTATCCTGTGTCTTGTGAACTATTCCCAGAAACTTCAGCTGCCTCTGATCTGCCATCATCCTTGTTAGTAACCCCCTGCAATCCACTTGGACAAGCTTGTCTCTCATCCCTCGAATGCCCTTTATTCCATTGCGATACTGATACATCTGACTTGAGCTTCTCCCTCTCAAATTGCAATATGAATTTATTTATATAATGATCACTGTCTCCAAAGGGTTCCTTTACCTTAAGCTCCCTAATAAAACTTGGATTATTACATGATTCCCAATCTAATATAGCCTTTTCCCAAGAAGGTTCAAGCACAAGCTGCTCTAAAAAGCCATCCCATTCAACAAATCCCCTCTCTTGTGATCTTCCAAATCTTTTTGCATCTTGAAATCCCCCATTACAATTGTGACATTACCTTTATTGCATGCCTTTTCCAGCTCCCTTTTCAATCTCAACCACACATCCTTGCTACTATTTGGAAGCCTATATATGTTTCCCATTATATTTTTTTACCCTTGCAGTTTCTTAACTCTATCCACAAAGATTCAACATTCTCTGACCCAATGTCTCCTCTTTCTACAGATGTAATTCCATCTCTTACCAACAGAGCCACACCACCACCTATGCCTTCCTACCTATCCTTTCAATACAAAGTGTAAGCCTTGATGTTATGCTGCCAAATATGGCCTTCTTTCAGTCATGACTCAGTGATGCCCACAATGTCATACCGACCAATCTCTAATTATGCCATGAGTTTATCCACCTTATTCCAAATTCAATGTGCATTTAAATACAACACCTTCAGTCCTTCATTCTTTGCCGTTTTGAATTTTGCCTCTGTGGTACAATTTAGCTCTTTGCTCTGTATACATTTGTACCCAGTCATTGGCTTGTCCTTCCTTAAACCCATCACCTACTTGTAAACCTGCTGGCTCATCTTCAGCTCTTTCATACTGGTTCCCATTCCCAGTCATATTAATTGAAACCAATGATTTTACACTTCATCATTTATCTGCGGTGTATTTTTTCAGTATCACCTTAGTGTGGTATGTGTGAAAACAATAAAACAAAAAAGTGCTATTAATACTGTTCAGGTTCTCTCTGACCAGATCTTGCCTGATCTGTTGAGTATATCTATTGCTTCTCTGTTGTTTTAATTAACATTTCCAGTATCTATGACATTTTTTCAATATAACCCATGTGCCATAAAAATCCTTTTTCTTACTTTATATTTCTAAGTCTATGTGTCTTTCTGGTAAACCTAAGGTGCACTCCCTCTGATATTTACTTACTGCAGTACGTCGCCCAGAAACTTTTGAAGTAAGTTGGCAGTTGAAGGTTGCACTTGGAAATTTCTCATAGGAAACATCTTCCTTAGTTCTCTGCCCCTCTGCCCCAATGAACATTCAACTGGCAGAATCTACATGATACATTCTAAGCTCTAAGTGTATTGTTGAAGTCAAAAACCTGGCCGTGATCAGCAGTGGAGAAAGTGTGAAAGTGGCATTTTAAGGTTGCCAAGATAGCTCAGAGATGACAGCATCTGGTGGTCCTGAAATGATGATTTGTCACCAGAAGCCTTCTGCTGTATCGATGGCAGGCAACCTCTAGGGACAGCACATTCCAGGTTTTACACATCCCCTGGAGGTCACATCCTTCTATTTGTTTCTGTTCTGTGAGGGAGATGAAAGTTTTCCTCACCCCCACACCAATTTCCTGTGAGAACCTAGTACAGTCCGTAACAGTATTGTTTTACTGTAAATCCTCAAGGGCTTAAACAATGTTTGCCACACATTGGCCACTAACCTCATATGTCAGCCATTGCCATCACTCCCCAACCACAGTAATTACGAAGTTCCAGAGAATTAGTATTTTCTAAAGCTTAGTGTAATTGTTGTGTTGAGGAGACTCTTAGATAGGAACATGGATGCTCAGAGAAAGGACAAATAAGTCATTGTTGTAGGCAGAAGAATTAATTTAGTTAGGCATTTAATTAGATCAGTACAACATCGTGAGCCACATCCTGTGCTACACTATTCTATGTTCTCTTGGAAAGCATTGAGAAAAGATTTACTATGTTATTTAACTTATGGATAAGTATTTTGCATCTCAGTACCATTCATAATGTTGTCATTTTACATCCAACCAGGTACAAAATATCAAAATAGAATCAGGTTGTGAAGAATGCATTTACTTTGCCTGTGATCTACATTTCAGGCTGATTGAGTGACCAGTCCCCAAGTGAGTTTGATGAGGTTTCGAGTGAAGTGTACGGACTGGAGGCCAAGAAGCCAGGAGACAGGACGTGCACCCATGCTCAACTCCACTTCTTTCCGATTTCACTGATTAACGTTCTCAGTTTCTGGATGCTTCTTTTCTGTTGATATTTTTGTGCAGTCTTTGATTGGGGTGGACTGATGCTGTGGCCTGAGGTTAATGAATAATGCGGTACTAGAATGAACTGAACTGAACTGAATATGCCTGAACTGTTTCGGTAATTTGTGGTTTGATGTTTTATATATTTTGTGTTTTTTCACTTTTTTTGCCAGTTGTGCGATATGTTCTGTTTTTGTGTGTGTGTGGTTTGGGGTGGGTTTGAAGTTTTTCTTTGAACAAGTCCCATGGTTTTCTTTCTTTGTTTTGTGGCTGTCTTTGGGAAGATGAATCTCAGGGTTGTATACTGCATATATACTTTGGTAATAAATGCACTTTGAACCTTTATGTCAGATTGAGTTGCAACTCGCCTCTCCTGTGACTCAAAGTTTCCAGTCACCTTCCATGTAGCCTGCTTCTCACAGCTGGTAAGTGCATTGGTTGACTTTCTTGCAGGAAGTCCAGAGGATGCCCTGTAGCTGTTCAGACCTGCTGGGGAATTCTCTTGAATCATCAAATGAAAGAGACTAAAATGACTGAAAAATTACAGCAAGCATGTTTCTCTTGGGGGCAGCTTGGCAATTGATGTACACATTTAAATTTTGATCACTGGGTTCAGAGAAAACTCTCCGATGCTGACTGTAAGTGCTGCCAAGCAAACTGCTAGGGCAAAGCTGATAGACTTGTTCAAATTAAACTTTTCAAGTGTTAGAACATAGAACAGTCCAGCACAGTACAGGCCTTTCAGCCTACAATGTTTTACTGACCCTTTAAGGTACTCTAAAACTGAAAATAATGCTTCTGTTCCACATGGGCCTCCATTTTGTTTACATCTACATACCAAACTTTGTGATAAAAAGTAATTGCCTCTGACACACCTTCTAAACTTGCCTCCCATCACCTTAATATTTTACCCTCTTGGCTTAACTAATTCCACACTGGAAAAAAGACGCTGGTATTACAATCTATCTATGCCTCTTAACATCTTGTACACCTCTATCAAATCACCTCTCACCATCTTTTGCTCCAAAGAGAAAACCCCTAGTTTGTTCAACCTATCCTCAAAAGTTATGCTGTATAATCCAGGCAGCATATTGGTAGATCTCCTCTGCATCCACTCTAAAGCTTCCACATACTTCCTATAATGAGGTTTTAACATTTAGTCTCTACTCAACAGCAGTTACATACCCTGTTGCTTAGCAACAGACAAGTGAGAGTGACCGATTATTGCTGTCCACAGTGATAAAAAAGCCACATGTCCGTCAATAAATAAACATGCAAAGTTAAGCCAGGCAACCTGTTCATATTCTATACCTTCACAGTATGGTTCAGGTCAATTTTGACCCGGCTCAAGAATCCCCTTATAACAAGTGTCTATACCAAATTTTGAACCACAGATCTATTTAGAATGTATAAATTGCCTATCTGACATTAATAAATGGGTGATTAATCCTTAATTAATGTTTCAGAGTTCTAAAACCCATTTCAATAGATGCGGGTCAAATTTGACTCCGAACAGCCTCAATGTGCAAAAATTTGTAGCACCTGTACAAAAGTATAAAATTTTTAAATATTTTCATTTTTGCGCATTTTGGGTCACTTTAGGAAAAGTCATCAAATTTTGGCTAAAAAAATGGCACTTAGGATGTTTTTACTGCTGTCAAATGTTAAATTAGGTCAAATTTGACCCGAACAGTATGTAAGGGTTAAAGAAAGACAAACTTCAAATAGCTTATGTCGCTTCCACCTATAGCCTTCTGTTTCATGCCCACCCACTGCAAAATCTTCAATCTCTTTGAAGAACTTTTTTTACTCTCTTTGACATAAGTTCTATGATACCTTCTCTCAGTGCTCTCTCTCTCTGTGAGTTCAGCTGCTCTGCCCAGTTTTGTGTGTTATTTCCACTCCTACCCTTCCGCCAGTCTATCACCCTCCCTCACCTGAAATCACCTATTGTCTGCTCCATCTGTACCCTCCACTGGAACTGTCACAGTCCCTCATCTGAAACCACCTATTCTCTGCTCCATCTGTACCCTCCACTGGAACTGTCACAGTCCCTCATCTGAAACCACCTATTCTCTGCTCCATCTGTTCCCTCCACTGGAACTGTCACAGTCCCTCATCTGAAACCACCTATTGTCTGCTCCATCTCTTCCCTCCACTGGAACTGTCACAGTCCCTCACCTGAAACCACCTATTGCCTGCACCATCTCTTCCCTCCACTGGAACTGTCACAGTCTCTCACCTGAAACCACCTATTGCCTGCACCATCTCTTCCCTCCACTGGAACTGTCACAGTCCCACATCTGAAACCACCTATTGCCTGCACCATCTCTTCCCTCCACTGGAACTGTCACAGTCCCTCATCTGAAACCACCTATTGCCTGCACCATCTCTTTCCTCCACTGGAACTGTCACAGTCCCTCATCTGAAACCACCTATTGCCTGCTCCATCTCTTCCCTCCACCTTGTTATACTGGCTTATCTCCTCACTATCTTTCATGAGGATCTCAATCAGAAGTTCTGAAGTCCATTTCCTTCCACAGATGCTGCCTGACCTGTTAGGTTTCTCCAGCATTTTATGTTGTGCTGAAAGACACTATGTGGGGATGATATATGACTAGAAATACATAAGCCCTCCAAGTGAGCTGCTGTATCGGGCTCCAGGCACATTGTAGAGTAGTGGTCGCCAACCTTTTTAAACCAAAGATCCTCTACCTCGGCCTTAGTGAAAGGCAAGATCGGCCTACTAAATTGTTTAGAGAAAAAACACCTCAGATTGTACTTCCAACTTGAGGCCTTTTATTTGGGATAACTGTACTTGAATTACGTAAAATGCTTTTGTCAAACTTTCAAATTAATTCAACCAAGAAAACACTGTAACTAGCATATCAAACAGGCCATAGCTGTCTTTCTTTAAGAATATTACAATACTTCATACCTTACGTAGTAACTTCTACTTTGAAAAAGGATCACTCGACAACTTCATGTCCAAAGGAACAACTTTATCTGGAAGAGTAAAACTGATATTTACCATACAGAGGTTTCCACTGAACTGCACTGCATAGCAGAAGGGCTATACACACATGCGCATCAGGCAGAAAGAACGGAAGTAAAACCCCGCAACCCCAGAAACAACCTCTCTTTACAAACAGCTTTCCGTAGCGGGAGTATTGCTATATTCCCTTTATCCTAATTAGTATTACTTATTTTTATAATGCTCACATTGTTGTTGTTGTTGTTGTTCGTCCTTCGGAGTCGAAGACGACCACGACTTCTGTCAGGTGGAGGGTTTGTGACTATGGGTCTGGAGGTGACTGGTGAGGCCGATCTGGGCCCTGAAAGCTCACCCACATGTGGGACACATGAAGGTAGGTGCTGCAGTGGAAGTGGAGGTAGCTCGAGCCTTGCGCGTGGCGCGTTTCCTCTGAGCCTCTGCGGTGCGTCTGATTTCTGCTGTATACGCTCCTTCAGTGGTCCTGCTCCACCAGGTTGGGCGGTCCAGAGCAAGCGATTCCCAGCTACTGGGATTGATGTTGAGGTCTTTGAGGGAAACCTTGAGGCAGTCTTTGAAACGTTTCTTCTGCCCTCCAACTGAGCGCCTGCCCTGGCTCAGCTCTCCATACAGCAGCTGTTTTGGTAGTCGACTGTCAGACATCCTGATGACATGGCCAGCCCATCTGGCTTGGGCTTTCTGTAGGAGGGTGTAGATGCTGTGGGTGCTAGCCCGCTCCAGGACCTCCGTGTCTGGGACTTTGTCCTGCCATCATACATGGAGAAGTCTGCACAGGCAGCTCAAGTGGAAGTGGTTGAGCTGTTTAGCGTGTCTGCTGTAGACAGTCCAGGTCTCGCTGGCATAGAGGAGGGTGGTGAGAACCACAGCTCGGTAGACCTTCAGCTTGGTGGTAAGGCTGAGTCCTCTCCGCTCCCATACACTCTCACGGAGTCTCCCACTGGCTTTGGCAATTCTGTTGCTGATCTCTGCATCTATGTTCACCGCTCATGATACAGTACTGCCCAGATAAGTAAAGCTGTTGACTGCCAGTAGCTTCTGCCCCTTTACTGTGATGTGTAGGGCTTTCTGGGTGCAGGCTGGTACATAACTTCGATCTTTTTGGTGCTGATTGTAAGTCCAAAGTTGTCACAGGCTCATGAGAAGCAGTCCATTTCTCGCTGCATCTTCTGCTCTGTGCTGGCGTTGAGGGTGCAATCATCAGCGAATAAGAGGTCTCTGACGACCGTCTCCTTTACCTTTGTAACAGCCTGTAGATGCCGGAGGTTGAATAGCCCACCGCCAGTCCTGTATCTGATGTGTATACCATCCAGACAATCGCGAAAGGCATCATTCAGCATAGCAGAGAAGACCATGCTAAAGAGTGTAGGGGCGGGAACGCATCCTTGCTTCACACCGTTCGTCACTGGGAAGGCTTCTGACTCGTCACCATCATCCAAAACTTTCACCATCAGCCATCATGGAACTGCCGAACAATCGTTATGAACCTGCTAGAGCAGCCAAACTTCTCCATTATCTTCTATAAGCCATCTCTGCTGACCGTATCAAATGCCTTGGTCAGATCGATGAAGGTCATAAAGAGGTCGTTGTGCTGCTCTTGACATTTTTCTTGGAATTAGCATGCAGCAAATATCATGTCGACAGTTCCACGCTCTGCACCGGCTTTCTGGGAGGAGACCTTGCTCAAGGTGTTGGAGAAGGCGATTAAGCAGGACGCAAGCCAAGATCTTCCCAGCTATGGACAGGAGGGAGATGCCTCAGTGATTGTCACAAGACTGGCAGTTGCCTTTCCTCTTGTAGATGTGGACTATGCTGACATCTTTAAACTGTTGCGGGACCTTTCCTTCATTCCTCATAGACTGGAAGAGCTCAGTCAGCTTCTGCATCATGAATGGGCCTCCTGCTTTGTAGACTTCAGCAGGGATTGCATCTGATCCTGGTGCTTTGCTACAAGAAAGTTGCCTGATGGCTTTTCTGACTTCTTCTTCTTCTGTGGGGAGGTTGTCAAGGTCCAGGTTATCTCTACCTGAGGTAGGCGAGCAATGGCCTCATCATTGATTTCGGCAGGGCCGTTGATGACCTGGTTGAAGTGTTCAGCCCATCTCTCCAAAATCTGCTTTTTCTATGTCAGCAGCCGAGTCCCATCTGCACTGAGGAGGGGGGAGGAGCCAGAGGACTGAGGTCCATACATAGCCTTCAAAGCATCTGCGTAGCCCTGGATCTCATCGGCCTTATTGTTGAACCAGACATCCTGTATCTCACGGAATTTCTTCTGCACTTTCCGTCTTGCACTGGCGAAGGCATCTATCTTTGCTTGTGATGTGGGATCGTTCTGGTGCGCTCTGAACAGTTGGCGTTTCTCTGATAACAGTGCCTGTATCTCCTCATCGTTCTCATCGAACCAGTCTTGATGTCTATGGATTGCTGGTCCAAGGTGTTCGAGAGCGGTAGGGTAGACTGCATCTCTGAAAGCCGTCCACTGCTCTTCAATGCTGGTGTGGTCATCCTGGGGTGTATCAAGCAGCCTGCTATCTAGGTCTTCACGAAATTCTTCTGCAACTACGCTGCTCTTCAGCTTGGAGACATTGAGCCTCTTTGCAGTCTTCTGACCTTGGGTCTTCTCACAGGCCGGATGCGAAGTTTAAACTTGGACACTATGAGTCGATGATCCATCCAGCAGTCGGCACCACACACGGCCTTTGTCACTCTCACGTCTTGCCAGTCCCTCTTTCTGGTGATGACATAGTCGATCAGATGCCAGTGCCTAGAGCGTGGATGCATCCAAGATGTCTTGTTACGGGTAGGGAGGCGGAATAGGGTGTTGGTGATGACAAGGTCATGTGTAGTGCATGTCTTGAGAAGCAGCAGGCCATTGCTGTTACACTTGCCAATACCATGTCTTCCAAGAATCCCTTCCCAGGTCTGGTCATCTGTCTCCACTCTGGCGTTAAAGTCCCCGAGGACAATAAGCTTCTCTAACTGTGGGACTGCTGCTATGAGGGCGTCAAGTTCTTCATAGAACTTATCTTTGATGTCATCTGGGTTGGTCATCGTTGGGGCATATGCACTGATCAGCGTTGCGCTCCTCTTATTGCCAAGTGGGAGCCGAAGTGTCATCAGGCGATCGTTGATGCCCTCTGGAAGCTTGGCAAGTTTACGAGCGAGGTGGGATCGGATGGCAAATCCAACGCCAGCCTCTCGTCGTTCAGTGCTGCTGCGACCGCTCCAGAAGAAGGTGTACCCACCACCACATTCTGTAAGCTGGCCCTTGTCTGCTAGGCGTGTTTCGCTGAGTGCTGCAATGTCCACGTTATAGCGGGCTAGTTCTTTGGTGACCAGTGCTGTTCTTGTTTCTGGTCTGACAGCCTTGGTGATGTCAAGCAGAGTTCGCACATTCCACGTGCTAAGGTTGAGCACCTTCACTTTCGTCTTCTTTGCAGTTCGACCGCTGAGTGGGATCCCCACCAGCCATGGTGTGCTGGCCAGGGTAAGATGAAGCAGGATATGTTTGAGGCACCTTTTCTAGCCCCTTCCTCCATGGAGGTGAGCAGAGCGATTCCTGAAGAGGACTGCTCAGACACCCAGGGGCTGCCGAGCTCCACTGCTGCTTCATTCCAGCGGAGAACGACCCAATGCCCTGGGCCACCTGTGTGCAGGATTGTGACTACAGCTTCCAGTGTATCCACACCTGCTGCTTCGCCACTCACCCATCGCCACAGGACTTGAAGTTTTTTAGCGGAATGGGTTTGGAGTTGTGACTTGCGCTTGACTTGGATTAAAGTGAGGGAGAGTTGCACAAATCGTCAGCCTCACTCTCTCGTCCCGACCTATCTGTATCCAGTTGCAAGACGGAGTCGAGACGGCTGGAGATAAGTCGGGATGCCGTGGATGGCTAGCAGTGTCCTACGTGTCTCACCGTGCCCTGATTGCGCTCCACAACGCTTTGCTGGGTCCGCCTTTCTACTCGTTGGACCGCCAAGTAGTGGTCTCCTCTGTGTATTCTGCCGAATTCAGTCTTCACATGTGTAGGGTTTGAGGCCCATCGACTACCCTCACCAGGTTTTGCCGGCCAGTCGAAGCCGTTGCCCGGGGTGTGGCTGCTGTTGCATGCAAACAGCTACGAGGAACCACTGGTGACAGCTGAGTGTCAGGTGAGGAAGATGACTGGGGCTGAATACTTTCTGCTAGTTCCCTGAAATTTGGCTCATAACAACAGACAGCCAGTCTGAGACAGTCTGTGAGGTGTCTGTCAGTAAGACAGCTCCTGTACTTTGCATTTTCACAGATGAAAATTATTAAATCTAAGTTAAATTTCACACAGATAAGTTGACCCGAAGTAGGTACTGACTTTTAGTGCACATGTGGTGAGATGAGGAAACTTCTCCCTGCTGACAAGCCCCCAAAAGTCACCGTCCCTTGATCTTGCTTTAAGCTCAATGTCATTTTGCAAATCAGTTATTTCCATTTCAATATCACTTGGCACACCAAATAGCTGGAATTGGGCTGCTCTCTGTTCTATATCGATCAGCAGAAATGGGTTTGAAATAAATGCAGCAATATCTTTCATGACGTTTAACTCCCCAAAATGCCGATCGAACTCTATTGCCAGTTTGTCTAGGTAAGCATAGTACTGCTCAGGGTGAAAAGCATTTTTTTTCTTGATGGCCTGTAATATTTTCTCTAAGTTGGGAAAGTGTTTCAGCCTCCCATTCTTTAAATTTGAAATCCAAACACTGAGCTTGGCCTTAAACGCATTTACTGTGCTTATCATGTGGGGCAGGTGTTGGTTTTTTCCCATGAGCTCGTTGTTAAGTGCATTTAATTTAGCCATTAGGTCTGTCAGAAACCATAAATCCAGTAGCCACGCATCATCTGACAGTTCCTCGTGCTCCTCGTTTCTTTATCTCAGGCAGTAAGTCAACAAATTGTTGCAGCACAGCACCCTTGCAAACCTCCTGACAGACTGAATATTTGAATGGACAGTTTCCTTAGTTAGACTGAATGTTGAATCTGCCAAATTTTTCAGGTGTTTTGTATTGGTAAACTGTTACTGAGACACTAGCATAAGTGCGTACGCAGGCTAATGACACCGCTGTTTTTGTTTCCCAGTTCTTTTACATTTGGGGAATGCTGGAACTTAAAGGGGGAGAAGTGTTGTAATGTGAGCATTATAAAAGTAAGTAATACTAATTAGGATAATGGGAATATAGCAATACTCCCACTACGGAAAGCTGTTTGTAAAGAGAGGTTGTTTCTGGGGTTGCGGGGTTTTACTTCCGTTCTTTCTGCCCGATGCGCATGTGTGTATAGCCCCTCTGCCATGCAGCATGATTCAAGGAAAACCTTTGTATGTTAAATATTGGTTTTGCCGTCCCAGATAAAGTTGTTCCTTTGGATATGAAGTTGTTGAATGGTCCTTTTTCAAAGTAGAAGTTACTACATATGACTCACATATGCGCGCTAGGGGTAAAATTTGCTTTTGCATCAAAAGGTTTATCAGACATAATATATTTGTGTATTTATCTTTCATTTTTTTTCGGGATCTACTGGGAAAGTTTCAAAGATCGCCGGTTGATCGCGATCGACTGGTTGGCAACCACTACTGTAGAAAGTGCGTTGTCAAAGTTCAAAGCAAGTATATTATCAATGTATGTATAGTATATGTTACCATTTGCTACCCTGAGATTCATTTTCTTGCAGGTATTCACAGTAGGTCAAAATTGCTTATTAATTAATTATTTTTTTCCCCTTCATCTTTTCACTTTGCACCCTTTGTTGTCTTTTGCACATTGGTTCTTTGTTCGTCTTTTGGGGTGGTCTTTTGTTGATTCTATTGAACTTCTTGCATTTACTGTGAATGCCCCCAAGAAACAAGCTCAGGGTTGTATATGGTGACATCTTTATGCTTTGATATTAAATTTGCTTTGAACTTTATCGAACACAGACTGACAAACAATCCCTGTCCAAAAGTAGATAAATTGTGCTAATAGAAACAAAATCAAATAATAACAATAATAAAATATTACAGATAGGACAATCCACAATAACAATCTGGATATAATATTCCAGGATAAACAAGCAAGAAGAACTTACTTAATAGATATACCCATTTCAAAGACACGTAACATGCAGAAATCACAAGTGAAAAACACCAGAAATATGCCAAATTAAAAGATGATATTGAAAGACTGGAACATGAACAAGGTATACATTGTTCCAAGAGTAATATCTACAACTGGCATCATCCCAAAGTCACTACACAATAGTATTAAACAATTAGGCCTACCCAGCAATATTTATGTAAATCTCCAGAAAGCCACACAAATAGTCTGAAAGTTATTAGTAATGCAGAAATAAGCGTGCTTGGCTATGCCCGTACCTCAAGTTTTACCAGCTTGGGCTGAGATAAAATAAAAATTACGATAGGAATAATTCGCAACACCATACTGTCACAAATGCTAGCACAGAATTACCAATAACCAGAGAGATAATGATAGCAAATAGCAAAGGCAATAAATGCTTTTGCTAGACCCATATCAACTTATTCTTTTGCATAATGCCTTAGTATGAAACTGATCTGAAAAGTTTACAAAGAGAAATAAAAGCTGAAATTGCAAATTTTATAGAATACTACATACACTTGAACATACTTCAATTAACACTACAGAAGAAGGAAGAGAAATAACAGACATAAGCAAAATATACAGCAGTCAGATAAAACTTCTAAGGATATAATTTCATCAACGGAAACAGGATTCAGCAATTTGTGTTAACAGATGCAATTCTGATAACCTCAATGAAAGCACAACCCAGGACAATGAGGAAATTATCAGTATAGAAGGGAAAGCATGGCCCTCCGTAGAGGACATGATCTGATCAGACTGGATGTCGAAAGGAAGTGTTGAGTGTCTGGCTTGGAGTTGGAGATCTCTTCTCAGAAACACATTTTCCTTGTGGTAATACAGGACCAGGAGGTTAATACAACAAAATATCAAAAATACATAATAAAAAACCAACAAATTCAAGATGATAAATGTGGAAAATGCCAAGGGAAACCAGAAACAATCCAACACATTATAGGATCCTGCAGCACTTTAACTCAATCTGGTTACTTACACAGGCACAGGCACAAAGACCTTGCTTTAAGATATGAACTTGTAAAAGATACCATACTCGACTGTAAATACAAGCTTGATCCAGTTTTAGCATCAGAGTTCCACAGATTCTATTACATCCAATCCTTTATTATAGATCGGACAATCCATAATAACCATCCAGATAAAATATTACAGCATAAACAAGAAAAATAACTTACTTAATAGATACAGCCATTTCAAACACACCTAACATACAGAAATCAGTAAGTGAAAAACAACAGAGATATGCTGAATTAAAAGAGGATATTGAAAAACTAAGGAACATGAACAGGGTATACATTGTCCCAATAATAATATCTAAAACTGGTAACATCCCAAGAGCACAACACAATAAAATTAAACAAGTAGGCCTTCACAGCAATACTTATGTAAATCTTCAGAAAGCCACAATACTGAAAACTGCAAACTACTAAGTTTCAAGCAATTGAAAAATGAGTGTGCTTGGCTATGTTTTTCCGTGACCATGGTAGTTCTTGGCAAATTTTATAGATGTGGTTTGCCATTGCTTTCCTCTGGCCAGAGTCTTTACAAGACAGGTGCTTCAGCCATTATCAACAATCCTCAGAGACTGTCTGACTGGCATCAATGGTCACATAACCAAGGCTTGTGATATGCACCAGCTGCTCATATGACCATCCACCACCTGCTCCCATGGCTTCACTTGACCCTGAATGGAGGGCTATTCAGGTAGTAAACCTTACTCAAGTGTGACCTTGACCTGTAGGCTGGTGGAGGGATGGAAAGGAGGAGCACCTAACACCTCCTTTGGTAGAGACGTATCTCCACTGCACCACCTTAAATATAAATACCGTGGTGTTCCGGGTGGGGGGGAGGGGGGTGGTCAACAGCTCATCTCAGAATTCCTGGCGGACAGTGCTATTGTGGTGGCGTGTTGGGGAGGAAGCATTAAGAAGAGGGACGCCTCACGTCTTAATAAGCTGGTAAGGAAGGCGGGCTCTGTCGTGGGCAAAGTACTGGAGAGTTTAACATCGGTAGCTGAGCGAAGGGCGCTGAGTAGGCTACGGTCAATTATGGAAAACTCTGAACATCCTCTACATAGCACCATCCAGAGACAGAGAAGCAGTTTCAGCGACAGGTTACTGTCGATGCAATGCTCCTCAGACAGGATGAAGAGGTCAATACTCCCCAATGCCATTAGGCTTTACATTTCAACCGCCAGGACTTAAGAACTTTTTAAAAGCTATTATTAATGCTTTTTGAGATAGTGATTTAGATGCATATCATATTTTTTACTGAGTTAAGTATTGTATGTAATTAGTTTTGCTACAACAAGTGTATGGGACATTGGAAAAAAGTTGAATTTCCCCATGGGGATGAATAAAGTATCTATCTATCTATCTATCTATCTTTATTGTTCTTAAAATGCATTTGTGGGATTATGGTGGGATATTCAAGTTTATTTATTGCTACATTTTAGCTTGGGTTATACAGTTACTCACTTGTGTGTTTGTGGATCACCCTGACTGCAGTTGGGGTGTGTAATAATCACCTTCCCTGTCTGTGTGAGACAGAGTGGTTTTCTCCTCGGGTCATAGCGCTGGGCTGTTTTTGAGCTTATCACGATACAATTCGCAGTTGAACTAAACAAGCTTCTCTTGTCTGCCATACTGGCATAAGGAGTGGGATTAGAAGTTGATGGTGAGATTGAAGAGCTACGATGTTGGATGAAGCGCCTCAAAACCTGGAGAATAAATCAAGGGACTGGGCAGTATGATCCCCCACGCCCCTGGGTCAGGGTCTCAATGACAGGGAGGACCCAGGAACCAAGCATTGTGCTTTCCCCCAGTGAGGCGAGTGTACCCAGGCTCCCCAACACAGTGCCAGGGAACCCAAGATGCTGCCACTATGGGAGGACAGGCAATGCAGATGGCATCGTCAACAGTGCCAGAGAAAGAAGAGGACCAACAGGCCCCAGAAATCAATACTACAAGGTCTACCCTGCCCCTTTCCGAAGCTTCCAAGACTCAATGGTACCAAACACCTGGAGCCTTACCTGGTGCAGGTCGAACTTGCTGCATGGCACAATGGATGGAGCCCACTGAGAAGGTGGTGAGCCTTGCCATGGCACCAGAAGGGGATGGCTCTGTGGACCCTCCTCAATCTAAAAATGGCTGGGCAGTGTGACTACAAAGCCCTCGTAATAGCTGTGGAGCGGTGTTTTGGGCAGAGGCTGTTGGAGGAAGCAATGAGGGAAGAACTGGGCAGCAGGCGGTGCTGTGTGCGAGGAAGTCTGGGAATGTTCACCATACATCGCCACCAGTGTGTTCAGCTCAGCTGCCCCCAGATCCCCCTTGAGGCCCATGAAGTGCTTGCCATCAACTCTTTTTTAAAGGCACTAATGCTGTATCGCATTCAGCAGCCTATTTGGCTGACATCACCATAGCTGCTCACCAAGATGCTGGCAGATGCATCGAGGGCTGAAGCAATACTTGACCCCTAAGGCATTCCAGAATCACCAAGCACACGACAAGCCCGGGCTTAAGTCACTGAGGCGGAGAAGAAATTTGACGAGGAGAAACCTGTGAGACAGGTCTGCCCAGCACTGTGCTGGCTCTGCGATCTCTGCTAACGGTGTGATGAGACCCCATGTGGCCCATTACTGCCCTGCACCAGTGCCCGCCACAACCCAGTGCAGCCACCAGGAAACGCCAAGTGGGTGGCGCTGTTCGAGACCTCCAGCAAAATCCCTCCCTTGTCGCCTCTCCGGGTGGGCCATGTGGGTGAAGAGCAAGGCTTATACATGGACTGTATGGTGAATACGGGGTCAATAATCACATCATCCGTCTGGGTGTCCTCCCGAATGCGGACCAGCCATCCCCACCTGGGTGGACAACGACAATGGCGGTCCAGCTGGCTACAGTCACCGGTGACTGTGCGGTGATACGAGGGAAGAGGAGGCTGTACGTCGCAGTGGGGATAAACACAGAGGAGAACGATGTGTGGCTAGCCGACATCCGGGACCCCTGCTGCCACTGGTTTGGACCAGCTGTCCCACCGAGGGAGCCCGTGTGGTCGTGCCGGGGGCAACACTCTACCTTGACCCTGAAGCTGTGGCTCTCTGGAATGGCAGCATCAGGAAGCGGACCCTGTGGGGGCAGCAACAGCCTCCATCGGTCTCACAGTGACCCCACGGTGGCCCAACACAACACAGCAGAAGCAGGGAAATGTGCAGGTGGCGGGGCTTCAGGTCCCCATCATTGACCAGCGGCTGTGCAGCGAGCAGGTGAGCGATTGCATCCTGGCCTGGGTGAGCTGATGGCTGAGTGTGGGACAGTGGCCAGGTCTCCACCCTGAACCCTAAGACCAAAGCCCTATACTCTCAGTGGGGCACGCTGGAGGTGTGCGACGGGTTGCTGTTCCAGTGGTGGTAATTTCCCAAAGGCAACGGGTATTGGCTGCAGCTGCTGGGGTGATGGGAGCTCACTATTTCGAGTTGCAAAGACGTTGGGAGAGTCGCACATGCTGGGCCTCTTCCCCTGCACTGACGCCAAGAACTGCTACATTCTCATGGCCATAGAATACTCCACATAGTGGCCAGAGGAATACATGGTCCCAGACCAGAGCACCGCCTTAATCACTGAGAGACTCGTGGAGTAAACGTTGATGTGTTTTATCTGCACCCTGGCTACGCAGCTTCCATCTGCTTCAGCCAGCACCAGCACGATTGGGATTGCCACCTACCCCTAGTATTGTGGGCATACCGGACAGCAGCTCAGGAGAGCACCAGGTGTATGCTGGCTGCACTCATGTTTGGGTGGGAGCTGTGCACGCCTGTAGAGCTGGTATTTGCCCCCCCACCCTTCTGAGCCAGAGATTCCTGGGGAGACCGGGTTGGAGTACGAGCAGGACCTCAGGGGATAAACCAAAAGCACAGCCGGCAGCTGCCAAATGTGGGCTTATGTTGCCTGCAGCTGGGGACAAGACAAAATGACCCTACGCAAAGACACCCTTTCTGTCCCTTTTCCTATTCCTCTCAGGGCTACCTCGCCCGTCGGAGGTCCGAATTGTAATACGTTATGGCTAATTAATGATAGCTCCGCTCCCGTGTCTCTCCAAATCCGTACGGAAATTGGCGGGTCCCCCTTCCTCACAGACACGGTTCCGTGTGACATATAAATCTCCGACCCCTCGCGCTCTCTGCTCCCCTGGGACACTCTTGCCGATTTTCTGATTACCACTGCACACCCAATAGGGATCACTGCTTTCCCTCTCTCTGGCTCCTTTCTCGGAGCAAAGCATTTAGATGCAATATGACCCACCTTTCCACAATTAAAACAGGTCAAGCCAGGACCTCTCCTGCCGTCTTGCCTCTCCTCCTCAATTTTACCATGAGCTCCCAGCGGGATCTCCGCCTCAGCCGGCGGGCTTTCTCTACCGTTCCCATGGTCTCTCTGGTAACTTTTTGGCGAGGAAAACTTTGTCTTGTGGGTTAGGGCATATTCATCTGCAAACCTAGCCATTTCTAGGATGGACTGATTCGTCCTCTCATTTAAATACATCCGGATCTCTTCCGGAACACAACCTTTAAATTCCTCAATCAAAAATAACTCCCTGATACGCCCATAATTCTCGGCCACCTTTTCCGCGGTGCACCAACGGTCCAAGAGCACACCCTTCTCATGAGCTAGCTCGGTATACGTTTGATTCCACCCTTTCCTTAAATTTCGGAACCTTTGTCTATACGCCTCAGGTACTAACTCGTAACCTCGGAGAATGGCCTCCTTTACTTGGTCATAATTCCCTTCCCCTTCTGGGGGCAACGCGGCATATGCCCGCTGTGCTTTCCCTCGTAACACACTTTGTAACAACACCACCCACTGCTCTCTGGGCCACTTCTGATTCACTGCCACCTTTTCAAAAAGCAAGAAATAACTATCAACATCCGTCTCCTCGAACGGGGGGACCAACCTCAACGCCCGACTAACATCAAACCCCTCCTCTCTCTCTTGCCCTTGAGCTCTTCGCTCTTGCTTTCGCCTGTCCAGCTCCAATTCATGGCTCCTTTGTTTCTCTTTCTCTTCTGCTTCTACTTCTAGCTGCTTTAGCTGGAGCTCATGACCCCGTTTCATCTCTAATTCCTTTAGTTTGAACACCTGCTCCCTTTCCTCAGCCTTTTCCTTTGCAGCTCGTTCCTCAGCCTTTTCCTTTGCAACTCATTCCTCAGCCTTTTCCTTTGCAGCTGCTTCTAGCTGCTTTACGATCATGGTCCAACCTTACTTTCTCCAACTCTACCTGATCTGTCCCACTCACTAATCTCTTTTCGGGGATATTTTCCAAATCCTCAGCTGCAAACACCTCCTTTTCAATGTAATACTGATTTATGACCCCTCGCACTTCCTGCTTTTTCATTGATGACTTCACCTCTGCGAGGCCTAACCCCTTTGCCAGATTTACCAAGTCTGATTTGGTAGCCGTCCCTAGCGCCTCTACCGTCGGATTTCTCATAAATTCACCCACATCCATCTTTGCTGGTTTCCTGTCTGGCTACCTGCGTAACCAGATTTAAGTTTGGACTTACAGCCCGATTCACTGACCCTCCCCTTTGGTTTCAAATCCGGGACGAGCAACCCACTTGTTACGTTCCCCAGTAACCGGGTAGTTTTCCAGCAAAGATAGATGGATCCACCGAAGCCTGACGCTACTATTTTCAAACGTTTTTATTTATAAAGGGGCACAAACGTATGGTTAATACAAAACATTCAGATCATATACGTTGTCACAACTCAATCTAAAGCACAGGTATAGTAATAATCAATCAGAAATAAGCTCTACAGTTGTCTAGGGGTAATGTAGATATATATCGTTTACTGGATATTTAAAAGTCTTTTTGCGGTCACTGCAGTTCCACCAGCCGCCGTCGGTTGTGGTGTCGCGTTGGTGCACTTTTGTTAGAAAGAGAGAGAGAGAGATGTCATTAAACAGCTTCACCTGACCGGGTCCCTACGGAGCACTGCCGTGGAATCAGAAGAGCAGGCTTCCCGGTTGTTAGTTAAAAGCGATTGTCCGTGATTCCATCCACAAACTCCCGATCCGGAGTCTAACGCACGTGGTTTCCTTCAGAATGGCGTCCCGCTCCGACGGGAAGCACTACTATGTCTTCTTCGTGTGTCTCCTTGGTGCGTCTGTCGCCCCGCCTCAGCAGCCCACCTTTTTATCTGGACTGGCAGGGTTGTAGATGTCCATCAGGGTAGGGGGGCGAGGCAATCCTTCCCCCATCACCCACCTCACATTGCCCTGAGATTTTGCACGTAGGCCAGTTCCTTATCCCACAAAGGTGTCTCCCAAGACAATGGCTATGTCCGAGGCTTTTGTCTTGTTGAGCGACCAGCCCACTTTGCCCGAGGGCTTTACACGTGGTCTTCATGAGACAATAGTCAAAGAGTCGCTTTATTCTGCTTCCCTGGGGAACATGGTCTTCAGCACGTCTCCCTCTCTCTCTTGGGTCATTTGACCCCCCCCTTGACTAGGGCTCTTGCGAATCTCACTAAGGAGGGGGCTGGGGTCATAACAACAGCCGGCAGCTGCCAAAGGTGGGCTTATGTTGCCTGCAGCTGGGGACAAGACTTCACAGTGAAGGACCGAGTAAGGGTCTACTGCCCCTCCCAGAAGAAGGGAAGCCACTCACTGGGGCTGGGAGAGGTGCTCAAATGCATCTCCAGTGTGGTATATTGAGTTCAGTTGCTTGAGCATATCAGAAGGCTGGCACCATACTGGCCCTTGACCACCACCGACCCAGCGAATCTGAAGGAAGGAAATGACGGATTGCGTGTCCTGCTTCTTGCCTTCCTTGAGGGGTGGGGGAGGTCCAAACATCTCCCAGCATCCCAGGCAGCAGCGACAACCACCAATGGGATGCTTGGACTCTCTGTGGACTGTGGAGTTGCTGGTGACAGTGACTCCTCAGGTGAGGTCAGTGGGGGGCGTTGTCAACATCTCGCCTCAGCATTCGTGCCGGCCAGTGCTATTTATTGTTCTTTTTGAAACGCGTTCATGGGACTAAGGTGGGATGTTCAAGTTAATTTATTGTTACATGTTAACTTGGGTTATACAATTACTGTATTTGCTTCTGTGTTTGTGGGTCACCTTGACCAGGGTGTGTAATAATCACCTCCCCGTCTGTGTGAGACTGAACAGTTCTCTTCCCAGGACATAGTGCCCTGTCTGTTTTCGTGCTTACTACAATAAAACTGGAAGTTGAGCTAAACAAACTTCTCTTGTTTGTCATCATGGACCAAATACTAGCCACAATATATTAAATAAATAAATACTGAGAACATGAGTTTAGAGTCCTTGGATGTGAGTCTGTAGGTTGTGGACTTGGTTCAGTGTTGAGATGAGTGAAGTTATCCACTCTGATTCAAGATCTTGATGTTTGAAGGGTAATAACAGTTGTTGAACTGGTGGTGTGAGACCTCAGCTCCTGGACTTGCTTCTTGATGTCAGCAGCAAGAAAGGAACGTGGCCTGGATGATGAGCGTTCTTGATGATTGATGCTGATTTCACGCAACAGTGCTCCTCACACAGACATTTACATATAAATCCAGTGTTGTGTCTCTGCCTTTCTTACAGATCTTGTGCACTCTACATCATAAACAACCATTTATAAATATTAAGTGATTATTTTGCCAGTTCAATGTCGTTCTTGTATTCTTAGAGGCTTCCCAATATCAACAGTACTAATGCGTGTTTTCCTGAATTTATGTTACCTGATTTATTTTAGCAAGTATAATTTTTAAAAAGGACAAAACATTAATTAAACGCTGCACTGAATCATTTTAAAGCCATTCAATATTAGAATGGCAGCTCTGCCTTTTCCCAGTTGTGTTCATATGCGCATTATCCCCGAAACAAACTCTCTTTCGATGCTCATAAGAGTGCCCTCGGGTTGTCAATAGAAACTGGTGGACACATTCGTTAGCAGTCCAGATCCACTATTTCTAATCTGTACAAGAGGCAAAAAGAACTATTAAGTTATGGAATTGAGTTCAAAACTCTTTGTTCAGCCAAAATTAGTTATATGGAAGGAAAGTAAATAACCAGGTTAGCAAAGCATTCTACAGAAGCAGGCACAGACTCCAGCTTGGGTGCCACACCACTCCAATGCTTCTTCTCACCTCTCTCCTGGCAGCTGGAAACTGGCAACACCATGGCTTCATGCTTAGTCCTCGCTATGACTGAGTTCCCTCCCACCATCCGATCCTGCAGTCTACCAATGAATCAGTAAATTGGACTTGCTGCATTCCACATTAACCGTGTCCTTACGATCCCAAGCAAAGTGACTAAAATGATCACTCACCATTAAACTGCAAACCACCTTCATGCACCACCTTTTCTGAAGCCTCTCTGACACAGACAGTAGCACAATCTGCATCGCCCAGCTCCTCCAGTTTCTCTGCCAACAAGCAACTTACTGACAGGATCGTTCTTAATGTCCTACAGGGTCTTGCAATCATAAAAAACAACTTTAAAAAAAGACAATAGCACTATTGTTTAGCCCCATAGAAGTAATTGTAACTGAGTGTGCTGCCCTCTTAGTGGAGGAGACTGTGACTCAGGATACATAGTAAGACCTTTAGAACTGGTCCTAGACTACCCAACCAGGGGAACATCCTCACTGCATTAAACCTGTCAGAATTTTGTAAATTCCATCAAAATCTCCTCTCTTTCTTCTAAACTCCAGTAAATGCCAGCTGTGTTGATCTAATCTCTTCTCAACCATTACTGCAGCCATTCTGCGAATCAGTCCAACAGGACTGGGAAGGAAGGGGACAGAAGCCAGAATAAGAAGTTGGAGAGAGGTGAAAGAGTACAAGCTGGCAAGGGATAGGTGAGACTATGTACTTCACCTGCCCATCAGCTCGTCTGGTGCCCCTGCTCCTTCCCTTTTTCCCCATGATGCACTCTCCTGTCAGATTCCTTCTTCTTCAGTCCTTTACCACTTTCACCTATCATCTCCCTGCTTCTTACTTCATCTCCCCTTCCCCACCCACCCACCTTTCCCCTCACCTGCTATCCTGCCAGGTTGTACTCCTTCCACTCCTATCTTCTATCTTCTTATTCTTGCTTCTTCCACCTTCTTTTCCAGTCTTGATGAAGGATCTAGACCCAAGATGTTGACTGTCTGTGCCTCTCCTCAGCTGCTGTTCATCTGGTGAGTTCCTCCAGCATTTTTTGTGTGCTGATCTGTGTAATGATCTGATCTGTATGAACAGTATGGAAGACAAACTTTTCACTGAACTCTCGTTGAGGCTAACCATGGAATTTGCATTCTAGTTATGTATATTGATACACAAGTGTAACACTCTCCCAACAGGCTGGTATATGTCTAGGGGAAAATGAGATCCAGCCACACACCACCCCCACCTCCCGTACACGCAGGTGCTGTGGGAATCAAGTTTATGCCTCGCGCATGCACACAGTATCAAATTCACACCAGATACCGTTATGAAATACACTTTGAAGAGTTTACTAAAACTAAAAGAGTACTATGCAATACAATATATATGAAAGAAAAGAAAAAGCAAAAGGCGCCAACTTATCAAAGCTCAGTCAGTTTAGTGCACATCGTTGGAGCTCAACCATCGAACCATTTGACCCCTCGTCACTTTCCTCCGACCTCCACGTCTTCGCACCTGGGACCACCCCCAGTGGTCGACCGAGCAGTGCAGCACACGTCTTCTTCCCGACTCCCCTGAAAACCCGCGAAAACCCCCCCAAGCTCCCAGCCTCACAAGACAAAATAACATTCCCCATTGGTTAACAAATGAATACAATCCCCATATCAGCAAGTCTAAAGCTAAACAACTGCGAGAGAAACACTTATCAGACAAAGAAGCATTCCTACTCTTAACAAACCAAAGAAGCCATTTTGAGTAACATACACAGGACATTGTACACAAGCACACCAGGGCAGTACGATATAGAGAGCAAGCTGTTGCCCATGCAGTAGGCTTGCCTCTTCTTGCATCCGATGATTCCAAATTAACAGCAGAAACCGATACAATTTGGCACCAGCAATGACAGAGAAGTTGCCAGTCAGTGTTGAACTCAACATAGTCCCTGCCTTAGGGACTCAGGTTCCATATTTTTCTCCCAGAGGTGACTCCTGAAGCCTTCCCCATGAATGGGGATATCTGCAGGCAGAGGGTTTTTATTCTCCTAGATGAGCTGCCAACCACTGCTGATAAGCCCCATCTGCCTGAACGGACTGGTTTTAAGGCACCAATAACCCTCCTTTTCCCTTTGTCTGTCAGTAGAAATGGTTCTGCCACATTTAGTAGTGAAGCCACATGTGAAGGCCCAGAGCTGGACTTGGTTGTCAGAGGTTATTTGAGATGTTTGCCATTGAAAACTAAATGAAAACATCTTTTAATTTCTAAAATGACTAACAATAAACTTGACAGACTACAGAAAGTGGGAGACAGGTAGTTGGAATGATTCGAGGAAAGCTGACCTATGATACTCCACTACTGTCTTGGACTCTTCTGTGAAGCCAAGCAGCTCATTGGCCAGAGTGAAAACAGGTGAGGTTCTTAGTTAGATATGTAAATGAGCTGTGATGGTGACCTCAGGCCTGAGAGATATAAATAGGTTTGAGAGTGTGGAACACTAGATTAAAGACAGCATGAGGTAGTGCTAGAGAAAGCCCAAAGACACAGGATATGTTTTAGGTTTAACAAGTGTTCCAGAATAGTAACCTCTTCCAATACCAGGGTGAGGTTAAATTCATACTAAAGGAATTGTAACTTGTGCTCTGCCTGGGTACTTCACAACCCGATGGCATGAATGTTGAATTTTCCAACTTCAGATAAACCACTTCCCTACTGTTTTCCATCAGTCCCTTTCCCCTCTCCTCCTGGTACACCTGCTTCCTTTTACACTTAAACAACTCCCCCCACCACCCCCTCCCCATCCACTGCATCTGCTCACCACCTAAAATTCCACCTCCTTCACTATTCCCATCTTCTTTTCCCATGTTCCTTATTTAATTCCATGCTTCATCTTCCTTTTCTGTCACACTCTGTTGTCTGTGGCCCTTCAAAACTGTCAGCTATTACCTCCTAGCCTCTTTAGCTATTTCTGTTCTTAACTCCTTACCTAGATCATGTTCCTCCCCTGTTGCTCTCCTGTTCTTCACCCCTGGCTTTCCGCTCTCCCTTCCTTCACCTGCTGATCACCCACGCTCACCTGCATCCATTTGTTGCTTGCTGTCCCTTGCTCTACCCCTTCCCCTCACCTCTTTATTCTCTTTACCTCCCCTCTATCTAACAGTCCAGCTGAAGGGTCTTGAGCCAAAATGTTGACTGTCCATTTCCCTCAGAAGATGCTGCCTGACCCACTGAGTTCCTCTAGCAAGGTATCAACATATCCCATCTCAAAAATAATCTCATTATCCTCATCAAGTAAGCATATAGTACCAACTCACACCTAAACAGCAGTAATAATTGGTAAAAGAGATTCTGCAGATGCTGGAGCAACACCCAAAATGCTGGAGGAACTCATCAGGCCAGGAGGTATCAATGGAAGGGAAGAAACAGTTAATGTTTGGGTCTGAGGCCTTTCATCAAGCCACCTGATCCTGATGAAGAGTCTCAGTCTAAAACAGGGACGGTTTATTTCCCTCCACAGCTACTTCTTGACTTGTTGAGTTCCTCCAGCATTTTGCCTTGTTCCAGATTCCAACATTTAGTCTCAAGAACAATGTCTCCATGAAAGTCGTGCCTTCCTGATTCCACATCATTACTAGAAACCCTTTGGAAACCTTCATTGTAACTGTGGTGCCCATTATCCCCACAACAGTGGAAATTACATCTTATCTTGGTAAGATATTTCCATGGAAATATACCCAAAGATGAACTGGGATTCCCCATCACCTATTTTTGCAGTTACTCTTGTAGGGAAGTGTATCATAGCAACTGTGTTAGTGGCTAGGGCAGGCACAGTGACATAGTTAATAGATGTATTGTCTTACAGCAGCAGAGATCAAGGTTCAATCCTGTCTCTGGGAGTTGTCAGTTTGAAGCTTGCTTGTTCACCCTGTGATCACGTGTTTCTTCCAGGTGATCTGGTTTCCTTCCACATTCCAAGCAATCTGGTTTCCTTCCACATTCCAGGTGATCTGGTTTCCTTCCACATTTCAGGTGATCTGGTTTCCTTCCACATTCCAGAAGCATGCTGATTAGCCACTAGAGAGCCCCAGAACTTAGTTTCTTTTAGGGTCACCCATGGCAGTAAGGTCAACAGGAGGTTCCAGACAAGAATAATCCAACCAAAGCCTCAATGGTAAAGATGGTAGAAGATACTGACACATAACAAAGGCAGTGAAGGGTCCCCAGTCCTCTTGCATTCCATCCCATTGGACCCTGATCCTGATCTGTCAAGGACCATGTGGTGGATGCTTGTGCATCAGCCTTCCCAGTTAAACAAAGTCACGCACAGGCATTCTCCATTACCTAATCCACTGGACTAGACATGCCCAGGCATCCTCTCTGATTAAGATGGCAGAGTTTGTCATCGAAACATTGGTTATAATCAATATCTGTACTCAGCTGGAAGCTGGTGAAGAGTTTATTCGTCATGTATGCTGGGAAAGCACTAGAATTTTTTTTTCAAGCATACTCAAAATCTCAGGAAATTAAAATAATAAACTGAAATAGTGACTGTGAATCAGAGCTTTGTAATTGTTATTCATCAATCTATTTACTGATGAAGAAAATTGTCCAATCAAGAGACAAAAAGTCAGCCCATTTTTAATAAGGTCACAACAAAATCTGATTGTCAGTAATCATGAAATGGAATTAATTTAGCCAAAGCAAAAATGATTACAAGCATTTTCAGTTATTCAGGTTGAGGTGAATGTTTAGCCCACATCCTTTAGACTACAGGCAGCAGCTTTGTTAGAAACATTTGTGGAAAATAAATGATTTTTTTGTTCTCTGCCTTCCACAGCATTGTAGAATTTTCCTTTTGTTCTTTCCCCTCTCTTTCTCTGGCCTTAATTATCACATGGAGACAGAGGCATATACAGATGTAACATAAAACAGTCCACTGGAGAAACTCAGCAAGTTGATGTTTCAGTTTGAGACTCTTCATCAGGCTTGGGAAATGTCGAGTGTCCATTTCCTTCCACAGATGCTATCTCACCTGCTAAGTTTCTCCAGCAATTTGTTTTTGGATTGCCTTGAAATACAAACTAAACTGCTAGCAAATCAATGATTTATACTCTATCTTCAATTACGACCAGAATTTGAAGGAATGTACAATGTATGTACACTACTGTACTGCAGGTATTATATGATAGAAAATTGATGAATTTCCAGACCAGACAGACATAATCTTAAACTTTCTTCTATTTCTAATAGATGGTCAATCTGAAACATTAACTATATTTCTTTCATAACTGACTATGTCTGGTTGGCTGAGAGCTTTTTGTCTCTTCCAATTTCCAACATAATTAATCTTTATGTTTTCTATTAGACCGTAAGACCATAAGACATGGGAACAAGTTAGACCATTTGGCCCATTGAGTCTGCTCTGACATTCAATCATGGCTATTTATCTTCCCTCTCAACCCCATTCTCATGCCTTCTCCCCGTAATCTTTAAATAAAAGAAGCTAAAAACCTCTGCTTTAAATATACCCAGTGACTTGGCCTTCACAACTGTCTGTGGCAATGAATTCACCATCTGGCTAAAGAAATTCCTCCTCATCTCTGTTCTAAAGGGGTGGCCTTCTCTTCTAAGGCAGTACCTTCTGGTCATCGACTCTCCCACTGTTGAAAACCTCCTCTCCACATCCGCTAACCTTTTCAATATTACATAGTTTTGAATGAGATCCCCCTTGTTCTTCTAAACTCCAATAAGTACAGGGCTAAAACCATCAAACACTTTAAACCTTTCATTACCAGGATAATTCTTATGGACCTCCTCTGAACCATCTCCAATGCCAGCACATCTTTTCTTAGATATATATGTGGCCCAAAGCTGCTCACAGTACTCCAAGTACAGTCTGACCCGGATTCTCTCTCAAAGCCTTACAAAGCCTCAACATCATATCCTTGCTTATGTATTCTAGTCCTCTCAAAATGAATGCTAGTATTGCATTTGCCTTCCTTACCACCAACTCAACCTATAAGTTAACCTTAAGGGCATCCTGCACGTGTCCCTTTGGCACCTCTGAATCTAGAATCCTAGAGCTCCGGGTTGTATTGTTCAATCCGTTAATACCATTAGACCAAATCAGCAGATATAATGCATCTGGTGTTGTTGAACTTCAGTCGAAAGTACAGAGCAAATACATGTTTTTATAAAAGAACCAGCTTATTATGAATGTAATTGTCACCCTTGTTCTAGGCAACTGTAGAGGAGCAGGAGAGAGTGCCATTGCTATTACAAAGGATAAGGTGCTAGGCAAACTCAAAGGTCTTAAGGTGGATAAGTCACCTGGACCAGGTGGATTACATCCCAGAATCTCGATAGAGATTGCTGAAGAGATAATGGATGCATTGGTCATAATCTTTCAAGAATCACTTGATTCTAGCATAGTCCTGGAGGACTGGAAAATTGCAAATGTAACTCCATTTTTTAAGAAGGGAGGAGGGCAAAAGGACGGAAATTATAGGCCAGTTAGCCTAAACCCGGTGGTTGGGAAAGTATTGGGGTCTATTATTAAGGATGAAGTTTCCAGGTACTTGCAGACTAATGATAAAATAAGTCAAGGTCAGCATGATTTCTGTAAAGGGAAATCTTGCCAGACAAATCTTCGAGGAATTAACAAGCAGGGTGGAACAAGGAGAGATAGTGGATGTCATTTACTTAGATTTTCAGAGAGCATATGATAAAGTGCCACACATGAGGCTGCTTAACAAGATAAAATTCTATGGCGTTACAGGAAAAATACTGGCATGGATAGCTGAATAGCTGACAAGCAGGAGGAAGCAAGTGGGAATAAAAGGGGCCTTTTCTGGTTGGCTACCAATGGCTAGTGCCATTCCTCAGGGGTCAGTATTGGGGCCACTACTTTTCACACTTCTGTCAAAGATTTGGATGATGGAATTGATGGCTTTGTGGCAAAAGTTTGCAAATGATATTAAGATATATGGAGAGGTAGGTATTGCTAAGGATTGCAGCAGGATGTAGACTAATTGGAAGAATGGTGAAAAAGGTGGCTGATGGAAAACAATGTTGGAAAATGTATGATAAAAGGTATTATTCCTTTTGTAAAAATAATAATAGTGCAGATTATTATCTAAATGGGGAGAAAATTCAAACATCAGAGATGCAAAGGGACTTAGGAGTCCTCGTGCAAGACTCCCAGAAGGTTAATTTACAGGTTGAGTCTGTAGTAAAGAAGGCAAATGTAATGTTGGCATTTATTTCAAAGGGAATAGAATATAAAAAACAAAGATACAATTCTGAGGCTTTTAAGGCACTAGTCAAGCTGGCAGCTGGAGTATTGTCAACAGTTTTGGGTAACTTATCTCCGAAATAGTGTGTTGACATTGGAGAGAGTCCAGAAAAGGTTCACGAGGATGATCTTGGGAATGAAGGGGTTAACATGAGGAGCATTTGGCAGCTTTGGGCCTGTACTCACTGGAATTTAGAAGGATGTGGGAGGATCTCATTGAAACCTACCAAATGTTGAAAGGACTAGATAAGGTGGATATGGAGAGGATGTTTTCTATGCAGGGGTATCCAGAATGAGAAGGCACAGCCTCAGAACTGAGGGACAACCTTTTAGAATAGACACAAGGAGGAATTTCTTTAGCTAGACCGTATTGAATCTGTGAAATACTCTGCCACAGAGTGTGGTGGAGGACAAGTCCATAGGTATATTTAAAGCAAAAATTGATATGGCAAGAAGGCAGGTATATGGGATTGAGTGGAATCCGGTTTTAGACATGATGGAATGGCAGGGCAGACTCGATGGCTGAATGGCCTAATTATGCTCCTATGTCTTATGGTCTATATATGGAAAACTGATTGTCCACCTTGCTCCACAAATGCTGATTGTATATTGTTACTGTGCCTCAACATTAGCTTTGGAAGAGCAGTAGCACTGCAAATTTAACCATTTCTCCTTTCCCTCCTGTCATGCTGTAATCCTCCTTAGTTAAGTTAGGCTCATGTTAATGTTCCAGGCCACATTATCCTGGATTGAGACAGTCTATATACACTTGATAACTTGATATTAAGGATATAAAGTCATAATGCTTAATTTACTGGATGAGCATCTGATGGCTTCAGCTATCATTCAAGAGGCAAGTTCAAACTCCACCATATGGCTAGATGAAACTTGTCTTAAATAAATCTGGATCTTAAACAGTGTAAAACCATCTGGAAGGATTCAGCAGGTCAAGCAGCATCTGTGGACAGAACTCAACTAATTATTGTGTCAAGATATGGACATGAAACGTCACCTGTCTATTTCTGACTACAGAAGCCACCTGACCTGCTGAGTTCCTCCAACCATTTGCTATTTTGCTTCAGATTCCAATATTTCCAACCCCTCATGTCTCTGGAATTTAAAAAGCTAGCAGCAGTAATGATAACCATGTTATTCTCCAAATGTACATTGTTGAAAAACACCATCTGGTTCTGGTTTCCATTCCTTCATGGGAAGGAAGACTGCAGTGTTAGATTGTCTGGCTAATGCAAACCTGCCAACATGTTTGACTCTTCAACACTAGGCTGACTGAGTCAGTGTGTGAGTCAATAAGGGATGGACAACAACTCCTAATCTAATCAGTTGCTTCCACGTGCTGGGATAAAATAAGCTTGGACTTTACAATCAGTGGGTTGAGATGACATGAACATAGGACAGCACAATACTGGTACAGGCCCTTTGGCCCATCATGCCTGTTCTGGCACACTGACGACATAAACTGCACATCTGCCTGTATATTCTCTAAATCCTTCCATTGCCTGCATGTGTTAAACTTGAGAAAGAATGAGTGGTAAATAACGGCAGACATGAAGGACACAAAAAATGGAAAAATACAAATTTTATTTTTTAGTTAATGTTTTTTTGTTTCGATAGCACTATAGGGCTATTTCAACAATCAGAAACCACACCATTTTAAAAGCTGCTTCCCCTTGGCAGTTAATCTGATTATTAATTCTAGTTATCTCTTCCTCCCTATGTATTACCTCAGTCACTGTGCTGTAAACACTTCAAGCTACTCTAATAATCCTGTTTGTATTGTGAGTAGAGTACTGTGCAAGTCTTAGGCACACATATATATATAGCTACAGACTTTTGCACAGTACCCTGGTAATTTGATGCATTGCACTGTACTACTGCCCCAACAAAAGAAAGTGAATTCTTAACATACATGAGTGATGATAAACCTGATTCTGACATGTGTTTCTATTGTGGATTGAGAATGGGAAGGGGGCAAGGGGAGGGGAATCATGTTTGGGAGAGAGGGGAGGGAGCAGGAAACAGCAGAGAGACATTTTATAATTATCAATTAACCAATTATTTGGAATCAAATGGTGTCTCAGGGCTGGGTGTTTCCGCACCTGTGCACTCTTTCTCTGACACCTGTCCCAAACTCCTCCTATGCTGCTCCACCCTTGGCATTCCCAACATCCTTTGCTCCCAACAGTTTCACAAACTCGCTCTCTGCACCATGTTGACAAATGCAGTACTGTGCAAAACTCTTGGCACCCTAGCTATTGTAATGTGCCCAAGCTGGCATTTATGCATTTACAACACATCACAGCAAATTCCTAATACATGTAAATATATACAGTGAATAAAGTTCATCCTCGATCCTTAATACTTTGTTTTGCGACTTGCCAGTACAACCTAAGGTGAGAAAGGGAAGAACAAGTCATTGACTATGTTTTCTACCCAATAGTATCTGTTAATCCAGAAAAAGAACAGAAATTGAGAGTGTGGGGCCTTTAGCAGAAGATGCTCTGAGTCCAAGTACCCATGACCTAGTACAATAATATACATATCCAATAAAATAATAGAGACACAGAGTAAAGTTTGTAACTGTGAAAGCCAAATATACAAGCCTTCAGCATGTGTATAATATGATTAGGAATAGTCAGCATGGCATTGTCAAAGGCAGGTCATGCCTTATGAGCCTGATTGAATTTTTTGAGGATGTGACTAAACACATTGATAAAGGAAGAGCAGTAGATGTAGTGTATATAGATTTCAGCAAGGCATTTGATAAGGTACCCCATGCAAGGCTTATTGAGAAAGTAAGGAGGCATGAGATCCAAGGGGACCTTGCTTTGTGGATCCAGAACTGGTTTGCCCACAGAAGGCAAAGAGTGGTTGTAGACGGCTCATATTCTGCATGGAGGTCGATCACCAGTGGAGTCCCTCAGGGATCTGTTCTAGGACCCTTACTCTTCATGACTTTTAGAAATGACTTGGATGAGGAAGTGGAGGGATCGGTTAGTAAGTTTGCTGATAACACAAAGTTTGGAGGTGTTGTGAATAGTGTGGAGGGCTGTCAGAGGTTACAACGGGACATTGATAGGATGCAAAACTGGGCTGAGAAATGGCAGATGGAGTTCAACCCAGATAAGTGTGAAGCGGTTCATTTTGGTAGGTCAAATATGATGGCAGAATATAGTATTAATGGTAAGACTCTTGGCAGTATGGAGGATCAGAGGGATCTTGGAGTCTAAGTCCATAGGATGCTCAAAGCAGCTGCGTAGGTTGACTCTGTGGTTAAGATGGCGTATGGTGTATTAGCCTTCATCAATTGTGGAAGTGAATTTAGGAGTCGAGAGGTAATGTTGCAGCTATATAGGACCCTGGTCAGACCCCACTTGGAGTACTGTGCTCAGTTCTAGTTGCCTCACTACAGGAAGGATGTGGAAGCCATAGAAAGGGTGCAGAGGAGATTTACAAGCATGCTGCCAGGATTGGGGAGTATGCCTTATGAGAATAGGTTGAGTGAACTCGGCCTTTTCTCCTTGGAGCGAAGGAGGATGAGAGTTGACCAGATAGAGGTGTACAAGATGATGAGAGGCATTGATTGTGTGGATAGTCAGAGGCTTTTTCCCAGTGCTGAACTGGTTGCCATAAGAGGACACAGGTTTAAGGTGCTGGGGAGTAGGTACAGAGGAGATGTCAGGAGTAAGTTTTTTACTCAGAGAGTGGTGAGTGGGCTGCCGGCAATGCTGGTGGAGGTGGATATGATAGGGTTTTTTAAGAGGCTTTTAGATAGGTACATGGAGCTTAGTAAAATAGAGGCTATAGGTAAGCCTAGTAATTTCTGAGGTACGGACATGTTCGGCACAACTTATTGGGCTGAAGGACCTGTATTGTGCTGTAGATTTTCTATGTTTCTGTGTTTCTAACTCTAAAATATCTTTTCACAGTATAAGAGTTCAAGAGGCACAATTCAAGGTGTATAGGGCCTGTACTTCGATGTAGTGTTAGACACACAGTGGCCACCTTATTAGGTATACCTGTATACCAGTTCATTAATGCAAATATCTATACAACCAGTCGTGTAGCAGCAACACAATGTAGTAAGACACACAGACATGGTCAAGAGGTTCACTTGTTCTTCAAACCAAATATCAGAATAGGGAAGGAACATGATCCAAGTGACTTTAACCATGGAGTTGGTGGCAGACAGGGTGGTTTGAGTATCTCAGACATTGCTAACCTCCTAGGATTTTCATGCACAACATCTCTAGAGTTTACAGAAAACAGCCTAAAACAAAGACACCCAGTGAGTGGCAGTTCTGTGGGTGAAAACACCTTGTTAATGAGAGAGGTTAGAGGAGAATGGACAGATTAATTCAATTTAACAGGAAGGTGGCTGCAACTCAGATGATCATATGTTGCAACACTTATGTGCAGAAGAACAACTCTGAATGCACAGCATGTCGAAACTTGAAGTGGGTGGGCTACAGCAGCAGAAGACTAAGAACATGCTCTCAGTGGAGAGCATATTAGGTACCTAACAAAGTGACCACTGAGTTTATGTTCTATAATCTAAGTTCCCTAAGATGCAGCCTGAACCACTGAGTTTTTTCCAGCATTTTTTGTTTTTATTTTATTTCTGATCTCATGGTACTATCTGAAGAAAGATTCTGTCCTGATCATAATTCCTCCTTCAAATGCCTCCACCAAGAACATTCATTTTCTATGCTTTTAAGATATTTTAGGCTATTGAATCTGCCTTGCAACAAATGACAATGCTTTAAAAATTAATGAATTGTGGAATGTTTTCAGGTGCTCTAAGAATCAATGAGATGCAATCTCATGCAAATCCATTCTTCCTCCTTACAATATGTTTGTGCGGTAGATTTAACCCTTTTCCCCATGACATGAGCATAATTTGGACTGAAGTTCCACTGAAGAATTAAAACAGGCTGCAGTGTCAACGAAGCCTCTTTAAACAATAGTATTTATTTATAAAGGTGCTATAAAAGTGCCAGTAACATCATCAGTAACATTCCTTTACCCTGCTCATGGACTGTTTGTCCCACTTCCATCAGGGAGGAAGCTACGTAGCATCCATACCAGGACCACCAGACTCAAAAACTGTTACTTCCCCAAGCAGTAAGGTTGATCAACACCTCCACCCAATAATCCATCCCTTCACCACCGCTACTTTATCATTTCCTGTCAGTCACCTTGTGTACAGACACTCCTGTTCCTAGCATCACTCTATGGACATACAAATAATTTCTGCATATAAGACATTTTATGTATTCATATATATTACATTCTTTTCAGCTTTATCTTTTGTGGGGTTTATTTGTGCTATATCAGCTCCGGAGTAACAATTATTTCATTCTCCTTCACACTTGTGTACTGGAAATGACATTAAACTATCTTGAATCTTTTGGAGTTTTGACAGGGAAGTGGACTTACAGTTTGGGCACCCCTGGTCAAAATCTTTGTTACTGTGAATAGTTAAGTGGGTAGAAGATGAACTGATCTCCAAAAGTCATAAAGTTAAAGATGAAACTTTTTTTTCAACATTTTAAGCAAAATTAGTGTATTATTTTTGTTTTGTACCATTTTAGAGTGGAAAAAAAAGGAAAGGAGCATCATGCAAAAGTCTGGGCACCCCAATGAGATTTGAGCTCTCAGATAACTTTTACCAAGGTCTCAGACCTTAATTAGCTTGTTAGGGCTATGGCTTGTTCACAGTCATCATTAGGAAAGGCCAGGTGATGCAAGTTTCAAAACTTTATAAATACTCTGACTCCTCAAACCTTGTCCCAACAATCAGCAGCCATGGGCTCCTCTAAGCAGCTGCCTAGCACTCTGAAAATTAAAATAAATGATGGCCACAAAGCAGGGCAAGGCTATAAGAAGATAGCAAAGTGTTTTCAGGTAGCCGTTTCCTTGGTCAATAATGTAATTAAGAAATGGCAGTTAACAAGAACAGTGGAGGTCAAGTTGAAGTCTGGAAAACCAAGAAAACTTTCTGAGAGAACTGCTCGTAGGATTGCTAGAAAGGTAAATCACACTCCCCGTTTGACTGCAAAAGACCTTCAGGAAGATTTAGCAGACTCTTGAGTGGTGGTGCACTGTTCTACTGTGCAGTGACACCTGCACAAATATGACTTCATGGAAGAGTCAACAGAAGAAAACCTTTCCTGCATCCTCAGCATAAAATTCAGCGTCAGAAGTTTGCAAAGGAACATCTAAACAAGCCTGATGCATTTTGGAAACAAGTCCTGTGAACTGATGAAGATAGAATAGAATTTTTTGGCCGCAACAAGCAAAGGTATGTTTGGAGAAAAAAGGGTGCAGAATTTCATGAAAAGAACACCTCTCCAACTGTTAAGCACGAGTGTGGATCGATCATGCTTTGGGCTTGTGTTGCAGCCAGTGGCACGGGGAACATTTCACTAGTAGAGGGAAGAATGAATTCAATCAAATACCTGCAAATTCTGGAAGCAAACATCACACTATCTGTAAAAAAGCTGAAGATAAAAAGAGAACGGCTTCTACAACAGGATAATGATCCTAAACGCACCTCAAAATTCACAATGGACTACCTCAAGAGGCACAAGCTGAAGGTTTTACCATGGCCCTCACAGTCCCCCGACCTAAGCATCATCGAAAATCTGTGGATAGATCTGAAAAGACTAGTGCATGCAAGACGGCCCAAGAATCTCACAGAACTAGAAGCCTTTTGCAAGGAAGAATGGGCAAAAATCCCCCAAACAAGAATTGAAAGACTCCTAGCTGGCTACAAAAAGCGTTTACAAGCTGCGATACTTGCCAAAGGGGTGTTACTAAGCACTGACCATGCAGAGTGCCCAAATTTTTGCTTCGGGCCCTTTTCCTTTTTTGTTATTTTGGAACTGTAAAAGATGGATTTAAAAAAAGTAAGCTTGCTTAAAATAAGACCTGTGTCATCTCTAACTTTATGCCTTTTGGAAATCAGGTCATCTTTTACTTACTTAGCTATACACAGTAACAGAAATTTTGACCAGGGGCGCCCAAACTTTTGCATTCCACTGTATATACAAGGATGGGTCTAAAAATATCAAATGTAGAATCATTCCTGGCAACTGTTAGCAATTATTTAATCCATGTTTGATCCCCCGATTCACTGGATACTGTAACTTTAGTGGTAAGCATTCTTAAATCAGTATCAGGTTCATTTCCTGCCGCTGTCTGTAAGGAGTTTGTATGTTCTCCACGTGACTGCATGGGTTTACTCTTGGTGCTCTGGTTTCCTGCCATTGTCCAAAGACATACCGGTTGGTAGGTTAATTGGTCATTGCATATTATTCCACAATTTGGCTAGGGTTAAATTTGGGGTTACTGGGTTGTGCAGCTTGAAGGACAGAAAGGGCTATTGTGCACTGTATCTGAATAAATAAATAAATATATCTTGCTTATTCATAGGATGTGGGTGTTGCTACAAAAGCTAACATTAAATGTCCAATCTAAATTGAAAAGCCTAAAAGGAAAATCCTATAAAAATTAGTGGATATGGCCCAAGTCGTCACAGGTAAAGCCCTCCCCTTCACTGAGCACATCTACATGGAGTGCTGATGCAGGAAAGTAGCATCCATCATCAAGGACCCCACCATCAAGGTAATGCTCTACTCGCACTGATACCATCAGGAAGGATGTACAGGAGTCTCAGGTCTCATATCACCAGGTTCAGGAACAGTTATTACCCCTCAGCCATTAAGCACTTAAACTACTGGGGATAGCTTAACTAATTCACTCCCCCCAAAACTGAACTGATTCCACAACCTATCAACTCACTTTCAAGGATTCTACAATTCATGTTCTCAATATTTATTTACTTATCTACTGGGGAGAGCAGTTGGTCCATGAAAACAGACAAGAAAAGGTCATTTAACTCGATAGCCAGTTTTATTGCGATAAACGCAAGAACAAACCGGGCACTATGACCCAGGGAGAGAACCCATTCAGTTTCATACAGACAGGGAAGTAATTAATACACACCTCAGTTAAAGTCAAGGTGACCCATAAACACACAGGTGAATAACTGTATAACCCAAGCTAAAATGTAACAATAAATGAATTTGAACATCCCACTATAACCCCATGAAAGCATTTTAAAACAAGAACAGTAAATAGTGCCGATCACTAGGAATGCTGGGGTGGGCCCCACCCCACCCCCCTGGAGTGCTACACTGCCCCCACCTGAGGAGTCAGCCACCCCAGAGTCCGGAAAAAAGTCCAAAATTCTCAGTGGTGGTTGACGCCACCACCAGGGGCACTGTGCGGTGGCTGTAGCCCTCCCATGGGAGGCACTGTTTGGTGAGGCAACAGGCTAGGCACCCTGAGTGTCACTCCCTTCCTCTAGCCTCGCTGGGTCGGTGGTGACTGAGGGCCAATACCGTGCCCGCCGATCCTGATGCAGCATGACTGCCTTCCACTGCTCAGGCAACCACACCCGGAATACAACATCGGAGATGCAGTCACCTCTCCCAACGACTTCTAAGCTTCCAAGCTACTGTCCCTCCTTCTGGGTAGGGCAGTAGACCCATACTGGGGCCTCCACCAAGTACTGACACATTGGCACCCTAGACTGGTGGCCTGGCCCCTTCTGGGACATGCAAACATAACAGCCGTGCATGAACAGCTCCACATCCTGCCTGTCCCCAGGCCAATAAAAGCAATCATGTAGCTTACCCAACATCTTTGCCACCTGGAAATAGCCAGCCCCCACCAGCCTGTGCACCAACTGTAGTGAAGAGCCTGCAGGGGACCACCAGCTGCAGGAGATGTCCTTCGTTGTTGGACAGCTGCCACTGCTGGAACAGCAACCTGTTGCACACCTCCAGCGTTCCCCACTGCGAGTGGGCTTTGGTTTCTGGATCCACTGCTGTCCCACACTCAGCCATCCCCTCACCCAGGCCAGCACAGGACCACTCACCTGCTCCCTGGTCAGTGATGGGGAGGTCTACCTTGCTGCTGGCCCATGGTTCCACTGTTACAGTGGGCTGCTTTGGGCTGTGCTGCACTGCCACGGGCCGCTGTGAGACACCGCGGTGGTGGTTGTTGGTGACCCCGCTGGGTCCGCTTCCTGGAGCTGCCCTATTGGAGAGCCACAACTTCAGTAGAGTGTTGCCCCTGGCACATCCACATGGGCCCCCCAGTGGGACTGTAGGTCCAGCCCAATGATACAGGACTTCCAGATGTCAGCTAGTTATGCCTCATATTCCACTCTGCTTTTCCCCACTGTGATGCACAGCCATTTCTTCCCTGTCATCGCCACACAGTCGCCGGTGACCGTAGCCAGCTGGACTGCCGTCATTGTCCGCCCAGATGTCTGATGGTGATGGCTGACCCCGTGTCCACCAATATAAGGCATCTGAAGCCCTCCACCATGCAGTCCATGTATAAGCCTTGCTCTTCACCTAAATGCCCACCCAGAGAGGCAACAATAGAGGGATTCTGCTGGGAGTCTTAGACAGTGCTGTCCCTCAGCGTTTCCCCAATGGCTGCTCTGGGCTGGTGCTAATGCGGGTCAGTTCTGGACCACGTGGCCTGACTTGCCACATGCCACGTCATTGCTCCATGGCGCCCAGCAGGGCCAGGTCAGACCTGTCTCATGGGCTCCTCTCATCAGTTTCCTGCTCTGCCTCAGTGACACAAACCCGGGCTCATGGCATGCTGGAGCACCTTGGAGTGGATAAAACTGCTTCTGCCCTCTCTGCCTCTGCCACTGATGAAGGTGATTTCAGGCACAAATACTGTTGAAGGCGTTCTGGCATTACAGCCCTACAATGGCATGTAGGGCAAGTTTGTCCTGGGCTGTGGGAGGGAACTGGGGGTAGCCATGCCAAGCACACTGGTGTTGATCTGCTATGAACACTCCCAGCCTTTCTCACATATGGCACCACCTGCTGCCCCGTTCTTCCCTCATTGCTTCCTCCAATGGCCTCTGCCTGAAACGTTGCTCCATCTCCATGATGACTGCCCTATAGTTATGTTGCTCAGCCAACATTAAGTCAAGGAGGGCCTGCAGGGCCTCCCCCTCCAGCACCAGGGCAAGGTGCACAGTGGTCTCAGTGGAGCTCCGCGCATTGTGCTAAGGGCCAAGTTTGACTTGCGCCGGGTAAGGTTCCTAGCGACTGGCATTATTATTTCTGGGCAGTTTCAGGGTGGTTCTTGCTGCATGAATTGTGAGGGAGGCGGGTGATGTGCTCACCCTGTTCACGGGGTTGGAGAGCCTGAGTTCCCTCTCCCTGTCAGGGCTCCCTGCTCAGTTCGCAGGTCCTTTCTCAGGGTCGGTATCCCATCTTTCGGAGCCCGTCCCAGTGCTACAGAGGAGGCATTCTGTTCAGTCCCTCAACTTATTCCCCAGGTTTTAAAGCATCTCATCCGACACCGTAGCTCTTCAATCTCGCCGTCAGTTTCTAACCCCACTCCTGACACCATTGTGCCGGCATGCGGGCCATAATGACAGACAGACTAGAAAAGCTCACTTAACTCCACAGCTGATTTCATTGCGGCAACCACAAAGCAGACCGGGCACTGTGACCTGGAGAGAACCCACTCAGTCATATATAGACTGGGGAGGTGTTATTACACAGCCTGGTTACAATCAGGGCACCACAAACACACATGCGAGTAACTGTATAACCTGAGCTAAAATGGAACAATAAATGAACTTGTTATCCCACCATAATCCCATGAAAGCATTTTAAAACAAGAACAATAAATAGCGCTGGCTGCCATGAATGCTGGGATGACATGTTGACCATGCTCCCCCCCATACAGTGCAACACTACCTATCTATCTATCTATCTATTTGTCTATCCATTTATCTATCTCCCTATTTATTTATCTATCTAACTGTCTGTTTGTTTATTTATCCTTTTTTGCATTTGCACAATTTTTTGTCTTTTGCACATTGGTTGGTCATCCATTCTGTTTGGTGCAGTTTTTCAATAATATTATCATGTTTATTTTATTTATTATGCATGCCCACAAGAAAATGAATCTCAGGGTTGTATACGGTGATATATATGTACATCAATAATAAATTTACTTGGATCTTTTGAACTTTGAAATCTCTCTTGAACTGAGTGCAGTCTGGTAATACAGTGTGACAACACTGACTTGAGGGTACCCACTATGGTGCCTCAAATAATGATCATCAATCATCCCTGCTCACGGGTTAGCTGGTTACACATTGTATTGAATTGAGGATTTTTTCAATACTCCACTTGATGCAAGGAGTTTCTAATTGGGATGCAGAACATAGCCATGTAGAATAGTAATATGTGACTACATACATTGATGAAGGTAGAGCAGTAGATGTAGTGTATATAGATTTCAGCAAGGCATTTGATAAAGTACCCCATGCAAGGCTTATTGAGAAAGTAAGGAGGCTTGAGATCCAAGGGGACATTGCTTTGTGGATCCAGTACTGGCTTGCCCACAGAAGGCAAAGAGTGGTGGTAGACGGGTCATATTCTGCATGGAGGTCGGTGACCAGTGGAGTGCCTCAGGGATCTGTTCTGGGTGGTTCATTTTGGTAGATCAAGTATGATGACAGAATATAATATTAATGGTAAGACTCTTGGCAGTGTGGAGGATCAAAGCGGTATTGGGTTCCATGTCCATAGGACGCTCAAAGCTGCTGTGCAGTTTGACTCTGTGGTTAAGATGGCATACGGTGTATTGGCCTTCATCAATCATGGGATTGAGTTTAGGAGTCGAGAGGTAATGTTGCAGCTATATAGGACCCTGGTCAGACCCCACTTGGAGTACTGTGCTTGGTTCTAATCACCTCACTACAGGAAGGATGTGAAAGCCATAGAAAGGGTGCAGAGGAGATCTACGAGGATGTTGCCTGGATTGGGAAGCATGCCTTATGAGAATAGGTTGAGTGAACTCGGCCTTTTCTCCTTGGAGTGACGGAGGCTGAGAGGTGACCTGACAGAGGTGTATAAGATGATGAGAGGCATTGATCATGTGGATAGTCAGAGGCTTTTTCCCAGGGCTGAAATGGCTAACATGAGGGGCACAGTTTTAAGGTGCTTGGGGAGTAGGTACAGGGGAGATATCAGGGGAAAGATTTTTACACAGACAGTGGTGAGTGCGTGGAATGGGCTGCTGGCAATGGTGGTGGAGGTGGATACGATAGGGTCTTTTAAGACTCCTGGACAGGTAGATGGAGCTCAGAAAAATAGAGGGCTATGGGTAACCCTAGATAACTTCTCAGGTAAGGACATGTTTGGCACAGCTTTGTGGGCCAAAGGGCTTGTATTGTGCTGTAGGTTTTCTGTTTCTATGTTTCTATAAGCATGTTGTGGTCAATTTATGGATAGGATTGCTACATCGTCAGAAAACTCACATTGGTTTCATCAAAAAAATTTAAAGGTTGGATGAGGTACTGAGGGTAACAGAAGGGAGAAATTAATTAAAATGTCTAGTCCATTACCCTATTAAAAATCAAACTGACAATTATGCTAAATTGCAGCATCTCTTATTTCTCTACTTCCCTGTTATCTTAAAATACTTTCTAATCCTGCCAGTTTTATTTTTTGCAAGAGAAACAGGATTGTGAATCAAGCAATTTATAGAAAGTAGCACAGAAGGTGCTTTGAGCAGTTTCGATCCAAATTAACAGCTACTTTGAATTAAGCAAACTTGAATTAAGTAGAACAGATTGTAGCAATTTTATGTTTCAGGACTGGTTGCTGAGGGGATTTAGAGAAGTGGGTTGTGAAGAGTGTTCAGCTGAGTGAACAAACACAATCAAAATTACGTAATTTACATTTGGAAACCTATAGCTGGTTCTTGGTTATCTACTTTGCACTCTTGGAATCAATAATCTCTCCAAGACACTTTCACTTGACAGAGTCACAATGCACCCTGTGGATTTTAGAAATTGTTATATTCTCACCCAGTCAGCAACTGTAGTTTTCTAGAACTAACTCAGTTCAACAGAGTCAATTACAAACCTACAAGTAATAGGATCAGAGAACAATCAAAGAGCAGATGGACACTGTTGGCCAATTGAGTCAATGCTGGCTCCCAATGAAGAGCTCCATTCAGTCCTGATCCCCTTATCCTTGCCACGCCATGATGCTGTAGTGGTTTGCGTGACGCTTTTGCAGTTCAGGGTGTCAGAGTACAGAGCTCAGTTTTGACGTCATCTGTAAGGAATCTGCACATCCTCCATGTGGAAATCATGGGTTTTCTCCGGCTGCTCTAGTTTCCTCCTACACAGGTACCAGTTCATAGGTTAATTGGTCAATTGTGCCGTGATTAGGCTAGGGTGAAATTTACTGATACAGCGTGGAGTAGGCCCTTCCAGCTCTCCGAGTCACACTGACTCAGAAAACCCACAACTCTGATTAATCCCAACCGAATCAGGGGACACACACAAGGAAAACTGCAGATGCTGGAAATTCAACCAACACATACAAAATGCTGGTGGAACGCAGCAGGCCAAGCAGCATCTATAAGGAGAAGCACTGTTGACGTTTCGGGCCGAGACGCTTCGGACAACTGGGGTGCTGAGCTGCACTGCTCAAAGGGCCGGAAGGGCCTTTTCTGCTCTGCATCTCTAAAATAAAAATAAATTGAAATTAAAAAAAATGTTTGCATATTATTTCCTTGAGTGTCTTCATTCCTATCCAGCATTCCTTTAAGCAGAGCAGGCTTAGAGTTTATTCTGAATCTACTCTCAGTGGCCACTTTAATAGGTATATCCTGTTCCTAATTAAGTGGCCACTGAGTGTATGTTTGTGGCCTTTTGCTGCTGGAGCCAATCTACTTCAAGTCTCAACATGTTAGAACATAGAACAGTATATTACTGGCCCTTTGGCCCACAATGTTGTTCCGACCATGTAACATACACCAGAAACCATCTAGAATTTCTCTACCACATAGCCCTCTATTTTTCTAAGCTCCATGTACCTATCTACGAGTGTCATAAAAAAACCATATTGTATCCACCTCCACCACCATCACTGGCAGTGCATTCCATGCACCCATTACTCTCTGTATGAAAAACTTACCTCTGACAGCTCCCCTGTACCATTTCTAAGCACCTTACAATGTTGCCCCCTTGTGTTAGCCGTATCAGCCTCTAGCTATCCACACAATTAATGCCTCTCATCATCTTATACACCTCTATCAGGTCACCTCTTAACCTATCGCTTCAAGGACAAAAGGCCAAGTTCAACCTATTCACATAAGGCATATGCTCCAATCCAGATAACATCCTTGCAAATCTCCTCTGCAGTCTCTCCATAGTATCCACATCCTTCCTGTAATGAGGTGACCAGAAATGAGCACAGTATTCTAAGTGGAGTCTAACTAAGGTATAATATAACTGTAACATTACCTTACAACTCACCATATGCCTTCTCAACAACACTGTCAACCTGCACAGCAGCTTTGAGTGCCCTATGGACATGGGCCCAAGATCTCTCTGATCCTCCACATTGCCAAGAGTCTTACCATTAATATTATATTCTGTCTTAAAATTTGATCTACAAGTATGAACCATTTCTCTCTTATCTGGGTTGAACTCCATCTGCCACTTCTCAGCCCAGTTTTGCATCCTATCAATGTCCTGCTATAACTTCTGACAGCCCTCCACACTATCCACAACACTTCCAACCTTTGTGTCATCAGCAAATTTACTAATCCACCCCTCCATTTCTTCATCCGGGTCATTTACAAAAATCACAAAGAGTAGGGGTTCCTGTGGGACACAACTGGTCACCGGCCTCCATGTAGAGTACAACCATCCCTCTGTATGCAAGTCAATTCTGGGTCTCCTTGGATCCCATTTTTTTTACTTTCTGAATGACCCTTGCTTGGGGAAACTTACGAAAAGCCTTACTGAAATCCATATACACTACATCCACTGCTCCACCTTCATCAATGTGTTTTGTTACTTCCTTAAAGAATTCAGTCAGGCTTGTAAGACACAACCTGCCCTTGACAAACCATGCCAACTATCCCTAATCAGATTATGTCTCTCCAAATGCTCATAAATCCTGCCTCTCAGGATATTCTCCAACCACTTGCCTGCCACTGAAGTAAGACTCACTGGTCTATAATTTTCTGAGTTGTCTCTACTCTCTTTCTTGAACAAGGGAATAACATTTGCCACCCTCCAATATTCTGATACTTCTCCCATCTCTACTTCCCACAGTAGCCTGGGGTATATCTCATCCAGACCCAGTGATTTACCTAACTTAAAGCTTTTCAAATTTTCCAGCACATCCTCGTTCTTAATGTCTATATGCTCAAGCATTTCAATCCGAAGTAAATCATTCTCACAATTGCCAAGGACATTTTCCCTGGTAAATGCTGAAGCAAAATATTCATTAAGTACCTCCGCTACCTCCTCTGACTCTATGCACACGTTTCCACTGTTGCTCCTGATTGGTCCTATTCTCACACAGCTCATCCTCTTGCTCTTCACATATTTGTAGAATGTCGTGGAGGGTTTCCTGAATCTTGCTCACCAAGACCTTCTCATGGCCCCTTCTAGCTCTCCTAATTTCATTCTTAAGCTCCTTCCTGATAACCTTGTAATTTTCTAGAGCTCTAGCAGTACCTCATTTCTTGAACCTTTCGTAATCATTTCTTTTCTTCTTAACTGGATTTTTTTTTTCCTTTGTACACTATGGTTCTTTTACCCCACCATCCTTTCCCTGCCTCAATGGAGCATACCTATGCAGAACACCATGCAAATGTTCCCTGAACATTTGCTACATTTCTGCCATAATTTCCCTGAGAACAGCTGCCCCAGTTTATGCTCCCAAGTTTCTGTCTAACTACATCATATTTCCCCCTACCCCAATGAAATGCTTTCCCAAAAGTTCTGCTCCTATCCCTCTCCTGCACTATGGTAAAGGAGATAGAGTTGTGATCACTACCTCTAAAGTGCTCTCCCACCAAAAGATCTAACACCTGACCAGGTTCATTTCTCAATAATAGATCTCTTCTAGTTGGATTATCTACATAATGCATCAATTTCACCCCATCCCAATTCATTGCTCGAAGGAGATGTCAGTCAATACTAGGAAGGTTAGAATCACTCATCACGACAATCCTATTATTATTGCATTGTTCGAGAAACTGCATCCCTATCTGCTCCTCGATGTCCCTGTTACTATTGCAGAGGGGATCTATAAAAACAACCAGTAAGGATATTGCTCCCTTTCTTATAAGACCATAAGACACAGGAGCAGAATTAGGCCATTTGGCCCATTGAGCCTTTTCTGCCATTCAGTCATGGTTGATCCTTTTATTTTGCTCCTCCTCAACCCCATTTCCTGGCCTTCTCCCCATAACTTTTGATGCCATGTCCAATTAAGAACCTATCAATCTCTGCCTTAAGTACACCAAAGACCTGGGCTCTACAGCTGGACATGGCAACGAATTCCACAAATACACCACCCTCTGGCTAAAGAAACTTCTCCTCACCTCTGTCTTGAATGGATGCTCCTCTATCCTGAGGCTGTGCCCTCTTGTCCTAAACTCTCCCACCATGGGAAACATCCTTTCCACATCTACTCTGTCTAGGCCTTTCAACATTTGAAAGGTTTCAATGAGGTTCCCCTCAACCTTCTGAATTCCAGCGAGTACAGATCCAAAGCCATCAAACTTCTTCGTATGCTAACCCTTTCATTCCTGGAAGCATCCTTGTGAACCTCCTCTGGACCCTTTCCAATCCCAGCCCAAAATTGTACACAATACTCAAGGTGAGGCCTCACCAGTTCCTTATAAAGCCTCAGCATCACATCCCTGCTCTTGTATTCTAGACCTCTTGAAATGAATGCTAACATTGCATTTGCCTTCCTCATCATTGACTCATCCAGCAAGTTAACCTTTAGGGTGTACTGCACAAGGACTTCCAAATCCTTTTGCATCTCAGATTTTTGGATTTTCTCCCTGTAAAGAAAATAGTCCACACATTTATTTCTAGTACCAAAGTGCATGGCCATGCATTTTCCAACATTATATTTTATTTGCCACTTTCTTGCCCATTCTCCTAATCTGCCTAAGTCCTTCTGCATCCTACCTGTTTCCTCAACACTACCTGCCCCTCCACCACTCCTCATGTCATCAGAAAACTTCGCAACAATATCCTTTATCTTCGCACTAATTTTTGCTTTGACTTCCCTTGTCAAACACAGTTGTACTAGTTTGCCATTTGAGTATTTCTTCATTTTTGGAATACACATGTTCTGCACCTTCCTCATTTTTCCCAGAAATGCATGTCGTTGCTGCTCTGCTGGCATCCCTGCCATCTATTGCATCATCTAAGTCATTTATATACAGCATAAAAAGAAGTGGTCCCAACATCGACCCCTGCAGAACACTGGCAGCCAACCAGACAAAGATCCTTTTATTTCCACTCACTGCCTTCTTCCAATCAATAATGCTCTGACCATGTTAGTAACTTAACTTGGTAAGCAGCCTCATGTATGGCACCTTGTCAAAGGCTTTCTGTAAGTCCAAATATACAACATCCACTGCATCCCTTTATCTATCATACTTCCAACAGGATCACCAGGCAGGAATTTCCCTTAAGGAAACCATGCTGACTTTGTCCTATCTTGTCCTGTGTCACCAAGTACTCCATCACCTCTTCCTTAATAATTGACTCTATTATCTTCCCAACCACCGAGGTCAGCATAACTGGTCTATAATTTCCTTTCTGCTGCCTTCCTCCTTTCTTAAAGAGTGGAGTGACATTTGCAATTTTCCAGTCCTCTGGCACCATGCCAGAGTTTAATGATTTTTTTTAAAGATCATTTCCAATGCTGCCACAGTCTCTAACACTACCTCTTTCGGAACCCTAGGGTGCAGTTCATCTGGTCCAGGTGACTTATGAACCCTTAGGTCTTTGAGTTTTTCTCTTGAAATGGTAACTGCACCCACTTCTCTTCCTTCACTCACTACAAAACCAGGCATACTGCTAGTCTTCCATAGAGACTGATGCAAAATACTCATTTAGTTCATCTGCCATCTCCTTGCCCCATTATTATTTCTCCTGTGTCATTTTCTAGTGCTCCTATACCCACTCTCATCTCTTTTGTACGCTTGTATTTCTTACATACTTGAAAAAGGTTTTACTATCCACTTTGATATTATTTGCTAGCTTGCAAATATTTCACCTTTTCCCTTCTAATGATTCTTTTAGTTGCTCTCTGTAGGTTTTTAAAAACTTCCCAATCCTCTATCTTCCCACTAATTTTTGCTTTGTTGCTCTTTTCTTTTTACATGAGCTTTGACGTCCCTTGTCAGCCAGGGTTGTACTATTTTGCCATTCAAGTATTTCTCCATTTTTGGAATACACCTATCCTGCACATTCCTTATTTTTCCCAGAAATGCATGCCATTACTGCTCTGCTGTCATCCCTGTCAACATCTCCTTCCAATTTACTTTGGCCAACTCCTCTCTCATACCACTGTAATTTCCCTTACTCCACTGAAATACCGCTACATCAGACTTTACTTACCCCCTATCAAATTTCAAGTTGAACTCAATCATATTGTGATCACTGGTTCCTAAGGGTTCTTTTACCTTAAGCCCCCTAATTGCCTCTGATTCATTGCATAATACCCAATCCAGTGTAGCTGATCTTCTAGCAGGCTCAATGACAAACTGCTCTAAAAAGCCATCTGTTGGGCATTCAATGAACTCACTCTCTTGAGATCCATTGCCAACCTGATTTCCCAATTGTTAAAATCTCCCATGACTACCATAACATTGCCCTTTTGGCACGCTTTTTCTATTTCCTGTTGTAATCTAGTCCACCTCCCAGCCACTGTGGGAAGGCCTGTATATAACTGTCTCTGATTTTCACCCACACCGACTCAGTAAACAATGCCTCCATGAGTTCTTCCTTTTCTGCAGCCGTGAAACTATCCCCGATTAGAAATGCCACACACTCACCTCTTCTGCCTCCTGCCCTGTCCTTTTTGTAACACCTAAAGCCCAGCACACTCAACAGCTATTCCTGCCTCTGAGACATCCAAGTGTCTGTAATGGTTACAACATCATAGTTTCACATATCAATCCATGCTCTTAGTTCATCCAGCTTGTAAATGATACTCCTTACATTAAAATAGACGCATCTCAAACCATTTGGCTGAGTACATTTTTGCTTTATCATCTGCCTACTCTTTCTCGTAAATTCCCTACAAGCTGTCTCTACTTTTGTGCCAACTGCTCCATCCTCTGCCTCTTCACCTCAGTCCCCACCTGGTTGCAAATCTAGTTTAAATCCTTCCCATTAGCATGAGCAAATCTTCCTCCCAGGATATTGGTTCCCCTCCAGTTCAGATGTAACCCATCCCACTTTTACAGGTCACCCCTTCCCTAGCAAAGGCTCCAATGATCCAAGAACTTGAGACCCTGCTCCCTGCACCATCTCCTCAGCCACTTTTTCATCTGTGCTATCTTCCTGTTCTGATCTTTACTAGCTCGTGGCACTAGGAGTAATCCCAAGATTACCACCTTGGAGGTCCTATTTTTCAGCCTCCTTCCTAGCTCCTAAACTTACTGTGCAGGACCTCTACCCCTCTCCTGCCTACATCATTGGTACCAACATGTACCACGATCTCTGGCTGCTCACCTTTCCCTTCAAGAATACCATGCAACCATTCAGAGACATCTTGGACCCTAGCACCCAGGAAGTAACACTGGTGTCTCTTTTGCTGCTGCAGAATCTCCTATCTGTCCCCATTACTATCAAGTCCCCTGTGATTATTGCTCCATCTGACTTCACTCGACCTTTCTGAGGCTCAGAACTGACCACAGTTCTATTGGTCTGGCTGCTGCTGCCTTTCCCAGATAGGTCATCCCTCATCAGTATCCAAAGGGGTACACTTGTCGCTGAGGGGAATGGCCACAGGGGGACCCTACTCTGACTTCTTTCTCTCTTTACCTCCTGAACATTGTGCATTCAGAGATGCTCTTCTGCACCTCACTATTGTAACGTGTGATTATTTAACTTGCAGTCACCTTCTTGTTAGTGGTGAATCATTCTGGCCATCCTCCTCTGACCTCTCTGATTAACAAGGCATTTTCATCCACAGAACTGCTGCTCACAGGATGTTTTTTGTGCCATTCTCTGTAAACTCTAGAGATTGTGTGTGCGAATATCTCAGGAGATCAGCAGATACCTAAACCAGTTTGTCTGGCACCAACAATCAATCTATTTAAATCATGTTTCTTTCCCATTGTGATGTTTGGTCTGAACAACAACTGAACCTCTTGACCATGTTTTCATGCTTTTATGAAAGTGCAGTACAAGTAGCAAATAAGGTAGACTGGAGGTCAAAATTGCTTTATCATTCAAAAGTCCTATAATAGGAGGATAGAAGCTGTCCTTGAGCCCGGAGATGAGTACCTTCTTTCCAATGGAACAGGGTGAAGAGAGAATGATTGGGAGTGCAACGGAACTTTGATTACAAATGCAAGAGATTCTGCAGATGCTGGAAATCTTGAGCAACACATACAAAACCTGGAGAAACTCAGCAAATCAGGCAGCAACTAAGGAGGGGAATACATAGTCAATATTTTGGACTGAGACTTTTTATAAGGGCTGAAGTGTTGACTGTTTATTGCCCTCCTGAGATCCTAACAGACTTGCTGAATACCTCCTTTTATGTGGGACTTTGTAATCTGTTGCTACCTGTTTTCCAAAATATTCAGCGCCCATGGAGGGAAGGGTGGTTTTTATGATAGACTGGGTTTTGTTCAGAACTTGCTGCAATTTCAGAACAACACTTTCTATTGGAGTGTCTGTAACAATTGATGAGACTCAACAGGGACATGTTGAATTTCTTTCTGAAGAGACACTGGGTGGTTTTCTTGACCATAGCATCTACATGACTGTTGCCTAATGGCATTGTGTAAGGTTGATTTTGCCAACAGTCCGACCTTCTTACTTATGAAGTCCATGCACAACGGAAGCTCTGTGGTTCTACTCAATTTGCCAAGTTGCTTTAAAGATGTGGGTTCATTATTGAGCAATAAAGTGGAAGACAGTAGGTAATTGCAGTGTGAGGCCCAGCTTCATGACCTATATGTGCTGAGTATTTGGTGGTCTGGCACCACTGAAATTGGGTGTACTTGCTGGGCATTTGCACAGGTATGGGGTTCTTGTCAGAGAAGCAGCACAAACCTCAAACCAAAGGGGAATTTATTTCCGTCATCTTTCAGACTGACATAGTTAACTCACCCAATCTATAACTCTACCATTATTATTCAGCCCATATACCTACAGTAGGAGATGTAGAGGTAATGAATAGCTGGTGTCTTAACAAACACCCTTCACTCATAAGAAATCTTTAAGAGGGGTGATTGATAAGTTTGCAGCCTAAGGTAGAAGGAGATGAGTCATACAGCTCTCGTTACATGCACATACAGTTCAACTCTGAGTGATTATGCAGAAAGTTTGAAGTTAATAACTCATCAGAGGTGGCCTAAGGTAGAAGGAGATGAGTTATTAACTTAAAACTTTCTGCATAATCACTCAAAGAGTTGAACTGCATGTGCATGTAACGAGAGCTGTATGACTCATCTCCTGCTACCTTAGGCCACTAACTTATCAATCACCCCTCGTATATCAAGCTGCATTTGATATGTGTACATCAGAAATGTTTAGCAGTTTTCTGAATGGACAATGAACCCATGAACACTACCTCACTATTCTGTTTCCCTCTCTTTTTGAAAATTAAATTTTCTTTTTGATATATATGTATACAGTAAATCTTATTGTAATGTATCATTTTATTATTATGTATTGCAATGTACTGCTGCTAAACAACAACAAATTGCACAGCATATGCCAGTGATACTAAACATGATTCTGATCCTTCTGCCTTGGTCCTTATGTACCATATTGCCGTTTATTCACTCCCATGATACTGACTTCTAATAGGTGAAGCTGCATTCCACTCATTCCCAGCTAGAGTTTTTCAAAGTAAACTTTCTTATACTCACTCACAATGTATAAAACAAAATTACCTCCCATTTACTCTGACTGTATGGTCACTTTAAATAAAACTCTCAAATATCAAAACTGTCGCAGGAAAACAGCATCCATCATCAAGGCACCTCCGCCATCCAGATCAAGTTCTCTTCTCTCTGTTGTTATCAGGAAGATGACATAAGAGACTCAGGGTCCACACCACAAGGTTCTGGAACAGTTATTACCCCTTAACCACCAGGCTCTTGAACCTGAGGGACTAACTTCATTCAACTTCTCTCACCCCATCACTGAACTGTTCCACAACCTATCGACTCATTTTCAAGGACTCTTCATCTCATGTTCTTGATATTTGTTGCTTATTTATTTATTTTTTGTGTATTTGCAGTTTGTTGTCTTTTGCACATTGGTTGTTTGTCCATCCTTTAGAATGCATTCTTTCATTGATTCAATTGCGTTTCTTGTGAATGCTCGCAAGGAAGTGAGTCTCAAGGTTGTATATGGTGATATATATATGAACTTTAAGCTTTGATCCCAACTCAAATTATAATTGTTTTTTTTTGTCAGTGGAATGGTGTTATTATTCAATACACTATATATAACTGCATTGTGGAGAGTCATCCGGCAACATCAACACATTTTGAAATGCAATCACTTCCTATCAGATTGTAACCTAGTTCCAACATTTACTGCGAAGCTTAAGCTAGAGAATTAAAACTTAAAGAAGTGACTTTCAAAGATTCCCACCTTTGTTATTTTTATTCACAACCTTATAGAAAATGTAGTTTAAGCAGAATCTATTCTGGGAAGTTATTTTTTGCATTAATCAGAATTTGACTGTGACCTTGTGCGAACTTGTCAATTTTATTAGCAGTTAGTTCTGGCTGAGCAATCTTAGAACATTAGAGGCTGTGACTCAGAAATAGATTGCCCACACCCACACCCATTCCCTTATTTATTGAGATATAACATGGAACAGGCCTTTCTGGCCCTTCAAACCATATCACCAGCAATCCCCAATTTAACCCTAGCCTAATCACGGGACAGTTTACAACAACCAATTAACCTACTAACCAGTATAACCATATAACAATTACAACACGGAAACAGGCCATCTCGGCCCTTCTAGTCCATGCCGATGCTTACACTCACCTAGTCCCACTGGCTCGCACTCTGCCCATAACCCTCAATTCCTTTCCTGTCCTTATAAATGTCTTTGGGCAGAGGAGGAAACCTATGCATTTCACAAGGGGGACATCAGGACTCTGAACTCCAATACTCCAGGCTGTAATAGCGTAATATGTAATTATTAATTATGTAATAAAATTAAATTTTATTGTAATGTAATAAATAATGTAATAAAATTACATAAAATTATGTAATAGCGTCACATAATGGTGCCCATTATCTATTAGATAGGGAATGGTGCTGGTTGGATAAAGTGGGGTTCCTATAAAAAGGGGAGCAATGCATCCAAATACACGGGAACCAGGATTTTGTAATCAATAGCTACCGTAGATTCCGGACTACAGAGCGCACCTGATTAAAAGCCGCTGGCTCTAATTTTAGAAAGAAAATCAATTTTTTACTTGTACAGGCCGCACCGGATTTTCGGCCGCACCGGATTTTCAGCCGCAGGTGTCCCACGTTGTAAAATGAGATATTTACACAGAAAGATATTACACGTGAGGATTTTTTAACTTTTAATTAAATCCATATGGTAACATAAACAAATACATATTGCAAATGCTTTTTTTTGAACCGTGCCTGTAACGCGGCTACTTTTAAATATACGTTGCGTATACTTTTTTACTGAACAACATTCCAATATCTCCTAACGACTGGTAAAAAATATATATACTGCAGCCTACCAGGAAAAGTTATTGATCGCCTTTAACTTAAAAGCAGCGTTCGCTCAGATCTAATGCCGCTCGCCCCCCGCCTTCCCGTTTATCGCAAACTGGCATTTTTCCCACAAGATGCGGCGAAACCGGGTGTGACGTCATAGCATCCCGCGATGTAGTACAGAAAACAAATATTGTTAAAACACTTCTAACTTTAACTAGAAAATGAATTACTAAGCGAAAATATTATAAACTAAATAACTGCCATAAAGGCAGCACAATGCTTTTCTTCGAGTGTTTTCCATGTTGATGAGGGTGAGTACAAATGACTGATTTACAATAATTTAATTGTGAAAGTGCGCTTGATTTATCGTACAATTTCATTGGACCTCTGTGAACTACTCATCAATTTTATTGGTCTACTGTTACGAGGCAAAATGTTTTTGGCGGCATGAAAAAATACCATGCATTAGCCGCACCGTATTAAAGGCCACAGAGTTCAAAGCTGTTCAAAATGTGGGGAAAAAGTAGCGGCTTATAATCCGACATCTACGGTAATTGGGGGAAAGCTGACCAATGAATGTTTTATGGTTTCAGTATATGAATTTTCTCTTCTTTATTGATTACTGTCAGTATCAATGCCACAGGATCTTTGACTTCTAAAAATAATCATGCTTACTATGTTAGCCAATCCCAATGAAGAATATTCAGAGGCAGCAAATCACAAAGGGATAAACAAAATTTTTAACTAAAGTTTTAAGCATGTATTCCAAAAAAGATTAACATTAAAGATTGAATGCCAGTTTAAAAACAACACAAATAATTTCTTATTTTAATACAATTGTATTTAAATTAATTCTCTGATTAAATGGCCATACATTGTACATACAAACACCGTTTGTAACTTTTCTTTAGAGCTTGAAAGATTACTGAACAATAATTATGACTTGAAATGTAATTTCAATCCCACTGTCAGGACTTTGGGTAGCAAGCATAGCTCAGAAATATCTAAAACTCTAATCGGAAAACTCAGCTCTGCAGATTATTGCCTGGATTAGCCATTGAATGGCACTATGTGCGGCAGAAGTACCTGACAGATGTCAAAGTTTAGATTTCCACATTTAATTACATAATTGAAAAGGTACAATCAGTTTCATGATGGAAAGACAATAATTGTTAATAAATTCTTAATAATCACATCACAAAATCTGTATTATTCTTTGTATTGGAATTATACCATAGACATTTATTACTTGTCTGCAAGGAGTGGTAGTGATACCACTGTATCCACCTTCACTATATTTCGTTAACAAAATTCAGCACTATTTTGCCAGAAAATGCAAAAATTTGTGTAAACTGTGATTCTTTTTCATTATTGAGATGGCATCTACTCAACTTTTATTTACCACCATAAAAGTAATTAGCTACATTTGTGTTTTAAATGAGCTTTTAAATGGTGACACATCTATACTAAGCAATAGAACAAAGTAATTTGAAATAAATATCTTCTTTTGGAACTGTAGTGGAATGGTGTCATTGAAGCAACAGGAATAATGTATGCTGGACTAATTCTTGTCTGTTAACTTTTTTAAAGTTACGAATGGCCTAGACTGAGTCCAAATGCAATGACTATATTGGCTGTGTGGATGAGTGTTTACAGCTGGAGGAGTAGCACTTCTATTTCCATTGAGGGCTAAAGAAATTTGGCACATTCCATTTGATCCTCACCAATTTTTATTGATGCTGCATAGCAAGAATCCTATCTGGAAGCATCAAAGCTTGGTACAGCAACTACTTTGCCCGTGACTGCAAGAGACTGTAAAGAGCTGTGGGCACAGTTTGGCATAATACGAAAGCCAGTCTTCCTTCTATTAACCTGTCTACACTTCTCACTGCCTCAGGAAACCATCCAGCATAATCAAAGAGCCCACCCACCCCAGACATTCTCTCTTCTTCCATCTTCCATTCAGCAGAAAATAGAAAATCTTGAATGCATGTACCACGAAACTCAAAGACAGCTTCTACTCCACTGTTATAAGACTATTGAACAGAGTAAATATAAGAAACACAATAGAATTAATGACGAACTGCCCCAAAAGGACAGACAAACAAACAATATGCAAAAGGATGCTTCACTCGCCCCATCATTGAAATGTTCCTGCAGCCTATGTGGACTTCTCATCTCATGTTTTTGATATTTATTTCTTTTCTTTTTGTACTCGCACAGATTGTTGTCCTTTGCACATTGTTTGTTTGTCTGTCCTGTGGGGCGGTCTTCCATTGATTTTATGTCTTTCTTGTATTTACACTGAATGCCCACAAGAAAATGAATCTCAGGGTTGCACATGGTGACATATATCTACTTCGATAATAAATTTACTTTGAACTTTGAAAGCTTGAAAGTCAAATCAAGGTAGGACTTTCACAGTGAGGAGCAGGAACCTGAGGAGTTTTGTAGAACTCCTCGAGTACAAGTAGATGGATCCCTGAAAGTGGAGTCACTGGTAGACAGAGTGTTGAAGAAAACCCTTGGCATGCTGGTCTTTGGCAATCAGGGCACTGAGTATAAAAGAGGGGAGGTCATGGTGCAGTTATACAAGACGTTGGTACTGCAGTTGAAGTATTATGTTCAGTTTTGGTGCCCTTGCTACAGAAGAGATTTGCTCCTTTGGTCCCCTTGCTGGTTCTTGGGGAAACGAGTTCTGGGAGAGTTAGAGGTTCAGGAGTTTTTTCCTTGGAATGTAGAAGAGTGAGAATGATCTTACAGCGGTGTCAAGAACTAAAAGGCTTTGGTTTAAGGGGAGAAAGGGAGAGATTTAATGTGCATTTTTTTTACACAAGGGATGGTGTGTATGCAGTATGAGCTGCTAAAAGAAGTGGTTACATAGAAAACATAGAAACATAGAAAACCTACAGCACAATACAGGCCCTTTGGCCCACAGAGCTGCGCCGAACATGTCCCTACCTTAGAACTACCTAGGCTTTATCCATAGCCCTCTATTTTTCTAAATTCCTTGTAGCCATGCAGGAGTCTCTTAAAAGACCCTATCATTTCCGCCTCCACCACCGCTGCTGGCAGCCCATTCCAAGCACTCACCACTCTAAGTAAAAACTTACCCCAACATCTCCTCTGTACCCACTTCCAAGAACCTTAAAACTACGCCCTCTTGTGCTAGCCATTTCAGCCCTAGAGAAAAGCCTCTAACTATCCACACGATGAATGCCTCTCATTATCTTGTACACCTCTATCAGGTCACCTCTCATCCACCGTCGCTCCAAAGAGAAAAGGCCGAGTTCACTCAATCTATTCTCGTAAGGCATGCTCCCCAATCCAGGCAACATCCTTGAAAATCTTTTCTGCACCCTTTCTATGGTTTCCACGTCCTTCCTATAGTGAGGCGACCAGAATTGAGCACAGTATCCAAGTGGGGTCTGACCCGGGTCCTATACAACTGCAACATTACCTCTTGGCTCTTAAACTCAATCCCACGGTTGAAGAAGGCTAACGTATCATATGCCTTCTTAACCACAGAGTCAACCTGCATAGCAGCTTTGAGTGTCCTATGGACTTTGACCCCAGGATCCCTCTGATCCTCCACACTGCCAAGAGTCTTACCATTAATACTATATTCTGCCATCATATTTGGCCTAACAAAATGAACCACCTGGTTGAGACAGATACAATAAAAACTTTTAAAAGACAGTGGGACAGGTACAGCAGCATAGCGTTGAACAAAACAATATTACAGCTTAGGGCATCGGAGTTCGGAGTCTGTATGCCCTTCCTGTGGAATGTGTGGGTTTTCTCCAGATTCTCTTGTTTCCTCCAACAGTTCAAAGACATGCCAGTTGGTGGGTTTATTGTAATTTGTTCAATGATTAGGCTAGGGTTAAATCAGTGGGATATTGGGCAGTGTGGCTCAAAGTTCTATACTGTATCTCTGAATAAGTAATTAAATAAAGATACAATGTTAGGAAAGGTTTACCAGGTTACATGGAACCTGGTTCCATATAATTTTGTTTTATGGAACAAGCAATAGCAAATGGGATTAGCTTGGATAAGCATCTTGGTGGGCAAGGATCAGTTAGGCTAAACAGCCTGTTTATGTGCTGTATGTTTCCACAATTCTAACTCTATAACATTGGAATTAATTGTAAATAGCTAGTACTAAATAAAACCTTGCTCCATTGTCTTCACTATTTATTTAATTATTTTTATTATATATGTATATATATATATATATTTATTTTTTTTAAGATCTTTTGGTAAGATGCCAGAGAGCTTGGGGGGCCAACCAAGTGTATTATTGTCTTTTTTAAATGTAGTTTTTATGATTGGAAGACCCTGCTGGACATTAAAAATTTAAAGTACTATAGGTCTACCCCATCGGTGAGTTTCTTGTTGAAGAAAAAACTGAAGAAGCCGGACTTGGTGTGGATCATGCTGCTGCCTGCGTTAGAAAGGCCTCAGAATGTGGTGTCACCTGTTTACAGCCACCCAGGAGAGAGTAGTCAGAGTTGGTGCACTCCACTGGAGTGCCAGGTGTGATGTGATGTACTGTCCAAACTGGAGTTGGTGCTGCCCCCAGTGTTCGTTCAGAAGAAGACAAGTCATATTGTGTTCACAAGCAGACTGTTGCAACATTCATGGACTCAGGGTCTTGGACTATATTTTTTGTGAGACTGTATTTTACTGACAACTTATATGTGCTACATGTGCCTTGTGCTGCTTATAACTGTGGGGTACTGTGTTTTGCAGTTTGGTTGTAGAGTAACTGTTTCATTTGGCTGTATTCAAAGATATTCTTGTAGAGTTGAATGACGATTAAACCTGAACTTGAATTTGAACTTGAACTTATTGTAATTTATAGTTTTTATTATTATGTATTGCTATGTACTGCTGCTGTAAAACACACATTTGCCAGTGATATTAAACCTGATTCTGATTCTGATTCAGTGCTTGGCTTTTTCCACCCCTGGATGCTCTGCTAGCTTTGCCACCTGAATCTCCTGCTTTGACTTTTGCTTTTCATCCATGATTGAAGGGCAGATCAGTCTTGATGGTCCAAATGACCTAACTCTTCTAGTACGTCATATGTTCCTTTCATTCTGAGCACCTATCACCATCCATCAGCTCAGCAGTCCTGTATTAATTATTCGCTGCTTTTCAGAGTGTACTCATAGGAAAATCTAATTGACCTTGAGTTCACTATCTGAACTCTCGTTGTAAGTCAGTCAATGACTGGGTGCCCCGGTAGGGTAATGGTTAGTGCAACGCTATTGCAGCTCTGGGCATTGGAGTTTGGAGTTCAATCCCGATGTCCTCTGTAAAGAATCTTTACACACTTCCCTTGGAATGCATGGGTTTTCTCCAGATGCTCCGGTTTCCTCCCACAGTCCAAAGGTGTACATGTAAGTAGGTTAATTGGTCATTGTGAATTGTCTTGTGATTAGGTTAGGGATAAACTTGGTTGTCAATGCTTGCTTTTTGGTGTGGTTCAAAGAGCCAGAAGAACCTATTCTGCACTGTATCTCTAAATAAAATGTCTGCTTTTCCTCAGTAAGTCAGTCAATAATTCAGGAAGGTGATCAAATCTTGTTGCAATAAAAATGGCATGCAGATTAAACAAATGTTCAGGGAACAAAAATACAGCAGGCACCTTATTGCTTAATGAAAGATAAAATTAAATTATCCTATTATGTACTGTTATTTTCTTCATTACATTAGCAATCCATCTAGTATTTGGTTCATTATCTCAATTATTATATTGAAAAGACATCATTTAACAATGAGCTGATAAATGCAAGTAACTTCCAAGCAATAACTCCCTTCAACAATGGAGCATCTAACCATCGAGTCTTGACAATCATTGTCATTATCATTGCTAAATCCTCCACCAGCATCTTCAGCAAATATCTTACAAGCCCATTTTGAGTGAATCTGTTGTCTGTATTCAGATAGAGAACCTGTAGTTTTTTTCTTTTGCTGATAGACATTTATTACTTGCCTGCAAGGAGTGGTAGTGATACCATTGTACCCACATTCACTGTACTTCCTTAACAAAATTCAGCAATAATTTGCCAGCAAATGCAAAAATTTGTACAAACTGTGATTCTTTTTTTTCATTTTTGACATCTTTTTCATTATTGGCATCAACTCAACTTTTATTTACCACCGTAAAAGTGATTAGCTACATTTGTGTTTTAAATGAGCTTTTAAGTGGTGACACATCTATACTAGGCAATAGAACAAAGTAATTTGAAAGAAGAGTGGGAGTAGACAGATTGTTTTCACGTAGAGCTAGCACTGACTTGATGGTTGAATGGCTCCCTTCCATTCTGCGATGTTGCTTAATTGAACAATATATTAAAGATTCAGACTAAAGGGATCTAGGAAATAGCTATTGGATCATATTGGCAATTGATCTGAAGCAGCAACAGCCCATTTCCCACTGCAGATGCTGCCTGGCCCACTGAGTTTTTCCTGCAGTTTGTATTTTATTCGCAGAGCCTTGTACTCTGCACCTCATTCTGATATTCATGTACCTTGCCATCTTCACTGTCATTGGTCTTCTATATCTTGGCATTTGTTGCAATAACTCCCATTTCCAGAGATGTGTAATCTCCATGGAGAGGCAAAAACTCAGGGTCCATGGGCAATAAAGTACTTTGAAGAATTCATCGTAAATCCCTCAGGTCTATGTGGTCTAAGCAAACACAAAGTTTATGCTTCCATTAAATTTCAGATGCAACACAGTTAGATCTCGAAACCCATCATCGTGAATCACCAGCCCATGACCACGCTGGTGCCAGAACATGACGACACTTGTGGACTGCCCCCAGCAATTTTTGGAGCTATGTTGAAGCAAGTGACACATTTCAATTTATGTTTTGATGTATGGTGGTGGCATCCGTCGGTCTCGAGAGACCATGGATCTGTGCCTGGAGTTTCCAGGGCGCAGGCCTGGGCAGGGTTGTATGGGAGACCAGCAGTTGCCCAAGCTACAGGCCTTCCCCTCTCCACGCCACCGATGTTGTCCAAGGGAAGGGCACTAGGACCCATGCAGCTTGGCACCGGTGACATCACAGAGCAATGTGTTGTTAAGTGCCTTGCTCAAGGACACAAACACGCTGCCTCAGCTGAGGCTCGAACCAGTGACATTCAGGTTACTAGTCTGATGCCTTGACCACTAGGCCACGCGCCTATATGCCAAATAAAGCTCACCTTAATTTCAGATATTAGGGAATGAGTTACAGCTTTTATTTTGCTTGTTTTCCATGTGGAGTGGTAGATTTTGCAGTGAGTTAAGTTGCATATTGTATTTCAATACCACGGTTCATATAGTAATGTAATTAAAAAGCTCACTGTCACTTCAAGTTGTCACATCAGCACCCCAAGAGAATATGCAATAATTGTGCAGAATTTAGTGCAGTTATTACAAATACAAAGCGAGCTTTAACACTGGAATTGCCAAAAGCAATGCTCAGCCTGTGACATACGTGCATGCATTGTTATCATCCAATGAACTACACTCAGTGTTCACTTTAATAGGTACAGGGGTGGACCCCAGCTTTGTCTTCTGCTGCTGTAGCCAATCCACTTAAATATTCAATGTGTTGTCCTTTCAGAAATGCTCACCTGCACACGAGTTGAATTTCCTGGTTATTTGATTTACTGTCCATAAGACATTGGAACAGAATAAGACCATTCAACTCATCAAGTCTGCTCTGCCATTCCATCATGGCTGATCCCAGATCCCACTCAACTCCATACACTTGCCTTCTCTCCATAACCTTTGATGCCCTGACCAGTCAAGAAACTATCAATCTTCACTTTAAATATACCCACGGTATTGGCCTCCACTGCAGTCTGTGGCAGAGTATTCCACAGATTCACTACTCTCTGGCTAAAAAAATCCTCCTTACCTCTGTACTAAACAGTTGTACCTCAATTTTAAGGCTGTGCCCTCTAGTTCTAGATACCCCTTACCATAGGAAACATCCTCTCCACATAACGTAACTAGTCCTTTCAATATTCAGTAGGTTTCAATGAGATCTGTCTCCGCATTTGTCTGAATTGCAGCGAGTGCAGGCCCAAAGCTGTTGTATGTTAACCCCTTCATTCCTAAAATCATCCTTGTGACCTTCCTCTGGACTCTCTCCAATGACAGCACATCCTTTCTGAGATATGGGGCCCAAAACGGTTGACAATAGTCCATCTGCAGCCTGACCAGTTTCTTATGAAACCTCACCATTATCTCCTTTCTTTTATATTACATTTCCCTTGAAATAAATGCCAAATTGGCATTTGCCTTCTTTACCACAGACTCAACCTGTAAATTAACCTTCTGGGAGTGTTGCACAAGAACTCCTGTCCCTCTGCACCTCCATTGTTTGAATTTTCATCACATTTAGATAATAGTCTGCACTTTTGTTCCATTTACCAACATGCATTATTATACATTTCCCAACATGCATTATTATACATTTCCCAACATGCATTATTATACATTTCCCAACACTGTATTCCATCTGCCACCTTTTTTGTCCATTCATCCAAATAGTCTAAGTCCTTCTGCGATCGGATTGCTTCCTCAGCACTTCCTGTTCCTTCACCTATCTTTGTACCATCTGCAAACTTTGCCACAAAGCTGTTGACCTCCTGTCAGTTTGAACTAGTTTGGGCATTCTCCTCTGACCTGGCCCATTAACAGGACATTTTTTCTCCACAGAACTGCTGCTCACTGGATTTTTTTTGTGTCTTGCACTATTCTCTGGAAGCTGTAGAGACTGCTGTGCATGAAAATCCCAGGAGTTCAGCAGTTTCTGAGATACTCAAATCACCTCATTTGCAACCAACAATCACTGCATGATCAAACTCACTTAGATCACATTTCTTCCCCATTGGTCTGAACAACATCTGAACACCTTGACCATGTCTGCATGCTTTTAATCGATGAGTTGCCGCCACACGATGGGCTGATTAGATATTTGCATCAAGGAGTAGGTGTACAGGTGTAACTAATAAAGTGGCCACTGAGTGTATATGAGTATGCATGCGTTCTGTTTACATAGTCAATGTATTCCTGTAAAAATTATCATATAAATCATTTATATGAAACTTTGCTTCATTGTGTGTTTTCCTTTAGCTGAGTCATGTTTATACATAATCTAATTAAACATATTATATTTTAAGTAGAACTATTTATTTGCCTTCAATAGTGTGATGTCTGACAAAGCTCTTTTCATATCCCTGTTTCTGGGATCATTTCACAAATTATTTGTTTCCATTCGAGTAATACTTTCACTTGGGATATTTTTGATTCAGATTTCCTTTTGCTCTCATTAAAAAACAGTAAAAGCTAGAAACACTCAGTAGGGCAGGGCACATACATGGAAAAAGAAACAGAGTTAACGTTTTAGGCCAAGACCTTTTACCTTTCATGTGCTGGGGTAAAAAGGGTAGTGGACATGTTAGTTCCAGACTGGTATTTTACTAATGACACACCAAGGGTCACTGTATCATTGGGAATGAAAGGAATTGAGATATATTGACTGATAGCATTTTACAAGTGAGAAAGCCTTTAAGATTAACATCTCCTTGTGAAATTCCTTCTTCTTTAGCCATCACCCCTACTGGAGCATAGGCCTCTGACAGTAGCTCAACAATTCCTCTATCCTGCACCAGTCTTTCTGTCTTTCAAGTTGTAGCCTATCAAAGATCCCATTCTCACAGGGATGAGGTTTTTGGAGCTTTATGGGATGGGATTGGCTCTATGCCCAAACCTCCTCTTTTTGCAGCTGGGCTTGGGACCGCCCATGACGGAGTATTATGAAATATAGTCTTCACAAAATGGAACAGCCAGTTTATCCCTTGTGCCCCATTTCAAATCCAAATATATAACTGGTCTATGCTGTCAGATAATTCCATTTGCCCATGTTTTCCCATCCATGTTCCTGTTCAAGTGTCCTCTGGTGACTGATCTCATATATGGATCTCCTTTGGGGTGAAATGGTTCCTCCTCAGCTTTCCGTTCAGTCGCTCCTGTCTTACATTTAGCTATTCTTTATTTCTCAACCCTGCGAAAATAAATGATTATGTGCATTCATTCTATCTATGCCCCTCATTACTTTACACCCAATTTATCATTCTTCATTCTCCTGTGTCCCAGTGAATAGTCCTACCCTGCTCAGCCTCTCAATAACTCAGTCCTTTAAGTCCCAGCCACATCCTTGTAAAAATCCTCCAGGAGGAGCACAACCTTGTCAAAGGGCTTAGAACAACCTTTCTCAAACTTTTTGCCCTGGAGGACCGCTTGAAATAAATTTCAGGTCTCAGGGAACACCTGCATAAAAATTACTATATCTAGAGCTCATGGTATGTTAGTGTGATCAGTAAAATTGTAGATATAATAAACCAAAAATAATTGTCAATGTTCTTTTAAGTAGAGAATTAATTTTAGCCAACCTTTCTTGAAAACAATCTTTTTCTTTACCTTTCATAAATTTTAAAAACTCATAAAGTAAATATAATAAATTTCTTTCTAAAGGTGGGCCTAGCAGATTTTATTTGAAAAAAATTGTAAATTGATTTCAATTAATGCTATTTACAACATGAACATTGATTGAAAATGTTGAATATTAAAGTTACGATAAACTATAAGCCAAAGCAACATGAATAAAAATACAGCCTAAGCCACAAATTGTTGGCGCGTGGATAAGGCATCGGTTTAGTGATCCGAAGGTCACTGGTTCGAGCCTCAGCTGAGGCAGTGTGTTGTGTCCTTGAGCAAGGCACTTAACAACAGTGCCAGTAACTCTGCGATGACACAGGTGCCAAGCTGCTTGGGTCTTAGTGCCCTTCCCTTGGACAACATCGGTGGCGTGGAGAGGGGAAGGCTTGCAGCTTGGGCAACTGCCGGTCTCCCATATAACCCTGCCGAGGCCTGCGCCCTGGAAACCTTCAAAGGCACAAATCCATGGTCTCACGAGACTAACGAATGCCTATTTAAGCCACAAATTTATTAAAGACTTGAAAAACATTTTCTTACTAAGTAACATGATCAGGCTCAAATATAGGCCTAGCATGTGAAACCTGTGCTTGTTTTCTGTTGCAGAAATACTTAATTCTGAGTTGAACTTGAGATAAGATAACAGATTTCACCTTCAGCTACAATGAGATGATTTCTATCCTTGCCCTTGATGCTTGTTAATCAAGAAAAAAGCTTGCTCATACATGTAAGAAGTTGAAAACTGCAGCACAATTTTTATTGCTTTCCTATGAATGGCAGGATACTCATCTTTCTCAGATATCCAGAACTTGTCCGGGGCAGGTCAGTAAATCTCATCTTGAGTGCACAATCACAGTGCATCTCACAAAGTTCTTTCTTTTCTCTCAGTCAGTTTCTCAGACTGAGTAGAAGATTTAGAGAAGGGGCCCTTTACGCAGTCATACACTTGTGTTGAAAGGAAGGAAAAATACTGTTCAGTTTTGTTCTGCAGTTCTTTCAGGTGGTTTTCAATAAGACTGAAGCCCAAGCAGCAGTGGAAACATTTCAAGATTTCCTATTGCAATATGATTTTCCAAAGATTCAGTTTCCTTTTAAATCCAAGAACCTTGTGACTCGAAGCCAAAACATTTTCTCCAGGGCTTTGCAGAGACTTGTTCAACTGTTTCATATGGTGAAAATTGTCTGTAAAATAGGCTAGTCTCTGCAGCCATTCTTCATCTTCATAACACTCAGAAAAGTCTGGCCTATTATTTTCTTAAAAGTACTCCTGCAATTCACCTTTCAGCTCAAACACCCTGTTGAGAACTCTTCTTCTGTTAAGCCACTGAACACCTGCAGGTGTGCTCTTTATCCAGGTTTTCACACAGTTTTTTAAATCATTCTCAAGTGAACTGGTCTTTGTTTAATAAAGTTAGCCATTTTTGTAGCATCATCCAGAACTTTTTCATTTCATCTCCATGAGTTTTTGATATCACCATGTCCCTAACACTCCTCTCCCCCACTGAGCACTCAAGCATGCAGCAAAGCATCAATAAAGACACAGACTTGCAGTACCCCAAAGACTACTCGTTCATCCGGTAATTCGACATACCACAGGCTCTCTCTCTCTCTAATAAAGGAAAAAGAGATGTCCCCGTTTCACAGTGAGCGGGGAGGCATAATAAAGCAACTCACTGATTTATGGTGTTAAATGTTTGTTGCGTCATTTTTTCCAAGCTCTGTGCCCAAAGAATTCAGGTCTCTGGGCCCACAGCCAGCAGCCAGATCGCTGCTTATGATCTTCCGTCTCCCATGACACATCAGGCGGTGGCACCAGCCTTGAATCAGCCTGTCTCCAGAGCCATGGAAATCCAGAATCCTGAATTCTGAAGCTCTGCCTCAGAAGGTAGTGGAGGCCAATTCTCTGGATGCTTTCAAGAAAGAGTTAGATAGAGCTCTTAAAGGTAGCAGAGTCAAGAGATATAGGGAGAAGGCAGGAACAGGGTACTGATTGTGGATGATCTTCCATGATCACAGTGAATGGTGGTGCTGGCTCAAAGGGCCAAATGGCCTACTCCTGCACCTATTGTCTATTGTCTATTGAAGGCATGCTAGTCTTCCAGCCTGCATCCCTGGCATATCGAAAAACAGCCAGTCATGAGGCCCTAAGGCGAGTCCCATTCCCGCAAAGAACTGAAGTCAGCATGTAACTCCAGGTCAGGGTCTTCAAAAGAACCCTGAAAGGGAAAAAAAAGAGATATCAAAGATAGAAATAGAGCTGTTTCCGAAGATGAAAGCAAAGGAGTCGCCATAACCTCTGACAACCCTCCAAACTATCCACAACACCCCCAACCTTTGTGTCATCAGCAAACCTATTTTATTTCTTCATCCATCAGTTATAAACATCACAAAGAGGAGTTGTCACAGAACAGATCCACGTGGAATACCACTGGTCACTGACCTCCATGCAGAACATGAACCATCTACAACCACCTTTTGCCTTCTGTGGACAAGCCAATTTTGTATCCACAAAGCAAGTTTCCCTCGGATCCCATGCCTCCATACTTTCTGAATGAGCCTTGTATGGGAATTCTGATGCCTGACTGAAATCCATATACACTACATATACTGCTCCATCTTCATCAATGAAAGTTAAGATCTTTTCAATTTTGCTGGAGACATTGCTGCATTTGTAAATCATTTGCCACAGACCAGGCACAATGGAATAGGATTACTTGGATCATCAGTCCAATTGATATATAGCTTTCATTGTAGAGATGGACTTTTTTCTGCCCATAGTTGTACTAGTGCAGTGAAATGACTCTGAAGTTTGTAATTCATCATCATTAACCTTATCAGAATTGTCCTTAGGCCTAGAAATCTCCTCTTCCATATCACACCTCCTCTTCAAAAATTGCCACACTGGACCATCTTTAGAATGAAAATTTCCTTCCAGTTTTCTGCAACACCTGTAGAGTTTGCTCTCTCCCATATGTCAGTCAACAGCGCATAAGGGGAAGTTGGGGGAGGTAATTTGGGAGGGAGAGGGCTCAACCAAATAAATGTAGTCCTACTGCGTACTGACATACTGAGCTGAGATTGCTAATGGGGCTGCTTGAGCACTGCTCACCTCTGCGAGCACTAGTGTTGCGCAACATTCAAAAAACAATGTTTTCTTTAATCACCATCTCTTGTGGAACCCATAGTGACTTTTGTGGAACCTCAGTTCAGTTGAAAAACCCTGATTTACAGGCTTGCCTGCCTCAATGACCTGGAGAGCTATGTTGGCTGGAGTCTGGTGCTTTGACTCTTGGTAGGGTCACCTATGTCAAACAGGTCAAAGGGTAGAGGCCAGACTAAGAGTGGTCAACTGGTCCTGCAGGTTCATGTGTTCAGCTTAGAGCCAACAACCCTGACTGGTCAAAAGAAAGTGTTACACTAACAGCAATGAAGAATCCTTCTATATCTGTGTGTGACAGTATGGACAGCCAGAGATGGAAGACCTTCATTACTGCCCTAAACACCAGGGGCATAACAGGCAGTAAGTAAATACATCCTTGTAAATCTCCTCTGAGCTCTTTTCAGATTAATGGCAACTTAGCCACGTGACCAATATAATAAATACAGTCCCACTAACATTTTGTAATGAAACATCCCAACTTCTGTTTTCAATGCCTTCAACCCCAGGGAGTGGGAATAGTGCAGGTGGGCAAAAAGGGTCAGCATGGACAAGGTGGACTGAAGAGGGTGGTAGGTGGGATCTAGAATAGTACTCGTGGGATATAAACAGCAGCTGGCTCTAGCTGAGCTCGGAATCCTCTTGCTATGTTTTAATTCTTTGAACTTTCATTGATGTAAAAAGAGCAAGTGATTTTTAAAAAAATAATCTCAGTATGGTGCTGCCAAGACTGTGTAGCCTTTTTTGGTGGAACTGCTATTCCCTGAACCATTGCAGTCCTATCAAAAGAGAGTAGACCATTTGTGTCTGTATTCCCAGAATTTAGAAGGCAGACATTCAGACATATAGGGTCATGAGGGGATTGACAGGATAGAAGTCAAGATATTTTCATTTGTGAAATATTTATGAATGATGAGGCTTACGTAGTTACAAGAAAAAGAGCTGGTCATTTAAAACATGCACAGAAATTTCTTCTCTCAGATGGGTAATGGATCTCTGGAATTCCCTCCCCCAGTGGGTGGTAAGGGCCAGACTATGCAAAATATTTAAGGTAGAGGTAGAGGAATTGAGGTCAGAAGAGGTGTAGAGGCCAGTCTACACCATATTCAGAGACAGGGCAGGGGATATCAGGCAAAGGAGATACCAGCTACCATAGGGGCATGAGGGCATATTTCTTAGAGCATAGCTTGTTACTAATGATGTTTCTATGACATTCTTTTTCTTGAGTTTCTTGATGGTAAGGGTTGCAGGAAGAAAACCTCAGCTTTGTATCTCATACCCTCTAATCTTGGCAGCATCCTATTAAACTGTTCCTGAACTATTTCCAAAGCCTCCACCTCCTTCCTGTAATGGGGGAAGCAGAACTACACACAATACTACGTGTGGCCTATCCAAAGTTTTACATTAGTACAACATGATTTCCTTACTCATAGACTCAGTCCCTGACCAGAGAAGACAAGAATGCCATACTCCTTCTTCACCACTCTATCTACTTGTGTGGCCACGTTTTGGAAGCAACGGACTGGGACCCAAAGATCCAATGCTGCTAAGGCTCCCACTATGCGTGTATGCTTTTCCCTCACATTTTCCCAAAGTGCAATACCTCACACTTAAAGTCATTGCTGATGACAGTCAGTAAGTCATAGAATATTACTGCAGAGAAACAGCCCCTTCAGTCCATACTCAGCTCATCTTCTGCCTCGCCCCATCTACCTGTACCTAGGCCATATCCCTCCAAACTCCCCTTATCCAGGTACCTATTCAAACTTTGTTATAATGCTGCTCATATTAAAACCCATCTGTCAATTCTCCTCCCATATCTGTAACTCATCTACACTCTGTGAGTGTATACACTGAGCATATGCTTCTGGTCTTCTGCCACTAGAGCCCTTCCACTTCAAGGGTCAACATGCTGTGCATTCAGAGATGCTCTTCTGCACACCACTACTGCAATGTGCAGTTATTTGAGTTACTGTTACCTTCCTGTCATCATCCTCTTCTGACTTCTCTCATTAACAATGCATTTATGCTTACAGAAATGCCACACACTGGATGTATTTTTTTGTCTTTCACATCATTCTCTCTAAGCTCTAGAGACTGGTGTGCATTCAAATCCCAGGAGATCAGCAATTTCTGAGATACCCAAACCACACTGTCTGGCACCAAAGTCACTTAGATCACATTTCTTCCCGATTTTGATGTTTTATCTTAAGAACAACTGATCCTCTTGACTATGTCTGCATGCTTTTATGCACTGGGTTGCTTCCGTATGATTTTGCTGATTAGACATTTGCATTAGTGAGGTGTGTTCAGGGGTACCTAATAAAGTGGCCGTGAAGTGTCTATCCTGCTGTTTTCTTTGATAGCCTGCTACACAGTCCACTGCTTCATTGATCTTTGTGTCTTTTGCAAGCAGCATGTCCTAGGATGCATCAGACATGGATAGCGAGGTAGGTTTAAGGGGCCAAATGGCTGATTGCTGGTCCTTTTACTTTATGTTCCAATGTTCTTTCCTCCTTGATCTCAATTTCCCAGCCAATTTTGATTTACCAGGATGTGTATTAATAATCATTTTTGTAGTGTTACATAAATCAGTTAGATGTAGTATATGAAAGCTGTAAATGAGTTAAAGATATTCTTTATATATTTTGATTAACTGGGACCTTGGGAAAGTGATGGTTTGTTTGAGATCAAGCTGATGATATTCTGTCTCTCCTCTGGTAAGGTAATTAAAATTATGAACAGTCTGAAATAGGTCAGTATAGAACATTAATACAGTACAGAAAAGTAAACATGTGTGCCTGTAGGCAGTTCCTTGTTATCACATCTAACATGATAGAAAGAGCTATACAAGCGTCCAATTAATGAAGCTTTGTAATTGTTAACATTTTGAGGCTGTCAGCAGTGTATATTCATTCATTTATTTGTTTGTTTGTTTGTTTTGAGTCTCAGTGCAGAATAGACCCTTCCAGCCTTTTGAGCTGTGCCTGCCTGCAGCCCCCAATGTAACCCTCACCTAATCATAGGACAACTTATACTGACCACTTAACCTACTAAACAGTACATCTCTGGTGTGGGAGAAAATCAGAGCACCAAAATGAAACCTGAGCACACACGGGAAAGAACGTACAAACTTGTTTACAGAGGGTGCTAGAGTTGAACTCCACAAATTCCAATGCCCCGAGCTGTAATAATGTTGCTACCATGGCGCCCAAGGAAATTAAGGCTTCATTTCAGAATTAGACAGCAATGAACCAGTATCTTCAGCCATTGAGTCCAATCCCTTTTTTCTTTCTATTTACTCTTATTCCTATCATTCACAAAGAACAATTTACAATGGTAGATTAATCTATCAACCACCATGTCATTTGAATATGGCAATTTGAGATTGGGAAGGAGAATGAGGGAAGATTTGATAGAGATTTAGAAAGTTATGAGGGATATAGATAATGTTAATGCAAATGTGCTTTCTCCATTGAAGTTGGGTAAGGCTAGAACTAGAGGATGTACACGTTAAGTGTGAAAGGTGAAATATTTAAGGGAACTTCTTCACTCAGAGGATGGTGAGGGTATGCAACAAGATGTCAACACAAGGTGAGGATGTGGGTTCAACTGCATCAGTTAAGACAAGGGTGTGAGGGGCATGTGGGCTATGGCCTGGGTGTGGGTCAATGGAACTAAGCAGAATACCAGTTCAGTACTGACTAGATGGACTGAATGGGCTCTTTGAGACATAGTGTTCTATGTCTCCAGGTGGGAGGAAACTGATATGGTAACAGTGAGACCATGTGAACTCCATACCAGCAGTACCAGAGGTCACTGCATCACAGGTGAACTAACTGGTGACATAATGACATGAATAAGGATAAAAGGGGACCCTGCTTAAAGAAGAGGTCAGAAATAAGTGAGAGATCCAGAGCAATTAAGTTTGGTGACCCCTCATGCCTACACTGACTAACTCCTTTCCTGCGGTTGCTCCAGGCAGGTACCCATTTGGTTTGGGGATTGTTCCATGGCAATTCTGCCATGGTGGCATCAGTTCAGGCAGTATTTTGCAAAAAAAAAGTTTATGCAAATCATACCTCCCTCTGAACCTACAAAATAGCCAATTCAATCCGGTAAAAGTATCAAACCAGGATCTGTGGATTGAAGCTGTGTTACTAACACCTCACAGTTCTGAAGATATGCTTATACTAGATACTGAGGAAGTAGAAAGCTTATTCCTTTTCTAGTTCAGACTGACCATGCTAATAATTTTTTTTTTATAGCTTGAGCATATAAATCTCTATTTTTGGTCACTAAAGGATAGGCTTGTGATTGAGTCTCAACAGTACGTCTGTGGAGGATTCCAAACTCTTGTCAAGCAAGTTAGATTTGACGTAAAGTAGGCTCATGTATAATGGATGATTTTTTTTCTGTCAAACATTTTTTCTTCTCATGTAAAGGCTAAATAATTCATGTTCCAGCTTCTTGCAATACCAACCCATCAAGAATTCCTGCTGGCCCAGTTTACACTGAGCTACTATATAATTCTGCACCACACGACAGGTGGAACCATGATATTCAACACGAACTAACACTTCATTAGTTAATTGATGTGGGACTTGTTATACAGACATACACTCAGTGGCCACTGTCTTCTGCCACTGTAGCTGATTCCACATCAAGATTCAATGTGTTGTGCATTCAGAGATGCTCTTCTGCACACCACTGTTGTAACACGTGGTCATTTGAGTTACTGTTCCCTTTCTGTCAGCTTGAACCAATCCAGCTGTTAGAAGCTCTTCTAACCTCTTTCATTAACAAAGAACTCTCACCCACAGAACTCTGACTTACTGGATTTTTTTTTTGTTTTCCATGCCATTCTCTGCAAACTCTAGAGACCTATGTGAAAAATTTCCCAAAGATCAACAGTTTCTGAGATAATCAAATCACCCTGTCTGGCACCAATAATCATTCCATGGCCAAAGTCACGTAGATCACATTGCTTCCCCATTCTGATAGTTTGACTGAACAATAACTGAACCTCTTAACCATCTCTGCATGCTTCTATACACTAAGTTGCTGCCACATGATTTGCTGATTTGATAATTGCATTAACGAGCAGGTGTACCTAATAAAGTGGTCACGGAGTGCATTGCTATCTGTAATAGAATATCACAATAGAAACATATTTCTGCCTATTATTTATAAAAGACTATTATTATTTTCCAATTAAGTCATTGATTCAAACATTATCAATTATATCTTAACTTAGTAAATGAGACACCCCAGTGAAATTATTGCCAGTTTCCATGTAATATCTCACAAATATTGACCCTCTTAATTAGATTAGTTCCTTTAAATCAGATACAGTTTGTCACTATGTATAGTTGAAATTCATGAAGTATGACCTTGTAGTGGAAGCACTCTGTAAAGTATGATAATGAAACTATAATTGATAGGAGATGATAATTATATAGAATTAAGATAGACTATTAACTAATGAAAGGCATTTTAATTTTCTTTCTAAAGCTCCCTTTTTCTGTTAATTTATTGTATTGATAATCAAGTGCAAGCTTAGGCTATAAGACCATCAGACATGGAAGCAAAATTAGACCATTTGGCCCATCAGGGCTGTTCTACCATTTCCTCATGACTGATTTATTATTTCACTCAACCCCATTCTCCTGCTTTCTCTCTGTAAACTTTGACATCCTGACTAATCAAGAACCTGTCAACCTCTGCTTTAAATGTACTTGATGACTTGGCCTCCATAGCTATCTGTGGCAATGAATTCCACCCTCTGGCTAAAGAAATTGCTCCTCATCTTTGTTCAAAATAGATGCCCTTCTACTCTGAAGCCGTGTCCTCTAGTCCTAGCCACACCCACTACAGGCAACATCCTCTCCATATCCATTCTATCTAGGCCTATCAATATTCAATAGGTTTTCAATGAGATCCCCCCCCCCCCCATTTTCTAAACTTGGTTAAATATCATCTCCAAGTGTGAAACCATAGAACACATAGAATACAATATAGGACCTTCGGCCGATGGTGTTATGAGATCTATACAAACCTATTCCGCAATCTATCTATCCCTTTTCTCCTTCACAGCCCATAAGTAACACACACAAAATGCTGGAGGAACTCAGCAGGCAGCATCTATGGAAATGAATAAACATTCAACATTTCAGACTGAGACATTTCATCAGAACTGAAAGGAAGGGGGTAGAAGATAGAATAAAAAGGTGGGGGAAGGGAAGGAGAATTGCTAGAAGGTGATAAGTGAGTAGGAAAGGTCAAGGGCTTGAAAGAAAGGAATCTGATAGGAGATAAGAGTGGACCAGAGTAGAAAGAGGAGGAGGGGACCAGGGGGAAGATGATGCGCAAATAAAAAGAGATAAAAGGCCGAGGGGGAATAGAAGAAGAGCGGAGGGAGAAGGAAACATCTTTTACCCGAAGGAGAAACTATCCACTCTATTTATGCCTCACTTAATTTTATATACTGTACCTCTCATACTCCTTCGCTCCAAAGAGAAAAGCACCAATTTACTCAAACTTTTCTCAGAAGACACTAATCTGGACAGCATCCTAGTAAATCCCTCAGTATCCTCTCTAAAGCTTCCACATCCTATGATGTTGAGTTATATGGGAAAGTCTTGAAGTCAGGATTGCAGCTGTTGTAATGATGATATGAGCTGCAATATCCCTACAACAGAAATACCATGAGAAGGAAAATTGCAAAAAAAAATTACATGTAGCTTTTTAAAAAAACATAGATCATCTTAGTTTATTTTCAAAGCCTCTCTGTACTTCTTTTCATCCTTAAGATTTAAAAGTCTAACCTTGTATAGAATCAGAAAGCCACTTCTGTTTTCCGGGAATTAAAAGAATTAAGCCATTCGATTACTTATTACATAAATTGTGTTGAGTGTTAAGTTAACAATGGTTAATGAATGTGATTTGATATTATGGTCAGTGATCAACGAATAATTGTTTCTATGGGTACTGAAACATAATGGCTAAATGTTGGACATCGCCATAGATTCAGAGACTTGGGTATGAATCTCACCATGGCAACAGGAGAAGTTAAAATTAACCTAAAAAAGCTGCTCTGAAATTGGCGTCACAGTTGACAGAGTGGTGAAGTAGGCATTTCGCACACTGACCTTCATCAGGCAGTGCACTGGGTACAGCAATTGGACTGTTATGTTATACAAGGTGTTGGTGAGACTACATTTGAAACATTATGTTCAGTTTTGGTTGCCCTGCCAAAGGATAGATAACATTGAGCTGGAAAGAGTGACTTGAGAGATTGTGCTGAAGAGAGAGGTTGAGCAGGATAAGTCTTTATTCCTAGAACACAGAACATTACAGCACAGAAACTAGCCCTTCAGCCCACGATGTGGTACTGAACTAATTAAATTAGTAATCAAATGGCCAACTAAATTAATCCCCAGGAGGCAACATTTGCACCCAAAGAGTGGTCCATATAAGTAATGAGCTGCCAGAGGTAGTGGTTGAGACAGGAACATTCACAAGATTTGAAAGACACTTGGACAAATTCATGCAGAGGAAAGGCTTAGAGGGATACGGGCCCAAGACAGGCAAATGGGATTAGCTTGTTTAGTTAGGACTAGTGGGGCTGAATGGCCTGTTTTGGTACTGTGCTTATATACAGCATGGTACAGGCCCATCAGCCCAACTGCTTCAAACATATTGTTCTATGTAGTAAGCTCTGTATTGCTGGCTGCCATGTCTTCAGCTACCAATTTAATTCCACTTCCATTTACCATATGTCCATCCATGGCCTCCTCCACGGTCGTGATAAGGCCACACTTAGGTTGGAGGAACAACACCTTATATTTTGTTTGCGTGGCCCCCAACCTGATGTCCTGAACACTGATTTCACAAACTTCTGGTAATGCCCAATCACCCCCCATCCTTCAACATTCCCCATCCCCCTTTCCCTCTCTCACCTTATCTCCTTTTCTTTCTTCCATGGCCTTTTGTCTCTTTCACCAATCAACTTCTGAGCTCTTTACTTCATCCCTTCCCCTCCAGGGTTCACCTATCACCTTGTGTTTCTCTCTCCCCTCCCCCCACCTTTAAAATCTACTCCTCAGCCTTTTTTCTCCAGTCCTGCCGAAGGGTTTCGGCCTGAAATGTCAACTGTACTTTTTTCCTGGCCTGCTGAGTTCCTCCAGCATTTTGTCTGTGTTCCTATCCCTCTCGTTAGCTGCTGTCAAAGTGAAGTGCAGGAGTCTCAGGATCCACATTGCAAGGATTGATTGGTTAGGCTTGTCCTTTGATCTCATTATCTCATTTTGGGGGACTTTGAGGTTCATTTTGCAAGATGTTTGAGATTCCGGTAGATTTTGTTTTGCAACTTTTGGACAGTTTGATTGGGGTGATCAATACGCTTTGGTGAGGACAGACGCTGCGGGCAATGCTAAACTGAACCAAACTAAATGCTCCTGGACTCCTGGTTTGATGTTGATATTCTATGTGGCGTACACTCACTTCTTGCCATTTGCGCAATTCGTTCTTTTTTGTGCATTGGGTTTTTAATGCTTTCCTATGAATGGGTTCCATGGTGATTCTTTGTTTCGCTGGAGGATGGATCTCAGAGTTGTATCCTTTGAAAGTAAACATACTTTGAATCTTTGATTCTTTGAAACTTTGACGTTTTCTTCCCATCCCCCTCCCAAACTGCATGCAGCTTTTGTTTTTCACTTCAGTCTCTCTTTTTTATAGAAGACACTGGCTCTGCGCTGTAATCTAATTCATTAGGTACCATCTTTAATTCAATAAGAGGGAAAAGAAATTATGCTTTATCATCACATTAATCTCTGGTTGTGAAGAATAACAGTAACTGCCTTCATTCTCATCCAAAACTCCTTCTGCGAATCTACTTCTGCATGAGGAAACCAGGGGGCAGAGTGGAGATGTGGGGGTAGGGGATGATAGTTTCAGCTATGACTCAAGGGAGAAGGTGGTGGCTTGCAGTTGAGCTGATGACCTTATAAAGCTTTATAAAATCACAGGGGTGCCAAGGTAGCATAGTGACACTATTACAGCTCGCAGCATTAGAGATCGGAATTTAATCTTGGTGTCTTCTGTAAGGACTTTGTATGGCATCCCATGGAATGCATGGGTTTCCTCTGGGTGCTCTGATTTCCTCTAACAGTCCAAAGACCTACTGGTTAGTAGATTAACCTGTCATTGTAAATTGTTCCATAACTAGGCTAGGGTTAAAATAGAGGTTGCTGACAGCTCAGCATGAGGAGCCAGAACAGCCCATTCTGTGCTATTTCTCTAAATAAATAAATAACATTCATAATATTAAGATTAAGACTGTCTTTATTTATCATACATATACATATACAAGGGGTGACTGATAAGTTTGGGGCCTAAGGTAGGAGTCAATTTTAGAAAACCGAGCACATTTATTTTTCAACATAGTCCCCTCCTACATTTACACACTTAGTCCAGCGGTCATGGAGCATACGGATCTTGGAGCTCCAGAAAGTGTCCACAGATGGGTGATTGATAAGTTTGTGGCCTAAGGTAGAAGGAGATGAGTTATTAACTTCAAACTTTCTGCATAATCACTCAAAGAGTTGACCTGCATGTGCATGTAACGAGAGCTGTATAACTCATCTCCTTCTACCTTAGGCTGCGAACTTATCAATCACCCATCTGTGGACACTTTCTGGAGGTATGCTCCAGAAATGCTCCAAGACCACTGGATTAAGTGTGTAAATGTAGGAGGGGACTATGTTGAAAAATAAATGTGCTTGATTTTCCAAAATTGACCCCTTCTACCTTAGGCCATGAACTTATCAATCACACCCCTGTATGCATATATATACATATACATGAACATACAGTTAAATGGGTTGTTTGCATCAACAACCTACACAGTCCAACGTTATGTTGGGGGCAGCACACAGCTATTGTCATGCTTCTGGCACCATCATAGCATGCCCACAGCTCACTAACCCTAACCGTACATTGTTGGACTGTGGGAAGAAACCCACACTGTCATGGGGAGAATGTACAAACTCCTTACAGATAGAGGTGGGAAATGAAACTTGATCAAGATAATAGCGTTATGTTAACCACTGCATTACTATACAGTGTCATAAAATGAATGGTTACAGTTTATTTTCCCAGAATAGCAGAATCTAAAAGATGAGAGTGTAAAGATTTAAAAAGGATCTGAGGGGATACAGAGTGTGATGGATATATGGAACAAGCTGCCAGAGTAAGCTGTTAGGTGTGTGTTTGATGAGCAATTTTCATTGGTTTTTAATTTATTTCAGTTTAACTTTTCTCCACGCTTTTTTTTTGAAACTCACCTTTTGTTCTAAATCAGAATTAATGAGAGACTGGGTACTTCCACAGTCTTATAGCTCTTATAGACTGCGCAGAAAGTGAAATATTGTGTTCCAGTTAGACGTGCAAGGTTTGGAATGAAGTACAGATTGATTCAGTGACATCCATGGCACAACCTAAATGCAGTTGATCACATCCTTCTAGCTGTTTGTAGTGCTAGAGCTTCTGACAACAAATCATTTGGTTTTTGTTTGTAACCGTTGAATATTGATTGAACTTAAAGTCAATACTGTGTTTTCTGATCATGTAGAGAATACAGTAGGGAAGGAGAGAGAGCATCTGATGAAATGAAAAAAGAATCCTAATTCCTTGTGGCTTTCTCTTCACACTCTGGAGAAATTCCATAAGAACTGTGTACCATGGCCTGATTGAAATTGATCAATAAGTCCCCCAAGGCATGGGTTACATTGTGCTGTAGTAGATCTGCACAGGACTTCAAACAGAAACTGGAGAGTACAAATGAAAATTGTGGCATAATACAATTAGTAAATCTCCAAAAGAAATTGCATTACCAACTAAGATTTAATTGGAGTATAGATGTATCAATTTAGTATACGTGTGTGTTTTGCTGTTGTTGTTTGTTGCTCATGCAATATTCTGATGAATATTGCGGCATTCTATGTTGGTGCCAGAATGGGTGGCGACACTTGCAGGCTGCCCCCCAACATATTCTCAGATTGTATTGGTTGTTAACACAAATGACTCATTTCACTGTGTGTTTTGATATACAGTACTGTGCAAAAGCCTTAGTCACCCTAGATTTTTTATATGATTTCAACTTGTATGGCCCTGATCTTTCAACATCATCAAGGCTGCCTGGGATTACCTAGAGAGGCAGAAGCAGGTGAGGCAGCCAAAGTCTGCAGAAGAGCTATGGCCAGTTCTCCAAGATGCTTGGAACAACCTGATTTTCTTATAAAACTGCATAACAGTGTAACTAAGAGAATTGATGCAGTTTGAAAGGCAAAGGGCAGTCACACCAAATATTGATTTGATTTAGTTTTTTGCTATTTACTGCTCTCTATAGCAATTTTTTTGAAATTTAGAACTGTTGAAAGCATCTTCACTTTACAGAATTTTTTACGTGTGCCTAAGACTTTTGCATAGCACAGTACTGTACAAATGATTAATAAATTAATCTAATCTAATCTAATTACAATATTTTAAAAAACATTCAGACTGGTAGAAGGGGTTTCCGACCTGGGGTCCATGGACCCCTGGCTTAATGGTATTGGTCTGTGGCATAAAGAAGGTTCAGAGGGATATGGGCCAAATGCAGGCAAGTGGGTTTAGCTCAGGTAATCAACTTGTTTGGGGTGGACAAGGTGAGCCAAAGGGCCTATTTCCATACTGAATAATTCTTTGTCCCTCTAACTCTCTTAGTATTAAAGTTCTCTGTGAAATGGAGACAAGAGAGACTGTAGAAGCTAGAATCTATAGCATCAAAAGGTCTGCTGGAGAAACACACAGGGTTCAGCCGCATCAGGGGTGGGGGAGGGGGGTGGGCAGGGGAGGAATTTGTGATATTTCGGGTCCTGATACAAGGTATTGACCTTGAATGCCAACAATTCCCTTTCCCTACAGATGTCAATCAATTTGCATAATTCCTCTAACAGACTGTATTTCTCTGTGAGATCTCCACATATTCAATGCTGGCCAAATACACATCTCCTGTCAGTAGCGATATTTCTGCTATCTAAGCCTTCAGTTCTGGAATTACCATGCCTCTTTTTTGATGCCTAATTTGTTTTATTATTGTCACATGTTTGGAGATTCTGTGGAAAGTTTGTCTTGCATATTGTTCATTCAGATCAGATCATTACACTGTGTACCAAGTTAGAATAAGATAAACCAATTACAATGTAGAATAAAGTGTAAACGCTGCTGAAAAAGTCCAGTGCAGGTAAACGATAAAGTACAAATGTCTTTAGATGTCCAAGTGTGCTTGAGGCACTTTGCAAAACATGTAGAAAATGCCAAGTAGATACAAATCCACCTTGTGAAACAGGTACAAAACACCATGTGGATACAAGTTCAACCCGGTGAATCAAGTAGAAAACAACAAGTAGATACAAGTCTACTTTGTTCTGATTGAGTCCAATTCACTCAGCATTCACTGGAGATTGAAAATTAGATCTTCCTGGCTTATATAGAACAATTACTCATTACTTCAACCAGAAGATCCATTGGGACAGCCTTGAAGTAAGACTTAATTTTGTCCCTATTTAATTTCAATTAAAACTCTCCAACTTAAATTGGAACATGTTCTTTTAACATTAATCTAAGTAAATTCCAGGAGAGCAGTAGCTGCAAAGCATTCACTTCATAATCTCTGCTGCCTCAATATATCATAATGCAATAGCAGCTAAATAGTGATATATATCAGCCTCAAGTGTGCTTCAGTTTTTGAATTGATTCATTCTCTTCACTCACATAAAAAGATCTCTCTTTCCTCACTTTGATATATTACACTCTGATAGCTTGCTCCTACAACTGTGCAACTGAGAGGACAACATGTTTGGATGGCATTTTTCAGGTTCTTGTGTCCTGGTTGATGTGCCATCAGGAATATATTTGAAATGTCCACATGTATATAAAATCTTTATTTTGTCCTTTTTTTATGAAACTCCCTTGGCTGAGCAAGTCTAGGGAAAACACTCTCCGGTCCCGCCAAACTCGTGAGACTGAGATGGCTCCCATGCCCCAGACCACGGTTTGTGTGGATGCTGTGTAACTTGCTCCCTGTTACAAATTAGTACAACAAAGTAAAAGACAGTACACTGCACAGGGTTTACCATAGAACCATAGAACACTACAGCACAGTACAGGCCCTTCAGCCCTCCATGTTGTGCTAACCCATATAATCCTTAAACCCACATGACCCCATAACCCTCCATTTTTCTTTCATCCATGTGCCTGTCCAAGAGGCTCTTAAATGCACCTAATGTTTTCGCCTCCACCACCATCCCTGGTAATTCATTCCAGGCACTCACAACCCTCTGTGTAAAAAACTTACCCCTGATGTCTGCCTTGAAATTCCCTCCCTTAACTTTGTACATATGCCCTCTGGTGTTTGCTGTTGGTGCCCTGGGAAACAGGTACTGACTATTCACCCTATCTAGGCCGCTCATAATCTTGTAGTCCTCTATCAAGTCTCCTCTCATTCTTCTAAGCTCCAAAGAGAAAAGTCCCAGCCCTGCTAACCTTGCTTCATATGACTTGTTCTCCAAACCAGGCAACATCCTGGTAAATCTCCTCTGCACCCTCTCCATATCTTCCACATCCTTCCTATAATGAGGTGACCAGAATTGAACACAATACTCTAAGTGCGGTCTCACCAGAGATTTGTAGAGTTGCAACATGACCTCTCTACTCTTGAACTCAATCCCATAGGCCTTCTTAACTACCCTATCAACCTGTGCAGCGACCTTGAGGGATGTATGGATTTGAACCCCAAGGTCCCTTTGTTCATCCACACTCTTAAGTAACTGACCATTAATCCTGTACTCAGTCTTCTGTTTTGTCCTTCCAAAATGCATCACCTCACACTTGTCCGGATTGAACTCCATCTGCCATTTTTCTGCCCAACTCTGCAGCCTGTCTATATCCTCTTGTAACCTTCAACCACCTACAGCTCCATCCACAACTCCTCCAATCTTTGTATCGTCCACAAACTTACTCACCCATCCTTCCACCTCTACATCCAGGTCATTTATAGAAATCACAAATTGCAGGGGTCCCAGGACAGATCCCTGTGGCACTCCACTAGTCACCAACCTCCAGGCAGAATACTTTCTTCCCACAACTACCCTCTGCTTTCTTTCTTTAAACCAATTTTTTATCCAAACAGCCAAGGTTCCACTTATCCTATGCCTCATGACTTTCTGGATGAGTCTCTCATGAGGGACTTTGTCAAATGCCTTGCTAAAGTCCTTGTAGACAACATCCACTGCCCTACCCTCATCAGTTTCTTTTGTTACCTCGTCAAAAAACTCAATCAGGCTTGTGAGGCACGATCTTCCCTTCACAAAGCCATGTTGACTATCCATGAGTAGACTGTACTTCTCCAAATGCTCGTAGATCCTATCCTTAAGAATCCTTTCCAGTAGTTTGCATACCACCGACGTAAGACTCACCGGTCTATAGTTCCCAGTTTCTCCCTATTTCCTTTTTTAAACAAGGGAACTACATTTGCCATTCTCCAGTCCTCCGGCACTTCCCCTGCAGCCAAAGAGGATTCAAAGATCATAGCTAATGCTCCTGCGATCTCTTCTCTCAATTCCCATAACAACCTGTGGTGTATCTTATCCGGCCCTGGGGATTTAGCAATCTTAATGTTTTTAAGAAGATCCAGCACTTCTTCTTCCTTAATCTCCACATTGTCCAGCACACAGGCCCGCTCTACTTTGACTTCATCCTGATCAAGATCCTTTTCACTTGTGAATACTGAAGCAAAGTATTCATTTAGGACCTCCCCAACCTCCTCCACTTCCAGGCACATGTTGCCCTCTTTATCCTTTAGCGGTCCCACCTTCATTCTCGTCATCCTCCTATTCTTCACATATGCATAGAACGCCTTGGGGTTCTCCTTAATCCTACATGCCAAGGCCTTCTTATGCCCCCTTCGAGCTCTCCTAAGTCCTTTCTTTAGCTCCTTCCTGGCTACCCTATATTTCTCATAAGCCCCTCCTACTTCCTGCTTCTTATTTCTAACATATGCTTCCTTTTTCCTCTTGGTGAGTTGTCTCACATTAAAGGGATTATATTTATGAAACTCAACTTAACTAAAGGGTTAGTAAAGAATAACAAAAGTAAAAGTGCCCATTCTAATTAAACAGTCCAACGTGCACAATCTTGAACTTCTGTCACTCATGGGCTGGGTCCTTGGTCAGTGTGAAAGTACACACACCTTCCAAACGGTGCTCACAGTCCATCTCAAACAAACAGGTCCCACCGGGTCACCGGGTTGTATCCTATGACCGGTTCTCCCTGGCATCTTCTCTGTTCATCTCCCGCTGAACCACAAAAACCCAAGTCCAACTTTAGTGTCCCTCATCAGAGAATCCTCCCCTCAGCTCTCCCATCCTAATTGGATAGCACAAATTTCTCCTCATCCATTATCTTTAGCAATAATCCAAACAAGCTGAAAACAGAACAGACTGCTCTTACAGAACTGCTAAATGAATAGATACAGCATAACAGTAAAAATATGGACATTACATTTATTGTGGAAGTATATTAGATTACCCAGTAAATGATGTATTCTTCCAAAGCTAGTATGTGTAGCTGAGATTTCAATGGATGGACATTAGAAAGGGCCCATGGTTATACCAACTTACACCACAGATGGGTGAATGATTTGGCTGGGGGCTGCAAACTGATCCCCAAGTTCTATTTATTTTAACAATGTTTCTTTCTGGGCTGCAGTTTGCATACTGTTGATTTACGACTAAAGACAAAAAGGGCAGCATAGTGGCATAGTTATTAAAAATCATTGTATCATAACTGTCGTTGCCCAGGTTCAGTCCTGACTCCCACTGCTGCCTGTATGGAGTTTGCATGTTCGTGCCATGGGTTTTCTTTGGACGCTACTGTTTCCTCTCATATCCCAAATAATGTGTCTGTTGTTAGTGTTGGATCCTGATGTTTTAACCCAAGGTAATCCAAGCATATGCATGCTCTTACCACCAGAAAACATGCTAGGCAGTTACTTGTATAAAGGTAACTATAGATAATACTAGCAGATAATTAATTGTTAAACTGCAAAGAAAATCTAAGAATTAAACAGTCAGATCCAACATTAGGTTAATTGTTTATTGTAAATTACCCCTAATGTGGAGGTGGGTGATAGAATGGAATCATACTGAATGGAAGGACTGAGTGGCCTATTCATGCTAAATTTCTTTATGTTTACCAGCTTGGTAGCCATGGGGAAATGTGAGTTTAGACCATGTTGAATTGACTGCTAAAGAATTGCTATAAGTCCACGTAGCATCTGTCATGTCTCAGGGTACTTGGGCCATCATGGTTGCACCACCTCTATGCCTCAATAAACATCTAATCACCTGGTAGAAATACAGAAAACTGTAGAAATTTTCACCAATCCCTACAACTAATAAAACCCAGTCCACCTTAATCATGTATATATTTGGTTTGCCAAACAATCAGCTATGACTTAATGTAACATTTACTCTACACCAGGTTCCTTAAGGTTGTTATGCATGTAGCTATGGGTGGTAATGGGGACAAGCTCCACTATGCCCCCAATGGCATGCACCTCAAATAGCTTCAAACAACCAAGTCCAGCTCCTGTTACATAGGGCTTAGCTACTAAGCACGGCAGACCCGTTTCTACTGACAACAGAAGAGGCAAAGACAGCTTACTAATGTCTTAAAACCAGTTGCTTTGGGCAGATGGGGTCTGCCAGCCATGATTGGCGACTCATCCAGGAGAAAGAAAATTCTGATCTCAAACCTCTGCTGCCTTGTTGTGATACCCACTCATGGGGAAGGCTTCGGGGGTAAACCCTGAGGGAAAAATCCAGAGCTGGAGTCCCTAAGGCAGACCTACATTGAATTCAATGCTGACTGGTAACTCCCGCAATGCTGCTGGTACCAAATGTATCAGTCTCTGCTATTCCTTTGGGTTCATCAGATGTGTGGAGAGGGGGAGCTTGCTACATGGGCAACAGCTTCCTCTCCATATCACACTGCCCAGGCTTAAATATCTAGACATCTCTAACCAGCGAAGGCCTCAGATTCTGACTGTACACCACCACTTTCCCAACGGGATATGTACAAAGATGAGGAGAGTTGATCCTTGTCAATTAATCAACCACATCCATTAACCTTGTCAATTATTTGAATCATCATAACATATATCAATTAAGGAGCCAGTTTCCATACTCCATGACTTTATAACAATTTGCAGATTGTAGATTCACTATTGAGTTCAGTACCTGTGACTGTTATAAGGTGGTGAAGTTCACTGAGAGTAAAATCTTCAGTCAGCTCAGATGCAATAGAAGTAGTAGTTAAAGAGCCATTGAGCCTGATCCACCATGTAAAAGATTATGACTAATCCTTTACTTAATGTCCATTTTTCAGAGCTATTCCCTCAATTGCTCATGTTGAATACATTCACTGACTCAGCATGCACAGCCCTTCAAGGTAGAGATCTACATTTCTTTGGTTTAACAAAAACATACCATCATCTCCGGCTCAGTTTTTGCCCACTAGTTCTGGGCTTCACAGAGGAAAACAGCATCCAACCTGCCAAACCTTCTCTAAATCTTATCTGTTTTGATGAGGTTACTGTTCATTCTTCTAAACTCCAATGAAATTAAGAGCATAAAAAGAAGCTGAATAATTTTAGCGAATATAGTAAGGTTTAAGTTCCCCTTATGATCTAAGGCAAATAACAAGAAAGAGAAAATTGTTGGAAGTAGTGACAAGCCAGGCAGTAAATGTGAGGAGAAAAGTTGAGTGCAGGATCTTTCAATAGAATTAGAAAAGTCAGGTAAATGTACATATGCTGAAAGAAAGAAAACACAAGGAATTCTGCAGATGCTGGAAATTCAAGCAACACACACAAAAAATGCTGGTTGAGCACAGCAAGTCAGGCAGCATCTATAAGGAGAAGCACTGTCGATGTTTCGGGCTGAGACCCTTCGTCAGGACTAATTGACAGGAAAGATAGTAAGAGATTTGAAAGTGGGGGGAAGGGAAAATATGAAATGATAGGAGAAGACCAGAGGGGCTGGGGTGGAGCTGAAAGCTGGAAAGGTGATTGGCAAAAGGGATACAGAGCTAGAGAAGGGAACGGATCATGGGACGGGAGGCCTAGGGAGAAAGAAAGGGGGAGGGGAGCACCAGAGAGAGATGGAGAACAGGCAGAGTGGCCTATCATTTCACATTTTCCCCTCCCCCTCCTACTTTCAAATCTCTTACTATCTTTCCTGTCAGTCCTGACGAAGGTTCTCGGCCCGAAACGTCGACAGCGCTTCTCCCTATAGATGCTGCCTGGCCTGCTGTGTTCCACCAGCATTTTTTGTGTGTGTTGCCTGAAAGAAAGAACTTGTATTTATTTCCACAAGAGAACATAACTATTATCACTGGATCAAAACTATATAAGCAAATCAGCATATAGAAGGAAACTGAAAATCTGGCTGAGTGGTACTACAACAACAACCTCTTTCTCAGTGTCAGCAAGACCAAGGAGCTGAAAATTGACTTCAGGAGAACAAAGCCAGAGGTTTATGAGCAATGAAGAGGGTTAGAAAATCTAAGTTCCAAGGTGAAGGACCTGCACACAGCACCCCTGCTTCCTTCAGAGTTTGCAGAGATCCAGCATGACATCTGAAACTTTGACAAGCTTCTATAGCTGTGTAGTGGAGAGTATGTTGACTGGCTGCATCACAAACAGTATTGCCCTCGAACAGAAAATCCTACAAAGTGTGGTGGATGTGACGCAGTCTATTATGGGTAAAGCCCTGCCCAATATTGAGCACATCTACATGAAACGCGGTTGCAGGGAACCAGTGTGTGTTATCAGGGAACCCCACCACCTGGGTCATGCTCTCATCTTGCTGCTGTTATTAAGAAGAAGGGACAAGAGCCTCAGAACTCACACCACCAGTTTCAGGAACCATTATTTCTATAAGACCATATGATATAGGAGCAGGAGTAGGCCATTCAGCCCTTTGAATCTGCTCCGCCATTCAATCATGGGCTGATCCAATTCTTACAGTCATCCCGACTCCCCTGCTTTCACTCCATATTCTTTGATGCCCTGGCTAATCAAGAACATATCGATCTCTGCCTTAAATACACCTAATGATTTGGCCTCCACAGCTGCTCATGGCAACAAACTACCCCTCAACCATCAGGCTCTTGAACCAAAGGGAATAACTTCCCTTTGCCATTTGATTTTGAAATGGACATTGAACTCATGAACGCATGAAATTTCACAACATAATCCAGTGATATTAAATCTGATTCTGATTCTTAACTTCACTTGCCCCATTATTGAAATGTTCCCACAGCCAATGAACAACACACACAAAATGCTGGTGGAATGCAGCAAGCCAGGCAGCATCTATAGGAAGAAGTACAGTCGACGTTTTGGGCCGAGACCCTTCGTCAGTGATGCCCACAACCAATGCACTCACTTTCAAGGACTCTTCATTTCATATTTTTGATATTTATTGCTTATTTATTTATCATCATTATTTCTTCTTTTGCATTTGCACAGTTTGTTGTCTTCTGCAGCTAAGTTGGGCAGTCATTCATTCATTCTATTATGGTTATTGGATTTATTGAGTATGTCTGCAAGAAAATGAGTCTCAGGGTTGTATATGGCAACCTATACAGTATGTACTTTCCTAGTAAATTTACTTTGAACTTTGAGACCCTTCATTAGAATGGGAAAAGAAGCCAGAATAAGAAGGTGGGATAGAGGAGGGAGTAAGAGCTAGAAGGTGACAGGTGAGAACAGGTGAGGGGGAAGGTGGGTGTGTGAGGTAGAGAGAGGAAGTAAGAAGTTAGGAGATGATAAGTTGAAAAGATAAAGGGCTAAAGAAAAAACAATCTGATAGAAGAGAGTGGACCATGGGAGAACATGAAGGAAGAGGGACACCAGAGGGAGGTGAAAAGAACAGAGAGTAATAGAGAAGAATAACACTCTTTATAACTAAATGGCACATTGAGTGTAAATATATTATCATTTTGAAAGAATGAAATTTTTCTCCCTAAGAATAATGGCTTTGAGAAAAATCAGGTTTAATTTCATTGGCAAATGTTGTGAAGTTTATATAAATAAATTAAATAATTAGTGCAAAAGGAGAAAAAATCCTGAGGTAGTGTTCATGAATTCAGTGTCCATTCAGAAATCTGATGGTAGAGGGGAAGACACTGTTCCTGAAACATTGACTGTATGTCTTCAAGCTCTTGTACCTCCTCCTTGATGGTAGGTGATGAGAGTCCTTCATGATGGATACCACCTTTGTGAGGCATCACCATCTGAAGGTGTTGTCGATACTGGGGAGACTAGAGCCCATGAGAGAGCTGATGAGTTGACAATTTCCTGCAGTTTTTCCTGTGCAGATGGTGATGCAGATTGTTGGAGATCTTATACAAATGCTAGTTGTTGAAAAGTAAGGTTCTCAATGTAGTTGTTTATATTTACAGAGAGTGTGAGGCAGAGGTAAGCATTTTGTTCTGATCTTACACTTTAGCTAAGTGCCATTGCTCAAACTTTTGGAGGCTTTGGTGAACATTCCTCTCTGCTTCTAGAATGGATGGGAAATATAGTCAAGGTCTGTAGACCAATGTATCATGTTAGAAGAGGTAAGAAAGGGAGCAGCCATGAAGTGCCAGCAGGTAACTCCATCCAATATGGCTATCTAGAGAGTCAGATCAGTCTGGCTTGGTGACCATCCACTTGCTAATCATCTCTGTAAACCACATTCTGACTGACTCTATTGTGAATGTCAGATGGTTATTCAAACATTTTTAAAATATAGAACAAAATCACAGAATATTAACGCACAGGAGAAGCCATTGAGCCCATTGAATCCATACCAGATAAAAATAGATTTAGATTAACCTCACTTCCAGGAATGTGGTGCAGAGTCCCTCAGTTTGTAGTTATTCCATTAAGTATCTAGATTGGTTGTAAATGTGCTGAGGGTTTCTAGTTCAACCAGATCTCCAGGCTTCACATTCTCGAGCCCTGCTGCTTCTTGAGTGAAATATTTTTAAATCCCCTTTAACCTTTCTACCAATTGGTTTAAGTCTATACCCCTCAGTTACTGACTATGTTAAGGGACATGCACTCAGTGTCCAATTTATTGAGTACCTCCTGTGCCTAATAAAGTAGTCACAAAGGACATGGTTGTGATCTTCTGCTGTTATAACCATCATCTCCGAGGTTTAATATGTTGTGCATTCAGAGATGCTCTTCTGCACACCAGAGTTTTAACACCAACTCATGTCTATGCCATCTTTATACCCTCTACACTATCTCCATTTCATGCTTCATCGTGTTGTGTCCACATGCCATTCCACTTCCAATCCCTTCTCCCCTAAGGTCCCTGCTTGCAAGAGCAGTTGAACTCTAGTTCCCAGCAGCACAGGCCACCCCTGTGTTAGGTACACCCTACATGGTCTGCCAGGACAGTACCCCATGAGGTTTGCATCCACCCTGTATTGTTCCTTTAAGGTCTATGCCTGCTTACTCCTTTCATATTCAGCTGAGGCCTGCCCTGCTGTGTCCCCACCATGTTTACCAGATACCCTCCAGGTCTTACTGCTGCCTCGCAGTCACCAGTTCCCTCTATGCCCCACGTGATTTGCACCAGTTTCTTGCTTTACCCACCTGGGACCTGTTCCATCACTCAGCACCCATCACTGTCCTTGCATTCTCCATTTGCCATGGGGACAACCACTAGTGCTAATACCTGGACTACATTCGCCCTGCCAGTTCCTGTGCCTGGTTGACCGTACATGGCCCATGTCCTCATTGGTATGTACCTTTCAGTTTTGCTAGACTTCTTTTGTGTCAAATCAAATCAATGAGGATCATGCCAGGCAGCTTTCAGGTGTTGCCCTGATTCCACCGCCAGCATAGCAAGGCCACAAATAAATTATGACTGTTTTGAGCCAGAAGTATGGATGAAGGTCTCAAACCAAAACATCGAATGTTTTTTCCCTTCCATTGATGTTGCCTAACCTGATGAGTTCCTCCAGCATTTTGGGTATTGCTCAAGGTTTCCAGCATCTGCAGAATCACGTTGACCAATTACTACTGATTTTTAGATGCGAGTTGGTACTGTGTGCTTACTTGATGAGTATAATGAGATTATTTTTGAGATGGGATATGTTGATACCTCATTGGAGGAACTTGGTGGGTCAGGCAGCACCTACAGAGGGAAATGGACTGTCGACATTTTGGCTCAAGACCCTTCAGCTGGGCTGTAAGATAGAGAAATGATAACCAAAGTAAAGAGGTGAGGGGAAGGTGTGGAGCAAGAGTCAACAGGAAAAGAGTGAGTGCAGATGATCGGCAGCTGAAGGAGGGGAGAGTGGAAAGCCAGGGGAGAAGAACAGGTGAGGACCGGAAAGGGTTTTGTAAAACTCCCATCAAAGAAAGGGGGGAACCCTGAAGAGATCTGCACGTGCAGATTCCACTATCTGCAGTCTTTGCTGATATCTTCACCAACCTTCACCATGCATTTAAGGTAGCTAGATTTTTTAAATACATAAAGCTATCTTATGTACTTTTAAAAATTATTGTGTTCTTTATCTTAAAGCATTTTTTGTGCTGCATTGGGCCCAGAGTAACAATCATTTCATTCTCTTTTACACTTGTGTACTGGAAATGACATTAAATGATTTTGAATCTTGAACCTTGATCAGTGAATTTGTCCCAGTGTCGTTCCATCATGAACCTAAAGGTCTCTATACAAGACAGGACCTGTTTGACCACCTCAGTAATCAAGGTTTTCACATTAGGGTTGGATTGCTGCTCAGGACTCACCACTCTACAGATGGTGGACAGTGGCAATGAAGAACTTGCCTTTCAGAGGAACACAGTATAGTTTTATAGTATAGTGTCTGGGGTCCTTAGAGTGGTAGTGATTCATTAAATATACTCTTAATGCCAACTGGCATAGTTAGCACTGGCACCATGCTACAATCACAGTAATGAGGTTAGTGAAAGTATTTCTATATGTAAACTAGACTGATAGCAAACAAGCAAAGGATTTAATGCATCACTCAAATTCCTAGAGTTTTAAAGTTATTGAGTGAAACAGCACAGAAACAGGCCCTTCAGCCCGACTGATCCATACTTCCTTTTTAGTTTCAGTGGCCTGCATTCGGCCAATAATCCTCCAAGCCCCTCCCTCTGTATACTAATGAAACTCCTCCAATCAATATAGGAACGTTTGGGCTGAGACCCTTCATCGGTCCTAATGATGCTGCCATAGATGCTGCCTGATCTGCTGAGTTTCTCCAGCATTTTATGTGTGATGTACTATTCTTGAAAATTCTTCTTCTGCTTCTTAGGAAGTTCCTTGGGATCCAGGATGGATTACTTTCACACTCTGGGTTTCCGGAATCTAAAGTGGACAAAGTATAATCTGACATTGTTCCATAGTTAGGCAGAAAGTAGTAGCTGGAGAGTTTGTGAGGTGGTCCATTCCTATGGTTGTTTATATAGGTTCTGGGTGTGTTCCATATAACCATATATAACCATATAACAATTACAGCATGGAAACAGGCCATCTCGGCCCTTCTAGTCTGTGCTGATATTTACACTCACCTAGTCCCACTGGCCCGCACTCAGTCCCTAACCCTCCATTCCTTTCCTATCCATATACCTATCCAATTTTATTTTAAATGACAATACCGAACCTGCCTCTACCACTTCTACTGGAAGCTCATTCCACATAGCTACCACTCTCTGGGTAAAGAAATTCCCCCTTGTGTTACCTTTAAACTTTTGCCCCCTAACTCTCAACTCATGTCCTCTTGTTTAAATCTCCCCTACTCTCAATGGAAAAAGCCTATCCACGTCAACTCGATCTATCCCCCTCATTATTTTAAATACCTCTATCAAATCCCCCCTCAACCTTCTATGCTCTAAAGAATAAAGACCTAACTTGTTCAACCTTTCCTTGTAACTTAGGTGCTGAAACCCAGGTAACATTCTAGTAAATCTCCTCTGTACTCTATTTTGTTCAGTGCATGGTCTTGGGATTGTCAACATTATCCCAATTACACAGGTTTAAGGTGAGAGGAGGAAGGCTTAAAGGGGCAAGTTTTTTTTTACAGTGAGTGCTAGGTACCTGGACCAGGCTCTCATGGGAAGAAGATATGCCAATGACACATGAAGATGCAGGAAATGGAAGGATATGGATTATGTACAGGCAAAACAAATTAGCTGAATTTGGCATCTCAGCATAGACATTGTGGGCTAAAGGGTCTATACCTGGGCTGCATTGTTCTTCATTCTAATAATAATAATAATAATAATAATAATAATAATAATAAGTAATTAAAATACATTAAATAATAATGAATAACTTAATACTTAAACAGGACCAGTGGTTGAAACATTTATCAAAAATACATAATAAAAGACCAACAAATTCAAGATGATAAATGTAGAAAATGCCAGAAAAATCATAAACAATCCAACATATTACACAGGATCCTGCTGCGGTTTACCACAATCTGATTACTTACACAGCACAATCAAGTGGTAAACATCATTTACCAAAATCTTGCTTTAAAATACAAACTCATAAAAGAAATCATATCTTACTATAAATACAATCCTGATCCAGTTTTAGAGTCAGGATACCACAAATTATATTATGACCAATCTGATATTACAGATAGGACAATCTATAATAACCATCGGGATATAATAATACAGGATAAACAAGCAAGAACAACTTACTTAATAGATTACAGCCATTCCAAACACACATAACTTACAGAAATCAATGTGAAAAACATCAGAAATATGTTGAGTTGAAAGGCAAGATTCAAAGACTTTGAACAAGAACAGGTGAACAAGAACAGACTTTGAACTATAACAGATATTATAGTAATATCTACAACTGGTATCATTCCAAAGACACTACACAATAGCATTAAACAATTGGGGCTAGAAAGCAATATCTATGTAAGTCTTCAGAAAGCCACAAGACTGAACACCACTAGAGTAGTCTGAAAGCTCCTGGCAATTGACAAATGAATGTGTTTGGCTAAGTCCATACATCAGGTTTTACCAGCTTGAGCTGAGAAAAAAAATCGTAATAATAACATAATCCCTATAGACGTGTTAAACCAAATAAAATGTGAAGTTGCACAAGAGCTAGAAAGTATCCAACCTAAAGACCACAACAATGTTATACAAGAAAATACTGAAGGTGCCACCACCCCCGAAGTGCTAATGAAAATAAAATTACTTCAACAACTGCCCCATAACCTGACAGTAATAGCAACAACACAGATGTAAAGCCTCTGCAAAATGCTGATATTGAAGCTGAGCTTACAGAGAAATTATCCAAACATTTAATACCACACTAACAGAATACATGGGCACTGACACAACAAAAAGAACTTAGAAACCAAAACAAAACACAATATCAAAATTTGCAAAAATTTTTAATACTCTCCAACAATATTGTATTTTCACAACATTTAGGAAAATATTTGAAACATTTGAAGAGCTTCACACAACAACATACTGTGCAGTATTAATGGCAGTGCAAAGCAATGGCTCCAAAATAGAGGCACTCATTAAAAGAAACTCAAAACTAAGTAATGGAATGAGAACACCAAAATGGCAGAAGAAATTAAGAAACAAAATTGAAACCTTAACAGCAGAAATAGCCTGGCTAATGAGGTATAAAATGGATAACCTGAGCAAGAAAGTTAAGAGAAAAGCTAAGGAAATACTAAGAAAATACAAGATGCAATCAACCTTACAAAAGCATTGTAGAATTTATAGATACACTAAAACAAAAGCTTGCTGCATACAAATCCAGACCAAATAAATGCATGAAATGCACCAAAAAAGAAAAAAGAAATATCAGTTCAAGAACACTGAAAAAGGTTTTTATAGGACACTAAAACTAAATTCAAACCACCAAAATATCACCAACCCAAGTACAGAAATACAAACACGGAGATAATGAACTTTTTGTCTAATATCTGGACAAACAGGATGACACACAATCAAGAAGCTGGATTAGGAAGGGAGAAGGATGACTCACACAATTAGAGACATGTAGACACCTGAAGTTAGAATGGCTATGGTAAAAGGGGTTATTAAAAAAAACACAATTGGAAAGGTATCGGCAGTGATAATATTCATAATTATTGGTATAAAAATTGACTTGCCTTCATCTGTACGTATTGCTACACATCAACAATTTTCATAAAAATCCTGAAAAAGTGTCTGAAATTGTGACAAAACTTTAAACATAATATGTGTGCCGAGATCTGAAGGACTATTCTAAAATGGACTGTTCCTTTAAGAGAGTCTCTCTCTCTCTTAAAGGAACAGTCCATTTTAGAATGGACTCTCTCTCTCTCTGAGAGAGAGAGAGAGAGAGAGAAGGAGCAAACAGCTTGTGTACTAATTCAGCAGCAGGGAGAGAGAGTCTGTGAGTTGCCTTGGAAACTGAGAGGCGGACTCTATATGATGGACAGTTGGTGCTCAGCACTTCGAGATATATGCAAAGTCAGTCGACATTTTAATCAGACACATGAGACACACACTAGAGACACACGACGCCAGAGGCAAGGAGGACACTGGTGAGCTTTGTGTGCCCACAACAAGGGTAGGGTTTTTGCTCACAGTGTGGACAAAGGAGTGACCAGTGGAACGCTATCGATGTGTTTAACTCTAGCCTGGGTTGATAGCGTTACCGTGGAAACGGTCCCCTTTCCTGTGGTCACAAGTTGGTGACTGTAAGCTTCAGGAGCAGGAGGACGACGTGGAGGATCAGCATCGGGAAGACAAACCAACACTCTATCTCTCTCTCTACAACTCTACTCAAATCAAATTCCAGAACTGAACTGATTACTTACCATACCACCGGAAGACTGTATCACCTAACCACCTAAGCTGGGGAAGCTTGGGAACCGTATTTACTCACCTATATATATGCATATACTCTGCTAACCTGTTTACCTTATCTTGTTTTATATTACTTTATTCACGTAGTTACTAATAAAATAGAGTTTATAACGGAAGACTCAGACTCCAGATGTGTCCATTTCTGCTGGTTCTCATTTCACAAATGAGAAAATCACAAATCACCCATCTAAATATTGTCCTATTACTTTGTTGACTAACTATATATAAAATTATAGCATCATGCATCCTACAAGTAATCACCACTCACTTAGATAACCACAATAGACTTACAGAAGAGCAGAAAGGATGGCATGAAGGTATGAAAGGACGTAAAGAACAACTGAAAATAGGTTTTTGTAATTCTATACAGACCTGGAGGAAAAGCAGAAATCATTCATGCTGGTATATGACTACAAAAAGTATTTGATTCTGTCTCACACTCATGGTTAATAGAAGTTTTTAATATAAATAAACTACCCTCAATAGTTGTGAAATTCCTACAACGTCTGATGAAGCACTGGTGTACTATAATCACTCTATATATTAACATCCACTGTCATTAAAACAAACCAAAACATTGTTCAGGGTGACTCTCTAAGCCCATTATGGTTTTGTCTAACTTTAAACTCACTCTCCAACTTACTGAGTTCACTGAAAATAGGGTATCAAATGAGTTGTACCTTTTCAAACCTTCTATACATGGATGATTTGAAATTATATGCTCCTTCATCAGTAGAGCTAAAACAATTAATTCAAATAGTAGAATTATTTTTGAAAGATGTAATCAGGAACTTTGGACAAGATAAGTGCATAACATTAAACATAAAAAAAGGTGCAGTAGAGCTAGTAGAATATGAAACAGCAGCAGGATACAATATAACTGATGGATGAATATGAAACATATAAGTACCTGGGATATCAACAAGCAAAGAAAATAGATCATAGTGCGATAAAGGGAAACTGTTCACTTCAAGGTTTAAGAAAATCTGTCAAACAGAGCTCAATAGTTAAAATATAACAAAGGCAATAAACACTTTCACTACACACATATTAGTGTATTCTTTTGGCATAATATCTTAGTCTGAAACTGATCTGGAAAATTTACAAAGAAAAGTAAGAACTGAAATTACAAATTCTAGAAAACACTACATACAATTGAACACACTTAGATTAACCTTACCTAAGACAGAAGCAGGAAGAGGAATAACAGACATAAAAAATTTATGAAAACAACAGTCAGATAAAAATTCTAAGAATACATTTTCATCAACAAAAACAGGATTCATCACTCCATACAAGCATATGTAATTCTGATAAGTACGCACCACTAAATTTAAATGAAAGCACAACCCAGAAAAATTAACCGATAATCACTATAAGAAAAAACACTTAACCAATGTAAGATCATGATTTCAACGGAAAACATCCCCTCCATCTGTGCAGACTAGATGTCAACATGGCTCAAAGTTGGACTCCTCTTTTCAGAAACAGAGAGGTTCCTTGTGGTGCTATAGGACCATAGTTACATAATAAAAGACCAACAAATTCAAGGCAGCAACTTGGAAGCATAAATTGGAAACAGATGTTATCAGGGAAATGTATGGAAGAGATATGGCAAATGTTCGGGGATATTTGCATGGGGTTCTGCATTGGTTCTGCAATGAGACAGAGAAAGGATGGTAGGATACAGGAACTGTGGTGTACAAAGGTTGTTGTAAATCTAGTCAAGAAGAAAAGAAGAGCTTATGAAAGGTTAAATAAGCTAGGTACAGGTAATAGAGATCTAGAAGATTATAAGGCTAGCAGGAAGGAGCTTAAGAATGAAATTAGGAGAGCCAGAAGGGACTCTGAGAAAGCCTTGGTGGACAGGATTAGGGAAACCCCAAGGCATTCTACAAGTACGTGAAGAGCAAGTGGATAAGATGTAAGAGAATAGGACCAATCAAGTGTGACATTAGAAAAGTGTGTATGGAACTGGAGGAGATAGCAGAGGCACTTAATGAATACTTTGCTTCAGTATTCACTATGGAAAAGGATCTTGGCTATTGTAGAGATGACTTCCAGCGGACTGAAAAGCTTGAGCATGTAGATATGAAGGAAGAGGATATGCTGGAGCTTTTGGAAAGTATCAAGTTGGATAAAAGAATCCATCAAGTATCCTTTAGTAATGTATTAAAGGTAATCACAGACATGTAGATAGTGAATAAGTAAAACAGTAAAAGCATCCAATCAACTTTATAGAAGAACCCATTTCCCCCCTCCCTCCCCCCAAAGAGAGAAATCAGCCAAGGGAGGCTGAAGACTAATTCTAACGTTCCCAACGCAAAACTCCAGTGGCTCCAGAAAATATATATGCATAGCTGCGCTGAATAAACGATTGTAAATATATATATACAAAAAAAAAATCAAAGTAAATAAGTTTGCTAATTACGATAAAAAGAAACCATGGGAAAATATAAGTATTAGTCTCGGTAAAAAAGGAAAGACAGATAAGGAAAATCAATAAGTAAAACAACATATACACGCGGGTGCAAAAAAGAGTAAAGAAACAAATAGAAGATAATTAAAAAGGGAAGTGGTTTAGATAGCTTCCTACATAACACTGAGAGAATATAGCGTATTGTTTAAAAAGAGCTGTGAAAAACAGCAAAAGAGAAAATGGATGCAGTCTGCCTGCATATTTTGCATAGTTTGAAAGATAACAAGGTGCCAGTTACTTAGTCAAACAAATGATTAAGACTTCGTAAAACCAAGAAACCTTGCTATCAACAAAACGCCAATTACTTGATTGAACACCTGAAATTAAAATATTTAACATAAAACAACTCAAAGTTGAATTTAAGGATGGAGACTTTGTAAAAGTTTCTTAGCTTCTTCAGGCTTCATAAACCAAGAAACCTTATTATCAGAAGTAGAAACCTTGAGTTTACACGGATCTCTGAGAGAAAGGCGACAGCCAAGCTTAAAAAGATCAGACACGACCTCTTTAAAAGCCTGTCTAGCTCTTAGAGCTTCCGGTGGATAATCGTGAACGATCCGAAACTGTTGATCATGAAATTGTAATATACGTTTCTTCCTTGATTCACGAAGGATCTGTTCTTTAATCTGATGGTCATAAAAGCGAATGATAATAGAGCGAGGTTTGGCAGGATCCCAATTAGGCGGGGTAACTCGGTGAACGCGCTCAAATTTTGGTAGTTCCGATAATATATCAGGGAATAAATCTTTCAGCATTTGAGCACAAAAATCGATAGGTTGATTACCCTCCAGTTTTTCACAAAGTCCAAGAATTCTGATATTGCACCTTCGGTTCCTGGTCTCCAAATCTGTAAGTTTCTTCAGTAACGTGTTGTATTTTTTAAGTTGTTCCTTAGAAATTCTCTTGAAACCTTCGATATCCTTCTGCAACACCGGCAGAGATTCTTTGTGTAGCTTAATACGAATTTTATGGTCATTCACAGTCTGCTGTATACTTCCAAGTTTCCGATTAGGCGTTTTCAGTTCAGATTTAACCAGGTCGAAGGAATTCTGTAACAAATCAAACTTGGATTCCAAGTCATCCAGTTTATCCAATTTTTTGAGTTTCTCCAACATTTGTTGAATCATTTCAGTCAAAGTCTCTAAAGTAGTCTCTTTTTTTGACAGCTTTCTACTCATGGTACTCTCACCGAGATAGGTTTAAACAGCAAAGTAAGCAAATAATTTTGGAGCACGTAGCTAGTGCAACCTACTCCATTACAGCCACCGGAAGTCCCTCTGAGAGGGAACTTGATGACGGTGAGGACAATATGAGTGAGGTTGATGTTCTGGAGCATGTAGATATTAAGGGAGAGGAAATGTTGGAGTTGTTAAAATACATTAGGACGGTTAAGTCCCCGGGGCATGACGGAATATTCCCCAGGCTGCTCCATGAGGCGAGGGAAGAGATTGTTGAGCCTCTGACTAGGATCTTTATGTCTTCATTGTCCACGGGAATGGTACCAGAGGATTGGAGGGAGGCGAATGTTGTCCCCTTGTTCAAAAAAGGTAGTAGGGATAGTCCAGGTAATTATAGACAAGTCAGTCTTATGTCTGTGGTGGGAAAGCTGTTGGAAAAGATTCTTAGAGAGAGGATGTGTGGGCATTTCGAGAATCATGGTCTGATCAGGGACAGTCAGCATGGCTTTGTGAAGGGCAGATCGTGTCTAACAAGCCTGATAGAGTTCTCTGAGGAGGTGACCAGGCATACAGATGAGGGTAGTGCAGTGGATGTGATCTACATGGATTTTAGTAAGGCATTTGACAAGGTTCCACATGGGAGGCTTATTCAGAAAGTCAGAAGGCATGGGATCCAGGGAAGTTTGTTCAGGTGGATTCAGAATTGGCTTTTCTGCAGAAAGCAGAGGGTCATGGTGGAGGGAGTACATTCGGATTGGAGGGTCGTGACTAGTGGTGTCCCACAAGGATCGGTTCTGGGGCTTCTACTTTTTGTGATTTTTATTAACAACCTGGATGTGGGGGTAGAAGAGTGGGTTGGCAGGTTTGCAGATGCCACAAATGTTGGTGGTGTTGTGGATAGTGTTGAGGATTGTCGAAGATTGCAGAGAGACATTGATAGGATGCAGAAGTGGGCTGAGAAGTGGCAGATAGCATTCAACCCGAAGAAGTGTGAGGTGGTACACTTTGGAAGGACAAACTCCAAGGCAGAGTACAAAGTAAATGGCGGGATATTTGGTAGTATGGAGGAGCAGAGGGGTCTGAGGGTACATGTCCACAGATCCCTGAAAGTTACCTCACAGGTAGATAGGGTAGTTAAGAGAGCTTATGGGGTGTTAGCTTTCATAAGTCGAGGGATAGAGTTTAAGAGTCGTGAGGTAATGATACAGCTCTATAAAACTCTGGTTAGGCCACACTTGGAGTACTGTGTCCAGTTCTGGTTGCCTCAGTATAGGAAGGATGTGGAAGCATTGGAAAGGGTACACAGGAGATTTCTCAGGATGCTGCCTGGTTTAGAGAGTTTGCATTGTGATCAGAGATTAAGGGAGCTAGGGCTTTACTGTTTGGACAGAAGGAGGATGAGAAGAGACATGATAGAGGTATACAAGATATTAAGAGGAATAGACAGAGTGGACAGCCAGCACCTCTTCCCCAGGGCACCACTGCTCAATACAAGAGGACATGGCCTTAAGGTAAGGGGTGGGAAGTTCAAGGGGGATATTAGAAGCAGGTTTTTTTACTCAGAGAGTGGTTGGTGAGTGGAATGCACTGCCTGAGTCAGTGATGGAGGTGATAATTTACTGAGTCAGTAAATTTCACACTAGTGAAATTTAAGAGACTACTAGAGAGGTATATAGAGGAATTTAGGATGGGGGTTATAAGAGAGGCAGGGTTTAAGGGTCGGCATACATTGTGGGCCAAAGGGCCTGTACTGTGCTGTACAGTTCTATGCTCTATGTTCTATAGTGTTGAGAAAATAGAGGAGCTGCAGATGGACAGACAGATTGGGAGAATAGGCAAGAGAGTGGCAAATGAAATACAGTTATGCTGTTGGGTATTTTATTTTCCACAGATATTTTGTACAGCAGAGTGTGTACTGTTAATCAAATTTTTCAAAACTGTATTTGGTTTTCTGTTAAGGTAATGAGCCATATGCTTAGATTAAGGAAGTTGTATCAGCCAATAGGATTTGTCTTGATAACATTCTGTCAAATGGGATGCCATAGAACATTTGAGAGAGATTGGTGGCATCCAATTTTGAGGAGAATTTGGACTTGTTTTTACTCTTTTGTCAGAGTTGGGAGTGAAGTGAGGTGCAGAACGGAGCACAATGGAAGACCCTTGTGGAACCATACCCAAAAGGCAGACACCATGTAAGAAATTCCATGTGCAGACAAATGTTGCACAAATCAAGTGCCTGTACTTCTGCATTAGCCAGATAAGTTGTAATGGACTTTGAGGGAAGTTCGAATCATGCCTAGTGCCTTTCACTCAGAAATGAGTGAAGGTTCAGCTCAGTGATGTGAATAATTATAGTGAAACACGACTATGCAACAATGAGCTCCAACGTTTATGTGCACATTATAGACTGGTTTAACTGTAATGGGCCCCTTTTCTGTTGGCTGTTTTAGGGGTTGAAATATTAGTAAATGTACTTCCACTTAAGTTTATGCCAGTGTAAGTTCTACTACTTCCTGGTGATTGATAACTTTTGCATGGGGCTGTATTTTTACAGCATTCACCATAACCTTTGTTCCCTTAATGCAACATTCCACCTTTCCTGTTTGTGTTGAACCCGAATCGTACCAACCCTAGGTATGTGTTGCTTATTGGAGATGGTCATCTCACCATTACCCATGCACTACTGAGTCAGAGACAGCTAATGATCCTAATTTGTGACAAGCCACAGTGAGAGGGTTGCATACAAATGCAAGAATAGAATGCTGAGGCTTAATGAAGAAATGGTTGGACCACATTTGGAGTATTCTGTGCAGTTTTGGGCCCCTTATCTAAGAAAAGATTGCTGGCATTGGAAAGGGTCAAGAGGAGGTTCACGAGAATGATTTCAGGAATGAAAGGGTTAATGTATGAGCCTGTGCTTGCTAAAGTTTAAAAGATTGAGGGCTGGGGGTGGGGGAATCTAATTGAATCCCTATGGAATATTGAAAGTCCTAGATAGAGTGGATGTGGGGAGGATGTTTCTGACCATTGGGGAGTCTAGAACCAGAGGGCACAACCTCAGAACTGAGGGACATCCATTTAGAGCAGAGATGATGACATTTTTCTTTGGCCAGAGGGTGGTGAATCCTTGGCAAAATCATTTGTTATATTTAAGGCAGGGGTTGAGTCACTCTTGATCAGTCAGAGTGTCAAAGGTTATGGGGAAAAGGCAGGAGATTGGATTTGAGAGGGATAATAAATAGCCATGATGGAATGGCAGAGAAATCTCAATGGGCAGAATGGCCTGACTCTACTCCAATGTCCTTTGACCTTTACTCTTGTATCAACTCCTCTTGCAGTGTGAATCTCAGGTGATTATTGTATGAGAAAACTGCTCAGAACACCAACACTTTTCAATCTCACACCATTTCTCCTAATCACAATTTGCTATCAAACTGATGAGGTGCAACTTCTCCATTTCAAATTCCATCAAGGACATATATACACAAAGGTGCTGGAAAAGGATGAGTAACATCATAAAGGATCCCACCCTCCCTGCTCATGGACTGTTTGTCAGAGGCTTTTTCCCTGGGTTGAAGTGGCTTGAATGAGAGGACATAGTTTTAAGATGCTTGGAAGTAGGTACTGAGAAGATGTCAGGGTAAGTTTATTACACAGAGTGTGGTGAGTGAATGTAATGGGCTGCTGCTGGTGGTGGGGGAGACGGAAGTGATAGGGTCCTTTAAGAGGCTCCTGGATAGGTACATGAAGCTTAGAAAAAATAGAGGACTATGGATAAGCCTAGGTAGTTCTAAGGTAAGGACATGTTCGGCACAACTTTGTGGGCCGAAGAGCCTCTATTGTGATGTAGATTTTCTATGTTTCTAAGATGATAAATGCTGAAAATGCCAAGAGAAATCATTCAATACATTACAAGATCCTGCAGCCGTTTACCACAATCTGAATACTTACACAGGTACAATCAAGTGGTAAACATCATTCACCAGAATCTTGCTTTAAAATATAAACTCATAAAAGGTATCATATCTTACTAGCCTGATCCGGTTTTCGAGACAGAGTCCTACAAATTATATTATGACCGATCCATTGTTACAGATTGCATAATGCATAATAAACATCCGGATATAATAATACTGGATAAACAAGCAGGAACAACTAATTAATAGATATAACCATTCCAAACACACGTAATATACAGAAATTAATAATTAGATTAGATTAGATTAGATTCAACTTTGTGGTCATTGTGCCGAGTACAGATACAAAGACAATGAAATTTTAGCATCTAACCAGAAATGCAAAGAATAGTATAATTTACAAAATAACTGCAAATAAAAAGTAAGTGTAAAACACCAGAAATATGCTAAATTAAAAGAGGAAGTTGAGAGACTATGGAGCATGAACAGGGTATACATTGTCCCAGTAGTAATATCTACAACTGGGATCATCCCAAAGTCACTACACAATAGCATTAAACAATCAGGCCTACACATCAATATTTATGTAAATCTCCAGAAAGCCACAATACTAAGCACCACTAGAATAGTCCAAAAGTTCCTAGCAAATAAGAAATAAGTGTGCTTGGCTATGCCGAAACCTCAGGTTTTATCAGCTTGAGCTCAGAAAAAATGAAAACTTAATAATAATAATAATAATAATAATAATAATAACTTTATTTATAGAGCACTATAAATACAGACGATGTAGTTCAAAGTGGGCTTCAATGCAACAAAAGTACAAACATGAAAATAAGGGAAAAAAGACGTTATTAAAAAGTAATGTTTAATTAATTTGTTTTGAGCTGGCATTTAAAAGTGTCAACTGAGCCTGCATTGAATTCTAAATTTTAGGAGTGTAGTTCAAAAAAGCCAATCTGCCAATTATCTTTTGAGGAAGATTGTTTAAATTCAAGAGACTGGTGAAAGAAGACCCGAAAGCTAGAGTAGGATTACAAAACAAAAATGATTTTAACTTGACACGTACAACTTGACCACAGCATCTGTAGTGTACTTTGTGTTTGATTTTAACTTGTTCACTTTCCAAAGGACTATCATTGCATTTTGTGCCACTGACCCTAACTTTACTTACTAACTTGCTAATTCTGGCCTCAGTCCAGCGGCCCATCAAATGACTGAACATTGGCTGGAGTTACCATGGTTACACATTGTTCATTCATTCATAGCTACTTCTGTTATTCATATAGTACTTTTTCACTTTCATAGGGCATGGCCCAATTTTCCCTTGTTAAATGGCATAATTGTTTATTATGCATAAGAGCGAGGCTATCAAAATTTTTTGTAAAGGACAGTCCAAGATGAGTCTTGAGATAAGAAGATATGACGTGTCATTCTCCTAAGGTCAGTTGTGATTTTTAAAAAATAATATTAATTTTATCCCAGTCAATATAATCCTTGTAAATGTTTCAAGGACCAGGTACAACAACAATCTGAAACTTCAACATTTTTATTGTAGGTTTGAGTAGTTTTACAAGACAAATCTATAATAGAACTTGGAGTCCACATCCACTAATATTTTTGGCAAAACAGATGAATACAAGACAGCTAAGAAACAGATTGGACACTTATTTTATAGGCTGAGGCATAGATTACAAAAGCACACAAGAACTGACTAGACCACGTCCAAAGTTCTGACTCACCACGCAAGATGGATAAGCAACTTCATAAGCAGTTTCCTCACTCTTGGTTTTACTGGCCCTCTCCTATCTTTTTTTATAGTGATGATAAAGTATCTCAAACCAAAAGGGTGACTGTCCATTTCCCTGCATAGACAATACCTGAGCCATTGAGCTTCTCCTGAAGTTTGTGTGCTGCACAAGAGGATGGGGTAGCCTTATAGAGAGTCCAGAGGAGATAATATAATTGGTAAAAGAGATTGATAGACTGAGGTTGTTTTATTTAGAACACTGATGGTAAGTCTAATTTAATTTATTGTATTAAGTTATGAGAAGCTGAGAGAGGGTAAACAGAGAGATCCAATTTCCTTGATCAGCGGTCTAGGGGAGTGCTGTTGAAGGCCATGTGTTTAAGTTCATTTGATGTAAAATTAGACAGAGGTTATACTTAATGAGTGGTGGGGATTGAAGTCACTTCCTGGTGGTGACAGGACTCAATGTACTTAACAAGTGTCTTATGTTTTATAACTCCAGGAACTAATGAAGAGAAAAACACGAGAGTTGGGGATACTTGTTTTCTTAGATTTTCTTTAGTAAGGTGCTCAAATGTGATGTGGTGGTATGATGACATATGCCATCCATTATATACTTCTTACATATAACACACAATGAACTATGTAAACAACAAAGAATGCTTAATTAAACAATATGCTTACAATATTACTCAAATATTACAGAAATATTGCATACACAACACTCCTCCTTGCATAGTTAAAACCTCAACTCAACTCAGGTTCTGGGGCCTTCTCCATGGAGGTTGTAGTAATTGACTCTGCTCTCCTCTGCTAATCAAGGCGTCATCTTCAGATGACATTAAATAAAATCTCCTCTGCGTAGGAGAGTTTTCTAGTTCTGCCTTTAATTTTTCCGAGTACCCACTTTTGATCACCCCTGTAGTCTCTCGCGAGGCCTGCTTGTTCAAAGGTGAAATATCAAAACTCTTGCTTGAGGAGCCCTCAATTTGTCTCAGCTGTTTGTCCTGCATACTCCTTCAGAGATCGGGTTTGAGCAGATCCAAGCATGAGTGCAAGGGACTACCCAGGAACAGCATAGCTGGTGAGATGTTTGTTCTGAGTCTGCTGTATTGTGATATGCATAGAAGAAATTAGCAAACTTCTGATTCAGAGCCAGTGTAGTGTGTATAGCTCAGCATTTACTGCCATCATTCCCACAATCCTGATTAAGAAGTTGCAGAACCTGGGCCTCTGTACCTCTCTCTGCAATTGGATCCTCGACTTCCTAACTGGAAGACCACAATCTGTGCGGATTGTGATAACATATCCTCCTTGTTGACAATCAACACTGAAACACCTCAGGGGTGTGCGCTTAGCCCGTTTCTCTACTCACTATATACACATGACTGTGTGGCTAGGCATAGCTCAAATTTCATCTACAAATTTGCTGATGATACAACCATTGTTGGTAGAATCTCAGGTGGTGATGAGAGGGTGTACAGGAGTGAGATACGCCAACTAGTGGAATGGTACCGCAGCAACAACCTGGCTCTCAACATCAGTAAGACGAAAGAGCTGATTATAAATTTCAGGAAGGGTAAGGCGAAGGACTATATACCAATCCTCTTAGAGGGATCAGAAGTGGAAAGAGTGAGCAGCTTCAAGTTCCTGGGTGTCAAGATCTCTGAGGATCTAACCTGGTCCCAACATATTGATGTAGTTACAAAGAAAGCAAGACAGCGACTATATTTTATTAGCAGCTTGAAGAGATTTGGCATGTCAACAAATACACTCAAAAACTTCTATAGTTGTACTGTGGAGAGCATTCCGACAGGCTGCACCACTGTCTGGTATAGAGGGGTTACTACACAGGACCGAAAGAAGCTGCAGAAGGTTGTAAATCTAGTCAGCTCCATATTGGGCACAGCCTACAAAGTACCCAGAATATCTTTAGGGAGCAGTGTCTCAGAAAGGCAGCACCCATTATTAAGGACCTCCAGCACCCAGGGCATACCCATTTCCCACTGTTACCATCAGGGAGGAGGTACAGAAGCCTGAAGGCACACACTCAGCGATTCAGGAACAGCTTCTTCCCCTCTGCCATCGGATTTCTGAATGGACATTGAAGCTTTGGACACTACCTCACTTTTTTAAAATACACAATATTTCTGTTTTTGCAAGCTTTTTAGAATCTATTCAATATACGTGATTAATTTTCTTGTTTATTTATTATTACATTTTATTTTATTTATTATTACTATCATTTTCTCTCTCTGCTTGATTATGTATTGCATTTAACTGCTGCTGCTAAGTTAACAAATTTCACGACATATACCGGTGATAATAAACCTGATTCTGATTCTGATTCTAGTACATTGGCCTTCATCAACTGTGGGATTGAGGACTTTCGTCATACCCCATTTGGGGTATTATGTTGAGTTCTGGTCACCTCACTACAGGAAAGATGTGAATACTGTAGAAAGAGTGCAGAGAAGACTTACAGGGATGTTGCCTGGATTGGAGAGTGTGGCTTATGAGAATAGGTTGAATGAACTTGCCCTTTTCTCCTTGGAGTGTTGGAGGATGAGAGGTAACCTGGTTACCAGAGGTTTTTTCCCCAGGGCTAAAATAGCTAACAGAAGGAGACAAAGTTTTAAGCTATTTGGAAGTAGGGGACGTCAGGAGAAAGTTTTTCCACACAGAGTGGTGGGTGCATGGAATGAACTGCCAGCAATGATGGTGGAAGCATATTATAGGGTATTTTAAGAGCCTCTTAGATAGATACATGGAGCTTAGAAAAATAGAGGGAGATTAGAAAAATAGAGGGCTATGCAGTAGGGTGATTCTAGGCAGTTTCTAGAGTAGGTACATGGTCAGCACAACATGTGGGCCGAAGGGCCTGTAATGTGCTGTAGATTTATATAATCTATGTTCTCCAAGAAATTTGTGGCCGTGAATAGACCAGCAAAATCGACATGAATCCTCCATCCACTAGAGCAATGGAAGACATTCCCAGGAGTGGAGAGGCACTGCTCTTGGCATCTTCTGGACGTGCTGGCATTCTGAACACTTCATGGCATGCTGCTTAATCAGCTGATCTAGCCTGGGCCACCAGACAGTGCTTTCATTTATACCACACATAGATGTAGTTCCTCCAAACACTTTTAGCTCTCGGCTTGGATTGTACAACAGCTCTCAATCCCCACATTAAGCAACCCTCATCAAGGGCAAGTTCATTCTGGCTTGGTAAAAATTAGGGAACTGGATCTTCTGCTGCACATTCCAGCCATTTTGTTTGGCCATGTAGACCCAATACAGCATTTAATTTTTTCTAGTTTCCCTTTGGATCATCTCTGCTGTCATATGGAGATACTTGATTTGCATTAGGGAGAATATGTCAAGAGAAGTGACATGCACAACACGCTGGAGGAACTCAACAGGTCGGGCAGCATCCGTGGAAACGAACAGTCAACGTTTCGGGCTGAGACACTTCATCAGGACTGAAGAGGGAGGGGGCAAGGGCCCTATAAAGAAGGTGGGGGGAGGGTGGGAAGGAGAAGGCTGGTAGGTGCCAGGTGAAAAACCAGTAAGGGGAAAGATCAAGGGGTGGGGGAGGGGATAGGCAGGAAAAGTGAAGAAAGAATGTAAGGGGAAAGCACTATGGGTAGTAGAAGGAAGCGGAACCATGAGGGAGGTGATAGGCAGCTGGAGGAGGAAGCAGAGTGAAACTGGGATGGGGGAAGGGAGGGGGAGGGAATTACCAGAAGTTGGAGAGTTCGATGTTCATGCCAAGGGGCTGGAAACTACCCAGACGGTATATGAGGTGTTACTCCTCCAACCTGAGTTTGGCCTCATCATGTATGGACATATCCGAATGGGAATGTGAAACAGAGTTGAAGTGGGTGGCAACCGGGAGATCCTGTATGTTGTGGCGAACAAAGTGGAGGTGCTCGACGAAGCGGACCCCAATCTGCGTCGGGTCTTGCCGATGTAGAGGAGGCCACACCAGGATCACTGGATGCAATAGATTACCCCAAAAGACTCACAAGTGAAGTGTTGCCTCACCTGGAAGGACTGTTTGGGGCCCTGAATGCTGGTAAGAGATGAGATGTAGGGACAGATGTAGCAATTTTGCTTGCAGGGATAAGTGCCAGGTGAGAGATCCATGAGGAGGGACATGTGGATGAGGCAGTCGCGGAGGGAATGATCCTTGCGGAAAGCGGAGAGGGGTAGAGAGGGAAAGATGTGATCAGTGGTGGGGTCCTGTTGAAGGTGGCGGAAGTTGCGGAGGATAATATGCTGGATCCAGAGGCTGGTGGGGTGGTAGGTGAGGACAAGGGAACTCTGTTCCTGTTGTGGTGACGGGAGGATGGAGTGAGGGCCGAAGTGCGGGAAATGGAGGAGATGTGGGTGAGGGCATCACTGATGGCGGCAGAAGGGAAACCATGATTCTTAAAGAAAAAGAACATTTGAAATGTCCTGGAACAAAAAGCCTCATCCTGGGAGCAGATGTGGTGGAGATGGAGGAACTGGGAATAGGGAATAGCATTTTTACATTTGGCAAGGTGGGAAGAGGTATAATCAAGGTAGTTATGGGAGTCAGTGGGTTTATAGAAGATGTCAGTGGACGGTCTATCTCCAGAGATGGAGACCCTGAGATCGAGGAAGGGGAGAGAAGTGTCCGAGAAGGAACAGGTGAATTTGAGGGCTGGGTGAAAGTTAGAGGCAAAGTCGATGAAATTGACGAGCTCAGCATGCGTGCAGGAAGCAGCACCAATGTAGTCGTCAATGTAGTGAAGGAACAGTTGGGGAGCTGTAGCAGTATAGATTTGGAGCATAGACTGTTCTGCATAACCAACAAAGAGGCAAATATAGCAGGGGCCCATGCGAGTGCCCACAGCTACACCCTTGGACTGAAGAAAGTGGGAAGAGCCAAAAGAGAAGTTATTTAGTGTGAGTACTAGTTCCGCCAACCGGAGGAGTGTGGTGGTGGTGGGGAACTGGTGAGGTCTGTTGTCAAGAAAGTAGCAGAGAGCTTTGAGGCCTTCTTGATGGGGAATGGAAGTGTATAAGGATTGGACATCCATAGTGAAAATGAAGTGGTCGGGACCAGGGAACTGGAAGTTATTGAAGAGGTGGAGGGCATGGGATGGTATCCCGGATATAGGTGGAGAGGGACTGAACTATGGGTGATGAATTGGAGTCCAGGTAGGCAGATACTAGTGCGGTGAGGCAGGTGCAGGCCAAGATTATGGATCTACTGGGACAGTCAGGCTTGTGGATCTTAGGGAGGAGGTAAAACCGAGCAGTGCGGGGTGTGGGAATTATGAGTCTTTCGGCTGAGGATGGAAGGTCGTTCCAGAGTTGATAAGGGCGGTGATGGTACAGATGAGAATGGTTTTATGTTTATTGGTGGGGTCTTGTTCCATGGGTAAGTAAGAGGAGGTGTCAGAGGGCTGCTATTTGGCCTCAGTGAGGTAGAGGTCTGTCTGCCAGACTACTACGGCACCACCTTTGTCTGCGGGTTTGATGGTGAGGCTAGGATTAGTGCGGACAGAGTGGACGGCAGTGCGTTCAGAGGGAGTGAGGTTGGAACAGGAGAGAGGAGTGATGAAGTTGAGACAGTTGATGTCCCAGCGACAGTTGGAGATGAAAAGATCAAGAGAAGTGTCCTCTTTTGAAAATTTTTCAAGCATTTCCTTTTCCAAAGGTAAACAGGGCAATCCATAAGCATTTCCATGTTTAGTTGTCCTTTTGAATTCAATCTTGTAATTGTGTCCACCAAGAAACCAAGCCTATCCTTTGGCCTTGGGGCATCCACCACTGCTTGAATTTTCTCAGAACACTTCTGTCATCTTTGTGCGTCAATGCTTAGTTTAAAGAATTCAGACTGTTGTATTGTACTCTGAGCCCATAATCTTCTAATCTTTTTAACACTATCTTGAAACTGAATGCCTGGGTAGCCTTGTAGTACCTGTTCCATAGTGTTCTGCCAGAGTATAGGTGCAGATGCTACTCCAAAAATAAACCCAATATAGCAATAAAGTGCTTTGTGAACGTTTATGGTGAGAAACACTTTGGTCTCTTCTTCCAACTCCATCTGTATCAGCTAAGTTCCCTTTTCTGAAGTGTTTTCCTCCAGAAAAGTTTGCAAAGTTATCAAAGGGTATTGATCTATTTAATACTGGGTTGACCTATTCTTCTTGCCTGCTGGAACAATTAACATTGCCCATGGGCTTCACTCAATTTTGGAAAGAATTCCTTCAGCTTCCATGTGATCTAGCTCACTGGCTATTTTATTATGGATGGTACTGTCTAAGGAACTGGTCAGGCTTTGTAAAAATTTTGGTTCTAAGTGTACCTGCATTACATTCACGATATCAGCAAAGCTCATTTTGGCTGCTTTTGTTTGGAGCAGATAAACTTCTGAGCAAACTGTAGGTTTTTGTACCAATTATACTCAGTAGCACTAACACTCACTTTTCATTGGTTATTTCCTTCACTTTAAAATACTGCTCAATTTGTTCAGTATGCATCATCTAGTTATAGGATATGCAATTGAAGACGCCTATCTTTCTGATGCAGCCAGCCAATTCTGCCTTTTTAATTTAATCTTTTTATACTCACTGTTTATGAACTTGTGAATTTTATCCGTTTTCTACCCTTTTTCTTAACTTGACTGTCTCTGTCCCCTTCTAAAGAAACACATATTGGATTTCAACAGGTAGGTTGCTGTCTCTGGTTCATTTTAAAACTTCCTCATCACTACAGTTATGCTTCGTAACCCCAGAAACTAATTGAATTAAAAATATGGGAGCTGGGGTACTCATATGCATAGTTTTTCTTTAGTGCAGCCTTCAAATATGATGTGGTGACATAATGACGTATGCTATTTATGTACTTCTGAAAAATAACTAATGAGTTATGTAAACAACAAAGAATGCTTAATCAAACAATATATTTACAGCATTACTCAAATATTAAATATATTATATGATCTAAGTTATTCTTCCTGGTGTGCATACAATGCATTGAACCTTTACCTTTGTTGTACTGTTGTACTCTGATTAACTATGGTCACTAACTTTACAATGACCAACGGCAATTTCATAGAACCATGAAATGGAATCTGAAATATTGTATACAGGTGCAGTCTCCCTATTTAAAGAAGGGAAAAAGGAGTGCAGTGAAAGTCCATTGGACTGACGCTGGAAAAGTGGGGATTGTTTTAAACTGGGAAATGATTCAGACTGTGCATATGCTTTACAGGAACGAGAATGGCTAAGAAAATGGATGACTTTTCTCCCGGCTGGGGTATTTAGAACCAGAAGTCACAGTTAGAATCAGAATCACTGTTAGGATAATTGGTCATTGTAAATTGTCCTGCGATTATGCTGAGGTTAAATCACTGAGTGGCTGCATGTTGCAGCTTATTGGACTGGAAGGGCCTGTTCTGCTTGATCTCTAAACAATAAATTTTAAAAAAACAATTATTTCTAATATTGCTAATAATTTGTGGTATTCTGATTATTCATAATTTGTAAAATTTGTTTTGTGGCAGGAGTACTCTACAGTATAACCAATCACTATAAGTTACAAATGAATTACTAGATAGATAAATAAACAATGTAAAAGAGGAGTAGTTCATGGGTTCATAGACTGTTCAGAAGTCCAATGGGAAAGTTCTCAAAATAAAAACTGGCCAGATATGATAAGAAATTTATCATGCATAGACAAGCAAATCTTAATAAAACAAGATTGCTGCAGTGGCCCAGTCCAGATAGAGATCAATAGATTTCTGGATAAGACCATAAGACATAGGAGCAGAATTAGGCCATCTGGCCCATCGAGTCTGCTCTGCCCTTCAACCATGGCTGGTCCTTTTTTTCCATCTCCTCCAAACCACAGTTCCTGGTGTTCTCCCGTAACCTTTGATGCCATGTCCAACCAAAAACCTATCATTATCTGCTTTAATTACATCCAATGACCTGGCCCAAATTCCACAAATTCACCACCCTCTGATTAAAGAAATTCCTCTGCATTTCTGTTTTGAGAGTCTTGTCCTAGACTCTCCCATCATGGGAAACATCCTTTCCATATCTACTCTGTCTAGGCTTTTCAACATCTGCAAGGTTTCAATGAGATCCCCCCCTCATCCTTTTCAATTCCAGCGAGTACAGACCCAGAGCCATCAAATGTTACTCATATGATAACCCTTTCATTCCTGCTGTCATCCTTATGAACCTCCTCTGGACCCTCTCCAATGCCAGCACATCTTTTCTAAGATGAGGGGCCCAAAGCTGTTCACAATACTCAAGGTGAGGCCTTGCCAGTGTCTTATAAAGCCTCAGCATCACATCCTTGTTCTTGTATTCTATACCTCTTGAAGTGAATGCTAACATTCATTTGCCTTCCTCACCACTGACTCAACCTCCAAGATACCTTCAGGGTGTTCTGCACAACGACTCCCAAGTCCCTCTGCATCTCAGAATCCTGGATTTTCTCCCTATTTAGAAAATAGTCTGCACATTTATTTCTACTACCAAATACAATGTTCGGCTTCCAACATTGTATTTTATTTGCCACTTTCCTGCCCATTCTCCTAATATGTCTAAGTCCTTCCCTGTTTCTTCAATACTACCTGCCCCTCCATCAATCTTTGTATCATCTGCAAACTTGGCAACAAAGCCATCTATTCCATCATTTAAACCATTTATATACAGCATAAAAAGAAGTGGTCCCAACACCGACCCCTGCGGAACACCACTAGTCACTGGCAGCCAATCAGAAAAGGATCTATTTATTCCCACTCGCTGCCTCCTACCAATCAGTCAATGCTCTAACCATGTTCGTAACTTCCCTGTAATACCATGGGCTTTTAACTTGGTAAGCAACCTCATGTGTGGCACCTGAAGGCCTTCTGAAAGTCCAAATATACAACATCCACTGCATCCCCTTAACCTATCCTAGTTGTAATCTCCTCAAAGAATTTCAACCAGTTCATCAGGCAGGATTTTCCTTGAAGGAAACCATGCTGACTTTGTCCTATTTTGTCCTGTGTCACTAAGTTCTCCATCACCTTATTCTTAACAATACACTCTAATATCTTCCCATCCACTGATAATTTCCTTTCTGCTGCCTTCCTCCTTTCTCAAAGATTGGAGTGATATTTGCAAATTTCCCATCCTCTGGCACCATGCCAGAGTCCAATGATTTTGGAAAGATAATTTCTAATGCCACCACAGTCTCTAACGCTATCTCTTTCAGAACCCTAGGATGCAGTTCCTCTGGTTCAGGTGATTTATGCACCTTTAGGTCTTTGGGTTTTTGAGCACCTTCCCTCTGGTAATAGTAACTCCACCCACTTCTCTAAGGGAATCAAATGGTACAAGGTATGAGTGGTGCAGAGTTTAAAGATCATCCATGGACATATTAACTGGTGAACTAGTTACAAAGAGCTGATTAGCCTGCTCCTGCCTCCCTAATGTTATTACAGCAATTCAATGACTTGCATATTCTTGTCACACTATGCTGCACCTTTTTATGTAACTATACACTCTATTGTGGAGTCTGTTACTGTTTTCTCTTGTACTGATGTACATTGAGGTGGCGTAAGGGAAAATAGTAACGGAACCCAGAATAAAGATGATACTGATGGGCACCACGGTAACATAGTGATTAGTACGACGCTATTACAGCTCAGGGAGTTGGAGTTCTGAGTTCAACACTGGAGCCAGTCCTGATGAAGGGTCTTGGCCCAAAATATCGACAGTTAATTCTTCTCTGTAGATGTTACCTGATGTTCTCCAGTGTTCTCCAGTGTGTGCACTGCTTACTCTCATTATCATCGTTCTATTATCTTATTCTATTGTTTTTCTTTTTACCACCTCAATGCATCATATCTGTATGCCATCAGTCTACAGGCCATACACCTGAGACTTGGGCAATACACCACTCAACTAGCTCATGTACACCCTCTCATCACCATCTGAAATTCTGCCAATAATAGATGTATCATCAGCAAATTTATAGATGGCTTTGTGCTATGCCTAGCCACATAGTCATGAGTGTAGAGAGTGTAGAGAAGTGGGCTAAGCACACAACCCTAAATTGTGCCAGTGTTTATTGTCAGCAAAGTGGAGGTATTATTTCTTATCCGCACAGATTGTGGTCCTTTGGTTCAGAAATCAAGGATCCAGTTGCAACAGGTGGATATAGAGGCTTAGATTCTGGAGCTTTTTGATGAGACTGTAGGAATAATTGGAGAAAAAGCCATCAAGCTGCTCTGATGGAAACCATCAAATATTGGTCGACTTAAACTAGATTATTATTTTTTATATATACAGTGTCCATAAAAAGTATTCACGCTCCCTTGGAAGTTTTCATGTTTTATTCTTTTACAACATAGAATCAGATTGAATTTGTAAATAATTCAGGTCACTTTGTAGAGATCTGCTTTCACTTTGACATAAAACAGCCTTTTTCTGTTGACCAGTGTCAAAAAAGCCAATTAAATCCACTGTGATTCAATGTTGTAAAACAATAAAACATGAAAACTTCCAAGAGGTTTGGGTGAATAATTTATAGGCACTGCATGTTTTTCTGATATCAGAATTATAACCATATAAACCATTTAACAATTACAACACAGAAACAGGCCATCTCAGCCCTTCTAGTCCTTGCCAAACGCTTACTCTCACCTAGTCCCACCAACCTGCACTCAGCCCATAACCTTCCACTCCTTTCCTGTCCATATACCTATCCAGTTTTTTTTAAATTACAATATTGAACCTGCCTCTACTACTTCTACTGGAAGCTTGTTCCACACAGCTACCACTCTCTGAATAAAGAAGTTCCCCACGTGTTACCCCTAAACTTTTGCCCCTTAACCCTCAACTCATGTCCTCTTGTTTGAATCTCCCCTACTCTCAGTGGAAAAAGCCTATCCATGTCAACTCTATCTATCCCCCTCATAATTTTAAATACCTCTATCAAGTCCCCCCTCAACTTTCTACGCTCCAAAGAATAAAGACCTAACTTGTTCAACCTTTCTCTGTAACTTGGATGCTGAAACCCAGGTAACATTTGAGTAAATCTCCTCTGTACTCTCTCTATTTTGTTGACATCTTTCCTATAATTCGGTGACCAGAACTGTACACAATACTCCAAATTTGGCCTCACCAATGCCTTGTACAATTTTAACATTAAAAATGTTCTGATTTATAAAGGCCAGCATACCAAAAGCTTTCTTCACCACCCTATCCACATGAGATTCCACCTTCAGAGAACTATGCACCATTATTCCTAGATCACTCTGTTCTACTGCATTCCTCATTGCCCTACCATTTACCATGTATGTCCTATTTTGATTAGTCCTACCAAAATGTAGCACCTCACACTTGTCAGCATTAAAATCCATCTGCCATCTTTCAGCCCACTCTTCTACTGACCTAAATCTCTCTGCAAGCTTTGAAAACCTACTTCAGTATCCACAATGCCACCTATCTTAGTATCATCTGCATACTTACTAATCCAATTTACCACCCCATCATCCAGATCATTAATGTATATGACAAACAACATTGGACCCAGTACAGATCCCTGGGGCACACCACTAGTCACCAGCCTCCAACCTGACAAACAGTTATCCACCACTACTCTCTGGCATCTCCCATCCAGCCACTGTTGAATTCATTTTACTACTTCAATATTAATACCTAACGATTGAACCTTCCTAACTAACCTTCCGTGTGGAACTTTGTCAAAGGCCTTACTGAAGTCCATATAGACAACATCCACTGCTTTACCCTCGTCAACTTTTCTAGTAACCTCTTCAAAAAATTCAATGATTTGTCAAACATGGCCTTCCACGCACAAATCCATGTTGACTGTTCCTAATCAGACCCTGTCTATACAGATAATTATATATACCATCTCTAAGAATACTTTCCATTAAATTACCCACCACTGACGTCAAAGTTACAGGCCGATAATTGCTAGGTTTTATCTACATTATCTGCATTATTTATGCTGTGTGTTGTTGGTGACTGTTGGTTGTGTTTTGCATCTTGGCCACAGAGGAGTGCTGCTTTGTTTAATTGTATTCCCAAACTTGAACTTGAACTTCAACTTTATTTGTTACAGCTACACTAAAACTTTGAAACATACAATGAAATGCATAGATCCTTTTTTCTAACAATTTTTTTATTGAATTTTCAAATGGTTACAGAAGAAAAAAAATTATCAACCCTTCCCCCCTCCCCTTAACCCCTCCCCCCTAACATATCCCAGTAGAAAGAGAAAAAAAAGAGAAGAAAAAAGAAAGAAAGAATGCCTGGATATCTGAAGATCCCCACATGCTCCATGGAGTTCATAATAGCTTTAGTATATATATTTACTTCTTTCCCCAAATAACCAATAATTTTATCTTTGGAGCACCTATATATTTAATCCTATCTTTTGTAAATAAGGGTGCCAAATTTTCAGAAATATTTCATATTTATCTCTTAAATTATAAGTAATTTTTTCAAGTGGAATGCAGCTGAAAATTTCATTCTTCCAACGATCTATACTTAAGTATGAATCCGATTTCCAAGTAACTGCAATAGCCTTTTTGGCTACTGCCAATGCAATTTTTTATGAATTCTTTCTGATATTTATTCCGTTTTAGATTTCAGTTTTATCCCTTCAATATCGCCTAGTAAAAATAATGTTGGATTATGTGGAAGTTGTGTTCCAATAAAACTCTTAAATTTGTCCAAAAAGGTTGAATTTTAAAACAAGACCAAGTAGAGTGTAAAAAAGTACCAATTTCTTAATTACATCAGAAACATTGATCAGATAAATTTGGGTTTAATTTATTTATTTTTTGTAGTGTAATATATGATTGATGTAAAAAAATATATTGCACTAATCTTAACCGGACATTTGTTGTACTTGTCATACTGTCAAGACATAGTCTTGACCAACTTGTTTCTTCAATTTTAATATTCAAATCAGTTTCCCATTTTTGTCTTGACTTATGAATTCCTTGTTTAATTGCCTATTTTTGAATCAAACTATACATACAAGAAATAATTTTTAAAATTTTTCCTTTTTGAATTAAAGTTTCTATTTCATTAGGTTTCGGCAATAACATTGTTTGACCCAATTTATCTCTTAAATAAGCCTTAATTGGAAATAACAAAAGAGTGTTGTTTTTATTCTGTTTGAATTCAGTTGAATTCTGTTGGAAATACAAAAATTCATTTTGTATTTATTCTTTAATTGATCAAATGACATTAATATACCTCCTTCAAAACAATCTCCTATATATCTAATCCCTTTTTGAAACCAATTGTATAAAAGTTGGTTATCCATTGTAAAAGTAATAAGTTTATTTTGAATTAAAGGTCTCTTTGCTAATAAAGATTTCTTTATCTCATCATCATTTATCTTATCCCATAAATCAATCAAATGTTTTAATATAGGAGATTCTTTCTTTTCCCGTATACATTTAGATTCCCACTTATATATAAAATCTTCTGGTATATTTTCTCCTATTTTATCTAATTCTATTCTAATCCATGCCGGTTGATCTTCATCAAAAAAAGATGCAATAAATCTAAATTGATTTGCTTTATAATAATTCTTAAAGTTTGGAAGTTGTAACCCTCCTAGGTCAAATTTCCATGTCAATTTTTCCAGCGATATTCTTGACATCTTGCCTTTCCAAAGGAACTTCCTCACACATTTACTTAACTCTTGAAAAAACTTCTGCGGTAATTGTATTGGTAGTGTTTGGAATAAATATTGTAATCTAGGGAATATATTCATTTTTACAGCATTTACTCTGCCTACTAATGTTATTGGTAATGTAATCCATTTATCAAAATCTTCTTGAATTTTTTTCAATAATTGCAAATAATTTAATTTATATAAATTCTTTATATCATTATCAACTCTTATACCTAAATATTTTATACCATTTATCAGCCATCTAAATTGAGTTATTAGTCGACATTGACTATAATCTCCTTTAGTAAGGGGTAGAATTTCACTTTTATTCCAATTTATTTTGTAGCCTGATATTTTCCCATATTCTTCCAATCTAGAAGATAATTTACGCAGTGAATACAATGGGTTTGTTAAATAAAGCAAAACATCGTCAGCAAATAAATTAATCTTATATTCCTCCTGGTTAACTCTGAAACCCATAACATCTGGGTCCGTTCTAATTAATTCAGCTAATGGTTCTATCGCCAACGCAAATAAAGCAGGTGATAATGGACAACCTTGTTTAGTTGAACTTGTTAACTGAAATCATGTTGAAATTTGACCATTTGTCACTACTTTAGCTTTGGGATTAGTATTTAAGGTTTTAATCCATTTTATAAAATATAGTCCTAATCCATATTTTTCCAATACCTTAAATAAAAAATCCCATTCCAATCTATCAAATGCTTTTTCTGCATCTAAGGCAACTGCCACACTCATTTCCTCCCTCTTTTTGTGCCAAATGAATTATGCTAAGTAACCGAGTTACATTATCTGCCGATTGTCTATTTTTGATAAATCCTGTTTGATCCATGTGTATTAATTTTGGTAAGTATTTAGATAATCTATTAGATAAAATTTTTGATATTATTTTATAGTCGGTATTCAACAAAGAAATAGGTCTATATGATGTTGGCTTTAAAAGATCTCTATCCTTTTTTGGCAATACTGTCGAAAAAGATTCTAGAAGTTTATGCGTTCTTTCTGCTTGGTATATTAACTCCATAAAAGGAGGAATTAGTAAATCTTTAAACTTTTTATAAAATTCGGGCAGAAAACCATCTTCTCCAGGGGATTTATTATTCTGAAGTGATCCTAGAGCTTCTTCGACCTCTTTTAATGTAAAAGGCATATTTAATCCCTTCTGTTCTTCCGAATTCAATTTTGGAAGAGTTATTTGTGATAAAAACCTTTCTATCTCAACATTATCATTTTGTGATTCTGATTGATACAGTTCAGAATAAAAATTCTTAAAAGTTTCATTAATTTCTAAAGGTTTATAAGTAATTTTATTTACTCTTGTTCTAATTGCATTTATTGTTTTGGAAATCTGGTCTGTTTTTAACTGCCAAGCAAGAATCTTGTATGATCTTTCACCTAGTTTGTAATATCTCTGTTTAGTTCTCATAATTGCTTTAGCTGTTCGGTATGTCTGAAGTGTATTATATTGTAACTTCTTGTTAACAAGTTGTCTTCGTTTTTCTTCTGTCATATATCTTTGAGATTCTTTTTCTAATTTTGTAATCTCTTTTTCCAATCGATCTATTTCTACCATATGTTCCTTCTTAATTTTAGAAGTATAACTTATTATCTGGCCTCTCAAATATGCCTTCATTGCTTCCCATACTGTAAATTTATCATCAACTGAATGTAAATTTGTATCTAAAAAAAACTGAATCTGCTTTTTCATGAAATCACAAAAATCTTGACGTTTTAATAATATTGAATTAAATCTCCATCTGTAAATTGATTCCTCTTTATCCATCATTATCATTGTCATTGTCAAGGGGGAATGATCTGACAATATTCTTGCTTTATATTCCATATTTTTCACTCTGTCTTGAATATTCATTGATAATAGGAAAAAATCTATTCTTGAATAAGTTTTATGTCTATTTGAATAAAATGAGTAATCTCTTTCTTTTGGATTAATTCTTCTCCATATATCAATCAAATTTAAATCTTTCATCAATGATAAAGTTAATTTTTCTACTTTTGATTTTGTAACAACCTTTGTTGATCTATGTAAAACTGGGTCTAGACAAAAATTAAAATCTCCACCTATTAATATTTTGTCATGTGCATCAACCAAATTCAAAAAGGCCTCTTGTACAAATTTTACATCATTTTCATTTGGTGCATAAATATTCATAAGTGTCCATAGTTCTGAAAAAATTTGACAATGTATAATTACATATCTCCTCACAGAATCAATTAATACATTTTGTATTTTAATTGGTAAAGTTTTATTAACCAAAATTGCAACTCCCCTCACCTTCGAATTAAATGAAGCTGTAATAACATTTCCGACCCAATCGCTCTTTAATTTCTGATGTTCTATCTCTGTTAAGTGTGTTTCATGTAAAAAAGCGGTATCTATTTTCATTTTCTTAATGTATGTTAAAATTCTTTTTCTTTTCACTGGTCCATTAAGCCCATTAACATTAAAACTTAAATAATTCAGTAAATTAGTCATTATTTTTAACGGATTACTCCAGTCTATAGTAATACCTAACTTTTCAACTTTTGTAGTACCTTGGGGAATCTTTTTAAAATTCTTTGTGTTGCTATGTGTCTCCACCCCCCCCCCCAATTGTCCAGGCAAAGTAAGAAAGATTAAAGAAAAAAAATAACAAAATACCCCCAACTAATGTTGTGAATAAAAAAATAACACATTACCCCCCCTCCGTTGTACGGGTCATGGCAATCACCATGATTACACACATGAATCCCGTAGCAATTGATCTGAAGTTCCCCCAGCTCCCCCGTAACATAAAAAAGTATATATAAGAGAAGAAAAAATAATATCACTACTCTCGATTAATATTTCTCAAATTTTTACCTTTCTCCCCCTGTATCATATAATTAAGAATATATTTAAATATTCTTCTGTCCTTAAACATCCATCAACTCCATTCACTGTCCCTGTCTTCACCTTTAATCCGTTTCACTTTCAAATCTTTGGCTGTGGTTAGCGAATATTTGGGAGTTCTTGTGCAAATTCTTCTGCATCCCGATAATCAGTAAAAAATCTTCTTTTTCCATCATCCAAAAAAATGATCAGGGTTGCCGGGTGGCGCAATATAAATTTATAACCCTTTTCCCATAAAACTTTTTTCGCTGGGTTAAATTCCTTCTTTCTCTTCAAAAGGTCATAACTTATATCAGGATAGATAAGAACTGTTTTCCCTTCTATCATCAATGGCCTGTTTCTCTTTCTGACACGTTGGGCAGCTGCCTTCAGGATCTTTTCTTTATCTTGATATCTTAAGCGTTTTATCAAGATTGATCATGGGTTTTGATCAACTTGAGGTCTTGATCTTAAGGCTCTGTGAGCCCTTTCAATTTTAATTAACTGGGTTCCTTCTTCCATTTCCAAAATTTCCGGAATCCATTTTTGAAAAAAATTTAATGGATCCTCTCCCTCTATACCTTCTTTAAGTTCAACAATCTTAATATTATTTCATCTGCTAAAATTTTCAAGTACATCCACTTAAAAGCCTTAAGAAATAGCCAATGAGAAAATAGAATAGGAAATATAAAACTTTAACTATCGGGGAAATTGCAAATAAAAGCAATGATGGAATCATTATCCAGAGAAAAAAAATCCTGACTATTTTGTTTGAATGAAAAAAATGTAATGTAAAATGTATTGAATTTACATCCTAATTATGCAATACCTAATGCCTCATTTAGCTGGCTGGTGGCGTAGTGGCATCCGTGCCAGACTTCGGAGCAAAGGCTCCCGAGTTCGAATCCAGCCGGCCCCCTTGCGCGCTTTCCATCTGTGCTGGGTTGAGTGTCGACCTAGCAACTCGGCTTTGTAAAAATAAAAAAACCTGCTAAAAAAACGTCGTCACTAGAGTTAAGGGCTTTCTTCTTCTTCTTCATGCCTCATTAGTCAATCAAGTTTTCTTCTATATTTATGGAGCAGATTGCAATCTTTATTATTTCTGCAATAAACTACTCAGGATTGCCTTAAGAAATGTCTCCTAAACAGAAGCAGAAGAAAACTACTACTTTGAAGACAATGCAAGTTGGAAAAGAATCAAGGCCGGCCGCCATGAAAGAGCCTCGGGCTCAAGTGCATTTTACCTCTGGTGATACAGAACAGGAAACTGCAGCAACTAATGGAGTGGTGTCACAGCAACAACCTGCCACTCACCGTCAGTAAGACAAAAGAGCTGATTGGTAAGGGTAAGACGAAGGAATACATAACAATCCTCAAAGAAGTGGAGAGAGTGAGCAGTTTTAAGTTACCAGGTGTCAAGATCTCTAACCTAGTCCCAACATATCGATGTAGTTATAAAGAAAGCAAGACAGCGGCTATACTTTATTTGGAGTTCGGAGAGATTTGGCATGTTAACAAATACAGTCAAAAACTTTTATAGCTGTGCTGTGGAGAGCTACTGCACAGGACCGAAAGAAGCTGCAGAGGGCTGTAAATCTAGTCAGCTCCATCTTGGGTACTAGCTTACAAAGTACCCAGCACATCTTCAGGGAGCGGTGTCTCAGAAAGGCAGCTTCCATTATTATGGACCTTTAGCACCCAGGGCATGCCCTTTTCTCACTGTTACCACCAGGAAGGAGGTACAGAAGCCACTTCTTGCTTGGGGAGCATGTCTTATGAGGATAGGTTGAGTGAACTCAGCCTTTTCTCCTTGGAGCAATGGAGGATGAGAGGTGACCTGATAGAAGTATAAAAGATGATGAGAGACATTGATCATGTGGATAGTCAGAGGCTTTTTCCCCAGGGCTGAAATGGTTGCCACAAGAGGACACAGGTTTAAGGTGCTGAGGAGTAGGTACAGAGGAGATGTCAGGGGTAAGTTTTTTACTCAGAGAGTGGTGAGTGTGTGAAATAGGCTGCCAGCAATGGTGGTGGAGGTGGATACGATAGTGTCTTTTAAGAGATTTTTGGATAGGTACATAGAGCTTAGAAAAATAGAGGGCTAAGGGTAACCCTAGTAATTTCTAAGGTACGGACATAATTGGCACAAATTTGTGGGCCGAAGGGCCTGTATTGTTTCTATGTTTCTATGAAATTTGTTAACTTAGTAGCAGCAGTTCAATGCAATACATAATCTAGCAGAGAAAACAATAAATAAAATAAAATAACAAATAAGTAAATCAATTACAGTATACATGAATAGATTTTTAAAAAACGTGCAAAAACAGAAGTACTGTATATTAAAAAAAAAGTAAAGTAGTGTCCAAAGGATCGATGTCCATTTAGGAATTGGATGACAGAGGGGAAGAAGTTAGAAACATAGGCCGAGTTCACTCAACCTATTCGCATAAGGCATGCTCCGCAATCCAGACAACATCCTTGTAAATCTCCTCTGCACCCTTTCTATGGCTTCTACATCCTTCCTGTAGTGAGGCAACCAGAACTGAGCACAGTACTCCAAGTGGGGTCTGGTCAGGGTCCTATAAAGTTGCAACATTACCTCTCAGCTGCTGAACTCAATCCCATGACTGATGAAAGCCAATACACCATATGCCTTCTTTACCACAGAGTCAACCTGCACAGCTGCTTTGAACATCCTATGGACTCGGACCCCAAGATCCTTCTGATCCTCCACACTGCCAAAAGTCTTACCATTAATACTATATTCTGCCATCATATTTGACCTACCAAAATGAACCACTTCACACTTATCTGGGTTGAACTCCATCTGCCATCTCTCAGCCCAGTTTTGCATCCTATCAATGTCCCGCTGTAACCTCTGACAGCCCTCCAGACTATCCACAACACCCTCAACCTTTGTGTCATCATCAAATTTACTAACTCATTCCTCCACTTCCTCATCCAGGTCATTTATAAAAATCATGAAGAGAAGGGGTCCCAGAACAAATCCATGAGGCACTCCACTGGTGACCGACATCCATGCAGAATATGACTCGTCTCCAACCAATCTTTGCCTTCTGTGGGCAAGCCAATTCTGGATCCACAAAGCAATGTCCCCTTGGATCCTATACCTCCTTACTTTCTCAGTAAGCCTTGCATGGGTACCTTATCAAATGCCTTGCTGAAATCCATAAACACTACATCAACGGCTCTACCTTCGTCAATGTGTTTAGTCACATCCTCAAAAATACCATGTCACATGCTGGTGATAATAAACCTGACTCTGATTCTGAGGCCATATATAATTGTCATCAGAGCTGTTTTACCCTTGCAGTTTCTTGACTGATCACACAAGGTTTCAACATCTTCCGATCCTATGTCACATCTTTCTGCTGTCTTGATGCCATTGTTTACCAGAAGAGCCACATCACCCCTTCTGCCTACCTTCCTATCCCTCTGATACAATGTGTAACCCTGGACATTCAGCTCTCAACTACAATCATCCTTCAGCTATGATTCAGTGATGGCCACATCATCATACTTGGCAATCTGTAATGGTGCAACAAAATCATCCACCTAATTTCTTATACTCTGTGCATTGAGATATAACACTGTATTTGCTACCCTTTTTGATTCTGGATCCCTAATGCACTGATACTCACCCTGCTGGCTTTTATTTTGTTCTATCATCTGCCTGGCCTTCCTGATAGTCTGACCTCATGCTAGCTTTGCTTTTTAACCATCAGTCCTATCCTGAGTCCCTTTACTTCAGTTCCCAATTGTCATGTTTGTACAGCTCATATCTTCCCTAGAAGAGATCTCAATTATTCAAGAACCTGAAACCCTGCCTTCTACATCAGCTTCTCAGCCACACAATTATCTGCCAAATCATCTGTTTTCTACCCTCTCTGGTGTGTGGCACAGGTAGCAATCCAGAAATTACTGTCCTAGTGGCCCTGCTTCTCAGCTTTCTGCCTAGCTCTCTAAATTCTCTTTTAAGGATCTCTTTGCCTTTCCTTCCTATGTCATTGGTACCAATATGTACCAAGACATCTGACTGCTCTCCCTCTCTCTCCAAAATGCTATGGACTCAATCCAAGATGTCTTTGATCCTGGCAGCAGGGAGGCACCATACCTTCTGGGTGTCCCATTGACGTCGACAGAATCTCCTGTCTATTCTTCTGACTATTGAGTCCTCTATCACTACTGCTCCCCTTTTCTTCCTCTTTCCCTTCTACACTACGGATCCTTGCTCAGTGCCAGTAACCTGGTCTCTGTGGCATTCCCCTGGGAGGTCATCCCCCACAACAGTATCCAAAACAGTATACTTATTTTTGAGGGGAATGGCTACAGGGGTGCTCTGTGTAAACGGCCTATTCACTTTCCATTTCTTCTGACAGCCACCCAGCTACACACCTCCTGCAACTTTGGGGTGATTACTTCCCTGTAACTCTGATCGCTTACCTCCTCACTCTCCTACACAAGCTGAGGGTCATCCAGATGCTGCTTCAGATCCCTAATACGGTCTTCAAGGATATACTTCGAGGCATCCTTTCAAAGTGAAATTATCCAAGCAAGCATATGAATGCCGTCTTTTCTTTACCAGCTTCACTCCTGGGTATTAGATAATACCCAAATTTGGATGACTTTAGTGTGAGCTTCCCTAATCCAGAAAACTGTTTCTCTTCCATTTTCCTCACTGGAAAACTAGACACTACTATCACAGGAAAAAATGGGCAACCAGCATTCCACATCTCAGAGTAGCCTCTCTTCCTGAGGTGCTCCTGACAATCCCTGACATCTGGATGCATAGACAGCCAAGGATTTCTACAGTTCAGGTCTCACTAGCACTCTAACAGGTAAGCATGACTCTTCTTCCCGATCAACAGGAGTATCCATCAGGGTTGCCAAGGTCTTAGGCATACAGGCAAGTTTGGGGGTTCTGTTCCTATCACTCTAGCTACTCATCCAGGGTATAACATGATAGGTCTAGACAGGGTGTGCCATAGTTCCTCATTTATGATCATCATCCAGCTTAGGAGGAATTTGCATCTTCTCAAAAGCAGCTCTGAACGCAGGATTAATGGACAAAACTTTCAAAAAGTTCACCCTATTTCTCTATTTGCATGCTCCCGTGAGCCTTCCCACAATGGCAGTATTTGTTCCCAGCAGAATAGAGGATTCACCTTTTTCCACCGGATCTGGGCAGACCAACACCAATGTATGAATAGTCTCAGCTACTACAACATCTGCTTCCGAAAACTCCAGTTTCAACAAGTAACCATCATATGGGTAATCACCAGCACTAAGCCCACAAAGCGCATGGGCACTGAAAGGTGTCAATGGTAAATTTGTAAAAGGATCTGTAGAGTAAAATAACTTGAGAATTTCTATCAAGTATGACTGTAGCATAAATGCCTCCAATCTGTATGGCAACATCAAAATTTGGCCCCACTAAGCTTTCAGGAATGGGATTTTGCACCTTTCTAGTTCCCTTTATACATTGATGCACTTTGGGATGCCAGACTCTTACTGAGTCTCTCCAAAATAGTCTGTTTTCTTTTTCTGTTTAAGCAACTGCTGGTTTACTTTCCAAAGGTTTTCTTGTCCCCCACACTCCCACTTGAAATATCCATCCTCTCCTCAGGTGTAACTGAAAATACCAGTTGTCTCCTTTGTCAAAAGATCCTTTTCAGTAACATTCCTCTGCTTAGTAAGTCCTACGGGTGGATTGGGTTTCCTAGCGGACCTGTCACATTTAGCTACAGTACTAGCAGACATCAACTGAGATACTTTTACTTGCTGGATTTTTACTTCATTTTGCAAAACCTCCACTGGTACGGCATTAGGAGATGCTTCAGCAGCAGGGCCTACAATTGAAATCATCGCTTGACTGATGGAAACATTCCCTTTCTTCATTATACTTCCCTATTCTCTTATTTCTCTAAGTAACTCAGTAAAAGATGGAGGAGGACATATCTTCTGGCTCATTTGAATACATAGAACAATCATGTCATGTGATAGCACACCCTTACAACTTATTCCGTCCTTAAATGATTATATCTCAGCCACCTGAATGTTCCCTTTATGGCACAAACAATGCAGCAGTTTACCTAACCTGAAAATGTAGGTGAAAACTTCACTGCTTCCTCCTGGAATGTGCACCTAAACTTCATTATAAGATCAGCTGAGCTGTCTGTAGTGCCAAAAGCATTTTCTAGCTCTTGCATATAGTTAGCTAATATGACTAAGGAATTTCTGCTTTCAGAACTTCACTACATCAGCAGATGGAATCTTAAAACTCTCTACCAGTCTCTTCTGTTTCATATTATCTGAGCATTGCTATTCATCTAGTAACCCAGATATATGCTCAGCCCAAACCTCATATCCTTCTTCCCCATGGACTGTGGGTTTGACTCCAGAGAGTATTCTCAGCCTGTGATAACTTTGGCTCTCAGAAGGAACACTTTGGCATTTATCGCCCAGTAATGTAACAGCTCAAAATTAAAATATAATACACTCCAAACATATCAAACAGAAAAAGCAATTATGAGAACTAAACAGAGATATTATGAACTAGGTGAAAGATCACATAAGGTTCTTGCATGGCAGTTAAAAACAGACCAGACTTCTAAAACAATAAATGCAATTCGAACAAGAGTAAATAAAATTACTTATAAACCTTTAGAAATTAATGAAGCTTTTAAGAATTTTTATTCTGAGTTGTATAAATCAGAATCACAAAATGACAGAAAGGTTTTTATCACAAATAACTCTTCCAAAATTAAATACGGAAGAACAGAAGGGATTAGATATGCCTTTTACATTGAAAGAGGTCGAAGAAGCCCTAGGATCATTTCAAAGTAATAAATCTCCAGGAGAAGATGGTTTTCCGCCTGAATTCTATAAAAAGTTTAAAGATTTATTAATTCCTCCTTTTATGGAGTTAATACACCAAGCGGAAAGAACGCATAAACTTCCAGAATCTTTTTCGACAGCTATTTTAATAGTATTGCCAAAAAAAGATAGAGATCTTTTAAAGCCAACATCATATAGACCTATTTCTTTATTAAACACTGATTATAAAATAATAGCAAAAATCTTATCTAATAGATTATCTAAATGCTTACCAAAATTAGTACATATGGATCAAACAGGATTTATTAAAAATAGACAATCGGCAGATAATGTAACTCGGTTATTTAGTATAATTCATTTGGTGCAAAAGAGGGAGGAAATGAGCGTGGCAGTTGCTTTAGATGCAGAAAAAGCATTTGATAGATTGGAATGGGATTTTTTATTTAAGGTATTGGAAAAATATGGATTAGGAGTATCTTTTATAAAATGGATTAAAACCTTAAATACTAATCCCAAAGCTAAAGTAGTGACAAATGGTCAAATTTCAACACCATTTCGGTTAACAAGGTCAACTAGGCAAGGTTGTCCATTATCACCTGCTTTATTTGTGTTGGCGATAGAGTCATTAGCTGAATTGATTAGAATGGACCCAGACATTAAGGGTTTCAGAGTTAATCAGGAAGAATACAAGATTAACTTATTTGCTGATGATGTTCTGCTTTATCTAACAAACCCATTGCACTCATTGCGTAAATTATCTTATAGATTAGAAGAATATGGGAAAATATCAGGTTATAAAATAAATTGGGATAAAAGTGAAATTTTACCTCTTACTAAAGGAGATTATAGTCAATGTCGATTAATAACCCAATTTAGATGGCCGGCAAATGGTATAAAATATTTAGGTATAAGAGTTGATAATGACATAAAGAACTTATACAAATTAAATTATTTACCACTATTGAAAAAATTCAAGAAGATCTTGATAAATGGATGGTATTACCAATAACATTAGTAGGTAGAGTAAATACCATAAAATGAATATATTCCCTAGATTACAATACTTATTTCAATCACTACCAATACAATTACCCCAGAAGTTTTTTCAAGAGCTAAATAAATATGTGAGGAAATTTCTTTGGAAAGGTAAGATGTCAAGAATATCGTTGGAAAAATTGACATGGAAATTTGACCTAGGAGGGTTACAACTTCCAAATTTTAAGAATTATTATAAAGCAAATCAACTTAGATTTATTGCATCTTTTTTTGAGAAAGATAAACCGGCATGGATTAGAATAGAACTAGATAAAATAGGAGAAAACACACCAGAAGATTTTATATATAAATGGGAATCTAAATGGATACGGGAAAAGAAAGAATCTCCTATATTAAAACATTTGATTGACTTATGAAATAAGATCAATGTTGACGATGAGACAAAGAAATCCTTATTAGCAAAGAGATCTTTAATTCAAAATAGACTTATTCCTTTTACAATGGATAATCAACTTTTATATAATTGGTTTCAAAAAGGGATTAGATATATAGGAGATTGTTTTGAAGGAGGTATATTAATGTCATTCGATCAATTAAAGAATAAATATAAAGTATCAAACAACACTCTTTTTTGTTACTTTCAACTAAGGGCTTATTTAAGAGAAAAATTAGGTCAAACAATGTTATTACCGAAATCCAATGAAATAGAAACTTTAATTCAAAAAGGTAAGATTAAAAAATTTATCTCTTGTATGTATAATTTGATTCAAAAACAGGCAATTAAACAAGGAGTCCATAAATCAAGACAAAAATGGGAAAGTGACTTGAATATTAAAATTGAAGAAAAAAATTGGTCAAGACTATGTCTTGAGAGTATGACAAATACAATAAATGTCCAATTAAGATTAGTGCAATACAATTTTTACATCAATTATATATTACACCACAAAAATAAATAAATTAAAACCAAATTTATCTGATCAGTGTTTCCGATGTAACCAAGAAATTGGTACTTTTTTACATTCTACTTGGTCTTGTTCAAAAATTCAACCTTTTTGGACAAATTTAAGAGTTTTTTTGGAATACAACTTCCACATAACCCAATATTACTTTTACTAGGTGATATTGAAGGGATAAAAACGATATCCAAATTGAATAAATATCAGAAAGAATTTATAAAAATTGCATTGGCAGTAGCCAAAAAGGCTATTGCAGTTACTTGGAAATTGGATACATATTTAAGTATAGATCATTGGAAGAAAGAAATTCATAGCTGTATTCCACTTGAAAAAATTACTTATAATTTAAGAGATAAATATGAAACATTTTTGAAAATTTGGCGCCCTTATTTACAAAAGATAGGATTAAATATATAGGTGCTCCGAAGATGAAATAATTGGTTACTTGGGGAAAGAAATAAATATATATACTAAAGTTATTACGAACTCCATGGAGCATGTGGGGATCTTCCAATATCCAGGCATTCCTTCTTTTTTTTCTTTCTTTCTTCTTTTTTTTCTATAGGGATGTTAGGGGGGAGGGGTTAAGGGGAGGGGGGATGGGTAACATACATTTTCTTTTTCATACACTTTTATTCTGTAATTACTTGAAAACACAATAAAAAAGTTAAAAAAAATTAAAACCAACAGCAGAAATACCTATTAGACTTTTCAGACAAAGTCTTCCCCTTATACCTTTAAAGTATTTACCCTTAGCATATCCAGCACCCTCAGTTACACTCTCAGTAACTCTAAAACATATGAACTTATCATGACTGCATCTCCAGGTACCATCTCCTATCAAGCAACATAAATTCAGTCATGTCATGGTGGTCTGATCTAACACGACATATTCAGCAACTGATTCATCAAAACACCAATCAATCAGTGTAACTTTCCCCTACATTCACAGAACTAATGTTCTATGTAACATTTCATCAGTAACTTGGACAGAAACTTCACTCAGAACACAAACATCCTGAATAGATCATCCCTTTTTATTGCACCAGACCTTAATCTCCATGGCATTCATATTACAATACTTTAATTATGATGCAATTTAAATTCCAAAAAAACAATAGTTTAAACACTGCTTTAAACACAAATAAACTGCTTATAGAATCCTTATACAGCAATCATACAACATTTCTTCCCAGGTGAGCCCCCAAAAAATGTAACCCTCTCACAACTGCTCATAACAAATTAGGCTTGTTAGCCATCTCTGACTAGCAGCCATATGACTCAGCAATGCATAAGTAATGGTGAGATGACTATTTCCAATACATAAATCATATTGTTGAGAGGCAGAGAGGCGGAGCAAAGTCAAGATGGTGCTGAATGGTGACTCCTTTGTTTTCATCTTTGGAAACAGCTCTATTTATATCTTTGGTATCTCTTTTTTCCCTTTTCAAGGTTCTTTTGAAGACCCTGACCTGGAGTTACACTCTGACTTTGGTTCTCTGTGGGAGTGGGACCCACTCTCAGGTCTTCATGACCAGCTGCTTTTTGATATCCCAAGGATGCGGCCTGGAAGACTAACAAGGCTTCAGAGTTCTGGATTTTCATGGCTCTGAGGATGGGCTGATTCTAGGCTGGTACCCCTGACTGAAGTGTTGTGGGAGAACACAGAACATTGAGAGCAGTGTATTAGCTGCCAGAGGGTTGTGTGTCCAAAGAGCTGTGCATTTTTGGTGCCAACTCTCTGGGTACAGAGCTTGAGAAAAGCAACAGAACAGACTTTTACATCGTAAATCAACAAGTTGTTTGTTATGTCTCCCCTCTTGCTGTGAAATGGGGATATTTCTTTTTCCCTTATTAGGGAGAGAGAGAGCCTGTGGTATGTCAAATTACTGCATGAACAAGTAGTCTTTGGGGTACTGCAAGTCTGTGTCTTTGTTGATGCTTTGCTGCATGCTTGAGTGCTCGGTGGAGGGTGCTGATGTTTTTTTGCTGGTGGGGGTGCGGGGGTCATTGTCTTGCTGCTGCTTTTTTGAGGGAGGGGGCTGGGGGCTTTGGGGTTCTAACATTTTAACTGTCATCCATTTTTTAAGGCACTTCCTTGTTTTCATGGATGTGAAGACAAAGAATTTCAGGATGTATATTGTATATATTTCTCTGCCATTAAATGTACCTATTGAAACCTAAAAAATGTCTAGGATCAGTATGATTCAGGTTCAACACAAACAGGAAAGATGGAGTGTTCCATTAAGGGAATGAAAATTATGGTGAATACTGTATTAATACTGCCCCATGCAAAAGTTATCATTCATTAGGAAGTCATGGGACTTACATTGGCATAACCTTAAAGTGGAAGTATATTTACAAATATTTCAACCTTAATAAAGTTAACAAGAAAAGTGCCCATTACAGTTAAGTGAGTCTATAATTTGCACATAAATGTTGGAACACTTTATTGGATAGTTCTGGCTTCACTTTAATTACTCACAGCACTGAACACACATTCTGCATAAAAGGCACCAGCCACAATTCAAACTTTTCTCAGAGTCCATTATGAACTAACTCAGAAGCATTGTCCTTTGGGGTTTCTGCTTGAGTCTTTCATTGTGGTCCTCTCTGCACCTGACTTCTCTCCCAGCTCCCAAAAAAACCCAAATTCTTCTTGAAATTGGATGTCGTCAATCTCTCTCGAATGTTCCATAGAACAGCACAATACAGGCCCCTTGGCCCACAAAGCAGTGCCGAACGTGTCCTTGCCTTAGAAATTACCTAGGGTTACCCATAGCTTTCTAGTTTTCCGAGTTCTATATACCTGCCCAGAAGTCTCTTAAAAGACCCTATTGTATTGCATGTGTTCCCATTGGACAGAATGTTATCATGACAAACCCAGTTGTCTGAGACAACATTCCTAAATTAATCAAATGACTCATCATCTTAACAGAAAGCAAAATACCAGACTGAAAATTTGATTAACAGAACACACTGTGATTTACAAAAATCTGTAGAAAATAAAATACCCAACAACATAACTGTAGTAATACAATAGCGCATGTTCTTAACCAAGGTATTCCATGTATTCTAGTCTTCTTGAAATGAATGCTACTACTGCATTTGCCTTCCTTACCACTGACTCAACCTGCAGGTTAATCTTTGGGGCATCTCTAATTTTAAAATTTTCTCCCCATTTACAAAGTTTGTAGATAATATTCTATGTCTTTATTCCTTCTACCAAAGTGCATGATCATGCACGTCCCTATATTAAATCTGCCACTCCTTTGCCTATTCACTCATCTGTCTTAGTCCTTCTGCAGAGATTCTTCTTCTTCAACACTACCTGCCCTTCCACCTGTCTTCATTCTAAAATTCTTCAATATGAAGACATAATATAATTACAGCTCAGGTGAGAACAAACATGGAATATTACAGAGCAAACATAAGGAAATCTGCAGATGCTGGAAATTCAAGCAACACACACAAAATGCTGGTGGAACACAGCAGGCCAGGCAGCATCTATAGGAGAAGCACTGTAGACATTTTGGGCCGAGACCCTTTGTCAGGACTAACTGAAAGGAGAGATACTAAGAGATTTGAAATTAGTGGGGGCAGGGGGAAATGCAAAATGATAGGAGAAGACCAGAGGGGGTGGGATGAAGCTAAGAGCTGGAAAGGTGATTGGCGAAAATGTTATAGAGCTGGAGAAGGGAAAGGATCATGGGACGGGAGGCCTCGGGAGAAAGAAAGGGGGAGGGAGGAGCACCAGAGGGAGATGGAGAACAGGAAGGTTGATGGGCAGAGAGAGAGAAAAAAAATAAACAACTAAATATGTCAGGGATGGGGTAAAAAGGGGAGGAGGGGCATTAACGGAAGTTAGAGAAGTCAATGTTCATGGGCATTTCCCCCTCCCCCCACTACTTCCAAATCTCTTAGTATCTCTCCTTTCAGTTAGTCCTGACGAAGGGTCTCAGCCCAAAACGTCTACAGTGCTTCTCCTATAGATGCTGCCTGGCCTGCTGTGTTCCACCAGCATTTTGTGTGTGTTGATGGAATATTACATGCAGGTCTGGACTCCGCATCTAAAGAGAAAACATTAGCAAACATTGTAGCAAACATTAACCAGGTTGAAATTTTGGGATCATCCTAAGAGGAGTGAGGAAAGGTTAAGTAGACTAGACACCTACTTAGAGAAAAAAGAAAACGCTGGAAATACGAAGCAAATCAGACAGAGTCAGTCTGGGAAAAAAATCAGTTCATGTTTCAGGTCTAAGACCTTTCATCAGTACTCTCTAGTATTTGGAAGAATAAATGTTTTCACTGCAGTATAACATGCCCTTGCAAAGTTCAGCAATGGTTTTCCCTTGAAGGGATGGCTAAATCAAAGCTCACCATCTCAATATAAGGATTCTGCCATTCAGAACAGAGTTAAGTATTGCTTCACTTAGAGGATACTAATGTTTGGAACTTTTATACTTAAGAAGGCTGTGGTTGAGTTACTGAGAATATTTAAGATACAGATTAATAGATTTTTTTGTATCTAAGGAAATCAAAGTGTATGAGGTTAGAGTACAAAAAATGGCATTAAGGTTTTTAATTTCTGCCTAGAGCAAGGGGTTTAGATGGAGTGGAGTTTGTTAGGTGTGTTCAGGAAGGTTTCTTGACACAATACGTACAAACGTTTGTAGATAAGCCTATAAGAGGAGAGAACTGTGACAAATGTTCAGGGGATATTTGTGTGGTGTTCTGCTTAGGTATGTTCCAATGAGACAGGGAAAGGATGGTAGGGTAGAGGAACCATGGTGTACAAAGGCAGTAGAAAATCTAGTCAAGAAGAAAAGAAAAGTTTACAAAAGGTTCAAAAAACTAGGTAATGATAGAAATCTAGAAAATTATAGGGCTAGCAGGAAAGAGCTTAAGAATGAAATTAGGAGAGCCAGAAGGGCAAAGAGAAGCCTTGGCAACCAAGATTAAGGAAAGTCCCAAGGCATTTTACAAGAATGTGAGGAGCAAGAGGAGAAGACATGACAGAATAGGACATAAAATATAGAACATAGAATAGTACAGCACATTACTAAACAAGTATGACAATGGAAAAGTCTGTATGGAACCGGAGGAGATAGCAAAGATACTTAATAAGTACAAACGTACTTTGCTTCAGTATTCACTGCAGAAAAGGATTTTGGTAATTACAGGGATGACTTACAGTGCACTGAAAAGCTTGAGCATATAGACATTAAGGAAGAGGATGTGCTGGAGCTTTTGGAAATCATCAAGTTGGATAAGTCAACGAGATATACCCCAGACTACTCTGGATGGCATGGGAGGAGATTGTTGAGCCTCTGGCAATGAGATTTGCATCATCAATAGGGACAGAAGAGATTCCAGAGTATTGGAGGTTTGCAGATGTTGTTCCCGTGTTCAAGAAAGGGAGTAGGGATAGCCCAGGAAATTACAGGCCAGTGAGTCTTACTTCAGTGGTTGGTAAGTTGATGGAGAAGATCCTGAGAAGCAAGATTTATGAACATTTGAAAAGGCATAATGTGATTGGGATTAGTCATCATTGCTTTGTGAAAAGCAAGTTGTGCCATATGAGCCTGATTGAATTTTTTGAAGATATGACTAAACACATTGACGAAGGTAGAGCAGGAGATGTAGTGTATATGGATTTCATCAAGGCATTTGATAAGGTACCCCATGCAAGGCTTATTGAGAAAGTAAGGAGACATGGGATCCAAGGGGACATTGCTTTGTGGATCCAGAACTGGCTTGCCCACAGAAGGCAAAGAGTGGTTGTAGATGGGTCATATTCTGCATGGAGGTTGGTGACCAGTGGTGTTCCTCAGGGATTTGTTCTGGGACCCCTTCTGTTCGTGACCTGAATGAGGAAGTGGTGGGATGGGTTAGTAAGTTTGCTGATGACAAAAAGTTTGGAGGTTTTGGGGATAGCATGGAGGGCTGTCAGAGCTTACAGCGGGACATCGATAAGATGCAAAACTGGGCTGAGAAGTTTTCAAATGGAGGTCAATCCAGATAAGTGTGAGGTGGTTCACTTTGGTTGGTCAAATATGATGGCAGAATATAGTATTAATGGAAAGATTCTTGGCAGTGTAGAGGATCAGAGGGATCTTGGAGTCTGAGTCCATAGAACACTCAAAGCTGCTGCGCAGGTTGACTCTGTGGTTAAGAAGGCATACGGTGCATTGGCCTTCATCAAGTGTGGGATCAAGTTTATGAACTGAGAGGTAATGATGCAGCTATATAGGACCCTGGTCAGACCCCACTTGGAGTACTGCCCTCAGTTCTGGTCACCTCACTACAGGAAGGATGTGGAATCTATAGAAAGGGTGCAGAGGAGATTTACAGGGATGTTGCCTGGATTGGAGAGTGTGCCTTATGAGAATAGGTTGAGTGAACTCAGCCTTTTCTCCTTGGAGTGGTGAAGGATGAGTGGTGACCTGATAGATATGTATAAGATGATGAGAAGCATTGATCATGTGGATAGTCAGAGGCTTTTTCCCAGGGCTGAAATGGCTAACATAAGAGGGCACAGTTTAAGGTGCTTGGAAGTAGTGACAGAGGAGATTTCAGGGGTACGTTTTTTTACACAGAGAGTGGTGAGTGTGTGTAACCGGCTGCCAGCAATGGTGGTGGAGGCAGATATGATGGGGTCTTTTAAGAGACTCCTGGATAGGTATATGGAGCTTAGCAAAATAGAGGGACATGGGTAACCCTAGGTAATTTCTAAAGTAAGTACATGTTCGACACAGCATTGTGGGCTGCATGGCCTGTATTGTGCTGTAGGTTTTCTATTTTTCTATCTGGTATCTGGGAATGGGTGGGAAAATTGTAGCTAATTGTGAAGTAAGGTGAATCTGGATGAGCTACAGGGAGTTAATGATAGATGGACTGCATATTTATTTGTAGTTTTCATAAAGGTGTCTCAGGGAAGTGAATCAATAGAATGACTCAGATGAAGTTTCTATTATGAGCTCGTTGTTTCAATAGATAAACAAACCAGCCCTTATGCAAGGTTAATTTATACTCTAGTTTAAATCATGATGTTGTTGTTGTTGAGTGGTGTCGAGTCGCTGTCGACTCATGGCGGCCCTATAGATAGTGTAATTGTCCGCTGGGTTTTCGTGACAAGAGACAGAAGTAGATTTCCAGGTCTTTCTTCCATGCAGATACTGGAACTCGGTCAAGTTTGAACTCAAGAGAATCTACCACAATACCACCTGCCGGCTCAGTTTAAATTATACTCTAGGTTAAATTGTACTCTAGTTTAAGAGGATATGCTAAATGTAAACAAAGTTCACATATCTCTCGGAATCTTCCATTGCAAATTCTGTTTTTGCTTGCCTGTGGATTTACCATACTTCTTGCTTGCTGCAGCAGCATTTAATATATTGGTTATTGAGTCTAGGCAGAGTTAGAATTTTGCCCCCCACAGCACTTGGGCGGGATGATGAAAGGCCTCAGCCCAAAACGTTGACTGTTTATTTCCCAGCATAGATGCTGCCTGACCTGGTGAGTTCCTCCAGCATTTCGTGTGTACTACTTCTCTCTGTGTTACCAGACTTTAATTGCCCTAAGCAATTCTCATTCAAAAGCACATATACTTTCCCTTCCCTCACCCAGGTGAAACAAAGACAGTGTATTTCTCTCAGCACCATACAAAATGCTGCTGGAACTGAATAGTTCAGGCAGCATCTACAGAAGGAGATACACAGTTGACATTTTGGACCAAGAATCTTTATCAAGTTCAAGCTTATTGTCATTCAACCATATATATGTATACAGCTAAATAAAACAATGTTCTTCTGGGATCAAGCTGAAAAACGCAGTACATATATCACGTACAATACATAAAATAATATTAACAGACAGTAAAAAAATTCTGTGGATGTACAAGTTGACATAAAGTGCATATATGACAAATAGTTAAATTCACAACAGTATAATGTTACTAGTGTTGTCATAAATATTGTGTACTGGGTGGAGGCAGGTGAGAGTAAGCATTCAGCATGGACTAGAAGGGCCGAGATAGCCTGTTTCCGTGCTGTAGTTGTTATATGGTTATATGGTTCAAAAGTCTGACAGTCTGGGGGAAGAAACCATTACCCAGCCTAGCAGTCTTTGCTGTTATTCTGAAGAACCTTCTACCTGATTGTTCAACGTCAATGAGATTATGGGATGGATGGGAGGGGTCTTTGAGGGCTCTGTGAATGCAGAGCTTCTAGTATATGTCCTGGGTAGGAGGAGGAGAGAGACCCAATAATAATTTTCTCAGCAGCCCTCACAAGCAATTGCAGAGTCTTGCTGTCAGATGCTTTGCAACTCCCATACAGATGTTAATGCTGATGACCAGGACACTCTTGATTGTTCTACAGTAGAATATGGTTAAGACAGATGTGGGGAACCCCACTTGCCCCAATGTCCTCAGGAAGTAGAGGTGCTGCTGTGCCTTCTTGACTAACGTGTTGGTGTTGAAGGACCAGGTGAGATTATCCATAATGTATACTCCAAGAAACATGGTGCTTCTGACCTTCTCCATGAAGGAGCAATTGATATGCAGTAGGGAGTGGTCGGCCTGCAGCTTCCTGAAGTTTACGATCATCTGTTTAGACCAGTACTGATATCTTTCATCCCGATGAAGGGTCTTAGCATGAAGCACTGACTGTTCATTCATTTCCATAGATGCTGCTTGACCTGTTGAGTTCCTCCAGCATTTTGTGTATAGTTCTCAAGATTTGAAGCATCTATAGAACCTCTTATGTTACACCCAGTTTAGTTATCTATATATAAGGAATTAATACATATATATTGTTCTACATATATATTGTTCATATATATAAGGCTCTGAATAATCTAGATCCTTTGTATATTTTGGAATGTCTATGCCCTTGTATCCCTCATCATAATCAGAATCAGAATCAGGTTTATTATCACAGGCATGTGACAGCAGCAGTTCAATGCAATACATAATATAGAAGAGAAAAAATAAATAAATAAACAAGTAAATCAATGTGCAACGACAGAAGTGCTGTATAATAAAAGAAGTGAGGTAGTGTTCAAGGGTTCAATGTCCATTTAGGAATTGGATGGCAGAGGGGAAGAAGCTGTTACTGAATCACTGAGTGTGTGCCTTTAGGCTTCGGTACCTCCTACCTGATGGTAACAGTGAGAAAAGGGCATGCCCTGGGTGCTGGAGGTCCTTAATAATGGACACTGCCTTTCTGAGACACCGCTCCCTAAAGATATCCTGGGTACTTTGTTGGCTAGTACCCAAGACGGAGCTGACTAGATTTATAACCCTCTGCAGCTTCTTTCGGTCCTGTGCAGTAGCCCTCCCCCCCCACCCACCCCCCCATACCAAACAGAGATGCAGCCTGTCAGAATGCTCTCCATGGTACAACAATAGAAGTTTTTGAGTGTATTTGTTGACTTGCCAAATCTCTTCAAACTCCAATTGAAGTATAGCTGCTGTCTTGCCTTCTTTATAACTATATCGATATGATGGAACCAGGTTAGATCCTCAGAAATCATAACACCTAGGAACTTGAAACTGCTCACTCTCTCCACTTCTGATCCCTCCATAAGGATTGGTATGTGTTCCTTTGTTTTACCCTTCCTGAAGTCCACATCAGCTCTTGCATCTTACTGACGTTGAGTGCCAGGTTGTTACTGCGGCACCATTCCACTAATTGGCTTATCTCACTTCTATATGCCCTTTCATCACCACCTGAGATTCTACCAACTATGGTTGTATCATCAGCAAATTTGTAGATGGTAGCTGAGTTATGCCTAGCCACAGTCATGGATCTAGAGAGAGTAGAGTAGCGGGCTAAGCAGACACCCCTGAGATGCACCAGTGTTGATCATCAGCGAGGAGGAGATGTTATCACCAATCCCGCAAGTTGTGGTCTTCCGCTTAGGAAGTCGAGGGTCCAATTGCTGAGGGAGGTACAGAGGCCCAGGTTCTGCAACTTCTCAATCAGGATTGTGGGAATGATGGCATTAAATGCTGAGCTATGGTTGATGAACAGCATCCTGACAGAGGTGTTTGTGTTGTCCAGGTGGTCTAAAGCTGTATAGAGTGCCATTGAGACTGCATCTGCATTGACCTATTGTGGCGATAGGCAAATGGCAATGGGTCCAGGTCCTTGCCAACATCTCGAAGCATTTCATCACTGTCGATGTGAGTGCTTTCAGGTGATAGTCATTAAGGCAGTCCACATCATTCTTCTTAGGCACTGGTATAATTGTTTCCTTTTGAAGTAAGTGGGAACTTCCGCCTGTAGCAGTGATATCTTGGATCCATGAATACTGGTTTGCATAATGATCCTAGAGCCAAGTGTATGAGAACAGGTAATGTGAATTTTTGTTCTTGTGCACCAATAATTAGGAATATTTCTGTACCAAAAATCTAAAATTTCTCTACCAGCTGAGATATGCCAGGCTAGTTGATCATTTCAAAACGCTTCTAAAAATCTACTTTTTCAATTTGGCCTACTTATAGGATTACTTAATGCCTGTTGATGTTGATTGTATTTATATAATTTGATATAATTAATTACATTTTATTCTGCATAATGCTTGTCTTTTCTTAAGACCATCAGACATAGGAGTGGAATTAGGTCATTTGGCGCATTCAGTCTGCTCTGCCATTTCATCATGGATGACCCAACTTTTCTCTCAGCCATACTGTTTTACCTTCATCAATGTGTTTAGTCACATCCTCAAAAAATTCAATCAGGCTTATATGACAAAGCCATGCTGACTATTACTAATCATATTATGTCTCTCCAAATGTTCATAAATCCTGCCTCTCAGGATCTTCATCAACTTATCACCCACTGAAGTACGATTCACTGGTCTATAGTTTCCTGCGCTCTCTCTACTCCCTTTCTTAAATAAGGAAACAACATCCACAACCCTCCAATCCTCCAGAACCTCTCCTGTCCCCAAAGATGATGCAAAGATCATTGGCAGAGGCTCAGCAATCTCCTCCCTCGTCTCCCACAGTTGTCTGGGGAATATCCCATCTGGTCCTGGAGTCTTATCCAACTTGATGCTTTTCAAAAGCTCCAGCACATCTTCTTTCTTAATGCTTCTATGCTCAAACTTTTCAATCTGCTGAAAGTCATCTCTACAATTGCCAAGGTCCTTTTCCATAGTGAATACTGAAGCAAAGTATTCATTAAGTACCTCTGCTATCTCCTCTGCTTCCATACATACTTTTCCACTGTCACACTTGATTGGTCCTATTTTCTCACATCTTATCCTCTTGCTCTTCACATTCTAGTAGAATGCCTTGGAGTTTTCTTTAATCCTGCTTGTCAAGGCCTTCTCATGGTCCCTTCTGGCTCTCCTTCTTAAGCTCTTTCCTGCTAGCCATACAATTTTCTAGATCTATCAACAAGCAGTTTTTTGAACCTTTTGTAAACTTTTCTTTTATTCTTGACTAGATTTACAACAGCCTTTGTACACCATGGTTACTGTACCCTACCATCCTTTTTCTGTCTCATTGGAACGTACCTATGCAGATATCCCCTGAACATTAGCCACATTTTTGAGAACATCTGTTTCCAAATTATGCTTCCAAGTTCCTACCCGATAGCTTCATATTTCCCCTTGCTCCAATTAAGTGCTTTCCTAATTTGTCTATTCATATCTCTCTCCAATGCTATGGTAAAGGAGATAGAATTATGATCACTATCTCCAAAATGCTCTCCCACTGAGAGACCTGACACCTGACCAGGTTCATTTCCCAATACCAGATCAAGTACAGCTTATCCTCTTGTAGGATTATCTACATATTGTGTCAGGAAATCTTCCTGAACTCACTTAACAAATTCCACTCCATCTAAACCCCTCGCTCTAGGGAGATACCAATTAATATTTAGGAAATTAAAATCTCCTACCACGACAGCTGTTATTATTACACCTTTCCAGAATTTGTCTCCCTATCTGCTCCTTGATGTCCCATTGGGTGGTCTATAAAAAACACCCAGTAGAGTTATTGACCCCTTCCTGTTTCTAATTTCCACACAGAGGCACAGTAGACAATCCCTCCATGACTTCCTCCTTTTCTGCAACTGTGACACTATCTCTGATCAGCAGAGTCATGCCCCCACCACTTTTGCCTCCTTCCCTGTCCTTTCTGAAATATCTAAAGCCTGGCACTCGAAGTAACCTTTCCTGCCCCTGCACCATCCAAGTCCCTGTAATGACCACAACATCTTAGCTCCAAGTACTGATCCATGCTCTAAGCTCATCTGCTTTGTTCATGATGCTTCTTGCATTAAAATAGACATATCTCAATCCATTGGTCTGAGTGTATCCCTTCTCTATCACCTGCCTATCCTCCCTCTCACACTACCTTCAAGCTTTCTCTATTTGTGAGCTAACAGCCCCTTACTCCATCACTCTTCAGTTTGGTTCCCACCCCCCAGCAATTCCAGTTTAATCTCTCCCTAGAGGCCTTAGCAAACTTCCCTGCCAGGATATTGGTCCCCTCAAATTCAAGTACAACCCGTCCTTTTTATACAGTTCACGCCTGCCCCAAAAGAGGTCCCAATGATCCAGAAATCTGAATCCCTGCCCCCACTCCAATCCCTCAGCCACGCATTTATCCTCCACCTCATTCTATTCCTATACTCACTGTCACGTGGCACAGGCAGTAATCCCAAGATTACTACCTTTGAGGTCCTGCTTCTCAACTTCTTTCCTAACACCCTGTAGTCTGTTTTCAGGACCTCCTCCCTTTTCCTACCTATGTCATTCGTACCAATATGTACCACAATCTCTGGCTATTCCCCTTCCTACTTCAGGATATTGTGGATGCGATCAGAAACATCCCAGACCCTTGCACCTGGGAAGGAAACAACGATCCGTGCTGAAATGCCTGTCTGACCCCCTAACTATAGAGTCCCCTATCACTGCTGCCATCCTCTTCCTTTTCCTACCCTTCAGACTCTGTGCCAGTGGTATACCCACTGTTGCTTCCCCCAGGTAGGCCATTCCACCCAACAGTACTCAACCAGGACTACTTATTGTTAAGGGGGACAAACACCGGGTTATTCTCTAGTATCTGAACTCTTGCCCTTCCCTCTCCTGACTGTTACCCAGTTATCTGTCTCCCATGGCCCTAGTGTGACTACTTGCCTGTAACTCCTCTCTATCACCTCCTCACTTTCCCTGACCAGATGAAGGTCATCGAGCTGCAGCTCCAGTTTCCTAACATGCAGATGTGGCCTTCCAGGACTCTGGGAGTCTGCCAGACGTCTCACATCTGACACCCAGTACAGAACACCAGCCTCACAGACATACTTCCTGTTTCTATTCTACACAAGTAACGCACCTCGCCTCGACCCGTTGTCGTTGAAACCCAGTTGAGTCAAAGCACAACTTTACTCTTTACTACTTTGTCTACCTTTACTTCAATGCCTGCTCCTCTGAAGCCTGCTCCATAGAACTGTCTTCTTTTTAAATCCTTCCCACCGGTCTAACTCGCTGACATCCACGCGCCTGCACAGTCATTCCTCGATCAAACCGTCAAAGAACAAATGATCGCCTTTTAAACTCTTCCCGCCAGTCTAACTTGCTGTCATCCACGTGTTGCACAGTCGTTCCTTGATCAGATGTAACCAGTTTCAGCAGCACTCTGCAAATCTGACCAATCACATCACTGGTTTAGGGTATTGAAAAGCATTATACCTAGCAGTGTGTATGATAGAACATAGAACATAGAAAACCTACAGCATAATACAGGCCTTCTGCCCACAGAGCTGTGCCGATTACGTCCTTACCTTAGAAGTTACCTAGATTTACCCATAGCACTCTATTTTTCTAAGTTCCATGTATCTGTCCAGGAGTCTCTTAAAAGACCCCATCATATCCACCTCCACCACTGTTGCCGCAGCCCATTCCACACACTCACCACTCTCTGCGTAAAAAACTTACCCCTGACATCTCCTCTGTACCTACTTCCAAGCACCTTAAAACTGTGCCCTCTCATGCTAGCCATTTCAGCCCTGGGAAAAAGCCTCTGACTATCCACACGATCAATGCCTCTCATCATCTTATACACCTCTATCAGGTCACCTCTCATCCTCCGTCACTCCAAGCAGAAAAGGCCGAGTTCACTCAACCTATTCTCATAAGGCATGTTCCCTAATCCAGGCAATATCCTTGTAAGTCTCCACTGCACCCTTTCTATGGTTACCACATCCTTCCTGTAGTGTGGTGACCAGAACTGAGCACAGTACTCCAAGTGGTGTCTGACCAGGATCCTATAGAGCTGCAATATTACCTCTTGGCACTAAACTCAACCCCACGATTGATGAAGGCCAATACACCGTACGGCTTCTTAACCACAGAATCAACCTGCGCAGCAGCTTTGAGTGTCCTATGGACTCGGACCCCAAGGCCCTCTGATCCTCCACACTGCCAAGAGTCTTACCATTAATAGTATATTCTACCATCACATTTGACCTACCAAAATGAATCACCTCACACTTATCTGGGTTGAACACCATCTGCCACTTCTCAGCCCAGTTTTGCATCCTATCGATGTCCTGCTGTATCCTCTAACAGCCTTCCACACAATCCCCAAAACCCCCAACCTTTTTGTCATCAGCAAATTTACTAACCCATCCCTCCACTTCCTCATCCAGGTCAGTTATAAAAATCACAAAGAGTAGGGGTCCCAGAACAAAGTTCTGAAAGAAGTAGCTGTAGAAATTGTGGAGGCATTACCAATGATCTTTCTTTTTTTTGGTAATTTATTTTTTATTGAAGTTCATCAAACAAACATTTCCATAAGATGTATTTCAGACATTGTACATATATATCATTTCATCATATATGTCACAAATCTCCACATAGTATTTATCTGAGGTATACACTTGTAGAAGAGTGGAAAGAAAAAAACAAGCAAAAGGAAAAAACTATGTACAAGTAGGGAGTGATCTTTTGTTTTACAACAGATTCATTGATTTGTGAGAATAAAATCAGGCCTGTGAGGCATTATGTAGTTAAACCATTTTTCCCAGTATGAATCAAATTGTTCCAGCTTATGATTAACAGCTGCTGTTATCTTTTCCATTTTGTAAATGTCCATTGTAATTTCCATCTGTGTATTTAAAGTTGGGCTCTCCTGTGATAACCATTTCCTAGTAGTCTTTTTACCAGCCACCAACAGTATATTCATTAAATATTTATCCCTTTTCAACCATTCTTGAGGTATATATCCAAAATATATGGTCTTACTCTCCAAGGGTATTTCACATTTAAAGATGTCTTGTAGGGCATTGTGTATCCCCGTCCAATAGTTTTTGATAACAGGGCAGTCCCAAAAAATATGATAATGATTTGCATTTTGATTTCCACAATTTCTCCAGGAAACAGGGAGGTTACCATCATAATGGGATTTCTGAGAGGGTGTAATAAAATATCTTATCAAGTTTTTCCATCCAAACTCCCTCTGTTTCTGTGAATTTGTACACTTCCATTGATATCTCCATATTGTTGTCCATTCTTCCTCAGATCTTTCAAGAATTAATAGATTCTGGAAAGGTGCCAGAGGTCTTGAAAATTGCAAGTGTCAATCTACACAGAAGGAAGGAAGGTAGAAGAAAGGAAATTTTAGGTCAGTTAGTCTGAATTCAGTGGTTGGAAAGAAGTTGGAGTCTGTTATTAAGGATGAGGTTTCAGGGGACTTGGAGGCACATGATAAAATAAGCCAAAGTCAGTATGCTTTCCTAAATCTTTCCTGGCAAATCTGTTGGAAGTCTTTGAAGAAGTAACAAGTAGCATAGACAAAGGAGAGTAAATGTACTTTGTTGTTTACTTGGATTTTCAAAACCATTGACCAGGTGCTGCACATAAGATAAGACCCTAATGTATTACAGGAGAGATGCTAACATGGATGTAAGATTGGCTGACTGGCAGGCGGCAATGAGTGGGTATAAAGAGGGCCTATTCTGGTTGGCTGCTGGTGACCAGTGGTGTTCTGTAGAGGATGGTATTGCAAACTCTTCTTTTCATATTACACATCTATAATTTGGATGAGGAATTGATGACTTTGTGGCCAAGTTTACAGATGATACAAAGGTAAATGGATGAAATAGGTATCAAGGGGATGTCAAGGGTAAGTTTTTCAGACAGATTGTGGGTGTATGGAATGCTCTGCCAGTGGTGGTGGTGAAAGCTGATACAATAGGGTCTTTTAAGAGCCTCTTGGATAGGTACATGGAGCTTAGAAAAATAGAGGGCTATGCGCTAGGGAAATTCTAGGCAGTTTCTAGAGTAGGTTACATGGTCAGCACAACCATGTGGGCTAAAAGGCCTGTAATGTCCTGTAAATTTCTATGTTCTATGAATACCCTAAAGCAAAAATATCCTATTCCTGAAGGCTTGATGGGGCCAAGCTCCACTGTATCACTACAGATTGAAAGTATTTATGCTAGACACCAGTTCTCAGGTTACTTTGCTGTACTGTTTGTCTTACAACCAATATTTGACATTGACGCCATTCAGTGCACTAGAGATCTGGGGTCTTAGTACAGATGACTGTCCTTACGATGATTACTTCTCATTGAAGCTGGAGTTTCAGAGGCAGATGAGGGAGTAGCTGATGTCCTTGATACATTAGTGCTGGTTTGTCCGGACCTGGTCAACAAGGATGCAGTTTCAATTTTTGTGACAACAAATACTATTGTGAAAAGGCTAGTGGGAGCCTGCAAGGAGAAAACTGGAGAGAGCTTTCTGAAAGCATTGTCCATTCACCCTGTGTTCTGAGCTGCTTTTGAGAAAATGGTGGTCGCACTGGGCTGGATGAGGAGCATAAATGAGGGACTGTGTGGTTCACGCAATCAAAACCAGTTGTGTCATGGCCTCGGGAGGTAGCCAGAGTGATGGGAACCCCCAAATTTCCCAGAATGATTGAGGCTGAGGTCCTCTTGGTGGATGCTCTGAAAGACCACAAAGAAGAGTCAGGTTTACCTGCTGGGTTACTGGTGAGGCCCGAAATGCAGAAGCCCTCAGTTGTACAAGTGAGCAGGATGACGGTGAGAGTCAGAAACACTTTGAAGTGGGAGGTCACCCTGAGGTCACCAATAGCTCACCTTTTCCCGGTGACGGTCAAGTCCCTGTGAGACAAGTCGAGAAGAAACCATCTCCAAAAAGAGGAAAGTTGACTGCCAAGTCTTTCAGCTTTGGGAACTCTCTGATACCTGGAGGTTGGAAGAAGAGGTTGATAGAGAAAATGTTGAAGCTGGAAGATATTTTTTCTACTGACAAATTTGATTTGATTTGTTCCAAGAGCACCCGCCACACCAATCGGGGGACAGAGAAAGGTCGCGGCAACTGGCATCTGCAGAGGTGGAGGACATTCAGCAGTATCTGTGGAAGTTGAAGGAAGCTAGGACCATCGCTGTCCAGAAGCCCTTATGCATCTCCAATACTGGTGGCCAGGAGGAACAATGGGAAGGGATGAATGTGTGTGGACGATCGGACTCTGAACAGGAGTGCAGCCCCCAACCAGTATACAGTCCTGAGAATTGAAGACTCACTGGCCTGCCTGAATGGTGCCAAGTGGTTCAGTGTGCTGAACTTGAGTAGTGGGTATTATCAGATCCCCGTGAATGAGGCTGTTAAAGAGAAGACAGCATTCATATGTCCACTGGGATTCTTCCAGCTTGAAAGGATGCCTGAGGGCATATCGGAAGCCCCTGCAACTTTCCAGTGTGTCATGGAGAAAGTGGTGGGGGATATGAACTTGCTTGAGATATTGGTGTATCTGGATGATCTCATAGTGTTCGGGTCCAGCTTGGAGGAACATGAAGTGAGACTACAGAAGGTGTTAGGCCGCATGAAAGTTGAAGGGTTAAAACTTTTCCTGGACAAGTGCCAGTTCTGCAAGACGTCTGTCCACTATGTTGGGCTCGTAGTCTCATGGGATGGAATAGTTCTAAGACAGAGGCGGTGACCACATGGCCAAAGGCCCAGACTGAGTGCGCTTTGCGCTTATTCCTTTGTTTCTGTGGGTACCATCGAAGGTTCATGGAGGACTACTGTGAAGTGAGTCACCCTTTAAATCAGCTTCTATGCGGTTATCCTCCATTGGGGAAGAAAGGGGGGGATGAAAGGAGAGGATGGTAAAGATTACCTTAGCCCTTCAGAGCCTTTTGGAACAAGATGGAATGCAAAATGTGAAGACACCTTTCATTGCTGAAGGAGCTGCCAAAGAAAGCGCCGGTGCTGGCTTTTGCAGACCTTCGGTTGCCATATGTATTGCATCCAGACGTCAGTAGAGAAAGCTTAGGAAGTGTTCTGTATCAGGATCAGGGCACAAGGTTGAGACCTGTCACCCTCTGAGTGAAATTACTCCACACACAAATTGAAGTTCCTGGCATTGAAGTGGGGCATGGTAGATAAGCTAAGTGCCTATATGTGCCAAGTTCGCGGCGAGGACAGACAACAACCCATTAACTTATATCCCGACCTCTGTGAAATTGGATGCCACAGGCCATTGGTGGTTGGCGGCATTGTCTGCCTATGATTTCAGCCTGAAGTACAGGCCGGGGAGTTGGAACGTTGGTGTCGATGCGTTGTCCCAATGTGCATATGAAGTGGGGGGCTGGGCTCTAAGGTAACTGGGATTGAAGCTGAGCCCAGCCAAGTGGCAGAGGGACCCGAGTTGCCGAAAGGCACAAGTAATAGGTCTCGTCAAGTAGACCATAAGTGTCTGAAACTGAAGACGTAGATGACAAGGTAAGGAGATCTTAAAGAGTCAGGAAACCCTCAGGTAGGCTGGCCTATGTAGCACCCTGGAACAGAGGGTTACAACTATACCCCTAGTGAGACATTCCCCTCGAGGGATGGAAACCGGAGTGATAAGGCTGAGGAACAGAGGGTGTGAAACAGAGATGATAGAAAGGACAGGCAGAAGATGAGGCATGATTACAGCCAATGGAATGAGTTACACAGCAATAGAAGCTAAGTGCAGTTCAAGCAGAAAGCAACAAATACTGGACTGGGTTATATTTAAATGCACGCAGCATAAGAAATAAAATGGACAATCTTGAAATTCAGCTACAGATTGCCAAGTATGATGCTGTGGCCATCTCTGAAACTTGGCTAAAGGTTGGCTGCCATTGGGAGCTGAATGTCCAAGAATATACAGTGTATCAGAAAGATAGATTAGTAGGTAGAGAGGGTGGTGTGGCCCTGTGTATAAGAAATAATATTAAATTATTAGGGAGGGATGACTTAGGATCAGGAGGTGTAGAATCTCTATGTGTTGAGTTAGAAATGACAAGGGTAAAAGGACCCCAATGGCAGTTGTATACTAGCCTTCAAAAAGCAGCCGGGATGTGGATTACAAATTACAGCAGGAGATAGAAGAGGCGTGTCAGAAGAGCAATGTCATGATAATTGGTGGAAATTTCAAAATGAAAGTGGATTGGGAAAACCAGGTCAGTACTCAATCTCAAAAGAGAGAAGTTGTAGAATGTCTAAGGGACAGCTTTTTAGAACAGCTTGTTGTTGAGCCCACTAGGGGATTGGCTGTGCTGGATTTGGTGTTGTGCAATGATCCGGAGGTGATCAGAGAGCTTAAGGTTAAGGAACTCTCAGGGAACAGTGATCACAATATGACTGAGCTCATGTTGAAATTTGAGTAGGAGAAACTAAATTCCAATGTGTCAGTATTTCAATGGAATAAAGGAAATTACAATGGCATGAGAGGAGAATTGGCCAAAGTTGACTGGAAAGGGACTCCAGCAGGAAGGACAACAGAGCAGCAATGGCTGGGGTTTCTGTGAAAAATGAGAGAAGTACAAGACAGATAGATTCTAAATAAGAAGAAATTTTCAAATGGAAGAAGGACATTACCATGGCTGACAAGTGAAGTCAGAGCCAAAGTAAAATCAAAAGAGAGGGTACACAAAGAAAATAGAGAATTAGGATGATTTTAAAAACTTGCCGAAGGAAACTAAGAGGTCATTAGGAAGGAGAAAATGAATTATGAAACGAAGTGGGTTAGTAAAGTTGTTGATGACACAAAGGTTGGGGGTGTTGTGGATAGTGTAGAGGGCTGTCAGAAGTTACAGCCGAACATCGATAAGATGCAAAACTGGGCTGAGAAGTGTCAGATGGAGTTCAACCCAGATAAGTGTGAGGTGGTTCATTTTGGTAGGTCAAATATGCTGACAGAATATAGTATTAATGGTAAGACTCTTGGCAGTGTGGAGGATCAGAGGGATCTTGGGGTTCATGTCCATAGGACACTCAAAGCTGCTGCGCAGGTTAACTCTGTGGTTAAGAAGGCATATGGTGTGTTGGCCTTCATCAACCATGGGACTGAGTTTAGTTGCCGAGAGGTAATGTTGCAGCTATATAGGACCCTGGTCAGACCCCACTTGGAGTACTGTGCTCAGTTCTGGTCACCTCACTACAGTAAGGATGTGGAAACTATAGAAAGGGTGCAGAGGAGATTTACAAGGATATTGCCTGGATTGGGGAGCACGCCTTATGAGAATAGGTCCAGTGAACTTGGCGTTTTCTCCTTGGAGTAATGGAAGATGAGAGGTGACCTGATAGAGGTGTATAAGACGATGAAAGGCATTGATCATGTGGATAGTCAGAGGTTTTTTCCCAAGGCTGAAATTGCTAACACAAGAGGAGTCAGTCTTAAGGTGCTTGGAAGTAGGTACAAGAGGGATGTCAGAGGTAAGCTCTTTTAAGCAGAGAGGGGTGAGTACATGGAATGGGCTGCCAGCAACGGTTGTGGACACTAAAATAGGGTTTTTTAAGAGACTCCTGGATAAGTACATTGTTGGCCAAAAGAAACTGCAATGTGATCAAGGACAGAGGAAACAGACAAGCCAGTTGTTTTTGTTTCCCCCATTTTGTGAAACCTGAACTGTTTCTTGCTTTTGAATAATCTAATCAGAGCAACTGAACGTGGACACAGGAAGCTTCAGGTAATGATCCTAAACATTCTCAAACAAATAGCCTTTTGTTAGGTAAAGGGCATGGACTCTGAACTGATCATTGGTCTGGGACAATCTAATCAGAGCAATATACCTGAGACCATTCTCAGAGGAGTAGCTACTTGTTATGTAAAAATGCCAGACCTGCAATCGGTAATCTCGTTAGTCTCTGGCTACATCCACACTAGACCAGATAAATCCATAACCAAAGCTTTTTCTCTTCGTTTTGACCCTCTGTCCACACTGAAATGGTGTTTTGCTCCCCCCAAAACGAAGCTTTTCTAAAACGTTCTCCAGAGTGTGTAAATCTGAGAACGCCGATTGTCTGATGTATTGTGTATGGGGTAACCAAAGCTTTTTAAAAATGCTGTCATGACGTGCCGGAACAGATGGTAGCGGCAGCGTGGCACTTCATTGTTTTCTTGAATGCAACCTCCAACACCACAACAACAGTGACGGACGGCTTCAGGGACTGTCCCTGAGCAGAATGCCACTGCAGCTTTGTAGTATGACAGAGAATTTCAACTCCCCACACAGCCTAACAATTTCAGAACAGACGGCAACGAGACTGAAGCCAGAAGAGTTAGAAATGTACTCACCAATTACTTTGACCCATAACTTACTGAATAAATAAGTATACTCACTTTGCTCTGTTTTCTGTCCTTGATTGTATGAAGGTGGTTTACCTACTTATGCAAGTATTTCTCTGACAAGATGTGTTACAGCCTAATGTAACATTTTATGGAAATACAAGATAACACTGATGCAGACATTTTTTATACATTTAAGAAGGTGCTTTATTAATATATTGCTTGTGCAAACATTCAATAGGTGCAATTGTCACTACTTCCAAAATGTCATTTTTAAGTAATAGCTTATGTTTGTCATAGATGTGAAAATGTTAAGGCCAAAAAAGGAAAATTGTAAGTTTCACTTTTACTCAGGTAAAAATTAAATCACTTTTGCCCAGTAACTCATTTTATTGCATATGTTAAATACAGCAAAATAATACACAAAGACATGGCAAAAGTAAAGGCAAACAAATGAGGTACAGTAAATTTCACTTTTGCCCAGTAACAAGTCTTATTGCATTTAGTTGTAGCTGTCGTCCCTTTCATCGGTGAAGAGACTATGACTGTAGGAAATGTTTCCAATACTGTCCGTGAACTCCCTGTTGGTTGTCTCCATAAGCTCCAGTATTTGTTTTTTTGTGTTTTAAGTCCTCCTGCGTGAGCGCCAACAGCTGTCCATCTTTTGGCAATTTCCTTTTACATTTTTCTGGTCTGTAACTGGACAAACATGCTCCAAGTCTTTTATGGCGAGATTCAACACCAAACATTTCACTTGTTTTCTGTAGATGTGTCCTGCGCATATTTGCCGGAGGACATTTGCCGAAATACCCGTTTTAATGTGGACGGAGGTATTTCCAAAAATGCCTATCGTTTTTATGTGAAACCGGTGTTTTCAAAATTATCCAGTCTAGTGTGGATACAGCCTCTGTCTGGGTTGCCTCATTTAACTGGTTTGGACCAGTCAGAGTGTAAAGACACAAATACACAAGGCTGGGGTGGGCAGAGCCATGAAACAATGTTGGCTGTAGCCCATACAATGACCAGTAAGAAGTTGACCCAAGTAGGTCAGTTGACCTTGAGCCAATGGGATGGAATCCAACGGTTCAATTGATGAGGAACAGTATAAGACTCAGAAGTTCCAAATACACAGGAGCGATAACTCTCCAGCAGCCAGAGACTAACCATCGCGGATAAGGAGGACCCCACGGACATGTGGAGATCGGGACAATGAGGAACGCCTGGCCAGCGTAGACTCCTTTCCTGGGTAATATCCTTTTCTCTTCATTGACTGTCAATGGACTGTCAGAGAATTCTAGTAGAATGCGCACAGAGACAGTTAGTGAACCTACATGCTTTTAGTTGAAGCAATAGAAGTTACTTGCTGGTAACTACAGATTCTCTGTGCTTCACTGATCATTGTTACAAGGGGTGATTCTTGTAACAACATGGAACTTTAAAAAATAGAGGGCTATGGTTAACTTTAGGTCATCTCTAAAGTACATATATGTTTGGCACAGCATTGTGGGCCAAAGGGCCTGTATTGTGCTGTAGGCTTTCTATGTTTCTATGTATTTTGCATCAGCCTTCACAGTGGAAGACATCTGCAGTATACCCAGAATGTCAGAGAAGTAATGTATGTGCAGTGAAAATCACGACTCAGAAGGTGCTCAGGAAGCTTAATCGTCTAGAACAGAGATGCAGAAAATTACTATAGTCAGAGGGTGGCAAATCTGTGGAATTTGTTGCCAAGAGTGGCTGTGGAGACCAAGTCATTGGGTGTATTTAAGGCAGAAATAGATAGGTTCTTGATTAGCCAGGAAAGAAAAGGGTATGGGCTGAAAGCAGGGGAGTGGGGATGACTGGATAAATTGGATCAGTTCATGATTGAATGGCAGAGGTGACTTGATGGGCCAAATGGCCTACTTCTGCTCCTATATCTTATCTTATCATATGGTCTTGTATCACTACCATTTACAAATGGATTAAAGGCTTTGACATCACAAAATTCCTTTGAAAATGGTGTTATTAATGACAAATTATTTCAAAGTCATGAGGACATGACAATTTGTGGTATGGGAAGAGTGTAATGCCCTAGTTCACATCTTTATGCTGTAGGTATTTTATTTTGCAGTTCTGTAAGAGCAGTCTGTTCTGCATTCAGTCTGCTTGGGTTATTGTTGAAGATAAGGGATGATGTAGAATGTGTGCCATCCAGTTCACGGGAGAATTTCTTGGTGAGGGGCAATAAGGTTGGTCTTGGGCTTTTGTCCAGCAGGAAATGAAGAGTGAAAACGCTGAGGAGAACTTGTCGTAGCATACGATCTGATGGGAGACCCGTTTGTTCGGGATGGATTGCAAGCGACGTTTGAAAGCTGGTGTGGGTGCTTATTCTGACCGAGGGCCCAGCCGTAAGTGACAGAGAAGTTGAAGGTGAGCTCCCCCTTGTGCATATTTGACTGTCTAATTAGAATGAGCCCTTTTCATTTTGTTATTCTTTACTAACCATTTAGCTAAGATTCATAAATATAATTCCTTTAATCGTCTGTTACTTTGTTGTACTAATTGGTAACAGGGCAGCAAATTACACAGCATCCACACAAACCGGGGTCTGGGGTGGGAGAGTCATCTCAATCTCATGAGTTTTGCAGGATTTGAGAGTGCCTTCCCTAGACTTACACAACCAAGGAAATCAGTGTGTTTCACATATCTACCACCAAATGAGACAATGTTCCTCTGGATCATGGTGCACAACACAGTACATGTAATGCACATAAAGTAATATAACCTCTAGTAAATTAACAAATAATAAGTTGCATTTATGACACAAGTTAAAATAGTGAACTGTATAATGCTACTGCTAATTCAAGCGTGATGAGACCAGGATGGTGGCAGGGAGTTCAGTAGTCTTACGGCTAGGGTGAAAAAACTTGTTTCCCATCATAACAGTTCTTGTCCTCAAGCCATGATATCTCCTGTCTGGTGGTAGGAAGTCAAAGACTTTGTTGGACAGATGGGAGGGATCATTGACAATGCTAAAGGCCTTGTGCACGAGTATCACCGTTTTCAAGAGTTATGACTTGCATGCCAAGGTCCCTTTGTACATCTACATAACTGAAGTCCCTGCCATTTACTGCATACGTCTTGTTAGTAATTGATGTCAATAAAGAATAACAGTAAAGATCCTCCAGTCTTCCGGTGCCTTTTTGTGATTTACAGCCTACTCAAGCAGAAGACTATAAAACTGTAAAACAGGATGTGGGCCATTTAACCCATCAGTTCTGCTCTGCAATTCCATCATGACGGATTTATTATCCTTCTCAACCCCATTTTCCCGCCTTCTCGCTGTAATCTTTAATACTCTTACTAATCAAGAACCTATCAACCTCCACTTTAAATGTACCCAATGTCTTGGCCTCCACTGTAGTTTGAGGCATTGAAGTCCACAGATTCACTAGTCTCTGGCTAAAGAAAGTCCTCCTCACATCTGTTCCAAATGGACTTTACCTCCATTCTGAGTTTTTGACCTCTGGTCCTCAACTTCCCCACTGTAGAAACATCCCACTTTAGGAATTCTGAGACCCAGCAGTCTCACAACCAGTACATTTTTTTAAAAGAATTGATTTCCAAGGATGCAGATCTGTTGCCACACCAATTGTAAAAGGAAATAATCTCCCTCTGATTGGATGATCCTGTTCATGCTCCACCATTTTTAATTGCGTATTAATGAAATATTACCTCATATCTGTTCAATGAGAAAGCATCTCACCTGAAAAATAGCACCTCCAACTAGGAGCCTGTCTAGAACGCTGCATAGGTTCACTACTAACTAAATTGCATTGCTCATAAAAGGCCAACTCAGACTAAAATTTTGTATTAGTTGAGTAGAGCAAATACAAGGAATTTCCTTGGATAGGCAGAGAGGGCTAATCTTGGAGATTAGTTCATCTTGAAGGTGGTTGTGACTTGCAGCCATCAGGCTCCTGGACTGGCTGCAGTGAAAAACAGGCTCCATGGCTGTAGACTCACTTCTGGGGACTCTGCGGTTTATGTTCTGTGTGTAACTTGTTTAGTTTTTTTTTGTTTACTAGATTTTTTTTGCACATTGGTTCTTTGTTGTGTAGGTATTTTAGATACATAGAAACATAGAAAACCTACAGGACAATACAGGCTCTTCGGCCCACAATGCTGTGCCAAATATGTCCTTAGAAATTACCTAGGGTTACCCATAGCCTTCTATTTTTCTGAGCTCAATGTACCTATTCAGGAGTCTCTTAAAAGACACTATCATATCCACCTCCACCACTGTCATCAGCAGCCTATTCTACACACTCACCACTCTCTGTGCAAAAACTTACCCTTGACATCTCTACGTACTTCCAAGCACCTTAAAACCGTGCCCTCTCGTGCTAGCCATTTCAGCCCTGGGAAAAAGCCTCAACTATCTATATGGTCAATGCATGTCATCATCTTATACACCTCTATTCAGGTCACCTCTTATCCTCCATCACTCCAAGGAGAAAAGGCTGAGTTCACTTAATCTTAATCTTAAGAAAGAGATTAGAAAAGCTAAAAGAAGATACGAGTTTGGTTTGGCAAATAAGGTGGAAGTAAATCCAAAAGGTTTCTACAGTTATATAAAAAGCAAGAGGATAGTGAGGGATAAAATTGGTCCCTTAGAGAATCAGGGTGGTCAGCTATGTGTGGAGCCGAGGGAGATGGGAGAGATTTTGAACAATTTCTTCTCTTCGGTATTCACTAAGGAGAAGGATATTGAATTGTGTAAGGTGTGGGGAACAAGTAAGGAAGTTATGGAACCTATGACAATTAAAGAGGTGGAAGTACTGGCGCTTTTAAGAAATTTAAAAGTGGATAAATCTCCAGGTCCTGACAGGATATTCCCCAGGACCTTGAGGGAAGTTTGTGTAGAGATAGCAGGAGCTCTGACGGAGATCTTTCAGATGTCGTTAGAAACGGGGATTGTGCCGGAGGATTGGCGTATTGCTCATGTGGTTCCATTGTTTAAAAAGGGTTCTAGAAGTAAGCCTGGCAATTATAGACCTGTCAGTTTGACATCAGTGGTGGGTAAATTAATGGAAAGTATTCTTAGAGATAGTATTTATAATTATCTGGATAGACAGGATCTGATTAGGAGTAGCCAGCATGGATTTGTGCGTGGAAGGTCATGTTTGACAAACCTTATTGAATTTTTTGAAGAAGTTACGAGGAATGTTGACGAGGGTAAGGCAGTGGATGTAGTCTATATGGACTTCAGCAAGGCCTTTGACAAAGTTCCACATGGAAGGTTAGTTAAGAAGGTTCAGTCGTTAGGTATTAATGCTGGAGTAATAAAATGGATTCAACAGTGGCTAGATGGGAGATGCCAGAGAGTAGTGGTGGATAATTGTGTATCGGGATGGAGGCCGGTGACTAGTGGGGTGCCTCAGGGATCTGTTTTGGGCCCAATGTTGTTTGTAATATACATAAATGATCTGGATGATGGGCTGGTAAATTGGATTATTAAGTATGCTGATGATACTAAGGTAGGAGGTGTTGTGGATAATGAGGTGGGTTTTCAAAGCTTGCAGGGAGATTTATGCCGGTTAGAAGAATGGGCTGAACGTTGGCAGATGGAGTTTAATGCTGAGAAGTGTGAGGTTCTACATTTTGGCAGGAATAATCCAAATAGAACATACAGGGTAAATGGTAGGGCATTGAGGAATGCAGTGGAACAGAGAGATCTAGGAATAACAGTGCATAGTTCCCTGAAGGTGGAGTCTCATGTAGATAGGGTGATGAAGAAGGCTTTTGGAACGCTGGCCTTTATAAATCAGAGCATTGAGTACAGAAGTTGGGATGTAATGTTAAAATTGTACAAGGCATTGGTAAGGCCAAATTTGGAATATTGTGTACAGTTCTGGTCACCGAATTATAGGAAAGATATCAATAAATTAGAGAGAGTGCAGAGACGATTTACTAGGATGTTACCTGGGTTTCAGCACTTAAGTTACAGAGAAAGGTTGAACAAGTTAGGTCTCTATTCATTGGAGCGTAGAAGGTTGAGGGGGGATTTGATCGAGGTATTTAAAATGTTGAGAGGGATAGATAGAGTTGACGTGAATAGGCTGTTTCCATTGAGAGTAGGGGAGATTCAAACGAGAGGACATGATTTGAGAGTTAGGGGGCAAAAGTTTAAGGGAAACACGAGGGGGTATTTCTTTACTCAGAGAGTGATAGCTGTGTGGAATGAGCTTCCTGTAGAAGTAGTAGAGGCCAGTTCAGTTGTGTCATTTAAGGTAAAATTGGATAGGTATATGGACAGGAAAGGAGTGGAGGGTTATGGGCTGAGTGCGGGTAGGTGGGACTAGGTGAGATTAATGAGTTCGGCACGGACTAGGAGGGCCGGAATGGCCTGTTTCTGTGCTGTGATTGTTATATGTTATGTTATAGTAGGTTCTATTGTATTTCTTTGTTCTGTAGCTGTCTGCAAGAAGAGGAATTTCAAGGCTGTACATATTACACATAAGTTGATAATAAATATACTTTGAACTTTGAAATTATAACTCATGTCCTTTCCCAAATCATTATTTACTGTCCAAATGCCTTCTCCACTGAAAATATTGGTACTTGTGTTTATACTGTATATAAAGTAGAGAAAAACATGGTAGGTTTGACCCAGCAGTATTTGTGAGTGTACTGGAGTATTTACGAACTGTATTTTGTCTGACTGATATATTTTCAAATAAAACTTGCCTTATTCATTTAAAGCAATCGGGGACAACTCAACTGCACAATGTGACCAAGTTTCTTTCGTCAGGAATGAAATCCAGTAGGAAAAAAATAAAATGTTCTGCATTTTTGAATTCGGTGATTGTGTTATAACCATATAACAATTACAGCACGGAAACAAGCCATCTCGGCCCTTCTAGTCCGTGCCGAACACTTACTCTCACCTAGTCCCACCGACCTGCACACAGCCCATAACCCTCCATTCCTTTTCTGTCCATATACCTATCCAATTTTACTTTAAATGACAATATCAAACCTGCCTCTACCGCTTCTACTGGAAGCTCGTTCCACACAGCTACCACTCTCTGAGTAAAGAAATTCCCCCTTGTGTTACCCCTAAACTTTTGCCCCCTAACTCTCAGCTCATGTCCTCTTGTTTGAATCTCCCCCACTCTCAATGAAAAAAGCCTATCCACGTCAACTCTATCTATCCCTCTCATAATTTTAAATACCTCTATCAAGTCCCCCCTCAACCTTCAACGCTCTAAAAAATAAAGACCTAATTTGTTCAACCTTTCTCTGTAACTTAGGTGCTGAAACCGAGGTAGCATTCTAGTAAACCTTCTTTGTATTCTCTCTATTTTGTTGACGTCTTTTCTATAATTTGGTGACCAGAACTGTACACAATACTCCAAATTTGGCCTTACCAATGCCTTGTACAATTTTAATATTACATCCTAACTCCTATACTCAATGCTCTGATTTATAAAGGCCAGCATACCAAAAGCTTTCTTCACCACCCTATCCACATGAGATTCCACCTTCAGGGAAATATGCACCATTATTCCTAGATCACTCTGTTCTACTGCGTTCTTCAATGCCCTACCATTTACCATGTATGTCCTATTTTGATTATTCCTACCAAAATGTAGCACCTCACACTTAGCAGCATTAAACTCTATCTGCCATCTTTCAGCCCACTCTTCTACTGGCCTAAATCTCTCTGCAAGCTTTGAAAACCTACTTCATTATCCACAACGCCACCTATCTTAGTATCATCTGCATACTTACTAATCCAATTTACCACCCCATCATCCAGATCATTAATGTATATGACAAACAACACTGGACCCAGTACAGATCCCTGAGGCACACCACTAGTCACCGGCCTCCAACCTGACAAACAGTTATCCACCACTACTCTCTGGCATCTCCCATCCAGATCCCGTCAGATCCTGTCCTGATGAAGGGTCTCGGCCCGAAACATTGACTGCTCCTTTCAACGGATGCTGCCTGACCTGCTGAGTTCATCCAGCTTGTTTGTACATGTTTATTTGACCACAGCATCTGCAGTGTACTTTGTATTTACCATCCAGCCACTGTTGAATTCATTTTACTACTTCAATATTAATACTTAAAGATTGAACCTTCCTAACTAACTTTCCGTGTGGAAGGTGCGGTGTTGCTGTGTATTTAAAGCTAAGTGCTATCTCAATTGAGTGCAGAGTGTAAAAATAGCTTATTCTTCATTCACAGGGGATGCTTGAATACATTCAGTCAAATCTAATGTTACATTATTAATTTATAAGTTACCACAGATCGCTATACTGACCTAATATGATCTACCTTTGTTCAGTTATTGTAGCAATAAAAAATGGCCTATGAACTAAATCCCAGGAAATAAATCTGTAGTATCAAACAATGCTCCGCCAAGTCTAATTTCCAGTGAAACAAACTTCAGGACATAATATTTGAGAGATAAAATGTAACATTGCCTTTCGAATGATTTATAGGGATAAGGACATTTTTATTTTGATTTAGAGATATAGTACAGAACAGGCCCAATTAGCTGCAATGAGCTGAGGACAAATTACACTGACCAATTAACCTACTACATGTTTAGACTGTGGGAGAAAACTGGAGCAACCAGAGGAAACACACACGTTCATGGAGAGACAAACTCCTGACAGACAGCACCAGAAATGAACTCCAAACTCTGATGCTTCAGGCTGTAATAGCAACGCACTAACCACTAAGCTACAGTTTTAAGTTTAACAATAGTACAGAATGAAGTATTTGTTGTGATTTCAGTAAAGTCATTGAGTCAAAGTTCAAAGCAAATTTGCCTCCAACCACTTCCTCTAGCAGTATCAGAATCAGGTTTAATATCATTGGCATACAATATGTTGTGAACATTGTTGTTTTGTGACAGCAATGTATTGTTATGCCTGCAGCCCCCTCCTTTGTGAGAATCGCAAGATCACTATTGGGTTGGGTCAGGGGACCCAGGAAATGAGAGAGAGACGTGCGGAATGTCTCGTTCCTCGGCGATGTAAAGCTACGGGACATGGCCATTGTCTCTTGGAGACAAATTTGTGGATTGAGATACTATGCTACGTGAACACCCTCAGGCAAAGTGGGCTGGGTGAGGGAGAGATTGCATCACCCCAACCTGATTGACATCTACAACCCTGTGAGTCAGGATAAAAGAGAGTCTGTAGGAATAGCCCCTCAGATGCACCAGAAGAAACGCTAGCGATCCCGTAATAGCGGGAAGCCATTTGAAGGAGGCCACGTGCGTTCAGTTCCTTTGCCTGGGACTGGTGGCTGGTACAACGGAAAACGGCTTTTAGCTAACAACAGGGAAACCAATTCCCCCGACTCAAAAAGGATTGGCATCATAAAAGACCTGGGCATAAAAAGCGGGAGGTGCGAAGGGCAATAACTCAGTATTAACCATATAACCATATAACAATCACAGCATGGAAACAGGCCATTCTGGCCCTCCTAGTCCGTGCCGAACTCTTAATCTCACCTAGTCCCACCTACCCGCACTCAGCCCATAACCCTCCACTCCTTTCCTGTCCATATACCTATCCAATTTTACCTTAAATGACACAACTGAACTGGCCTCTACTACTTCTACAGGAAGCTCATTCCACACAGCTATCACTCTCTGAGTAAAGAAATACCCCCTCGTGTTTCCCTTAAACTTTTGCCCCCTAACTCTCAAATCATGTCCTCTCGTTTGAATCTCCCCTACTCTCAATGGAAACAGCCTATTCACGTCAACTCTATCTATCCCTCTCAACATTTTAAATACCTCGATCAAATCCCCCCTCAACCTTCTACGCTCCAATGAATAGAGACCTAACTTGTTCAATCTTTCTCTGTAACTTAAGTGCTGAAACCCAGGTAACATCCTAGTAAATCGTCTCTGCACTCTCTCTAATTTATATTATATATTATATTATATTGGGAAGAATGTGTTTACAGCTGAGGTATTGGAAAATACCCCTGAAAAGGTACCAGCTAGTGGGACGGCTCAGTTAGAGTTGGAGAAATTAAGGTTGGAACATGCAATCAGGGTAAGGCAGATGGAAGCAGCTGAGAAGGAGAATGAAAGAGCCGACAAACAAAGGGAGCATGAGCTTCAGCTAAAGGAGAAAGAAAGGGAGCATGCGCTCCAGCTAAAGGAGTTAGAGATGAAATGGGAGCAGGAAAGAGCTGAGAAGGAGAAAGAAAGGGCTGAGAGAGAAAGGGAGCATGCGCTCCAGCTAAAAGAGTTAGAGCAGGACAGAGCTGAGAAGCAAAGAGAGTATGAACTTCAGTTAAAACAGCTGGAAGCAGCTGAGAAAGAGAAGGAACGGGCCGAGAAGGAGAGGGAGGCAGAGAAACAGAGGAAACATGACTTGGAGATGGAGAAGTTAAGGCAAGAGCAACGAGTTCAGGGGTCAGACCGAGAGGAGTGGTTTAATGTTAGTCGGGAGTTGAGGTTAGTACCTCCGTTCGAGGAGATGGATGTTGATAGTTATTTCTTGCTTTTTGAAAAGGTGGCAGTGAATCAGAAGTGGCCCAGAGAACAGTGGGTGGCATTGTTACAAAGTGTGTTAAAAGGGAAGGCACAGCGGGCATATACGGCATTGTCCATGGAGGAGGAAGAGGAGGAGAGTTATGACAAAGTAAAGGCGGCCATTCTCCGGAGTTATGAGCTAGTACCTGAAGCGTATAGACAAAAGTTCAGAAATTTAAAGAAAGGGTGGAATCAGATGTATACCGAGTTTGCCTATGAGAAGGGTGTGCTCTTGGACCGTTGATGCACAGCAGAGATAGTGGAAGAGGATTATTGGCGTCTCAGGGAGTTAATTCTGATTGAGGAATTTAAAGGTTGTGTTTCGGAGGATATCCGGATGTATTTGAATGAGAAGCTGAATAAGTCCATCTCAGAATTTGCTAGATTCGCAGATGAATATGCCCTAACCCACAAGACAAAGTTTTCCTCGGATAAAAGTTCCCCGAGGGACCGTGAGAACGATCGAGAAAGTCCGCCGGCTGAGGCAGAGGTCCCGCCGGGAGCTAATGGTAAGGTTGAGGGGGAAAGGCCAGACGGCCAGAGATTTCCGGGCTTGACCTGTTTTAATTGTGGAAAGGGGGGGCATATTGCATCTCGGTGCTTTGCTCCGAGGAAAGAGACAGGAAAAGGGAAAGCAGCAGTCCCTATCGGATGTGCCGTGGTAATCAGTAAATCGACAAGAGAGCCCCGAGTAGACAGAGTACGAGAAGGGTCTGAGACTTGTCTGTCACACGGAACCGTGTCTGTGAGGGAGGAAGACACACCAGTTCCCGTACAGATCTGGAGAGACACGGGGGCTGAGCTGTCGTTGATCAGCAGTAAGGTACTAGAGTTTGGTCACAAGACGAGAATGGTAGCTGTGAAAGGAATAAGTAAAGGGACAGAAATGGTGCCCTTACATGAGGTCATTATGGATTGTGAGCTGGTGTCTGGACCAGTTGAAATAGGGGTGCGATCAGAATTCCCGAGAACTGACGCGGATGTCCTTCTTGGTAACGATTTAGCAGGTGGTAAGGTTTGGGCAGCCATGACGCTGACAAAACAGCCTGTGAGTGTTGAGGCTCCGCCCCTAGATTCCAAGAGCTATCCCGCATGCGCGGTCACTCGCAGCATGTCGAGAGAGGCAGCTGAGAACGAGAGCAGTTTAAATCTGGCCAGTTTCGATTTGGCCGAGACGATTTTACTGACCCTGTACCACGAGGGTTTAGAGGGTGGTAAAACGAAGAGTAGTAAAGTGAAAGAGAGTAAGGGAGAGGAGGTAGATCTTCCCTTAGCGAGGAGAAAGGTTCTAGAGGCCGAAAATAAAGATGAGGAACCGTTAGAGCGGTTAAGAGGTCCAGAGTTGGACATGGATGATCTGTCTGGTTTGGCAGAACTGTTTGAAGAAGTTGAATATTCTAAAGGTGTTCCCGATAATGAAATGAGGGCAGTCCTAGATGAAAAGAGTGCCCTTGCCTTGAAGAAGTCTGCTGGGTTGGCAGATGAGGTTGTTTCAGCCCGCGGGGTTGAGTTTACTCCGGAAGGGAGTTGCCCAGAGAGTAACTGGGAGGATCAGGGGAATTTAGAATTTGAAAAGGGGACGGGTATTGAAAGCCTGGAAGAGGCCAATGTCCCGTTTGAGTGTGTCCAAGATAGGGATGCACGTGATACTGAACCTAGTAACGGAGCTCAGAAAAAGTCTGAGGTATTTGATTCAGTTGAACGAGACGGCCGTCCTTGTGGGTCAGATAGACTTGGTTCAGTGAAGAAAGGGTTAACCTTGGTAATAGTGGGAAGTGAGAGTTCCAAGGTGTTTGTGCTCGAAGGTGTGTTAAAAGTTAATGGGGAGATGAATATTATCATTGAAGAAAACGGGAAATATGTAGTTCCCAAATCGAATGAAGAAAATTTAAAACCTGCGGATCACTTACAGGTTGAGTTGGAAGAAGACGGGGCCCCCCACGCTATTGTCATTCCAGAGTGTGGTGTGAAAAGGCAGAATTTAAAATGCTGCTTAAACAAGGAGTTTGAACTGAAAACTAATAGCCTGAAGGGTCCTGAAGAGAAAGCTAGCAACTTGTGTAAAATTAAAGAATTGGGTGGAAATTCAGAAGATGGTCGAAGTTTGGGACACAGTGTTGATAAAATAACTCCTATGAAAGAAGCGGGCAAAAGCCTATTTTGCCAGGCTACCCGAGCTCCCCACGTGGGAACTAACTGGAAAAGAGACGAGGGTTAATGGGGACGCCATTTTTAAATAGCAGAAACCAGTTTTAAGGGATTTCGACAAAGCCTGTGAATAATAAAAGACAACCCCCATGGAAGCCTGCCTGTTAAGTTTGAAAGCAACATAACGATTGGTATTTGCATGAACTTTTGTAGTATACACGTAAGCTTAAGATCACAACTCTTTAGTTTTGTTTGCTGAAAAAAAAAGGTGGTTATTAAATTGAAGTCTGATGCTATAAGACTTTAGTAAGGTACAAGATGTTAAGCTATTAAAGGAAGTGACTGTAATCATTAACTGTTTGGATGCTGAATTGGATGTATAACTGTATTACTCTGTAGTGAAAAGGAAAAGCTTTTGTATTGTGGTAGATTCCACAGTCCTGTAAGACTCTGTACTACTTCGTTTTAACCGCTGGTAAAAACGCATTGAAGAAAGGGGGTGTTATGCCTGCAGCCCACTCCTTTGTGAGAATCGCACGATCACTATTGGGTTGGGTCAGGGGACCCAGGAAATGAGAGAGAGATGTGTGGAATGTCTCGTTCCCCGGCGATGTAAAGCTACGGGACATGGCCATTGTCTCTTGGAGACAAATTTGTGGATTGAGATACTATGCTACGTGAACACCCTCAGGCAAAATGGGCTGGGTGAGGGAGAGATTGCATCACTCCAACCTGATTGACATCTATGACCCTGCAAGTCAGGATAAAAGAGGGTCTGTAGGAACAGCCCCTCAGACGCACCAGAAGAAACGCTAGCGATCCCGTAATAGCGGGAAGCCATTTGAAGGAGACCACGTGCGTTCAGTTCCGTTGCCTGGGACTGGTGGCTGGTACCACGGAAAATGGCTTTCAGCTAACAACGGGGAAACCAACTCCCCCGACTCAAAAAGGATTGGCATCATAAGAGACCTGGGCAAGTTTAAACCGTCTCTCTTAAACCCAAAATGCTGCAGCTTGAACGAACTAACAGTGACTGTTATATTTCCATCGGACAATACATTATCCCCTAGACAACGATAGAGCTATTTCTTATTGATTATTATTATACCCGCGCTTTTAGATTTAGTATTGACGACGTATATTATCTGTATGTTTGCATTAATCTTATTTTTGTGCCCCTTTATCAATAAATACTTTTAAAAATAGTACCATCAGACTTCAACGGACCTCTCTATCTTTGCTGGTAAGTGACCCAGTTACGGGGTACGTAACAGCATAATAACAATAAGTATTAATTACAATAAGTAGCATATATAAAAAGAAAATTAAATTAATTAGTGCAAAAAGAGAAGGGAAAAATACTGAGGTAGTGTTAAGGGGTTCATTATCCATTCAGGTATCTGATGGCAGAGGGGAAGAAGCCATTTCTGAAATGTTGAATGTGTGTCCTCAGGCTCCTGTACCTCCTCCTTAATGCCATATATATACATACATATATACATACATACATATATATATACATACACACACATATTACTGAAATATTAAATAAACAACAATACTCCCTGCTTAGCTATAAACTCCAACTCAATATAAAATGCATCTCAGCTATATACACAATATACTATACAGTACAACTACTATGTCCAGAGATCCACAGCATAGTAAATTATAAATTGCTCCATTCAAGCTGAAGGATTTAATTGCTGTGGAGAATTTTTTACTCTTGTGGGATAAGCCTTTCCTGACAAGGGAGGTCACTGCTTGGCAGGTGAGACTTGTGGCTGTGAAAGGAACAATATGCAGATTAGTGCTCTTTTTGAAACGTTGTCTGCCTAACATACTTATTGTATATGAACTATATTGTTGATTTTTTTTGTAAGTTTTGCCTTTAAATCTAACTTTGTTAGATATATGCGAGCCCCTTCCACAACGGTAACATAATTTGTTTGCTCAGGCTGGTTTCTGTTTAGAAGTTACAATTTTGTTCACACTCACTTTCATTCCTGACTGCAACTCAGTTACATCTCTGTCTGTGGTTTCCATTGACATAGTGATTTCCACTGCTCGTTAAAAAGTAAGCTGTGCTTCAGTTAGAAGCCATTTTTGAATGCTTTCATGTAAGATTCCACAAACTAAACAGTTTCTCAGTGAATTTTTAAGACCATTACCAAACTGACTATGCTAGGTAAACTCTTCAATTCAGCCACGTACACTGAAATTGGTTCCCCTTCATTTTGATTCTGCTTATGAAACACAAAGTGTTCTGCCATTAACAATGGCTTTGGTTTTAAGTGTTCCTGCATCTCTTTTAGTTGCAGCAAAGCTAATTTTGAAAGGGCTGGTTGGAGCAGTCAAACTGCAAAGAAAACTGTATGTCTTTAAGCCTAATAAGCTCAGAAAAATTGGCACACTTTTTCTATTTCATTTCCTCCAAAATACTGATTGAACAGTTCAGCATACATGAGCCAATTACCCGTTTTGCAATCAAAGTCATCAATTTTTCCAATTTACTCAGCTAATTCTGATATTTTTTAATGATTCAAACTTCTTTGCAATGTGTTTTAAAATTTCAAATGTCTCACTCTGCTTTAACAGTTTGGTAGCCGTCTTGAGTTTGTTTTAAAAATACCATTGTTATGTTCTGTAAAATCAAAACATTAAATTAATTCAAAGAAACACATGGGAGTCAGAAAATACAGGTGTAACTTCGAGTTTACTTTAAGTGAGGCGCCAATGTATCACATGGTAGTTTGATGATGTATGTGATTAACTTACTTTTACATTTAACCCATAATTATTTATTTAAACAAACAAGAATGCTTAATCAACCAATATGTGTACAAGATTACTCAAATATTTTTGAAATATTAAATACACAACAGTAGCAATGAGAAGAGGGCATGTTCTGGGCAATGGGGGTCCTTAATGATGGATGTCGCCTTTTTGAGGCATTGCCTTCTATAGGTGTCCACAATGATGGGAGGTTAGTTCATTCTATATACTGACTCCTCTTTTGGTGAGCTGCATTTGCTTAATGCAACCCAGTTACACAAGAATGTAAAAAATACTGTACTGTGGCGACCCACTTTCTGTGCAGGCGAACCGGCTCACAAATAGCCAGCGCGTGGGGAGAGACTTTGGTACTGCACCTTTGATGTCATTTCCGCCCGGAGAGGGCGGGCGCTAGGGATTAAATGCCAGTGCCGCAAAGTTTGAATAAACTAGTCTCGAAACGACTTACCAACTGCGTGTCATTATTTCAGCGCTGTGTGTAGCACATCGCTACATTGGTGACCCCGACGGTCCAAACGGGATTTGGACCAAAGATGACCGACTCTTCATCTGTTCATGCAGTTTCGCTAAAACTGCCAACTTTCTGGACGCTGCGACCACGCGTGTGGTTTAGCCAAGCAGAAGCCCAGTTCCAGATTCAGCAGATCTCTTCTGATTCCACGCGTTACTATCACATGGTGAGCGCCCTTGACCAGGAGACGGCCGCCCAGGTTGCGGATTTCATACAGTCACCCCCGGAAGAAGGCAAATGTGAAGTATTCAAGGTGCTGCTCATTGGGACCTTTGGCCTCTCACGGTGTGAGCGGGGTGTCTGCCTGCTTCACCTGAACGGTTTGGGAGACAGACTGCTGTCAGCATTGATGAACGAGATGCTGTCCCTGGCTGACGGACATAAGCCCTGCCTCATGTTCGAGCAAGCGTTCCTGGAGCAACTGCCCGAGGACACACATCTGCTGCTGGCCGACGCAGATTTCAGCAACCCCCGGAAGGTGGCAGCCCGGGCAGACATGCTGTGGAAAGCCAAGAGGGAGAGCGTGGCATCCGTCGGTCAGATTGCCAGGCCATGCGCCCAACAGCAGACCAGACCAGGCCCAGCACACAACACAGAGGCAGGAGTGAGGAGGACAGTGAACAGTGGTGTTTCTACCACCAGCGGTGGGGCACAGAAGCCCGCCGTTGTCACCCGCCCTGCAAGGGCCTGGGCCAGGGCCAGGGCCAGCTGCCGCTAATGACTATGGTTGCTGGCCACCAGGACAGCCTCTTGTACATCTGGGACAAACAGTCAGGATGCTGCTTCTTGGTTGACACCAGAGCGGAAATCAGTGTCTTGCCCCCGATGGGGTACGACACCCGCAACAGGAAGCCAGGACCCACCCTGAGGGCCGCAAACGGCAGCACGATACAGACCTACGGCACCCGCACAGTGCAGCTGCAGTTCGGCGCCAGCCGGTTCACGTGGGACCTCACACTGGCCGTGGTGGCCCAACCACTCCTGGGTGTGGACTTCTTGCGAACTCACAGCCTGCTGATTGACTTGCAAGGGAAAAGACTGGTACATGCCAAGACTTTCCAGACATTCTCCCTTGGCGAAGCCAAGTTGCCGGCCCCACACCTGGACTCCATCACGCTGTCGGACTACGAATTCACCAGAATCCTGGCGGACTTTCCATCGATTCTGGCACTGCAGTTCATGGCAGCCATGCCCAGACACGGGGTACAGCACCACATCCCGACCCAGGGACCACCCCTCCACGCCCGCGCACGAAGGCTCCCCCTGGAAAAGCTCCGCCTGGCGAAGGAGGAGTTCAAGAGGATGGAGGAATTGGGGATCGTATGGAGGTCTGACAGCCCATGGGCCTCCCCCCTGCACATGGTACCCAAAGCAGCTGGGGGTTGGAGACCATGCGGCGACTACCGCAGACTGAACGAGGCTACAACTCCAGACCGCTACCCCGTGCCGCACGTACAGGATTTTGCAGCAAACCTGCACGGGGCAAGAATATTTTCCAAAGTAGACCTCGTCCGGGGATACCATCAAATCCCGGTGCACCCTGAAGACATCCCCAAAACAGCACTTATCACCCCGTTCGGCCTGTTCGAGTTCCTCCGAATGCCGTTTGGCCTGAAGAATGCCGCACAGATGTTCCAGCGGCTAATGGATGTGGTGGGACGCGACTTGGACTTTGCGTTCATCTATTTGGTCGACATCCTTATAGCCAGCAGTAGTCGCCAGGAGCATCTGTCCCACCTCCGCCAGCTCTACTCCCACCTGAGTGATTTCGGCCTCACGATCAACCCATCCAAATGCCAGTTCGGACTCGATACCATTGACTTCCTGGGCCACAGGATTACCAAAGACGGGGCAACACTTCTGCCTGCCAAGGTAGACGCGATCCGCCACTTTGCCCGGCCCAACACGGTCAAAGGCCTGCAGGAGTTTGTTGTTATGGTGAACTTCTACCACCGTTTCCTCCCCTCAGCAGTCTGTATCATGCGCCCTTTGTACACCCTGATGTCAGGTAAAGGCAAGGACATTACTTGGGACGAGGAGGCCGCGGCCGCTTTCGTCAAAGCCAAGGAAGCCTTGGCAGATGCCGCGATGCTGGTGCACCCCAGAACAGACGTTCCGACCGCACTTATGGTGGATGCATCTGACACAGCAGTTGGTGGGGTGCTGGAGCAGCTCATCGAGGGGCACTGGCAACCCTTGGCGTTCTTCAGCAAGCACCTACGACCACCCGAACTCAAGTACAGTGCTTTCGACCGGGAGCTGTTGGCACTGTATCTGGCAATCCGGCATTTCAGGCACTTCGTAGAAGTTCACCATGTTTACGGACCACAAGCCGTTGACCTTCGTGTTCATGAAGGTGTCGGATCCCTGGTCGGCTCGCCAGCAGCGACATCTGTCCTACATCTTCGAGTACATGATGGACATCCAGCATGTCTCGGGAAAGGACAACGTCGTGGCGGACACACTCTCCAGACCAGCTATCCAGGCCCTGTCCCTGGGGGTGGACTATGCAGCACTGGCGGAGACGCAGCAGGCAGACGACGAGATGCCCAGCTACAGGACCACAGTCTCGGGTTTGCAGCTGCAGGACTTTCTCGTAGGCCCAGGTGAGAGGACCCTCCTGTGCGACGTGGCTACCGGCCAACCTCGCCCCATCGTCCCGGCAGCCTGGAGGCGGCAAGTTTTTGATTCCATACACGGTTTGGCACACCCATCTATCATGACAACCGTCCAGCTGGTCTGCAACAATTTCGCATGGCACAGACTTCGCAAGCAGGTCAGTGAATGGGCCAGAACATGCGCGCAGTGCCAAACAGCCAAGGTGCAGTAGCACACTAAAGCCCCGCCGCAGCAGTTTGAACCCACCCACCGGAGGTTCGACCACATTCATGTGGATATCGTGGGCCCCCTACCAGTGTCCCGAGGAGCACGGTACCTCCTAACTATGGTAGACCGGTTCACGAGGTGGCCAGAGATGTGTTCACCGACACATCTGCCGATTCCTGCGCCCGAGCACTGATCGCAACCTGGGTAGCACGCTTCGGGGTACCGGCCCACATTACCTCTGACAGAGGTGCCCAGTTCACCTCCAGCCTGTGGTCGGCTGTGGCCAGCCTGTGGGAACGCAGCTACACCACACTACTGCCTACCACCCACAGTCAATAGACAATAGAGAATAGACAATAGACATTAGGTGCAGGAGTAGGCCATTTGGCCCTTCTAGTCAGCACCGCCATTCACTGTGATCATGGCTGATCATACACAATCAGTACCTCGTTCCTGCCCTCTCCCCATATCCCTTGACCCTGCTATCTATAAGAGCTCTATCTAACTCTCTCTTGAATGCATCCAGAGACTTGGCCTCCACTGCCTTCTGGGACAGAGCATTCCACATATCCACCACTCTCTGGGTGAAAAAGTTTTTCCGCATCTCAGTTCTAAATGGCCTACCCCTTATTCTTAAACTGTGGCCTCTAGTTCTGGACTCACCCATCAGTGGGAACATGCTTCCTGCCTCCAGCATGTCCAATCCCTTAATAATCTTATATGTCTCAATCAGATCCCCTCTCATCCTTCTAAATTCCAGTGTATACAAGCCCAGTCGCTCCAATCTTTCCACATATGACAGTCCCGCCATTCCGGGAATCAACCTTGTGAACCTACGCTGCACTCCCTCAATAGCAAGAATGTCCTTCCTCAAATTTGGAGACCAAAACTGCACACAATACTCCAGGTGGGGTCTCACCAGGGCCCTGTACAGCTGCAGAAGGGCCTCTTTACTCCTATACTCAATTCCTCTTGTTATAAAGGCCAGCATGCCATTAGCTTTCTTCACTGCCTGCTGTACCTGCATGCTTGCTTTCATTGACTGATGTACAAGAACACCTAGATCTCGTTGTACTTCCCCTTTTCCTAAGTTGACTCCATTTAGATAGTAATCTGCCTTCCTGTTCTTGCCACCAAAGTGGATAACCTCACATTTATCCACATTAAACTGCATCTGCCATACATTTGCCCACTCACCCAACCTGTCCAAGTCACCCTGCATCCTCATAACATCTTCCTGACATTTCACACTGCCACCCAGCTTTGTGTCATCAGCAAATTTGCTCATGTTACTTTTAATCCCTTCATCTAAATCATTAATGTATATTGTAAATAGCTGCGGTCCCAGCACCGAACCTTGCGGTACCCCACTGGTCACAGCCTGCCATTCGGAAAGGGACCCGTTAATCGCTACTCTTTTTTTCTGGTCAGCCAGCCAATTTTCAATCCATGTCAGTACTCTGCCCCCAATACCATTGTGCCCTAATTTTGCCCACTAATCTCCTATGTGGGACTTTATCAAAAGCTTTCTGGAAGTCCAGGTACACTACATCCACTGGCTCTCCCTTGTCCCTTCTCCACAGTCGAAGGGAGTAGTGGAATGCTTCCACTTTCACTTGAAGTCGGCTCTCATGGCCCGCCTGAGAGGACCTAACTGGGTGGACGAGCTTCCCTGGGTCCTGCTTGGAATTCGCACAGCACCCAAAGAGGATCTGCACACCTCGTCGGCTGAGTTGGTGTACGGCGCACCCCTGGCTCTCCTGGGAGAGTTCATACCAGCCCCAAGGGGGCAAGAGGAAGAACCCGCAGCAGTCCTGGACAGATAACGTGAAAGGCTCAGCAACCTGGCCCCCGTACTGACTTCACAGCACGGACGGACCCCGACCCATGTACCCAAAGACCTGCAGGACTGTAAGTTTGTGTTTGTACGAAGGGGCGGACACCAGGCACCGCTACAGCGGCCGTACAAGGGACCGTTCAAGGTGATCAACAACAACAGGTCCACGTACGTTCTGGACATTGGGGGGAGAGAGGAGGTTTTCATAGTGGACTGACTCAAACCAGCCCATGTGGACTTGGTGCAGCTGGTCAAGGTTCAGGCACCACGGCACAGAGGCAGACCTCCCAAACAGAGGCTGATCCAGACTGTGGACATTGATGGGTGTATCACCGGTTCTGGGGGGGGGGGTGGTTATGTGGTGAACCGGCTCACAAATAGCCAGCGCGCGGGGAAAGACTTTGGTAATTCACCTCTGATGTCATTTCCACCCGGAGAGGGCGGGCGCTAGGGATTAAATGCCAGCGCCGCGAAGTTTGAATAAACTAGTCTCGAAACGACTTACCGACTGCGTGTCGTTATTTCAGCGCTGTGTGTAGCACATCGCTACAGTACATCACAAAATTGGACCCTTATGCACCAATTGTAATGCATAGTGTTTCCATTAAAAGCACTTTGGAGTGTTTACACTTATTTCTGGTGGTAGTCTCACCATTGAGAAACTAGATAGGTCTCTTCCAGACACCATTCACCTTGAAGCAGGTTATGTTTGCCCATCAGTAAGGAATGCTGAAGGAGATCAGGGACAGAGTTGGAGTAGGAATAGAATGAATAATTAACAGTGCAGATCAGAGAAAGTTTAGGATCACAACTGAATGAAGTATTCCATGGAGAATTTAACCAATTTTCTTTCGACCTTTGAGGAGGGAACTGCTTGGTATGCATCAAATACAGTGTAGCCCATTGAAAATGCATAAACCCTGGAAAGGATACATTCATAGATGGGACCATATTGTGGAAAGGCGACTAAGAACAGAGTGTCATAAATTGAATGTTGAGAAGGGAGGGGAAGATGAGCTTGATGTCAAAATCGATCTGAAATAATCCAGTTATTGTGGAGGCTGATTGGGGAGAGGGGAGGGGAAAAAAGCTGGACATTAGTATGTCTCAGTAATGGTGAGATGGAAATTGAGGAGTAGATATCTGGGAGGGACTGAGTGAGGTTGAGTAAAGGGGAGGAAGTGGGCTTAACTGTTCCATTTAGAGCAAGAGAAGACAATTGCAGCAATATCATTTAGATATGCTGTTTGTCATGTTCTCCTCCTGTAGAACTTTATTACAAAGAAAGAAGCTATTCTACCCATCTTCTCCATTCTGCCCATTAAAGCACAATATATCTCAAGTGTTCTCAGCATGGTCTATACCTTGGCTGAGTTGCCTCATCAACCTCTCAACTAGTTTACCATTCTGAAGACTTTTGCCTCTACCAGTTCCAGAGCCCAATATCTTGTAAGACATTTTTATTTCTCTACCTCCCTTACAATCCTCACATTCTCCAAAGGATTCCAAATATAAGTGATTTGCATTTTCCAGAATTTAGCCTTAGAGCATGAGCTAGTGAACTTAAAAGAGGTAGGTGTCAGTGTTTACCTATGAGCTCTACTTTGCCGGAGTTTAAGAGGTAATTTAGCCAATTGATTAATTTATAAGATGATTGATGAATTAACTAATTAGTAGCAGCCAATAAAATGAAGGTAGGATTAAGCAGAGGGGCTATTTTGGGCAGTGAGATGGCTGAGAGCTGGAACAGATTTTCAAAAAGGACTTTGATGGGACATCTTATATCGCTATAGATCTATAGTACTTGATGAAGTGCAAGCAGGATGGTAGTTAAGGCACTGGGATGGTCCACTTGCAAGATGTGGGAAGTCAGGGAACATTGTGGGCTCCCAGATAATTACATCTATGGAAGTACAATCTGTCTCTCACAAAGTCATGCCAGCTACCCCTAATCACACTGTGCTTCTCAATAACTATGATTTTAAATATTTCTGGTAATCAAAGACATTTGAGAAAAGAAAATAGTAATATTTTAAGAAAATTAATGTGCAAAATGAGTGAAGCTTTAATAATATCATTTAAACAACTTCCTTTCAACCCTTTTCTTAGTGAAGGTTGGTCATTCCATTCCAGTGTATGGTGGTGTACAAGATGTGGAGGCAAAGCTGAGGGGCCAGATACGAAGTGCACCCTGCTCCAACACTCACTCTTCTACAGATCATCCTTAGAACCAGGGTCAAAGTGAAAGGTTAGCCGTCCTACTTCTGACCTTCAAGCACATATTGTACTTCCATGTTCCATTCAAAAGTCCAGTACAGGCAGGTGGTTTCTACAAAACAGCTAGGTAACCATCAGTCCAATACAAACCACTGTCTCTAATACATAAGCCATTTTTCTAAAGTGGATGGCAAATTCTCAGTATATATCACAGTGTCATTAGATTGCTGAGATAGCTTGGGGGCTGAGTGTGAGAGGAGTCAGCTGAAGAATTAGAGTCGGTATTCAAATGAGCTGCTTCTTATACATAAAGAAAACATAACGTCACTAATGTCGATTACAATGACTGTTTCTCAGTAATTTATGCTATGCTTTATTATTACTCAAAGTATTTTTCTATTTATCTTTTCATCCTGCCCACTCCTCTTCCTCTTTTTATTTCCACAGTGCTTCCTTTTGCCTTTCCTGAAACATGTGTCAAATAAAAACTCCGCATGGAGTCTAATTATCCAGACCCTTTTTTATAATCAGCAGCTGCAGAGAAAAAAAAAGATTTGACATTAACTTTCTTTTGTGTCTTTTTCTTGAGTGTCAATCTGTAGATAAGCAAGTCTAGATGTGCGCTCATTAACCCAGCATGTTTCAGCATAATGTTTCTCTTGGATGTGTTCAGGTCCCACGCAATGTCAGCTTGAGTTTCTTCAAGATTCTGTAAAATTATCGACAGTAATATTTGGAAATCAAGTGATTCTTAGTGGCCTTGATTGTACAAAGAGAGAATCAAAAAGAATGGGAACACGGGTATTGTGTGCAAATTTGGGCCCCTTATCTGAAAATGATGTGCCGGCATTGGAGAGGGTCCAGAGAAGTTTCATGGTAATGAACTTGGGAATGAAAGAGTTAATATATGAGGAGAATTTGATGGGTCTGGGCTTGCACTCACTAGAGTTTATAAGAATGAGTGAGGATCTCATTGAAACCTATCAAATATTGAAAGGCCTAAATAGAGTGGACATGGAAAGGAAGTTTCCTGTAGCAGGGGATTCTAGGATCAGAGGGGACAGCCTCAGTACATGAGGACATCCTTTTAGATCAGAAATGAGGAATTTCTTTAGCCAGAGTGTGCTGAATCTGTGGAATTCATTGCCATAGGCAGATGTGGAAGCCACGTCATTGGGTATATTTAAAGTTGAGGTTGATAGGTTCCTAATTAGTAAGTATGTCAAAGGTTACGGGGAGAAGGCAGGAGAATGGGATTGAAAGAGACAATATATCAACCATGATGGAATGGTAGAGCAGTACCCGATGGTCAGAATGGCCTAACTGCTCCTACAGTACTGTGCAAAAGTCTCAGGCACATCATTTGTGGTGACACAGTACCATAGTGGTTAGCACCAGCAACCTGAGATCAATTCCTTCTGCTGCCTGTAAGGAGGTTGCTTGTTCTTCCCATGACTATGTGGGTTTTCTCTGGGTACTCTGGTTTCCTCCCACAGTCCAAAGATGTGCTGGTTGGTAGGTTATTTGGTCATTGTAAATTGTCCCATGATTAGGCCATGATTTAATCAAGGGATTGCTGGGTGGCATGGCTCAAAGGGTAGAAGGGCCTTCTCATGCTGTATGTCAATAAACTAATAAATAAAATAAATATATATAGCTGGGGTGTCTAATACTTTTGCACTGTACTGCAGTAATGTTATGTATTTTACTGCTGCAGCAAAAAAAGCACTCATGACATGTGAGTGATGATAAATCTAATTCTGATATGGGTACCTATTGTGAACTGACAGTGGAAAGAGGGTAGAGAGAAGGGAATAACGGTTGGGAAAAGGGGAAGGAAGTAGGAAGCACCAGAGAGACATTCTGTAATGATCAATAAACAACTTCTTTGGAATCAAATGACTTTACCTGTTATATCAGTGCTTGGTGTGTCTGCACCCGCACCAACCCCACCTCTGGCACTCCTTCTCTGCCACCTGTTCCACATACCTTCCACAGCACTCTACCCTTGCCATTCTCAACATCATTTGCTCCTGCCAGATTTACAAATTTGTTCCCTGCTCCATGTTCTCAAATACAGTACTATACAAACCCTCAAAGCTAGCCAGTCAGAATCTTCCACTGCTAAACCATTCGGTGTTTTGAACCAACCAACCAGATTATGACATCTAATCAATATCCATTTGGACCCTGGAGGATTATATAAGTCGGCATTCTGAGGAGACAGCACCCTCAGCTGCACACTGTTGGCCTTTTGATTGGAGCTGAAATCTCGGCAGTTTGCCAAGCTCAGTGATACACCAAATGCCCATATCTTAGTCACATGTATATAGCTAGGGAGCCACAGACTTTATGTCATATGATCTACCTGTATGTAGCTTGATCATGCTGATGGTTACAAGTGGCCATTTTGACAATGTGGTTGAAACTGAACACAGATCTCCTGGACCAACAATTTACCACCTGTAGATCCTTCCCCAGGACTACAGCAGATGGGGTCACACCCATTTCTCTAGCCAGAAAAAACAAACCATATTTTTCTAGAAGACTCCGCTGCTGTCTTTCTGGTATTGAAACTGAATGAAGGTCCAGACTTCCAAGTGCGAACCAGAGCTCTAGAATGTGCTAACAGATGGAGAATGTCAGGCTCTATCAATGGAGTTAGATCCTCCATATCAACCTTGCTGACTTTATTTGTTTGGGCAACGTTTTAAGTAGCCGGTGGTGGGGGTGGGAGGAACTTACACTTACCTTAATTTTTTTTAGTTGTTACAGCTATAGAAATCCAATAGATCTATGCTGACATTTTTGCCAACATATACTAATTCTATTTGCATGTATTTGAACCATATCTATCTATGCTTTAACTATATAACTGTTTTAAAAACTTCTTAAACATAATAATTCCACTACCACCTTTGATAATGAATTCCAGATATCAGTCATTCTCTATTTGTAAAAAAGAAAAAAATACTGTTCTTCACAGATAACCCTCAGCTCATCATAAACCATACTTCATTGTTTTATTTATTCAGAATTGTTTTCATAAATCTTTAAATAACTAATTTTAAAACAATGTTACTTTAATTCAACATCATGAAGGATCCATCCACCCTGCTCATGGACTGTTTGTCCCATTGCCATTAGGGAAGACACTATGTAGCATACACGCCTGGACCATCAGACTTGAAAATACAGTAGTTACTTTCCCCAAGCAGTAAGGCTGATCAACACTTCTGCCCACTAACAGCCTTCCTGGAGGAAACAACAGTGACTACACCTCTGGCACTGAATCTGGCCCTGTGGCTTAGAAGGGCAAGAAACTGAAGAGGATGGCAGCAGTAACAGGGGACTCTATAGTCAGGGGTCAGATAGGTAATTCTGTGGATACGAAAATGAAACATGGATGGTAGTTTACCTCCCGGGTGTCAGGGTCTGCGAGGTTTCTGAGCATGTCCACAATATTCCGAAAAGGGAGTGTGAGCAGCCAGAAGTCATGGTTACATATTGGAACAAAAGACATAGATAGAAAAAGGGAGGAGATCCTGAAAAAAGAATATGAAGCAAGCTGAGAAGCAGGATCTCAAAGGTAGTATCTCAGGTTTGCTGCCTGTGCCACATGACAGTGAGGATAGGAATAGAATGAGGAGGCAGAAAAATGCATAGCTGAAGAATAGGAGCAGGAGGCAGGGATTCAGATTACTGGATTCATCTGGTCAGGTGAGACCTGTTAAAAAGGGTCGGGTTGCATTTGAATCTGGGGGAGGGGGCCAATATCCTTGCGGGCAGGTTTGCTAGAGCTGTTAGGAGTGGTTTAAGCTAATATGGCAGTGGGATGGGAACCAGAGCTGAAGATGAGCTAACAGGTTCACAAGTAGGTCTTTGAGATCTTTGGGCACAGATCTCGGAAAAAACGACACAACGGATTTTTAACATTGTAAACCAGCGAGTTGTTTGTTATGTCTCCCCTTTCACTGTGAAACAGAGATATCTCTTTCTCTCTTATTAGGGAGAGAGAGAGAGAGAGCCTGTGGTATGTCAAATGCCGGGTGAACAATGTAGTCTTTGGAATACTGCAAGTCTGTTTCTTTTCTGTTGCTTTTGCTGCACACTTGAGCGCTCAGTGGTGGGTGCTGATGCTTTTTTTGCCAGTGGGGTGAGAGGGGATCATTGCTTGTTGCCACCTAAGCGCAGTAGGGAGGGGAGCTGTGGGGGGGGGGGGTACTTTGGTGTTCTCACATTTAACTGTCATTCATTCTTTGGGGCTGTCCTCTGTTTTTGTGGATGGTTATGAAGAAAAAGCATTTCAGGATGTATGTTGTATATGTTTCTCTGACATTAAATGTACCTTTGAGATAGATGAGTTAATATGTGATATGAATGTAAGGAAGGACAAGCCAATGATTGGGTACAAATGCAGATGAGCAAAGAGTTTAGCTGTACCACAGAGGCAAAATTCATAAGGGCAAAGAATGCAGCTCTGAAGGTGCTGTACTTAAATGTGTGTGGCATTCGGAATAAGTGGAACAAACTTGTGGCACAATTAGAGACTGGTCGGTATGACATTGTGGCCATCACTGAGTTGTGCATGAAAGAAGATCACGGAGTTTAACATCAAAGGATATACTTTGTATTGAAAGGACAGGCAGGAAGATGTTGGGGGTGGTGTGGCTCTATTGGTATGAGATGGAATTACATCTTTAGAAACAGGTCAGAGAGGTTTGAATCTTTGTGGGTGGAGTTAAGAAACTGCAAGGATTAAACAAAACATATATATGCCTCCAAATAGCAGCCAAGATGTGGGGTTGAGTTGGCAAAGGGTGTTGGAAAGGGTGTATAATAAGGGTAATGACATAATTGTAATGGGGGATTTCAATATGCAAGGAGACAGGGAAAATCAGGTTGGTGTCAGATCACAAAAGAAGGAATTTGTTGAATGCCTATAAGAAAGCTTTTTAGAGTAGCTTGTGCTTGAGCCTACGCAGGGAAAAGTATCTTAGATTGGGTATTGTTTAATAACCTGGGTATTGTTTAATAACCCAGTTCTTATTAAGGGGCTTAACATAAAAGAAACCTTATGAGATAGTGATCATAATATGATTAAATTCAAACTGCAATTTGAGAGGGAGAAGCATAAGTATCATGGATCAGTATTGTAATAGAATAGAGGGAATCCTGGAGGCATGAGAATGGGGCTTGACCAGATGGATTAGGGAGGCATGTTGGTGGGGCTGATGGCAGAACAGAGATGGATGAAGATTCTCAGAATGGTTCACAAGGTGTAGGATAGATATGTTCCATAGAAGAAGTAGTTCTCAAATGACACGGATAGGCAACCATGGCTGACAAGAGAAGTTAAGGACTGCATGAAAGCCAAGGAAAGGGCATATAAGGTAGCAGAAGTGAGTGGGAAGTTGGATGATTGGGAAGCTTTTAAAATCCAACAAAAGGCAACTAAAAAGCAATAAGAAGAGAAAAGATGAAATATGAGGGCAAACTAACTGATAATATAAAGTAGAATACTAAAAGTTTTTTCAGTTATATAAAGAATAAAAGGGTGAGAGTTGATAATGGACCACTGGAAAATGATGTTGGTGAGGTAGTAATGGGACAAAGGAATAGCAGATGAACTTAATGAGCATGTTGCTTCAGTCTTCACTATGGAAGACACTAGCAGTGTGCCAGAGGTCTGTGAGTGTCAGGGAGCAGGAGTGGGTGCCATTGCTATTACAAAGGAAAAAATGCTAGGCAAACTCAAAGATCCTAAGGTGGATAGGTCATCTGAATCAGATAAACTTCATCCCAGAGTTCTGAAAGAGGTTGGTGAAAAGATAATGGGTGCATTGGTCATGATTTTTCAAGAACCAATTAATTCTGGCATGGTCCAGGAGTACTAGAAAATTGCAAATGTCACTCCAGAAGGGAGGAAGGCAAAAAAGAGGAAATCATAGGCCAGTTAGCCTAACTTCGATGTTTCCGGGTACTTGGAGACTAATGGTAAAATAAGTCAAAGTCAACGTGGTTTTGTAAAGGGAAATCTTGCCTGACAATTCAGTTAGAGTTCTTCGAGGAAGTAACAACAAGGTGGACAAAGGAGAGGCAATGGATGTCATTTACTTGGATTTTCAGAAGGCATTTAATAAGGTACCTCACATGAGGCTGCTTAGCAAGATAAAATCCTATGGCGTTACAAGCAAGGATAGAGGCTGTCAGACAGGAGGCAGTGAGTTGGAATAAAGGGAGCCTTTTCTGGTTGGCTGCCAGTGAATAGTGGTGTTGCTCAGGGGTCAGTATTGGGACTGCTACTTTTCACATTGCTTGTGTATTATTTAGATAATGAAATTGATGGCTTTGTGGCAAAGTTTGCGGATGATATGAAAATAGGTGGAGGGATAAATAGTGCTGAGGAAGCAACGTGATTGCAGCAGGATTCAGACAAGTTGGAAGAATGGACAAATAAGTGGCAGATGGAATACAGTGTTGGGAAATGTATGATAATGCATTTTGGTAAAAGGAACAATAGTGCAGACTGTTATCTAAATGTGGAGAAAATTCAAACATCAGAGGTGCAGAGGGACTTGGGAGTCCTTGTGTAAGACTCCCAGAAGGTTAATTTACAGGTTGAGCCTGTGGAAAAGAAGGCAAATATAATGTTGGTATCTATTTCAAGGGGAAGAGAACATAAAAGCAAGGAGATAATGCTAACACTTTACAAGTCATTAGTCACCTAATGGGTGTTTTTTTTTCTCACCTTTTCTTGCTTTAGTAGGGGTTTTTTTCTTTTCTTCTTTTTTTTGTGTCACCATATTTTTCAATTCTTAATATTGTTTTTTTCTCTCTTTTGAGACATTGTTATCGTTACTAACTTTGATATACTCTCGCATTTTGGATAATAATAATAATAATAAAAATATTTGAAAAGAAAGAAAGACGTTAGTCAGGCTGCACTTGGAGTATTGTCAACAGTTTTGGCCCCTTTATCTCAGAAAGGATGTGTTGTCATTGGAGAGAGTCCAGAGGAGGTTCACAACAATGATTCTGGGAATGAAGGGGTTAACATATGAGGAGCGTTTGGCATCTTTGGGCCTGTACTCACTGGAATTTAGAAGAATACATGAGGATCTCATTGAAACCTACTGAATGTTGAAAGGACTAGATAAGGTGGATGTGGAGAAGATGTTTCCTCTGGTGGGGATCTCCAGAAATGGAGGGCACAGCCTCAAAATTGAGGAGCAACCTTTTATTACAGAAGAAAGGAGGAATTTTTTTAGTCAAAGAGTGGTGAATCTGGGGAATGTTCTGCCACAGACTGTGGTGGAGGCCAAGTCCGTGTGTATATTTAAAGAGGAAGTTGATAGATTATTGATTGGTCAGGGCATTAAGGGGTAAGGTGAGAGGGCAGCTGTATGGGGTTGAGTGGGATCCGGGATCAGCCATGATGAAATGCTAGAGTAGACTCGATGGGCTGAATGGCCTAATTTGTTCCTATGCTTATGGTCTAATTCAACTGCTACCTTATTATTTACCATCAGTCACCTATGTACAGCCTAATTTCACCTCCTGAACATACAATCATTCTATGTATATAAACATATGTATTGATATTTATTGTGTTGTTTAATTATTATTGTGTTCTTTATCTTTTTTTGTACTGCATTAGATCTGGGTAACAATTATTTTGTTCTACTTCCACGTGTGTACAGGAAATGGTGTTGGTGCCATGGTAGCATAGTGGTTAGCACAACACTATTACAGCTTGGGGCATCGGAGTTTGGAATTTAATCCAGTGTCCTCTGTAAGGAGTCTGTATGTCCATCCCACGAAACGTGTAGGTTTTCTCCAAGTGCTGTGGTTTCCTCCCACAGTCTAAAGACGTACCGGTCAATAAATTAATTGGTAATTGTAAAATTGTCCTGTGATTAGGTTAGGGTTAAATCAGGGTTGTTGGGGGTGGGGTGAGGGTTTCTAGGGGGTTGGATTGAATGGTAAGTTAGTTGGTCTTTGTAAAATTGTCCCGTGATTAATTGTCCTGTAGTTAGGGTTAAATCGGTGGGGAGAGGATTTCTGGGGGATTGGGTTGGGTTCAATGGGCTGGAAGGGCCGATTTTACACTGTATCTCTCCATCTGGTTGAGACACTGGTCTGCTGAGGACCAGCAGCATTGGTCCTCCACATACGATTACTGTGAGATGGCCAGGCCAGAGATTGCAATTCCCAGTTGCTGCACAGGTAGAATATTCACAGGCACTGCTTTTTCAACAACAACTGCAATTTCTTTAGCAACTCATAAAAGGCTGGAAGAACTCACCGAGACAGGCAGCATCTATGGAGGGAAATGGACAGTCAAAGTTTTGAGCCAGTTGTTTACCTGGGCTGAAATAGAGGAGAGATGGCCAGTTGTCAGGAACGGGGCCCTTGGACCGGATCGAGACCCGGAACACGGATTCCGGACCGGACCGGACCGGACCCTGACACCAGTATAAAATTGTTAATGTTTTCATGGCGTGGTGTTGCTCCAGATTCCAGTGACTCCTGTCTCCTGTGGCTTTTTTTCCTTTCTAAACTAATTATCCTGTGATATTGTTCAACAAATTGTACCAGGAACAAGGCCAGGAAATATTAAACATAAGATGCTGAAAATCCAGAGCAATACACACAAAATGCTGGTGGAATTCAGCAGATCAGGCAGCATACATGGAAATTAATAAAAGTGTACGTTTCAGACCAAGACCTTTCATTAGCACTAGAAAGGAAGGGGGATGATGCAGAATAAGAAGATGGGGGGAGGGGAAGGAGGACAAGCTGGAAGGTGATAGATGAAGTGGGTGGGGAAGAGGGGATGAAGTTGAGATCTGGAAGGTGATAGATGGAAAGATTGGAGAGGAGAGTCGGTGAAAGGAGAAAGGGAAGAAGGAGGGGCACAAGGGGAGGTGATAGGCAGGTGAGAAGAGGTAAGAGGGGAACCAAAATGGGGAAATTAAGAAGAGGGAAGGAGAGGGAAAAAATTAACAGAAGATGGAGAAATCAATGTTCGTGTCATCAGGTTGGAGGCTACCTACAGGGAATATGAGGTGTTGTTCCTCCAACCTGGGAGTGTCAGAAGAGAAAGCCATGGACCAACATGACAGAACGGGAATGGGGATAGGAATTAAAATAGTTGTTTACAGGAATACTGCTTTTTATGGATTAAAATTGACTAAAAGTTTGGGCCAGAAGTTCAGAATCAGGTTTATTATCTTTGATTTATGAGGTGAAATTTGCTTTTCACTGGCAGCAGTTCAGTGAATTTACCAAATGAGCCACTGGGAATTTCTGAGTAGATACAATATTTCCTCAACTATCATTATCAATGTGTGGTTTATTTGATATTTAACCTGAGCAGGAGATGGGAGAGGAGAAGGAAGAAGGTGGGGGATTAGGGGAAAGGGGGTACTGAGAAAGATCACAGAAGTGGTGAGCTTATGCACGTTTGCGCTAGGGTCATGTGAGTTAGCCTGGTTTTGTAACATCTCATCCTTTCCAATGTGCCACAGTCTCCCTCTTCAGCCTCTTTCAATCCCCTGCATTAGAGCTTCCTTACCAGGTGGTGATCCAACCAGTCAGAATGCTCTCCAAAGTATAGCTGTAAAAAAATTACTAGATTCTTTGGCATATCAAATCCTTAAACTCCTATTGAAGTATAGCTGCTAGCTTTCTTCATTGCATCAATATGTTGGGTCCAAGATAGATCCTCTAAGATCATGAGGCCCAAGAACTTAATGCTGTTCACCCTTTCCACTGCTGGCCCTTTGATGAGGAGAGGTGCATGTTCTCCAGTTTCCTGTTCTGCCCAAATCCCTGTCCAAATTCTGTCTGAATTCCTGTCCAAGTTCTTGTCCTGCCATTAAGAGTACTAATTTCTACTTTAGTGGAAAAATGCAGTCATTCTTGTTTCTGATCTAGTGACATTTATACACTTATTCTTATTTTAGGATGGGTCCCAACTTTTCAAGAATTAAGATTCAAATTTATTACTCACGTGTAAATCGAAACATACAGTGAAATGGTTCATTTGTGTAACAACTAACCTGTCTGAGTGTATGCTGGGGACAACCCACAAGTGTCACCACACTTTCTGGTGCAAACATGGCATGATTACTATGTTCAGCTGAACAGGTACAGTAGTGGTTAGCATGACACGATTACAGCTTGGAGTGTCGGAGTTCAATTCTAATGCCATCTGTAAGGAGTCGCCCTACGTCCTCCCCATGAAGTGCTTGGGTTTTCTCCGGGTGCTTCACTTTCTTCCCACAGTCCAAAGATGTACCAGTTAGTAGGTTAGTTGGTTATTGTACATTGTCCTGTGATTAAGCTTGGGCTAAATCGGGGGTCGTTGGGTGAAGTGGCTTGAAGGGCTGGAAAGGCCAGTTCTGCATGGCATCTCTATAAATAAACAAACAAACAACACAGAACCCAACAAGCAACAGCAAAACAAGCCCTGTTCTCCCATTCTTGGACGTACACAATTCTTTAACCCCAGGACAAGCCTCCAACCTCCAGTGGACTCAGACTCAGGCCTGTAGACATTGGGTTTCAACCTCATTTCCCATCTTTATTGAGGAGGTGAGCCACTGCCTTGAACTACTGAACTCCTTATGGCCGAGGAACTCCCACAATAATGTCATGTAGGGATTTCCGGGTTTCTTAAGATTGTTATAGCAAGGGGATTGTAGGAAGAAGCTACTAAATGCTGTCAGTGGCATATGTCTCAAATAGCCTCTGACAACCAAGTCCAGCTCCTGGTCTTCATGTGTGACTTAGCTACTAAGCCCAGTTGAATCATTTTTATTAACAGGAAGAGGGGCAAAAGCAGATTACTGGTGCCTTAAAACCAGTTGTTTTGTGCATTTGGGGCTTGTCAGCTGTGGTTAGCAGCTCATCCAGGAGAAAGGAAGCTCTGATCTCAAACTTCAACAGCAGAATGGTGTAGTGTGTAGATCTCAGCTGCTGTTTTGCTAAACAGTTAATAGAAGCAGAGTTATCAAAAGAACATCTGTTACTAAAGGCAAGAACTGTCAACTGAACAGCAGTATTTAGAACAACATGTGTCAAGATCTTACTACTTTCTGTACTTAATCCTTAAAGGATCCTTTTCACTTGTACACACATGGATGGTATGTCACTTGAAGCATAACCTGCAGATAGGGTGGTCCCACAGTTTTTGTGCCAACATTGTTTGCATCTTAAAACTTATTCTGAATTACGCCACAATTGACCCTGTTTTTTTTCTATCAGCAAGAAGTCAAAACATTGGGACTTGAAGGTACCTGATCTGTGGTTGAGGATAGCTCTGCATCTTTTGACTATTAAGTAATTTTGGGACAGTCTTATCAAAATGCAGGGTTTACTGTATTCAGCAAGCATGAGGAAATCTGCAGATGCTGGAACAACACACACAAAATGCTGGTGGAACGCAACAGGCCAGGCAGCATCTATAGGGAGAAGCAGTTTCAACGTTTCGGGCCGAGACCCTTCGTCAGGACTAACTGAAAGGAAAGATAGCAAGAGATTTGAAAGTAGGAGGGGGAGGGGAAAATGCAAAATTATAGGAGAAGACTGGAGGGGGTGGGGTGGAGCTGAGAGCCAGAAAGGTGATTGGCAAAAGGGATACAGAGCTAGAAAAGGGAAAGGATCATGGGACGGGAAGCCTAGGGAGAAAGAAAGGGGGAGGGGAGCACCAGAGGGAGATGGAGAACAGGCAGGATGATGTTTGCCCATCATTCTGATGAGAGAGACAAGAGAGAAAAAAAAGGAGGGGGAAAAAGTTAAATTATATCAGGGATGGGGTAAGAAGGGGAGGAGGGGCATTAACAGAAGTTAGAGAAGTCAATGTTCATGCCATCAGGTTGGAGGCTACCCAGCCGGTATATAAGGTGTTGTTCCTCCAACCTGAGTGTGGCTTCATCTTGACAGTAGAGGAGGCCATGGATAGACATATCAGAATGGGAATGGGACGTGGACTTAAAATGTGTGGCCACTGGAGATCCTGCTTTCTCTGGTGGACCGAGCGTAGGTGTTCAGCGAAACGGTCTCCCAGTCTGCGTCGGGTCTCACCAATATATAAAAGGCCACACCAGCCGACTCACAGGTGAAGAGTCGCCTCACCTGGAAGGACTGTCTGGGGCCCTGAATGGTGGCAAGGGAGGAAGTGTAAGGGCAGGTGTAGCACTTGTTCCGCTTACAAGGATAAGTGCCAGGAGGGAGATCGGTGGGAAGGGATGGGGCGGAAGAATGGACAAGGGAGTCGCATAGGGAGTGATCCCTGTGGAAAGCCGAAGGGGGGGGGGGAGGGAAAGATGTGCTTGGTAGTGGGATCCCGTTGGAGGTGGCGGAAGTTACGGAGAATTATACATTGGACCCGGAGGCTGGTGGGGTGGTAGGCGAGGACAAGGGGAACCCCATTCTGAGTGGGGTGGTGGGGGGATGGGGTGAGGGCAGAAGCGCGGGAAATGGGAGAGATGCGTTTGAGAGCTGAGTTGATGGTGGAAGAAGGGAAGCCCCTTTGTTTAAAAATGGAAGACATCTCCTTCGTCCTGGGATGAAAAGCCTCATCCTGAGAGCAGATGCAGCGGAGGCGGAGGAATTGCAAGAAGGGGATAGCATTTTTGCAAGAGACAGGGTGGGAAGAGGAATAGTCCAGGTAGCTGTGAGAGTCTGCAGGCTTATAGTAGATATCAGTAGATAGGCCGTCTCCAGAGATGGAGACAGATAGATCAAGAAAGGGGAGGGAGGTGTCAGAAATGGACCAGATAAATTTGAGGGCAGGGTGAAAGTTGGAGGCAGAGTTAATGAAGTCAACGAGCTCAGCATACGTGCAGGAGGCAGCACCAATACAGTCGTCGATGTAGCGAAGGAAAAGAGGGGGACGGATACCCATATGGACTTGGAACATGGATTGTTCCACAAAGCCAACAAAAAGGCAGGCATAACTGGGACCCATACGGGTGCCCATGGCTCCACCTTTGGTTTGGAGGAAGTGGGAGGAGCCAAAGGAGAAATTATTGAGAGTAAGAACTAATTCTGCTAGACGGAGGAGAGTGGTGGTAGAGGGGAATTCGTTAGGTCTGGAATCCAAAAAGAAGTGAAGAGCTTTGAGACCGTCTGGGTGGAGGATGGAGGTATATAGGGACTGGACATCCATGGTGAAAATAAGGCGGTGGGACCAGGGAACTTAAAATCATTGAAAAAATTCAAAGCGTGAGAAATGTCACAAACATAGGGATTGCACAAGGGGGGATAAAACAGTGTCAAGGTATGCAGAAATGAGTTCGATGGGGCAGGAGCAAGCTGAGAGTCTACTTGGACAGGCAGGTTTGTGGATCTCGGGTAGGAGGTAGAAACGGGAAGTGTGGGGTGTGGGAACTATGAGATTGGTGGCAGTGGATGGGAGATCCCCAGAGCTGATAAGGTTGGTGATGGCATAGGAGACTGTGGTCTGGTGTTCCTTAGTGGGGTCATGATCAAGGGGTAAATAAGAGGAAGTATCAGAGAGTTGTCACTGTGTCTCAGCCAGGTGGAGGTCAGTACACCAGACAACAACAGCTCCCCCCTTATCAGCGGGTTTTATAGTGAAGTTGGGATTGGTGCGGAGGGAGCAGAGAGCAGAGCGTTTGGAAGAAGTGAGGTTGGAATTGGAACACAGTGTGGTGAAGTCGAGTTTACTGTATTCGGATAAAATTGCCCCAATACCCTGTGGGTCAAATTATAACCATATAACAATCACAGTACGGAAACAGGCTATTCCGGCCCTCCTAGTCCGTGCCGAACTCTTAATCTCACCTAGTCCCACCTACCCACACTCAGCCCATAACCCTCCACTCCTTTCCTGTCCATATACCTATCCAATTTTACCTTAAATGACACAAGTGAACTGGCCTCTACTACTTCTACAGGAAGCTCATTCCACACAGCTATCACTCTCTGAGTAAAGAAATACCCCCTCGTGTTTCCCTTAAACTTTTGCCCCCTAACTCTCAAATCATGTCCTCTCGTTTGAATCTCCCCTACTCTCAATGGAGTTAGGAATAGATCTTGAACTCCAGTGAAGGGACTGATTCATCCAATCTGTACAAAAGATTGCCAAGATGATGGAAAAGAAAGGCAGAGTTAGAAGTAGGGTAGAGGTTGGAGTGTGTGTATATCTTTTATGTAAGAAATATTGTGTATTTATATACATGGGATATATTCAGTGGCCACTTTATTAGGTATTTATTGTATCTAAGTAAATGCCACTAAGTGCATGTTCATGGTCTTCCTCTGCTGTAGCCCATTCTCTTCAAGGTTTGATGTGTTGTGTGTTCAGAGGTGCTCTTCTGCACACCACTGTTGTAGCATGTGGTTATCTGACTGACTGCTACCTTTCTATCGGTTTGATCCATTCTGGCCTCTCTCATTAAGAAGACATTTTTGTCCACAGAACTGCCACCTACTGAATTTTTTTTGGTTTTCACACCATTCTACAAACTCTAGAGACTGCTGTGAATGAAAATCCTAGGACTTCTGCAGTTTCTGGCACCACAACTTAATCATTTATTTCATTTTCCTTTTATTGTCAAAGTATGCATGTACAATACCACTCTGATACATGTCTTAGAACATAGAAATCCATACCACATTGCAGGCCCTTCGGCCCCCAAAGTTGTGCCGACCACTCTAGAAACTGCCTAGAATTTCCCTACCGCATTGTCCTATATTTTAGCTAAGCTCCATGTACCTATCTAAGAGTCTGTTAACAGATCCTATCATATCCACCTCTACCACCATGCTGGCAGTGCATTCCACGTACCCACCACCCTCTGTGTGAAAAAATTACCTCTGGCATCCCCTTGTACCTACTTCGAAACACCTTAAAACTATGCCCTGTCATATTAGCCATTCCATCCCTGGGGAAAACCTCTGGCTAGCTGCATTATCAATGCCCCTCATCATCTTACGTCTTCTCCAGACAGCCATGAAATACAGAAAGAAAAGACATCAACACCCCCTCCATGCATGAACAGGAAAAAGAATCAAAACTTGCAAACCACAAAACATCTCCTTGATTGCATGAAAAAGCTAAAAAAAAAAATCACTCACACGGAAAATGACAGTGGGAACACCTAACCACCCACCACCCCTCCCTGGCACAAAAGCTAACAGACCGCCCATAGAAAATGGCAGCGGGAACACCTAATCACCCCCCACCCCTCCCCGGCACAAAAGCTAACAGACCGCCCATAGAAAATGGCAGCTGGAACAGCCCCCCCAACCCCTCCCTGGCATGAAAACTTACAGAGTCCATCCACCCGGAAAACATAGCCAGAACACCAAAAAGCCCGAACCCCTAACCCCCTCTCTCACAAAAGAATCAACAACAGCACCAAATCCTCAACCCCTTCCCCACGCACAGAAACCAAAAGATTGCTCACACAGAGAATTTAACAAGAATATCAAACCCCAAAACCCCAAACCCTCCCTCGAACAAAAACCAACAGATTGCCCACCTGAAACCCCAACCTGCCAATCAGCAACAAGAAAGAAAGCACAGAAAATTGAAAGAGGGCCTATAAATTACAGTCCTATAAGTACAGGGAATCTCAGGGAACATCTTCCCGCCAGAACCGCTCAAACTCAGTCCTTCCACAAAGAGCAACCAGCATGCCACCCATCTGTGTCCTTCTGAATACCACTGACCTAGTTACCAACCACTGTAACCTGTGGCCTCGGTGCAGAGTAACCACTGACCTTTGCATTTGCCTTGATGCTTCAGGTTTTCTCAGTGCTTTAAAATGGAGTCAATCATAGCCCCACGTCCTCTGCACGAGGCAGCCTATGCTCGCAGTCCTCTCCGGAGATGGAGCACCAGATCACTCAATTGAACTCCAAACTGCATGTCACAGACTCCAACAGTCTCCCAAACACAATCAAGATAAAAGTCCAAGCAGAAGACATAGAAAATGTGAAATAATTGAAGAGATTCTCGCTTGAAATGGGCATTGAAGAATGCAGTAGAACAGAGTGATCTAGGAATAATGGTGCATAGTTCCCTGAAGGTGTACAAAACATTGGTAAGGCCAAATTTGGAGTATTGTGTACAGTTTTGGTCACCAAGTTATGGGAAAGATGTCAACAAAATAGAGAGAGTACAGAGAAGATTTACTAGAATGTTACCTGGGTTTCAGCACCTAAGTTACAGGGAAAGATTGAACAAGTTAGGTCTTTATTCTTTGGAGTGTAGAAGGTTGAGGGGGGACTTGATAGAGGTATTTAAAATTATGAAGGGGATAGACAGAGTTGACGTGGATAGGCTTTTTCCATTGAGAGTAGGGGAGATTCAAACAAGAGGACATGAGTTGAGAGTTAGGGGGCACAAAAGTTTAGAGGTAACACGAGGGGGAATTTCTTTACTCAGAGAGTGGTAGCTGTGTGGAACGAGCTTCCAATAGAAGTGGCAGAGGCAGGTTCGATATTATCATTTAAAGTAAAATTGGATAGGTACATGGACAGGATAGGAATGGAGGGTTAAGGGCTGAGTGCAGGTCGGTGGGACTAGGTGAGAGTAAGCGTTCAGCACGGACTAGAAGGGCTGAGATGGCCTGTTTCCGTGCTGTAATTGTTATATGGTTATATGGTTATTCACAGTCTGGAAGACGTCACTTGAAGAATTGTTGTTCGCTGACACCATCTTGACCAGAGGTCTAGAGTTGAAGTCACTTAGATCACATTTCTGATGTTTGGTCTGAGCAATAATCAAACCTCTTGATGATTTCTGAATGCTTTTATGCATTGAGAAGCTGTTACATGACAAACAGGTGTAGCTAACAGTCTAGCCACTGAGTGATTGTGTGCATTCTGGGCCTGGTGTTGAGTCATTTGGAATTAGATGCATATGGTGAAGTAAAAGATTGTCATATTCATTGTTCCATGCCCTATGTGTGACATTCAGTGAGAAATCAGCCTCTTGAATGTGCCAGAAAACTGCAGTTGCGTGGTGCTTTGGAAGAGAAGAAAATTGTTATTTTATGTGTAAGCTGTCTTTCAGGAATTGCCAGGCCATTAGCGAGCTGGTGAGTTAGAAATACATAAATTCTACCTTTTCAGTTTCACTGAATATTCTGCTGTCCACCAGCATGTGCTCTGAGAATTCAGTCATACAACTTCAATGATAATGCATGCTGTGCAAGTGAAGCAATAATCATCCCACAGCAGTGTCACAAAACTCAGTGGATCTAAAGAAATAACAGCTTGTTTACATTGCAGCTTGTATGTCACTCCCATCTGCTGGGTTTATTTTGGGGAGGGGAGAAAAGAGTTGAAGGCTACATAAATACTAATCAGAAGACTATCACTTTATGTATGAAGCATTCAAATCTAGTTGATGTCTATTCTGAAATGATCCATTCAATACTGGCCACAGTAATGATTAGCGGGCGGCTATGACAGTTTGAGGTGTTGGAGTTCGGCGTTCAGTCCAGGTGTTCCTCCATTGAATATGTGAGTTTTCTCTGGGTGCTTCAGTTTCCTCCCAGAGTCCAAAAATGTACCAGTTAATTGATTAATTGGTTATTGTTAACTGTTGCAAGATTAGGTTAGGGTTAAATCGGGGTTTGCTGGCGGATTGGCTTGAATAGCTGGAGGAGTTAATTCCTCCCTATCTCTAAATAAAGTGAAGTAAAATGATTTAGTATTGATAACCTTGCAGAACAGATGCAGAACAGTCAGGCTGAAATTTAAAAATGGATGTGTTGGTTGAAAGCACACCTCGTACTTCATTCAGGTTGCCTTCAAACTGATGGTAAGAACAAAGATTTCTCTGAACTCTGGTAAGCTCTCCTCCAACCCTTTCTCTCCTCCATTCCTCATTCTGGCTCCCCTCTTACTGCTTCTCTTTTCCTCGCATTTCCATTGCCTCCCTCTGGTTTCCCTTCTCCTCCCTGTCTCCCATAGTTTGCTCTTCACTCCTATCAGATTCCTTCTCCTTCTGCCTTTCACCATTTGGCACCTATTACCTCCCAGCTTCTCACTTCATTTCCCCCTCCTCCATTCACCCACTTCCCCCTCATCTGGCTTCTCCTATCACCTGCCAGCTTGTATTCCTCCTCCTCCCTCCACCTCCTTATTCTGGCTTCCCTTCCAGTCCCGATATAGGGTCATGGCATGAAACATCAACTGTTTATTCATCTACATAGATGCTACCTGACCTGCTGAGTTTCTTCAACATTTTGTTTGTGTAGCTTTGAATTCCACAATAATTATTGGTACCATCAACTTCAATGGATTGCTAATGTCAATTCCGAGAAAGCATCAGGATATGTTCAGTTTGAACCCTAACTTGGCTCATTTACTTCTAAGTGCACTGAGGAGTGAGAGTGAGACTGAACAGAACAGGCAGAATAGAATCTACAAGAAATAGTCTTGGTATTACAGGGGACCATTTGAAGTCCTTGCGTTATCAGAAACAGGAAATATCTATGTTGAGGCCTTTGAATTTAATGAATTAACAATGTGGAAAACAAACGTTTCTGCAAGATGTTAGGGATAAATTTGTCCCGGTGAGAAAGATAAAGAATGGTAGGGTGAAGGAACCATGGGTAACAAGTGAGGTGGAAAATCTAGTCAGGTGGAAGAAGGCAGCATACATGAGGTTTAGGAAGCAAGGATCAGATGGGTCTATTGAGGAATATAGGGTAGCAAGAAAGGAGCTTAAGAAGGGGCTGAGAAGAGCAAGAAGGGGGCATGAGAAGGCCTTGGCGAGTAGGGTAAAGGAAAACCCCAAGGCATTCTTCAATTATGTGAAGAACAAAAGGATGACAGGAGAAAAGGTAGGACCGATTAGAGATAAAAGTGGGAAGATGTGCCTGGAGGCTGTGGAAGTGAGCGAGGTCCTCAATGAATACTTCTCTTCAGTATTCACCACTGAGAGGGAACTTGATGACGGTGAGGACAATTTGAGTGAGGTTGATGTTCTGGAGCAAGTTGATATTAAGGGAGAGGAAGTGTTGGAGTTGTTAAGATACATTAGGACAGATAAGTCCCCGGGGCCTGATGGAATATTCCCCAGGCTGCTCCCTGAGGCAAGGGAAGAGATTGCTGAGCCTCTGGCAAGGATCTTTATATCCTCGTTGTCCATGGGAATGGTACCGGAGGATTGGAGGGAGGCAAATGTTGTCCCCTTGTTCAAAAAAGGTAGTAGGGATAGTCCAGGTAATTATAGACCAGTGAGCCTTACGTCTGTGGTGGGAAAGCTGTTGGAAAAGATACTTAGAGATAGAATCTATGGGCATTTAGAGAATCATGGTCTGATCAAGGACAGTCAGCATGGTTTTGTGAAGGGCAGATCATGCCTAACAAGCCTGATAGAGTTCTTTGAGGAGGTGACCAAGCATATAGATGAGGGTAGTGCAGTTGATGTGATCTACATGGATTTTAGTAAGGCATTTGACAAGGTTCCACACGGTAGTCTTATTCAGAAAGTCAGAAGGCATGGGATCCAGGGAAATTTGTTCAGGTGGATTCAGAATTGGCTTGCCTGCAGAAGGCAGAGGGTCGTGGTGGAGGGAGTACATTCAGATTGGAGGGTTGTGACTAGAGGTGTCCCACAAGGATCTGTTCTGGGACCTCTTCTTTTTGTGATTTTTATTAACGACCTGGATATGAGTGTAGAAGGATGGGTTGGCAAGTTTGCAGATGACACAAAGGTTGGTGGTGTTGTAGATAGTGTAGAGGATTGTCGAAGATTGCAGAGAGACATTGATAGGATGCAGAAGTGGGCTGAGAAGTGGCAGATGGAGTTCAACCCAGAGAAGCGTGAGGTGGTACACCTTGGAAGGACAAACTCCAAGGCAGAGTACAAAGTAAATGGCAAGATACTTGGCAGTGTGGAGGAGCAGAGGGATCTGGGGGTACATGTCCACAGATCCCTGAAAGTTGCCTCACAGGTAAATAGGGTAGTTAAGAAAGCTTATGGGCTATTAGCTTTCATAAGTTGAGGGATAGAGTTTAAGAGACGCGATGTAATGATGCAGCTCTATAAAACTCAGGTTAGGCCACACTTGGAATACTGTGTCCAGCTCTGGTCACCTCAGTATAGGAAGGATGTGGAAGCATTGGAAAGGGTACAGAGGAGATTTACCAGGATGCTGCCTGATTTAGAGAGTATGGATTATGATCAGAGATTAAGGGAGCTTGGGCTTTACTCTTTGGAGAGAAGGAGGATGAGAGGAGACATGATAGAGGTATACAAGATATTAAGAGGAATAAACAGAGTAGACAGCCAGCGCCTCTTCCCTAGGGCACCACTGCTCAATACAAGAGGACATGGCTTTAAGGTAAGGGGTGGAAAGTTCAAGGGGGATATTAGAGGAAGGTTTTTCACTCAGAGAGTGTTTGGTGTGTGGATTGCACTGCCTGAGTCAGTGGTGGAGGCAGATACACTAGTGAAGTTTAAGAGACTACTAGACAGGTATATGGAGGAATTTAAGGTGGGGGGTTATATGGGAAGCAGGAATTGAGGGTCGGCACAACATTGTGGGCCAAAGGGCCTGTAATGTGCTGTACTGTTCTATGTTCTATGTTCTGATAGAATAATGTTAGGTGTATCTCTGCAGCTACAAGAAGAAATCCAGAACATGGCCTTTTGGAGACAGTGTCATAGAATTAAACCATCTTTTGGAAGTAGATAAAATTAAATTTATTTTAAACACAGGAGGGTTTGTATGTCAAAAATGCCGCCTCCTTTCTCTGCAGCTAAAGACTTGATTTATCTCCTCCATTTTCCAACACTAATGGCCTAAATCTTTAACTCTTAAGGTCAAGTGCAAGTTTATTATTCAACTCTACACATGTATACCACCAAACGAAACAACATTCCTCCAGACCAAGGTGCTCAACCCAGTACTTGTAACTCACACACATAACACATAAATTAATATTACCACAAATAAATTAACAAATAATAAGGTGCATACATGATACAAGTTAAAAAGTAAACTGTATAAAGCTATTGGCACTTTATACGTGATGAGACCTGGGTGGCAGCAAAGAGTTCGGTAGTCTTATGGTCTGGGAGAAGAAGCTGTTTCCCATTCAAACAGTCCTTGTTCTAATGCAATGTACCTCCTGCCTCGTGGCAGAGGTTCAAGGAGATTGTTAGACGAATGGGACCTTCAGATACACACCTGCTGATGAGTGTGCCCAGTCTTCTGTTTTCATTCCCTGCTTCAGACAAATGTTCTGGAGCCAGATCCAATTTTGATTGTTTTGACATTAATATCCTGATGAAGAGGCAATACCTTGCTGCTTTTTGTCTCTGGATCAATAAATATGTCTGTTCTGGTACTGTGATCAGTTCACTGTCCTCCACAGTGCAGGCCCTCTGGCCCACAATGTTGTGCTGACCTTTTAACCTACCTATAGATAATCTAACCCTTCTCTCCCACAAAGCCCTCCATTTTCTTTCATTCATGTGTCAACCTAAGAGTTTCCTAGCTGTCCCAAATCTGCCTGCCCTGCTGGAGAGGCAGTCAAATCAGAGATATTGCTTCATTCTTTGAAGTGAATGGGAATGTAGTGGACATCACACTTGGTGAAAGTGTACAAGGCAATGGGAAATACATTTAGTTATCAGATAAGTCTTCTGTGTTAAAGTGTAAAATGATATTGGTTCCTCTAATAGTTTTTCCTAAAACTTCATTACTCTTAACACTGGTTTTAGTTTAAAACAAATAGTCCAACGGGGCACTAGAAAAGACAACAGTTACTCCATTAGAAAATAGAGTATTCAGTTATATAGCACTGAAATACTCCCTTTGGCCTAACTTGTCCATGCCAAATAAGTTGTCAACCCAAGCTAGTCCCATTTTGTTTAGGCAGCACACACAAAATGCTGGAGGGATTCTGCAGGCCAGGCAGCATCTCTGGAAAGGAATGCAGTTGACATTTTGGGCTTGAGTCCTGCTGAAAGGCCTCAGCCTGAAACGTCAACCGTACTTTTTTCCATAGACGTTGTCTGACCTGCTGAGTTCCACCAGTATTTTTTGCTCAGATTTCCAGCATCTGCAGATTTTCTTCTTTAGAATATTTGTCATGTTTTTAGATTATTTTGTCACCAAAACTGCAGGTTTTAGCCCCCAAAACTTGAGGGAAATGAGATCTCACTAGCCAGACTTTCAATATAGCTCAACCCTAGTAGGTGATCTGTCTGCAATCTGTGTCCCCATGATGGAGTCCCAGGATCTGATGCTGCATTTATTTCAGATGATGTGGTTGAAGTGGTAGGTTATGGGTTTGACAGGTATTACTGGGGAATTGATGTAGTGTATCTTCGGGATGTGATATAAAGTAACTTCAACCGTAGAGGCAGCGAATGTTAAACAAATGGGACACTTTGATCTCTGCGTTGGTCTTCCTGGGTGTTGATCTTGTTAGGCCAGTGGACAATATTATATCATAGTCTTGATCAGTCCCTTGTAGATATAGGTTGACCTTCACTAGTCTGGCACCATTGGGAACTCAGAGTGCCAGATTAGTGAAAATGCTGAATTACAGAAGTATCACATTAAGCAATAGTTAACCACCTCATCATACCTTTAAAATATCATGTAAATCAGTACAAGTTAGATAATAATGAAACAGAAATATTAAATGAGTAGCAAGTGAAATTTTAATAAAGTAATATACTGTACGGGCACAGATAAAATAAAGGGTGCAGGTAAATGTACAGGAACTAACTTATACAGAACAGCTGAGCACTTCCACTTCTAAAGTGAGACGTTTAATATACATTCCGGCAGAGTTACATGTCTGCAAGTGTGGAGTTGTCAGGATCATCAACATCTTCATCTTGAAAAATGAGTGAAGCATCAGGAACTGGTGCTGAAACTGGCATAACAGTTTCTTCAGTCTGGGTGAGCAGAAACAGAAGTTGGAGAAAGGAGGTCTTCTTTATGCCATATTTCACGGGACCGCCAGGCGGCTGGGGATTCAGCACTGGGCTCCTCCCTCTTCACTCGCAGTTACTGAGGGAATCCTCGTTAGTTTCTTTTCCTCTGCTTAGTAATATGCTTAAATTCAGTGGGTTACCACGTTTGATCTGAGGTCGTAGGCAGAAGAGAATGGAGCACCAGCCAGGGGATGCCGGAGGGCAGTTTGCGACTGCCGGCAGGCGGGCTAACCCAGCGCGTGCCCCCCACTGCTGGGGGGGGGGGTGAGATGGGCGGGTGCCGGGCTGCTGCACCTCACACAAAATGATATTAATAAATGCAGGAAAACAAGCAGGAATCACCTGTCTGTACTTACAAGAGCGCACCAACACGTGAACAGATCTAGCGCAACCAAAACAATGCACAGCAGATTGGTACAGTGGCCCAAGAAATTTGAGATTACAGTTGCACAGAAATTTTGAAATCAGTGCCAGATTATCAAAGGAACTGGATTATAGGTAGTCGGATTAGTGAAGGTCGACTGTAGTACAATTGCTTTAGGCACTGAGTGAATGAGTTATTGGCTTCAAAATTGGGTGCCATGGTAGTGCTACACTATTACAGTTTGGGGCGTTGAATTTCGAAGTTCAATCCGAAAATCCTCTGAGAAGTCTGTATGTTTTCTCTGTGAAATACGTGTGTTTTCTCTGGGTGCTCTGGTTTCCTTCCAAAGTCCAAGGACATTCTGGTTAATTGGTTATTGTAAATTGTCCTGTGAATAGGTTAGGTTCAAATCGGTTGGGGGAGGGGGGGTGGTTGCTGGCTGGCACATCTTGAAGGGGGCCTATTCAGTGATGTATCACTAAATAAAATAAAATGCTCAACATCTGAACTCCTCTTGCAAACATAGTTTGTATGGGTGAATTTCAGGACGGGCTGTGTACTCCCAGGATAGTAAACACTATATTCCATAAGGGACAATGTGGTTTATTGTAACTGCCATTCTGGCATCTGCCTTTACATACTTGGGTGAAGGTCAGTTTCTTCAGCTGTTTATTATAATTGCATGTGTGAGCTGCATCTTAGCTTGTCACTGAATTATGCCTGGTTCTACAATAGTGAATCTGCAGAGTGGATGATGCAGTAGTCCAAGAGCTTGTTAAATAATAAACGAATCCCTCAGCACAAAACTAAAAATACTTGGGTCTTTGTGAAATTACAGATTTCTCTCTGCAAAGGAAGGAATGTTAAGTTCTGAACTTCAGCTGTAACTGTATTCAATGGCATTTTCAACTGATAAATGACTTTAATGCAACTAGATATTTACTTAAATCTGAGTCACGGCTATATACTAATGTGCTTGCACATTCATTCTTATGTCACTGTACAAATGTACGGTAGAGAGCATTCTAACAGGCTTGTTGTGGAAACTGCACTGCAGTGGGCAAGGAGGCTCTACACCAGGTAGTCAAAATGCCTACCTGCCTACCTGCCATCAAGGACATACATACAGAAAGGTGCCAGAAACGAATGATCCCACCAATCCCTCTCATAGACTGTTCGTCCCACTCCCATCAGGGAGGAGGCTAAATAGCATCCATGCTAGGACCACCAGACTCAAAATCAGTTACTTTCCCCAAGCTGTAAGGCTGATCAACACCTACATCCCCCATCAGTCACCTTATATACAGACTAGTGTCACATTACAGACATGCAATCATTCTATGTATAAAAGCTATCTTATGTATTTACATATATTTGTTTTGTGGTTTTTATTATTATTTGCTCATTATCTTGTGATTTTTTTTGCGCTGTTTTGGACCCAGATTAACAATTATTTTGTTTCTGTACACTTACACACAGAATATGACATCAAACAATCTTGAATCTTGAAAGAATTTTCCCAAGAACTCTTTAGTAATGTTGAATCATTCAGTGGAGTACCCTATTATTTGCTTTTAAGTTCACAAGTTACAACTCAGAATTTGAAAGGGTACTGTGCATCCAAGAATAATCTAATTCAGAAATGCAATGAGCCCAATGTAGGGAAGTATAACAGCTTGTCAAATGATTTGCTGCCTGTCAGATTTGTATCAGATATGAATACACAGTTGCTGACTGACAGGAAGGTTCAAGTTGTGATGTTCCTGCAACTTTCTTCCTGGCAGTGGTGATCCTGACTTTGGAAGATAATGATAAAAGATCCTTGGGTTATGAATACTGTTCACTATATAGATGGTTAATACTGCATATAGACCTTGGTGGGGGCAGGAATGAATGCTTATGACAGCAGACAGGCTGTTAATCACACGTGTACTGAGGCTCTTGAAGGTTGTTGAGCTGCAATCATCACACTGCCTTTTTTACAGAACTACTATCGACAGGGCAAAGATTTCAGATGGCAGAAAGATACAAGTGGAGAGCCCACCTAACTTAACCATTCTCTCCTCATGGATACAATTTTCCAGAACTCTATGTTGTACTCAAGTTATGGCCTAATTAGTGTTGTATGTAGTTTGAGCATAACCTTCTCGTACTCAAAATTCTCAGCTAATAAGACCATGAGACCAAAGGAGCAGAATTAGATCATTCAGCCTGTCGTATCTGCTTCACCATCCTATCATGGTTAATTAATTATCCCTCTCAACCCCTTTCTGCTGCCTTCTTCGCATAACCTTTGACACCTTAACTAATCAAGAACCTATTAACCTCCGCTTTTTATTTATGTGATTCTTTATTTATTGAGATACAACATGGAACAGGCCTTTCCAGCCAATGAGCCATACCACCCAGCTACCCTCCATTTAGCCCTACCCTAATCATAGGACAATTTCCAATGACAGAATAACCTACTAACCAGTATTTGTTTGGAATACGGGAAGAAGCCAGTGTAGCTGGAGGAAACCCACATGGTAATGAGGAGGATGTACAAACTCCTTACAGACAGTGCCGGAATTGAATTCCGAGCTCCGGTGCCACATACTGCAATAGTGTTATGCTAACCGCTACACTACCGTGGCTCTTTAAATATACCTAATAGCTTGGCCTCCACAGCCATAAGTAGCAATGTATTTTCAGATTCACCACCCTCTGGCTAAAGAAATAAGTCCTCATTTCTGTTCTAAAAGGACATCCTTCTATTCTGAGGCTGTGTCCTCTGGTGCTAGCCTCCCCCACCATTGGAAACATCCTCTCCACATCCACTCTAGATAGACCTTTCAATATTTGATAGGTTTTAATAAGATTTCCCCCTTGGCTTAACATTGTAACATTGTTCTCATAGGTCTCGGTAAAAGATCACTCAGACAGCTGCTGCTCATTCAGAACACAGCTGCTGGAGTCCTCACTATGACCAAGAGAGTTGAACATATCTCTTCAGTTCTCAGATCACTACACTGGCTTCCTGTCCATTAGAAGAGTGACTTTAAAATATAGCTACTGGCTTCTAAAGCACAGAATAGTCTAGGGCCAAAATACATCTCCAATCTTTTGCTGCATTATGGACCTTCCGGAGCTCCCAGGTCATCTGGGGCAAGTCTACTTACTGTCCCCAGGATCAAACATAAACATGGTGAAGAAGCTTTTAGTTACTATGCTCCACATATCTGGAATAACCTTCCAGATGACCTGAAGTCTGCCCCAACTTTAAGCTCTTTTAAATTGAGGCTTAAAACTTTTCTTTTCATTGTAGCTTTTAATTAGGATCACCTGCACTGTAACTTCTATTTATTATATTTATTTTTGTGTGATTTTATTGTCTTATATATTGTCTGAAATTTAATGTCTGATTTTCATATCTTATTCTATGTAAAGTATTTTGAACTTGTCTTTGAAAAGTGCTTTACAAATAAACTTGCTTGCTAGAGGCTGATTCTGCTAAACTCAAATGATTACTGCCCCAGAGCCATCAAACACTTTAACTTGACTATGGTCTGTTATGACCCCAGCCCCCTCCTTTGTGAGAATCACAAGAGCCCTAGTGAAGGGGGGGTCAATGACCCAAGAGAAGAGAAAGATACGTGCGGTGTCCCTCGTTTCACGGCGAGGCAAAAGCTGGCGACTGTGGTCATTGTCTCGTGAAGACACCTTTGTGAATTGGGAACTGTACTACGTTTATACCCTCAGGGCAACGTGGATGGAGAGACGGAGAGAGATTGCATCATCCCAACCTGATTGACATCTGAGACCCCGTGAGTTCAGATAAAAGAGGGGTTGTAAAGACGGCCCCCCAGACGCACCAGAAGACACGCTAGAAATCCTGTGACAGCATTTAATAGCGACAGCCGGTGGTGGGGTTCGTGTGCGTCTTTTCCTTGCCTGGGATTGGCGACCTCACCACGGAAGAACGGCTTAGCTACAGGAGAGGCCACAAGTGAGCGTCCATTCCCCAACGAGACTCCGACGGATCAAACTCATAAAGGTTGGAAAAACCCGCCGGGTAACTGTTCCATTCAATCTCTATCTCTCGCTCTCCAACAAAAGTGCACCACCGCGACACCCCAAAAGACGGCAGCTGGTGGAACTGCAGTGATCGCAAGAGACTTTTAGATATACAGCGAACAATATATATATTACCCCTAGACAACAATAGAGCTTATTTCTTATTGATTATTACTATACCTGCGCTTTAGATTGAGTATTGACGACATATGTTATCTGAATGTTTGTATTAACCTTACTTTTGTGCCCCTTTATAAAATAAAACGTTTAAAAATGGTACCATCAGACTTCAGCGGACCTCTCTATCTTTGCTGGTAAGTGATCCAGTTACAGGATACGTAACAACGTGGGATTCTCGTCTCGGGATTTGACAAAATTGGGATCTGGTTGCGCAGGTAGCCAGATGGGAAACCAGCAAAGATGGACATGGGTGAATTTATGAAAAACCCGACTGTTAGAGGCGGCCACCAAATCAGACTTGTTAAATTTGGCGAAGGGATTGGACCTCACAGAAGTGAGGTCATCCATGAAAAAGCGGGAGGTGCGAGGGGCCATAACTCAGTATTACATTGGGAAGAAAGTGTTCGAAGATGAGGTATTGGAAAATATCCCTGAAAAAGTACCAGCTAGTGGGATGGATCAGCTAGAGTTGAAGAAATTAAGGTTGGAACATGAATTTAAAATAAAGCAGCTGGAAGCAGCTGAGAAGGAGAAAGAACGGGCTGAGAGAGAGAAAGAAAGGGAGCAGGCATTCCACATAAAGGAGTTAGAGGTGAAACGGGACCAGGAGCTCCAACTAAAGGGGTTAGAGGTGCAAAAAGAGCAGGACCAAGCTGAAAAGCAAAGACAGCATGAAATTCAGCTAAAAGAGCTAGAAGTAGCCGAGAAAGAGAAGGAACGAGCTGAGAACGAGAAGGAATGAGCCGAAAAGCAAAGAGAGTATGAGAAGAAACAGAAACAGAGGGAACATGACTTGGAGATGGAGAAGTTAAAGAAAGAGCGAAGAGATCTAGGGTTAGATCGAGAGGAGAGGTTTAATGTTAGTCGGGAGTTGAGGGTAGTACCTCCATTCGAAGAGTCGGATGTTGATAGTTATTTCTTGCTTTTTGAAAAGGTGGCAGTAAATCAGAAGTGGCCCAAAGAGCAGTGGGTGGCGTTGTTACAAAGTGTGTTAAAAGGGAAGGCACAATGAGCATATGCGGCATTGGCCGTCGAGGAAGGGGAAGCGGAGAATTATGCCAAAGTAAAGGAGGCCATTCTCCGGAGTTACGAGCTAGTACCTGAAGCTTATAGACAAAGGTTCAGAAATTTACGGAAAGGGTGGAATCAAACGTATACCGAGCTAGCCTATGAAAAGGGTGTGCTCTTGGACCGTTGGTGCACCGTGGAACAGGTGGACGGGGATTATGGGCGTATCAGGGAGTTATTTTTGATTGAGGAATTAAAAGGGTGTGTTCCGGAGGAGATCCGGATGTATTTGAATGAGAAGCCGAATAAGTCCATCTCGGAAATTGCTAGGTTCGCAGACGAATATGCCCTAAACCACAGGACAAAGTTTTCCTCGCCAAAAGGTTACCCAAGAGACCATGGGAACAACCGAGGAAGTCCGCCGGCTGAGGCAGAGGTCCTGCCGGGAGCTAGTGGTAAGGTTGAGGGGGAAAGGCCAGGCGGCCCGAGATTCCCGGGCTTGACCTGTTTTAATTGTGGGAAGGGAGGACATATTGCATCTCGGTGCTTTGCTCCGAGAAAGGAGCCAGAAAAAGGGAAAGCACCCCTATCGGGTGTGCAGTGGTAATCAGAAAATCGACGAGAGAGCCCCGGGTAGACAGAGTACGAGAGGGGTCAGAGACTTGGCTGTCACCCAGAACCGTGTCCGTGAAGGGGGGAGACCCACCCATTCCCGTCCGAATCTGGCGAGACACCGGGGTTGTCATTGATCCGCCGTGAGATACTAGATTTCGGTTGGAGAAGGGGAATGGTCACCGTGAAGGGGATAGGTACAAGAATAGAAATGGTGCCCCTACATCAGGTAATTATGGATTGTGAGCTGGTATCTGGACCAGTCGAAATAGGGATGCCATCAGAATTCCCGAGAACTGACGCGGACGTCCTCCTCGGAAATGATTTAGCCGGGGAGCAGGTTTGGACAAGGGTGACACGGCCCAAACAGCCTGTGAGGATTGCAGCCCCGCCCCTCGCATCTCCAGTCTGTACCACAGGCGCGAGCATTCGCAGCCTGTCGAGAAAGGCAGCTGAGAAAGCGAGCAGTTTAAATCTGGCCAGTATTGATTTGGCCGAGACGGTCCTACCGACCCTGTACCACGGGGGTTCTGAGGGTGGTAAACCGAAGAGTAGTAAAGTGAAAGGGGTTAAGGGAGAGGAGCGAGATCTTCCCTTAGCGAAGAGAAAGGTCCTAGAGGTAGGAAATAAAGATGAGAAATGGAAAAAGCTGTTAAAAGGTCCAGAGTTGGACATGGATGATCTGTCGGGGGTGGCAGCCCTGTTTGAAGAAGTTGAGAGTTATCAAGGTGTTCCCAATAATGAGATGAAGGCAGTCCTAGATGAAAAGGATGCCATTACCTTGGAGAGGTCTGCTGGGTTGGCAGATGAGGTTGTTTCAGCCCGTGGGGTTGAGTTTACTCCGGAAGGGAGTTGCCCAGAGAGGAACTGGGAGGATCAGGGGAATTTAGAATTTGAAAAGGGTACGGGTATTGAAAGCCTGGAAGAGGCAGATGTCCCGTTTGAGTGTGTCCAAGATGTGGATGCACGTGGTACTGAACCTAGTAATGGAGCTCAGAAAAAGTCAGGTATTTGATTCAGTTGAAAAGGAATGCAGTCCCTGTGGGTCAGATGGACTTGGTTCAGTGAAGACAGGGTTAACCCTGGTAATTGGGGGAAGGGAGGGTTCCCGGGTGTTTGTACACGAAGGGGTGGTGAACCTTAAAGTGGAACTTGACCATGGGGGGATAAACATTATTATTGAAGGGAACGGAAAGTTTGTAGTTCCCAAATCGAATGAAAAAATTTTAAACCCGGCAGCTCGCTTACAGAGTAAGTCGAGAGCTGCCGGGGCCCCACACGCTATTGTTATTCAAGGATGTGGAGTGAACAGGCAGCACTTGACAGGCTGTCTGGAAAAAGCAGGATCGCTTGCAGATCTTAAATTGGAAACTAATAGCATGACAGGTCCTGAAGAGTAAAATAGCAACTTGCTTAAAACTAAAGAATTGGGTAGGAATGAATTAGGTCTGGGAGCCAGTGTTGATACGAGAACTCCTATGAATAAGGCGGACGGGAGTTTACCCTGCCAAACTACTCGAGTTCCTCCCGTAGAAACTCACCGAAAAAAAGGTGATAGTTAATGGGGGCGCCATTTTAAATAGGAAAACTGGCTGTACGGGATTTTGACAAAGCATGTGAATAACAAAGACAACCCCCATGGAACCTGCCTGTTAAATTGAAATCTGATGCTACCAGCCTTTAGTCAGGTACAAGAGAAACAAAAAAAAATTAAAGGAAGTGCCACTGTACTCATTACCTGTTTAGATGCTGAATTAAATGTATAACTGTATAGCTCTGTAGTGACACGGAAAGCTTGTGTATTGTGTTAGATTCTAAAATCCTGTAAGACTCTGTACCACTTCGTTTTCACCGCTGGTGAAAACGCTTTGAAGAAAGGGGGTGTTATGAATGTACCACAGCTCTGAGGGGCCGAAGGGTGCGGGACCAGCTCCCTCCTTCCAGAGAATCGCAAGATCGCTATTAATTTGGGTCTTGGACCCAGGAAATGAGAGACAATGCAACGGATTTGACCATTGTTCTTAGAGGCACCTGTGTGAATTGCAACTCTATAGTACGTGCCTGCTATCAGGGACATGGACCCCCTCGGGCAATGTGGGGTGGGGATTGTATCACCCTACCTTGATTGACATTTACAAATCTGCCAGCCATGATAAAAAGGAGACTGCAGGAGGCGGTACTCCAGCGACGCACCAGACGGAGACTCCATCGCTCATCCTTTCCGTAAGAACGGGAAGCTGCTCGGGAGCCACGTGTGATTTGGATCCCCTAGCTAGGGAATCGAGTGGCTAATAACCCCGAAAAGGATTCCGAACTGACAACGGGGAACTCCCGTTCCCGATTCCACGCTTTGAGTCCAGAAGGCTGGCAAGTTTATTTTCTCTCTCCAACCCGTGAACACCCAGCGGTCCCTCAAATGGCTAAAAGCCTTCATGAACTGGCGAGACATTCTATATTTCAATTGGACAATAGTTTTACCCCTAGACAAACTATAGAGCTACTTCGAATTGTTGATTATTACTATACCCGTGCTTTAGATTGAGTATTGACGATGCATATTATCTGAATGTTTGTATTAACCTTACTTTTGTGCCCCTTTATAAATAAAAACGTTTAAAAATGGTACCATCAGACTTCAGCGGACCTCTCTATCTTTGCTGGTAAGTGACCCAGTTATGGGGTTCATAACACAGTAATCCCGAGATTGCTACCTTTGTGGTCCTGCTTGTCAATTTCCTTCCTAACTCCCTGTAGTCCCTTTTCCTACCTATGTCATTGGTACCAATATGTTCCACAACCGTTGGCTGTTCTCCCTCCCACCGCAGGATATCTTGGGTGCAATCTGAAACATGCCAGACCCTGGCACCTGGGAGGCAAACTACCATTCGAGTTTCTTTCCTTCATCCACGGAATCCCCTGTCTAACCCCCTAACTATAGAGTCCCCTATCACTACTGCCTTCCTCTTCCCTTCCCTACTTTTCTCAGCCACAGGGCCAAACTCTGTGCCAGAGGCACGGCCACTGTTGCTTCCCCCAGGTAGGCTATCTCCCCCAACAGTACTCAAACAGGAGTACTTATTATCAAGGGGTACAACCACAGGGCTACTCTCTAGTACCTGACTCTTCCCCTTCCCTCTCCTGACTGTGACCCACCTGTCTGTCTCCCGTGGCCCCGGTGTGACCACTATAACTCCTTTCTGTCACCTCCTCTAGGCTACATCACACTGAGCCAGTGAATTTTGAAAACGCTGTTGTCACGCAAAAACAATAGGCGTCCACACCAGGCATTTCCGAAAATACCTCCATCCACATTAAAATGGTATTTGGGCATATCTCCTCCTCCTGGGCACGCGCGCAGGACACAGCTACAGAAAACAAGCAAAAATGAAATGGTGTACTATTTCTGTTTCCTCCTCTTAGTTCAATAACACTATGAAATGCCGCGCTGCTGCCACCATCTACTGGCACGTCATGACAGCGTTTTTCAAAAGCTCCAGTTACCCCGTACGCACTACACTGCCCAGCAGGCATTTTCAGATTTACACACTCTGGAGAGCGTTTTAGAAAAGCTCCATCTTTGGGGTAGAAAAACGTCGTTTCAATGTGGACGGCGGGTCAAAATGAAGCGAAAAGGCTTCGGTTACAGATTTACCCGGTCTAGTGTGGACGAGGCCTGAGTATGTTTATTGAATATTCAGTTTTGTAGTGTCTGTAACTTGGGGAACATGAATGTTTGGTCGAATTTTTACTGTTTGTAAATATATGATTAATATACAGTACCTATTAGCAAAGAGTGCTTTCTGTATCACTTGCCAGACTGATTCAGCATTACAAACCTGTGGCCTATGCTTGCGGAAGCCAACTATGCACAGATAGAAAAAGAGCTCATCACCAGCACATATGCATGTGAAAGGTTCCATCAGTACATCTAATGACAAGCTTTTGAAGTGGGGGCCGACTGTAAAACCACTGGTCTCAATTATATTCAAACCACAAAATGTCTGGCCTATGAGGATACAGCGCTTGTTGATAAGGCTGCAATAATATGATGTGAAGATGATTTACCCACCAAGAAAGACAGGAGCAATCAAGAGATTAATGCTGATATACATGCCTATGTTGACATGATTGTCACCTTCCTTCCAGTATGTCCCAATAGAACAGAGTGAAGTAGTATCAGACAGTAGTCCATATTTACTGAGCTGTGAATTTGAGTCCTTTGCTAATGCCTGGGGGTAGTTTCAACATATAACTTCGAGCCTGGATCACCCAATATCTAATGGTCTAGCAGAGTTCAGTCAAGATAGTGAAGTGCCTTATGAAGAAAGTACAAGATGGACAAGAAGATTACCACAAAAGTCACTGCAGAATGGCCTTTCACTAGCCCAAATGCTGATGGGTCAATGCATACGCACTAACCTCCCAATGCATGAAAACCTGCTGCCACCTAAAGGAGCATACAAAGTCAAATTGGCTAAAGTGAAAGATAAAGAAAAATAAAAACAGTATCCCAACAAGAGTGTGAGAAGCCTATCAGCCCTGAAGCCTGGATATTGTGCAAATCTGAGATTACGATTCTGGCATATGGTCCATGCAAGGATATGTGCAAAAGGAAGTAACTCCACATTCCTACCATATCCAGACAGAGCAAGGGATACCTTTGTGAGGAACCATGTGGATCTACAACAAGCTCCAAACCATTGCTGTGACACCTTACTTCTCAGTACAGCAAAGGGGCCAGCACATATAGAAAAATGACTATGTTAATCAGAGGTCTCAGAAAGACACAAATATTAACACAGCAAATACTGGCAATACACCTGTAGAAATAAATAACAGACCAGAAAGTCTCCTTTCAATAAGCCACCTCAGAGACTTATTGAAAATTGATGAGTTATAAGGGACTGCAGTTGCTCATTACAATTGAAGTTGAAATGCTGAACAGTTGAAAATTCAAAAAATAAAAAGAATAGACTGGTTACAGAATGCACATAGATCTCTTTGTTGGAAAAGATTTTTGGTCCTTGCAGGCTTATGAGAACATCATATTGTGTTTGTTTTTCTTTCAAGGTTAGAGACTGGGCTTGTACACGCTGGAATTAAGGAGATTGAGAGGGGATCTGATTGCAACATATAAGATTATTAAGGGATTGGACAAGATAGAGGCAGGAAATATGTTCCAGATGCTGGGAGAGTCCAGTACCAGAGGGCATGGTTTGAGAATAAGGGGTAGGTCATTTAGGACAGAGTTAAGGAAAAACTTCTTCTCCCAGAGAGTTGTGGGGGTCTGGAATGCACTGCCTCGGAAGGAAGTGGAGGCCAATTCTCTGGATGCTTTCAAGAAGGAGCTAGATAGGTATCTTATGGATAGGGGAATCAAGGGATATGGGGACAAGGCAGGAACCGGGTATTGATAGTAGATGATCAGCCATGATCTCAAAATGGCGGTGCAGGCTCGAAGGGCCGAATGGTCTACTTCTGTACCTATTGTCTATTGTCTATTGTCTAAGATGTTTTATTATGTGTACATAATAAAGAACTTCAGTTCCCAGTGTGCATTGTGAGGGGTTCACTTAGGCCTGGAAGCTGTGATGGTGACCCGATTGCTCACACACAGTTGCAGTTCAGTAATAAAATATTCTATCGTAAACCCAGGCCAAATTTGTCTTTATTAAAAACAAACATAACATCTACCACTTCTTCTAGCAGCTTGCTCCATCTACCCACCATCCTCTCTGTGCAAAACCTGCCTTTCATTACCCTTTTAAAATGTTCCTTTGTCACCTAAACCCATGCCTGTTAGTCATATTATTTAAAGATACAGCATGGAATAGGCCAGTCCTTTGAGCTATGCCATATAGCAAACGCCAATTTGAACTTACCTAGCCTAATTACAGGACAATTTAAATGTGGGTTTATGTTAGAGCATTTTATTACTGAATCTACTCTCTGGCTATCCATCCAATAGGATGATGATGGTTCCTTTCAGTCAGTTAGTGGGGTTTGATATGTGCATCCTGGAGCGCTGCTTGCCACATACCTGGCAGGTGAGGCCTGGAGGAGCAGTAGGGGCAGAAGCTTTGTTGTGGCTCTTCCTGTGCCTTTTCTCTGTTGCTTCTATGAGTTTGTTCTCAGCAGCGTCCACAGCTTTTCTGATGGCGTCCCTCCACTGTGAGCGATCTTGAGCCAGATCCTCCCATGTTGATGGGGCAATGTCAGCTTTCTTGAGGCTCCTGTGCAGAATATCCTTGTACTGTAGTCGCTGGCCTCCTCATTTTCGGGTACCACTGGACTGTTGGCTATACAAGATGTCCTTGGGCAGTCTTCCGTCAGGCATTCTGACAACATGTCCTGCCCAGCACAGTTGGGCTGACATCACCAAGGTTGAAACTACTGGCATTCCGGCTCGAGAGAGGACCTCGGTATTGGAGACCTTGTCTCACCAGGTGATCTTCATCAGAGAACGTAGGTGACGCTGCTGCAGTTGGTCAAGCTGGTGTAAGTGACTCTGATATGGGCACCACGTCTCATATCCGTACAGTAAGGCTGATATGACAACGGCCCTGTATATCTTGCACTTGGTGGCCGACCTGATGTTCTGTGACCAAACTCGATCTTTAAGCTGACCAAAGGTAAGCAAGCTTTTCTGGTTCTTGACTCAATCTCCACATCCAGAGAGGCTGAGGATGTTATTATGCTGCCCAGGTGCAAAACTTGTTGACAGCATTGAGACGAGTGTCATCAATGAGGACAGTTGGTTCTTCGTAGCTTGAGCCAGGAGCCGGTTGGTACAAAACTTCCGTCTTTTTCAGGCTGATTGTCAGTCTGAAGCTTTTAGCTGCACTGGCAAAGTGACTAGTGATCTCCTTTAAGTCTTGAAGAGAGTGGCAAACCAGTGCACAGCTATCAACCCTCATTTGTAGGAAGACCCCTGACTTCAGGTCTGGTGTGGCATCCTGAAGAACAGCAGCGAAGAATAGTCCAAACAGTAGGAGCCAAAACACAACCCTGTTTTACGCTGTTGCTGATGGGAAATTGGTCTGACAACTCACCACACATGTTGATGCAGCCTTCCATGCCTCCGTGGAACTGACAGATAATGGTCGTTAGGTGCTGGGGGCAACCGAATTTTGGTAGGAGCTTCCACAGGCCATCTCTACCAACAGTGGTTAGATCAACAAATGTGACAGAGAGACTTCTCTGCTGCTCAGCACGTTTGTCTTGGAGCTGCCTCAGTGAGAAGATCATGTCCACTGTACATCGCCTGCTCAAAAACCACACCGGCTTTCTGGAAGGATATTGTAACTGATGTTGGGCACCAAGTGTCTAACGATGATCTTCGGGAGGCATTTTCCCACAACTAACAGAAGAGCGATGCCACGGTAATTGTTGCAGTCTCTCTTGTCTCCTTTGTTCTTGTAGATGGTCACGATTGATGCATCTTTGAAGTCTTGTGGTAGTTCTGCAGCTCCCCACAACTTTGTGAACAGTTGGTGCAGGCATGATGTCAGTGTGTTACCACCTACTGGTAGATCTCGGCTGCGATACCGTCAGGGCCTGGTGCTTTGTTGGGTTTTAGCTGTTTGATGACCCCGTGAAGAGTAGGGGGAGCATCTAGCTCGAACAGCGCTTCATCGGTGATGGTTCCTGGTCTGTTCAGCAGCTTGTGGAAGTGTTCTTGCCATCTTTTCATGTGCTCTGACTTCTCAGTGAAGATGGATGTACTGTCCTTGCTCAGGAGTTGTGAGGTGTGAGGAGGTGTGAGGTGTAGGTGTTGCTCAGTGAAGATGAATGTACTGTCCTTGCTCAGGAGTTGTGAGGTGTGAGGAGGTGTGAGGTGTAGGTGTTGCTCAGTGAAGATGGATGTACTGTCCTTGCTCAGGAGTTGTGAGGTGTGAGGAGGTGTGAGGTGTAGGTGTTGCTCAGTGAAGATGGATGCACTGTCCTTGCTCAAGAGTTGTGAGGTGCCTTGTTTGATGGACCATACACAACATTGATTGCTTCATAGAAGCTTCTTGAGTCATTACAGTCAGTGAAGGCTTGTAACTCCTTGGCCGTGTTCGCCCACCACTGGTGTTTCACAGCTCTGAGCTGCCTCTGCAAAGTTGGTTTTGCTCTCAAAAAGGCACGTTCATTGGAACTTGAGTTTGGGTGTTGAAGAAGAGCCTGGTGTGCAGCTGCCTTAGCTCTTAGAAGGTCTTGCACAGGTTGGTTGCTCTCATCAAACCAGTCCTGATGCTTGTGCTTGACTTTCCCCAGGGTGTCCAGGGCAGCGCTGTAGACCGTTTCTTTGAAGGCATTCCAGTGCTCAGTGATATCGTCTGGTGGATTCTCAACCAGTCTGCTTAGAGCAGTTTCCATAGCGGATTTCAGGGCATCAGCACACTCTCGGTGTTTCAGTTTGGTGGTGTTCAGCTTTCTGGGTGGTTTGGCAGCATTCAGTCTGTGTGGAGGTTTGATCGATAGACATAGATCCGACCACACCATTTGATGATCACTCAGCTCCACGCTTAACTCTGGTGATATGAACGTCAGAGATGTCTCGTTGTTAGATGATGACGTAGTCCATGAGGTGCCAGCTTTTAGATTGTGGATGCATCCATGTGCATTTGAGCTTGTCTGGCAATCTGAACAGTGTGTTAGTAATGCACAGTTTGAATTCTGTGCACATCAAGAGGAGCAGTAGACCGTTACCGTTACTGTTGCCAACCCCTTGGCATTCAATCTCACCAGGCCACGCACTGGACTCCTTGCCAACCCAAGCATTAAAGTCTCCCAGCAACGGCAGCTTATCGGAAGTTGCCACACTATGATGGTGGTTTTTAGCTCACTGTAGAATGCCTCCTTGATTTCACTGGGATTAGTCAGAGTTGGGGCATAAACGTTGACTATGGTGAGGTGGCGCTTTCCTTGCAGAGGTGTACGCAAGGCCTGGATTCAGTCACTTACAGCAACAGGCAGGGTTGGTAGCTTTGCTGCAAGGCAGTTCTTGATAGCCAAGCACACACCAGATTCTCTTTGTTCTTCTTCGGGCCTGCCAGATCAGAAGAATGTGTACCCTCCTTTCCTTTCACAAAGCACACACTCTCCAGTGAATCGGGACTCCTGGGGAGCCGCAGTGTCCACGTTGTAGTCCTTGAGCACACGAGCAACAAGTGCAGTGCGTCTCTCTGGGCAATCAGAGTTACCATTGTCCAACAGATTTCATATGTTCCATCAGGCGACAATCAGATTCTGCTTCTGATTCTTACCGCTAAGAGTTAGACATACCGTGGCATACTGGCCAGGTTGGAGTGAGCGGGCTTTGTTTGAGCCACCTTTTCTAGGCCCTTCCCTAATTGTAGGGTGAGCAGTGCCTCCCTAACAGGGCTGCTCAGACGCAGAGGGTTCTGCCTCACCGGATCTCTGCTCTGTAATCCGTGTGCGACCACTCGCCGCCTGCATGCAGACTTGTGACCACGGCTCCCAGCTGGTCAAGCCTATCGCTTCGCCACTTGTCTGTCGCTACAGGACTTGGGTGTGTTGAGGATACCCCACTCCTCAGAAAGGAACAGCATGTGTGTGAATGGATTTTAGGTGAGTAGGGGGTTGCACAGGTCCAGACCCACCCTCTCAACATCCCCTCCTGGATCCAGCAGTATGGTGGGGTCCAAGACAGCTGGGGGAAGTTCTGTTGCAGTGAATGGCCAGACCAAGTTTTGATGCAAGGGATGCCCTTTCCGTGCTTCACGACACGTGTTTACTAGATGGCCGTTGGCCCTATGAGAGGGTTCATCCGCCCTTTGACTGTTCTTGTTTTTCGTCCTGCAGGGTGCCTTGCCTCCACCTCGTCAGCAGGCAAGCCTGGTGGGGGAGCCGGTTTAGTCACCAACCGCTCGACCATGCAACAGGTAGTACTGGATTACATGGTACCAGTAGCACTCAGACGAGAGACTCGAATCTACTAACTTTGTGAGGAAACAGGACCACCTGGAAAAACCCACTCATTCCATGGGGAGGACGTACAGAGCAGACGTTGGAATTAAACTCTAATGTTCTGAGCTGCAATAGCATCGCTCCAACCTCTGTGCTACCATGATGCTCTCATCAGATTTAAGTACCTTCTTCCTGAGAATAAGACTGTGACCACCTACTTTTCAGTATGTATATTCTTCATGATTTTATAAATCAAAATAAAGTTCACCCTCAGGCACTTTCACTCCCAAGATAACAGATCTAACAGCCGCAACCTATCCAGCCTCTCTTCATTTTGTGCCCTTATCAGTTGTAAATCACTTTGTAGCACCCTGACGTCCTCTTCCATGTTTGGCACAGTATCCAGTTGGAATTATGGAACAGTCAGTGGAAGTGGAGTTTATTGTCATATACACAAGTACATACATGCACAAGTGCAATGAAAAGCCTGCCACAACATTATCAACACGTAGCATTATATAGCCCTTCCCCAGGACTGTCACCTTGTCATGGTGGAGAGCCTTGTGAGTCCCTGCGATGAGATAAGATCAATGCCATCTGGAGCTTAGCTCCTGGTAGAGGCACTCATGGCAGTAAGGTTAAGGAGAGGTTCCAGACAAAGAGTGATCTAACCAAGACTTCAGCTGTGGAGCTGGCAAAAGATGATGACATATCACAACGGCAGTGAGGGGACTACAGTTACCTTGCATTCCATGCCTCTGGACCCTGACCCTGATCTGTCAAGGACCATGTGGTGGCTGCCTATGCATTAGCCTCCCCACTTTAAACAAGATGATGTACAGACATTCTCCATTAAGGGAGTAACCCCTGAGGAGGATATCATACTCAACTTGTGTGATGTCGCTACTACTATGACTATGTAACAGCATTCATAAGCAAAGCATCAATTATAAACAATTTTTGCAAGAAAATTAAATTAGAACAAAGAATTTCTATTGTAGAGCAAAATGATACCAGTGTTCATGGTGCTGCGAAATTCTACTGAATAGGGTTTTGCTGGTAAGTTCAAGAAACAAATGGTTGAAGGGAAATAGCTGGTCCTGAACCTGCTGGTGTGGGACTTTACACTTCTGTATTTCCTACTCAATGGTAGCTGTGAAAAGATGGCATGACCCAAATGGAGGGGATCCTTACTGACAGATGTTCCCTTCCTGAGGCAGTACCTCCTGTAGATACTATCAGTTGTGGTGAGGGATGTGCCCATAATGTTTTGGGCAGAATCCATACCCTCTGCAGCTTGGTCACAACCCTGGGCTGATTTTTTTTTTAACCTCAAACTAATATACATTTAAATTGCTATGATACAGAAGTCTTTAAACCAAGAGCTGGTTAAAAACATAGATGGCAAATTGACGGATGGCATGGTACAATGAGCCAAAGGATGTGTATGTGTTGTATGACTTTATATTTCAATGAATACTTAAAAAAACAAAAAATGCTGGAAGTACTCAGAAGTTCAAGGAACATATCTGGGGAGAGAAAAAAACATTGTGTTAAGGTTGGCATTCAACAAAATGTTCATCCAACAAAAGCTGGAGAGATTGGTTATCTAAAGCTAATTAGAAGTCATGGAACATTGACCACTGAGAAACTGGGAGAGCAAGGTACATTATTTCCCATGCAGAGGCCTTGAAATTCTTGGCCATTGTGAATTAGAATCAGGTTTAATGTCAATGGCATATATCAGCTGCAGTACATTGCAATACATAATCAAATCTGTAAATTATAAGAAGTGTGTATATATATACATTTTAAATTAAATATGTAAAACATAAAAGAGAGAAAATAATACTGAGCTAGTGTTCATGAGATTATTATCTATTCAGAAATTTACTAGCGGTGGGAAAGAAATTTTTCCCAAAACACTGAGTGTGTGTCTTCAAGCTCCTGTATCACCCCCTTACTGGTGACAATGAGAAGTTAGCATATCCTAGGTGATGGGGGTCCTTAACGATGGTTGTCACCTTTCTGAGGCATTGCCCTTTGAAGGTGTCCTCAGTACTGGGGAGAGTAGTGCCCATTGTGGGGCTGACCGAGTTTGCAACTTTCTGCAGCTTTTTCTGATCCTGTGCTATGGTCCATTCTACCAGTTGGTGCTTCAACTAGTTAGAATGCTCTCCACAGAAAAGTATACTAAATTTTTCCCTTTAGACCATGCCATGGCAGGGATCCTTTGTATACTGTTATTGATGGGGTTTCCACAGTAAAATCCCTGAAACATTATTGTTGGTGATTGGTGGTACTGTTTGAGTGTGGTCTCTTTTCCTGAAGATGAGCATAACTGCATGCTCCTTGAATAGAGGCGGACATGGAGATAGATCATGTCTGTACAAGATGCTGCCTTTGTCTGCCACATCACTGCAGTATCAACCAAGACTTTGTGCTTTAGTCCTAGGGTGTGGCCAGTTCAGCTAAATAGGCATGATGAAAGCATGGTAATTCAGGTACCATAGTATTGTAAAGGTTAGCATGATGCTATTACGTCTCGGAGCATCAGAGAACAATTCAAATGTCCTCTATGCCACAGAATGTGTGTGTTTCCCCTGGCTGCTCCAGTTTCCTCCCACACTCCAAAGACATACAGGTTAGTAGGTTAATTGGTTATTGTAAATTTCGCCGTGATTATGTTAGGGTTAAATCGGGAGTTGCTGGGGCAGCACGTCTTGAAGAGCCGTAATGGCCTACTCTCCACTCTATCACTAAATAAGTAACTAAATTAGACCACACAACATTACAGGATGTAAAGAATAATGAAGAATGATATTTAGCAGTAAATGTATGGACCACGCTCATCAGAGGTGAATGTCGGCATTAACGTTCCAGCAGGGTGTCCTCCACTCATCTCTGCTAGAGTCCTTATGTAAGGGGTTTCTTCTTTATGTTACTGCATATGTCAATCAAAATGGCTTCTTTGTTGTTTTAATCTTTTATGTTACTGTGTATGTTAATTAAAATGGCTTCTTGGTTATGTTAAATGCTGAGAAGGCTCTCTTGCTGCCAGTTGTTTGGTTTATCCTATTGATAAGAGAGCGTATGAACCAATGAGTATCCATGTTATTCTTCTTTTGGGGTGATATGCTGTCTCATATGGCTGGGAAACAGAGGTCTTGGCAGGGAGTCAGAGGGGAGATCGAGCGGAAGACAGACATGCTGTGAGTGCTCTGGTCGATCACTTCGGGTGGTCCCGAGCTTGAGCCATCGGGGGCGATCCTCAGCGGTATAGGAAGTGGTAGCCGGGTTGAGGACTGAGAAATCCAAGGGGTCCCAGGAGAATAGGGATCCCCCGTTTGAGGGGATGGACAGGCAGAGTACCCCCTTCGGGGGTCGACCCGCGCAGTGGGCTGGGAGTGGTGGGTGTCCCGGGAGGAGAGGGGCGGCGGGTAGCGTGTGCTATAACTGTGGGAAAGAGGGGCATTTCCGGCGGGAATGTGAGCGGCCAGGGGTGTGCTACAGCTGTAGGGTAGAGGGACACATTCGGAGGGATTGTGAGAGACAAGGCACCCCACGGAGGGCAAGCCCATGGGTGACTAAGAAGGGAGAGGTGTTGGGAAACTTAGGAGAGAGTCAGTCAGGGAACGGACTGGAGTCTCTGGAGGAACACGTTCCCAGTAATCAGCCAGGGGACCGCTGAAAGCCCAAGCCTTTATTCCGGCTGGGCTGGTGGGACCCCGTTCCAGTGTGTGCCTACGGATAGAGGAAATTTATGCAAAAGCCATCCTCGACACATGATCGCAGGTTATCTTATTGTACCGGTCGTTCTACAACAAATATCTAAAGCACTTGCCAGTAAACCCATTTGACACACTTGAGATTTGGGGTGTGAGCGAGGGTGATTATCCATACGATGGGTACCTGTCAGTGAGATTGGAATACTCGGAGGGCGATGTGGGAGTGTCTGAAGCTATTGAGACGTTGGTGTTGGTTTGTCCAGACCCGGTGGAAACCGGTGGCGCTGCCCTTCTGGTGGGGACTAACTCCCCCCTTGTGCGACGGCTCCTGGGAGCCAGTAAGGAGAAGGCAAGGGAGAACTTTCTAGAGACCCTCTCAGTACACCCAGTGTTTCGAGCGGAGTTCAAAGAAGTGGGTGACCCCCAAGGGCTGGATCCTGAGTGCAAATGAGGGACAGTGTGGTGTACTCAGATGAGGCCTAAAGTGGTACAGCCAGGGAAGGTGGCACTACTGATGGGGACCCCCAGATTCCCCCGAGTGCTGGCGGGCGAGGCCCTGTTAGTAGACAGGCCCCGGAAGACCTTGAGGGGGAGTCCCGGTTCCCAGCTGGGGTGCTGGTGAGACCTGAATTGCAGAGGCCCTCAGTTCTACAGGCACACCGGATGGGGGTGATTGTAAGGAACACAACGGAGAGAGAGATCACCTTTAAGCACGGGATGCCTCTTGCGCACTTGTTCCCGGTGACGGTGATGTCTAGCGCCCCCGTGAGGCCCACTGGAGGAAAACTATTGGAGAACTGGGGGCGGCTGGCCGAGGAGGCCTTTAATTTTGAGGATTCCCCCGTACCGCTGGAGTATAAGAGCAGGCTGGTGGAGAAGATGCTGAAGCTAGGGGATGTCTTTTCTCGGGGCCAGTTCGATGTGGGCTGTTCCAAGAGCACTCGTCACACTATCCGGGTGACCAATGACACCCCATTTAGAGAAAGGTAGCGCCGGTTGGCGGTTGGCCTCAGCAGATGTGGAAGATGTGCAGCAGCAGTTGAAGGATGCAGGGATTATCAAGGAGTCCCGGAGCCCCTATGCATCCCCCATAGTCATGGCTAGGAAGGAAAACAGGAAGGTATGCATGTGTGTGGACTATAGGACTCTGAACCGGCGCACTGTCCCCGATCAGTATACGGTCCCGAGGGTTGAAGACGCATTGGCCTGTCTGAGCGGTGCGCAGTGGTTTACTGTTTTGGATTTGCAGAGTGGGTATTACCAGATTCTGATGAGTGAGGCCGATAAAGAGAAGACGGCCTTTATCTGCCTGCTGGGGTTCTTTCAGTTCAAACGAATGCCCCAAGGCATATCGGGGGCCCCAGCCACCTTCCAGAGGCTCATGGAGAAGACTGTGGGGGATATGAATCTGCTCGAGGTGCTGGTGTATCTGGATGATCTGATAGTGTTTGGATCTACTTTGGAGAAACATGAGGAGAGGCTGCTGAAGGTGTTAAGCCGGCTTAAGGAGGAAGGGTTGAAACTTTCCCTGGACAAATGCCAGTTCTGTAAGCAGTCGGTCGGCTATGTTGGCCACATAATGTCATGAGAAGGAGTGGCTACTGATCCGGCTAAGATAGACGCAGTGACCACCTGGCCAAGACCGCAGAAGGTGAGCACCCTACGGTCATTTTTGGGGTTCTCTGAGTATTACCAGCGATTCGTGAAAGGATACGCTAAAATGAGTCACCCGTTGACCCAGCTATTGTGTGGCTATCCCCCTGTGGGGAAGAAAAGGAAGGGGGACCGAGGGCAGGAAGCAGGAGAATACTTGAACTCAGCGGAGCCTTTTGGATCGAGATGGAATGCACAATGTCAGGAGGCATTCCAGTCTCTGAAAATAGCGCTGACCCAGGTCCCAGTGTTGGCTTTTGTCGATCCCCAGAAGCCCTATGTGCTGCACACTGATGCCAGCCGAGAGGGTCTAGGGGCTGTCCTGTACTGGGAACAGGGCAACGAATTGAGGCGTTTGTCAGCCGAAGCCTGTCGCCATCTGAGAGGAACTATCCCACTCACAAGTTGAAGTTCCTGGCGCTGAAATGGGCGGTGGTGGACAAGTTGAGCGACTATCTATACGGGGCCAAGTTTGAGGTGAGAACGGATAACAATCCTCTCACTTATATTCTGACCTCAGCAAAACTGGTGGTTGGTGGCCTTGTCTGTCTATGAGTTCAGCCGGGAAGTTGGAACTTCGATGCAAATGCTTTATCTCGTCGGGCGCATGAGGGGTCGGGCACGGATGAGGAGTGGGAGAGTGTCCCTGCCCTGGGAGTGAAGGCCATGTGGCACCTTGCGAGCAACGCTGATGCAGGAGTCCCGATGGGGCCAGATCGGGCAGTGGATCAATTGGAGACTGATGAAGATGCACTACCCACTGTGTACTGTAATTTGACTGCTCTGAGGAACAGGTAGCTGCCGGAGGTGAGTCCCCAGGAAGTGGGGGCGGCTCAGCATGACGACCCGAGCATCGGCACTATCTGGTATGCAGTTAGAAAGGGGGATATGGCCCAGGCGCAGAAGGTGAAACATGCCTCCGTGCCCTTACTACTGAAGGAGTGGCCTCGGTTGAAGTTGAAGAACCAAGTCTTGTACCGGGTCACATCACCCCCGGACCACCCCCGGCGTTGGCAGCTGGTCATGCCTGAGAAATATCGGAAGACTGTGCTCCAGGCACTGCATGATGATTCCGGGCACTTGGGGGTGGAAAAGACCTAGGAATTACTCAAGGACCGGTTTCACTAGCCCTGGATGAGGGGGAGGTTGAAGAATATTGTAGGAAATGCAGTCGTTGCATCAGGAGGAAGACCCTGCCTGTGCAGGCGGCTCCTTTGTCACACTTGCGGAGTGCGGGACCCCTGGACCTGGTGTGTATGGATTTCCTGTCTATTGAGCCAGACACCAGCAACACCGCGAATGTCTTAGTCATCATGGGTCACTACACTCGATCTGCTCAGGCGTTTCCCACTAAGGATCAGAAAACGACTACAGTGGCGAAGGTGTTATGGGAGAAACACTTTGTTCATTATGGCCTCCCCAGGCGGATCCATTGTGATCAGGGACGGGACTTCGAGAGCCGGCTTATCCATGAATTACTGAGTATGCTTGGGGTTGAGAAATCCAGGACCACACCCTATCACCCACAGGATGATCCTCAGCCCAAGAGTTTTAACCGGACCCTGTTGGATAAGCTTGGGACTCTGGAGATTGGTCAGAAAAGTAAGTGGAGTCGGCACTTCAGGCATTTGGTTCACTGTTACAATTGTACTCGCAATGATGCTACAGGGTACTCGCCTTATTATCTGATGTTCGGGCGGGAAGCGAGGTTGCCCATTGACTTGTGCTTTGGGACTGAAGCGGGTGAATTACCTTCGAAGCCATATCTAAAGTATGTGTTCGCTATGAGGAGAGAGTTGAAAAGGGCGTACGAGTTGGCTGAGGCGGTGTCCACCAAGCAGAATCAGAGGAATAAGAGGAGGTATGATCAGAAAGTGAAGTTTGCCCAACTATTGCTGGGAGACCGGGTCCTTTTACAGAATTTGGGACTCCCTGGTAAGCACAAGTTGGCGGATCGATGGGCGGCTTCCCCCTATGTGGTAGAGAGCCAGATGCCGAATCTACCTGTTCACCAGGTGAGACCAGAGGATGGGAATGGGCCTGCCAAGGTACTCCATCAGAATCACCTGTTGCCCCGGGTCAAGAAGTGCAGGTGGATCAGGAGTCTGAGTGGGAGGTCACGCCTAGTGTGAGGACTTTGCGAGGGCACGGAGCGAGGGAAGAGCCTGCTGCGGAAGAGACGGGACCGGTCCTCACCTTGGAAAGGGATACTGCTTTGGAAGACAACAATTCAGATGTGTGGCCCCTGTTTCCGTTCACTAATTCCCCAGTACCGGAAGAAGAAGCTCCTGGCCCTTCCCCCACTGAGTTAGGTGAGAGGAGGGAGGGTGTTGAGGGGCAGATTGAGATACAGCCAGCATTGGGGGTAGAGAGGGTGGAACCCGAACACGAGACAGAGGGCTCTCAGGTGAAGAGGGATCCCAGTGAGGGAGAGGGTGAGGGTCCAACAGGTAGACCCGAGGTGTCCCCAGTGCTGTCTGAGCCGGAAGGGTCGGCAGAGGAGGTACGGAGGTCTCAGAGAAGTAGGCACCCCCCGGAGCAGTTGACATATGCAGTGCCGGGAGAACCGAGTGTGATCTCTACTGCCCTGGGCAGTTATGTCACTGCTTTCTGCACCTGGGTTGGGTTTTGTGTCTTGCAAGGAGCATTGGGGAACTCTGTTAATGTCATGAGGGCATGACTTTTGTTGACTGGGGGAGAGTGTAAGGGATTTCTTCTTTATGTTACTGTGTATGTTAATCAAAATGGCTTCTTTGTTGTGTTAATCATTTATGTTACTGCGTATGTTAATTAAAATGGTTTCTTGGTTATGTTAAATGCTGAGAAGGCTCTCTCGCTGCCGTATGTTTGGGTTATCCTATCGATAAGAGAGTGAATGAACCAATGGGTATCCATGTTATTCTTCTTTTGGGGTGATACGCTTTCTCATATGACTGGGAAACAGGGGTTTTGGTGGGGAGTCGGAAGGGAGATCGAGAGGATGACAGACGTGCTGGGAGTGCTCTGGTTGATCACTTTGGGTGGTCCTGAGCTACGAGTCGTGGGGTCGGAGCGGATCGCAGGGGAAGAAGGAAGGTCCCGAGCTCCAACTGTGTGTGCACGAAGAAACTGAACTTTGATAAGTCTGGCGCCATTTTTTTTTGTTTCCATTCATTCCTTTTTGTATTGTATCTTTATTAATCTCATAGTCCAACTAAGATTTATAAAGTGTAATTTGTAAAATGTACATTGTGTGCCGGCTGATGATTGATGTTTCAGGCCGTATCAGGTGGCATTGCACAGCAACCGATGCAACCATGAGACAAGGTTGGGCGGGGGACGGGGTCTCCCCCAGATACGTATGAGCCGATATAGCTGAGCGTTACACTTACGTTACCTCTGTTAAATTGAACACACCATGACTCATGAGCTCAAACGTGAGAAAGTTTGCAGATGTTGGAAGTACAAAACAATACAACCCAGCAGGCCAGGCAGCATCCATGGAAAAGAGCTAACAGTCAGTTTCAGACAGAGAGCATTCATCAGGACAGGAAAGGAGGAGGAGAAGTCAGAGTAAGAAGGTGGTGGGAGGGGAGGAAAAAGTACAAGGTGGTAGGTGATAGGTGAAACTGGGAGAAGGGGAGGGGGTGAAGTAAAGAACTTGGAAGTTGATTGGTGAAAGAGATAAAGGGCTGGAAAAGAGAGAATCTAGTACGAGACAGAGACAGAAAACCATGGAAGAAAGGGAAGTGGGAGAAGCACCAGAGGGAAGTGATAGGCAGTTAAGGAGATAAGGTAAGAGAGGGAAACGAGCATGGAGAATGCTGAAGGAGAGGACCGGGTGCAATTAACAGAAATTCAAGAAATCAACTCATGAGCTGACAGTTGTGCACCCTGCTCTGGTGTGCCAGCAACAAGATGAACTATCAATCCCCTGAAGGAATTGTGTACAATCCACCTTCCCACTTCCATAACCTCCTCCAGCCACACTACCCTCTGAGTTACCTGTCCCACTCTATTTCTGGTCAGCTAATCCACTTCAGTTTAAAGTTCGCTTCCATTGGTGCTCATGCCTTCAGTTATCTGGACCATTAGTTCTAAAATTCTGTCACCAACCTCTCTACCTTCCTTTATTCCAAACATATAGTCCTTAACCCAGGTAATCTGTTCATATTCTATACCTTCACAGTATAGTCCAGGTCAATTTTGACCCAGCCCAGGAATCCCCTCATAACAAGTGTCTATACCAAATTTTGAACCACGGATCTATTTAGAATGTATAAATTGCCTCTCTGACAATAATGGGTGATTAATCCTTAATTAATGTTTCAGAGATCTAAAACCCATTTCAATAGATACGGG